>NW_027256883.1:89990821-91222488 GCF_029215685.1 Pituophis catenifer annectens
AGGTACACCAAGAACACCACATCATCTCTAAAGCAAGCCAGCCGATGAGATGTTGGCATTGTAATAATAAATGCAAAAATATCATCAATGAATGTGTTGAATGCCTGTTAAGTAATAGACAAGAGGATGCAGCTTGTTTAATGGCATGTAAATAATGTATTATTTATAATAACAAATTTTTCAAGCAAATCAACGGTTTTTGATGACATAATATTTAAACAGAATAGCTGAAGTGAAGGTAAAAAGAATGTCATTTTAAGATTATAGACAGGATCCTTCTCTCCGATTATGAAAATGTAGGTTAAATCTAGAACAAGCAAAACCCATATGCAACATCCAAATGATTTTGTATGTATCCTTAGTATGACAGGCTTACCCACCTCATGACTCAACAAGCTGACTCTAGCAGTTAATAGACTCATTCAACTTGTGAGCCATAAGGTAGGTAGCCAGGGGCTTGGTGTCTTCTCTCCACTTTACCAAGGCAGCTCCAAGGCAGGTCTATACTGGACTTTCACTGACCTGATGGGCTAAATAATATTGCCATTATTAATTACGCACTGTGCTTACAAGTCATGTAAACATCACGTTGAGATTCCTGTGCATAAGGCGAAAAGCTTCTCCAGGTGTAGTTCATTACATTCTAAGTTGATCTTTCTATGGATCTTAAATCTAAAAGTAGTTATTACGGAACCTGAGAAATAAAAGCATTCCAAATATTTGTTTCAAATCAGGTTACGGGCTTTATAATGAATATAAGACTTGATGGTTCTCTATACAAACTACACTATCAGAGTTATTGCCTAATAACTTTGTTGAATATTTTTTGGATAATACCAGACTGGCAAATAAAATTCCAACTGTAGCTTGATTTTCAAGTAATAATTAAAGACTCAGCAGCATAAATCTTAAGTTGCAAAATTAACTTACTTTGTATGTGAATGCTTTCCATGGCAAATGTGCAACAGATTTCATCTGGGAAGGAAGAAAACAAGAAAGTCATACAATATATTATTTTAAAAAATGAAAGTTGGGTTAAATAACATGTTACGATATTGGATTCAATTGTTAATTACCTTATAATTTACAAAAAGTTGTGGCAACATAAATAGAAATCCAAAAGCATACACTCCTGTTGAAGGGGAAAAAAATCACAGTATTGGCATGATAGAAAAAAAACAGATATCCATTTTTATTTATTCCCGCTTTTAAACATCAGGATACACTAAGTGTATTGCAATTTAATATTGAGCTTTTATTTCAATTTAGGCTCTCACCCTCCCTTATACTTAGCTCATTCTAGAAATTTGAAATGTTTGGTTCACATTCTTTTGTAGAAATGCAGTAGAACCCTACAAAATTTTAATTACAGATGTGTTACATTAATATATGAAGAAATAAGGTTTTAGGTTGGAATGGGAAATCAATGAAACAGAAAATTCCCAGAAA
Source organism: Pituophis catenifer annectens (assembly GCF_029215685.1). Taxonomy (NCBI): domain Eukaryota; kingdom Metazoa; phylum Chordata; class Lepidosauria; order Squamata; family Colubridae; genus Pituophis; species Pituophis catenifer. Next base: position 89,992,271 of record NW_027256883.1, read on the forward strand.
AAGTTAATGACAATTTCTTTCTGTGTGGTGTGTGTGTGTATGTGAGAGAGAGAGAGAGAGACCCATCCATGCCATGTACATGTCTGTATACATTAGAAATTCAGCTTGATTTGAAATAGACTTTATTTTACAATAAATTAGCATAAACGTATGGCTAATAAATAGAAAAAATAGTCTGCTTTGTTCTACCGATTGCAAATTTAAAACTGAAATTACAGGAGCAGGATTTCAGCTTTACTTTACCTCTTGTAATTTGATCATATTACCAGCCTAATATATTAATTTGTAGATGGTTAATGCAAATAAATGAAACAGTTTGTGTTTTAGCACACATGCTGTATATGGATACTTCCTTTTTTCAGATCTGTCTATCTCGGCTGCTATTCCACTGACTAGACCATCCCAGGACCTAATACTGGAATTGATCTAAATCAAGTCCCCCCCCCCCCCAAATATGCTCTGAAGCAATGTACGATAGCAAGTACATACAGCTACCCACTTCCAAAAATACTATGTCTCAGCAACTTCTTTTGAAAATACTTCTAAAGAACTAGATTTCAAGAAAAGCAGTAAAAAATTATACTTACCATTGACGAAACTATTAATTAACCATGAATACCAGCTTATGAAGAAAAAGAAAAGGAGAGCATTATTTTCATTACTGATCATTTAAAAAAATACAATTAACACAAAAACGTCTTTCCTCGCTCCAGTTTTTCTGTGGACTTCATATAAGGCACATGCAAATCAAGTCATGTATGCACATAGACACATATATACTGCATATAGGGCACAGAACTGAAAGTCAAGTACAATATTTATAATATATAAAAGTACGATATATTACAACCTCCCACTTTAGCCAAAGTATTTATATAAGTAATACAAAGAGAGAATGGTAAATCAAAGCAAATGAGTACAAAAAGTAAAAATAAATTAAAATTAATATAGAATTATTTATGTTCATATTTATATTTATATACTGGCAGCCTCAGTCATCTGCATTCATGATAAATGGTATCTGAGAAAGAAAAAGGCATCTCAACTTTAAAAAAAAGCCCCTTCATATTTTTTAACATTTACAAAGGTTAGCTGCTCAGATGTAATTAGTTTATGAAATTCCTGATGACTGGTTAAATTTGGCTTTAAACCAGAAAAATCTTAAAAAGTTGCAATAAGTATTGATCAAATGTTGCACAAGCAGGCTTTATGCTTATTAGCATTTCATCCATGCTTATTCCTGTAATGACCATTTTCTGATTTGGCAGCTTCAGAAGAGAAATTGTAGGATTTGCTATCGGTTTTTAATAAAAAGATTTAGAAGGCTTTGATCAGACAAGGCAGTGGAGAGAATCTATATAATTCTGAGAAAGAAGCATGATTTATAAGAGGACAGCTGTTGGAAATACACATTTTTGAACATTTCAGCACTTTTTAATTATACTACCAAAAAGAATATATTATCTTATTATGCCTTAGATTTTTAAAATAATGTACAGCAGCTTACCTTTTGTACTTGATATTCAACAAAGAATAAATTGCACCGCCAATACACAATGGATATAGCAAATATGACAAATATTTCATAGCCTGAGAGAGAGAGAGAAAAAAGCAAACTAAATATATATTTTCATCTTTTTTTTAAATGGCCACTTGCATTATTCCCCTTTCATCATTATAACACCACTTGTACAGAATAACTTGCTATCCTGAGAGGTAAAGGCTGATGCGCCTTTGGATTCCAAGATCCAACAACATTCAATGAACTTCATCAAATTCACATATATCGGTAAATAAAAGCTGGGCAAAAAGACCTCATTGGAATAAAATCTGAGCATTTCAGCCAGCACTTCCATCTCAGTATAATAAGATGGAAGTTTTGTAAACTTCAATATAAAAGACCAAGAAGGCTGAATATCATTATTTAGAATTTTTAAAAAAATACAATTTCTATGCGGTACTAAATATTTAAATGCATCAAAGGTTCTGCCCACAGAACCAAAATTAGAAGGAAAAGACCATCATTTTTAAAGCAGATATATTTTTTATAAAGAAATAACATGAATCAAATTTAATTTCTGTGCTGGTCTTAACCACAATTTTTAAAGTTTAGCCCTTAGCCTGCCACTGAAATGGCATCTGTGATCCTAGGATTATAAAAAATGTTTGTCGTCCTGCTTTAGGTCCAGGCTAATTAACGTACATGATCACTTTCAACTACTTAAATTATTAGGTACAAATTAAACCTAGAACTGCAACTAGCCAAAAACTGCTAAAGCTATTGTTATTAATAGTCTTTAACTTTTTTTTTTTTTTTTGACATTTTGATTGGTTCATTTGACATTTTGATTGTAACTGCCAGGCACTTTGTGTAGATATTAACACTGGATTATAATCCTCTAGACAATTGATCATTAAGATCTGAATCTTCCTTTATGAGTTAGTATAGATATTTTTCAACAGGAATTCATATTGTTAAAAAACTGACCTTGGAATTTTGTCTGGAAAAGGTAAATTCTATTTTTTTTTTAGATATCACTACTGATTTTTTACCACCACAGAATTCTTTCCATACAGCAATTTCAGAGTTGCTGAAATTGCTCTAACTCCTCTATGATGACAATTTAAGTTGTTAGGCTATTCATATGTTCAAGAACAATAGGAGAAGATGCCATCATTACAGATAGTCCTCAACTTACAACCATCCATTTAGTGACTGTTTCAAATTACAATGGCATTGAAAACGTGACATGATCATTTTTCACACTTAAAACTGTTAGAGCATCCCCATGGTCATGTGATCAAAATTCAGTTGCCTGGCAATCGGCATGTATTTTTGATAGTTGTGGTGTCCGGGGATCATGTGATCACCTACTGTGACCTTCTGACAAGCATAGTCAATGGGAAACCCAAATTCACTTAACAACCGTTGCTAATGTAACAACTGCAGTGATTCATTTAACTATGGCAAGATAGATTGTAAAATGGGGCAAGGCTCACTTAAAAACTATCTTGCTTAGCAAAGAAATGTTGGGCTTAATTGTGGTCATAAGTCAAGGACTACCTGTATAGTAAGAAAGCATGCTTTACTGCTTCCCAGTTTGATTCTGTAGTCAACTCAGTATAGGAATTGGCATAACAATTTCACAAATCAGTAAACTAAAAATAACACTAAACATAGGGTTATTTTACCTGAGTATCATATTCCTCAGTTTTCTTCTCAGACTCTGTAAATGCTCCAAACTATGCAGAATATAAGAATTAATCAGTATAAATCATTTTATTTATGATCCCAGACCAATAAAACCCAAATCTAAAATTTAAAATACAGGAAAAAAATAAACAAACCTAAAATAGTTAAAAATCTATCCAGCTTCTGCAAGCTGGAACTAGTGCTGGAAATTTGGCGATCTTTACAGTGGTTATGCAATTTAGGCCTTGCAGAAGACATACTGTTAGTTCTTGACCAGAAAGATAATTAAGATTTCTTATCATTGGGTTTATGAGAGCCAGACGCCATGGTTGATATGAGGGTTAGTGTAATATATGGACTACTAACTCAGTCTGTGTATTTGAGCAAAAATCTACGGTATATCATTATTGTACAGACTTATATATTTGCCTGCAGTCTCCATAATAGCAGTGTGTCAATTTGAAGTTCATTAAGACTTCAGCTGGGCAATTAGTGTAAAGATTTAATTCCAAAATGCTAGGTGGTCTAATTACAGATCTCACTTTGTACATATTAAACACACTACCATATGCAACCTCTTCCATTCTGAAGAGGGACAATTTTTTAAAATATATAAATAATATATATATAATTATATATATTAGCCTAACACTTTACATCCTGACCAGATGAAAATCCAAAATTGGGAATAGTTTGAGTAATTCACATAACATTTAAAAAATGAAATACCTTTATTGCTGGTATCAGACCATTCCATTCAATTGTCATTTTCATTGCTTTCTTCACTTTCCAAAGCTAGAGGATAAAAGATGAGTTTAATATTTTAATGTACTGCATTACAAATTTATTTGTTTCACTGTATAACCTGATTATATTTAATTATAACTAGACCTGAACTCCTTGGCATTGGCATTTAATTCTAACGTTTCTTAACTACCTTTTGGAAAGAACATGAGTTGTCATGATTGTTTAACAATGACTGCATAACAGAGAAATTATATACTCAGCTCTGTTTCTATATATGTGGTTCTACAATAAAATGGAATGTATGATGTTCAACCTTTAACAGGAGTACTACGGTATTGCTTAGGACTTCATTCATCCCAAAAGCAAAACATTACATATCAACTCAATGATATTTAACTAACATATGCTGAAATAAAATTTTCTTTGGTCTTATGGTCAAACCATGAATATAGAAATCTTAATTTCTCAAATGATTCTTATAAAGCTATTCCACACTTGTTTTTTTCTTTTATATGAGATCTATTTTGCAATAAGGTTATTGTATGGACAGAATATGTAGTTGCAGTTACCTTTATGATTCCAAAGTATAGCTAATATAGTATATATATAGTGTCTGTATACACACACACAAACACACACACACTATATATAGCTCTGAGGTTCATATAAGTAGGCAAGCCTAAATAGAAGGGGCAAAAGATATCAAACAAATGAATCAGTCTTTCAGATAACTAATACTAAAGATTCAGAAAAAAAATCTAGCACAGAATATGCCTCAATTGTTCCGGTACCTTGAATTTAAAAAAGCTCTTAAGAAAGTGAAGATACAGTAGAACCTCTGATCACGACCAAATCAGGTTCTGACAAAAAATGTGCATTTTTTTCCCCTCACAGCCGATTTCACCCTTCCGCACAATTTTTTTTGTAAGTGCCAAATTTCCAAAATTAGGTTCGGGTCACGATCAAATCGATTTGTGACCAAAGTTATTGACCAACGAATTATGGTCATGACCAGAGGTTCTACTGTACTACTAACAGTTTGTGAGTAATGGATGCTGGAAATCCCAATAGTGAAAAAATAGGACCTCTTTGCTCCTGCATTGCTCTTCCTTTTTTCTGTATGACCAAGAAGACAGAATTATGCAGAAGAGCAGAAATGACAGCACATACTATACCAAATAGGGATAAACATGCAAAGAGAAGTCATGCACCCCATCAAACAAATCAAGTAACTGATCTCAGCCAATTTTTTTTTCAAATCTCAGAATGGAATAATTGACATATTGTTCAACTAATTTCCATCATCATTAGTTCAATTTATGAATCAATTTAGAATACAAATCACTTGCAACTAAGCTGGTTCTGACCTATTAAAATAAATTCAATCATGACAGTTTAAATCCTTGCATTCTTACTAAGCTGCTTTGAGAACTCATCTGTCTGTGCTTATACTGTACGTATCACATGTAGAGATAAATAACAGCTCACCTCAATCACTGCTCCAATACCAGCTGGAATCAGTACCAATAAGCTTGTTTGTTCATCCAACAGAAAAAGAAATATGATCACAGTGCTGAAACATCTCCAGAGCACTGCATGAAAAGAATTCACATTAGTGCACTGTGGATTTTTAAAAACTACATTGCACAATTTGGAAAAAAATCTGGATACATTTGAAAAAAATATCTACTTATTTTGAAAAATAAATTGGAATCAGAGATATAAACCATTTTGTTAAACTATAGTTCTCTAAATAAAACATAACCACATTGCACAACATACTAAGCCAGTTTGCAAACAGTAATGGCTAGCTTTAAACAACATGCAAAACTAAAACATATTTTGGCTAGCACAATAAAACCTGAAAGTTTGAATAATTATAGTTCTACATATCCACATAGAACTAAGTAACAGTATTCAGTGTACAGCATTCTTTAAAACTAGAATAATAATAAACACTGAACAGAATGTTAAAATTTGGACCACTTTTTAAGGCAAAAACTTGTAATCCAACTGCATTTTTTTTTTTTTGCCCATTGTATTTCTTGTTCTAGACATGTTGGTTAACCCAGACTTTAAAGATGTATTCCTGTAGCAAGTTTTTCCCTTCCTAGAAGCAACACAAAGCAGTGCTGCAGGGATGAGTAGCAGGGAGGACAGCTACAATGAGGGCATTGCAGTGGAGATGAACCAATGATTCCCACATTAATAATGATGGGATTTGATAGTTTACCTGAGAATTTGCCTGATTTGTGCTGAATCTCTCATCTTCTACCATTTAGGAATGACAACAATGAAAAACACAATCCTAATGAACAGGATTTGCCATTCCCTCAGTGGAGTGTATTATAATTTTAGAAGCAGTGTAAAATTCTACTTTCAATAAGCATGTATAACATTGAACGAAAGCCTACACATGTGAAATAAGTCTTATAGGGAATAAAACAATGGAGAGGGACTTTTCACAATAATCTTTCAGTATATTCTCTGAGACAGCACAAAGAAAGCAGATCATAATCACAGCATATTTTCAGTGGGGGCCCTGCTATTTTAGAACATTCTAGTCTCTGAAGCCTATTGAGTGATGTCTGGAAGTACTAGAAAAATCAAATTAAGACAATATTGTTTCAACAAGTTTTTAATTAATAGGATTACTAGAATATTATCTAACCATTGCTATAATCCTTCATATCCCTGATTTTACAACAACCATTTAAAATTTTGTTTAGAATTTTCATAGTTATACTTTATTGGGAGTAAATGGCTGTGTGCATTGCTAACACTGGAAAATAGCAAGGTAACATGTAGGTAAATATGCTATGTACCTGCTTTTGTAGACATGCCAATCATACTCTTCTTTTTCTTCCAGAAGCTGATGTCATTTTTAAATGCAAGGAAATCAAAGAGAAGCTGAAAATGAAAAGTATCACCATACCATTAACACAGTTATTACTATTTTAAAAAACAAATATAACAACACTTTAAGAGCTGGTGCAACCTTGCATCTTACTACAGTTTTACACCTGCTCAGATATAGTTGACAATATTTTAGGATGCTGAAAGAAGGAAAACAGTTTCTGTTTACCATGTCCCATAGTTACCTAACTCTCAATGCTACCTTTTATATTTTTTCTTTTACCATAATATAAGGGGAGAAAAGTGTATTTCAACCTGAGTCCATTACATCCAAATTCAATACTCTAACTGTTCATTAAACTATATAGCAAGAAACATGTTCTTGAATCAGACCAGAGCTATTTTAAATAGGAGTCTGATATACATACTAATATATATGAAGCGGTATCTATCAGAAATAGAATTTTATATTACCTAGATGCATATCAGTATTGTTATTATTGTCTAAAACATATGATCTGCTTACATGGAAAGCTGCAACAAAAAATGTCAAAGCAAGAAAATAGAGGTTTGTATCCACAAATATTCCCTTTACTTCATCAGCATCTTTTTCTGAAAAACCTAGAAGAATAAACAGAATACATATCTGATCATTAAGATGAAACAAATGTTCTTAGAAATTTAAGTTAAATTTAAAACATTAAATATTATTTTGTAAATACTGAAATAATTCTTGCAAATCTTTATTAAGCACAGGGAGCTCATTAACATACAGTTTTAGGCAAAAAATAAAGCTTCAACAGCATTTATTTATGCCTTTCCCATGTGCAGACTGACGTCCAAACCAGGAATAGTCTCACTGCACGTAAGAGGTGAAAAATGTGGGACGCTTTATAGAGCTTCTTGGCTTCCAATTAATTTTCGTAATATTGAACCATAAAGCATAAATCATAAATCCAAAATACAAGTAGTCCTCGGGTTACAACAGCAACTGGGATTGGGATTGGGATTGGGATTCCTGTTGCTATGCAATACGGTGGTAAAGCACAATGTCATATGACTGCATTGCCTAAGGATGGCGATCCAGACAATCCTGGTTGCTGTAACCCCAACATACATGGGTCATTAAATGGGAAGCAGCAGGAGCCCCAAGTAAGGGAGAGCATGTGTCATGGGAGGATAGAGGGGTGCCAAAGCAGGGTTGGGGAGGCTGGCACAGGCTGCATGTGAGTCAGGGAGGCCTTGGGATACCCGGTGCAGACTACGCAAGTCAAGGGGGGTTGGGGGAGGGTTTGGGACAGTGGTGGGTTTCAAAATTTTTTATTACCGGTTCTGTGGGTATGGTTTGGTGGGTGTAGCTTGGTGGGCTTGGTAGGGGAAGGATACTGTAAAATCTCCATTCCCTCCCCACTCCAAGGGAACGTTACTGCAAAATCCCCATTTCCTCCCGATCAGCTGGGACTTGGGAGGCAGAGAATAGATGGGGGCAGGGCCAGTCAGAATTTTTACTACTGGTTCTCCAGATCTAGTCAGAACCTGCTGAAACCCACCTCTGGTTTGGGAGGCACATCACATGCTATGTACAAGTTAAAGGAGGCTGGACGGGTAAAGACAATGCATGGGGTTGGTGCTGCAGGTGGAAATGATTTACTGGAGCAACTTGCAATTTTCCCTGCCAGCTTCTCTACTGACTTGGCTTGTGAGAAGCTAGCAGGGAAATAGTGATATTGTAATTGCCAGCTGGGCACCTAAGTGCCTGGATCATGATCACATGACTGCAGAGGTGCTGTGATGACTGGAACTTCAGAGACTGGTTGTATGACTATTTTTTCAGCACCATTTTAACTTTGAATAGTTACTGAATGAATGGAGGACTACACGTAAAATTTCAATTTCAATTTTTTTAAAAAAATCATGTGGAATTCCTAATCAAAACCAGTTTATCAAAGAGTCCACTGTACTTCCATGAATAATCCAGAAACAGAGGCTTACCAAATTGCTGTAGAGAGTAAACAGCGTCTTGCATATGAATCCAAAATCGCAATTTTCCCAATGATATTTTATCATATGACACTGTAAGTGGAAGTTCTGTTGTTGAACGGTTTATAATCTGCATTAGGTTAAAATATTTCACAAGATTAATAATAAATTGGATATTACTGAAATACTTCTTACCAGTATTAACAGTTAATAAAAATGGCTAAGGTCTAATTATACATTTTTCCCCAAAATATTCAAAAGAAAAACAATACTATTCAGAAATGTTCCTCCATAATATTTATGAAATCAGTATCGCCTAAGTGTTATTTTGCAAATAATTATTGTATCATTTCTGGTAGAAATTATATTTAAATTATCTAAACTTCACCAAAGAATAAGATAACAATTAAATATAGGGAGCAATTCAGTGTATTTTGTAAAAACTCATCCATCCACCCATCCATGCATCCATTCCTTCAGCTGCCAACTCATGCATATCTTACAGGGATTAAAACAATTTAAAATAACCCACAGACATGTCCATGCCATTGGAAAAAAAATCCACAAAAAAGTAAGAATGTGCTTAGATTCAATAATAGGCTCATACATATAAGCCCTTGCCCAGTGCCTTAGAAGAGAGATAGGTTTGGGGCTGTTCTTTTGAAGGACAGCAGAACCAGGGCTGGATAGATCTTGGGGTTCGGGGGAGGCAGGTAATAGAGAAGGTGAGAACTAATTCACGATTTGCTAAAGTAATGTTTTAAATTTATACATGTTATTTTAACTTGTACTATATATGGTGCATATGCACTATGGTGCCGTCGGCCAAACAATGTCGATTGGCGGCCCCCAGGGGGAGAGCCTTCTCTGTGGGGGCACCTACTATCTGGAACGAGCTCCCCCCGGAGATATGGAGGATTCCGGATCTGCGTACCTTCCGTCGCGCGCTCAAGACGTTCTTATTTCATCAAGCTGGCCTGACCTAAGTTTTTCCCCTTTTTAAATGGAAATTTTAAATTTGGTTTTAAATTATTGGGGTTTTAAATTTTCAGCCAAATTATTTAATTCGTTTTACTCTATTTTAAATTTTGTATTTATATGTTTTATTCTATGGCTATTCACTGCCCTGAGTCCTTCGGGAGTAGGGCGGTATACAAATTTAATAAAATAAAATAAATAAATAAATAAAATAAGTATTTAAAAATAAGCACATCATTGAAACTACTTTTCCATGAAGAAAATGTATGTTTTGAACTTTTTCCCTTAGAAAAAGGGCAGCTACTGAGAGTAGGAGACCATGGAATTAATATAGGGATATTCTTTTTTACCTCCCTCTCATATTAATGATTGCATGAGCCAAGACTAATCAAAGTTTTGACACAAGGTGCATAAATACATTATGGAATTCAATGCCAAAGGTTTATTGGTCTGGGACCACAAAGAAATATTTTCATTTGCATACCAGTGTTGTGGTACTTGTCAACTCAAATTCTAATGGCTATAAGGTACCAATAGTGGTTAGCTTTCCTATATAAAATGCTAGAGAAAATTAGAACAAATCCTGTTACCCTCATATGGAGTTGTGGAGTTTTCACTTAACATTTGGACTAGTTATGATATGGTAGTAGTACACCTAGTTGGGCTCATATTTTTATTAGTTTCTTATATAAAGTTTCTCTTACATATATTCTGCTGTACAAAAGAAACATCATTAACTCTAAAATATTTTCACTGACTTTGTAGGATATATGTTCAGTGTGAGAAGCAGACTATTATTGGGGCTTATGGATACTAAATTAGAAGAGATTCTTTAAAAAAATCATTTTGTATATGATAACAGCAGCAAGATTGTTATATGGACAAAATGAAACAGAATTGAAATTCTTGGAAGAAGGGATAGTAAAACTGTCAGAATTAGCAGAAATGGCAGAACTGCCCTGTTAGATCAGGGTGAAAATAAGTGCTTTTCTAAAAGAAAATGGAACCCTTTTATTGATTTTTTGTTAAAAGAAGAAAAAAGTGAAATGATTTATGGATTTAATGATTATAAAATATGAGAATCGGCTGAGGGGATCTCTGGAGGAGATAAAAAGTAGGGGAGATGATGGATTTATCAATATACGGTATATTGAAGAAAAGGTCAGAAGTTGTTTTTTTGTAACTTTTATTTTCTTTCCTTGCACTCCTTTTTAGATTTGTCATTTACTTTCTATAAAATTCTCAATAAAGAGAGAAGCAGACTATTTAATTAAAAAGAAAACACAATTGTTACTTACCATTAAATCTTTTACTCTGTTACTCAGCTGATCAATAAATAATATTGGAAGATAATGCACTGTCTTGCCCAATTGTATCCTGCATTTAAAAAAAAGTGTATTATTAATGCATCAGTCTTGACACAAAGATTTCCATCCTAAATAAATAATTTTACAATATGTGTCTTTCAGAAAGAGGTGTCCTAATATAACTTATATTGTATAAAACAAGTCTTAGATTGAACATATACAAGTAGCCCTCACATACTGACCAATTGTTCAGGTTCAGAGTTTCAACAGTGCTGAGTAAGCAGATTGACAACTGGTCCCTGAAGATGCAGTTGTCACAGCATCCTTGCAATCATGTTATTGTGATTCGAGTGCTTGGCAACTGTCCAGCACATTTACAAAGGCACAATGTTTGGCATCCAAGTGATTGCCATTTGAAACCTTCACAGGTGATTTCTGATAACCAAAGTCAATGGGGAAGTCAGCAGGAAGTCGCAAGTTGTGAGCATGTGATTTCTTATTGACCTGTTGTGATTCGCTTAGTGACTGCAGCTGGAATTGAGTCGCCTTCATAAATTGGGTGTGGTCACATGATTTTTCATTTTATGACAAAGTTGCTGGTTCCAATTTGGTTAATGAGGACCACCTGTACATAGTTGTTTGTTTTTGGACCAAAAAAGGAATTTTCTTTCTGGATCAGTATATATGGAATATAGGCATCTTCTATACACCCTAAATTTATATCTCAGAACTGCAAAATAGGTAAATGTTATTGAGCCCTCAATACAAAACAACAGTCAGATAGGCTTCTGATACTAGAAGCAAAAACCGGTTATGAATATGGCAATGAGTCTGAGAGACCAGCTGTTTTCTTAAAAGATCTGATTTTAAGTTCCTTGTTAAATGTATCTTCTTGCAAGCAAATAATAGAAGCTTCACATAGTTTAGTATGGAATAAACTCTCAGTTTACATTAAGTGATGCAATCAATTTTTATACGTCTCCCAACTTCTTTCAAGTTGCTCAAGGCAACATACAAGTGTCTATTCTTTTTTTTTTTAAATCTCCATCTGAAGTAATTTAGAGGAAGAAATATATCATCCTCAAGGTTGTTTGAAATCTGGAAAGCTTAATAACTAATCAAAGGTTTGAATATCAATCTTTATGGCTGAATCAATAATATACAATAATTATCTTACTACTATGCTAGGCAGCAGTAGTTTGGGTTAGCTTCAAAGCCCCCAAATGCAATACAATTGCTTTCAAAAACTAAATCATTTGTTAAAAGTAATCTGAAAATGAAAAATGTGTTGAAATAGCAGCATTTCCCAACTTTGGCATCTTCTGGGTTCACATATCTGGAGACTGTCCAAGTTAGGAAGGCTGCACTATTTTCTTTTGATTGCTACTTTGCACACAGGTTACAGTGAGACAGGATCTTGGAGTCTGGAGAAACAAAAATATGACCCTCAGTGGCAAAATATTATTTGCCCCTGTTGAAAGCCATGATATTAAAGACTATTTTTTATCCTATGTGGACTTTACCAGAAGCAAAATCAATTATTAGCTTACATTTTCATATATCTGTGTACATCAGCTGGGAGAGAGGATCCATCAAAGACAAAGTCTTCCACCATAACATTTAAGGTCAACCTAGACCTCCAGTGTGACACAGGCTCATCCAGGGCATAGTTCTGCTTTTTTTCTGTTTCAATTTGCTATTTAATTAAGAAAAAAATGTAAACAAGATTTAGTATGACTTCGCAAAGATAACATGCTTGCAACAACAGAATAAAACTATCGTTTTAGTTATTACTTAAGCACTAAAATCACTTATCACTAAATACCTCCTTGCATCCTCTCTCTAGACAAATATTACATTTGAGGGGAAAACTCAAAATCACAGTAACAGAGGAATCACTTTACAAACTTCTACAAAGCGAGAAACAAAAGCTCAAAATGCGTTTTTTAAGAATCAAAGTGGATATAGAATTGGCAGGTTCAGGACAGATGCAAGTAAGAATTAACTTCATTTGAATATATTTTGTTGCTATCAAAGAAACATGTATTTTCTAAATTGAATACAGAAAGAAAATGATAGAAATCACTGTGGTATTTCACAGAAAAGCAAATATCTCTGTCCTGTTTTGAACAATTCATGATCTAAGCAAGGCCATTTGTAGCTTTTTAATTAAAAAACAACACCCAAATTCCTATGAACAATACATCATTTTATTTCATTGGTTGGTTCTTTAGATTTCAGAAACTAACCCCCAACCCCCCAAAACAGGGAAAATAATCTCACCTGGGTGATAGGTTCTCCTGTAAGAAGATTGATTTCCTCTGGTTTAGGTACCATGTACGTAGTGAGAGGGCTTACTATATGCACTTGCTTGCCATCATGCCAAGGCAGAATTCCAGCATGATGAAGAAATATGTAGGCATATAATGTCCCATTATTTCTTGTTTTCTTTGGTACAGAAACGTTAACTGTTCTAAAAAGATAAAACATAATTTATAAAAATGCTTACACTTGTTCATAGAGATAGGGTAAATACATACAGTGGGGCAAAAAAGTATTTAGTCAGCCACCAATTGTGCAAGTTCTCCCACTTAAAAAGATGAGAGAGACTTGTAATTGTCATCATAGGTAGACCTCAACTATGAGATACAAAATGAGAAAACAAATCCAGACAATCACATTGTCTGATTTTAAAAGAGTTTATTTGCAAATTATGGTGGAAAATAAGTATTTGGTCACCTATAAACAAGCAAGATTTCTGGCTCTCACAGATCTGTAACTTCTTCTTTAAGAGGCTCCTCTGTCCTCCACTCATTACCTGTATTAATGGCATCTGTTTGAACTTGTTATCAGTATAAAAGACATCTGTCCACAACCTCAAACAGTCACACTCCAAACTCCACTATGGTGAAGACCAAAGAGCTGTCGAAGAACACCAGAAACAAAATTGTAGACCTGCACCAGGCTGAGAAGACTGAATCTGCAATAGGCAAGCAGCTTGGTGTGAAGAAATCAACTGTGGGAGCAATAATTAGAAAATGGAAGACATACAAAACCACTCATAATCTCCCTCGATCTGGGGCTCCACGCAAGATCTCACCCCGTGGGGTCAAAATGATCACAAAAACAGTGAGCAAAAATCCCAGAACCACACGGGGGGACCTAGTGAATGACCTGCAGAGAGCTGGGACCAACATAACAAAGGCTACCATCAGTAACACACTACGCCGCCGGGGACTCAGATCCTGCAGTGCCAGACGTGTCCCCCTGCTTAAGCCAGGAAATGTCTGGGCCCATCTGAAGTTTGCTAGAGAGCGTTTGGATGATCCAAAAGAGGATTGGGAGAATGTCATATGGTCAGGTGGAACCAAAGTAGAACTGATTGGTAGAAACACAACTCGTCATGTTTGGAGGAGAGAGAATGCTGAGTTGCATCCAAAGAACACCATACCTACTGTGAAGCATGGGGGTGGCAACATCATGCTTTGGGGCTGTTTCTCTGCAAAGGGATCAGGACGACTGACCGTGTACAGGAAAGAATGAATGCGGCCATGTATCGTGAGATTTTGAGTGCAAACCTCCTTCCATCAGCAAGGGCATTGAAGATGAAACGTGGCTGGGTCTTTCAGCATGACAATGATCCCAAACACACCGCCCGGGCAACGAAGGAGCTTCGTTGAAGCATTTCAACGAAGGGCTTCGTAAGAAGCATTTCAAGATCCTGGAGTGGCCTAGCCAGTCTCCAGATCTCAACCCCATAGAAAACCTTTGGAGGGAGTTGAAAGTCCGTGTTGCCCAACGACAGCCCCAAAACATCACTGCTCTAGAGGAGATCTGCATGGAGGAATGGGCCAACATACCAGCAACAGTGTGTGCCAACCTTGTGAAGACTTACAGAAAACGTTTGACCTCTGTCATTGCCAACAAAGGATATATAACAAAACTTTTGATATTGACCAAATACTTAATTTCCATCATAATTTGCAAATAAATTCTTTCCAAATCAGACAATGTGATTGTCTGGATTTGTTTTCTCATTTTGTCTCTCATAGTTGAGGTCTACCTATGATGACAATTACAGGCCTCTCTCATCTTTTTAAGTGGGAGAACTTGCACAATTCGTGGCTGACTAAATACTTTTTTGCCCCACTGTATCTGTTTAATTCCAAAAGTGAGTTACTAGCATTTTAACTGTCATCAATAGATTTTTCTTCATTATTTGAAAACTTTCATAATTAGGGTTTAAGTATTTTACAGATGATGCTAAAATAACAATCATAATCCAGTTTAGATTTTAATTAAGCATCAGTGGGAACTAATCAGCAAATAAATTTAATTAATAATAGTAATGTCACATAAAGCCCCAGATTTAATTGTCTACACTGTTTCCCCAAAAATAAGACATCCCCTGATAATAAGCCCAATCGAGCTTTTGAGCGCATGCGCTAAAATAAGCCTCCCCTCAAAAATAAGCCCTCCCTGAAAATATTTAAACGCAATCAGTTAAGACGGCAAGAGGAGCCCCATCTTGCTCCACAATAAGACCTCCCTGAATATAAGCCTAAGTGCTTATTTTGGGGTTCAAAAAACTATAAGACAGGATCTTATTTTCGGGGAAACATGGTATCAGAAACACAAAAAGTCTGGATAGTGGATGTAACAGTACCCAGAGACAGCAGAATAAAAGAGAAAACTGGAGAAAATCACAAAATACAAAGACCTGCAAACAGAAGTAGAATGACTGTGGCAAAAGAAAGGAAAGGTATTACCAATAGTAATAGGTGCATCGGGTGCAATCCCAAAACAACTGAAGCACCATTTGAACATCATTGGCATTGACAAAATCACAAGTCAGTTTGCAAAAGGCAGCTTTACTTGGAACAGTTCACATCCTGCGACAATGCCTTTAACACCATCAAACAACAACATCTGACTATTCCAGGTCCTTGGGAAGGACACAATAAGTGGATAAAAATGCCACATCCAAACTAAATATCTGGCTGACTGTGCAACAAACCATAATGAATTGGAATATCTTGAAATCACTAGAATTTCAGTTGGGTGAATTTCAAATAGGTGACTTCGGGCCAGTCACGCTCTCCTAGCCCATCTTACCTCACAGGGTTGTTGTGGGGAAAATAGAAGGTGGAAAGAATATTAGATATGCTTGCCATCTTGAATTATTTTACAAATAATAACAGTGAGATTAAAAACTTTTCTTTTCCATCAAGCAGTGCTGGCATGAACCCCCCCCCCTTTTTAGCTCTTTTTTAGCTCTTTTTAGCTTCTTAGCTTTTAAGTGTAAATTGGGTTTTAATTGGATTGTTTTAAACTGTGAGCCAAAGTTGTATAATTCTTTTAATTGATTTTAAATTTTGTACTGGTATGTTTTTTATCCTTGGCTGTGCACCGCCCTGAGTCCAATAGGAGAAGGGCGGTATATAAATTGAATTAATAATAATAATAATAATAATAATAATAATAATAATAATAATAATAATGATGATGATGATTTTTTTAAAAAAAATACATACATTTGTAAGTGCCACATTTGATAAAATCACAAAAGCAGTTACAATTCATACAGAAGCAACTTTATTTATTTATTTATTTATTTATTTATTTATTTATTTATTTATTTATTTATTTATTTATTTATTGGTTCGATTTATATGCCGCCCTTTTCTGGAGACTCAGGGCAGCTTACAATGCGTTAAGCAATAGCCTTCATACTTTTGTATATACCTGCTTAGTAGGGCTTTCGCCACCCCCAAGTGGTGTTCTTTTTTATACAAAGTCAGCTTATTGCCCCCACAAACCGGGTCCTCATTTTACCTACCTCGAAAGGATGGAAGGCTGAGTCAACCTTGAGCCTGGTGAGATTTGAACTTGCAGTAATTGCAGGCAGCTGGTGCTATTTAACAGCACTTTAGTCTCCTGCGCCACCAAGGCTCTTTTTTAATGCCTTCTAATGAACAGAGCGGAGTTCCCAAAAGCTTATGCCTTCTAATAAGATGTGTTAATTGGAAAAAGTGCTACTAGACTTCTTTTGACTTTTTGCCACCATAGATTAACATGACTCTCTTCCTATAACATCTTCATTTTTTGCAGTCCAGTAAACACTCTGCTCATGGCCTATTACTGTCATCTCCATTTTATTTAAGTCTCTACAGGTCTAACAAAAAAAAAAAACTGGTTTTCGTATAAATGAGAAAAGAATAGCCCAGTAATGGGGAAAAAATAGCTACTTTCACTTTTGCAAGAGACAACAGCAATGCGCTTCTGAGATTTCTGTCAAAGTCTACACTGCATAAGAAGCACTACTTTTCATTTTGTTTCTTGCCTAAGGAACAGTAGTGAAAAAAATTCTATCCATCCCATGTGATACAGAATTACAGCAAAGTAAGAGTTAGCAATAATAAAAATAAACTTTGTTATTAAATTATAGAAAGTTTAAGCAAAATACAGTATGTGTAAATCCAGAAAAATATATAGATAAGCTTAGAATTACACTTTAAACACACTTACTTTGAAGTAAACCCTATTAACATCAATTAGGCTTACTTCTCATAAATGTGATTAAAACTGAAAGGTCAGGCTGGTCTGATATCTTGTAAGCTTGTAAGTTTTTTTGTAATAAAAAACAAGCAAACAAACAAAGAAATATATGACCTGGATTTTTTTCATGAAATATACTGGCTAATGGGTAATAATAGGTATTTCTATAATGGTTTAAACAAATGTTAATACAGTCACTAATATAAATAGGGATAAAATGTAATTTACTAAAATTTGATATAGGATGGGTACAAAAGAGATATTTTGAAAAAACTGAACAAACAAATTCAAATTACCTTTCAAATTTAGTTTCAACATCAAAATTGTCCACGTTCAAAACCAGGTCGATGTTATTTTCAGTGCCTATGTTTGAGCGTGTAGTCGTATAAACGCTTAGCTGAAACAGAAGAAAGACCATTAATAATTGCTGTTTTGCTGGATGGCTTAAAGATTCCTGCCTTAATCATTCTTTCTTTCATCTTGGATGACATGTTTCCTCATACGTGCTACCCACTCTTCTCTCTCCCTTCCTCAAAAATGGTTTGGTCAAACTGAAAAAAATGAGATTTAAAAAAATGCATGCAACTTCCTTCTCCCTACTCATTTGAGTCAATTTGTATGCCTCATCAAGATGAAAGGAACCCATTAGTCAATTCACTGTAGTTTGGCAAGGACTTAATGAGCTTCCTGTATGTTCCTACTGCAGATACAGGGTGATTGACAAGTAAATCATAATATATGCTCCACTTGTAACAATCTTTTTGGAAGGGTGCAAGTTGTACAACCTGTTCAAATCAAAGAGA
The DNA here is from genome assembly GCF_029215685.1 of Pituophis catenifer annectens. Taxonomy (NCBI): domain Eukaryota; kingdom Metazoa; phylum Chordata; class Lepidosauria; order Squamata; family Colubridae; genus Pituophis; species Pituophis catenifer. The sequence continues at coordinate 90,010,693 of NW_027256883.1, forward strand.
TCTCTCCATCCTTCCTCTAAAAGGTGGGAAAAGAACAAAGCACAAAATATGGAAAAGGTGAAAAAAAATCAATTCATGAATTAGTGCTTACCAAAATTTTGTGCTCCCTCTAGGTTTGGTAGAGAAGGAGCAGCTGCTATAGATTGGAAGCTAATATATTTAGTACGCCAATACATGCCCATATAGTACATCTCCTTTTTGTTTATTGAACATATGTAGTTCATATTAATGGACCAATAAAGAGCATGGAATAATGCTAAGTCCCCGATTTATGACCACAATTAAGACCAAAATTTCTGTTGTTAAGTGACATAGTTAAGTGACTATTGCACCATTTTATGACTTTTCTTGCCAAAGTTAAGTGAATCACTGCAGTTGTTAAGTTAGTAACATGGTTGCTAAGTGAATCTGCTTCCTCATTGACTTTACTTGTCAGAAAGCTGACCCTGGGATACTACAACTGTCATAAATATGAGGTAGTTGCCACATTGATCATGTGACTTTGGGGGGGATGCAACAGCCATAAGTGTGAAAAATGGTCATAAGTCACTTTTTGAGTACTGTTGTAACTTCGAACAGTCACTAAATGAACTGTTGTAAGTCGAGGACTACATGTACTCCTGTAGGCTACAATTTTATATAAAAGAGGCACTATTGTCATTTCTTATCCTTTGCAGCAGTTGTCAGAAAAATCCTAGCAACATATGTGGACAGAACTGGGCAAAATAGAAAAAAATAGTACTCTGCCATATTGGAAAAAGGAAGGAAAAAAGGCAACATTGCAGACTGTGGTATGGTAAATACCGGTTGGCACAACTCCCTCATACAAGAAGCTAAGGAAAAAATAAAAATAAGCTATTTTCATGGCTAGAGTGGTAGGACTCTGTAGACCAGTACATCCCAGAATAAGGATCTGGGCAAGGTGCAGACATTAACACTGCGCTATGAGATAATCTGCCTACTTAATGCCTCCTGGGATCAGGGGAAACGACACTGGGTTAAATAATCTGTAAAATACTCTGGCAAGGCCCTTCCAATTGCAACAAAAGGGGCTTTTGCTTTAGAAATTTCAATTGCAGCACTGATCTTCCATGTTAACTACAGCAAAAATAAATAAATAAATAGATAAATAGATAAATAAATAAATAAATAAATAAATAAATCCAGCCTGTCAAAGTTCACCTGTCAAAGTTCACCTGCATCTCAGTCCGAAGGGGGGGGAGGAAGAGCAATTATGTCACTCCGCCCCACCCCAATCAGGAAGCGCCACTGCATCGCTGCCAACCGTTACCGCTCATCCGCACCTAGGACTCAGGTGGGGAGAAGGAAAAAGGGGGGGGAGGGGGGGTTGCTCACCTGGAGCTTGGGCCGCCGCGCCAGGTAAGGCCGGATGCAGCCGTCGTTGCTTTCGCCTTCGTGGATGGCAGCGAGGCAGGGCCGGGTATGGACGATGCCGTACATCACCCAGCAGGTGTGTGCCACGTAGACGGCAAAGAGCCCCACCGCCAGCCCCGTCAGCGAGCTGCGCCTCGGCAGCATCGCCCCCCAAGACCAGCGCCGCGGCCGCCACCGGCATCGACCACCCACCACAGGGAGCAGCGCACGACACCGAGCGCTCTAACTCCGGGGCCGTTGCCCGAGGCGAGCGCGATCAGCTCCCCAGCCGCTTCTCTACTTCGGATCTCCCTTCTTTCGACAACGGAAACGGAGCGGCCCGCGCGGAGAGTGCTGGGAAACGTAGTCTCTTAGAAGACAATGGCATCCCGGGCGAGCGTTTGCAAGAGTCAACCTGCAACGCGAACGTTCCCACAGGAGGTCCACATTTTCGCCTCGATCTGACCCTAACTTGACAACTCTGGAGTGCGTGCTTTACATGGCAAAGAATCCTTGGAATAATTTTTTTTTTTTAAAAAAAGATAGCCTGAAAGTTATAAAATATTCGACCACTTAGAAAATCGACTCTGCTTTAAACGAGCCCCCCACAAGCCATTACATGTTTTATTTATTAGAATTTGTCAATCAAAAACGAGAACAAGAATAAAAATACAATGACAGGGACGATAGGCACGTTATCGCCCCCTCTACTGACCACTTAAGTATGATGTTGTTTAAACTAAAACGGCAGATCTTTTTGGAATGCTTCCCACAAGAAAGTTGGAAATACCCCCTTTTAAGTAGAGCTACCAGATCTAGGCTGAAAAAATATTTCCCCGTACTATAGTATTTCCAACTTTCTTGTGGGAAGCATTCCAAAAAGATCTGCCGTTTTAGTTTTCTATGGTGTGCTGTGTATTTATAAATCTGAACTCAAATCTGAGCCAGGAAGAAGGGTTTTAGTATGAGCTGAAGCTGAGGTCTCAAAACATATTTTCAAAAGCAGTTATGTGTATTGTGTCTCAAGTAGCGCTTCAGTCAAGCTTTGTGGTTTACCATGCTATCCTTAATAGAATCCTCTGGAGCTTACCATAAAATTGGTATAGTGGGTGATAATTGTATTGGACATGCTAATATCCTAAACCTTAAGCTTCTTAAGTGAAGTAGACACAGCTCAAAGATGGCAGTGTTAGCTGTCAAGAGATGAGCAGTCATTATAGGAGTGGTTCCAAAGTTTTTTTTAAAAGTTCTGTTTAGCAATTGTAAGTTTCACCCTCACTATGAGCATGTAATGGCATACCTTATTTCTAAAATTCAATTAATGACTTGTGTTTAAATATAATATAAATATTTTGGCTTATATGTACACTTATTTAGGATGAATCAGTTATTAGTCTTTGATATAATGTTTAGCTGTGTACACACAAGGCTAAATCAGAAACCCTCACTAAGGAATGCACGTTTTCCATTTTGCAACTCCCTGCACTATGCTTTAAGGTAGTCTGCAGCAACAATATTTTGGGATTGTACAAAAAAAAAATTTGCAATAATTTGTGACAAGTATAGGTTACAAGGTCCACTAATGTTGAGTGAGGTGTACAATGGTGGTGCAGGTGTTTAATAACAGTTGTTTTGGTTCTGTATATTTTGTAAATGCAGCTTTTAAGACAACCAAACATGATAAATGTGTCAGGATTCCCAACTCTTAATACATGCCAACATTAAGAGATTACTTCAAGATTACAACCAACCTACTTACCCACCCCATCTGTTATAATGGTGAAATCAGACAGCTGTTATTTGCATTTTAAAATAATCTTAATTTAAATGTGAAAACCCCCAAAATGTAGTTTGGGCTTAGGTAAGATTTCAACAAGCATCCAACTTCTTATGTAATTTCTTGGCCATTTGGGTTAGTTTTCAATTTAGATTTGCAATTGAAAGAATGTTGAAAATTCGTTGAATAATCATTTACACCAATTAATAGTTTATTGATCATAACTGTAAAAAAATTCCTCTCAATGTCTCATTTCACCTATTTGTTTTTTCTTGTATTGTTTATGTGGAACAGCAGCAATTTTACAGAAATTAAAGATTTTATTTTATAATCTGGTGGTTCATATTTCAAAATTATGAATTTTATAGTATTAAGAAATACACAGAAACTACAAAATATTTTCCCCATTCTTTTAATTTGTATTCACATTCAAAATTAAGTTTACCAGAATCCAGTCAAATTAAAAAAATCCAACCAGGGTAAAATGCCCAGTGATGCCACAATGCATAATTAAAATCTTGAAAAGACCTAATTCTTATAAACAAACACAAAATTTATTTTAAGGAAATCAGTGTCTCACAATGGTAAACCATAAAAGCCATGATTATTTTGTTCCTTGGCATGGTTCAGTTTATAGCATTTTACAATTAAAAACAAAGACACATAATTCTACTCACTTGACAGTTACAAAAAAAATTGCTCAAAGTGAGGTATTCCCTTTAGGAAATCACTGAAGAGTGCTGATACCAGATATAGTCAGACTGTATAAACTTAAAAGACACTGTACAAAAAAGAGGAATTATTTGAAAGGTTACTTCAGTAAAGACAATGAAGTGAAATATTTCAGCTTGGAAACTTGACTATACTTGTAATTCTGGATTGCACTGCAATGCCAACATGACATCATTAGCAACAAGCTGATACATGGTCCTCATCCCAAACATTTGCTAACATAGCAAGTTCAGGGACATATTTTCCTATTTGGACTGTGGTTAATGATGTTTCTTATATAATAAAAACAATGTCTATATACATGTGCAAACCAGAACCTCAGCAAAAAAAAATAAACATTTGTATCAGAAATGCATTGATCAGGATTCTTCATTTAATCATACAATGGATGCAAAAATACGTACTGCACTGAAAAACTGTCCCCCAAATCATTTTCTTTTTAAATAAAGGACTTCAGCAGTATTGACTGTCATATAGCATTTAGCTAATGTTTGATTCTAACCTGTTAGATCTCCTGTCAGATAATACAGTTAATAGCTATTGCCATAGTAGCAAAGGTTATTGGTCCAAATATAAATTTACAGAAAAATTCTGAACATATCAAATCATGAAACTTAATGAGAGTTAAGTGGATATCGGACTGAATAATTACTTGCCTTCAAGCAGTGATCCAAATTAGGTACAGCTGTAACAAAGTAATCTCGAAGTGTTTAGAGAGAAATTACTGATTTTAATTTTTTTAGAAATCTATAAATATGGTTATTCTAGATGTAAATAGCCACTACATATTAATCTTGTCACTATTTAAAAAGAGTCTATAACCCTGTAATGAATCAAAAGTTTTATGTTGCTCTCAAACCACATTTCTCTCTATAATGAATACCATATGCATTATACAAAAACATGTAAAATGTTCCCTTTAAAATGAACTAAGCTGCTTTAATTTGGAAGTTATAAAGGGTTGTAAACAAATCTAGAAGATGTTTGGGGTACAAAAAGTGTTGCCTATGTATAGCTCCTAAATTATAAATTCCAAGATAAGATTGTTACGAGTTTTATTGTGTAATAATTACTTACAGTAATGGGCCTTATTCTCCTAAATGTGTCATAGAAAAAAATTGTCAACAGAGGATATTTTTAAGGAATTATAAGATTAAACATATTGTAGCCCATTACTTGGGTAAACCCATCAATATAAGACAATTTTGTTTTTTGAATTGGAAAATTCAAAAGATGTTGACTTCTTTTATATCTATGAAATTGCCACAAATATTTTTTCTATAAGAATATTTACAACTTCATGTAATAGAAGAGAAGCTACAAAGCTTTAGGGAAATTATATGGATAGTCCATAGTGAACAAGAAACTTGTACAAGTGGATTTATTTGAACTCTGACCTGGAGAAGATATTATTCCTTCAGACAGTTAATGGAGTTTAAGAAAAAGGCTGGTTCTAGATGATGAATAATCCCATGAGTGTTTTTGTATTACACCACCTGGATGAACTGCAGCTCACAAGATAGGACTGAGTGGTTAATACTTAGAAGACCAAAAAACCACTAAATTCAATAGGGGATTGAGTTAGACTTAAGTTTCTTAAATTGTGATAATCTTTCCAACAAAAAACAAAGCCATAAAATCAATGTTTTGCAATAAACTGAGTATATAATAGCACACTGCCTTACATTCTAGTTGGTCAGATGCAAACAACTGTATCAAGTCACTAGATTAGCGAGCTGACTGCAGAGTGATGTGAGAAGAGCCTAGGGAGACTTTTTTTCCTGGCAGTGTCAAGAGTAGATCTTGGGGGAGAAAATGGGTATGAAAGGAAAGAAGTGAAAGAATTGAAGATAAAAGTACAGTGACTTCAGGAAAAAAAAGGTATGAAAAATAATTAGAAAATAAATTAATCTCCAACAGAATTATTTGAAATACATTTCAGGAAAGTGGAAACTGCTTGGAACTGAATGAATTGGCTTATGGAATGCCACAAGTGTGTAGAGTTACAATAGTGGGAAATATGTAAAAGGATATTTGGTCGAATGATACAGTGAGAGGCAGCTGTGATTTAATTTTTTGAACAGATTTTTGCTAGTAGAATTAGGGTGTATTTCCTTGTGACTACTTCACAAGGTTAACATCATCAGAATTAAGGGAGATTTTTTAAAACAAAGTGAGCTCCTTCATTTATCAGATTCATCTGAAACTTATCATCTAACAAGTAGGCTGGTAGGAATCTCCTGTAAAAATTGTGGAATTTCATCATACAGATAATTTGCAATGCAAAGACTATCTCTGAGGATTATAACTTGTGTTCAAGACCTTCTTCCTTAACCATGCCCTTGGGTTTTGCTGAGAGTGACAAATGGAACAAGATGCCTCCACTACAACAGAATTGGGAGATGGGTATTTTAATCATATTTGGTAATCCCCTTCTAATCTATATAAAATTCCAGAGTTGAGGAACATTTGAAGATGTAATTCCAGCCTGTGAGTATGGAGAAGTTAGTTACATTCAAACTAAAGCCATGGACAATTAAAATGTCAGATGTCAGTTCTGTTTTGAAGGAGCCATATCCTAAGAACATAAAACCATTGCATGAGGAAAACTGCTAGTTACAGCATTGAAAGGTGACAATAATCATATTAAAAAAACAGTAGTTTTGATAAGATTGGAAGAGTGATCAAAATCAAAGCAAAGCTGTTGCCATAAGACCCAATTTTAATTTCTGGAACATGCTGAGAAAAGATGGAACTTATGGAAATGAGAAAGTGGTATTCCCCCAAAGAAACCTGTTCATAAGTTATCTAAACTTTGATCTTGACTATGCTGAGGTAGGAGAGGGTCTTCATCCCAAATTTTTCTGTTGTAAGAGAGTAATCTGGAGAGCTATTAATAAACTCTCCCTCTGATACTTAGTTTTAGGATTGAGGAAGACCGGAAAGCATTTATGTGGTTCAGACAGGTGAATCTAGCAATGGTAGAAAGAAAAGAAGGAAGCAGGCATGGAAAAGAACTCAAGGTGGAACCTCTACAGCGGCCTGATTTTTTTTCCTCCTAGTTTTGTCCTGCTTAGTCTCGTGGGGGACAGGTTTTTGGGAAGGCTTTGTCAGTTTAATGAACAATTCCTCTGTACAAGTAGCAATACAACAGAAGCTTGATATTTCCCTTTGAAAGAGAGGCTGCAATCAAAGAGGGAAAGGGGTGTTTAGACAGTTTCTGGGGCACAATAGGTTTTAAGTGGAGGAAGAAATGCCAGAATCTGCCATCCATATGGTTGTTCTCAAGGAAAATTCACAACCAAGACAAATGATTATGCTGAATCTGTCTGTTTGGCAATATTTACAAGAGTTTACTGCATCACCTTTCCCAAGATAGAAAAAGATCAATCTGAAGAGTGAACTTTCCTTCTACAACAATGGCACTTGTGGAATAGGATCTTCAGGACCAAAGGCAGATACTGGAGAGTCTGTCCATGAGGGGGACAATAACATTTTGCATATGCTCCTTATAAGTCAAAATAGAAATAGGAATACTAAATGGAAACAAAAAAGTATTTGGGGGGAGAGGTTAATTATTGTGGTTACAAGAATGTAATGAGGGTTTAGTGTGATGTGATCTAGTCATGTGCGATACTACACAGAGAAAATGGCATTCCTCCTTGAAATTTTATATCTCTTAGCTGCTTGGACAGGGTCTCCATGGATGCCTAACCCATATATATAAATCACAGAGAGAATGCAATAAAACATCCCATATGGTGGGAAGCTTTCTGTGGCTTAATAGGAATCAACGGGAGGAGGAAGCAGAATGCAACCCTGATATATATCTCACTGTTAGTTGACTTTGAAGCAGATGATAGTTGTTCTCTGAATTTCTCTTCAGATAATTGAGCTGGCACAAGTCCTGGGCCTTGGCATATTGTTTTGTTTTTTCAAGGCCTTTGGTAAAATAGAGAAACAAGAATAATAATACAAAATTTAGCAAGGGGATATCCTTTCTATCAGCCTTGTTGTTTTCCTACCATGGAACCTAACTCTTTGGATATATAATAAAGCATTGTAATAAACATTGTAGCACTCTCTACTGGAAATTCCTCAACCAAAACTTTCCTACATAACCAATTCTTCCCATTGATTCTGCTTACTAAGGAGTTTAAAAATTTAAGAGTTCCTCACTCTAAAAGGGGCTGCATTTCCTATTCAACTGTACTACTGTAGAATTCTTTCTTACATATAAGGAAGTGATATCGGTGATAAATGTGGTGGCCTTCATGAATTGCAAATAAGGCCTTTGTCAAGATGTTATTAAGTTATGGGTTCCTATCTTATAGGTCAGTTAGCTATGCCCAATTATTAGACAATAATTCTGTTTTATTTGTCCCACCTAACAGCATTAATCTATACCACAGTATTGCTTTATCTTCCTCTTTCCTTTCTTGAAATTGGATCACACTGCTTTGGCAAGTTAAGAATCAACATCCAGAGAATATATTCACTATTAAGAGAAATGATTGAGAATAATGAATTACCACTATTTTCAAGATGAATGAAATTCTGAGACTGAGGTTTCTTTAAAATCAGTATTTTGGTTTTAAGGGAAAACAGCACTTTCAATTACTGATACTTTGCAGAAACTAGTTTAATTCACTGAACAGAAGGGAGGGAGGACCAGACTTATAGATGTATTAGATTACTTCAGCTAAGAATCATTTATGCAAACAATCATCCATATCATCACAAAACTGTGTATCTAATTTGGCAAAATGGGTAAAACAAAAGAATAAGCATCATTCTCTGGCTAAGTCCATAGTATTACTATTGAACATAGCCTTCATCTGCATTATCCTTATCCCATTTTACCCAAATAATTTTAAAATAGAAGATATTATATATTTCAAATTCTAAATAGATTTTAGCTTTGAAAATCTCTGAGGAGGACTTGGTTTTTTAAAAACCTCCTTCTCCATATGCTCTTCAAAAAAAGCATTATTAGCAAAATAAAAGCAACGATAGCAAGAGATCCATTCCTGCTACTATATGTAAAAACCTTTATGTTTTGAAACATTATGAAAACAAGCCACCCCTACATTAACATAGAAATGATAGCAGGAAATATAAAAATGTTGTGGCAATTACTTGCACAGTAGGACTCTATATTAATATAGTCATTATCCCACAGTCAGTCTAAAATCTATCAAAAGCTGCTCCCACTAAAAGTAAAAAGCCTGAAGTGATCACAGCAGCTCTATCAACCTAAAAGGAAAAAAAAAATCTTTGGTCCCAAACTTGAAATACACTAACCTACTAGTTTCAAAAGAGCTCTTTGCACAGATATTCAGATTTAAAAGAGGCAGTATTATCTTTATGTCAATTAATAGAATATTATGACTAAACAGAACAGGCATATAAATAAACCAGCAATCTCATTTCTTTAGAATATTTATTTAGTTACTTGGAAAGAAATATCTGCTTTTGAATTCTGAAAGAGAGCATGTCATATGATTTCTGTGGCTACAAAATGGAAAGGCCAAGGACACAAGATACTTCTAACCACCAGGACTTAAAATTTATAGAGCTTTCTGTGTATATATTCTATGTGCGGTGTCAACTTGCAGGCATCACACTGCCAGAAGAGCTGTAATAAAACATGTCTCAAAACAGAATTAGTTTTTTTAAAAAAATATTTTTATTCTCCTTTATCTATGTGTGAGATATACTGTATATTGGTGGTTTTTTTAACTTCAATTGATCTATGATTATATTAAAATCTAAATTTAGTCATTGCACCAAATTAAATGCTTGCATTAAAATGTTTTTGTGGATGTACATTTATAGAATAGTCATTTATAATGGAAGCATCCAGAGTAGAGGCAAAGTATTGTGTGGCTTAGAGATCAGAGAATTACCTTGGTAAAAGATTGTGATCAAATTCCTGGGAAATAAATTGAATTAGTGGGAAGAATAAATAGTGATAAACGTATCCCATAGACCAGATTAAGAGGGAAGGAAAATACATTTTAGCTGAAAGCAATGTATATGTATTTTTCAGGATTTAGTAAACATAGGAGCACATTAAAAAAGAAATGTATATAATCTAAAAAGTTATTCAAAATTATATGACCCTATTGGTTATGGAAGGAAAGAGATTCATATACAAAATGTAATAAGCCAGTAAACCAGCTTTTATGTAGAGTTATAGTAAACAGCAATAACATTAGTGTCTTGAGAGAACCTGGATACTAGGTTTTCACTAGAAGTAACTAGTGCAAAGTAACTTGAATTTGTGATCTTTTTAGCTTAAAATGCTTTATTTTGAGTTTGAAACAGTTGTTCTGACTCTGAAACAGACCATTCTGACCTTATCACACTTCCATTCTGAGACTGAAATTCATTTCTAGAATAGCTGAACAGCCCACTTCAAAACTGAAACAACTGTTTCATATTAAAACATTTTTCAATGAAAAGTAATTACAAAGTCAGGAATTATATAAAAAAACAGATATAATACCAAAAAGATCTTTTCAGTCAAAATCATATAGCTAAAACTGGTGATCTTTAAGAAACTATATGATAATTATTAGGAATTTATAATACAGCAAGTTTATTTTTTTGCCTGTTCAATCTAATAGAAAATTTTATTCTGTGCAAAAAGCTGTTGAAACTGCTTTTTAAATGACCCTTGTTTAATTATCATTGCCCAGAACACTCAAATGCAGCAGTGACAGAGAAGACAGGGAAATAGCAAGGCTGTGTGTATTCCATGATCCACCCAGAAATATAGAAGTTCTAATTTTAAGTGCAGATTTTGCTATCCTGAGAATTTTAAACTTTAAAAAGGCATGTTTCTAGATCTTAAGGCTGAGAACAATCTGAAATTCCAATTGTCAGAGGCAGTGTTTCTTAGGTCTGCATCCTTTTTTTTGCATTTGTTCACCTTCCTTTACCCATAAGCCAATCAACATGAAATACAGAAATATACCTAATTCATAGGATTGAGAGACAGACTTTGGAATTCAGCTTTTCTGAAGTATAAAATCTGCGTTTCTGTGCTAAAATCTGGGGTTTTAGCACAAAATGCACACAATCCTGATAATTTCCCTTATTCTTTTTGATATCAAGATGGATTGAAAAATTCAAAAAAGGTCATTTTACAAGGAAACAGAATAAAAACAATTCCCTAGGTAAAAATATTTTTGCATACTTTCCCCCCTTTAGCTACCTATTAGATTACAATGAAAAAGGTGAAACTGAGCTTGCCTTGCTCTGAAGGTCATTGACAATAGCGGTCAATGTTGCCTTGTAAAAAAGGAAAGCAGAATCTGGCCCACAAAGAATTCCCTAAATAGGGATAACACTAATCACCGAAGTGCACTTGACACCATAGGAGCTACAGTATTTTTTTCACATGCACACTTTGTAGGACAGTTTGTACATGAAATCAAACAATGAATATAAATATGCAAGCATCTTGTTTTTAAGTATACAAATTAAAGTTTGTTTACATTCTTTACTTTCCAAATTGCTGATGGAAAAAGTGATCTTTCCAATAGGAAGCCAAAGATGCTCATTAATGCAGTAAAATATTCATACACGCCTTTCTTTCTTTCTTTCTTTCTTTCTTTCTTTCTTTCTTTCTTTCTTTCTTTCTTTCTTTCTTACACATCCACACATACAGCCTTCTCACATACTTCAGGTTATATAGCTGCGTGACTATGAAAAGCCCTAGATAGGACATACTCCTCTCACCACAAGAGGATGACAGAATTATTAATATTAATTCATTTTTTTCTGTAGGGAATTTCTTCTATTTTCAGTAATTTGTGGGCTGAAATCTGCACAGAATCCATTAGGAGCAGGAGTTTCCAAATAACTTTTAGACTCCATTTGATCAGGATATAGGTATTCTTCAGCAAAATTTGGGAACATTTCAGTAAAATAATGGAAATCATCTAGAAATGGAAAAAAGACAATTTCAATAATCATTTTAATTACTATCATAGATAGCTTCTTTTTGCTGTATTATAAGTCATATTAAAAGTATTGTGTATAATTAGTTGAATGAAAATTTAGATAAAATTTAGAAAATTTTAGTCTACTGAAATCAATGGAAACTAAGTTCATGGTGACAGACTGAACTGATTTCAGAAGGTTTTGCCTAAGCATGGCTAAGTTATGGTTTATCTACCTTTAGGGAACATGTTTAAGGTGGGTTGTTAATAATTGTTTAGTAGTATAGAATATTTGGAACAATACATTGTAGAGTGCATAATTATAACAGGGCCTTGTAGACAACATCACCATCATTCTGTAAGAACTGAAGTTAAAGAGCAACAATAGTGTAAGAGTGCTTTTGAGACTATTTTTGTTTTCCATGGTGTACATTGTTTCTCAATACTGATCCACAATATCCTCTGAGAAGATACATACAGAAACAGCTTTATCTTTCATCAAAGGCAACTACCATTTCTAGTGCTTATGAGATTTCAAATTTTCTCTTCTCGGGCAGCTCCTCCTATCTCAAGTTAGATTATGCATCCTAAAATTACATTATATTTTGATAATTGATAATTTTTGATAATTCGCAGAAAAATGTGAAAAAATTATTAACAAACGTTCAGCAATTATATTTATTCGCTGTTGTTTATCTTTCTAGCAAGAAATTCCAAGATGCTCAGAATTCCTTAGAATAGGGGTTTTTTTTATAGATAGTATAGATTTCTGTATAGCCCATATAAGAAATTATTGTCAAAGAAGCATGGATATATGTTAACTGTACTAGCAGGGACTAGAAGAACTTGCAACTAAGGGAGATATAGAGCAACTTAGGAAATGTGGTAGGATTGACCAGGAGTCACAGTACTGGTTTTGCAATATTAATTTTAGATTATATTACAGACTGCCAGAAATGATTCTCTCTCAAGAACACCTCTTTATTTCATTGATATGGAATGTGGGCAATTAAAAGCAATGGGTAACACTGTCAAGTAGTTGCATTCCATCTTTTAATGTCAGTCAAATGTAATAAGGCTTCAATATGAATTACACCACACAGTATGCAGTGCAATATATTTTGTGTGTTATCTATTTATTTACATGTGTGGCATGAGCATAAATAAGCAATCCACAGTCTATATAAACAAACAAGCAATTGCAGTCTCACAAAAGAAGGAAATGCACAGTAGCTTTGAAGTTTGTTCCTTCCCTTTTTTGAGCCTCAATATCCGTTCAGATTCCACTAGAAGAGTATAGATTTAGCTCAGGGTTCAACTGTGGAGTTCTTGTGGCTGTCTGAGCTTAATTGTTTGTTTGAAGACCTTTCATTACCTAACTAGGTAACATCATCATTGTGAATGAGTGTGGGGTTTGCTGTTGGTCTATATTTAGAAGATTGCCTTGCCTGCTTTGATGGAGGCATTGTTACCTCTATTTGGTTAGGTTTCGTTTCCAGATGCCCTTTCTGATTTCCATACACAAAAATCTATAAAAAATAGACTTACCATATGCAATTTCCCCTTTTTCTTGATCATCTATAGCTTTAAAAAGATTTGACACATTAAGGTCTGAAACACCCATGGCGCTCTTCAGGATGGAAGTTAACTCTTGTTCTGTTATACCCCCAGTTTCTGATTGATACATCTGTAAAATATGGACATCTATTAGACGTTCCAGAAAAGAACCATATTTATTACTAAATATGAGACACAAAATAAAATATTAAGTTTAGTACCAGAAAACTATATGTTTCAGTTTATTTCCAAGTACATGTTCTTTCTGCCCCTAGATGGTGTGAATTTTTTCCTAACAATCAATATAAACTGTCTAATTTTTAAGTGCAAATATGCACTTTTTTTGCACTTAAAAAGTGCTGATAACTATTGACAAAGTACTGAGAGTTATCCCTTTGTATCATGCTTCTCATAGAGAGGCATGAAGTATCTACACCAGAGATGTCAAACAGGGGGCCTGTGGGCAGGATGCATCACATGCAGGCCATGCCCACCCTGGCTCCGCAAAAGGCAAAAAATGTCACGATATGTTACGTGACATCACGTGATGCGATCGAGTTTGATCCCCGTGATCTAGATTGATGGAATAGAAACTGGAAATTGTTAGTCCAAAACTGCATTAGTTCTTAGTGAAGCATCAGACTACAGGGTCTTTCTCAAGCATGTTTGAAGGTGTGCTGGGGGTTCCTTTCCCTTCATTCCCTTCCCAGCAGGCAGGTAAGCAGCTGCCACTAGGATGGGGAGGAAGCGAGGGACTGCAAGAACAACAGCTGGAGACTGTCATGCAATGTTCCAAATGAGCATCACATGACTGCAGCTGCAAGCCAGCACCACTGAAGCAACCATAACTTTCCCAAATTTCATTCCTTCAGGCGTTATATGTCCCAGATTTTGGACACATTCTCTAAGTTAGCTCATTTGAAGTACCTTGTTTCAAAAATCATTGTCCTATGAGGCATTATTTTGCCCAGTTAAAGATTATGGGAATAATATTTTAGTAATATATAGATTAATGAAGCAATCAGGAAATTGCGCCTTGGTTATGTGCGCAAGGAAAAAAAAGAGGAAATCATTGCATTGTTGATTCTGCCTTCAGGACAACTACGTTTAGCTTCTATGATGCAACTAAACATAGGAAGATGCAAGAGCTAGCCAATGCAGAATCACCCAAGAGCCTCCTGTTCCATTAGAGGAAATGAGTGCCTTGTATATGGTTCTTTGAAGCCTTCAACAATAGAGACACACCTTCTCTACTGCCCCACAAGCTTAGAGTCATGGACTATGCAGAAAAGAAAAGGGAGATCAGGAGAACCTCAAAAGGATTGACCAAAATGCAAAATAATCCTCTCTTTTAAGAAGGTACTGGAAGCACATTTCCAAAATGACAGTAGGTTAGGCTAGATTGCTATCAATGAAGAAGAAGCCAAGATCTTCAGTATTAACTGAGGAATCTAGAGTCTGCTTTGTATAGATGGTAGGAAGTCACAATACAGGTAGTCCTCAAGTTTTGACTGTAATGGAGCGTGCCCATTATGGTTACAAGTTGGGAGGACAGGTAAGTGAACTGCCTCCTTTAACAATCTTCTTAGACCCTGGGGGGCATAGTGTAAGCACAAGGCCACCTGCCTTGGGCCTCTCAAGGCCTCTCCCCACCCCCTGAGATACCACATGTTCTGTTTTCTGCCCTTCTGCTTAAACTGAGGAAAATAAAATCAAGAACATTATTTTTCACTTAGAAAAAGATGGCCACATGAGTGATTGTGCCATGTGGCCCAACAATGCAGTGGACTGTCCTCCTTCTCTACTCAAGACTTCCCCAGCTCTGGAAGTCTTCAAAAGTTAAGCAAGCAATTGGTGATGAGGGGTGGGGAGCAGTGTGTGGAATCCATCAGGGTCACAAAGCAGGCCCAGTGCCTATGGGGACCCGGTGAGGCAGGATGGTGGGCAAATAGTCAGGGGCATGTATTGCAATGTCTCTGTGGTCAGTTGCAAGGGTGAACA
Organism: Pituophis catenifer annectens; assembly: GCF_029215685.1. Lineage (NCBI taxonomy): Eukaryota > Metazoa > Chordata > Lepidosauria > Squamata > Colubridae > Pituophis > Pituophis catenifer. Next base: position 90,026,086 of record NW_027256883.1, read on the forward strand.
ACTGCAGAGGTGCTGCTCCAGATGTAACTTCAGGGCTGGGCTGGGTCACATTTTGAGGGTAGGATTTGTCATAACTTTAGTCGCTAAATAATCAATTGTAAATTAAGGACTAGCAGTTTTTAAGTCCTTACAACTACCTTTCTTATAACAAAAAAGAGGAAGTAAGGATGTAAGAGGAAATTCATGTAAGAGCAGATGAACCTTCAATTAAAAAAAATACAAACTTCTCAACACTTTTGAAATGGCTCACAGTTGAAAGTATAAAATGACCTAATAAATGTTGTGTTTGAGTTCCTTATTTTTTTATTTCAAACTACTCTGTAAGTGTCTCTCACAAAAATCATTAGCTTGCAAACTATAATGAGGATTGCATGTGGCATTCCATATATGATGTCAACTCATATATACCACTTGATACTACATTTATTTAATGCATATTTGAGGCAGACATACAAACAATAAGTAGCATACCTATTAACTGGGTTCTTTTGGCCTCTACTCATGCAGACATTTGTTCGTAATGTTGACAAAGTTGTGCTACTTAGTGGGAACTCCCTGCCACATGCTAACCTGTCCCAGGAGGTCTGTTACACATCTCAGTTTTCGTTGTGATACAGCATCATTTAAAATAACGGGCCATAATAAGGATCAGATGGAAAGAGCGATAAAAGCAAATGGATGGGTACATCAAGCATCTTAGCAGATATGTCATAGCGGCATATTTCCTGACAAAAGGCTTATAGATGTAAAAGCTGGTCTGGTAGAATAGATTATGAATATGAGAGAAAGAAGTAGGTGTGCTAACTGAAAAATCCTGAGCAATAAATACTATGTAGAAACTGGCAAACTTACTCAAGACTATTATTACACAAAAACAACAAAATGCTTTGTATTTCACAAAAGTATCTAACATAGCCTTGTGCACTAGCTTTGGATTCATGGATCAGCCATGTCTGGAAATTTACCATTTTTAGTTTTTTACGGGGTTGCAGTTTTTGGATGGAATAAGTATAAATCTGAGTTTCCTCCTGGATTTATGGCTCTTCTTTGAAGATCAAGTGGCAGCCATGACCAAGAGGGCTTTTGCACAGATTCCTCTTTCATGGCATTTTTGCCTTTTTCTCAATTGCTTATAGTCACTTCTCATTTGGATTACTGCAATGTGTTTTATGTGGCCGGAAAACAACTCAGAAAAAATAGCTGATTCACAATATAGTTCCATGAGTAGTTATATGACACCATGACATCTCTACTGCACAAACTACTTGATTTCTGAGATAATCAAATTCATAAGTGAACATCTACCAAGAGAGAAATGTTAGTCTGCCAGATAAACAAAGAGTAAGAGAATGTAAAGAAGGAGATGTCAAAATACACTTCTCAAAATCTGAAAATTAAGTAAACACCAGAAGCTCAGGAGATACAGAGAAGGCAATTCAGAGATTACAGAGATTGGCAGTAGAGATTACAAGCCAATATCCTAGTTAATGGGGCTGCAAAGCACTGGAATCACAGAAAATCAAGTAGGTGCTCCAGAACAGAAATGAGTTATGGAAATGAAAAAAGACCTGGATCCATGGCTAAGGTATAAAAATGGTAACTACAGATACAATATGAAGGAAGGAACAATAGTATTGAGGGAAGGGAGCCAATGGGACAGATAGAGGTACTGGAGCAACTGAACAGTTGTTCAAATTAGCATTTCGAGACTGCAGAAACTTGAGGTTTATGGGTTAAGCCTGAGACAGATCAATATGGATAACCCAATACAGAACACATGGCCATGAAGAGTGGAACCAAAGAGTCTACATATGAAGAGGATAGGATCTATGTGAATATTATAGATCCTAAACATAGTGTTAATATTGGATGGATATATGGAGTATGGGGAAACTTCGCGCTAGGAAATGGTAGCACTATACATATTCAAACAGTAATTGTGGTGAAGTTAATTGGAGAACATTTAGGAATCTTGGCCTCAGAGAAGAAACCATTAGGTTTTGCTAAAGATCTATAGAATCATGCCTGAAGATCAAGAATTGTGAGCCTTGAAAAATATGGTGATGGAGTTGGACATTTTAAAGATGGTACCAATGGCATAGTGCCAGTCACTGGAGCTAAAGGAGAAGAAACAGAGGTCAAAATTTGTGATCTGTTGCAGTCAGCCACTTCGGTGAATCAAAATGTTGAAGTATGTAAAACATATAATGCATTCAAACCTCCATAATATCAGCAGTGTTTAAACGGCCTTCCGCCGTTCCCTTAAAACTTTCCTTTTCCAACAAGCCGGGCTAGCCTAACAATGCCTTTTAAATGATTTTAAATTTATAAGTTTCTTAAATTTTTTGGCCAAATTGAGATATTTCCTTTTAATTTGTTCTTAATGTTTATATTATGTGTTTTTATCTGGCTGTACACCGCCCTGAGTTCCCAGGAAGAAGGGCGGTATATAAATTCGAAGTAAAATAAAATAAATAAATAAAATAAATTCCCATAACTGATTTTCCTGGTGTTAAGAGTTCTCCAGAAGTCACTGGCAGTACCAGTGTATCTGGCTTGCAATGAGAGGGGGGAGATGTAGTACAATAGAATATCAATGTTACTTCCATCAGCAATACAGCAAAACTACCCATGCTCGAGTTCAGCAAGGAAGCATCTGGAACTAGCATTGCTTGATCAGTCTAAAGTCTGAAAGTGTAGTTTTGTTAAGAGTCAGAGCATGTAACACTTTGTGATCTATGAAACTTTAAGAAGCGCAGCTCTGCCAAAGAACACAAAAGCCAATGGAGGGGGCACAAAGAAGGTTCCAGTTGGTAGGGAGCTTACTTTTACAATGTATATATTCTCCCCCTCCCTCTCAAAAGACAGGACCTGAGGCCATTGGCTAAGAGAATGTTAGGAAAAAAGAGATGCAATGGTAGTAGAAAGAAAAAGAGAAATAAGACAAGATAGAAAGCAATAAACAGGAAAATGTGATCAATAATGGCCAAAAGGAAATAGAGATGGGGATTATTTCTCATTAGGTACTGCTATAGAGACAAAAAAAGGAACCAATTTGTTTGATATATCTCTTGATATAGATATGACCATTAGGGAGTGCAATTCTGCCCCAAAGCTCAGCTTTAAAATATTGTGGACAGAAGGTCTGTCCAGATACAAAGCCATGTGTGTCATGCAAAGGAAAAAAAAATCTGGCCCATCTCATTTTGCTTGCACAGACAAAAAAGGCATCGTGTCTCTACAGTCCAGATTGCTGCTATGATTTGTAACAGATGTAAGATTAAGAACAGTTGTAAAGTCAGTAGTGCGTTCCAGATACAATGATATTGCAGTATTTGACCTAATATCTACCTATGTTGCAAAAAAACCCCTTGGTTTTTAAATAGCCGTTAAGCATTTTAAATAAAAAATGTTACTTGCCTTAAAAGCGAGCTTCATTGTTTGCAATGTTTTAGAAGGTCTACAGACTACCGACAAAGCTGTTACATATTCTCGTATGTCAATCAGGCCATCTTCCGTCTGTTGAAAAAATAAAGGAACATGCAGAAATTCATAGATAGAGAATATATGAAAATTTCTGCACTTACGGACACCAATTTCCTAAAACTAGAATTAATGCAATTATTTAGATGGGGGCAAATCCTTGTGAATTTCTGAAAATCTAATATAAATTTCTGTTTTCTTTATCAGAATGGGACTTAAGAAAGTTTTAAGAGTGTATTTATTTATGGTTTCATTTTTCAGCAACCTATCCCCTACAAATGTGATTATGTAAAGAAATATAGGCAATTTGATTAACATATCTGTGTAATTTTTTACTGCAGAGTGAAAAATTTAGCAGTGGAGGGATGCAATTGTCTCCACAAAATATATGTAACAGGACTAGTACTGGTAGGTAGAGTCATATCATACCCACAGCCATTTCCTGTTTCCAAATTCAAATAGTCCTCAACTTATGACCACAATTGAGCCCAAAATTTGTTAAGTGAGTTTTGCCCCATTTTATGACTTTTCTTCCCATATTTGTTAAGTGAATCCCTGCAGTTGCTAAATTAGTAACATAGTTAAGTGAATCTTCTTTCCTCATTGATTTTGCTTGTCAGAAGATTGCAAAAGGTGTTCACATGATCCCAGGACATTGCAACCATTGTAAATGTGAGTCAGTTGTCAAGCATCCAAATGTAAATCACATGACCAGGGGGATGCTGCAATGGTCATAAGTGTGAAAAATGGTCAAGTCACTTTTTTCAGTGTCATTGTAACTTTGGACAGTCACTAAACAAACTGTTGTAATTCGAGGATTACATGTACAGTTTCTCTCACATGCATGTACAGGTAATCCTCAATTTACAACTAATCAGTTAACAACTGTTTGAAGTTACACTGGACTTTAAAAAGGCTACCTACCACTCATCCTCAAATTTATAACTGCTGCACCTCCCCATGTTTACCCAATTGTATTTCAGGTGTTTGGTTATTCATAACTGGCTACAGTGATTTGCAATGATTTTGCTGTTTTCCGGCAAAAAATGCCCTTGTGTGTTGGATTCACTTAATGACCAGGTAGTTCACTTAACAATCTTGATATCTTGCTTTATGAGCCAATCATAAAAATTGGTTGTAAAATCTAGACTTACAAATCCAACAGCTCATGATCAGAATCCTAGCCGCCATTGTGGTCAGTAAGTCAAGGACCATCTGCGGTGACGCAGTGGTTAGAATGCAGTAAGAGCTGTGGTGGTGCAGTGGTTAGAATGCAGTACTGCAGGCTAGTTCTGCAGACTGCCGGCTGCCTGCAATTTGGCAGATCGAATCTCACTAGGCTCAAGGTTGACTCAGCGTTCCATCCTTCCGAGGACCCAGATTGTTGGGGGCAATATGCTGACTCTGTAAACTGCTTAGAGAGGGCTGTAAAAGCACAGTGAAGTGGCATATAAGTCTAAGTGCTATTGCTATCTGTACATTCATTATCACTCATTGACTAAATCATATACAGATCGGGGGAAGGGGAGGAAGAGATTTCAATCTTGCCATTGAAGAAAGAAGATGGTTATTTCTAACTGCTGTTAGTAACAATAAACATGTTCTCTATTAATGAACTGATTGCTGATCAGGTGAACACTGGAAAAATTAGCATAGCTTCCAGGGTGTGGATAAAATGATCACGAGTGACAAATTGCTTTTTTGTGTAGTGACAAAGCATTTCCTCCTCCAGCAACTTGTGTGACACCACTCCTTCCCATTCTTTTGGCACATGGCCACAAATGGATTTTACCCACAGTAACATTTTCTACTGTACAATAACTTTCGTGTTATATTTCTGGTGATAATGAATTCTTACCTCTTCAAAAAGTGCAAACATATTTTCTAACATATCTGAAACTTGGATTTTCAAATACTCTGCAAATTCCTTGAGAGTGACTTTTTTGTTTTTCAGTTTCCTAGCTCTTTCTGAGTATGCATCAAGTTCTTTTTCAAGTTTTTCTGGCTTTAACCTTAGAATGGTAAGGAAAACAAAGTATTACCTTTTGACAATAATCATGTAAGCAAAAAGAGAGAGAGAGAGGGGGGGGGGGAGGGAGAGGGAGAGAGAGAAAGAGAGAGAGAACTCCTCTCTATTTCTTACACTAACCCAAAAATCCATAAAAATTGCTAATTTAGTTTCAATTGAAACCGATTAGGAAAAAAAAACCTTGATTTCAGTTAACATTTATTTTCAACTGAGCAATTTATGTTTCTCATTTTATTTTGCAATGTATATTGCAAAATACCAGATCAAGGCTGCACATTCTTTTCTTCCTGCAATATGCCCTTACATATTTTTGTTCTCAATAGAAGTGTTTTACAAATTCTGTTTCTTGAATTGTATCTGAATAAAGACTTTGGCTATCCACCAAAAAAAAAAAAAAAAAAAAAACACCTCTCACTTTGTAAAATACATTAAATACTTGTATATGATGTATATCTATACAGCCATATAAAATCTCTGTAAAGATAAACTAAATCTGCCACTTTTTTTCAGATCACACCTCAAATCACTTATTTTCTTTGCATCTAAAAGCATGAAGGAAATAAGGCTGGTCTTTCCTTTCTGTCTGAACCAAAAGTTACCTGAAAAACTGGAAAAGCAATGGCATGCATTTTATAATCAGTTTGTCATACAATTTTGAACAGTTACAAAGCCTTTTTTTTGTTTGCTAAAAACAGTTGTATATTATTATGCATTGATAATTTACTTACCCAAGATTTCTTACAAGTTTTGCAAATTCTAAGAGACAGGTATCTGATGGGAGGTGGAGTTGTCCTTCGGCCAAAGCCAGCTGGCAATCTTCAAAAGTATAGTCTGTTACTGAAATTCCTAAAGCCCTTAAATACACAAAAATATGTACACATATACATATATACTCACACAGTTTCAGGAAGCATCTATTTGATGCATAGTTCAAAAGTTCAATCATGGCATGGTAGTACAACTGAGAGAAGTTTTCTTGTTTTACAAACCTTTCAGATATTAGAAGTGGAAGGTAAAAATTGAAGCAGAGGTAATGACTTGAGGATACTATGTTGAATTTGCATTGAGGAGACTAGACTCCATCCTATTTAACATATCTATTTCTTGCAATCTCCAAATTTCACCTTAATTTATAACTTAACTTAATTTATAACTGCAGCACAGTAGATTGCTATATTTGGTTATTTTGTAATTTCTGTCCTCCTTGTCAAATCAGATCCAAGAAATGGTTAATCAGGGTGCTGCCTCAATACCTTGCATGTGTAAATTTCCACAAGATTCAATACTGGGACCATTCCAATTTAACATTTGAGTCAGGATTTGGCAGCTTGATTTTCTGATCCCAGCAAATACATGCAATGAGTACTGTAAAACCATTTCCCCATTACAAGATTTTGGTTACTTCTTAAAGTATATTAGTTACCCACAGAGGTTGTTAGGAGTTAAATGTTCTGAAGCATCTGACAATACTCATTTCTATATTTATCAAACACTCGGGTGATGTATCTATTCTCAGTCAGTACTCGGAAACTATAATCAGATGGATAAGGATTAACAGATTGAAACTAAATCCACTGCAAGTGAGATTTGACAGAAAAATATTCTCAGGTTCTAGAAGGCACACAGGTCTTTCTATAAGTGACATGTTTGTTATTTCCCTAACAAAATGGATTCAATTTTAAATATAAATATAAAGATTTTAAATATAGAATAGCAATTTTTAAAGTAGCTGTAATACATAGAACTCTTTTTCAGCCATGCATGATAGCAGTAAGAATAGCACTTTAACTTATTTACCATTCCATAGTGCCTTACAGCACACTCTGAGCGATTTACAATGTCAGCATATTGCCCCCACAATCTGGGTCCTCATTTTACCAAACTTGGAAGGATGGAAGGCTGAGTCAACCTTGAGCCAGTCAGTATTAAACTCTGTCAGCCTGCAATACTGCATTCTAATCATTGCACCACCAGGACTCATGATGTAGTTTCTATTTTTTCTTGAATAGAAACCTTTTTGCAGTGCTAATTTTCATTTCTAAAAAAAATCTCATGCTTGACTATTAAAATATATTCTCTTCAGTAGGGACTAAAGATTCTGACATTTCAGTTACTGAAAAAACTTATCTGCAAGTATTTAGACAGTTTTGCTGTTCATGTATGGTATTATCTAGTAAAATGTATCTGAATTAATACTATAAAAACATTTTACTCCTAGATATGTGCTTGAGGAGCACCTCTTTTTACTGGACTTCCTTTATCAGCCTTCTTCTTCTCAGCTTCTAGTTTGAACATGATGTTTACATGAAATATAAACTGTCAATGAGACAGAGGACCTTAACAAGAACTCTGACACTGGGGGAAATAATCTCTTATCTGCAGTTTTTCCCAACCATTTTATTTTAGTAATTTAACATAATTACCCATATTTCCTCTCTTTCTCTGTTACAAGCATGCAAATATTTAGTTAGGTCTTTGGTTGACTCTACAATGTTCCTAATTTGGTTTTGTTTGTTTGAAACACAGCAGTAATTATTTCCTACCACTAATATTTTTCCTCTATCTTTTGACATCATGGCACAGAAAAAGTATTTTTCTTGCAATATTTCATATATAAGCAAAAATGTTGCTACTGTTTGAAACTATGAGGTTATTATACTATTTGAAACCTTAGTTTACTCACTCTGCCATTACACGCCTCACATTGTTCGCATATAAAGATGGGTTTTTCTTTTCCTCTTCAGAAGGTATATACACAGGTAGGAACTATACACAGGAAAATAAATTTTAATGACATTATCACATTACACAAACATATAACATTGGTGTTTTGAAGATAAAGAAATGTTATGGGAACAAGCATTTAAAATCAAGAATAAAAAAACCTAACAACCTGAAGCCTGAATAATCATTGAGAAGAAATACCAGCATGACAAGTATTTGGTTTTCATTTCCTCTATTAGCATGTTCTAAGAACAAATGTAACCCTTCAGAAAGCAAATGATTATTTTTGCTCAAATTATGTCTCTACCTTTGTATTAAGGTTTCCTGTCACTACAGTTATTCCATTTCCCCCCATCATTCAAGCCTTTAAACTGGGAAAACCCTTTTTATTTAAAAGAGCACTCAAGATGTGAAATGAATTTCTTTCCTGCCTCTTGATACAGTACACCATTTTAAGATACACAAAAAATTAAAACATTGTAATAAAACAGGCAAAAACCCAAAACATTTCCTAAAAGTAAGGTAAGCCAAAGTCATATTATCATGTTTACAATAGTGGTGAATATCTGTAACTCAGCTGTAGGATCACGGTGGAGGTTTGTTCTCTGAGCTTGTGGGTTGGTTTCCCCATGTTTTGTTACCAGAGTAGGTAACATCTTCAGCAGAATTTAGGGGATGTCTGTATTTGTACAGTATGTTCTACTGCTTATATGGGCTTCTGACCAGTCACCCTCCACCCATCACTCTCCAACTAGCACTTTACCTACCAATGATCCTCACATGATGTGACCCTCACCTGACATGACCTCCACATCACAAGACTCATTGACCACACAAAGCTCTTATGAGCAGAACACTGACTCTGACAAATGAACCTCCACACTCAATATTATCATGTTATCAAATCCCTGACAAATTAATTTATTTCTGCATATCTACAGCCAGTAAGAGTTGATAGATACCCCTCTGGGAATCCATAGTTAGATACTGCTATAGAAAATACTCTCTCTCTTTCTCTCTCTTTTTTTAAAAATAATTTTTATTGAGTATTTTACATTTTAAAACCAAACACACAATAGCAAAAGAAGAGACAAAAAAAAACAAACAAAAAAAAAACACATGCACATCAGACGTTAAAATATTGTATTTTATTTTAACATCAGAAAATTCTCTCATGTACTCATCAGTTTAATTCCTTTTTATGGGACATATACTAGGAAACATACAACAGGAACTCTAAGAAACATGTAAATGATAGCGAGGCTCATGGCAATAGATGAGCAACAGGTATTTTGGCCCAAGGCAATTTAGGCTTAATTTTTAATAATAGTTAATTCAAAACTGGGCATAAATAGTTCGTAAAATAAACTTCTGCCTGCCAAATTTTATAGATGCTAAAGTTGCCTTTGATCACTTTTCAAAGGCAACCCTAGGGTGAATATTGTAATTAAGACATGGATCTCTTTGGCTTGATATTTTCCTCTCAAGAAATGTAACTGCGCAAAACTGGACAATGTTATTCTGAATATAATAGCTGTCTGATCCTTCAAGATAAATACAGCATCTAAGAACAAGAGACATCATACAATAATGACTCGAATCCAATATCAGTTAAACATTTCAGAATATTACTTTGTTATTGCTTAAGCTAAACTTAGATTGGAAAGCTTTCACATGATAAAGTCGATATAGTCAGCTGGCGCCATCGCTGACTATTGGGGGCAAATCATTGGCCCCCACGGAAAGGGCTCGCAACTTGGGCGTCCTCCTGGATTCACGGCTGTCTTTAGAAGAGCACTTGACGGCCGTGACCGGGAGGATTTTTCATCAGGTTCGCCTGATCCGCCAGTTGCGTCCCTTTCTAGATCGGGACTCTCTACACACAGTCACTCATGCCCTCGTCACCTCTCGTCTGGACTATTGTAACGCTCTCTACATGGGGCTCCCCTTGAGGTGCACTCGGAGGCTCCAACTGGCGCAGAGTGCGGCCGCGCGGGTGGTTATGGGAGCAACGTGGAGTTCCCATGTAACACCTCTCCTGCGCGAGCTGCACTGGCTCCCGGTGGTCTTCCGAGTGCGCTTCAAGGTTCTGGTTATCACCTTTAAAGCGCTCCATGGCTTAGGACCTGGTTATCTACGGGACCGCCTGCTACCACCAATAGCCTCCCACCGGCCAGTACACTCCCATAGAGAGGGGCTCCTCCGGGTGCCGTCGTACAAATAATGTTGACTGGCGGCCCCTAGGGGGAGAGCCTTCTCTGTGGGGGCACCTACAATCTGGAACGAGCTCCCCCCAGAGATACGGAGGATCCCGGATCTGGGCACCTTCCGTCGCGCGCTTAAGACTTTTTTATTTCATCAAGCTGGCCTGGCCTAAATCTTCTCCCCTTTTTAAATGTAAATTTTAATTTGTTTTAAATTATGGGGTATTTTAAATTCAGCCAAATTATTTAATTCGTTTTTACTTTATTTTAAATTTTTGTATTTATGTGTTTTATCTTGTGGCTGTTCACCGCCCTGAGTCCTTCGGGAGAAGGGCGGTATAGAAATTTAATACAAATAATACAAATTTAATACAAAAATAAACTTCATCCAAAATCATCATAATCAAGAAAGCCACTATTTTCACTACTCCTTCTAAGATCTTATTTATAAATAAAGTTGAGAAAATTAGCTGAGTAGTAGCATTCAAGAGGGCTCCTTTGATAATGGTCTCAAAAATATTACTTCGGAAAGGATGGAACAGTGTTTTTTTAAAAAAATAAGCCATTATAAAACTCATTTCCCCAGCAGCCTCCTCTTGTCAGCCAGAAAGATTATGTAAGTATCAAACATTTGCTGGCCTCATTCTTTTAAACATCTTGTCCTCCTCCAAATAGTTTACTTATCAGAATTAGCTAAATGATTGCTTCAGTTGCCTTTCCAATATCAACTCAAAATGTAGAGACAAATTTGAAGTAATTCAAAGTAATTTCCTTAACAATATTCTTTAAAAATTACAATAGAGATTTTTTTGCTTACTATCTTGGATTCAAAATATAATAGACATCTGAAATAACTCGAGTGAACAATGTTTGCAAATACATTGGAGACACAAAAGAATATTGTGTCTACCCACTACCTTACTATCAGTCTAAATTGTCGCATATGCTAAGAAATAGCTACACAAGAAGTTCAGAAATTGCTAATGTGTAATGGTGTAATGACCAAATGACATTAATAAAAAAGTTATCTGCAGATAGACAATAATCTCAATTACAAATACATAGTTTTACCAAGAATATGGTTTAGAGTCCATTAGCATGGGAAGTATGTTGATTTATAATATATATGACCATGTTTCAATGTGTTATATTTTAATGTTATTAATGAAATTACATGCTAAACAGATATGAACAATTAGTATTTAGATCCTGTTAAAGATCTCATTCCCTCTTGTACTTTCAATACAGATCAGTAAAAGCTAGGTATCATTACTATCAAGAAATTTGTACTGTATTGAAGTAAGAGTGTATTAATAAACAGAGATGTGCTGCTTTATATTTTGATAGAAAAATTATTTGTTTGATTTTCATGAAAGGAAATATTCCTTGAAAATAACTCTATAGGATATTGAAGAAGATACGTCTCAGGAAAGTCTGATAGAAGAAAGCCAAATGTTAAATGTAAAGCTTGGCTTAGCTAAAATAGTGTTAACTTTATTAAGTAGGAATTCATCTCTGCAAACAAAACTCTTCAGTTGCCTGCCCCATCCATAGATCAGCTTTATATCTGATTATTTGGGTTGGTTTAACTACTCCTTTGAAGTTGAGTAAAAATACTTATTATGATAAAAAAAAAGTCATACATCTCCATTATTATGTTCTACTGCACATAAACACAGAAAGATCATCACTAGTTGTGTCTTTTTATTTCTCTCTTCCAATATCTACGCAGTAAAAGTGCAGATTAATTATACTTTGTGTTATTATACTTACCTCTATTTCCACAAAATTATGAAACTGACATAAGGTAAGCCACAGAATCGTCAACCTTAAGAATAGAATAGATTAAAACTTTAATGCCACTTTAAATATACACTAATAAGCATACATTAAAATGAAATTTTGTTATATTCAGCTCTCAAAAGATAACCATTATGATATACCCGCATAACCACACATATATGACACAGAGAAACATCAGTCTAGTTTGAATGTATACATATACATGGCAAAAAAGAAAAGAAAAGAATCTTGCAAATTTACAAGGTGGGTGGCATAAGGAACAATGCTGTTACAGAATTTAGTAGTCCCGCTACTACGGGTACAAAATCTCTTCCCAGAGGGAAGCAACAGAAACAAGACCGTGAAGTGGGTGTGTGGGGTCTCTAACAATACTTCGAGCTCTAAGCACATAGTGCTTATAATCAGTATTTGAATAACAGGAAGCGAGCTTCCTATAATCTCCTCAGCTGTCCTTATCACTCTCTGTATGGACCTTCTATCTAAGGCACTGCTGCCACCAAACCAAACAATAATGAAGTTTGTTAAAATGCTCTCAATCGTGCCTCTGTAAAAAGTGGCCAGGACAGAAGGAGAAAGATGTGTTCTCCTCTTCTGATGCAGGAAATGCAAACGCTAGTTTGCACACTTCACTTAAGATGAAATGAATCTTGTCATTTGACAAGTTCATATACTATGATCAGTTCTGTTGTTAACATTAACATTTTTGAGCTTGAAACAACTAGTGTTCCAATGTTTTTGTTTTGTCTATTCTCGAAACAAAACTCAGACATTTCAAATATATGGGCTCTTTTATGTCTCGTGATTGAAACATTTTGTGACTCATTATTTGGTTACTTTTTTTCTACCTAGCAAATCCACCAATTGGCACTGTCATGCACCTAATGCTATTGGTTTAGGCTAATGGTTTGTAGCTAGAGGTGTATCATGAGCTGGCATACTAGAGAAACTACATGGTTTAGCATGTGAAAAGCCATGTTGGATTCTGTTCTGCTGCTGGAGAGAAAATTACTACAAATAATTTATTATGACTGAAATAGACTGCTACTGCAGCTTTGCGGAAAAGTATATACTAATATCTAACTTAGGCAATCTTGTCTATTCCCCTGCATTCCATTCTAATATTGTGCTTTCATTTTAGTTCTAAATTAAAAATTAAAATTAATTTTTTTAAAAATTCTCCCATTAAAGGTAAGAACATCTCTCCTTAAACTCCTTCAACCTTTGTACCATGTACCTGCCTTTAAGGAGAAATTAATTATTTCAGCTGGATGCATACTAATATTACTATCTCTGCTATGCTGGTTGGTAGGCTATATACACTTTATAGAGAGCCTTTCACACATAAAGCTCATGTAGTAGCTTTGTATTTTCAACTACCAGACTCAAACAGCATTAGTCACCCTTCTTAAAAAATATCACCACAACCAATTCTAATGAAAACTGTGTAGCAAATAGCAGTCAGTACTGAATATCACTTTCCTCCCCCGTTTGCAACATTAGAATAAGAAATGAGGGAGCAAGGATCATATTCCAAGCTCCCTTTTTTCGTATGGTTGGGATATTTGAAATATTTCAATGTAATATAGCCAGTTCAGGAAATTGGGATAAGATTTTCAAGTTGCACTGTTTGCTCTGAGGTTAAAACAAAACACATTTTTCATTTCATACACAATCCTACAGGTATTAACAATGCATTCTATTTGTTTTAAAAGTTGTTTCATAGAGAACACGCCCCAAACATCATTAACAATCCTCAGAATAATCAGATCAGTTTGGGTCCCAATTGTCAGTTTTTATTTTAGAAATATTAAGTCACTGCCATTTACATCTGAGCAAAAAATAATTTGGAGGGTGAATGTCACACTAAATCTTAAGAGTAATAAATAAGTCAAATAGTACATCACTGACTTACGCTCCTGGGCCTTGCCATGTCCATGTAATTGTATCCTATAAACAAAATAATTCTTTTAAATATAGGTGTCACAGCTTCTTGTTGCCCTACTCTCAACATAGTAACAGGTTTCATCAGAAAAACAGCATCCATTTAACAGTAGATAGATATGATACATTCATCACAGTATCATTTCAAAGATTTTGAAAATGATTTTTTTGTAATTAGAAATATAAAGCCAGGTGTCAAACTTTACATGCTAATTTTATGTCTTCCACAAATAATATTTCTATTAGAAATATTACAAGTAGAAGTATTAGAAATAAAAATTTAATCTATACTCTCAGAAATAAGACTTCAAGACAGATAAAATAATGAAGCGTTACAATGGATATCTCTTCCAAGAAATGTGGGGCACAAGTCCAGGACCAATGGAATGGAAGACCCTCAAAAAATGCCACAGACAGTAATGGCATGTCAGCATATTATCTAACAGAAAATTGTACTGACCGGATTGATTCTGCTGTCATGGGCTATTTTAATCCGAAATATTTCTTTCCACTGTGGGAGACTGGCAGCACTGGTGTATGGTGCTAGCATAATATAGGTTAATTCAATCACTGTTCCTATGTTCTTATTGGGCCTTCCTTCCCAGGGTGGAATGAATATTTCAAAGAAAAATATTTTCACGCTATGTAATTATCCACAATTTAAAGCCAAAATGTTGACTGGGCTAGCAGAGGATTAGAGGAGGGGAAGTAAGAAAGAAATTGAGAGATAGGAGTGGAAAGTGGATGTCAACAGCACAAATGAAATAAAGTGCTCAATAAGAAAATGAAACTGAAGAGTTAGCCAGAGAGATATGGAAGAAGACACCTTGCCTAGTCCATTCAAAGGCATCCTACCCATCTACAATTCTGATTACTACTGGAAACATTCCCCCACCCATTTTTTTCTACTCAGGTTAGGTAAATGTGAAGAAATTCTGCCCAAATTACAATCCCATTTTAAATTTTGTTTGCTCTACGCTTGACTGCTGTTCTAGGAAAATGAAATGAACATCCCTTAATTTGGAGCTTAAAATATCAGCTGTACTTATACCAAAACACTTCTTTCTAACCAGCACAATAAATGTTATCCCCTACCCAATCTGATTTCTCTAAGTCAGACTATTGCTTAGAAAGAGTGCTAAACTGGTATGAACAAGTCTTCTGATCGCCCATCGCAGATAAAAGCTAATATTTTGTTACACTTATTTCTTACAAAAATCTCTATCTTAGAAGGGTTTTTACTTTGCCTTGTTGTTGCAGTGTGTTCCCTTTAGCTGTCTTACAACAATCATTTTTCAGAATGATTGTGCTTTTATAACATTGGGCAAGTTGAAAGTACTTCACTTTCTCTGTTTACTGTAATATTTCTCAACCTTAGCAGCTTTAAGATGTGTGGACTTCAAGTCTTAGAATTCCCTAGCCATGAGTAGAAATCTAAATATCTTCATGGTTAAAAAACACTGGCCACATTACTTATTTTATAGAGATATTCAAAGTGCTCTTCCTTTTCCATTATCTTCTAGGCTGCTTGGCTATATAAGCAGGTATAAGTCCATGAATGTAATTTTCTTATATAATACAGCTAAACGTTATGTAGCCAAATGCAAAATTAACTGAGATCTAATTGCTACCTTATACCCACACTGGTGTTCTTAACCTATGTATTACAGGGTTTGCTATTAGTTTGTTTAGATACCATCAAGTGCTATTTTATGTTACTATTATACAAGTATCATTTAAATCTTAATTATAATTAAGCTGATCATGTCCAAAAGATTTTAGCTTTCCAGTAATTTTTCAATTTTGCATCACTATTTTTTAAATGTATAGTTACCATTTTCAAACTTTGCAGGCAGACGTTGTTTTTAATGGTATGATTATAACTGAATTATAATTATATAGTTATATAACTATAACTGAAATTGATTAATGACCAAAAATATTACTTTTAACTTTGGAAAATGCCTGATTTGCTCTCTCACACTAAAGAATTAAGCCAGTTCATGCTGTACTGTACGGTATTTGTCTAGCAATAGAACATTTTAAAAAATCAAGTCATCTAGTATTGGTCCTTTGCTTTTCAAGAAATAGATTTGAGAATATACTTTCAAATAATTTCTTAACATTTTCTCTAGTAGACAGTATTATTTCAGATATTGATATATACAATCGGTACAATACATACCAGCTTGTTTGGATAACGTAAGATCACTGGTTGCACAGGTACTCCAGGGATAAACGCTCCTACAATATGCATGGGACACATATTTAATTACAACAATCTCTCACTCTAAGCTATTATGGCTTTAAAGAAAACTGAATAGATCTAAATCCAAGGAGAACCCACTAAAATCAATGACCATTAAATTACTTACATCTAACTTAAGTACTGCTGATTTCAGTAACTCTGTTTTAAGCCTAATTAAGCCTGGACTTTGGATTGCGTGAAAAATGGAGTATCTGTGTTAACTAATACTTTAGCAGTGTTTATTTTCTAGACAATATAAAAAATTGTCTACTGACAGCAATATTCTCCTGCCAATATAATCCCTTGATGTTGATATATGTCTGTGAAGATTCTCTGTCCCTCGGGTCATAGTTATCCCAAAAGTGCTTCTTTTTCTCCAAAAGGCAACTGGATTTTTTTTCTTGAAGACATTTTTTTCCTTGATGTTGATATATATATTTTCCAGAATGGACAGAGCAGAAGTTCTATTACAAGCTTGTTCAGTAGAATATACATAGTATTTTGAAAAATAAACTTTACAAGATGAAACAGGTAGTTCTGCCCTTTTAAGTTTTAAAGAATTCTGATTTCAGTCTAAAATAAACATTTTGGACTCAAATTAGGGCCATTTCAATCCAAGAATATTTCCAGAATGGAATAACCAGATGAAATAACACATTTTATGTTCAATGTTCTTTGAATTTGAAGCGTATTGCATATTTTTATATTTGTTTTCCAATGATATTTTTTTTAAAAAAAAAAAGGAAAACAAATCTGTTTTATATAGATATTCGACATAGATTTTAAGTTTATGGCTTACAAATATTTATGTGAATGTAATTGACATTATTATTGATAATTTCAATGGAACAGATATTAGATGGAAGAAAAATGCATTATAAATAAAATGTATAATTGGAAAATTAGAAAGACATCCCAAGTGAACAAATCAAGACTGTTTTATGTGTTTTTCAGTTTCTGCAATGCAAAAATTAACATCATCTTTGGAAGATTGCTAGCATCCTTCTAGATTTGCATTATTAACATTCCTATTTTGGTTCATCATTTTACCTTTCTCTAGAATTCAGCAATTTACCCATAGGAGTACAAAACTCTTTGAAGTCCTCTGTCGAAGTCCCAACGAAGGAGGACTTAGGGTGTTTATATAAAGACATTTTTAATTTCATGTGTATGTTATCCAGTTATTGAAACTATTATTGAAATCCATTAAATCAAACATTTCTCCTTAATTAAGAAGTTTCCAAATTTTAATTTTAGTTTTCTTTTTTCTGTCTCTAGGAGCTTTGAGTCATGCCATTGGGGAAGGGACCAGAAATTGGTAGTATTAGGAAAGATTAATGCAATGCAGTCAATTATTGACAATACACAATCACAAAAACCTGGATTATAAATTCAAATTCAAATATATCCACATATTTCACAAGTTATGTAGTCTGAGTATTTTTAAAACATTTTATTGAATGTCATAGCAGTAAGTAAACACAGAAGCACATACATCAAGAACAACCGTTGCATTTTCCCAGGGAACAGTCATAATGTTTTGCAACGTTTTACGAATATTTGATTTTTTTAAAGAGGCTAAGTATTTTTGGTCAATTAAATTCTGCAAGGCATAATATTTACATATGTATAAATGTTATAAAAATACTCAGTCGTTCCTCCCACAAAGGAAGGAACAGAAAAGGGCATATTTGCTGTAATGTAGGAAGTGAAACTAAGCAATAATGAACACTGAATTGCATGTTTCAAAATCCAAAACTATTAAAGGAAAGCTGTACAAAATACTTACCAGGTTTGAATGTAATTAGGCAGGATCGATTAGTACAGGTTCCTTCTGGGAATATCATTATCTTTAAAAAAATCAAAATATCTGGTTAATATTTTTGGGCAGCTGGTACAGCCTTTTAGAAAACATGTTTCAAATGTAGAATTTAGTCTTCAATTTGCTATTTGAGGCATTTGTAAAAGGAAAGTAGTAATCTTTGAAAAAATTCATGGAATGAGGTCTAGTGTCCATATAAGCACTCTCATTTTGGCACTGTAAAAGGTAGGAAGTACAATGAAATGTTTTCTCTCCATACACCCATTCCTTCTTATCTAAGAAGATAGCTCTTTACAGCTTAAGAAGAAAATACACTGTGAAAGCAGCCACTAATTCCATGATGGCGAACCTATGGCATGCATGCCAGATGTGGCATGCAAAGCCTTCTCTGTGGGCACACATGCACGCCGTCGCCCCAGCCCAGTTCCAATTGCATTTCTCCATTGCGTTTCACTCAATTCCATCTTCTCACAAAAGAAAAAGATCTCACGAAGTTGGAATTGATTGAATAAACTTTTTCACTTGTGCACTTCACAATGGGGGAAGCGGGGACCCGTCCTCCTCCTGAAGCCCATTATGACACGGAGCCACAATGTGACCCATGTGGCTCTTTCACCCCTCTGCTGAGGCTCCCTGTGGCCTTGATGCGGCAGAGGGATGAAAAAGCTGTTGCCCTATCATGGCGGTAGTGATGGGCAGAGCCTTAGTGTGGGAGCGAAGCGACCTGTACTTGCCTTTGTGCGGCAACAGCATTCCGACTGGTACATTTTCTGTTGCCACTAGCAAAGAGGGCAGGGCAAATCTTGTTGGCCTTCCTTTTCCCTCGGCAGGGCAAAGAGAAAGAAGGGGGCGGCGTGGGGAAGTGTTCCCCTTCCCCGGCCAAGCACTGAGCACAAAAGCCCAGAGGGGGGTAGATGGGCCAACAGAAGCACCCCATTGGTGAATAGGATGGTGGAGAGGCCTGGCCCGGCTCTCGCAGCTGTCCCACTGTTCGGCACCTCTAGATGCGAGCTGCCGCCTTTGAAATGTGCCGCGCTTTTGAGGAAGCTGGGCAGGATGGCTGGGGCCGGGAGGGGCAGCAGAGGAGTCAGGGCTGTTCCCCCCCCTCATCAGCAAGCTGGGCCTGGAGAAGCATGGAGAGTTGCGGGCCAAGTGCCAGAACATCAGAAAGTCACTCCACATCGTACCAACACGCATTTCCAGTGCGCATTCCTCTGTCCTGAAGTGGGATTGAGTGCGGGGTAGGGGGAAAGGAGCAAGGGGAAGGTTAGATGGGCTTCTAGGAGAAGCCCGGCTGGCTTTCCTTTTGGCGTGGGATGGAGAGGAAGACCCAGTAAAAATCCAATTTCCCACAATAAATGGGGAAAATAAAGGCCCGGTGATCCAGAGTCCAAAAAGGGGGGGGGTCTGTTAGTCGGAGGATTGGAGAGGAAATCAGCTGAAATCTGGCCGGGAGACTATTCAGAGAGGGATCTGCCTGGGTCTCTTTTTCCCTCCCACTTCCCTCCCACTCCCCTCTCCCGGCTTTCTTCCCTAGCCTCGTTTTAAGGGGAGAGGGAAGCAAGGTAGGACAATAGTAGCTAAAAGGCTGTGAGGGGGGTTAGGGTTAGGATTTATTAAAGACGGGGATGGGGAAAAAATGCCACTCCTTTCCCAAGGACCCAGGAAAAGTGGAATAAAAATAGGTGTGTGTGTGTGTGTGTGTGTGTGTGTGTGTGTGTGTGTGTGTGTATGTATGTGAAAATAACAGCCCGGGGTAGCTTTAGCCACAAACAACAGCTGCTGTTATTTTTGCTGAGAGCCTCTAAGCTACACAGTATTCTTTAAGAAATACCAACAATAACAAACCATAATATACAGGATTAAAGGAAGGATGGTGAAATCAGAGGAGGGAGGGAGGGAGGGAGGATGTGATGGCCCTCCAGAGGCTATTGCAGTACACTCCCATCATTCCCGAGTTGTGCTGTTAAAGAAATCCAGTGCCATCAGGGAGAAGTCAAGTTGTGAAAGAGTGATTGAAATTCCTCACAAATTATTATTCAGGTTAAATTGCCATATTGGCACTTTGTGATAAATAAGTGGGTTTTGGGTTGCAGGGCACTCGGACCCTAAAAGGTTCGCCATCACTCCACTAATCTATCTCCTCAGAGCCCATGTTTGGAAATCCTCACACTGCTTCCAGTTCAGGGAACTCACTTCCAGGAATGGCCAAACCACCCTTGCAATTTGTGGTCATAAATTGAGGACTGCCTATATTACATTGGAGAATGTTGAGAAAAGGGGAATACAATGATCACTAAATCCATACGAAAATGCTAAATTGTTTGGTTCATTCAATTCAGAGAAAAAGATAGTTGATTAAGAGACATAATTCTATGAATCAGTAAGGAAATTCTTGGGAAAAAATACTCATATTTTCTAAGCTTACTTTTCTCAGGAATGAATAAATGCTGAGATTTTTCCCTTCTGAAGCACACAATTATTGCTCTAAAATCATTCAAATATTCACTATATTTACAATATAGTAAACAAAAATGGTCAGTGTTTATTATAATTGCAGAAATGGAAGGCCTTTGAAAAGTCATGGATGTTTTATTACTAGGCTCTACAATGACCACATTCCATAAGCAAAGTGCTGCAATTACACAGCAAAATAAGTCACAACAGGCTATTATAGTCTTCTTTTACAAAAGGTAAATAGAACAGTTCATTTAGTGACCGTTCAAAGTTATAAGGGCACTGAATAAAGTGACTTATGATGTTTTTCACACTTACAACCTTTGTAGCATCCCCATGATCATGTGATTAAAATTCAGATGCTTGGCAACTGGTTCATACTTATGACCATTGTAGCATCCTGGGGTCATGTTATCACCTTTTGCAAGCTTCTGACAGGCAAAGCTAATGGGGACACCAGATTCAGTTAACAACCAGGTTACTAACTTATCAACTGCAGTGATTTACTTAACAACTGTGGCAAGAAATGTCGCAAAATGGGGCAAAACTCACTTAACAAGTGTCTCGCTTAACAGAAATTTTGGCCTCAATTGTGGTTGTAAGTCTAGAACTACCTGTATATGAATACCTATCCAGTGACCAGCAAATTCTGGTTCATTTCACAAGCTGGATAAGACAATCCCCGCCCCCGCTTTCAAGGGCTCAATGAGCACTGTTGACAAATACCGCTGGCAAAGAACTGTACCAGCTTGCCACACTGACCACATTCATATGTCACATTCAGATAAGTTTATGATTGGAGAATATGCCAGCTATATGTCTCCTGAAAATAGATGTAGCTAATGCCTAGGCTTTGTTAGTGAATATAATATAGTGCCCAAATAAAGAATGTTGGTTTTGATAGTAATATAACAGAGAATTAAGCTATTAAGCAAATCAAAACTTCATTCCTAGATTTCCTTTTAACTGTCCTATGTTCCAATCCTGAGAAATCTAATTAGTCAAATGATTAATCAAACCAAAGAATATTAATTCATATTCTTTTATGAGAAAAATCAGTAGCCTGGACCAATGGATTCCTGATTATGCAAACCCAGCAAAGCACAGAAAAATTCAAGCGAGCATGTATGAGAATTGTAAAAATTATGTACCCTTCACTGCAGAATTATAATTATAACACAATACTGTTTCACATTCAAGGCAACCATGTAAGAATCACTTGTCAATGGGTTTCTTAGGTTCAATGTCTTCTACAGACAGACAATTTACATTTAAATTTCTATGGATCAGAAATTTAACCTTAAAACTCTAATTAATTTAAAAATACCTAGATAAGAGTGCTTAAATATTTTAAATCCAATTTATACTTATTTGTTGCTGACAGTCTTAAAACAATTGCTGCTATAATATAAATAGTTCTGTTCATAGGAGTCTATTTATTGTTTTCAGAACCTGCTCATTTCTTTATTTTTAGTGGAGTCCAATATAACAATCATATTCATTTTAAAGACCTTCAACACTTTTAATGGATTTCTATTTTAAAGACCTTCAACACTTTTAATGGATTTCTAGTTTTTTATTTCAGCATATCAACCAATGACAATGCTTTTCTGTTTAGCACCATGCTGGATCCTTGGTTTTCTGCTCTATTTTCTCTCTCTTTCCTTTCTAAAAAGAAAAAAAAGTACTCAGCACAAAATTCTTTCAATTAAAGCCTATACCTGACCACACCAACTGGATACTTCACATTCTTTTCTGCTCCAATAAAAATAAAAACAAACATATGCTAATTGAGGCCCTTAAAATGGTTCCTATTAGATTCTTTCCTCTCCCTTTCTTTTAAAACAGCCACGCAGTGAAAAAAGTGCTCCTCCTCAGCAACTCTCCTCTGAGTGCTTACGTTGTGTACTGTGAAGACTGCTGTGGCTGTCATCCACTTAAGGCAATAAAATGAAGACGAAAACGTGGTTGGGGATGATATATAGAGCCGGAAGAAGCGTGAGAAAGAAGATCTCCAAGCACAAGCCCCACAATGTACTGTGAAACATCTAGGAAAGAAGGCAGCTGAATGAAGATGAAGGGAATCTAAAAAAGGGACAGGACTGTAACTCAGACTTCCTGGTCAGCTCAATATGCCTGGCACACATGTTCTTTGCTCATCTGCCTGTGGTTCCCCCTCCCCCCGTTTTGCTAATCCTAGATTAGTAGATGAGCACAATTCATAAGCCACGGAGGCAGCTGTGCAAAAATACAGGTTTTAAAATAAAAAGATCATTCATCTCTCACAACTATGTGTATGCATATTTAAAAAATGATTGCAGGAAAGTACCACAATTGCCCAAGAAAAGAAAGCTCAAATGTCCTACCGTATGCAAGCAGAGGAAAAATGTAAATTGATCTCATAACCTGAAAACTCTCTTACCACTATTTGTAATATACTATACTGAAATTTCAATCACTGTGAGTACCATGTAAATAGTAAAATGAACGACCACTATAGAAAAGAGAACCATGATTCTCAAGCTCAGATATCTGTTAAACAAAAGAACTAGAATGCTAATGAATCACAAATTTCATTCAAATGAATTATCAATTATTTCAAATTTGTTATTATAATGTAATAAATCTATATGTAATCAAAACTATAAACAAAAACAGTATTTCCTTTGCCTGCCAGCATTCAGAGAAACAGCTTCATAAACATTCATGGGCAAATAACAGATTTAGAAATAGAAATATGGATTAAATATTCCTAAGTATTATTTAAAAAGAGGCAATTTTTCTGTTCTTATAGGTAGGTTTACCACTTTAAATCAAGTTATGTATAAGAGAGAAGTAAGAAAATGCTAATTCAACAGGGCAATGAAAAACTCTGAATTCAAACTGAAATTTATCTTAACCACTGTTGGGATTCTAAATGGTGATGGCAATTATGTTGAACAAAAATAGCATATTTATACTATTTCTTTACAAGCAAGAAATACAATTAAATTAAGATGCTTTATCAATACCTGTGGCCATTTGCCATTAGACTGAGCACGCCGTCTTATTTCCTCAACAGTTTTTCTGCGGGAATCCTGATCCGATCGAGATACAAATACAGGTCGAATATATTTAATTAAAGCTAGAAAGAAACACAAAAAGATCAACATTTCCAAGTTTGTTCCTTTGGTATTGTTTAAGTTATGTAAAATGTATCAATAGTAGAAGCAAACAAAATATAATTAATAAACACATTCTAGAAAAAAAGACAATGTAACTGTTAATCTTTTTTTATATCTTGACAACAGGAACCACTGTTGAATGCTACAATAGTAACAATACATTAAAAATAAACTGGTTAGTTATTACTTTGCACATTAAACCCTTAAATTGAAAGCACTTTTTAAAATCCATTTTAACATACCCATTTTATTCTCTTTCTTTCTTTTTGAAATTACCTTATTGAATTGAGTACAATTTGAAGCTTCAAACACTTGAGACAATTACTTGTTCCAGATGAATGAAAACTTAACTAAAAAGCCAAAGCATAGCAGCCTAGGGAAAGTTTATAAAGTCAATGCCATGCAATTTTAAAATTATGTTATTTTGGTTTGTGACTGCTGTTACATCACATTTATGTTTATGGCTTATCACAGAGTTATTAAGTGGCTCCAGCTCAGAGCTGCCAGAGCCCTAGGCAAACGGGTCATGCTAACTGCATTCTTTTTGATGTATTCCTTACTGTGTATCTGCTTATTCTCTGGTAATCTCTTTTTCGCCAATGAATGACAACAGCAACATTAATTCTCTTCTTCCTAATTATCCCAACACTGGGTTGAGCATTCCCAAGGGTGGAAGAAAAAAACCTGTAAGATTTACCCCTTTACCCAACTTCCTTATGAATTGAGTTACAGAAACCTTCCCCGCTATTTAGCCTCATCCATTTATTTTGGGCCATATCCTTCTAATATTGTAAAACAAAGGAAAGCAAAGGAAAATCATAAGCTCAGTCACTGTCACATGATTTTTCACTTAGTGACTGAGTTGCTAGTCCCAATTGTAGTTGCTAAATAAGAACTACCTGTATCCACAGAACTATCAGGAATCAAATAAGACAGGTTTTACTTATGTATATGCAGCTTCTTTATACTCCATGACTCATTTACTAGACTATTTTATTGTACTTATTTATAACCTGCATGGTATTGTGTTACTTGTGAAGCAAAAGAAAAATAGTTGTCTAGGAAGGTTTCAAGAGGGAGGGGGTAGAAAAGCAGACAATAGATTTTTCTGAAAAAGGGGGTGGGGTGAAAAAGGAGCAGGCGTGTCAAACTGGCAGCATCATCTGCAGGCCATGCCTACCCCAGCTCCACGAAGGGGGAAAACATGGCCATATATCACATGATATGGCAAGTTTGACAACTGTGAGCTAGAGTAAGGAAGGTTGGTTGCCATCTTTCACCTGAAGCTCACCTTACAAGGTTGTTTACAAGAATAGAACTGAACAACTTCTTAGATGCCATCTTTAGAATACAGAGATAAGGAAATGCAAGAGTCTTGGTGGGTTGATAATATCGTAGGTTATTTTTCAAAACAGAGAAATGTCAGCTTAAAAATAGGACTGGGCTACATCTCATCACATTTCAAACTTTCTATCATCTTTGTTTAGGATGCAAATTGACTTTCCTTATCTGCTCCTCTCAGGTAAGTAATCCAGAGCTACTAGCTCAGCAGATACCTTTTCCAAATGATTGCTTCTAGCATTATTATTGCTACAATTCAGCTAAAGATGTGAGTCCAAAGCAGAATTTCTATTGTCAAATGTATTCCAAAAATGCTAGCAAAAAATCCCCTCAAAACATTTATTTTTGTATCAGTCTTCTTCTCTTCGATATTCCTCACCCATGACAACACATAAATTTCAATGTGTTGCCAATAATTTTCCTCAATTTAGTTAAACATGTTTAAGCTTTTGGAGTCAGTTAAGGAATTATTAAGAAGTGAAATTCCATTCATGCCTTAACAATGCTGTTTAAATTATTCTTGTTTACAGAAGTTTAGGCAAAAGCCTAATTTTGAGAAAAAAACCCAATAAAATATATTTTCCATTTCCACAATAGGCAAATAATAGGCATCCTGAGCAATATGTAATAATTGCTTCTGATAATTTGATTCCAGTTGTAACTACAAATGTTGCAAGCAAGCTACCTGAAAGAAAATTACATAGCAATTTTAAATTAAGAAGTGTAGTTGACTCCTCTGTTTATGTTATCACTTAAAAATGCCAATAAGTCTCATCAACCAAAGTAATTATCTGAATTCACAATCTAAGATAAACACTGATTAAGAACAAACAGATAACATACACACATTCAACAAAATACTTTTTAACTAATATACTACTAACTGGAAAACCTCTTACAGGCAACCTGGTTTCCATGTGGTTCATTGGAAAATACAATAAACCAAACATTTTCAAGCAATTTTTTTTGTCCAGGAAGGACAAGAACACTCCGATGCCAAGTAAAAGCTTTTTTCTATAGATACCTTTGTGGTCTAAGATAAAGTAAGGGAGCCTCTGCAAAAAAAAGCTGTGCTTAAAGCCTAGAATAGAAATAGTTCATGCAAAAAAAAATATGGATCAACTACTATATCTGGTTATTGTAGAAGGTATAGATGATAATTATGGATTACCACCGATTCCAAGATCTCTCTGCAACCACATGTTTTCAACTTTCTCTGAAACAAATCTTTGGTCTGAATCAAGAGGCTCCTTTATGAGATTGAAATATACTTTCTCCCATCTGAATGGGAGAAATGGTAAGCAAGCTAAGGTTAAAAACTGAAATAATTATGGAATTCCCTGCAAGTCGAAGTACTATAACCTTCAGTCAGTAGAGACGTTTGAAGCCAAGTGCACTCCAGGCAAGCCATAAAAATAAAGTATATAGGTATAAATAGAAGTTGTCTAGAGAGGACTATTTTCCCTAGCCTTAGTTTCCCTAGTTTCATCAAGAACTGGTGCAATAATATACAGTCATGAAAAAAAAAAAAAGAATATCTTATTGAAATGTTTGACCTTATCACCTTACAAATATTTGATATTTATTTCAACAATATTGATAAAGGGGATGTAATTTATTATGCACTACTTACATTTTGTAATCCATTGTGTAAATTAACATAAATCAAATTTCACATGTGAAAAGAGAGAGTACATAGCTGTACTTATTACCTCAAATATTTAAGATTAAAATCAGGTGCACAAGATCAGGTGCAAATGATTAGAAAATCATCAGACAGGATCTAGTAGGAATCTGTGTAATTGAAACCTCAGATATTTAGTTTGATTTGCTCTTTGTTTTGAAGTGTGTGGTATCACCGTACCTAGCTCTAAAGAGCTCTCTGAGGTCTTCAGAAAGGAGATGATAGATGCCTATATGTCTGAAAAGGAATTTAAAAGAGCTTGCCAAACAATTCAACATCAATTATTCTACTGTTATTTACATCTACAAGTGGAGGACATTTTAAACAATTGCCAACTTGCTTAACCTGGGAACAAAACACAAGGTGCTGAATGAAGTCTCTAACTCAATTTTTATTATGTGACTTATAATAGTAGTCTTGCTACTGCTGATATCAAGGTACATGAGTGTACCATAAGAAAAAAGCTTCATAAATTAGATCTTACAGAGGAACTGCGCCAAGAGGAAACATTTGCTGTCCAGAAAGAACATCAAAACAAGACAAATGTTTACTCATGAACACCTAGACAAACTTTTGGAACAAAATTAATTGAATAAATAAGACAAACGTAAGAGTTATTTAGGGGACGTGATGGCTCAGTGGCTAAGACACTGAGCTTATAGACTGAAAGGTCGGCAGTTCAGCAGTTCAAATCCCTAGTGCCATGTAATGGGGTGAGCTCCTGTTACTTGTCTCAGCTTCTGCCAACCTAGCAGTTCAAAAGCACGTAAAAAATGCAAGTAGAAAAACAGGGACCACCTTTGGTGGGAAGGTAACAGCATTCCATGCGCCTTTGGCATTTAGTCATGCCGGCCACATGACCATGGAGACATCTTCAAACAGCGCTGGCTCTTTGGCTTTGAAACTGAGATGAACACCACCCCCTAGAGTCGGGAACGACTAGCACATGTATGAGGGGAACCTTTACCTTTAAGAGTTATTTGGCCATAATACTTGTTTGGAGAAAACCAAAGACAGCCTTTCACCAGAAGAAGCCAATGCCAACTACAAAGCATGCTGGTGGCAATGTTATGGTTTCAGGCTGCTTTGCTACAATCAGGGGCCAAGCACCTCACTTATCACAGGATCTAGTATGAATTCTTCATAGTATTAGAGGATGCTAGAAAATAATCTGAAACAATTTGTCAGAAGACTGAAACACAACTGAAAATGCACCTTGCAATATTACAATGATCTGAAGCATGCTAGTAAATTCATCAAGAGATGGCTGCAAACAAATAAAAGGAAATGGAGGGTAATGGAAAGGCCAGGTCAAAACCCACATCTAAATTTCCCTGATATGCTGTAGAGTGATTTGAAACAGGCTATGCAAGAAACCCCATAAACAGACAAAAATTCTGCATGGAAGAGTGGGAAAAATTCCCCCATCTGATGTCAAAGACTGAAAGAGAGTGATGCCTAACATGATGTTGTTTCTGCCAAAAGGGATATATAAGGTATTAGAATTAAGAGTGTAGTTA
Organism: Pituophis catenifer annectens; assembly: GCF_029215685.1. Lineage (NCBI taxonomy): Eukaryota > Metazoa > Chordata > Lepidosauria > Squamata > Colubridae > Pituophis > Pituophis catenifer. The sequence goes on from NW_027256883.1 coordinate 90,054,506, forward strand.
TTTTTTGTACAGAAGGACATGGCATACACCATATATTAATTTTTGTTGAATACATGATTGCAAAGTCATGTTTCAGAGCTTTTTTCTTCAGTTATATCACCTTTATCTTTATATACTGTTTGAAATGACAAAATGTTGCATCCAAATATGTTTAAACAGGAAAAATAGTTTACATGGGGTGTATTTACTTTTTCACATGACTGTAGTTACAAAGAGATCTTGGAATCAATGGTAATCCATAAAATATTATCGATGACTTCAACAAATACTGTATAATTGAACCATATTTTTCAGTAGTTTTATCAGCCCTATGGCATTCTAAACCTACTTGAGTAGAACAGTAGTCCTTGAAGGGATTTGTTAACACAGTCTTTGCTTAATTAATAATACATAACCCAACATTTTGAAGTTGGCAAATAAGGAGCTAGTTGATAGATTCTCAAAACCCTATGAGAATGACTCATATAATAACCATGTATTAAAAATATGAAGCATTTTGCAGGAGGGCCCCAAGATTTTCTTTAAAATTCTGTTCTTTACATTCAAAAGGTAATCAATAGCTTAGTTTAGTTGGTATTATGTTTAGAATAGTTTTGCAGTTACCTAAATGATCTAAAACTAAATGCAATCATCTGAATATTACTTGGAAGATAATATTTTTACTTACTTCCCCACACAGGAATGTCTTTGCTTTCAGCTTTCATAACAATGGAAGCCATAGTCATTGTCACTGGTATTGCATCAAAATATGATGAATGTGGAGCCAGGGTCAGAATTGCTGCTTCAGTGGGCAATGCCTGTCTGCCTTTCACATTTATCCAATGAAATCCACCAGCAAGCCACATTGTCCTCATAATTGCCTTCAGCAAGATATCAATAATTCTGAAAACAAGTGGATACAACAGATGCAAAAGCAACCTTATTTTAAAATAACATGCAAAACCTTCCTAGTTGACCAAAAATTTTGAATATATTAAAAAAGATAAAGTTCTCGTTTCTTGAGAAGGTTTTTAATTTTAAAGCATCATAGTGTTATGTCAGATAATTAAAAATTACTTAAACAGTAAAATGTGACTTATGTGCCCAGTGATTCCTCTGACTGGTTTTATTATATATATTTCCAAAGGCAGATGGTTGCAGTAGATCACTATAAAACAAAAATTACTACCACCTAAGGTAATTTGATGGTGTGTAAATTTGGGGACCAACAACCATGCTTGGCATTTAAGTAGCATGCCAAGGCATCCACTTCAAAAAAATAAAAGACAAGTCACATAAATGGAGTTATGACAAAACAACTGATTTAAATTAAATGAAAATTGTTAAAATGCTTATTATTTGTGTTCAAAATTCGGTGGCCTTATAGCAGAAAGTTCCACTGTCCTCATATCATTCTGTTTTCTCCCAGACTGTGCTGATTTGGGGATAGTTTACTGCTTTCTAGAAATGACTATTCCAGAACAGGAACAGCCCTAAAGTTTCTAGGACTGCAGGCAGTCTTAAGTTATCCAGACTGGAATAAATAACTGCTAAATCAATTCTGCTTTCTTCTGATTTTACTATTCGCTTTACCATCTCCTTATCCAACACTTCTAGAAATCATAATCAAGTCTCCTCTGCATCCAAACAAAATGACTGGGAGAGTCAGGAAAATAAAAAAGCCAAGTTTCACAATCAGATCAGCTTTATAAAGGCTATGAAATAAGAAGTGAATGAATTTCTGAGCCTCTCCCAGTCAGTATCCATCATAGATGTTCAATCAAAGCAGGCAAAATGTATCCATTCTATGAGATAAATTATATTACTATGGAACCTCTGTTAATTTGTCGGCTGAAACAACAGTATTGTTGAGTTCCTTCCCTCTGAAAGCAAAACTCTGATTAAAAGAAAAAAGAACTTATATTGTTATGCATAAGGAGCTTGGCCACAAAGCATTCTCTAAAGGTGAAGGAGTGGGTGTCTTCACTTTAAAATATATTTCAATATGCATATGTCAGAACTAGGCGTTTGAACAACTTCTTTTTCTTTTTAAGATAGTATGACGAAACACTCGGACAACAGAAGACTATTTTCTACATTATTTCTCATATGACTAAATGTGAAAAGTATGAATGAGGAGAGGCTAAACTGCTCAGCAAAGGTTAGATTTTGATCCAATCAGATGTACCTATGTTAATCCTAGTATTAACATTGCACGGCAGAGCGCACAGAAATACTTCCAGAAACAGCAGAGCTCTCAAGAGCTTATCAACATTTTCAGTAACTCATCTTCAAGTTTAAAAAGAAAAACAATACAAATGCAATTTAAGTAATTGAGGAAGATTCTACACTAAAAAATAAGTAGCACTGTAGGATAAAGTTATTCATTGTAAGCAAATCTATCTCAACTCTGGTGCCTGATTTATGCACTGAAAACCACCATTCAAAAGGGGGAAAATCTTTAGCACACAACCTGAAAAACACCAATATTGAACCATCAAAACGTTTGTATTTTGTGAACTTATTACTCCAGGGGCAGTATTTTAGGACACAGCACAGTACAGCTATTCCAGCATTGTGTCTTTAACCAATTATCTGAAATAAGTTAAGAAACAAGAGTGGGCACCCAAGACTGTTCTGTGAATTGAATTTTTACCATATAATCTATCTATCTATCTATCTATCTATCTATCTATCTATCTATCTATCTATCTATCTATCTATCTATCTTGCCCTTTTATGGAAGTATACTTTCTCTGCAGCAAATTCATTTTAGAGTCATAACAAAAAATTAAAAGTTACTGATCTAAGGGTTGCAATATTTGGAGGCTGGAGGTCACAATTCAGTTTCTCATGCTTCTTGAGGACTACATAACTTCATGAGAAATAAACCTTTGAGAAATAAACCTCTCCCATCCTGACCTTAATGCTACTTCCATTGAAATAACATCACTGGAAATGATAATTGCCATGTTCTGGGACTGGGCTAGTGAATAGGTGGAGTCCTGGGAAGCTGAATGGATCCCACTTTGCTGATGCTGTCTTATACCATACCAGTTGAGGTATGGCAAGAGATACTGGCAAGTAAAACGGACATAACAACTTACTTTCGCCACCACGATAGAGGCTTTTCTAGCTGTTTTTCAGCAGATCCTATTGAGGCAATGAAGGCAAAAGGCCAAGCCAGCAACATCATAAACGCAGCAAAAAACAGCCGGATGGGGAACAGAGTCAAGGTCATGAAGACAATCTGCAAAATTAAAAGGATTCATTTCAAAGGATTTGATTTGGACACAAGCCAAACAATATTTGATTGATGAGCACATAAAACAATTAACAAACTTTTCTTTCTCTCTCTCTGGTATATGAATTAAAGCTGCTTTAATTTGTGGTTCCAAAGCTTCATTTTGTACAGATGGGAAAATGTTAAAGTGACTAAAAGGGGCAAAAAATTATTTGCAATTCTAGACAAAGCCCCAATGATTGTTAAATAAAATTCTGTCATAGTCTTATATATAATTTAATTAGCATGGAAGAGCATTTATAATTAAACACTGAGTTGGAATAGTTAGAGATTTTCTATATTTGTTTAAAATCTAAATTTTGTCATAGCACTTTAAAGTAAAATTGATTGCAGAAATTGACTAACAAAGATATGCAACAGTTTTTTGCATATAACATATAGCTTTCACAGCATAGATAACCATAATTGTTTAATAATATAAGGCCAAACTAAATCATCCATGAATTGTCTCTAACTCTAACCTATTTTGGCAAGTGCAGAGCACTCCTAAACTGCTATATTGAAATCTAGTATCAGCATTAGTGGCATATTTCACACTAATTTTGTGAAAGAACACCCATTTGTCCTTAATCTTTCTTTTTCAAAAGAGGGAGGGGACTTAAACACATCTTTAACCACCTGTCAAATTTGGAAAAGTCTCATGGCTATACTACTACAGCTCAATACTAAGTGAAAATATCACATACTGTTTTTACAAGAACTGAACCGTGGGAAAGCATAAACTTGCATCCTATTCTCAAAATTTCTCTAAACTAGTTCCAATGTATTGGAACCTGTGTCCTGCTTTTCAGGTGAACTCAAAGCAAAGGGATGTATACATCATCTCAACTGTCCAATTCTTTGCTTCACATTTTTATTCTGACCTTCTAACAAGAAACTCAGAAGAACAACCATGAGTATTACTTAGTAGCTCACCTATTTCATTTATTTCAATGTCTTGTAAATTACATATGGTCAATATCAAATGCAATTTTGATCTAATTTGCAACAAATTCCTTTTCATTTTAATTTAAAGAAAAGTTTTCTGCAATCAAAGCTGTAATTTATTATATTTTTATTTGCTTCCAAGGACAGCATTTGTAATTTTTTATATTTTGGGTCCACATTTTTAGTCCTTTTGGGATTTTTTTGGGAGGGAATTGGTTTCAGTAGAAAATTAATACCATTATAATAATGTAAACAGTTATGTGAATATGCATACTCATACGAGGGATGTCCAACTATACAGATTTTAGATCTTATCAACTATCAGAAATACTGTTAACAGTATAGAATTTATTATAGTTCAACTTCTACCATTTCATTTATTCATTCACTTAAAAACCCTTTGATTTTATATGTAATATGCTAAAAATGCACTTTACTTACTTATAGTTTGAACAAAAAAAATTAATGAGATAGTGATCATTAAGACAGGCTATACTTTCAAAAGTGGATTAGGATTAGGAATCATGTTACTTTAATGAACAGGATAAATGAATCTGTTACATAAGAACCTATTTCACTTTTTATGCTTGGAAACTAAAGAAACAGTTTGTTAGAAGAACATACAAAGGATGACAATAACAATTAAAGGATGTGTGAAATATGTAATTTATCACAAGTAAAATAAATAAATTCTAGAGGCAGATATTAGTTTAAATATGAATATTCTAATTGATATTTCTATATTACAGAAAATATTCTAATCATTTTCACCATGCAGATTAACAGATATTTAGGTTAGGTTCTCGTTACAAATGATAGTATAGTACTTTGAAGTAAGTCTGAGTGACAGACAGAAAATCATAAAAATAAAATCACATTAAAATGTATCAAGAATTTTTCATTCTGAGGCACCAATGATGTCTAATATATATTGTATGGAGAGCTACCTTTAAAACTATTCATATTCTACCTAAATATTAGCAACTAATACTATTATACAAGTTCTTACGATTTCTGAGCCAAATCAAAGCCTTTTAGATTGCTCAAAAAGATTCTACTCAAAGCTGGAACTAGAAGACAAGAGATATCAAATACTATTTTCAAATCCCCATGAAAAGAAAATTTGCTTGAGACTGACAGTATTAGCTCAAACAAAAAGGTGTAGCTTTCTGATTAACAAACAAAATTTTACTTCTAAGAATTTCATTCACCCTTTCTTTTTTCTGTCATTTTCTTATTTCTTATTTTATCATAGAAATTTTCTGCTGGATGAAAAAATGGCTGGCGGGGCATTTTTATACTTAATATTTGAAGAGATTCTCCACATACAAACTTAATATAGTGCTCCTTCAAAATATATCCACATAAAGTGTATATAAAGAACGAGTGTTAACCTACACATATGTACAGTATACGCTGTTTCCACCTATGCTATTAGATACTAGTGAAAGAGCACTGTCTGAGTCCCACATATCATAGAACAGTGATGGCTAACCTTTTCCGGACCGAGTGCCCAAAGCGTGCATATGCGCAGCGCACAAACCCCCAAAATGCAATGCATGCGCCGCCCCTCCTGTGTATGTGCCCTGTCCCTGTGCCCGGCAGACCTGGACGAGCTGGCCGGCGGGAGGCATGTGTGCATGCGCAGAGCTGAACTGGGGCGACGGCTCACATGCCCACAGGTGCCATAGGTTCGCCATCACGGTCATAGAATATCGTTTGGTGGGGTCTAAGAAGTTTGCTTTTGCTGTTGCAGAATCTGCCTTCTGATACACCTATCTCCGTCTTCCCCAAAATCTGGCATTTCATAAAGCTGTAGGGTCCTTGTTGCTCTCTGAGTTTGTTTTTTTGCAGATGTTTCATTACCAAACTAGGCAAGATCATCATTTGCTCTCATTTTATATACTAGTGGCTTGCCCTGTCAGTGTTGGTGGGTCTGGTTTTGGTGGTTCCTTGATGAAGCTGTTGTTTACTCTTAGCTTTTTTGTCTGAGTTGATGGTTCTTTGACTGGGGTATTGTTTACTTCTTGTTAGTCTAATGTTAATCTTGGTGGTTAATCTCTGCTCACCTGAGTGTTGATTGCAGGTAAAGAGGTATTTTGCTTTTTTTTGTTTCCTTTTTGGCTTTTTGTCTCTTTTAAATGGTATGTAGATGTTGTTTATCTCTTATGTGTCTGCTGATGGCCAGTTTGTCTGAATGTCAGGTGTCTAGAAATTCTCTAGCATTTTTGGACTTGCTTAATCTAGGATATTCATAGTTTCCCAGTTGAAACTATGGTTAACTCTGTCAATGTGTTGTGCAATTATGGAGTTTTCATCATGTCTTCTGATGCTAGCTGGTATTCATATATGTGTTCTGCTAGTTTTGTGCCCGTTTGTCCTACATAGTGGCTATTACAGTCCTTTCATTGCATGCTGTAGATGACTTCTGTTTTTTCTTCTGGGACTGCTGGGTATTTTGGTCTACTTAGGATGTTTTGGAGAGCTTTAGTTGGTTTGTGTGCCTGGTGATACCATGTGATTCTAATGATGGTTTCTGAGATGTTTTTGTGGCAGTGTTATGCTTTTCACAGCCTGTGTTGGTTGTGCTGTATTGGGTTGAGTCAGGCACTTTTTGATAAAGTTGTGGAGGTATCCTCTTTTTTTTTTTTTACAAGATGTTGTATAGATGATCTGTTTCCTTTTTCTGATGTTCTGCAATGTTTTCCTAAAGCCTTAAAAACATGCGGGGTTGGGAGATTAATGAGACCTGTGAAATGCAAGTTATAGTAGTGACTTAGTAGTGACTCAGTTGCCAATTATTGTGGGAAACTTTTACTGAGCTTTCTTTGCTAGGTCCCGTCCCTCCCAAGGCACTGTTGTGAAACGGAAGCTATATACCTTGTTTGAATAAATTCGTAAATAAATATATTGTGACTTAGATTTTCAGTTTAAGAGGCATATGCAACTTTTTTTATCAATTCATCATTTATCATTTTTATCAATTCAATTTAAAAGAGCATAATCATGAATCATATTTCAAGCAGAAATTCACATCACAGAAAATTTAATAATCATCTCACCTTACTACTTGTAGATGGGTTTCTAGAAATTAATATCATTTGTTGCTAATCCAAAGTAACTTAAAAAACAAATAGTTAACATTGTGATCTTAGCATGTAAGTATTAGCTAAAAAACCTACCAGATAGCACTGAAGATACTGAAAAAATCTGACTGGATATTTTTTGCTATACTTTTATTAACTAAAATTACCAAAAAGTACTGTTTTTGTATTGTGATCATTTGCTTGAAGTTATCATATTGAAAATAAGAATATAGGAAGGAAAAAGGACCAATCTGAAAATATTTTTAAACCATGTCTGTTTAAATGAAATAATACAACCGGTTGATATAATTATTAGAGTGTAAGTAGTTTGTGTTCCAATAGATTTTGCAACAGCTCAAGCATTGCAAACAATACTAATTTCCTGTTTTGCTTGTCTTGAGTTATGGGGAAAAATACCTTGCAATAGCAGAGATAACCATGAGAGCACAAGCATAGCTGAGAAATGATATGCTGTCCTGAAGGTTTTCTGTCCTATTACCTTTTTATAGAAAGTTAAAATTAGAACTGAATGTTTAATTTCAGGACTGAAAAAATGAGTGAGGGTAGAAGGAGAAATAAATTTATGAAAAAAGGCAGATGAGGTAATAATGGCTATGTTTCAGCTTTGACATCATCTATTTTCCACATTGTCCTGACACCTTTCATAAGGTTCATACAGATATCCACAACTCAAAGAAGATGGTGCTATTATACCATATTGTTTTCTCTAGGTAACTATTTTCTCTCTCTAATAAAGCCAGCCCTTGAATTAGAAGAGTTCAAAAGGATTTTGGGATGGCATGCATATGTTTTGATTATAATCAAGGGGCACCACAAGAGTTGTAGATTTCATTGTTGCACCCTACAATTCTTACTCATTGGCAAACGGCTCAGTTATTTTTCTTCAAATAGCAGATCTTTGCCAATCAAACAAAATTCACATACTAATCCTCTGAACAATGGGGGTTCTTCCACAGTCAAGCACCAGAGACTGTTGCTGGCAGCCTTCAACATAGCAAAAACGAAGAAAAACTATTTTGCCATGACATGGATATAAAATTCTCATATTTAGTCTGGATTCTGTTTAATAACACAGACACTGTTTATGGGCCTTTTGCCATTTGGCTGGCTCCTGTTGAGAAAAAATGCATTCTTTTCACATCAGCAGAGCTGCTCTTAGGTATCATAATCACTATGCTATTCTAGAATGGTAAGACACCAGCAGATGCTAAGTAGTAACTGTTGAGAATAAATCTTACTCATTTAGTAAAACAGTGAGCACTACCTGCATTTTAACCTTAAGTTCATAAGCAGCAGAGCCTCAAATTGAAAGTTTATTCATAAATCTATTCGATTTTCAGTGAGATCTGGTGTTACCTAATAAACAGGTAATTTTAAAGTGTAGTAGAAACAAATTAAATAATTATGAATTATCTTTGATGGTAACTAAATCCCTAGAGTAGGCCTGTCAAAATGGTGGCCCATGGGCTGGATGCATCACACGCAGGCCATGCCCATCCCAGCTACGCAAAGGCAAAAAACATCACATGTCATGATACATCACGTGACATGATCGAGTTTGACACCCATACCCTAGAGAGAGCTAGTTTGGTGTAGTGATTATGGCATCAGGCTAGAACCAGGAAACTGAGTTCTAGTCCTGTTTTGGATACAAAGCCAGCTAAGTGACCTTGGGTCAGTCACTTTATCTCAGCCCTGGGAAGGAGGGAATAGCAAACCACTTCAGAAAAACCTTGCGAGGAAAGCTGCAAGGACATGTCCACACAGTCTCCATGAATTAGACACACAAATGAATGGAAGGGGTGGGTGGGTAAAAATCCCTAGATCACATACCAAAGAAAACAAATAATATGATAGAACATTATAGATGGACTATCTTGCAAATAGAATTATTGCATGCAAATTTACCAAGACTCATTGGATAGCTTTTGAAGGGACAGGTAGATTTCTGTCAACAAGTAATAGCAGTTAAAATTGAACATCCCAAAATATTTCCTCACAAATTATTACTGTACTGGAAAAAGAAAGACAAAATTACAGGTACAAATGAAAACTGAACTAGCCATACCAAAAAAACAAACAAACAAACAAACAAACAAAAAAACACCCCAAAACCAGTGAATATTTTACTGCATTTTAAAAAAGAATACACGTTAAGGAGACTACACCTAAAATAAGTTGATGAGAAAATAAAAATAAAGTTGTCTTCAAGTCAAACTGAATTCCTGTGACTTCATAGACATATGCATTCAGTTATCTCCACAAAAATATGGAAGTGATTTGTCATTGTCTTTATTTTAATTTTGGAATGATAATTATGTTATCCAATGTATTTTTTTTTAATTTGATTTATATGCCACCCTTCTCCGGGGATTCAGGGCGGCTTACAATGCGTTAAGCAATAGCCTTCATACTTTTGTATATTTATAGAAAGTCAGCTTATTGCCTCCACAAACTGGGTCCTCAATTTACCTACCTTAGAAAGGATGGAAGACTGAGTCAACCGTGAGATTACATATTCAGGAAGCCCATAATTAATTAAAATTAAGGATTTGGCTAATTCAACATAAATATGACAATTTTCCAATGAAATTAATGGAATTTAAGGAGATCTAATCTGTGCAATTTCAAGGTTATATTAAGTACTTCTCTTGTCTGGTGAGGATTCATCAGTTACAAACCACAGATGAGAAATATGCTATTTAGATCTTGGTGATAGGATGACTATGAAGCAATGTGATTCAACAAAGACTTTTTTTTTAAAGAAATGAGTAAAAAACTATGGAATAGAAGTTAAATTTGAATCACTTGAAATTTTTTTATTCCATAAATACCAGCTCTATATCTAAATTAGCAGATAAACCACATAATCTGAAAATTACTCATACCTATATTCTCCATGTCTTTGCCTTTTCTTCTCCCTGAAAAGCAATATCCACCTCCCCCTTTATCTTGTATTCTATCTCTCATTTATCTTAACAGTTATATTATATAAAAACAGCTGGGTGAGCAAGCAGAAAAGATGCAATGTAGATGCAAGGCAAGCAGTTTTGCAGCTGGTCAACTCCATTAGATGATTTATTTCCTGGGTTCAAGGTAAGAGAAAACGGATCAGCTACAAAAAACAATTAGAAAAAAAATCCATGTTGTGTTGTTAAACTTTATGAAACTTGTAGAATTCTAGGGTTTTTTCCATGCAAATTATAATTTTTATCCCACCTATATGGTAACTTAATAATTCAAGGTGACAAATATACCTAATAGTCCTGCCTATTTTCCGCACAACATTCCTATGAGGTGGGTTGGGCTGAGAGTGAGTGATTGGTTCAAAATCATCAAGCAGTGTTCACAGAGTAGGCTATAACTCACATTCTATTGCTTTCTAAGCCAGCTGGTTCTCTTAAAACTCTTACATGCCTACAAATCTATTTTTTGTTCCTAACTAGGAAAAAAAATCTTTATAATAAGAGTAACAGGAATTGAGAAAAGAACCTGCTACTCAGAAAAGAAACATATTAATGCCTTTAGTTTACTTTTAATCATAAAAGCATATAATTTAAGAACAAATGTTTCTAAATAGTTACATAAAGTAAACATTGTAGGATGTTTAGTTGTATATTAACACATTTTAGTGTTATTAGCAACCAATTCATAATTATTCAACTACTACATGAAATTGAAATGGAAAAATGAATTTAATCCATGCTTTTTTGTTTCATTTATTTGATATTTTGAGAATCCTTATTATACAAACAATAAGAATTTTTTTAAACACTCAAAAACATATATATGATAAAGAACTAGTGCTTACTAAATCCACTATGTTACTGAATATTACTTATGCAAAGATCAGAAGATGAGATTCCCTATAGCCCTCAAACAATCCCCCAACTCTCAAAGTTTTAGGCTGCAAAAGGAATAGAGGGCAAAAAATCTCTTTAACCTACATAGATTTTTCTTAAATGCCACACCAAGGTTCATAATGTCATTTGTTTGATTTTTGGATCTGATATAATGTGTTGTGTGAACCCAAATGGGGATTGGTTAATAGGTTTGATTGATTTGTAAAGCTTATTCAGCAAGACATGATTAAGTAAAAAATTTAAATCACTGTATCTTGGGTTCAACATAACTATAAATCCTGGTTTAATGCTAGCTGGATGTGAAAGGGGAAGAAGCAAAGTAATCTAAACCTTTGCATGGTCTGCTTAAACTAACATTTGGTAGGATCAAAACATAGCTTAGTTTAAGGAACACATTGGATTTGTCAATTAATATAGGGAATACAATTAACATTCAATGAATAGGTCAGGAACAAAACTCTGTTTACTGCTCATTTTTAGATGGTACTCAACTTGTTCCCTATATTGTATTTCCAAGTATTCCACTATATTGACTTGATGTACGCTTTTCCTTTTATGTTGAGACTTAGTCTGGTCTTTCACTTTCTCTATGCTTTAGCACAAATGGGGAAAGCTGCTGGCAAAGAAAGGTAGATCAATGACTAATTATCATTTTTGACTGGGATTAGCAGGTCTAGATGGACACATTTTTAATTTCATGCATAATTCTGGAACTAGAAAGGAGGATGTAATAAGCATTTTTTCTATTTATACTTTGATTTTTTTAATAATTCAATTTTATAAATCACAGAGCAAAGATTCAAGGAAATCAAACAATTTTACCTATCTTAATGAATATTTAAGGAAACTGACAGTGAAGCTAGCGCATTTCTTCATATTAAACAAAATGAATGAGAACATCTGTCCCTCAAACTGAAAAGTATGTCCATTCAAAACAGGAATATCTCAATGCAATATTATATACATATATATATGCAAATTACTTCTGTGATTTCTAGAGCACATAACTATTGACAAGACAAAATGCCCTCATCATCCTCTTGCACCCAGAATATTACCAGAATACCGGTGCCATTACTATAAAAAAGGCAAATGGATCAGCTTTACCAATCGCAGAATTCTATGGTGATGCTATCTACATGAAATACTGTAACTACTCTTTGGTTCTCTGTACATACTTTGAATATCCTGCATTGTTACTGCTAAAAGAATGTCACAGGAGAACCCACATTAGACCACAATTTGTTTAATCCACTATTTCCAAAATCAATTAATTTTCAGCCATATTAAAACGCCCAAAGAAGTTCTGATGCAAGGTCCTCAATCAAATGTGAGATATATATCTTACTTCATGTTCCTATCTTTGGAATTACAAAGTGGCTGAAGGTAAACTGATAAAAATAAAATGGCGTTAAAATGGCTTGTATTCAGATATTAGGACATTTAAACTAGGGTTTCTTTGCAACTAAACTTTTTAATTCTTTTAGGCGTTTAAGCGTATGCATATTTTAGTTGTGCTGAAAATCAGTGTTGTCATTTCTAAGTAATCTTGGTTAACCATTGGGTTTGACTAAGCTTGGATTTCAGCAAACCTCAATCGTATTCAGTTGCCACAATAAGTTGGCCACCACCCTCCTGTGGTGAATATAGTAAGCCCAACTTTCTCATTTTGGGCTCCATAGATATGGAGATTAAAATTGTATTTACTCTCATATGGATTTTAAAACATAAAAATTATAGTAAGTGAAGGATGCTTCTCTCATTCTCTCAAACAGGGCAAGTTCTTTGTAAAGATGGTAGGGCAATGACCTTAAAGCAGAGTTCAATTCTTTCTCTAATAAAACAGCAAATCCTACATAACAAGTCAGCTTCTCTTCAAAGGCACTCTTCTTTTGACTTCTACAGCACATAATGGGTAGGTATGCATGAAAAGATGGGGCTGTTTTGAGAAATATCTCTGTCAGTATTCTATATCTGAGATTGATTGGTTTTCCTAGAGCCAATTAGGATACATGTACTGTGTTTCTCAAAAATGCAATCACAGCCAATTGGTATATTTGAGCCTGGAATTTTTGGTCTCTCATGCCTGCTAGGCCCAAAAAATAGTATCAAGAAGTTAAGTCTGCTTATTTTGTGAGTTAAAATCACATGGGTGTAGAAACTGAAATGGATACAGAGCTCTGGGAGCCTCTAACTTTAAAACGTTAATAAATTGGAACACTGGGGACAGATGAATAATCCCTAGTGAATGCAAATTTTTGGAGAGTTCTGATTGTTTTCCCTTAATATTGTTTCTACATGTAATTATTATTAAAACAGCAGTCTGAAGCGGCAACAATTTTATGGATCCCAACATTACGTTCTTGCAAACTCCTTGACTAGTTTTGCCTTCGACCAAACACTGGACTACAACTAGTGCTAATAAGTATGGGTGTTCAAAGAGAAGGTTTGCACCTCTCATGCTTTGTGTCAGGATTCTGAAGTGCCACAGAAACCTAACAATAACTATGATGGATTGGGGGGGGGACTTTTTTATGAAAAAGGAGCACACAGAAAAAGGGAGCCCAAAACAGCAACAACAAATACCGTATAGCTTTGGGGTTGGGTTGGTTGCTTGGTTGGTTTAGAACACCTTCTGAAGTTACTCTGCTTATTTTAATAATTTGGCTCCATCTACTGTGGCCTTCAGCTTCCTTTGTTAGGCTAATCAAGCAACTAATACCCGTCTCTTCCCACATTCAGCTGCCTGCTGCCCTTCCTCCCCATATTAACCTCAAGGGACCCTTAGATGCAACAGCCCCAGTGCATAGCTGCAGCTACAATATGAAGGATTCTAACGCCTGCGTTAGTTCCTACCAGGCTAACAATGAGGGACCGTTTCTTTCTAACAGGCAGAGCTATCTCGGCAGGCTATTGCACTTTCTGCACGCTTACCTCTCTAATAAAGCCCCGAGAGGTTTTGAGGATGTCTCAGGCGCAGACACGAGCAAGCAACTGCTGCTTCGCGGGGGCGCGCGCACACGCACACTTCTTTGGAGACCCGGGGAAAGGGGGGGTGTTGGAAGCACCATTACGTATTTGGGGCGGCGGAGCGGCTTTCGTGTTTCCTTTTTTCCTCCCGCCGGCCTGCTTAACACGCGTGCATGTGTGTAGGCGCATACACGCGCATACCCCCCCCACCATACACACCCACCTTTGCTTTCTGGAGGGCGCTGAAGTGCAGCCGGTGCAGGAAGGGACTCCGCATTGGTGGAGGGGGCGGCCCGCGTCCTTCTCCGCTGCCTTCCTCCACTCCATCGCCGTTGCCTCTGCTCCGGGCGCAGCATCCCCGGCCTTTCAGTCGCATTTTGAGGCGCAAAAGAGGAGGAGGGGAGGGGAGGAAAAAAAAAATCGAGGGGCGAGACAGCGAAGAAAGAAAATGGGCGCAGTGGCTTTACAAAAAAAAAAAAAAAAAAAAGGAGGGGGTAAAGGGGAGGAAAATATATTTCCGAGGAAGGAAAAAAAGAGTAAAATTCGGGGTCGCGGTGAATAAATTAGGCCAACCGGGGATGCCGTCGACAACGTAGTTAGCGGAGGCGGCGGCGGCGGTGGCGGTGGAGGAAGAGATCTGGTCAGCGACCCACCGCTGGCTCTCCCTGAACCGGCAGGGAGTGAAAGAGGATGCGCGGCTCTGTCAGACGCCGCTACCAGGCTTCGGCTTCAGCCCCGCCCTCAAGGAGGTGCATGCGCAATAGGCGCAGTGATGGGGAAGGAAAGCGCGACAGTCGCTTGGCGGTTTTAGGACAAGGGGCGGGAAAAGTAGAAGCAAAGGCGGGGGGAGGAGGGGGGGAAGGCAGGCTCCGTCCGGAGCAAAAGCTGGCCGGCAGCCCGTGTGTTCTTCATTTAGAAGGAAGTGATTTATTGACAATCCTCTTTCCATCCTCTGGACACCTGCTTCCAATCTCTTCTAAGCAGAGCTTTAAGCAAACTTGGTTAGGGGACCTTCTAATTATTCCCTGATTTTTTTTTTAAATGTCATTAATAATCCTTTTCAAAAACAAGGCACGCACATTGGTGTATTCGTGCATAAGATTTTTCCTAGAGAAGAAGGATTTTCATTTACATTAGTAGAATCAGATGGAATGAGGATAAGAATTCAGATAGATAGAACAAGCATAGATTCTATAATGATTGGTTAGAGCCAACAATACTTATTTGGTCTAAAATATCTTGAATTAAGTGTCATTATACTGAATGTTCTTCCAAATAAACATGCGGGAACGTTGCTAACGTTACCACAAATATGTCTTGAATTAAGTACTACTGTAAAACATCTTTTACAAAATATACAATTGTATTATATTATGAATGGTAGTGTGGATAAGAGGTATTGCTCAACTCAGTTTTCTAAATGAATTGGAAACAAGCATTGGCTGATTGTCAGCAAGACATTGGCTCATTGTCAGCAGTAGTGAGCAAAAAATGTTAGTGCATGATGCTTAGTAAGCGGTATTAATTGATTTCAAAACTCTGTAGCCAAACAATTCTGTTCTATATAACAAAACAGATTGTTGCCCCTAAATTGTGGACGGAAAGTTATTTCCACATTGGAACTAGTCTGCAGACTGCAAATCTCTGCCTTTATATAGAATACAACTTAAGAGTTTTGCTTCCTATCAAAATGAAAATACTACCTGAAAGACTTCTGTGCTGGTCTCTTTTTTTGACCTTAGATTAAGATGCATCAAAAAGTGATTGAATTGAATTGTTCCTTGAAATAAGAACATGATACCTATAACTTTTTTATTCTACTTTCATTAATCCTACCTTTTAGATTCAGTGAAACTTTTACATTACAGGTTTGATCTCTTGAAATGATATCAATATATAGACATATCTGTTAGAAAGTCTGTTTATATATAGCACTACAGATCAAATGAGTACAGTCACCATGTGCTTTACTGCTATATATAAACAGAATTTCTAACAGGTTATGCATCCAAGCATGTTCCGTGTTTCCCAAAAATACAACCTACCCTGAAAATGAGTCCTAGCCTGATTTTTAGGAATGGGCCTAATATATGCTCTACCCCAAAAATAAGCCCTAGTGAAGGGGTGGGCTTGGCCAGCACAGGAGGCAGCCTTTCCCTTCCCTGGTCACTCATGGAGGCTTGGTCCCTTAATCACGGCCCACAAATCAGTTGAGCCAGCAAGGGCCAAGAGTGTCCCACATTATGTTTCTCTGGGCACCTGGCGGTGTTTCTGGCACACACTTGCAAGCTCCAGCCCTGCCCATGGAGCCAGGCAACCTCTCAGCTGTAGGCCCCTTTTCTGCAGCTCACCTTGATTCTCGAGCAGGTAGCGACCAGGGGTTTGCACTCTGCCAGGCCTGGTGCTCGGGTCTTGCTCAGGCTGCTGCTACAATGAGGCAGAAAGCCATGCAGCATGTCGGAATTGGCTCCCCCCCTCACTTCTGCTCAGCTGCTGGGCCTGCTGCACCTGCTGCTGGCCTCACTGGGCCTCATTGCCCTCCTGGCTGTGCCTGGCAACTTGGCCCAGATCTCTGGAGCACCTCCCCCACTGCTGGCCTGCCAAGGCCCCCTTCACCATGGGTTGCGCTGCCCTGCGTGAGGCGGCCCTGCAGCAGGAGGGCAGGGAAGATCGCCCCTTCCTCCTTTGCACCTCAAAACCCCATCTTCGCTGGCTGCCAAGCGCCTGGCCTGCACTCCTTTCGCTGGAGCAAGACATGCAACTCAATGTTACCTGTGGAGGCCTCCCAGTGCAACACTCTGCCTCAGCTCTGCTGTGAAGCAAACCTCCACCTTTCCTGTGCAGGATTGTAAGGCTGAAGGCTTTAGATGGAGCATTTTTGGGATGTGGGTCAGTGCAGGACTCCCAAGAAATGGACGATTGGCAGGAAAACCCTCCCCCCTCCCATTTTCCTGCCAATTGTCCATTCCTTGGGAGCCTTGCAATGACACACATTCCAAAAATGCTCCATCCAAAGCTTCCAGCCTTGCACAGGGAAGGTGGAGATTGGCTCTGAAGCTGTGGCAGAGTGTTGCATCAGGAGACCTCCGCAGGTAACATTTTTGAAATGTTAACTTTTTAACACCTGCCTCCATGCATCTTCGGCACAAGGAAAGGATGATTGGCAGGAAAGGGGGGGCTGTGGGCCTTTTGCCCTTCTGGCAGCACTGTTCTTGGCTGCCATCTGGGCTGCTCTTGTCTGCCATAGTGAAGACCGGGTCGTGCTGAGAGCTTGGCCCATTGCAGCTGTGGGCAAGTGGACAATGGGACGGAGCCGGAGGGGGCAGGTCAGCGGTAGCTGCGCTCCCACTCCTGTTGGCCCCCACACTTGCCACCTCCTGTACATCAAAAAAAAGTAAGACCTCCCCAAAAATAAGCCCAAGTGCGTATTTTCAAGGCCAGACGAAAATATGACTAGGTCTTATTTTCAGGGAAATACAGGTAGTAACTGTTTCAAATGAACTGTTTTGCAGAGCTAGATTTCAGAAAAGTTTTAGAGTAAAGGTTGGGGGTTTTTTTGGTTCAAGTGCAGAGGCAACTTTGTTTATGTATCTGAATTCTACCGTGTCTTTTTATATTGACAAACACAGCTCTTACTTCAACTATGAGTTTCTATTCTGTTACAGTTCATTGATCAACTACAATAAAGACAATGAAGTATATAAATGCTAGGGTAAGTTCTCAGAGTGGGACTTGCTGAGGTCAGCCGGGATATTTCATAATCTGTTTTTATAATCCGTAGTTCAATTTTTACAGCTTGTTGTTTCAGGAGGCATCACTCTATGGTTGGTGCCTCTTTACAATAAATGTTGACAATGATTGTTGTTATTTTTCTGAGCAGTCCTAGGACTGTTTAGTAGGTTAACTATGCTGCTGGGTATTGATCCTTAGGATAAGATTAAACAACTTTACTCATTATCTTGAGGGGTTTTAGGCTGGTTTTATTGTAGAACAGCTTTTCTCAGCTTTTGGAGCCTGAAGGAGCCTTTAATGTATTTTTCAGCCTCAGGGAATCCCTGCATGTTCAGGCTGAAATATAGGCCAGAAGTTACAAAATAATTATATTCATGTGTAGTCCTGCATATTTGCATTAACTAAAGAAACTTCCCTCCCCTCCCCCACTGCTTTATGGATGGCTCCTGCTTCTGCCCAGGCCAGGCCTGATCCAGATTTTCTGCACCTGGTCTGAGACAGAATGCCCACCCTGGGCCCCCTGGCCTGCAGAAAAGCAGGTATGTGCCTGCTGCCACTGGTGCCAAGGCCAGGCCTAGATCTCCTGCTTCTATTTTAAGATAGAGCCCCCCAGGCCACAGTGTCTGCAGAAAGGCAGTCCTGCATCCTTAGAAAGGCAGGTGTGTGCCTGTAGAAAGGCAAGTATGTGCCTGTTGTTGCTGGTGCCCAGGCCAGCACAGCCCTAGATCAGTGTCTGTCCTTAAACAGCCCCTCCCTCTGGGCCTCAGCAGCTACAGGAAGGCAAGCAACACCATTAAGGAGAGGTCCCAGCATAGAGGCCCTGATAGCGTCTCTCTCGTCTCTCATGTGCTCTGTACCACCTGTTTTTCCTCTCCTCATTCCTCTTCTACATCTTGGTTTTTTTTAGCATTCCTTCAGGAGCCAGACACTAGGCACAGCACACACAGTGTTAGAGGACTTGGATTAAGAAGATAATTTGTTTCCAGCAACAAGGCAACAGGATTTAACAGGTCAGAATTTTTATTATAGTCATAGACCAGCATAAAAAAATAAAATACAATGATTTGTACAATCCTGCCTGGGATCAAAGCATGCTCCTGTGGGCTAACACAGTATTGGAGGCTGGAAGGTTTTTGTTTTGTCTCTATTTTTTTTTTTAAATAAATCATGATCTCCCAGAGAATTCCCAGTGCTCTATGGTAAGGTGTTGTAGAGAAGGACAGAGGTGACTTTGGAAAAGACATGTATTAGTTAGCAAAACATAATTTAATTCCACCACAGGAACAGAACATTAGAATTAAACTTAAACTAGATCTGCCTTAGCTATATTTGGTATCAGGGGATCACTGTGAGGCTTTTAAGACTGATATTATCCTTTCATGGTAGGCCAGGTTAGGAAGCTAACTCTGGTAAAAAATACCAGAAACCTATTTTAGTAATATAAGGTATGGTAACAATCTGGAAGGCCTTTTCCCACCCCTCTTATACTAAAGATTGTTAGGATGGAGTCAATTTACACTTCTAACATTATTCTCTTCTCTTTTCTCTTTTCTCTTTTTCTTTTCTCCTTTTTCACTTTCTTCTCTCTTCTTTTCTCTTCTCTTTGGTTTAAATTATGTTTTGCTACCTGTAACATTCCTTTTCCAAGGTTGGCTAGTTGAGTATAATTCTGCACCAATTTGTCACATGCAAACATTTTCTTGTGAACGTACTTCTCGTATTTGAATTTGAAAATAAAACTGCAAAATATTAAATTAAGAGAAAGATATATTTATTAGATTTATATCCTGCCTTTACACAACTCAAGGTAGTATACCCAAAATAATTCCAAACAACTTCCATGCTGCCACCAGTTTTGACTTGCTAATTTTCTCTATGGGCAGGGAAGTATTCATAGAAGAAAGAATTGTTCCCAGATACTATCTACCATTATGTGATGGTAGATCTAGATCTCTGCCTGTGCATATCTCTCTAAAATGAAGAGGGCATTACTTTGGGGCCCTCTGTGTGTAATTTTAAACTAGGAGATTTATTTTTCAAAGTACTGTTGTTAGACATACTATACTATAGTTTTACATATATAAAAATCCTGCTATTCAGAGGCTTTATAAGCAAATAGGTTAATCTGTAGTACTTCTGCTACTGCAAAGTAGTGTAAAGCTTTCCCTTATATCTGATGATGGTGATGACTCTTAATGGAAACTATAGACATAAGAGTACATGCATCTGCAGGTTTTAACTAGGGAATTTGTTTTAGTTTATCAAAGGGAGTAAGCAGCGCCTGATATCTGAGTCATAAGTGGCTTCTTCCCCAAAAATAAACATATTTTTGTAGATACTCATACTCTTAGATATACGTAAAGTATCACTTATCCTGGGGAACAGAGAGTGCTAGAAATCAAAGTATTCTGCTGATACTTGATTTCCCCTCTAGAAAAGCATACTTATAAATTACAGCTCACCCTAATTTACCTTCTACAAGTAGCAAGTTGTGAAAGAAAAGCATTACATGGTTAATTTGATGCAAGAAAGAATTTCAGCAGACAGTTTGCACTACTAAAATTCCATCATCTATAGTACATTGGTTTTAAAAGACCCCGTCTTCCATTTAGCTATTCTTACCACAGAATATTGGGGTATTATACAGATTTATCAGTAATTATTTGTCTCTCTGTGTTTATAATGCATAGTGCATGTATATTAATATCAATTTAGAGCCAAGAAAATCAAGAGCACTAGGGTTGCTAATCATCACTTAAGCCCCTCATTTCCTACTAAAGGTTCAGACTTTGTAATTTTAAATTTGTTATATGAAAATATTTCAAATTGGCTATGGAAGCTGCTTTTATATTATCTAAAATTATTTTTATGGGGTGGGTCCTTGATGCCTTCTGAGTTTAGTTGTTTTCTTGCAGATGTTTCATTACCCAGACTAGATAACATCATCAGTGCTAGTGATGTTCAGTATCAGAAGCAAGTGCTATAATTATTTCTACATTCTAACATTCCAGTACATACATAATTAGCAGTAAATAGAGCTCTGACCAATGAGATTTACTTTGTCTTATAGGTTTAGGTTGGCAGTCAGGTGGTTTATTTGACAGTGTTCAAGTGAATTAGTCCAATTGCCAGTGTTTGCATTATACTGTACTGTAAACCAGCGGTCCCCAACTTTTGTGGCTTGGCGGCCCGGCTGAGGGGGGAGTGGAGAACCAGGCCGCACAAGCTGTGGGGCAGCATGCACATGTGCACACGCAATTTGACTCACAGAGTAGTGGGCAGCACGCATGCACATGCACGTTGGCCTATCACTTGCATGAGTTGAGCTGCGTGTGTGCATGTGCATCGGCCTAATGCTCACGCGAGTTGAGCTGCACAGGTGTGTGTGTATGCCGGCCTGCCGCTCACATGGCTCAGTTGCAAATAGGTTGTGGGCCGTGGTCTCGGGGTTGGGGCTCCCTGCTGTAAACCATAAAGTTTTGACTCTAGCTAATTTGTTAAATTGGATGAATGAGGACGCAGCAAGCCAGGCAGTGAGTGACAACAGCTCTTTATTGTAGGGTGAGAACCCAGCGACTGACCAGGGGAAACAGCTCCCTTTATATACCTTGCAGCTGTGGTGGTCAGCCAATCAGCTGACGGTCAGTTAATTCAAATTGCCCGCCCAAAATCTACATACATAACACTAATTCACTCACTGTATTGGATTTGCACAAACTAGACCATTACATTTTAGTTGAACATGCAATGTGAACCCAGCTATTATATGATATTCCAAGGGGATTTTTGAAACTGTCACCATATTAGGATAGAAATATAATATAAATTGCCATAGATCACTTAACCGGATTATTTGAACATTATTTGAGCCTATGTTTAAAATAGCTACTATTGCTTTTGGACTTCTGGCTTTTATTATGTTGATAAGATTATAAAATGAACCAGAGAAAAGAAAAGCATGTGATTTATTTCACCAGCCTTTTACTCTTACTTTTCAAATGTATATTCCAGCTATACCTGTATGGTAAATTGTTCTTATATAAATAACTAACAATAAAACAATACTGAGAATTAGTTGTTATGTTAGAAAGAAGAAACCAGAATTTCAAGAGGCTTACTCATGTTTTCATTCAAAATGTGTTTCATTGGTAGATTTTATTCTTTAATTGTAGATAAAGAGAGGTGCAAGCACCATGTTGAATATTATAACATAGATTCACAAAACCATTCTGTTATTATTTTATTGCTAATATTTAAATTTATTGCAAACAATGCCCTGTTTTTCCTCCTCCTCTATCGCCCTGTATTGTCTTCCAACCTTCAATAAAAATACTATATAGGTAGTCCTTGACTTACAACAGTTCATTTAGTGACTGTTCAAAGTTCCAATAACACTGAAAAAAGTGACTTATGACCTTTTTCATACTTATGACTGTTGCAGCATTCCCATGATCACGTGATCAAAATTCAAATGCTAGGCAACTGACTCATAGTTATGCCAGTTGCCATTGATCTGTCCCCGTCCCCACACACACACCACACAGCCAGCCGAGGGTTAAGGAAACACTTTGGAACGCACCCAGTTCTTATCTCCCTCTTGGCAGCGATAGACACACCGTCTGCCAAGGGACTTTATTTTCACAAACAGACAGATAAGATACGAACGTTCAAGAAAGTCCAAACAGAAATAATATTCCTCCCAGCAGTTCCGGACGAGGCTTTAGTGACTGTCCAAGGTTTTGCTTTGTTCGTCACAAGGATCCTTTGACCACTACCCTCTATTATATAGTCTCTGGGGTGTGGTCCAGTGACTCAGTTCTAATCCCTAGCACGCCTCCCAAGCTGCTGCAAACGTTTATCACGCCTTCGGAGGCATGCGTCCAGGAATGATGTTTCATTATCACTTTGATTCGAATCAGCTGTCTCCTCTCCCTCGGCCGGCACTTGAGACAATGCCAGAGGGGAGGGGCCTGGAGAGGGAGGCCTGGCTGACTCCTCTTCCTCATGCTCGGAGCTTTCTTCCTCCGATGGGACAGGCTCAGAGGGTGGGGCCACAACAGCCATGTCCTGGAGTCATGTGATCACCTTTTGCAACCTTCTGACAAGCACAATCAATGGGGAAGCCAGATTCATTTAACAACAATGTTACTTAGCAACTGCAGTGATTCACGTAACAACTGTGGCAAGAAAGGTTGTAAAATGAAGCAAAACTCACTTAACAAATGTCTCACTTAGCAACAGAAATATTTGGCTCAATTGTAGTTGTAAGTTGAGGACTACCTGTAGTTATTAGTAAGTCTAATCAGAAAATTAAATAACAAATCAAACAATATGTATGTTATGATGACTAGCAACTGTGACAAAAGCTATTATGGGAAGCATATCATTAACTGTTTTTCCTGATTCAGTGACAAATGCCATAAAATACTAAAAAAAGTATGAAATAATAATAAAATATTTGGGGATATTAACTAAACTAGAATTCATATACAATTCTTATGTGTGTATTTTTTGCATATAGTTGTTTCAGCCTTGTGGCGCAGTGGTTAGAATGCAGTACTTCAGGCTATTTCTGCTGACTGCCGGCTGCCAGCAGTTTGGCAGTTCGAGTCTCATCTGCTCAAGGTTGACTCAGCCTTCCATCTTTCCAAGGTCAGTACAATGAGGACCCAGATTGTTAGGGGCCATATGTTGATTTTGTAAACCGCTTAGATTGGGCTGTAAAGCACTGTGATATAAATCTAAGTGCTATTCTTCACCCTCTGTTGTGGGCTTTTGTGGTCTGAAATGTCTCTTATATCACCTGTGTAGCTCTTCTTCCTGTTTCCCAAGGTTATTCTCATAGCCTATTACATAACACAGTATATGCAAGCAATTAACCCATTCTATCATTTAGTTGTTTGTAATTCATTCTTTCTAGTTTAGTTTTGTCTCATCAGAATTTGGAAATATTACAAATTACAAATCAAATAAATAATGAACTATGGAATTACAGCATATATTCGTGTAACATCTGATTGATTGATTGATTGACTGATTATGTGCCATCAAGTCAGTATTAACTCATAGCAACTACATATATGTGTTTGAACCTGTACATTGATATGGGCTAAAGACTTATCTATCTATCTATCTATCTATCTATCTATCTATCTATCTATCTATCTATCTATCACTACATAGATAGTTTTTCTTCTTGATCTGATCAATTGTGTGCCATCAAGTTGGTGTTGATTCTTAGTGATCACTTGATAGACTTTTCTACAGTCTAGCATTTGTCCTGAACCTTCCTGATCTAGGTCTTGAAAATGTAGCGAACAAGGGATCTGGTATATTAAATTAGAATTGGAATTAGATTAGAATTACTCTGATCTGAGAATTACCCAGCTGTCCAGAAAAAATATTTAGAGACAGCTTTACTATTTTGTTTTTTAAACTTGTGATAATAATTTTCACAACTATTTATATTTAGTGCTCTAGAATACGTAGAATTTATTTCAAATAAGAGCTAATACAGGTTTTACAGGTTTTTGCTGGTAAAATCAGTGGTATGGACTATATTTTGACAGAATTTCAGTTTTACTCACTCAGGAGCATCAACCTCACTGAATTCCTTGGAATGTAGCTTTGCTTAGGGTTGTCATGCGTCTTTCGTCTTTTGGTTTGCGAAAATAGGAAATAAAACATGGTACTAGTTTTCTACAGAACTGCTCAATTAAAAACAAGTCTATACCTGACTTGCAGTATTGTAGTCAATGAAAGGAAGGTGCATGAGGTGTTGACAAGCATTTGGTATATAATAATAACAATTAATTTAACTGGAATCAG
This sequence comes from Pituophis catenifer annectens, assembly GCF_029215685.1. Taxonomy (NCBI): domain Eukaryota; kingdom Metazoa; phylum Chordata; class Lepidosauria; order Squamata; family Colubridae; genus Pituophis; species Pituophis catenifer. Next base: position 90,079,216 of record NW_027256883.1, read on the forward strand.
ATTACGTAAGTCTTGCATTTACATTACTTTTGAAGTGTAAAGTTTTTGGGTTTTTTTTGTTTATATTGTCCTACTGCACGACACAATCACAGAGATTCTTTTAGCTCAATGTCTCCACAGTTGTTCCCTTATAGCATTTATTAAGATTTATATGAATTTTAATATTTTATTGTTTAACTTTCCCTTAGGTACCCTGATTAAAATAAGGTCATGGTAGTCTATACATTTCTTGGTATTTAATCTGCTGCTATTAACACATCTATTTGGCAAGAATCTTTATTATGTTACAATTCTTTTGTTACACTTCCTGCTTTCTGTGCTTGAAATCCCCTATTATTTTCTTGAATAACTAGAGGAACCTCCAGCACATTTGCAAATTCCAGGAAACACAAGTTGTTTATATTCTTCTAAGTGTATTTTTGGTCAAAGGATCAGGATAGTGTTGGAATTGTTCCACAGAACATCGTTCAGAAAGCAGTTTGATTTTGTCACTAAAATAATTTAAATAGAGTATTCATACGATATAGGCATTTATGTCTAGCTTCAGTGATAGAAAAAATGACAAAATACGTATTGTATTGCGCCCTTTCTTACTTGCATTATGACGTTGCACATGCATGTAATGGCAGGAGTATGTTTTGTCATCTCCTCCCCACCCTTATGCAGATGCCTATATCTTTCTATTTACTTACTGCATTTATTTCCTGCCACCATCCAAATCAACTCTCAGCAATCACAGGATCCGTTATATAATAAGGGGCAAAGGTATAGACATATGAAAGTCTCTATTAGGCTGGAATATTAATGTTTAGGCCTCTTCCCAAATGGTTCTCCCAATTGTTTTTCTATTTTGTGAATTATAGTGGGGAAGGATCCATATATTCTTTTCTGCTTCAGAGGTTGTATGTAGCATCTGGATACTGTTCTCTGAATCCAACAAACAGAGCAATAGGTAAAGGATGTGAATAGTTTCCCTTTTTAAATTCTTAATTACAGGTAGTCCTCGCATTACAACAGTTCATTTAGTGACCGTTCAAAGTTTATTTATTTATTTATTTATTTATTTTTCAATTTATATACCGCCCTTCTCCCTGAGGACTCAGGGCGGTGCACAGCCAGAATTAAAAACATGAAATACAAATATTAAAAACAATTAAAATATATATAAATTTGGCCCAAAAATTTAAAAAACCACAAACCAATTAAACATTTAAAAATTTTAAAAAATTTAAAAAATTTCTTCCTAAGCCAGCCCGGCTTGCTGGAAAAAGTGGGTTTTAAGGGCACGGCGGAAGGCACTGAGGTCTTGGATTCTCCTTCTCTCTGGGGGCAACTGATTCCAGAGGGTAGGTGCCCCCACAGAGAAGGCTCTCCCCCTGGGGTTCACCCCAGGTCAAGTTAGGGTTAGGGTTACAACAGCACTGAAAAGAGTGACTTATGACTGTTTTTCATAGTTACGACCATTACAGCAACCCCATGGTGACCTGATTTCAGATGCTTGCCAACAGAGTCATATTTATGACAGTTGCTTTGTCCCAGGATCATGTGATCACCTTTTGTTACCTTCTAACAAGCAAAGTCAATGGAGAAGCTAGATTCACTTAACAACCATGTTACTAACTTAAGAACTGCAGTGATTCACTTAACAATTGCGGCAAGAAAGGTCATAAAATGGGGCAAAACTCATTTAACAAATGTCTCATTTAGCAACAGAAATTTTGGGCTCAATTGTGGTCATAAGTTGAGGACTATATGTATTTAGGAACAGTATCTATATAGAGGGGAGTCATTGCAAATTTGGTTGTTCCTGTGCTGCCAGAATATCATGGTGAACCTGTTGTGACCTAGGCTTCCTGAGTCATTAAAACACACGTAGTAGTCCCAAAAACCTCTTTTATTGCAACAGCTGTGAATTACGTTCATTCACAGCTGAGTCCCAATTAGTTGCAAAAAGTCCTTTGGGATAATCACCAACCTTTATCTCCCTTGACACTGCCAAAGACCTACTTGGCAAAGCCGCACAGATTCCAGAATCAAACAGAGATGCCGACTGGGAACAGAATTAACAACGTTGCTTTCCTGCAAAGTGCCCATGTGCCTTTGCTCCTCTTTTAAGCCTTATGGGAGGAGCCAATCATCTCCAGGCCTTACTCCCGAGTCGTCCCTTTTGTTTTACCTGTTCGTGCCTTCTGGCAGCTCTGCACATGCATGCACTAGGAACAGGCTCCTCCTGTTCCTCTGCCTCTCTGATGTCCGACTCTGGAGGCTCCGGAGTCCACGCATCACTCCCAGATGGCCCTGGCTCCATTTCTGCCTCTGATGCAGAGCCCTCATCTGGGCCTTCCCCAGACTCCAGGACTGGCCCATGTTCCTCCCCAGACTCCTCACTGTCTGACTCCGCTGCCAACTCCACAGGCTACTGGCGGACCACAACAGAACTCAAATTCACATGATAGATATCTGCCCAGCTCTTTTCTTCACTGTTCAATTAGGGCATGGGTGGCATGAGTAGGGCTCCTGTTGCTTGTAGCTCTCCAAACAAAAAACTGCGCTGGAGTTGATTTTCAACCCCTAGCAGTTCTAGAATCAAATAACATTTAGAATGTGAGTAGCACAGGCAAACAGAAACAGCAGTTGTACTAATAAAGAATACCTAGCTTAGTACATACTAGAATGGATTCATATGGACATGAGCTCATTTCTAGTATTTTAAAGAAGGGTTGGATGGCCACATGGTGATATTGATAGAAGGTGTAGCTTCAGGGAATGAGGCTAACAGCTGCTTCTTAATGGGCATGGATGAATTTAGCCCAGTCTCCTATTTTAGTTCTTTGATGCATAAATCTATGCTTGGAGTTATAATATTTGCCTGAAATCTTTCCTAGAGCTCAACCTCATTACTGGAGGGAAAACGTATTTTAAAAATTAACAAATTCTAGCATCTGGTCCCTGATCTGACTTGCTGTGAACATGAAGAATCACCAGTCGTATCCTTCAGTAGTATGGGTCAGTTCTGCAGAATAGTCATATTGGCCCATCCTTTAAAAAATTGTTAAGAAGGTATGTTGAAGTCTTTTAAAATAAAATAAAATAAAAAATAAAAAATGACCAAAATATATTAAATAGATGGAGCCAATTAGCAGATTTGTGAGTTGAATTGATGTGTAGAAAGATGGGTGGGAAGCAAGCCCTGATGATCAAGCATTAGACATCTTCCTTGTATGTATTACAACAAAATTCTTGAGGTGTCACTAGCCACCTCAGTGGGGGCTAAATGTCAATGAAATTTAATTTACTGAATTACCATTCTGTTTATTATGATGCAATAAGTACTTATCAAATTAAATTTGTGAAGATTTCACATAAAATTATTTAGATATTATAATAAAACATTGAGAGGTATGTTGTCTATCAGTTTATCTGATCAGAGTCAACTAGGCATCTAATCTGAATTTACTTTCATGTGGAATGTGCAGGAAGGTCTTGATTTTTTCCTTATTCATAAAGTAAATTGAAAAGTTATTCTGAACAGAGTGATTTGGTGTCTCTGTGGTGCAATTGGGATAATAATCCCTTTCCTACCAGTTGGATATCTGCTCAAAAGCCAATATAGCTCAACCTACTTTACTCCCAGTGACATACGAGAAGTTTAACAATGTTTGCTTAAAAATTTGTAAAATCAGCTGTGAAAAAATTTAACATTGATTTTTAAAAAATATAGGGTAAGTGTTGCTAGTTGTCATAAAGCTAATTTTCCTCTTTTTTTTTTTTTTTTTAAATTTGATTTATATGCTGCCCTTCTCCGAAGACTCAGGGCGGCTTACAATGTGCTCAGCAATAGAACAAAGGTACAAAAAGCAGTGGAAATAAGTTCAGAACGTAACAGGAACCCAAACTAAATGCAATGTGGCCTTATTTACAAACACAGACTCAGATTGTTCATGCAAAAATTATGAAATCAATAGACAGTATTTTACAAAAGTGGTAGATATTGTTAAGGAAAACACAGATATACTTTTTAATTATTATTTATTAAATTTGTTTGCTGCCCATCTCACCACAAAGCAATTTTGTATTAATAGAAAAATTAATTCCATTATGTGCGAGAGAGCATAGAAATTGTGTAGCAGTAAAGACTGCAATTGATGGCTACTAGGGAGAAAATTCAAGAATGTGTTTATTTAGTTGCCCAAGACAACCCCAAGTTCACATTTAGAAAGCAACATATACCAAATATACAACTATTATTCTGCAGGTTGGCTCATTCCAAATGTCACTGCCTTCTCTTAGCTCTGTTATCATACTGAATTTGAGGAGAGGAAGGAGGAATCTTATGGAGTGTACCAACTTAGGGAAGGTTGCACTTTCCTAGGACCTATACTACAACGGACATTCGTAAAAGAAGATCAATCTTTTCATGAGGCAAAAGTAGCTACATACTGCAGCCCGGTAAATGGCTGTTACAAGGGATTGTGGCTCTGGTTCAGATTGTTTTTGAACAGTATACATGACCGAGTCATTACAAATTTGCCACTTAAAGGATTTTGTGATTCCCAAACTCAGCATCAATCCATACTATGTATTAATACTGTTAAAAGGGAGTAATTTATATGTTAAGGTGAGAATCATCAAATGTAGTATAATAAAATGATCAGTCCAGGATGCAAACAGATTAGCAGGTGGGTTCTGTTTTTTTTTTATTAGTTCAGTTCAATTTTGTTTTATTTTGTTATAACATAAATTACAATTTCAGTTTGTTTAATTTTCACTTTAGTTTTTTTCCCAGTTACTGACAGACATGTCAAATTGATGTCATATAGTTATACATAGTAATTTATTCCTTCCTTCCTTCCTTCCTTCCTTCCTTCCTTCCTTCCTTCCTTCCTTCCTTCCTATATTTGTGGGAAGCAATTAAAGAAGTTGTAAGAATGATGGACTACATGAGAGCCTCTCAAAGTAGGCCATTGAGTAGAAGAGTGTTCTGGAAAATTTCAGATTAGTAGCCGGTAAATATTAGAGCAAAGACTTCTAAAACAAATTACAAGTTGATTCTCAAAAAATAAGTTGGTTCTCAAAACATGAGATGGTGATGGGTGCTCAACTGAAAAAGTACAAGAAGAATGTGAAAAGTACTAACTTAGGTGTGGTGCCCACAAATGGACAAATTACAACACACGCATGACTCAGATGCTTGGGTCACTTATTCTGATATAATATGTAATGTCAGCATTTTCAGAGTTATGTGATTTCATGTGTGTCATTTAGCTCCATCATGGTTTGTTACAGTTGTTGCTTTGGTCAGGTGTTCTTGAGATTGGAAATATAGTGGTAGAGCCATCACATGGGACAAGATACCACGAACACTATTTCCCTGCTTGATTTTTCTGGAAATCAGCCCCAGTTTATGGGTTAAATAAGGGTATGCAAGTAAATCAAGCTTTTAGATCAGAAAATGGACAATAAATGTAAACTTGATTTTGTTTTCATGTATTCTGCATCTCTGTATAAATAAGTAGTACATGTATCAATGGAAGATAATATCTCCATTATTTATAAATATGATATGACTCTATGGCACACGGCTAGAAAAAAATTAATGTGTGTCTCCCATCACATCAGAATCCTTTTTTGGCCAATGCTTCAGCCAAATACCAAAGTACTATGGTAATGTACTTTATTTAGGAGATTTATTTGTGTAACATGCAAATAAGCAGAAGCAAGTAGAACTTAAGCACTTACAAGTATAGTAAGTACTAATGAAATAAATGTCTTTGTAGAGGTAGGTGTTACAACATTTTTGGAAAAATACCATGAAGCCAGAAGACAATGTCTTTTCTAAGTAAATTGTAAATATGACTTTATTAAGTATTTTTGAAGAAAAAATCAATACAACTTTGCAATGGGGAAATAGAGAAATAGAAATAAAATAGTTTAAGAAAAACATGGGGATAGGCATTGCTTTTGCAAAAATATTTTGAAAAAGTCAGAATTGCTAATAAATTTAGAAATCATGGATTAAGAGAAATAGTTGAATTACTTAACTGGTTAAAGTAGTGAAAGCAAGACTAAATGGACATTTTCTGTATCAGATGAACTATGGTGCTTTGGGACCAGTGTCCCAAATAAACTGATACATACAGTGAAATGGTGAGATTTACTAGCAACACTGAATTTTTAAGTTGGTATACACAAAGAAATGATAATAAGCTCTAAATATCTTTATAGAAAAGTAAAAGGATAATAATGCAAGAAGATACCATAGCAAGTAACTGCCAGTCCTTGTTCTGAATAGGGCTTGTAGTTCCTAGGCTATTCTTGCTGGTTCTGTCTTCAGATCTCAGACCTGACAAGTTAAGTTTGGCAACTGTCTGGTTACAAGCAAGAACACATTTCTATGTTAGCATTTCTAATGTCTGTTGGTAGTAAATGGAAATGTGATTGCCTTGCATATATTACAATAACAGCAAATTCAACACAAAGCCAACTATGTGATGGCCCACCATGAGCTCAGCTGGCTTCCTGTTTTTCTGCCTGCTTGAGAACAGGGTATTTTCTATTACATGCAGGGATTCATTTAGAGCCTTGAGATAGCTTTAGAGGGATTGACTGGGAGTAGAGAAACAGTAAAAGGAAAGAGAAAGTACATAGTCACTCTTCCTTGCTTTTTAATTTAAAATCAGCCCTGAAAGCTACCTCCACACAATTTAGGAGAGTTCTAAATGCACATTTTTGTAATAGGTAATTAGCTTCTGGAAATATCAAATTATTGGGACAGGACATTATGTATACAGTATTTGGTTGTATGAGTAAGAAGCTATGTAATTGTTTCAAAGAATACTTAAATAAAAATGGAAAGGTTTGTTTTAAGATCCTAATATTCCCACAAAACTTTCCTGTTTTAAAGGGAGCAGGAATCTGATTTGGATTTGGGAATGTATTAATTCCTTTTGGTCTCCTGCTCAAATTCTTGTGCTAACATATAAAGTGTAATTTCATAGACACCAATTCAGAAATTAGCCCTATTGGTTTCAAAACAACTTAATCCTAGAGAAGTTGATATTCAGCTTAATTGATTACCATACAAAATAAATAGATGACTAGAAGATATGATGCATTTTTTAAAAAGTCTACTTGAGACCATCTGATTAGAACGAGAGACTAAAAGGCCTAACAATATGAATGTTTTTGGCTGGGGCAGTTAACAGTCATTAGTTATTGTTGTTTTGACTTTGCATGGGATGAAATATTCAAATAGCAAAAACTGGGTTATTTGTAATATTTTGTAAACATGGCAATAAATAGTTTGTCACTTAACAATAACAACAATAACAACAAAGTTTGTACATGGATGGCAATATAGATTAATCATTTTTAATGTTTGCTCACATACTAAAAATAATCAGATTTACCCTCTTTGGCCTTTTGAGAATCAAGAACCAGTGTATCTAATTATCAAGAACATAAAAGAATAACAAGTAGTGGACTCATAAATCTGATGGAATAACTCTGTGTTTTCTGATTAAATTGTGTGCCTGGTGGTACCCAGCAATCATGTTTGCCCTGTGTTCATAGTAATTGCATGTGTCAAAGCTGAGGGCTTGTGTAAACCGCACCAAATGAATTACAATTTTAATTTAGAGAGAGATAACACTACTTGCCCCTGCAGGCAGATTTCACCAGGTCACTATTACACAACTAAGTAAGAAAGGTGGGGGTGGGGGGGTGTTAGTGGTGGTGGGGATGGAAAGAGAGCCTCCAGGGCTCTCTAAGTTAATAGTAAGTGTGAAACGTAATGAAGACCGTATCACAAAGGCCTTTTCTTTTAACAAGAAAATAATTTACAAACACAAAATGCACTGCAGAGATTGTATGTTCTGCCTATGTAAGTGTCCAGATGTACACGTTTAAAATTCCTTTGGGTAGCAGGGGATGGCCTAATGAGAAGCCAATAAAGTTGCAAATGATTGTTTAGAGTATAGTCCCCATTAAGAATATTAATGGATCCAAAAACAAAAAACAAAGACCATCTGTTCCTGAAGATGTAAGAGGATGCTGTCCTTAGTGTATCTTTATGGGTGGCTAATTCTGTATAAAATGTAATGGTTGTAGATGAGAAAAAGCACATTTTAGCTATTTCAATAGGCTCCAGATTAGCTTCAGGTGCAGTTTACTCAGGATTTGTTCCTTAGCATTCATACATATTAGTCTGGAGAATACCACTATTGAATCGAGCAGGTTAATATGGAAATATCCCATTAATTTCAGCAGTATTTTTATACCTGTCATGAGTTTAATTTGAGACTTAATTGCCCACAAGCCTTCCCACTTACAGCACCAGCCTTAGCACTGTGGACCATATGTTCGATGTGTAAAATCATGATTGCTAGTTTAGATTAACAACCACTTGTTATTTCTTTCTCATAATATGGCTATAGCAGTAAAAAACAAATCAAAACATTATTTTCAGGAAGGTTTCGATCTGGGAAGAAAACTGGATAAGCTAGCTAATTAATTAATTAATTAATTAATTAATTAATACTGTTAACAGTAATTAATACTGTTAGATACCACCCGCTTCTGTCTTGAGTGAAAGAAGACTGGAAATAAGCAGAACCATGGTAAGACTTTACCCTGGCACCTATCATGAATAACACTGGGGAATTGCTGCAGAGCAAATTCTTAGGAAAAGAGTAGGGTCAGTATTTCTGAAAATAAACAAAAGTTGTGTGTGAGGTCCAGACAATTGGCACTGAACTTCATATGGACTATTTTCAGCAATTCTCGTGCATTCTTCATGTTTGCAAGAACAGGGACATTATAATAGAAATATAATAAAGATATACAGTAACAAAACGAAGTTCTCTGGTCCTCTGGCACTCTCTATTGGGCATTCTTAATCCTTAAACGCAAACAAACTGTACCCCACTGAATCTGATATTTCCCACTGAAATTTCACTTCTGATGACAAACTTAAGTCTCCAACCCCATTTATACAAACCTGAGAGGTCCACTTGTTTGCCCAGTGGATGGCACTGATCTTTCATTTGAACCTTCGATTCACAGTGCAGATGTCTCCCCTTCAGAGATAAACCATCTTCTCCAAAGATGAAATCAGAAGCAAACTTCTCTTTTATGGGTACGGTCCTTTTAAATGAAAATACTTTGGTACTCTGGATGGAATACAAAAATTTAACTGTGCTTACGACTGCCATTTCTGGAATGTACATTCTGTCATTTCTAGACTACCCTATGCATGGACATAACAATGGCACCAAGGTGACCTTTTATAACTATGCACCATTCAGACATCCAGATACCACTCAGATACCTGAACACCTAGGCTCATGACAGCACCTATAGGATTAAAGCTAGCAAATGGGAGACAGTGCTGCTCAAACTAAATTGAACCACTGGATAAACACAGAGCAGGTAAATTTCAAGCTCAAGACTTCGATCTGAAAGCCAAGAATCCATTGCCCAGAAGGTAGAAAAAAACACTGTAAAATTTGAAACCCTGAGACTGGCATACATACATACATGTGTGTGTTTTTTCTACATTCTACATCAGGCAAATTGTCTGCATGTATTCAACTTTATTTTGTCTGCAAATCACTGTCACTATTGAGTCTCTCAAGTTCCTCTGTTAGCCAGACCCTAAAGGTGGAGTTGTGTTTCTGGAGAAAAGAGATTTATTGTCATGTGTAACTTGAAATCTGAGCCTTTGACTTAACTAAGAGGAAAGAGAGGCATTCCGTTCTGGAGTATATGGATGACTGCAACAGGAGGTTACAACAGATACTATCAGAGGGCGGTCTCTTTTCAGAAGGCAAATTGTTTTTTCTGTTCTCCATGTTCTTCTGCTTTGGAAAAAAGCTACAATTTGGCAGAATTTCATAGATTGCATCCTCCTTATTCCATGGGGGCTAATCTATTCCTTGTTTGTCCTATTGCTTTGCTTGCCCAGACTTGCTACTATGCTCTCCCTTCCAGGGAGAAAAACAACACCTGTCCTTGGATCTCATCATACAAGAGCTCTGAAATGCTGAAGGAAATGTATGGCATAAGAAAAGTGAATAGGAATTTCCTGAGGCGAGGAAGCTGTTCATAGGGAAGGATTACAATTTACAAATGAAAAGAATCCTTATTTGCTAAACAGGATCCTTTCTCAAGTAGAAGCAATCTCGATTCCTCATCTCTCTAAACTTAAAGAAAGGGGACTTTTCAGTTCCAATTTTAGGCTGATACTGCAGCAGTCTGCTTTTCAGGGAAAAGTGATAGGCTTTCTATTTTGTACACACCCTAAGACTGAACATTTTTTTAAGGGCATTTTGCACAGATATTACTTAACTAAATATTTAGTGCTTCCTTAAAGCTTAGTCCAAATATCTCCTATGGTATTAAAACTCCTTCTGATCGTTAACTAATGCCACATGTACCTGTAGATTTGGAACATGGCAGGTCCTCAGACAGGAAAGCACAACAGCCTGTAGCCCTCAAATTTGACTTTCCCTATTGGATACAGGGATAAGATCACTCTCCATTTTGATCCATTCTTCTGACAATGGTAATTTCTGAGTTGCATGTAAAACTAGATCTTATATTCCCAGTATTCTTCTCTAATCCTCTACATATGCTGTATGTATTTGCTTTTCTTCTCTCTCTGCAAAATGTCAGGGTTAGTGATCCTTGCCTATTCATATACTATGGGATATCTTATCAGTTACTTCCCAATGACTCTTTAAATGGATACCATCTCCTTGTGTTATGCTGCCCCAAGAACATTTAAGGACATACATTACAGTTGATTTGTATCCAGTTTTGCTCAGGAACATTTCCTGTGAGATCTTGGTTGTTTATTAAACAGTACAGATTGAACATATAGTCCAAAAGGGACATAAATTTTGGCATCCTACCTCAGTGATAAGCAACAAGCTCCCTATCAACTAATACATTTGTATTTCACTCAGACGTGTTCTGCAGAATCTAAATGAAGGATAACTGGTTCTTCAAATGGTTATCACACAACTTTCTCACCAACCTATTCAGATGGTTCTTTTTGCCTTGGCTCCTGGGTTCAATTGGCAACTGAAAAGGGTTGAGGAATATCGCAGCAATCATACTCACATATATAAGGTGTATCAAAGCCAGGCCCCATAGACAATTTATTATATAAGTTACATTAAATGTTTGAAATGAGTGCTGTTTTCTTCATTTCCTCTAAACACATACACACACATACCGGTCTCAAATTATGTTTGGTCTATAAGGCTTGTATATATCAAGGGATCAGGCTTGTACAAAAACTCTCTTCTGAGTTTTATACGTTTCTGAGAAGAGTACACTGCAGGCATGAATATTTTTTAAATATATGCATAATTCACAAATCAGTTTTCATATTTACAGGTAAATAATAACTACAATTTCTCATACCCAAATATAATATAAATAAATACAGCTTCAGTATGAATATGAATGAATATGAACATGAATATGTTATGAACAACGTAACATTCATATAGTTTTAGTTTGGTTTAACTTATCCAATATTGATTTACTATTTTTAATTGTCCATATATTTTGAATGACAAACCTACTGCATGAAAATTGATAGCTGGGCAATGGTGAAAGATTCCCTACACTCTTCTTAATATTAAAAGACTAGCCTTGCAATACAGGAAAGAAATTTTTGGCCCCAATTATTTGGTGGATCGAAGATCTGATGTTATTTGTGACTCATGAATGAGTTGCGTGTGTGTGTGTGTGTGTGTGTGTGTGTGTGTTATGTGTATTATATATGAACACTTACAATGAAATATAGTAAGTCTTTACTGAAACAGTTATGTAAAATTACATATGCCTACTGTATATACATATGAAAGCCATATGAAAGTGCCTAGGTGGTTGTGGGGGCATGGCATTGCCTTGAAAACGACCGCAGAGAGGCGGAAGCTGTCAGTGCCGACTTTGAATTTGTAAAGCTCAGCTTGACTTGTAGCCAGCTTGTAGCAAGAATAAACCCACATCTGACAAGCATTCAACAATTTTCAAGTGAGGGCTCAGCGCAAGTGTGGCCAGGCGGCTGAGATATATACCATTTTATTGTATTTTTTGTTATTGTTGGATTTTCTTCTTTGTTCTGTTTCATAAAATAATAAAAATATGGTAGAGAAATGAAAAAAATGTTCTGTACATCTAATAACATTGACAAAATTTAAAGTAATACATTCATTACAAGAATAAATAACAGAAATTAAAATAGACTGAAGCAATAGGGATCTTAACTTTCCACTGAGAACATCCTGAAAATAGCAGGTCCATAATACTAAGTCAGTTCCTGCTTCAAGAAATTATTTGGAAGAAATGGCTCAGAGTTCAGTGCCTGTCAGGTCAGAAGTGTTGGAGAGATTCCTGAGAATAACATGGACAGCCAAGAAAACAAGCCAATGAATTATCAAAAAATGAACCCAGATTTGTTACTTGAGGCACAAATGACCAGGCTCATATTATCCTATTTTGGACACATTATACAAGGGCCTAGCTGTCTCATGAAGGTTGTAATGCTGGGAAAGGTGGAAGGAAAGGATGACCAGCAGCAAGGCAGATAGATTCAATTACAGTAGCAATTGGAAGACCTGAAAGATCCAGGTTGGGAATAGACTGTCATTGAGAAGATCTATCTATATGTTGTTGGTAAGAGATCATAACTTGATAATCCATCAATCAGTTTTGTCAATTACTTGAATAGAGAGAAAAAGTTCCCCAGCTGAAAAACAGAGTTTTATTTCTCTTTCTCCCACCTGAATCTGTCTTCTTCCATCTACTCCTAACTCTCATCGATCCTCTTTCTTTACTCCTTTCCATTTTGAGACTACCCATTCTGATAGTACAAATTTTGATTTTACCAAAGCACATATCTCTAAACTGGCAGTAATTATTGTCAAAGCAGGAGGAGTACAGGAATTGTTTAAGGAGACAAACTTGGAAGAATAAAACAGCTAGACTTTGCTGCAATTAGGGGGCGTGGTGGCTCAGTGGCTAAGATGCTGAGCTTGTCGATTGAAAGGTCGGCAATTCAGCGGTTCAAATCCCTAGAGTCGTGTAATGGGGTGAGCTCCCTTTACTTGTCCCAGTTTCTGCCAACCTAGCAGTTTGAAAGCACGTAAAAAATGCAAGTAGAAAAATAGGGACCACCTTTGGTGGGAAGATAACAGCGTTCCATATGCCTTTGGTGTTTAGTCATGCTGACCACATGACCATGGAGACATCTTTGGACAGCGCTGGCTTTTCGGCTTTGAAATGGAGATGAACACTGGCCCCTAGAGTCGGGAACAACTAGCACATATTACCTTTACCTTTATGTTGCAATTAAAGGGTCTACTAAATTCCTCTTTCTCCTAATGTTCTTCTGGCAGCATCAGGGAGTGGTATAATTTTAGATGGGTAGATGAAATACAGTTTAATTTCTTTCATTTCATTAACAGGAAAGTACTGGAAGAACTTAGAGAAAATCCATTTGAGGAAAAAAACAATCTAATAGAGTCTTCATTGAAGCTCACTATTTCAGTAATCAAAGGATTATTATGTTTGGCTATCACCTGATTCACCTAAACAATACCTGTGTCATCCTATATTTAAGATCTTAAAGAACTTGATTGCTGCCTGCTAGCTTTCTAAAGCTTAGAAAGATAGTTAGATAGATAGTCCTCAGAGGCCTACTGCCATATCCTGTTTAAATAAGTCTGTTAAGAAATGAAAGAATTGTATTTTTATAGTCACCTCTTTGGCAATCTCAAAATTATGCTTCTGAAAAGTTTACAGAAGCCTTTTATGGAGCAGGGGGAACAGTTTTAATGAACACCCAATAAGAAAAAAAAATCCAATCTAGGTCAAATGACATTTGTTTCAGAAGCCATGTTTCTCAGGTTAAATTCTTTAGTAAGCCATTGGTTTTTATTGCACTATCGAATTGATTGGGTCATGTAGGGCAGGCTGTACAAATAACAACATCATTCACAAAAGGGACCACAATTTGTTTCAACATGTATTGAACTCCTGCTGGTCCTTCAAGCTCTATTGGAAGAGAAGTAGAAGAGATTATCAGCTTCCCCCCAAAACCCACAGCATAAGCTTCTCGTTTTCTTTTTCATATATCTTAAATAAGCCCTTAGGCCTATATCCACTTGACTGACAGCTTGACGTGCTGTATTGAGCACACCATGTGTGCATTTGATCGAACCTGTAAAGTTATATGTCAAAACTGATATGACCTCTGTATGGTATATGTTTTCACAATACTATAAATCATTTTAAGACAGAGATTCTGTATGTACCTGTTATTCTTTGAATCAAAAGGCATAATAATGGCCTTTATTCCAAATGACAATGAAATCAGCCCTTACAATAAACTTTTAATTCCCCAAGCATGTTCTTCAAAAACCTAACATTGCTTTCCTAGCAGATAAAGTAATTAAAATAATATTGAGACTGTTGCTCATTTACCAGAGGAATGAGTCCCGCTGAATTCAATGGGTCTTCTGTCCAAGAAGTTTTAGATAGCTTGCTATATAAAATATACAAAGTTTGTATCAGGGGTGAAATCCAGCAGGTTCTGACAGGTTTTGAAGAACTGGTAGAGGAAATTTTGAGTAGTTCAGAGAACCGGTAGCGCAAATTTTGAGTAGTTCGAAGAACTGGCAAATACCACCTCTGGCTGGTCCCAGAGTGGGGTGGGAATGGAGATTTTGCAGTATCCTTCCCCTGGAGTGGGGTGGGAATGGAGATTTTGCAGTATCCTTCCCCTGCCACGCCCACCAAGCCACACCACGCCCACCAAGCCACGCCCACAGAACTGGTAGTAAAAAAATTTGGATTTAACCACTGGTTTTTATCCCTATATATCAGACCTCTCCAGATGTGTTGGAACTATTGCTTCCAGGGAATTTTAGGAATCATAATCATAATGTACCTGAAGTGCAGCAGGTACAGGATAAATGTATAGACTTATGTTAGAGAAAAATGTTATTGAAGGCAATCAGGCTTATTTCAGAAAAATAAATCATTCAAAACTCCTATAAACTCACACAAAAGGAAGGTTCTTTCCCATCTTTAGCTCTTTCTGCTCTTGCAGTTTAAATCAACACCAGCATGCCCCATTTTTCCCATCAGTCATATGCCTTATCTGGTTCCCAACTTGGAAGTTAACCTTCAATGTTCAATCATGCCATTGTGTTCTGGATTTTAAAAAGTAGTTTTTGCTATTTAAATTGAGAGGCTCCTGTGACAATGATAAGGAGTACCAACCCAATGTCATTTTGCAATCTCTTGTTAGCTATGGTGGAACAAGTAGATCAAGTGATAGACTTCTGAGGATTGAGACAGGTGTGGAGATATTGAGAGATATGATAATAAAATATGATTATCACTCTTCTCTCTTGCATTAGGACAGCATTGGCAACAGTCTTTCATCTTCCCACGTTTGCCACCTCAGGACCAGATTCTAAGATTTTTTTTCCTGCCCCCACATTTTAGAATTCAACTCTGAGCACAGCATACTTGTCTAGTTTTCATTTCTGTTTAACTGAGCATTTCTAAACTAAGAATTTCTGGCTCCGTAATTAGGCTATTTGGCTGTACCTAAGCGAGCTACAGCTACTTCTCTTTCTCTTCGCCTCTGCCAGCCACTGATCCAGTGCACACAAGGGCAGCAGTCCACAGTGCCCCAGAAAAAGGGTAGTTTTTCCAAGCAAAAAAGTGCAGGGTTGAATAGGAAAAAATAAAGCCAACAATGTCTGGAAATTCCTAGACCATTTCCGTGCCTTTCTTTAATGTGCTGCAATTAATTTCACCTTGCAGCTCATGGTTCAACCCCTTTGGCCCCATATGATTTTATAAATAAAATGGGGAATGTTGCAAATAATTTCACAATTAGAACCTGAAAGATACAGTGGTTCTGCTCCATCTTATTGCATCATAAGATATGTGTGTGTTTCCCATCACAGGTGAGCTTGACAAAGTAGATAGATATCAATATTAAAAGGAAGAGGACTGAAACTGAGAAAACTTCTCAGCAAACAGCAACCTTTGGAGGGATTTCTATGGATTCATTTACCTTTTTTTTCAATTTTTCAATTTTCCTTACATAATTTACATCATAGTACCAATCAACATTTTTTCAAACCACTTGACAAATGTGTACTTACATGTATGACCAATTCATTTTACTTCATTTGAATGAGGTGTGGGGTGAAACAATTTTTACTACTCCCCAAACAGTGATAACTCAGGGATCTGAGAACTGATGGATTACATTGTTTCCCTTCTCTTATTGGTCAGCTGTAAGGAAAGAAATGATGGGACACATCTAGAGAACCATTTTAACATGCTTTCTTTTAGTCTGTCAGATGGCATAAAGTATCCCAGCATAAATTTGTCCTGTGTGCATAGCCAAACTTACTACTCTGTTTTATCATCAAGATTTGTGAGTGGTGCTATCCTAAGAATCTACTGCAAAGGCAATTTAACCAAAGTGATTAGGGGTTCCTGTTGGAGGAAATATCATCCATCAATCACCTTCTGTGAGGTGGGAAAAGAGGCAAGTTGTGACACAGTGGTGGGTTTAGCCATATGTCAGTACTTGATCTGTGATGTAGCTGGAGACTTTTTACTCCTGCTGTTCTGAAAAACTTCTCTCCACCCTGTGGATCATCTGCAATGCTTCATCTGCATGGCAGGGATGGTTCAGTCACATAGATCACAGTTGGGAGGTTCTGGAAGCAAGACTTTTTCCTGCAACTTTTGTCACCCAACCTAGTTAAGCAGGAGAGGCCTTATCCCTTTGTTGTACTTGATCCACAAAATGTGAGGATGAACATTTTCTCGGAGGAACACCACTGTGACCTGGCCTATGCCTCATGGGGGATCTGGAAGGAAACCATCTGTCCCTTGCAGACTATCCACATGGCTTGTAAGTATATCCCAGTTTTCAGAATTCAGTCTTATCAAATGAATCAGTTATTGTGCGTCAAGACTTGTGAAAGGTTTGGTTCCCCCAAATCCTCCCACGATATGTGTCTGACCCAAAGCAAGGGGAAACATCATGAATATTATCTCTCTAAACATCAATTATTTGAGGGAATGGAGGAAATTATTTTGTGCAGTTCAGTCACACCAAGAATCTTGGAAGTAAAAAGGTGCTTAGCTCTACCCAAAGAGGGTTTATTTTTTTAGTGGGTCTCAAATGAGAGCTACTAGATGCCACATACAACTTGCTGACCCATCAGTCTGTTTGGAAGTCATATTTACTATAGAGAACTGCAAGGGAGCGGGCAAGATAAAACAGTTGCTAGGAGTTGGGCAGGTCCAGCCCCTATCATGTTATTTGTTTGGCTGTTGCCAAGCTCCATGTATCTGGCAAATCTCAAGAGTTGTGTTGGGAGAAGATGGAAGGCATCAGTTTCTGTTTCCATTAGGAAGATTCAAAGCTAATTGGCTTAAAAAGAAAGCTATCAGCAAATAATAGTTAATGAGGCATCTTCTGGCTGAAGTCACTATATCTCTAAATTAACAAATGCAGACATGACAGAATGGCCGGTGCACTTTGACGTCAACAGATCTCTAAATAGTGAACACAATGATAGGCCAATTTCAAGCTGTTTTGTGAGCATTTTGGGAAATGCTACTAGATAACTGCCAATTCTGTATCAGTATCTGTCTGTATCAGATGTGGAGCAGAATTATCCATCCTCAGCAGAAAAAATGTACAGTTATCTTAGCTGTCAGAAGTTTAAGAAATTCTGCTTTACTACTTATATGACATAAATGCCCAAAGATGCTTCCACACTAGCTGTTTTCTCTGCAATAAATGTACTTTGTTTAGAATCCAGATACCTCGAAGTTGCATTTCAGCATTCTTCGTGCTGTCTTTCCGCCTATCTCTTCTTAGACAAGACATGTGGCAATTTTGTATTTTATGTTCTTTCATTGGTCACCTCTATTACATCTTAATAGGACATTAAGATTATTATACAAACACTTCAATATCTCAGAATAATTTTTGATTACTCAACCTGAATATTTGAAAAACATAATTTTTAAATGAACTGGGCATGGCTAGTCTAGTGAATAGAAGGACCAGGGGAGACATGATAGCAATGTTCCAATATTTGAGGGGCTGCCACAGAGAGGAGGGAGTCAAGCTGTTTTCCAAAGCACCTGAAGGCCAGACAAGGAATAATGGATGGAAACTGACCAAGGAGAGATTCAACCTAGAAATGAGGAGGAACTTTCTGACAGTGAGAACAATCAACCAATGGAACAGCTTGCCTTTGGAAGTGGTGGGAGCTTCATCACTTGAAACTTTCAAGAAAAGATTGGATTGCCATTTGTCAGAAATGGTATAGGGTCTCCTGCTTGAGCAGGGGGTTGGACTAGATGACCTATAAAGTCCCTTCCAACTCTGTTAATCTGTTAATCAAAAAGTCTCCTAACTACCTTTCCTTCTTAATGTCCTTAGTTGCAAAATTTTCACTGTCTTCATAATGACATACTGGAGAACATGGGGATAGCCTAATCCAGTGATGGCGAACCTTTTCGACACCAAGTGCCGAAAAGGTCGCGCGGAAATGTTGCAAGCGGGTGCAGGTCGCACTCTGGAAAAGCCGAATTTCCGGGTTCTAGCATGCATGCGTGCCCAACGATTAGCTGGCTGTTGTGGCCCCGCCCTCTGAGCCTGTCCCATCGGAGGAAGAAAGCTCCGAGCATGAGGAAGAGGAGTCAGCCAGGCCTCCCTCTCCAGGCCCCTCCCCTCTGGCATTGTCTCAAGTGCCGGCCGAGGGAGAGGAGACAGCTGATTCGAGTCAAAGTGATAATGACACATCATTCCTGGACGCACGCCTCCGAAGGCGTGATAAACGTTTGCAGCAGCTTGGGAGGCGTGCTAGGGATTAGAACTGAGTCACTGGACCACACCCCAGAGACCACACCCCAGAGACTATATAATAGAGAGTGGTGGTCAAGGATCTTTTGTGACGAACAAAGCAAAACCTTGGAGTCACTAAAGCCTCATCCGGAACTGCTGGGAGGAATATTATTTCTGTTTGGACTTTCTTGAACGTTCGTATCTTATCTGTCTGTTTGTGAAAATAAAGTAACTTGGCAGACGGTGTGTCTATCGCTGCCAAGTCGGAGATAAGAACTGAGTGCGTTCCAAAGTGTTTCCTTAACCCTCGACTGGCTGTGTGTGTGTGTGTGGGGACGGGGACAGATCACTGGCTAGCACGCATGCACAGCCCGGTTTTTGGCACTGCCGCGAGCGTGAAGGGATCACATTCTGGAAAAGCTGAACTTCTGGGTTCTGACGCCCATGCACAGATCGATTTTTGGCATTGCCGCACACGTGAAGGACAGCTGATCATCACTCGCGCATGTGCGCAAGAAACCCAGAAGACAAACAGGCAAGGCC
The DNA here is from genome assembly GCF_029215685.1 of Pituophis catenifer annectens. Taxonomy (NCBI): domain Eukaryota; kingdom Metazoa; phylum Chordata; class Lepidosauria; order Squamata; family Colubridae; genus Pituophis; species Pituophis catenifer. The sequence continues at coordinate 90,098,675 of NW_027256883.1, forward strand.
ACTTGTGCTGGGCAACATGGCTTCGCGTGCCACTTTGGGCATGCGTGCCATAGATTCGCCATCACGGACCTAATCAGTGGTGGGATTCAGCCAGTTCGCACCACTTTGGGAAAACCGGTTGTTAACTTTCTGAGCAGTTTGGCAAACTGGTCGTTGGAAGAAATCATTAGGGCAGAGAACCAGTTGTTAAATTATTTGAATCCAAACACTGGACCTAATCCATGATATTTGCTCATAAGAAATTATTATTTTCCTGCCACTTTTCTTTATAGCAGAGGTCCTGGAAAAGTGAAGTGATGCTAAAATTGGGCAGCTTAGTTAAACAGGAAGTTACATTTCACTTCCCATATTCTGAAGTGTCAGCCAGATCTTTCTCCCTATTTTATTTTCTTAAAATACAATTGCAACACCAGCCTGTCCATTATAGACCTTTGTTCTTGAAAATTGATTACTTCCTGTTTACTAATGGCCATGATGTTTAAGGGTGCCCTTAAATTATCTAATTCCCTATAAAAAAGGAGATGCCTAACCAATTGCTTGCTAATGCATTTATTTATTATCTTTGGAATGAAAAACCTTCTGAAACTGTAATAGTTCAAAAATAAATAGATACTTAAAATGGACAAAAGCAAGCTGGCCATTTATTTTCCTCCCCATAAGGAAATTACTAGTGAAGGACATATTCAGACCTAATGTCATGGCCAGAGGTGAACAGGAAACCACCAAAGACAGTGATACTTAAAAGAATAACAAGGAAAGTAGCCGTTAAAGATGCCATGGCAGTAACAAGCAGGATTTTTACATTGGGAAGCGCACAGTCAATTGCTTTTTAACCAGTGTAGAAATAATCTAGTGTGCAAGCAACCAAAAATTTTATGGTTCAGAGTTTATCTCAGCAATGGATTCCCTAGGACATACTGAGCATCAATTAGTATTTTACATTCAGTAGGTTTTACCCCTGAGTTGCCATTTCTAGAATTTCATTATTTTGGAGTTATCCTTCCTATCCCATTTCATTTACGGATTCTGTTTGTAGCCAAATTCATTTTTAAAGGTAATTAATTGCCCATACAAGTCGAGCCACTGTTTAAAAAGTAGATGGATCTGATGCAGGGGTGGGTTTTAAATTTTTTTACTACAAGTTCTGTGGACGTGGCTTATTCTGTGGGCGTGGCTTGATGGTCATGTGACTGGGTAGGCGTGGCTTGATGGTCATGTGACTGGGTAGCGTGGCTTGATGGTCAAGTGACTGGGTAGGCATAGCCAACTCAATGTCACTGACATCAAGGGGTGTCTCGCCTGGCCCCTCCCCTCCCAACCATTTCTTGTCACACCCAGCCTCAACATATCTATAGTTCTGTAAAAATGTTCATCTTTTTTCAATTTTATTATCTACATACTATAGATACACTTTCATGGACCACTGAAAGGAGAAAATGGCTCACATACTTTGCCCAAGAGTGTGATAGGCAACAGGCTTTTAAGGGGCTGCCAGAAAGAAGGGGGGGCAAAGTATTTTCCAAAGCACCAGAAGGCAAAACAAGAAGCAATGGATGGAAACTGAACAAAGAGAGAAGCAATCTAAAACTAAGGAGAAACTTCCTGACAGCGTGAACCAATATAGGTGCAGAAATATTTCAGTCATAATTTCACATATAAAAGAGCCATTTGTGTAATACAACCTGCATATTGTTCAAAACAGTCATTAGTATTATGGCTGATGTTTGACAGCAAGCCTAAAAGTCAAAGATTACAAGAGTGCTTCTTTCTCTGTATATATACAAAACATCACATACCAGGAATAGCATATTAAGATGGACTTGTCATGCCCCTCCTGGGCATCTCAAAACCTACCCAACTTCCTGAGCAAAAAGTCCGCCTCATAAGGGGTGTCACACAGGCTTCAAAAGAATCTTGGAATTCACAATGTAACTAGGAACTGGATTAGCTCCTTAGAATCTGACACATTTAAAAAAAACAACCTTAGATGCTTCTAGAGCAGAAACATATTAATGAATGAGGAAGTGGGGGGGGCAGAGTAGAAATGCCCAGTTTGGCAAAGGGTTTTCTTCTTTCTAAAAAAGTCTGTCCCAGCCGGGGAGGGGGGAAGAGGTTGTGTCTGTGGATGCCTCTGGGTCGGACCCTCTTCCCCTGTAACATTTACAAAGAACGTCTGAAAAAGGTGGCCTGCCTGCAAAGGATAAGGGATCATCAATATGCATACAATACTCTGCTGTTTTTATCCTTTTCCCCATTTGTTTGTTTTTTTGTTTAATACTAACCATTTTTAAAAGATTTTAGAAGAAAAATAAGTGAGAATGAACATGAAAGGAAAAAAAAGGGAAAAGAAACAATGGATGCAGAAATATAATATCAGTACACAGACAAAGGAGTTTCCAAGGTTGCAATGTTAGTGCTCAGTTTATCACTAAGCATTGAAGAGACAGAGTACATCAAATTCTTTTAAAAAAGATAGTAGTAACGAAGTTACTACAAAGAATTTGAATCTCTAAGCTGAGTGTCAACATCATCAGCCGAGGGCACAGGGGAGGGGCGGGGGGGGTGGCGGTTATTATTAAAGAAGATCTTGGTTCGAGGGAAACCACTGTGCCACAGATTGCCGGATGTGAAACCCTCTTTGTGAGATGGGGTCATGGGGTTCAGATGGGCCTGTTGATCACGTACCTGGCTCCCTGCCGCGTGGCAATGGCCCTGCCCGAGCTACTTGACGTGATAGCCACGGTGGCAGTTGATACACCCAGGCTTATGGTCATGGGTGATTTCAACCTGCCATCTGTTGGTGAGACGTCTGAGATGGCACGGGAGTTCATGGCTTCCATGACGGCCATGGACTTGACCCAGTTAGTTCATGGCCCCACTCACAGGGGGGGGGTCACACTCTGGACTTGATTTTCGTCTCTGGTCAGTGGTTGAGTGGCCTTGTTATAGGGGATATAGACATGGAACCCTTGTCATGGTCTGACCACTTGCTCCTTCGCCTAGATCTTCGAATCGCTACACCCCGCCGCAGGGAGGCGGAGCCTACAAGATGGGTCCGCTCCAGGCGCCTGATGGATTCTGATTGATTCCAGACGGAGCTTGGGCCATTTCCTGAGGTTCTAGCTCAGGACTCGGTCAGGGACCTGGTGACGGCCTGGGATCGGGCCGCTAGCGGAGCCTTAATCGAGTCGTGCCTTTGTGGCCTCTGACCTGGTCCCGATCCCTCATGGTTCCTTGGTTTACTGAGGAGCTGAGGGAGATGAAGCGCCGGAAAAGATGCCTGGAGAGTGGTTGGAGGGCCAGTCGCGCCGAATCTGACCGAACACTGGTAAGGTCGCATATTAAGACCTACCTAGTGGCGATAAAAGCAGCAAAGTCCAATTACTTTTCCGCTCTTATTGCGTCATCAGAGAATCATCCGGCGGCCCTGTTCGGAGTGACCCGCTCCCTGCTTCAACCGGGAGTGCGGGAGGACCCTCTGGAGGGCAGGGCTGAGGATTTCGGACAGTATCTGTATGACAAAATCGCTCAGATCGGGCAGGATTTGGACTCTGACTGGGTAGTTCCGGGCAGGATGACGAGGAATAGTCTTGAGAATGTTATCTGGGAAGAGTTTGACTCTGTGACTCCGGATGACATGGACAGGATTTTGGGGAGACTTAATGCGACCACATGTTTACTGGACCCGTGTCCCTCCTGGTTAGTACTGGCTTCCCGGGAGGTCTCACGAGGCTGGCTCCAGGGAATTATCAACACTTCGTTGAGTGAGGGTCACTTCCCCGCTACCTTGAAAGAGGTGGTGGTGAGGCCTCTCCTCAAGAAGCCCTCCCTGGATCCGGCAGTATTGGCTAACTATCGTCCTGTCTCCAACCTTCGCTTCGTGGCGAAGGTTGTTGAGAGTGTGGTCGCACGACAGTTCCCACAATTCCTGGAGGAAACGTCCTATCTAGACCCGTTCCAGTCGGGTTTCAGGCCTGGGCACAGCACGGAAACGGCATTGGTCGTGTTGGTTGATGATCTTTGGAGGGCTCGGGACAGGGGTTGCTCCTCTGTTCTGGTCCTATTAGATCTCTCAGCGGCTTTTGATACCATCAACCATGTTATCATGCTGCACCGGTTGGAAGAGTTGGGGATGGGGGGCACTGTGTTACAGTAGTTCTCCTCCTTTCTCTCAGACCGGTCGCAGTTCGTGTTGGCAGGGGGGCAGAGGTCGACCTCGAGGCATCTCATCTGTGGAGTGCCGCAAGGTTCGGTCCTCTTGCCCCTTCTGTTCAACGTTTATGTGAAGCTGCTGGGCGAGATCACCTGTGGCTTTGGGGTGAGATACCACCAGTACGCTAATGACACCCAGCTGTCCATCTCCACCCCAGGCCACCCCAGCGATGCCCTTGAAGTGATGGCCCAGTGCCTGGAGGCTGTACGGATCTGGATGGGGAGGAACAAGCTCAAGCTCAACCCTTCCAAGACCGAGTGGCTGTGGTTCCCGGAATCCCGATATAGTCAGCTGACTTCATCGCTGACTATCGGGGGCGAGTCTTTGGCCCCCGTTGAGAGGGCGCGCAATCTGGGAGTCCTCCTGGATACGCAGCTGTCTTTGGAGGAACATCTGATGGCTGTTGCCAGGGGGACCTTTTGTCAGGTTCGCCTGATTCGCCAGTTGCGACCCTTTCTTGATCAGGATTCCGTGTGCACAGTCAATCATGCCCTCGTCACCTCTCGCCTGGACTACTGCAACACTCTCTACATGGGGCTTCCCTTGAGGAGCACCCCGAGGCTCCAACTGGTCCAGAATGCGGCTGCGCGGGTAATTACGGGAGCTGCATGGCGCTCCCGCATAACACCGTTCCTGCGTGAGCTGCACTGGCTCCCAGTGGTCTTCCGGGTGCGCTTCAAGGTGTTGGTTACCACCTTTAAAGCACTCCATGGCATAGGACCTAGTTATCTCCGAGACCGCCTTCTGCCACCAACGATCTCCCATCGACCCGTGCGCTCCCACAGAGAGGGCCTCCTCGGGGTGCCATCAGCCAAGCAATGCAGGCTGGTGACCCCCAGGGCGAGGGCCTTCTCTGTGGGGGCACCTACCCTCTGGAATCAGCTGCCCCCAGAGATAAGGAGAATCCAAGACCTCGGTGCTTTCCGCCGTTCCCTTAAAACTTTCCTTTTCCAACAAGCCGGGCTGGCCTAACAATGCCTTTTAAATGATTTTAAATTTGTATGTTTCTTAAATTTTTGGCCAAATTGAGATATTTCCTTTTAATTTGTTCTTAATGTTTATATTATGTGTTTTTATCTGGCTGTACACCGCCCTGAGTTCCCAGGAAGAAGGGCGGTATATAAATTCGAAGTAAAATAAAATAAATAAATAAAACTTCAATGTCTTGTTATTTAAAGATACACACACCTGAAGGTGTACATAAAAGAAATGTTAAAAATACTTCATTTTTTAATTTTCCTTTTGTTATACTCCAACTGATACATAATATTTGTAAACATCTATTTTTAAGTATTTCTCATTTCAGTTCTTTAGTCAATTTATTTTCTCCTTAAAAGCCATACTCTAAACACTTACATCTGTCCTGATGCCTAATACCATGTTTTCCTGAAAATAAGACCCAACTGGAAAATAAGCCCTAGCATGATTTTTCAGGATGCTTGTAATATAAGTCCTATCCCCAAAAATCTGGCAAATAGATGGGGAAGAAATGGAGGTAATGACAGATTTTATTTTCCTGGGCTGCAAGATCACCGCAGATGGGGACTGCAGCCAAGAAATTAAAAGACGCTCCTGGGGAGGAAAGCTATGGCAAATCTAGATAGCATATTAAAAAGCAGAGACATCACCCTACCAACAAAAGTGTGTATAGTCAAGGCTATGGTTTTCCCAGTTGCAATGTATGGCTGTGAAAGTTGGATCATAAGAAAGGCTGAGCACCAAAGAATTGAGGTCTTTGAACTATGGTGCTGGAGAAGACTCCTGCAAGTCCATTGGACTGCAAGGCGAACAAACAAGTCAGTCCTAGAGGAGATGAACCCTGACTGTTCTTCAGAAGGCCAGATCCTGAAGATGAAACTCAAATATTTTGGCCACCTAATGAGAAGGAAGGACTCACTGGAGAAGAGTCTAATGCTGGGAAAGATTGAGGGCAAAAGAAGAAGGGAACGACAGAGAACGAGGTGGCTGGATGGAGTCACTGAAGCAGTAGGCATGATCTTAAATGGACTCCAGAGGATGATAGAGGACAGGAAGGCCTGGAGGAACGTTGTCCATGGGGTCGCGATGGGTCAGATACGATTTCGCAACTAACAACAACAACAACAATCCCCCAAAATATACCCCAGTTAAGATCTTCAGCCAGATGGGTGCACTTAGTACCATAATTTTCCCGAAAATAAGACATCACTTGAAAATAAGCCCTAATGTGTCTTTTGGAGCAAAAATTAATATAAGACACAGTTATTTTCAGGGAAACATGGGTATATAGCATATATAGAAACCGTTCTTGCATAAAGTTGCTTAAATTTTTATTGTGAATATATACCATTACTTATTTATTTTGCCATTACTGCTTATTCTCTATTATATAGCTCCATCCTGAGTCAGACAGGAGCTGTTGTCAGGGACGTGAACTAGTGCCAAGATTGGCAAGGAGTGAATAGGGGAAAACAGGGCAAGACTGAATCTCAGAAAGACAGAATGGATAGAGACAGGCCATCCTTAGTTCTACATAGGGTTATGCTCCAAGTCAGATTTAGCCCATAATCAAGGGTCTTCCTGGATTCCTGTGTAAGCAACAAATAGAAGTCCTGATGCTGAACCAAGACTATTTCTGCTCTAGTTGTAGGTATTTCTGGATGAGGAAGCTTTACTCACAGATATTTGTGCCCTTGTCACTTCAAGTCTGGACTATTACACCTTGCTTTATATGGGATTGTCCTTGAAGATTCCTTGGAAGCTTTATCTGACTTGGCATGTAGTTACTTGAATAATTATGAGTACATGTATGTAACATCACTATGGCAGGGGCTGCCAATTTGCTTCAGGTTGCAATTAAAAGGTGATGTAGTAGGTTCAGAGACTGGATATCTCCAAGAACACCTTTTCCAATACGAATCTGTCCACCCAGTACAATCAGATGGAGAGTGTGTGCTGAGCATCCTTCTCTTGGGGGCCATCTGCAGGATTCCCATTATCCAGCCTTCTTGATAATGGCCTTTCTTCTGTAAAACAACCTGGCCCTGGACATTTGGACTATCAGCTCCCAAGCTTGCTTCTGTAGAGCAGTGGAAACATGGCTGTTAGGAGAGCATTTGAGGACAAATGACTATTATTTTGCCCTTTGTGATGGTGTACCAAGTTGATGACTTGTCAGTGGGTGTATTGTTTTAATAGTGTTTTAAATCCTGTATCATGCTGGTTGCTGTAAATTGGTCAGAGCTTGTGGGAATTAAATGGCATAAAAAAATGAAATAAATAAATCATTGGACAATAGGTGGAAGTGCAAACATTTTTGGAAAATTGGGGGCAGTGTTTTTAAAAACATTTTAACAAACTAATCTGATCTTTAAGCCAATTCACTTTATCTTGTATCCTCCACTTTTAAAAATATAGCACTTTGTACAAATTTCCATTTTAAGTACAGTATAGATTCATGCTAAGGCCCTGTCTGGGAAATGTGTATTTTCAAGTTTTTAAATGAATTAATCTTACTGTAGTACACATAATTATCTTTGAGTACATGCTAGTGCTTGCAGATGTGACCTGATTTATTTAGTGGATTTAATGTTATAATCCAAAGTTATTTCTTGGTTTTTTAATAAATATTAGATGATAAGCATGGTTAAAACTACATTTCCAAGTGTCCATAAGAACAGCATCTAATTTTGGAAAAAGAACTAATGAAGTTGTGAGATGGGGAATAACTTCTTGAGGGATGTTGAGTGAGGGGAACATTTTTTTGCACAGAGCAATATATAATAGAAGCCAGTAGTAGCCTACCCCCTGCCCTCTTCAGTATCCTTTGTAGTCCCACCAGTTGCTTTCCCCCCCTGAAAATGTGAAGAAAATATCCATAGAATAGGGAGAAAAGCTCTTTTCCCTCATTATAAATGAAATGGAAAATGTTACTTGCTGTTTTATTAATTTTTAATTTTTTTAAAAGAAGAATCTCCCTTATGTATTTTTAAATCTTATTTATTAGTCCAATTTATATGCCGCCCTTCTCCGGAGACTCAGTGTGGCTTACAATGCATTAAGCAATAGCCTTCATACTTTTGTATATTTCTGCTTAGTAGCACTTTTTGCCCCACCCCCAGCGGTGTTCTATTTTATACAAAGTCAGCTTATTGTCCCCACAATCCGGGTTCTCAATTTACCTACCTCGAAAGGATGGAAGGCTGAGTCAACCTTGAGCCTGGTAAGATTCGAACTTGCACTAATTGCAGGCAGCTGGCAGCTAAGTGCTAGCACTTAACAGCACTTTAGTCCACTGCACCACTGAGGCTCTTAATGTTAATTAAGATCTTAAAATCTTAATGTTGGCCTCTGCTTATAAACTATGTTTACACAACAAGCCATCAAGTAAGAAAAAAAATGGGGAGAGAAAAGCATTCTGGCTATAATTTTATCTGGCAGTTTGGGATTCATACTGACGGAGGCATGCTATTGAAAGGGAAAAAATGAGGGAGAAAGAAATATCGCTGTCAGGGTTCCAAGTAACATATCCTTTAATTGGCGGTGTTACTTGGAACCCTGAGAATGGCATTTTCTAGAAGTTAAAGGTATATAATCAGACACACTCTTGGCAAGAGATAGAGAACTTGGTGTCCATCAACCCAAAATTAACAGAACCAGTCATTATGTGATCTCAAGCATTTCTGAAGTAGCAAATGTACTTTAGTTAGATTAATTGTTGATATTCTGTTCTAATGAAACTTGCAGCTTGTAGTCTAATAAAAGGTTGCTAGGCTTGTCAGAACTGTGAAAGAAGACAAGTGACAGCCATGGGAGCCTCTGTGGGCCAAGCATGGTTTTATTTGACCAGAACCCAGAGGTGGGCTGCTACCAGTTCGCATTGGTTCTCCTGAACCGGATGATAATTTTCTGAGCAATTCGGAGAACCGGTTGTTGGAAGAAATCTTTTCCTACTTTACAGGGCTAATCCTGCAAAGGAGGCAGGAAGGTAACATTCTGGTATGCCTATATTTCTAGCCTAATCCTTATCTTAATTGCCCTGCTGCTTCAAGGTGTTGGTCATTACCTTTAAAGCACTCCATGGCATAGGGCCTAGCTATCTTCGAGACTGCCTGCTGCTACCGACGACCTCCCATCGACCTGTGCGCTCCCACAGAGAGGGCCTCCTCAGGGTGCCCTCAGCCAAACAATGTAGGCTGGTGACCCCCAGGGGGAGGGCCTCTGGAATCACTTACCAGAGGTAAGGAGAATCCAAGACCTCAGTGCCTTCCGCTGTGCCCTTAAAACCCACTTTTTCCAGCAAGCCGGGCTGGTTTAAGAAGAAATTTTTAAATGTTTTAATTGGTTTGTGATTTTTAATTTTTGGGGCAAATTTATATATATTTTAATTGTTTTTTAATATTTGTATTTCATGTTCTTAATTCTGGCTGTACACTGCCCTGAGTCCTCAGGGAGAAGGGCGGTATATAAATTGGAAATAAAATAAATAAAATAAAATAAAATAAATAAGTGTTTTCAGAAAGTGCCTCTGGGTTAAGCTTGTTACATTGTAAGCTTTCATGGTTCTTGGCAGTACGCCCAGACTTTCTGTCTGTAGACTGAGCTTCTCAGGAGTTTCCCCCCTTCCCCCAAGTTTTTTTAAGTACTTTTATTCCTGGGGCTTGACTTTCTTAAAGATTGTTAAAGGGTTGTTTTAAGCTTTTTGAAGTATACTTCTAACACAGCTGGAACAGCTGTTTACAGAAGGGTTGGCATAGCCAAAGAAGAAAAGACTGAGAGGCAGGATGCAAGCTTGACATTCTGCCTCATTTTTTTACTGTCTTTCTGGGGGCATGTGATATTTTCTTAAATCTGGATGATTACCTAAGGTGAGTGAGACAAGCTGGTATCTTTAAGTGGTGCAAATGGATCTAATGATTGCTTCTTCTGGGTGGGAAACTGTGCTTTGTCAGTTCACTGAGCACAGGAGTCTCTTATCTATGGGGATTCTTCAGTCATCCAGGTCATGGTTGTCCCAAAGATGGTTTTTTCAAGAGGCAACTGGACTTTCTTGGTTTCCAGAAAATCCAGTTGCCTCTTGAAAAAGCAGCTTTGGGACAGGAGTCTCTTGCATTGCTTTGGAGTGGGCAAGGCACATGATTGCTCACTGATAATAAGTGGACCCTCCTCCCAATTTATTTTCGTTTTCTCTCATGATAATATGGCATAGTAACATGGCACCAATTGTAGAAAGTTAGCACCTACCCCTCTCCTAGAAGAATGAAATATTTTGAGAAATATTAAAAAGGAAGAATATATTTCCCTAAATGAAAAATGGGGAAACATGTTTTTTTAGAAGGAGAAAGCAGTCCCCACCTTCCTTAAAAGCCCACAGAAAATGTCAGCACTTAAGACATAAAGCGATAAATAGCTATATTCATAGGCAAAAATTCCCTGCAGCAGGGTCTGAACAAAGGCAGAATGGGATTAGCCCTCACTCAAGATATTAATTCATTAATTTGTCTCTTTTAGCTTGGCATTTTGTAGCCTACATATGCCTACCCACTTTCTGGAGAGCTTAAATGACCTCTCTGATAAAGGGTTTCACTTTATGAGCAAGAGTAACTTGGCTGATGATAGTTATCCTTGTATTTTAACTATTTCAATTCCTCATTGTGCTCCGGCAACCTGCCTGATTTGTAACTCTGGGCTGCAGGTATTGCTGAGGAAAAGGAAGGTATTCAGACAGAATGGTTTAAGTTTCCATGACGGTTGTGACTCCTTGATTTTCAGTGTGTATTTCCTCTTTCTAATCTAATGACTGGTATTTAAGGCAGCTTTTTGCAAGCAAAGAAACTTTTTAAATTTTTGTACAGGTAATCCTTGATTTACAACAGTTCATTTAGTGACCATTCAGAGTTAGAATGGCACTGAAAAAAGTGACTTATGACCGTTTTTCACATTTACGACCATTGCAGCAATCCCACGGTTATGAGGGGACAGGTGAGGCGAAGCGCTCCTCGACATAAGTAACATCGAGTTGGCCATCCCCACTCAGTCACATGATCACCCAGCCACACCTACCCAGCTGGTCATTAGGGCAGGGAACCAGTTGTTAAATTATTTGAATCCTACCACTGCCAGAATCCATGGCCTGCACCTTGAGCTTTTTGATAGAACAGGTTGCGGCATGTTGGAAAGCATCACAAAAGCCAGAGAAGGAAAAAAACCCTCAAGGAAGTTGCTGTGAAAGAGGGCTTATACAGGCTAATAGCTGATTTGGCTGATTGTTCTATCAAGGGGAAAACACTATTTATTTTGAACAAAAATTATACTCCTCAATGACTTAGAATTTTTGAATGCCTGGAACACAGCCAAGAGGAAAAGCAAGTTGTTAACTGAGAAATGTCTGGGAAGTCAGGCTGAAAGCTTTAATCAGCTTAATTTGTAGTACAAAGAATGCAGAAATAAGTCCTATTGTGTTCAATAACTCCTATCCTTAGTACATGTGCTTAGGATGGTAGCTTTAGTTGATCAGTAAGTGCAACTTGGCCACAATCCAATGCAAAATTGGCATACTTAAACTCATTTGTTTCAACATATTCACAGAGCACATAGAACTGAGCCAACAATATTAGCTAGATGCAAGATCTACCTAGATGGTGGCATTAAGTATACACTAGCATCATAAACTCTATAATTATAACAGAATTATAGCTCAGAATTTAGGAAACATAGTATTCTGGGCTTTGATTCAAAAACTCTAAACATGTGACCCAGAGGTCAGAGTAATTTAATAATTTAACCCTATAATTCCAATTAAATAAACTAACAACTGACAAGAGATGGGTTTATCTTAAATTTGAACCTTGCAAAACTATTTTGCAAAAATGAATATAAATATTTAAAATCATGGAATAGTCTTACAGTTACCAGAACAACATTTTGACATTGCCTAGATTATTTAACCCTTTAGGCGAGAGGATTCAGTAGAAAGACATATAATACACTCACATTTTCCCTTAAACATGTATATTTTTCTAAGTAAATGAAAATTAATATAGACCTGATTTAATATGAAATCACTGTTAAGTGAATACATGCATCTAATCTTGAGATATGATTACAAGAAGACCTGTGTAAGAATGTTCTTAAAATGATCTAACAGACATCTTTGGAACTTGCAATGTATCGAACTCCAAAGCTTCCTGACAATTCCAGTGTTAATTCATTACAAAGAATGCAGAATAGAAGTTCTTGTTATGCACCCCTTAATGATTTTAAATAAAAGTTATAGTTAATAATTAAGAAATATTAAGAGATATATAACAATATATAATAATGACCTCTACACTGATATCAGTGTAACAGTACATAAGAATTGCAACTGAAATATTTAGCTTAAACATAACTACAAAAACCAAATTCATATGGCGCTCAGTCAAAGGTTTGTGGGTTCAAGGTTACACAATTACAGTCTAAATGAAAATGATTTAAAAGCAAAGGTGACAACGGATTGATAAACAATGCAAAAGCATCTACTGGGCAGGTTGTACTTGGTCTCTATGAAAAAAACGTGAACTTGAGTATGTGAAAAATATCAAACAAACCACAGTATGTATGTATAAAATAGCCACAATCGGATAATGTCCTTCTGTAGATGCTCCATAACATTGAGTGGAAGAAATACAGCAGTTCCATACTGGACTGCTAGTACACAATTGCAACACTCCAATCTATACTGCACTTTGAATTAAATTTTCTTCCTTTCCCAGCTGAGAGCTTATTTTGATTACCCCTTAATTTATTTATTTTATTTATTTATTAGTTTGATTTATATGCCGCCCTTCTCCGGAGAGTCAGGGTGGCTTACAATGCATTAAGCAATAGCCTTCATACTTTTGTATATACCTGCTTAGTAGGGCTTTTTGCCCCCCCCCAGCAGTGTTCTATTTTATACAAAGTCAGCTTTTTGCCCCCACAAACCGGGTCCTAATTTTACCTACCTCGGAAGGATAGAAGGCTGAGTCAACTTTGAGCCTGGTGAGAATTGAACTCGCAGTAATTGCAGGCAGCTGGCAGCTAAGTGCTACTTTAACAGTAGTTTTTAGGGTTAGAGTTAAGGTTAGGGAACAATCTAATTGTTCTCCCAAAGACTCAGTGTCAGGCCATGGTAAGAAAAAAATGTATTAATGTCAGTTGGTATAATGGTTAGGCACTAGGCTAGAAATTGGGACACTGTGAGTTCCAGTTCTGTGCAAAGCCAGCTGGTTTATCTTGGGCCAATCACTCTCTCTCACTCCTAGAAAGAACACAATGGCAAACTGCTTCTGAAGTCTTGCCAAGGAAACTACAGGAACTTGCCTAGGCAGTTACCAGGAGTCAATACTAATTTGAAAGCACAAAAAAGTAAGTAAGTAAGTAAGTAAGTAAGTAAGGAAGGAAGGAAGGAAGGAAGGAAGGAAGGAAGGAAGGAAGGAGGAATCTCAGATAGCACCAGATTTCAATCCTTTGTGGCCATCTGGTGGTTCTCCAGAATTAAACCTGGAGAAAGTGGCAAAATATTTTGCATGTTAAAAAAAAGATACACATCTTCTGGAGTAGAGGAAATAGAGGGGCCAGAGCTGGATACGTTGAAGTATTAAACAAAGCTATTGTTTATTAAATAAGCCACAGAGAATTATCTTGAGCATAATGCTAAACCAAAGCAAAACAAACTACATTACGAGTTAGTGTGTTATGTGAAAGTAAGCAAGGGTGACTTTGTGAACTGCATTCCATCATAGTTTGTTTAAACTATGTAATAATTATTACATAACATAACTGACACATGATGTGATTCACATGACATGCCACAAACCACCATTTACAAACCACAGTCTCTTTATTCATATAGCACACAAGCAAAATCAAAGAAACCACAATATTATTTAAAATGAAATGTGCAAATTGCCAAGGGGAGATAGAATAGCTTGATCTTTAGCAGGTAGCAGGATTTCAATGAATATATGGTTTTAAAAATGTCCCCTGCAAATCCTTCCTTCCTTCCTTCCTTCCTTCCTTCCTTCCTTCCTTCCTTCCTTCCTTCCCCCTCCCTCCCTCCCTCCCTCCCTCCTTCCTTCCTTCCTTCCTTCCTTCCTTCCTTCCTTCCTGGAATACTGCATTGTTCTCAGCAAACAAAGGGTGGAGCTGTTGCTTTGAGAATTGATCGTGATTCTGTATCTGGAGAAGGAAAGTGAAGATAAAACTGAACATTGTAGAGTGTATCTTTGTTTTAAAGTGTATGGCGCACAGAAAGCCCATGAATCCTGCATCGTCCTCATACTTTCTGTCAGGGTACAATCCAGTGAGAGGTCTCCCTGCAAATCCCATTAAATAATGAGAGAAGAGCAAGAATAAGGGTACATTTGTCACACGCTGCTATTAATTCAAAGGGTGATTGTGCCAGAGGACTTCCCACTCCGTTGTGTGCAAGAGGATTAATTATGTGTTCTCTAGGAGATATAGTAAAACACTGAAAACGTTCCCAGGCTGACTTGCTGGAAAAAAATCATTTTGTCATTTTGAAAAAATGTCCCCAAAGCACTCCAAAATGTTTTGTAAAGAACTGTCACATAGGGAAGAAAAACATTGATAACTATTGATAGTCAACACCTATAATATGGACTGATGTATTTAGGGCTAGAGCCTTGTAGTTAAGTGTACCTATGTTTACTGAGAAATAACTCCCATTGATCTCAGTGGAAGGCACTTCCAAATACGCATGGGATAGAGTGCAACCTGAGTGTACACAGATTATCTTCCCAATACTTTCCGATCTTTATGCAAACTATAATGAGTAAAATTACTTTTTGAAATACTTTGTGACCTTTGGGATGTTCTTTAACATTACAAGTAAGAGAAACCATGAGCCAGATCTGAAATATTCACAAAACTCCTCTGGAAACAATAAGTAAAAATCACATATAAATCAATCTTGCATTGTATTAAAGCAAAGGCATAAGCTATTGCTTGCTGATTGAAGTCAAATGATTTTCCTAATACACCCAAGTCAAACATGATACACTCCATAGAAATACTTAACAATGAGTAAAAGTCTTGCCATATCAAATTTGCAGGGTGTTGAGTTTTTGTACCAATACAAGGGCAGGATTTAGTAGATATTAACATGAAAACATATCCAAAGGTTACAGCACAGGGAACTCTAACCTTACTGGCTTCCTTGGAGGGAGGAATATTGTATTGGGTGAACCTGTAGGAGATGAACAGTCTAAGTTGGAAGGTAAGTTTAAATGTGTCATCAGCTTGGAAACATTGCACAGCTGCAAGAGACTCAAGTCCAGCCCATGTGAATTCCACTGGCCCTTATCTAATGCTTATTTAACTTTGATCATTAAATGACCAGATTCTTGTGTATAGGTAGTAATAATAAACTCTTCAGTGCTTTGAATTCAGTGAATGTTCCTGGTTCTTTGTGGCTGATAGAACCCAGCTCACTGGTCAATGTGAATTTAATATATTGTGCAAATCCAGAAAATGGATTAATTTAATTACAAGATGGAGAATGTGAACATAGCCAGTGTCTCTATGCTATCCTTCTCTAGTTTTGTGCTTTTTAGTTGTAGTATATTGTACTATCAATGGCATAAGAACTGCCACTCAACAGATTTTCATCTTGTGCACAAATACAAACTAAAAACTTCTCAAATGATGGACAAGGTGCTTTGTGTAAATTCTGGAATGAAAGTTACATTCTCACTAGATGGCCAAGTTTTTGCATATTTTTACTAAGAAAATTCATGAATCTGTCTGTGAAATCACCAGAAGTTGAATTTGACTCAAAGGAGACTTTACCACAGGATGTTTCAGGATGATGCTAAGAACAGCTGTGGCAACACTGATTGTATTTTCATTCTTTTCATTCCCTGGATATTCTGAATCTGAAATATAAGAACTGAAGTGGGAGTTTTGTAATGGCCTACAGAGGCATATGAGTAGCCAAACTATTTTGTACTTGAGCAATTGTATGGGCCCTCTGTCCATTTGAGGGTCTGCTTCAAGGTGCTTGCATTTACCTTTAAATCCTTCACAGCTTGTATTGGAACACATGAAAGGTTGCCTGTTCCAGGAATGGTGAACTGTGGCATTCCAGATGTTGCTGAATAATAGCTCCCATCAGCCCTATGATGGTGATTGATGAAGGATGCCCAGAGTTGTAATTCAGTAATACCTGGAGGGTCACAAGTTCCCCTTCCTTAACCTCTCACCTTGTGGGTCTACTCTTCAGTCAGATCACCCCTGAGGAGGAAGCCTCAATGCTGACATGCATAGGCACGTGTTCTGGGGAAGTATAGTAATGTGTACTGTTGCTGCTTTGGTTTTGTTTTGTTTTTTTGAATTCCGGGACTACAGCAGTTACATAAGGTATTTTTTGGCAATTGTGCTTTTTTTTTTTTTTAATAAAAAAGATAACCTTCCTCAAAGTTCAAACAAACTTGTAGTTGTCTTGAGCTAGGCTTCTGGCATTCTAATGGCCCTGTGATGATATTCAAACAACCTGAAAACAGATCATTTTGAAGAAATTTAAGACTAAATCTCACTTTGCTCTTTATTGCCTACATAGGTTGATCATATATATTTTGAGACTTATTCTTCTTTAATGTTGGTCTTCTCTTGCTTCTGCCACCATTCTCCAGGTCTTTCAAGGAAGACCTGAAAATATCAAGTGCCAAGACTAGTTTCTGCTCTAAATTGCTTAACGCATTGTAAGCCGCCCTGAGTCTCCGGAGAAGGGCGGCATATAAATCAAATAAAAATAAAAATAAATAAATAAATAAATGAAATGTGGTTGGGCCCAGGGCTGGGCTTCAAAAATTTTAACAAGGGGTTCTCTGCCCAGTTGTTTGGTAGGCATGGCCATGGTATCCGTGGCCTAGTTGGCCTCCTGCACCACAGTAGAAGGGGGTCGTTTTTGCTCTTCCCGGGCTCCGGAGGCTTTCCTCGAGCCTCCTGGAGGGTGAAAATGACCTCCCCAGGCTCCAGAGGCCCTCTGGATGGCTTCCCGAACTTTCGGTAGGCCCGTTTTTCACCCTCCCTGAGCCTCTGTGCATGCCCTGCACTTACCTACATCCAAAATGGGCTGTGTGGTGACTCCTCGGAGGGGAGGGGAGGGGTGGTAGGGTGGGGCGGGGTGGGGCCAGCCAGGAGTGGGATTTGGGAGTTCTCTGAACTGCACAGAATCTTAGCTAGAGGTTCTCTCGAACCCCTGTGAACCCCCAGCAACCCTGGTTGGGCCTCTCGATTCTCTTTTTTCCAAGTTCTTTTCCAAGTTGACAAAAACAGAGAGTATCCATTTCCTCTCCATCTCTATTCTCTTGAGTTAGGCTTGGGATAGGCAGGGTTCACTTTGATCATCAGAAAGTCCTGTTTGGGCTTCTCTCAGTTAGACTCTATCTAACTTGTGTGAATTCTCCAAGTTCTACTAGAGAGAGATTGTGGTGCTCCTAGTACTTTTGAATAACTACTGTGTGATTTCAGCTGATATCCAATCAGTGGTGGGTTGCCCCCGGTTCGCACCGGTTCTATAGAACCGGTAGTAAAACTGGTAGGAGGCTCCACCCACCGACTCCAAAATGCTCCGAACCGTCATCAAAATGCTTCTGCGCATGCACGCAGCCCTGTTGCGAACCGGTAGTAAAGGTAAGTAGAACCCACCCCTGTATCCAATCTATTTACACTATAAATGGCAGACACAAAAAATGCAGAATTAGAGAATGCAATATTCAAGATCAGTACAATTTATCTTAAGATCAGTGTGCATAGTTATTTTAGAAGGCAATATCCAAAGAAGCAGTCCCAGTCAACCTTGCTGATTACTTGTTTAAATTTATTAAATTAAATTTAATAAATTTAATTAAATTTATTAAGACTAGTTTTCTAACACCTATATCATTAGATTCCTTTAGGGCATACAGAAATAAATATTCATAGGGTTAGTAGTGCAAGAGGCAAGTTTTGTACAAATAATTGTCAGGGTTTATTTCGATGTATTTTAAGCAACTGAATTGCACATCACAAATTTTTTTAATAAAAAAAATCAACCACCTGAACCTTTTGAAAGTTTTTCTTTTTCGTTATTTGATATTCATAGCATGTTAGAACTATCAGTGGTTGCCTATTATGCGGCATTCAGAAGGGAAGGGAACAAGGGCAATCAAATGGCAAAATGTATGTGATGATATCATCCTGACTTGAGGACTTGAATCAGATGTCAGGACACAAGCACATAATTGCTACAAACGGTGTCACTCCACTCATGTCATTTTGGCATCTTCAGTTTGCTGCAGATCTGTCAGTCCTACCAAGTAGTGCAAATCTAACCTGCTTTTATTACAATAACTGTAGAAACTGAATCTTGCAAATTCTCTTCATGAGACTTGAGGGAGTGGGGGTAGGGGGACGTCGTCTAAGGTATTTTCACAAATTGTTCTCCAGGCCTGGTTTCCAGGTTCATGTGTGTGACTGTTGCCTTGGTAGCAGGTGTTCCCTCTGTTTCTCTTTAATCACTACAAAACACTGCTGATCTGTCATCAAATAAAAACTTAGCTCCTGTATGTGGGCTGAAAAAGTGGATGACCAGTAGGTGGCAGCAAAGAGGAGGGGTTTTCTGTATCTCATTGCTGCTATTTTGTGGTCATTTGAATTTTTGCAGACCTGATAAAACAGCCTTATCTATATGCTTTATTTCCTTTTTTTTATTTTTAAAAAAGGATGTTTGGGATATCTTGGAAAGTTCCTGGGAGACTTATGAAATGTATACCATGAGTTATGGAAGCATGCCTAATTAATTCTGACAGAATAACTTTCCCGTAGCTTGCCTAGGGTATCCCCTCAAGAAATAATTGATTTCAAGACCAGCATCCCTGAGTGAGTGTCTGCAGAAGGTATTTGTCTCTCCACCCCTGCAATTTTTAAAATAAAATCTGTGTCTGTGTACATCTGCACATGTGCACAAAAACAACAATAAAAAAAAAACATACTGACATTAGCTATGAGAGACAGAAATTTAGATTTCTGTTTGGCAGCAAAGTTTGCTTATGCAAAACCAATGCCTCTCAGCTTAACCTAACCTGTTAAGATAAATTGGGTGGGGGATTTTTTTTTTTAATTGTTCAAAGTACTGTAGAGAATCTATGACAGAGATAAAAACAAATTATTGCTCATTTGTGGTTAAAAGTGGTTAAAAGATTAAGATGTAAGACAGGCTGCCTGATTACCTATGGCACACATAGAGTCAGAGAGCGTATGTAGGAATCAGGAAATTTAGCACCGGGAAATCAAAATGGTAGGTATCTGCAATCCAGTGCTTTGTTTGGAAGGTTGCCAGCCTGCCAAGAAAAAAGACAAGAGTAAGGAGATAAAATAGAAAACATTTCAGAGTTAGGAGGGTGGGCCGACTTCAGCAATTTTTTTTTTTGTAACTGGCCATATTTTCCATAGCAGCTGTTTTGTGAAAATATGTATATATATTTTTAATTTGATTTATATGCCACCCTTATCTGGAGACTCAGGGTGGCTTACAATGCGCTAAGCAATAGCCTATTTGGGATGTTTTCTCAAAATATCACATCTGCTCATTGGCTCCAAAGGATGGAGAGCTCTCTCTGACCAGCTTACCCCTAAAGCAACAGCTCTGTGAAATGTGTTGTGGGGAGAGGCAGAAAGGCATTAGCCCAAAATGAGCAATGAATTTTGGTGGCTGAAGATGGACTTGAATATGGGACTCCCCAGTCCTAGTCCAAGTCCAACTTCTTAAAACACTGACAATGTACCACACTGGCATTCAGTTATGCTGCAGACAAGTCATAGGCCCGTGATGGCAAACCTATGGCACGCGTGCCAGAGGTGGCACGCAGCGCTCTCTCTGATAGCATGTGAGCCATTGTCCCAGTTCAGCTCTGTTGCATATGTGCGCACACCTCCCGCCAGCCAGCTGGTCTTTGGGTCTCTGCCACATATGTGCAGGGGGTGTGGTTCATGCGGGGGGTGCACGCGCATGCTCAGGCTGTGGCGCATGCGGGGGGGCCACATGTGCATGCGGGGGGGTGGGGCACATGCACGGGGCCGCGCTTGCATTGCATTTTGGGGGTTCAGGATACGCCTGCACATTTACACAGGAAAGCACGTGCTTTGGGCACTCGGTCCAGAAAAGGTTAGCCATCACTGTCATAGGCAGTGATATCTTCGGTTCAGTATGAAATCCTAGTTCATGAGCCTAATTCCACCTCTAAATCTTAGGCTCTGGTTAAGCTTCTAACAAAGGATCTGATGCAAGGTCAAGTAATGTTTTTGGCTGGCAGCCAGTATTGCACTACTTTACATGATGTCATGAGTACTAAAAAGGAAAAAAAAACCTATCCATCCATTTAAAATTTAATTGTCTTTATTAAAATTGTGCGATTTGGTTGTATTACAAATTTTAAACAATCTTTAAGAATATTTTATGTTGCATTAAAACTAAGTAAATGGGCATGAATTATACAACATTACTGATCCTCAGTTTACTGAATCAGCAGTAGAAGTTTCTCTTTCCACGGATCTCAAAACCATGCCCAAATCATGTAGATCCTTTTAACTATTTTTAAACAAAATTTCTTTGTTTTCCTCTTTTGGAGGACAGATCATGGCTACTTGTTTTGGCATTAAAACTGTTTTAAAAAATCATAAATTACTGAGATTGTTTATTAGATGAAGAAAAAATATAGTAGCTAAAACATCTTTGAAAGAGATGGGCGGCTTAGAAATTAAATAAATAAATAAATAAATAAATAAATAAATAAATAAATAAATAAATAAATAAATAAATAAATAAATAAATAATATGTTTCATTTGGCTTAGGATGGTGTGTGAATTCAGTCATTATGCCTTGTAAATCTTGGTTTACACATTATACATATTATATGAACCTGGTCAATTCTGGTTTATCATAGTCAACTGAAGTGTGGCTTAGCACAGTCAGCTGGATTTAGTACTGTAAAATCTATGAATAGTTTCTTGTGGACATAGGAAATTGCCTCTTGCAGGATTATTGAAATATTAGACTTTTTCATAAAAGAGTAATTTTAAGGAAGTAACTCTAAGTCCAATGTTCCAATAATCCTAGAAAATACAAATATTATTTCATATCAAAGGACAGCCATGAAATGTTGCACTTGCAAACTGATTTCTGAGGAAGAGTAACAGAATCCAAGAATCTCTGCCTACATATTTGTCTATCCATGGTGATAAAATGTGGAGAGGCAGTTCTCCCAATTTGCCTAGACAGAGTCATCTGAATAGGGATCTTTGCTAACCATCAATCTCCCCCTACATGAAATGTCTCTGTTTAATGGCTGATAGAATATCTCAAAAGGGTTTTCTTTTCCTTTTGTCTTTGTTTAAAATGAAATATAATGGACTTGGACTTATCAGTGTCTCTAAATGCATTTTCTCTGTGTTATCCTTACTAAGGGGTTTGGTATATCCTGATGAATATGTGCAAAATTGATTCTGAGCTTGGCATAATTTGATCCATCAATTTAACATTAAATTAATATGCAGAGATGTCCTCTTTTCAGGTTTAAGCAAACCAGAAGGGAAATGCTTATTAATTTAAAATGGACTTGAGAAATGGAACAAGGCTGCTCCTATTAGTATCTGCCATGGAGCTCAACCAATACATTGAGAAAGGTGGGTGTAAAACAGATCTGTAGTTAAGGAGAAAAGAAGGATCTTGACTGTCTCAATATCATGGAAGAATGTAAAACCTTCCCAGGAATTCAGAAAATAACTGGGAGATCCTTCCAAAAACTGTAATGCTGCATTGCTTTGACGTGAACTAAAACTAGAAAACTCAACTGGGTTGCTATTCACTTGCTTGGTTCTCTCTAATTGGAATCCTCTTACCATAGCCAGGCTATTTTGAACTTTTTTTTTTTTATGACACTGAAAAAAGTACACAGGATATTAATGCAGAGAGGAATTTTCTTGAAACTTTGGTTCACTAAAATTTTGTGCCAAATCATATAATCCCTTGGCTGTTTTCTATATCTGGATAATGATGTTCTATTCAGCACACTATAGCAGTAGTAAAACAGGAAGACTGGTTCTTTCCTCAGGAAATATATAGCCTAAATTTTAAGATAGGCGAAAGTAAGAAATATAAAAGAAGCAGGATTAATAGTTGGATGGGATAGGCATCAATGGTGGGTTGCTCCCGGTTCAGTCCGGTTCTATAGAACCAGTAGTAAAACCGTCAGGAGGCTCCGCCCACCCACCACGACGTCAGAGGTGGGTTTCAGCAGGTTCTGACCACTTCTGGAGAACCGGTAGTGGAAATTTTGAGTAGTTCAGAGAACCGGTAGTAAAAATTATGACTGGCCCCGCCCCCATCTATTCTCTGCCTCCCGAGTCCCAGCTGATTGGGAGGAAATGGGGATTTTGCAGTAACCTTCCCCTGGGGTGGGGTGGGAATTGAGATTTTACAGTGTCCTTTCCCTGCCATGCCCACCACGCCACGCCCACCTACCATGCCATGCCAGGCCCACCAAGCCACTTCCACAGAACCGGTAGCAAAAATTTTTGAAACCCATTACTGCACGACATCATCATGGGTGATCTGCGCATGCGCAGAAGCAAGTGAGCGCACGTGGTCCTGTTGTGAACCAGTAGTAAAGGTAAGCAGAACCCATCCCTGATAGGCATGATAAACAAACTAACAAGAATCAGTCTCTTGTAATATATGCTTTGTCCCAACTGAAAGTTGCTTAAAAAATTTATAGGAAAATATTCTATCGCTGAAGCTATATGTGAAATAAATATTGGCAACTAATATTGTTAGCGATCATAAACTGAGAATGACCTTTTTGTTCTGTGTAAGTATTTTTGATCCACATCATTATACAGGGAAACTAAATTTCTTGATATTGTTTTACTATAATTGATTCCCCTTTTCTCAGTAGTTGTTTCTTATTCCTCAAGATCTTTCTGGCCAGTGAGATTAGTGTGTTCAAGACAGAGGAGAGGAAGACATGTTTTGGGTGATAATCATACAATTCTAACTGACGGGGAGTTTTTTTCATTCAGAAGAAACTGATCATAAAAAGAAATAACAAAAGCTTTTTTAGAAAATGAGGCAAATACATGGATTCTATGCTAGTTAATGTAATGAATCTATTTGCATTATAGTTTTTCTTCACAGCATGATATTTCTGAAGGCCCTTTCCTACTGCTGTTTAAAATGGCATCCATCTCGTTCTTTGGTAATAAATAAAGCTGCTGCCCTACATTGGATATTTGTACTGTGACCACTATTTTGTGTTCGTAGCAGTTTGTTAACCAAAATTAACAAAGATCTAATAAGAAAAAAAAGGGGGGGATTGCTTCCAGTTCTGAAAAACTCATTCCTGCAGGACACATAATATCCAGTTTGTCTTGATAGAAGCTACCCCTTGATCACATGGAATCCATGTTGATCCTCATAATCCACATGGAGTACATTTAAAAGTTAGAAGTCAATAAGAAGCTTGGGGTGCCCCTACATGCAGCCTGTTGTATTGTTTAATTTTCTAACTCCAAAACCAAATTCAGGAAACTCCAACAATATAATCCTTAGCTGCACGCATTTGCTACAATCCCCTATTTTTATATTTTATAAAATAAAAATAAATGCTTGATATCTGCTGAGAAAACCATGCCAGAATTCTGAATATTCTCATGAAAACACAGAATAATTCAGCTGTTCTAAGTTTTGTAAATGCTTTAAAAATGTTCTTTAAATGGCAGTCAGAGACTTGCATGACACCGTGTGATGGTGCCTACTATGTTAGATGGTTAGTCACCACTAAGGGAAGCTTTATCACAACACTTCTAAAACCATAAGAAATGAACTATGGAATTCCAATGTTGGAAGAGAAGAAGCAAGGAATGAATTCTAGGAGAAATGTGCTTCAGAGACTGTGTTCTTTCATTCTTCCTATTTTACTTTCCCTTTTTGGATAAAATGTGTTCTTATTAGGACATTTATCTGCATTTAGTCTTTGAATGCTCATACTCTGAACTCTAAAGAGGGTTTTTGACACTAAATGGGTCTTTTGCTACCTCTGGAGGTATTGTTGTGTGTGCAGGCAATTACATGAAACATAACTTCTCCCCACTTTATTCTCTTCCCTTTCCTAATAATCTGTATTTTAATTAAAAACAGCAATTTACAATGCAGTTCATTTATAACAACATAATCCATGGTAATCACAACGCAATAAATTTATGTTTTAAGTAAAATTTTAATGCTCTGAGCAGCTGGGTCTCTGAAGTGTGGAAATAGCTAACATTTTTCATTTGGTATGATGCATCCTATAGCCGGCACTACGGTTTAATTACAGAGACACCACAGCCAAGGGATGGAGAATTGAGTTATTGTAATAGTAAAATGAGAAATGATTCCTTTGCAACTAGCTGTAAATCTGGAAAATATCTAAATAATATAGACAAATAAATTTGTAATGAGTGAGACAAAAACACATTG
The DNA here is from genome assembly GCF_029215685.1 of Pituophis catenifer annectens. NCBI lineage: Eukaryota > Metazoa > Chordata > Lepidosauria > Squamata > Colubridae > Pituophis > Pituophis catenifer. The sequence goes on from NW_027256883.1 coordinate 90,123,407, forward strand.
GTTCATCAACCACGTCTTCAAAAAGGGAAAATGCTGAATCAGGTACATAAGAGCTGGGATGAATTTTACCAAAAACAAAAAAAGGTATCACTGTCTCTCGGGATAATGCAGCTGAGAATTCTGTTTGCTTGTGCTTATTCAGCTTAAGAAAAATCACAACCTTATTTCAGCTGATTTCCTCATATTGAGGGAAAAAACAACAGTTCCTTGTTTGAGTCAAACAAAAGAGCTCCCTTAGCTACTGTTGTTTCCTTCTTCTCAGGAGCTTTTTCTCAATCAGGGAGCTTCATATGCATTATGTTGGTCTACAACTTCTATCATGTCCAGCCAATATGGACATACAGTACTTACTCTCAATTTGGGGTATAGAGATTATCCCAAGATTGTGGTCAAAACTTCATTCTGTCATGTGTGTGGGGGAAGGGATAAATATTATAGAAAATGTGGGAAGCAGAATTGTGGAGACTATTTTTTAAAGAAGACAGACCAGAGGTGATCCACAGGGTAGATATAAGTTTTTCAGAACAGCAGGAGTAAAAAGTCTCCAGCTACGCCACAGATCAAATACTGACATATGGCTAAACTAGAGGTGGGTTTCAGCAGGTTCTGACCAGTTCTGGAGAACCGGTAGCAGAAATTTTGAGTAGTTCGGAGAACCGGTAGTAAAAATTATGACTGGCCCTGCCCCCATCTATTCTCTGCCTCCCAAGTCCCAGCTGAAAGGAAATGGGGATTTTGCAGTATTCTTCCCCCGGAATGGGGAGGGAATGGAGATTTTACAGAATCTTTCCTCTGCCACGCCCACTAAGCCACGCTATGCTCACAGAACCGGTAATAAAATTTTTTGAAACCCACCACTGAGACAGACATGTGCACATTTGAGGCAGTTGTTCTGTTGATTTGTCAAGGATAGATGCAGGTAAAGGGGATTCACCCCTGCCTTCTCCTGTAGCAAGAAACAGATTCAAACTAGTAGAAAGAATACGAAGACTGCAAAGACGCATCTTTTCAGGAAGAAGAGCAAGTCAGTTGTTTCTGAGTGACTTAACAGCTTTGCCTGGGGACAAAAGCTCTTTCTGAGAAATCCAGGAGAAATCTAAAGGACAGGATCTAAATAAAGTTTCAGTTCTGTTCTACCAGGAAAACTTGTCTGAATTCAAAAGGTTTCATCAGGAAACCCAGTGTTGGTGTAATGGGTTAAACAAATCTATATGTCTAATCTGAAAAACATTCTAAAGCATTCCTAGCTAGAAGAAAAAATGGCTTGTAAACAGAATGAAAAAGGTAGAGATATTGACTCAAGCTGAATGTAAGTTTAGTTTTAAGTATGGTTAATGAATTAAATTTTACAATTTTGCTTTAGCTTAATGTCAGATGTAAATGCCTTATTCTCTATTGTGTAAATAATGTATATATGGGACATCAGGGGTTAACTTATTCTTTGGATTTTAATGTATTCATAATTTACCACTCCCATTCCTGGCTCCACCCCTTGTACATATAAGGAGCCACCCTCACCATTTTCTTTGCTTCTATCTTGAATATTCAGCGAATATAGAATGCCTATTATTATTAAAGAGAAATATATTTAAATCTCTAATTCTTATTATCTTTATTGAGTCTGATCCTGAAAATATTGCAACAAGCTGGTAGCAGAGGATGGTTAATTGACTCAATAAATAATTAAAAATGTCTAAGAAAGATAGGCCCAACACCAGGGCCTACAGCAAGGAAATAGAAACTGAACAAGAGATGATCAACGAATCCACTAACGCGATTTCGAGAGAATCCGAAGAATACACCACTGAAGAAGAAGAACTGATAAATGAAAATAATGACCAGGAAGAAATCGAAATAGAAAATAACGAACTCAGGTCAGAGATATTGAAGATACTAAAAAGCCAGAAGAACGATGAAAGCCTCATCGCGAACCTCCAAGAAATGCTGAAGAACAACGGAGCAGCGAGAGAGAAAAACGTCGTTAAAGAAAAACCCAAAGATCAAAAAACTGTGAGTGAAATGAATACTGAGAAAGTCGTTGTAAAAAAGAAAAGATGTGATCCCGCGCGAAATTTTGAATGGCAGCCATCTTGGTTTCAACGAACTTCAAAAGAGAATGGAGCAGAGCCAATCAAAACGCTCAGTTCAAAATTTCTGGCGCGAAAAACGCTATCAGACGACGAAAGTGAAAAAGAAGACTCAAACTCTTCAGAAGAACCAGAATCAGAAAGTGAAGACGATTTAACAAAGTCTCAAGTAAAGTCAGCAATGAAAACGCTTTTTGCTGCTTTTGGGCCAAGATTGAAAATTTCCAAGGCACCAACGAAGAAGCAAGAGATCAAACCGACAACTCGAGACCTGCACGCTCCCATCCTGACTTCGAAGGCGACGACACCTGAGCCCAGAGAGCCATGCCGATTCCGTCCTACACCGCAGACCAGATCAAGTGCCAACGCACACGAAAGAAAGAGAAGAGCTGTCGCCACCACCAGAACCCCTAAAACCGAACCAGAGACCGACTCATCTGAAGAGGAGCGGAACGAGAGAGCTGAAATGGAGAGAACCTTCCACGACGACGCCAAGGAAGAAATGAGCAACGCGCATGTGCAAAGCTACGTAGACGGCCCCGAAAGACTTGAACTGGCCAGAGAACCGCGCAGACTCGTTGCGAGCATCCCCATGCCGTTCTGTAATTTCCTGCACTTGCGAGACCACGGACTGCCTCAGGTTGTAAGTAATGGACAAAATAATGTGGGGAACTTACCCAGTGACTTTCCAAAACTTAGAATTGATGGCATTAATTTACAAGAGTGGTATCAACAGCTTCAGGTTGTCTTTATGAAAGAAAATTTACTATTCTTTATAACTAGTCCTCCAAGAAGACCTTGGACTTTAAAAATAGATTGTTTACATCATAGAGCATTTTTCATAATAATATCTAGCATATCTCCTGCAATGTATCATAGCATCAAATCAAACCTAACTGTGTCAGAAATAATTCAATGCATGTTTAATCTATTTCACAGCGATAGCGTAGCTACAACTACAAGAATGTCTAAGGATTTCTTTTCTTCTAGAGTGAAACCAGGGGTTTCTATAAGTGAGCATTTGATATCTCTAAACAAAATAAGAGCTGAGCTGCAATTGAGGGGGGAAGTGATTTCAGATCAAACAATGAAAAGTGTTATTATCAATTCACTTGATCCATCATGGGATAGCTTTATGTCACACTTAGATACTATTAATTTAGGATATTTAACCATAGAAAGTCTATCTAACAAATTGATAGCAGAAGACAATTCAAGAAAAAATCGTTCCAGTAATCAAACAGAACACAAATCTTTTAGGAAAGTAGCTTTCCAAGAAAAATATAATGAAGCCTTTAGATGCCACAATTGTGGGTCCAGGGAACACAGTAGAAGAGACTGTCCCAAAGTCTCAAGGGAGAGACATAGGCCAGAATATAGGAGCAAATACAATTATAGACAGTCTTCCACAGATAGACACAAATATAGAAGCCCACCAAATTACAGAGAAAGTAGAGGGGGTAGAGAAAATTCAAAAGAGAGAAAATCTGGGTCACTAAATGGACTAAACAAACAAGAAAACACCAAAACACAACAAAATGAGAACAATAATTGGCTTATTGATTCTGGTGCAACCAATCACACCACTAACAACAAAAGTATATTATCTTCATTTACAGAAGATAAGTTTGTGATAAAGGTAGCTAATCAAGAAAAGGTTCAAGTATTAGGCAGAGGAAATGTGACCTTGCCTGGTTTAGGTAAAATAGAGGGGGTATTATTAATCCCAGAAATACCTCATAACATACTAAGTGCTATAAAACTAAGCAGAGATTCTGACATCAATATAGTTTTCTCAAAGGGGAAAGCAACTTTAGAGAAGGACAAAACAAATATAGGCACTGTGATGATAAAAGGAGGTCTACCCTATCTGATAACGAAAGAAAGATGGTTACATAACATTGATTCAAATATGGAAGATTGTATTGAAGCAGATGATGAAAATGTTAGTAACAGTGACAATGATGAATGTAAAATACCTCATGATCACAAAAATACACACAATGAGAAGAAACCAAAAATAGGTAAACCAATTCATGATGAGTGTGCTCACATCTTACATAGGAAGTTAGGACATGCAAGCTTTCCTGTAGTTCAAAAAATGACTGAACACGCAGAAGGTGTCAAAATAAAAAATTGTGAAAATTATTTGGAATGCTCAGTATGTAAATCCACCAAACTAAAAACCAGTCCCAGACCAAAAAAATCTAACAGATCAACTAACAATATTTTTGACTTAGTACATATGGATTTAGTTGGTCCATTAACTCCATCAATTACCTATAGAAAACGTTACTTTCTAACAATAGTGGATGATTATAGTCGCTATGGTTTTGTTTACACATTAAAGCACAAGGATGAAACCTTTCAGAAATTTAAGGAATTCTACAAACGCATAGAAACACAACATAATATCAGAATAATACAAATTATGACAGATAGGGGATGTGAATTCATGTCTAAAGAATTCTCCCAATGGTTAAAGGATAGGGGAATGCTACATTTCACGTCCAATCCATTTTCTGCGTTTCAAAACGGGATTGCAGAGAGAAAGAATTCCACACTACAAACCATGATTAGATGCACATTAGAGGATGCTGGTTTAGGCAAACAATTCTGGTCAGAAGCCCTACATTATTCAAATTACACTCAAAATAGAACCTGGTCCAGTATTGTGAATAAGACACCGTATGAGGTGATGTACAATAGGAAACCTAAATTAGCACACATGCACATATTTGGAGTCACTGCAGATGTGCACATACCTAAGCAGTTGAGGAGAAAGGGAGAAAACGTATCCAGAAGATTAAGATTTATGGGATATGAAACTGGAACCAAAGGGTACAGATTCATTGATAATAATAACAAATTTATAGTCTCCAGAACAGCTGTGTTTCATGAGCAGGCCAATTGGTCTAAACTGCACCTTAATGAAATATTTCCAAATAAATGCAAAGATGCGATATCTTGCGAGGAAGGGACAATAGAAAATCAAAACATTAACAAAAATAAGAACAAAACCAAAACTTGGACAAATAGTCAGCATAAAATAAAGACAGACACATTAACAAAAAAGGAAGCTAGATATTTGCACGACAACCATAGCAAACCTGAAAGAGCTATTAGAAACAATAGAAATCAAATACCAAGTAAATACAAAGATTACATAATGCATATGAATGGAGAACAAATAACACCTAATACATATGAGGAAGTATTAAAACTCCCTCGTGAAGAAAGAGAAAAATGGGAACTAGCTATGAAAAAAGAGATGGAAAGTTTGCAAGGATTAAATGTATTCACTCTTGCGATCGCACCTAAGGATAAAACAATTATAGGTACCAGGTGGATTTATAAAATTAAGAACCTAGAAGGAGGCAATACTTTATACAAGGCTAGACTAGTTGCACAAGGTTATGCACAAAAATATCCAGAAGATTATACTGACACATACTCCCCCACGGTGAGGACAGAGAGTGTTAAAACAGCTCTAGTAGTAGCATCTGCACTCAATCTGGACGTATTTCAATATGACATACAGACTGCGTATTTACACGCAAAACTAGATAAGGAAATATATGTAAGAGCACCACATAGTCAATACACTAATAAGAATGAAATTTGGTTATTAAACAAGAGTCTATACGGATTAAAGCAATCTGGCAAGAGATGGTACGATTGCTTGGTAAAAGTACTAAAGACCATGGATTTCAACGCTACCACTGCTGATAACTGTTTCTTTGTAAAAAAGAGTGATGATCACATTGAATTTGTATTAATTTATGTGGATGATATTTTATATATAGGAAAACACAAAGAGAGCAGAGAAATCTTTGTAAATAAGTTAAACGAACATTTCTCGTTGAAATCTCTAGGTAAAGTGAATAAATACCTTGGTGTACAAATTAACAAAACTAGAAGGGGATTCAAACTTACTCAGAAAGATAAGATCATTGAACTTCTAAACAAATGTAATTTAAACAATGCCAAAACCTGTGACACTCCTATGCAAACTGATTTCCTTAGAAACACTGATGAGTCTTCCCCTGAATTTAAAGATAATACATTTTACAGATCAGTTATAGGCTCACTCCTTTATATATCTAATTGGACCAGACCAGATATTGCATTACCTCTCAATTTATTGTCAAGATATGTTAGCAAACCAACCATGTATCATTGGGAAGCTGTCAAAAGAATTCTAAGATATTTGAAAAGTACATTAGATTTTTGTTTAGTATTAGAACCTAATAATGACAAAGAACCAAAAATTACCTGTTATGCGGATGCAGATTGGGCTGGTGATACATCATGCAGAAAGAGTACTTCTGGTTATATTTTTCTATTGAATGATTGTCCAGTTTACTGGTACACTGGTAAACAAGAACTGGTAGCCACTTCAACCACAGAAGCGGAATATGTTTGTTTATCCAAAGCTGCAAATAACCTTGTATGGTTCAATGACTTGATCTCAGATGTTTGGAAAAAACCTGCATTACCTTTTGTTGTGCATGAAGATAATAAAGCAGCCATTGAAATATCCAGATCCGATGCCATTGGACAAAGGTCCAGGCATATTGATATAAAATTTAAGCACGTGAGACAATTATCTCAAGATGGATTCATCAAAGCAATACATTGTGATACTTCTGAACAATTAGCTGACATATTAACGAAGCCTTTACCTTCTAAACAGCACAAATATTTAACTTCTAAATTGTATGTATTATATTGTCCTGAATCTGAATGTAATTGGTGTTGTATAGCGAACCGGCATTTAGAGGGGGATTTGTCAGATGTAAATGCCTTATTCTCTATTGTGTAAATAATGTATATATGGGACATCAGGGGTTAACTTATTCTTTGGATTTTAATGTATTCATAATTTACCACTCCCATTCCTGGCTCCACCCCTTGTACATATAAGGAGCCACCCTCACCATTTTCTTTGCTTCTATCTTGAATATTCAGCGAATATAGAATGCCTATTATTATTAAAGAGAAATATATTTAAATCTCTAATTCTTATTATCTTTATTGAGTCTGATCCTGAAAATATTGCAACACTTAATTTTTAAAATTTGAGAATGAGTTTAAATTGAGGTAAGCATTTAGGACTCAATTCCTTACATTCATGGAATGGCACAAGTGCTCAAACCCTCTCTTTAAATATCCATTACTTCAGCCAGTTTACAATCCACTTCCAAATGAAAGAAATGCAGGGACCAGCATCCTTTCATTTTCAATGTTCTTAGAAGTAGATCAGTAGCCATTTCAGAGATGTTCTGTGTTTTGTATATCTGCAAATATATACAAGCTGAACATAAGACCTCCCAACGTGAACTGCTTTAGGATTGTTTTTAATGATGGTAAACCAATCTATAAAGGTTACTTTTCTTATCACTGAGGATTTCCTGCACAAAGCAGTGTTGGCTTGTCCTTTCTTCTGGCATCAACACAGACTTTCCACTGCACGTTGCCGTCACTTGTTTCCTGCTCCTCAGAATGGTTTGTGTGTCTGTGCATGTGTAAGGAGAGAGTAGTAGGCCTTTTGCCTTCCTATTTCCTATTGAAAATATCCTACTCCCTTTTGAGAGCTAGTATCTCAATTTACAGAATTCTTAAAGAAGACCGTGTGCGGCCCCGTTGCAAACCGGTAGTAAAGGTAAGTAGAACCCACCCCTAATGCTAGGGCACAAATAGTGCAGAGAGGGGAACCCCCTAATTAGCCACACTCTATAGAGTGAGGGGACAGAAATGAAGAAGTTGTACAAGAAACCTTTTTTTACATTAGGATAAGGGAGTACATGTGTAAGAAGTGATTAAAGCCTACAGCTATGGGCAAATAAACCACAAGCAAATAATCCACAAAAGCCCAATTTAATATCCATTATTATTTGCTGGCCACAGCAGTTAAAAGATGCCAGGGATAATGGTAAAGGTAAATATGCATTTCCAAAAATTCTTAGTGGAAAATGGTCTGTGTGATAAGGTAAAGTACAGGTAGTCCTCAACTTACAACAATTTGTTTAGTGACCATTCGAAGTTACAACAGCATTGAAAAAAGTGACTTATGACTGTTTTTTACACTTATGCGCGTTACAGCATCCCCATGGTCATGTGATTTACATTTGGATGCTTGACAACTGGTTCATATTTGTGATGACTGCAGTGTCCCGGGGTCATGTGATCCACCTTTTGTGACCTTCTGGTAAACAAAGTCAATGGGGAAGCCAGATTCACTTAAAAACTGTGTTACTAACTGAAGAACTGCAGTGATTCATTTAACAAATGTGGCAAGAAAAGTCATAAAATGGGAACAAAACTCTTAACAAATTTCTCACTTAGCAGCATACATTTTGAGCTCAATTGTGGTCAAAAGTTGAGGACTACCTGCATGCAGTGGGGAAAGGACAATAGATGAAGCTGAAGTTCATTAGGATTTCTTTATTCTTGCTCAAGGCGGATCAAAGTGGAAATATCCTCCGCCAGTTCAATATTACCTGCTGATACAGTTTTAAATATATATATTTCTAAAGATCCTCAGGCATTCCACATATTGTCTGAATAGTTGTATGTAAAAAAATGAACATTTCAGAAACAGCTGCTGTATTCTTTTTTGTTTAGCTGTAAATTACACTGATATAAGCATTTCACAAGGCAATTTATAAAAGCAACATACCTGCAACAAATCATATAAAGTTCTCAGTATTCTCCTGGTTTGCGTTTGCTTTGAAAAGCTGTGAAATCTATCTGACTTTTGCAGTGCTCTTCTCAGGGGTATCTCCAAGGTACTTAAAAGGTTCGTTGCTTTACTTAAAAAACAAAGCACCGCAGTGGCCACTAGCTTGACTTTTTAAAAATCATACCCTGCAGTCATCCAAGGCTCTTCTGCTTTTTCAAATATATCTTCCCCACTCCCACACATAACAAAATAGTCAGTTTTCCTCTATAACAAACTTATTTCCTTTCTTTTTTAAAAAAACCTGCCATTGATACACTGACAAATAGAAGTCTCCTACTGCCCATGAATTTGTTGGCTACCTAAAAGGTATAAACAGAAAAAAGTAGTTTTTAAATGCCTTTTATTCCCAAATTAACTCACCATAGCCAATTCACCACAGCCAACAGGGACAACTTGCATAATGGCAATCACGTGGGATCACGGGTGGGTACTACTTACCTTTACTACCAGTTTGCAATGGGATTGTGCGTGTGAGCGAAGCACGCACGTGTGCCTTGCTTCTGCTTCTGCACATGCGCAGTTCGCTGATGACAACATCTGGGGTGGTGGGCAGGACCTCCCGCCGGTTTTACTACCAGTCCGAACCGGGGGCAGGCAACCCACCACTGCGTAGGATACTTTGACTGATTTAAATGTGCACCAGTTGCCAAATGTCCAAATTGCGATCTTGTGACCGTAGGAACAACTAATATTCTCATATATCCAGTATGTATCACTAGAGCTGGGAATGATATCGTTACAATATCCATTTGCACATGGTGTCTGATCCACATCTTTACAATCAGTCAATTAGACCAGTTAATTTTAGCAAGAACATGCCACTTTTCAAAAGGCAGACTTTAAAGTTACATTTGCTTGAGGATTTTTGTTAATAGATTTAAAATACCGATCCTTCCACAAGAGGACTGCATACCCATTTCAAAGAAATTCTGACTTTGTAATCTTGCAGGGTCTATACCAGTGGTGAAATTCAATTTTTTTTACTACTGGTTCTGTGAGTGTGGCTTGGTGGGTGTGGCTTGGTGGGAGTGGCAGGGGAAGGATACTGTAAAATCTCCATCCCCACCCCACTCTAGGGGAAGGATACTGCAAAATCCCCATTCCTGGGGTAAGGATATTGCAAAATCTCCGTTCCCACCCCACTCTGGGGCCAGCGAGAGGTGGTATTTGCCGGTTCTCTGAACTACTCAAAATTTCCGCTACCGGTTCTCCAGAAGCTGTCAGAACCTGCTGGATTTCACCCCTGGTCTACACTTGTCTGCGACTAGAGAGCATTTTTAAAGTTTGTCTGCAATGTATTTAAAACTACAATAAATTAGTATTTTTCTTGAAATTTTATTTTATTTTATTTTATTTTATGCAATTTATATGCCGCCCTATCTCCGAGGACTCAGGGCGCTCACAACGGTAAAATGAATAGTTCCTTATTAAAACAATATAAAATTAAAACCCAATTTAAAACAGTTTAAAATTCATTAAAACCCCCTCATCAGTCCAGGCTACGGAACAACCAGGTCTTCAACTTGCGGCGGAACGAGCGAAGGTCAGGGGCCATCTGGAGCTCCAAAGGAAGTTGGTTCCAGAGGGTGGGGGCGCCCACAGAGAAAGTTTTCCCCCAGGGGTCGCCAGCCGACACTGGCTGACGGCACCCTGAGGAGGCCCTGTCTGTGGGAACGCACTGGGCGATTGGGGATTGTGCTGGCTGCAGGGGATCCGACAGATATCCTGGGCCTAGGCCATGAAGGGCTTTAAAAGTGATAACCATGCTGTGAGTCTGTGGGATTTATGGGTATCTATTTTCCATTTTCAAGAATTCTGGTCTCAATGTGCTTCCAGGCTGTAGGTTTATGAGGTTGAGGTCTTTAAAAAAGAAAGAACACTGGATAATTTTACGGTTCTCCTTCAGAGAAATTGTTCGGGTTTTTTTATTTTTTGTATGCCACCAATCAGATACATACAAAATAAGGTAAGGATGAGGTTTGGATATGGATGTGCAAGCAATTTATTATATTTCCCTTTGATATGGATTGATTAGGAGCAGCCCAAAGTTGGTTATAAGGTGGGCAGCTATACAAAAGTTTTAAATAAACAAATAAGGGATTTCCTCCCCCTCCCCGAATCTGCAGATGGGGCAATATATTGTTCTTTGTTCTAGTTCTTCAAGTGAGGAGAACCCTACCTGCCTTTGAGGGATTGCGGAAAGGATACCACGGAGCTATGGAAGTGACTTAATGTTTAATCATTGGAAAAGTGATGAAACCTTAATGTACAAATTAAATGGTTCCCTGCAGTTATGGATTGTTTTTACACAAGGAGGGATAAGGGTGAAGTTGAAAGAATGAATCAAAAACAATGTGACTTAAAATGTGCATCTGGAATTATCAAGAACTTCCTTCTCAAAAACATAAATTGTGGAGGTTGATTTGATGTGGTATACATACAAAAGTGTATGTAAGTGTGTAGAAAGATTTAACCCAACGGAATATAAACTGTGAATGTAGATTTCTAGAGCTTGGAAACTGTGGGAACTCTTCAAAAGTAGTTCCTGAATTTTAACATGAGAAAGATAGAAAATTATTCTGTTATTCTGAAAATTTAGAATAAATTAAGTTTCAGTTCAGTTCAGTTCAATTCAATTTAATTTCTTCCTCCTCCTCCTCCCCTCCCCCTTCTTTTTTTCTGGCCTTATTTTCTTCATTAGAGTGATATTTTTCACCCAGTGTAAGAAGGCCAAAGGTGGCTTTTGATCTGAAAAAGGTTGCCCACTTCTGAGTTAACCCTTATATTATGATTTCATCCAAGTGTTTGATCCTGAAAGAGTCTTTAGATATTAGCATATATGCTCTTTATTCAAATGAAAAGATTCTGCCTATGGAAATGCTCTCCTGATAATGACAGGGAGCAATTACTTTATTATGGTTGGTTGCATAATCAGCCAGATGTTTAGACTGAATTTGGCATTTTTAATCACTTCTAGAGTCCTTCTCATTCCATTTTGGAAGAGGCAGATTTGTTGCTTAATAGCATTAAAGGTATCATTGCAGGGTGCATGTTGTTCCAAGGAAAGCTGCCTTTTGCAGTTGACTGGTGGTGGTTTTGTCAATGCCGATAGTGTTCAAATGGTGCTCCTCTTGTTTTGGGATTGCACCAGAGGTGTCTGCTACTATTGATACTACCTTGGCTTTCTTTTGCCACAGTCTTTCTACTTCTATCTGTGATTTTCTTTCTCTTCTATTCCGTTGTCTCTAGAAACTACAACATCCACTATCCAGACCAGAGGTGAAATCCAGCAGGTTCTGACAGGTTCTGGAGAACTGGTAGTGGAAATTTTGAGCAGTTCAGAGAACCAGCAAATACCACCTCTCGCTGGCCCCAGAGTGGGGTGGGAACGGAGATTTTGCAATATCCTTACCCCAGGAGTGGGAAAGGAATGGGGATTTTGCAGTATCCTTCCCCTGCCATGCCTGCCACGCCATGTCCACTAAGCCACGCCCACAGAACCGGTAGTAAAAAACATTGGATTTCACCACTGATCCAGACCTTTGTTTTCTTTTTTATTGACAATTGTTAGGTCTGAGTATTATGTGGCAGGTGCTTGTCTGTTTGAATTTTAAAGTCCCAGAACACATTAGCTTCTTCATTTTCTATTACTTTGCTTATTTTGTAGTCCTACCAGATCTTGCTTACAAGGAAATGATATTTCTTACAGATATTCCAATGCGCAATTGTTGCTACTTTATATTATTATTATTAACATTTGTCATCTATCTGCATGGCATGGAAGTAATAAAATAAAACAAAATGCCTGCATAACAGAAAGGCTAAGTAAATATACATTCCGGAGAACAGAGCCATCAAGCTATTTCATTCTTATCTGCATTTGCAGGTTGGTTAGATTCATCAATGTATGTGGAAGCAAACTCCATAATTCAATTCTTGTGGTGGATGGAGGAGGAAGCTTCGAGGTGACGCCCTCAATATTGTACTGTAAAATCTAGCAAAGTTTTTAGTCTTACTATTATTATTTTCAAATAACGGTTGCCCATTAGGTCAAAGTAGCCGGACTAATTTTAAGGCCATTTCCCAAACATTTATTTAGATCAAAGATTGATAATAGGAAAACTCTAAAGAAACATCAGCCAGATAACTAGTTTTTATTAATGACCTGCCATACTCCGTAGCTAGATAATTAAAGCTTTTTTTTACACTCCAAAGAGGAGAGTGGACAAATTTATTTGATACTTTGATAACCACAGGACACTGGTTGAAAACTATTGATACAATCAGAGCTCATTCGATTTGCTCACGACAGACACTCCTATCAGTTAATTTCACCTGTGAATAGTTAATTATTCCCCGGATGCATATGGTTGATCCATTAATAAAATTTGACTATGTCATAGGTTTTCCTTTCTTTTGTCGCCCTCGTGTGCATTTTATCTATGGGAATCTCGGCTCTTTTTTCCTGTGGTGGAAGACAGATGTTAGCAGCATGGATACTTCGGTGAAGCGGGATTATAAATGGCATGCAGCAAGAATGAAGAACACTCTTTGAGCTTGGAAGGCCTGGCCCTGGATACATAATGAAGGCTCCGAAGCATGGATGAGAAACACAGAGCATTTCAAACAGTGCTTAAGCAAGGAGCTTCCTACACAGTTAATGCAAGGAACAGGAGTTTTATTTTGATAGGTATGCCAAATACTTTTTGTCTGCCTTGACAATCTGGGCCTTCCTATTCAAATCTACTTTCTCCTTCCCTGATTGCTGTTTTTGAAGAATTACATCCTAGGAAGCCAGAGGTGGTATTCAGCCGGTTTGCACCAGTTCGCCTGAACCAGTAGCAGAAATCATGGGTGGGTCTGCCCACCCGCCCCAGCTCTATGCCATCCTATTTAGGCACGTTTTTGAGGCTGGGTGCATGTGTGGAAGGCCAGACGCATGCATGGGAGGCCAGGCGCATATGTGAAAGGCAGGTGCACACACGAAAGGCCAGGCACGTGCAGTAAACTGTTAGTAATCTAATGTGAAACCCACTGCTGTAGGAAGCCCACAGATGGTTCAATGAAAAATGGCTTCTTTTTAATTTCATTTGTTTGTTTAAAACTATGGGGTTAAGATTTAATATTCTAAAAAACACAAAAACCGACTGTCCCACAGCAGATAAGGATGCTGTGTTTTTTTTGTAGAGGAGAGTATGAAGAGACTTGACTTGTAACCCCATGTTTGGGAGCAATGCTGCTATTAGGTTGGTGGGATCCCTGAGCACCCCAATCCTCTGGCCCTTGTAATGAACAAAGCCTTTATTTCTTCCACCTCTACTTGTTCCTCACTGTTGGCTGGTCTTTGTGCATTTATCTAATTTTGTGCCCTTAAACAAGCATCACCTGGGGCCTCTTCTTGGATGTATGACCTTGGGCTACAGAAAACAAAATAGAGGTTTCTGTGCATTTGTTTATTTGTAAATATGTCAACTATTGGTTCTTATCTATCCTGCACTTTTGGGAAGCTCTAGCTATCTTCTAATGGTGCTATGAGGCACAGGAATAATTCTCATTAAGAAGATTGTTGATTATTTTTATATTGGAGGAGGGGGCCGTTGTGTTACACTGCTGCAGTAGAATATTTGGGATGAGACACAGTATTACAGCCAAGTTCTAGTCTTCATTGTCATGTCCAGGATCTACTTCCATTTAATTCCTTGTGCCAGTGTTAATTTGTACACATTTTATGCATTGTGTGAACTGTGTAACATTAATAATTCCTTAATGCTTAGTTTTATGTTGTCGCAATGTTGCAAACAAAGAAAAAGAATGGAAGAAAGTTTATTATATGGCATTATGAATACTGTTATATATTTGTTGACATATTACTGAGATGTTAGATCATATGAAATACTGGCTTTTCCAATATAGCTAAGCTGACCTTAGCTTAGCTATATTTCGCATGCAGGTGTGGTATTTCCCCCCACCCCCAAATGATTAATTTCAATGTATTATAGAGCGCTAGTAATAGTCTTAAAGTCTATTTAATCAGCTATGCTCTGGGAGATTTCTGTGCTATTTTAAATATTTCAGACAAAGCTGGCGAGGAGGAGGAGAGACAGAGGAGATCCAATGACTCTTTTTTCTGCATTCATGGACTAGTGCAGGTTTTTTTCAAACTTGGCAAATTTAAGATGTGTGGTCTTCAAGTCCCAGAAATCCCCAGCCAGTTTAAAATTGCCAAGTTTGAAAAATAGTGCACTGGGGCATGAATGTTTGCGTTCAAACCAAACCAAACTACAAAACCCAATCTTCCCTTGGACCTCCAATCTCTAGAGGTCAGTAGGATCTGTTGTGGTGCTGCCTCCCAGTGGACAGATTTTTTTTATCACAAACATGTTCAGCGTTCCTACAGATACTTGAAAGATCACAGAGGAAAATATTGCCCTATTTTTTTTTTAATGTTGAACTTCTGCACAGTTTTAATTAACTATTTGAATTACAATATTTTAATCATGGATTCCTGTTGAAAAAGCAATCAAAGCATTAATAAAATAATGAAGAGCAAAGTGAAATGTAATGAAAAGGATTCTCTGTGTGTGTTTATACGATGGAAGAATCAACATTCATAATAAAATAATTGACTAATAAAGAGTTCCCATCATCCTGAAAAGAATTCAGGAACTGAGTTATTAATAGGCAGCATGATATGAACAACTTTTTTGCAGAATTTTATTTTTCTTCCTAGCATTTTGCTGCAAGTTCAGGCTTTGCTTTTTTTCTGGATCATTCAAGTGTTGATACATTTAGTTGTGATAGAAATTGACTGACCAGCTTGTCCTCAAACTTGATGTAGGCTGTGAGAGAGAATGAATGGCCTGAAGTTCAGTGGTGGGTTGCTCCCGGTTTGGCCCGGTTCGGCCGAGCCGGTAGCGGTGACACTATTACGTCACCGAACCGGTTCTCTTTCTTCAGGAGCTGGGCCCTCCCACCCGCTCCCACGTTATTCCAACCTTATATTTCTTCTTTTTTCACCCAGCTGAGAGGTGTGGCAGAGCGGATTGCTGCACCTCAGCTGGGCAGATTTGCAACGCACTTGCGAATCTGCGCACACAAAGCGAAGTGCGCGCATAAAGAGAACCGTTAGTAAAGCCGGTTAGAACCCACCCCTGCTGAAGTTACTCAGTCAGCTTTTTATATCTAAGGCGAGACTACATCTATTTAGAAATATTTAGATTTAGAAGTCAAACTAAATAGCTATAATATCAGACAGAAATCATTTAAATTGGCTTGATATTTATAGCAAGATGCTAAATAAAGTTTCCAATGTTTTCATTACCACCATTTATACCATTTCTAATATATAAACAGTGTAAATGTCAATGAGGGAAAGATTAACTGCTTTTGAAACTTTAGTAAATAATATGCCTCTTTTTTAAAGAAAACGTATAAAACATGTTATCCTTCATTATTGACACAAAGAAATAATTCAGAGCATTACATTGTATTGATTTGACAGGGGAAAGTGTTGTAGATAACTGTCCTCCAAAAGAACATTTACAAAATATCTCGCATTATTCCCTCCTAATATACAAGAAAAACTTTGTTAGTTGGTTAGGAATTAACCCCCACAAGACTGATTATATCTATAGGATATGTAGGAGTTAGCAGAATGCACAGTTGGGTGTTAGAACCAAAGATAGATAGTTAGATAAGCAGTAAAAAGATATGCTAGAAACCAGGAAGATCCCAAAGTTACTTAGAAACATGTGGTACTTCACTGAGCTTTATGATCTGCAAGGGAGGGCATTTTGAGAGTCCATGACTAAGAAAGGTTATTCATTTAGGGACACAGTCCTTCTTTGCTGTGACCTCCCAGCTTTGAAATTTAAAAGACTTGTGTAGCCTTTTGTTTTATGAAACATATCTCTGAGCAGCTCACAACAATAATATAAGGAAGAAGGAGGAGGAGAAGAAGGAGAAGGAGAAAAAGGAGGAGAAGGAGATGGTGCTAACATATCTGCTTGGTTCTTGATTTTTGCGGTCAAGACTTAGTCGCAGCCTAACCCTACCTTTCTATCTATTCTTTTCTGGGCTTAATATTGCCAACTGATGTCCTAAGCACAGTCCAACAAAGGCACTCCTCATTTCTTCCATTGCTTAATTTACAAGATATTAAGTCTCAATAACTGTTGAAAAATCAAGTGTGGCAGTGAAAGAATTAAAGGTATGACAGGTAGAGTAGAAGATCCCCCTTTGGTGCCCTAAGCATGCACTGCGGTGGTGGTGCAGTGGTTAGAATGCAGTATTGCAGCTTAATTCTGCTGACTGCCAGCAGTTCAGCAATTCGATTATCACCGGCTCAAGGTTGACTCAGCTTTCCATCCTTCTGAGGTTGATAAAATGAGAACCCAGATTGTTGGGGGCAATATGTTGACTCTGTAAACCACTTAGAGAGGGCTGTAAAGCACTGTGAAGTAGTATATAAATCTAAGTGCTATTGCTATTGCTACTAATTTTGATTAATGGTTAATCCAGACTGAATGCCTGTCAATATTATTGTGATGATGATGATGATGATGATGATGATGATGATGGTGATGGTGATGGTGATGATGATGATGATTGTATGCTTTAAATTATCGTTTCCTTTAATCTTGTATTAGTACTGTATCTTGGTTTTCTTCTTCTCTGGACAATAAGCAGGCTAAGAATATTTTAAATAAATAAATAACCAAGAAAAGCTGCAGCATGAATTTATATCTAGTTGGGTGTTAATTTATCAAGAGGAAGAGGAGGAGAAAACAACTATTAAGTTTTTATATCTAGTTGAGTGTTAATTTATTAAGGGGAAGAGGAAGAGATAACAACTATTAATCCTTGCCTAATAAAACAATTACTGTGGTTGATTCCTGAGATAATTAATTCTACAGAAAGAACTTCTTGGTAGCTACTATAAAGAATTCCCTCATTTTAACTACATTTTGATTATCTGTTTGAAGGGGAGCATAAAAGGAACATTGTATTTTTAAAATATTTTATATTTTTTGTATTTTATATATTTTATGTAAGCACAGGTTGCCATATTTCTAGAAACCTTATCGTGTGGTTCCTGAAGTCTGCAGCTTGTTGCAGGAAGAAAACTGTAATTAAGGTTAATGAAAACAATTTCCCTTGCCCAGCAAAGAATAACCTTGTCCTCTATGTAGAATGTGATTATGGATGCGGCCCCAATTTAGAAAGCAAATCAATTGTGTCACTAGCATCATGAACAAATATAACTTAGCATTAGATGCTAAGTTTCTAAGTTGTTGATCATTTATTTCATTCTATTTTTACCACGATGGGTTCACCATTTACTAAAATACCTGAGATCAAAATATCCGACACTTATCTATAGGATAGATTCAGCGCTAGGAAATAAGCAAGCTTTTTTAAAAAACAAACCAAATAACTTTTTTTAAAAAGTACAAATATCTGAAAATTTCTCTTCGTTCTCTCTTTTTTCCCCCAATAGGGAAAAGAAAACCTGTTCGACATGTTATTAAGAAATACGAATCAACCCGACCTTCCCCAAAAATTATGCTTCCCATAGGGAAAACTGTGTCAATTAAAGAGACATCTACTAAACAATCAGAACTTGAATATTATCATGGCCATAAAGATGAACTCTAACTGTAACCTAGTGAAAAGGAAGCTCAAATCCTAATTTGTCTTTTTGTTTTCGCTTGCTTTCCCAGGATTTCTTGTTTTCCCCTTTATTCTGTCCCATGGGACATTTGCCACTGTTCTGCACAGTACTACAATTATCTCACAGAAAAGAGCAATGCTGTTTTCAATATTTTCATGCATTCTTAAACAACTGGTTCTTTAGCGGTACTTGACCTCTTCCTTAGTGGAAGGCTTATTGATGGCAAGACACAACTGTGTCTACAATGGTACAGGGGATGAAGGGAATGCTGATGTTACAAGGGTGCTGTCTAAAAAATTAACCAAAAAAGTGCAACCGACTAGCATAGGCTACAGCAAGCTCTACTTAGTACTGCATGATCTACTTCCAGAATTAAAACAGTTCTTCAACATGAAAGCAGCAACTTCAGTCCAAGAAAATTATTCTGCCTCTGTTAAAAAGACTTATATAAGCCAATAGGCTGCTAAGAGGCAAGATCTTCCATTTCTCTACAAGATGCATTAACCTCTGCTGAAACTTCTTGCTCTGGTACAATTATTCTTTTGATCTATTAGCAGAATATGCATCTAAGAGATATATCAAAAAAGGGTGGGGACACATTAATTCAAGCCCTTGCCATTATGCATTTAAGTGTAAGATTAGCCATCCTGGGTGTGTTTCGTCAGACAGTCTGGATTCAGTATACACAGGGTTCATTCTCTACTTATCACTCAGGATAAGTATCATTATCATTCAACCCAGCGCTTCTTGTACTTGAACTGTAACCCTGACCAAACCACTCAGTATAATCTCCAAGTGTAGAGATAGGAGGAATTTCCTGTGCTTGGACAAAAGAAGCTTGATGCTTCGGGTCAACTTGTACTCTTATAGGTCCTCAAGAATTGAGGTAGTGGGGTGGGTATGAAGAAGAATCAGTTTTCAGATTCAAAGAAGGTGTAGAAGAAATTGATGACAGACACTTCTGAACTCCAAAGCTGACCCTAACAGAAAAATGAGCTAGCCATTAAGAGGAACATTGCTGTGGTCCTGAAAGTCACAATCTCCTTCAGCAATGTTGCTATGAAGTTATTAAGCAAACTGCCTGAAATCCACTTTTTCTTGACAGGAAACTTTATATTGGAAACACAAAAGCACAAACAACAGGATTCCCATTTTTTTTTTATTAAAAACTCCTGGTCATTCAGTTTTGCCATGGGTCAGGGCAGGGGCTTTTTCATTTATGATCCCATAAGAGCTTTTCTTATTTCTGTCACTTCTTAAATTAATAATTGGGATTCATTTTTTTTTATGAAATGCATATCCACTCAGACACACAATATTTTAATAAAGAATATGAGCCATAGGTAAGTATAATTAGCTCCAAACAATCTCTTTTTCTTTTTCCCCCCCACCCTCCAAATTTTCCCCAAGGGGTAATGCTGGGAGTTACAGTCATAATACCTTTCCTTCATAGGACTTTCATACTTATTATTCTGATATTAGAATATTACGTGTGGTTAGCTGTAGTCAGATTCAAGTCATTGCTGCACATTTTTAAGTTTTAGACTACAAAAATATATATGTGTGCATTAATAAGTGGGCAGCCTTAACAAATTCAACAAATAAATAATACATAGAAATCTACCACAAATGAATTCATGATCCTTATAATGGGTGTTGCCAAATTTGTAAGTATCTCTAAAACTTTTTGAACTAAGTAAATGTTGTTACTCTTGTATCAGTAAAATTTGCACTTAGCCTTGTACAAACCTTGATAGCTGTGACAATTTTGTGTTTAATGAAAGATAGCATATGTGATCATTAGAACAGCTATGTCAGTTTAAATATTTTTTTCCTTATACATGAATGAGGTCCCTTCAATAACCTTTGCAGTTTACTTAATCTTACAGTAAGCTCCCAGCAGACTATAAGACAAAGGACAACAAATTAGAAATTGAGGTTTTCCTGCAGTATTTATGTTGTGTTCCTAACAAGATATGTATAAATAATAACATGTATCCCAGGGCTCCTGGCCCACACAGCTTTCAGTTACCAGTTATTTACACTTTGTAGTTAAATACTAGGAAATTTAGGTTGCTTTCTTGGGAAGCACTGAAAAAGGAATCGGTCTGTCATGTATATATGTAAATGCCTAATATATATTTATTATCATAATCAACTCCCACTTTGTCATCACCATCACCACTCCCACTTACCTCTAGCCACTCCTCCTCTGTATATATATGAAAACACCCCTGGTTCTTATTTCTTCCTCTGTTTCTCCTGCAAAAGAACAGACATGAATAAATATTTACTAATATACAATTTAAGACTCTGAGTAATCATTGGGCTAGATCCTTGAATTATGACACGGTCAAAGCCTAGTGAGATGGGATTCTGAGATGTTCTAATAAAGCAGCATGAAAGAAGGTGCTTAGCTTCATTCAGGTACTGGTGCAGTGATAAGTGCTCAGAAAACATTGCACAGTTACAGTTTTCATAGGGAG
Source organism: Pituophis catenifer annectens (assembly GCF_029215685.1). Lineage (NCBI taxonomy): Eukaryota > Metazoa > Chordata > Lepidosauria > Squamata > Colubridae > Pituophis > Pituophis catenifer. The sequence continues at coordinate 90,144,398 of NW_027256883.1, forward strand.
AGAATCTTATTCTGGAATAAGAAGAGGGGTTGGTCATGCCAAGTAGACCCCGAGAAAACTGATTGGAAGCTCACTATGTTGGGACCGAAAAATTGTGCACATTTCACAAATGTTTAGAAAGTGCTTCACATAAGCACATCTCTCAACTATTCATTAAAGCAGCTGTGTCTTTTTTGCTTTTGTGTGAGCCTGGAAATAAATGAGCGGCTTTGAGAAATGACAGAGATACTGCGTTTGTGCAAAGCTTTTCTTCTGAACCATGTTCAAGGTTTGCACGACTGCAGTGGATAACAAAACAGGTCTAGGAAGATGTCCAATGAAAAAGCACACTGGTGTGGGCTCATCCAAGGGCAGAACCTCTCTGCTAGGGATGGGAATAAATAGTTATCCATGTATGCTGATTTATAGTGAAAAAGAAAAACAGTTCTGCATTAGCTTTGTCCCTTGCTTTCCTGCATGCAATTGCCAAATAAACTAAAATAAACATAATTTATAAGTTATTTTTCTTCTTGCTATTTGGATTCCCAGTAATATCAATTTGTTATCAGATTGTCCAGATAATTATTCAGACCGATATTGAAGTTTGATATTTAGAACCCTTTTCATGTCTCTGGGTTGTAATGGGACCTCTGAGCTGCTGCTTTAAGATCAGAGAGGAGGGAAATGAGATGATTCTTGTGCCCAGAAATGTTGCTTTGTAAACAGATGGAAGCAGAAACCTTCATGGTCATCCACATAACATTGATTCAAAAAGATCTGGACTTCTGAACTATGAGTGACAGCTAAAATACAATTGAAGCAGCTTCTGGGCCCTGTCAGTGAAGACCCCCTGATAAACTTCCAAGGAATCCCTGTGTTCATGACCTGAAAACAGTAAGTAACGATAAGAGTTAACAAGTGAGGAGCTCTGGTGGCTCAGCAGACTAAAGCACTTTATTAACATCCACTTACATCTGCTGCCTGCAATTACTGCAAGTTCAAATCTCACCAGGCTCAAGGTTGACTCAGCCTTCCATCCTTTCTAAGGTAGGTAAAATGAAGACCCAGATTATGGGGGCAATAAGATGACTTTGTATAAATATATACAAAAGTATGAAGGCTATTGCTTAACGCATTGTAAGCCGCCCTGAGTCTCCGGAGAAGGGCGGCATATAAATCAAATTAAAAAAAAAAAGTGCCTCTATGACATAAAAGATCAAAGATCAATGGATACTTCCGCAAAATGGAAAAGAGCACTTGGGTAGAAACAAGAATGGAATATATGTGTGTGTGTATATATACATTTTTCATTTCATTTTCTGTATTAAGAAGTAGCCTAGCAAGGTTACAGGATATAAACATTTTTACTCTGAAAACAGATAAGAACTGGTTCTCACCAGCTTCACATTATTGCATGATGGTCATGCCAACTCATCAGGTCAGCCAGCATTCATTTCCAGATATTTTTTTCTAAGTCAGCTAATTAATTCCTGCTACTTTCTCCGCATTTTGCTTTCTTCAAGATTTTCCCTCTATTAACCAAGCTCCCTCCACAAAAAACAGCTGTAATAGTTTGAAAAACTGCTGTTTTTAACCCTTCTTGATGTTGTAAAGGGAAGCCACGTTCTTCTCTGTACAGTAAATTCATAACTATTCTAAAAGAAATCCACATTGATGATCTATGTGTCATCTGCTCATTGATAAACAGAGACAGAGACCAGAAGGCCTGGGAAGCAAGTCTGCAGATAGCTGGATTACAGAGCAGTTGGTGGTGCTGGAGACTACTGTATGTTGGAGAAGGAGCTGGCATCTCTGAACCTAGAGTATATCAAGTTCCCAAAGGTAAACCCAGAAAGAGAATAACATGGGACAACCAGGGAGAGAACTTGGACTGAGGGAAAGAAGCAAGTCAGCTGACCGTTAAGCAAAGGAGAAACAGTCTGAAATAAAAGGTGATGTTTACTTCCAAGTGACTCACCTATCTGGCATCTCCAAGAAAGAGAAATGGATCTCCTACAATGTGAGTCAATAGGCTAACAAAATTCTGTGAAAGGGTTCGCAGGCATCTGGAAAGGGTTGGGGGGAATATCTACAGAAATATGAACAGAGATTTCATTTTTTACTGAGCTGGAGTGAGTTTTCAAAGTTAGGAAATTGTAGAAAAAACTCTGAAAATAAGTAAAAGGTTATGAGTTATGAGCCCGTTTAATGTAGTGGTTAAGGCATCAGGCTAGAAACCGGGAGATGGTGAGTTCTAGTCTTCCCTTGGCATAAAGCCAGCTGGATGACTTAGGGTCAGTCACTTACTCTCAGGAGGATGCAATGGCAATAAAAGTGCAGGGACTTGTTTGGGCAATCTCCAAGAATCAGACATTATTAAATGAAAGAAAAAAAATCTGGGTTATGTTAACAAAACTCAAGCAAAACTTGTGTATCTGTGAAGCAATAAATGAAGTCTTTTTGAAATAAAACCTTCATGTGCTCATGCATCATGTCTGTATCTGTTCAAATCAAACCTGTGACAGTAGCCACCCTGAGTAGCTGCTCTGGTGTCTTTTTGGTAACCTCCGAGTCTGAATTTTTTCTGCTTGCTTTCTTCCCCTTTTAGTGTAACCCCAGCATGTGGGCAACTGAAACACTGTTCAATCAACATATAAGCTAACAAGAAACCAATACCATCAGCATTGTGGATATTCCCTAATCTCCAGCATGTCTCTCTACAGCTGGGGACCACTGTAATCTGTATCTATCAATGGGACGCAGAGCAGTTTCCAGATGCAATGCTTTGCAGTAAAGACTCAACAAGCAGTGGTAGGGGAATTTTTGCAACTTTCTATTTGTTTCAGGCAAAACAACACTCCACCAACTCTGATAGGGCAAGTTGCCGTATATAAATACAAAGTAAATCCCACTCCCTTCCAGCACTGAAAATGTTATCTAGTCTGGTAATGAAAGGACTGCAAGCAAACAACCAAGATCGGGAGCACCACAGTTCAACCCTGAGCTTCATATATCCTCTTCTATTGGAATCATGGCAATAATGGTACACTATTCACTCCTGCCACTTGATGGGTTATGTTCCTTCTTTAATTACACACCTGTGAGCATCATTCTTTGATGCTGCATTTCTCATGAATGTAGAGTGTGCAAAAAGTAAAGAGTATATATTAGAGGTTGCTCATAATATATGAATGCGCTCCTTCATCTACTGTTTCTGTGCTGTGCTGTGCTGTGCTGTGCTGTGTTGTGCTGTGCTGTGCTGTGCTGTGCTGTGCTAGAACAGAACAGAACAGAACAGAACAGAACAGAACAGAACAGAACAGAATAACGGAGTTGGAAGGGACCTTGGAGGTCTTCTAGTAGTCCAACCCTCTGCTCAGGCAGGACACCCTATACCTTTTCAGACAAATGGTTGCCCAATCTCTTCTTAAAAACTTCCAGTGTTGGAGCATTCACAACTTCTGGAGGCAATTTGTTCCCCTAATTAATTGTTCTCATTGTCAGAAATTTTCTTCTTAGTTCTAGGTTGTTTCTCTCCTTGATTAGTTTCCATCCATTGCTTCTTGTAGTGACCTTAGGTGCTTTGGAGAATAGCTTGACTCCCTCTTTTTTGTGGCAACCCTTGAGATATTGGAACACTGCTATTATGTGACCCTTAGTCTTTCTTTTCATTAAACTAGATATACCCAATTCCAGCAACCTTTTGTTATATGTTTTAGCCTCCAGTCCCCTGATTATCTTCATTGCTCTTCTCTGCACTCTTTCTAGAGTCTCCACATCTTTTTTACATTGTGGCAACCAAAACTGAATGTAGTATTCCAAGTGTGGTCTTACCAAGGCATTATAAAGTGGTATTAATACTTCACGTGATCTTGATTATATCCCTCTGTTAATGCAGCCTAGAACTGTGTTGGCTTTTTTGGCAGCTGCAGCAGCACACTTCTGGCTCATATTTAAGTGATTGTCCATTAGGATGCCAAGATTCCTCTCACACTTACTACTATTGAGCAAGGTACCCCATATACTGTACCAGTGCCTAAATGTAGAACTTTACTTTTTTCACCATTGAATTTCATTTTGTTAGATAGTGCCCAATGTTCAAGTCTGTCAAGATCCTTCTGTATCGTAAGCCTATCTTCTGGAGATAGGCTTTCAACTGTAATCATTTATTTAGACATTGGAAATATAACTCATCAGGCCTGCTCAGGCAGTAAGCAATTCTTTTTTTGGTAGTGATGGGGAAATTGGTTAGCAGAATTACACAAGAGAGCAATATTTAGGACAGGAGAGTTTCCTCCCTTTCACATGTAAGAAGATTTCCCCAAACTACATTTTCTTGTATCTTTTTAAAAGCAAACTTTAGGTCTACAGTTCCCTAAAAAGAAACCATGCAGAGATTTCTGCTCCTTTAGATTCCTTACTTGCTCAGAGAGATACAGCCAGTAGCTACCAAGACTGGCTGGTTTCCCCTTAAATTGTTCTGTTCAGTTCAGTACCAGCTGCACCATTAAATCAAGTGAGGCTGCCCCTTCAGGTAGCAGAGCGGTGGAGAGATGGATCCAAGCACTGAGCTGGTGTGCAATCAATCCCCTCTTGCTGTGCCATAAATTAGCCTCTAGAACAGTGATGGCTAACCTTTTCCGGACCCCAAAATGCAATGCGCACCCCCCCCATATGTGCCCTGACCCCATTCATGTGCACCCCTTCACATGCCCCGACTCCCCTCGCATGCGTGTGCCCCCCACACATGTGTGTGACCCCCATGCATGCATGGCAGAGACCCAAAGACCAGCTGGCTGGTGGGAAGCATGCGTGCATGTGCGGTGGAGTTGAACTGGGGCGATGGCTTGCATGCCCACAGAGCACGCGTGCCATAGGTTCGCCATCACGGTTCTAGAATGTTATCCCATCACTGTCTCTGACACCAGATTCTGTTGCCAGTCAAATCGTTTTTTGCATGTAGAAAGAAAAGGTTCCACCTTATCTTGCTTTTCATCAGCTGTGATTCTACGTTCAGAAGTTTAATAAAATGATTTTTAAATTGATGAAAGAGATGGAGAAAAGTCTTTGCAATTGCTGTGCTTACTGGAGTCACTCTTTACCACAGCATTTGTGGCTCAGTGGATCTGGGAAGTACACATTAATGTAGCAGTTCAGCCCTCGTGGCATGAAATGGATTTCCTATAAATCTAGACTGACCATGAAAATCAAAGCTGCAGGCACATGACACTAGGTACAGTATCTGCAATATATCAAGAAAAGATATGGCCCCCATTTGGGAGAATCACAATTGCCATCTCCAATGTGCTTAGCTGCTCTCACAATGAATGGTGTTGTTTAAAGGCTTTAGAAAGAACTTTTTTCATTTTTAGCTTCTACGTGCAAAGAGCCCACAAGATGTGATATGGTGTCAAGATGAGATGTAGGCACAAAATGATCCTTCCTCAAGGCATTATCCATCTTGACTTCTGCCATTCTGAAGCTCTTCAGAGAACAGAATCTGAGGTCATTTGAATAGGAATTGGAACACTTAAGACTAGCAACATCTAGGTTTGGATTGAAACCTTCTACCTTAAACATTAATCTCTGGCAGCAGCCAAATGAAAGTTCACACACCTCAATATGGCTTGCTGCTCTCCTGAATTTCTTTCACATCAGTTTCTTTTCTATCAACTTTCCATGCATCCCTTCTGTAAAAAAATGAGCCTTCTAAATAAAGTTCCACAATGAAGAATAAATAAAAACAGTGTGCCTCTTATTTATTTTCCCCTTATAACTGAAGAATAGAAACCGCCAGTCAGCTTCATCCTTAAATCATGGTACCGCTCTTTTTGCAAATTAGGTAGTCCCCATATCTCCATGGGAATCATTTTGGTGGACATTATCCAAGCTGTGTTTTGAATATTAAATATTTCCTGACGAAACTCCTTTTAAGCCTCATTTTCACATTCTGGGTCTGAATAAGACAAAATAGCCATATTTCTGAGGAAACTGTAACCACAGTTTAAATGCTAGCCTTAGGCAGATGTCTGCATAATGAATTCTACATACAGGTAGTCCTTGATTCATGACTGCGGTTGGGCCAGGATTTCTGTTGCTAAGAAGCAATTATTAAGTGAATTGTGCATGACTTTTTTACGTTTCTTGCCACAGCTGTTAAGCAAATCATGTGATCATTAAGTGAATCCAGTCCCCCCACCCCCCAATTGACTATGCTTATTGGAAACCGGCTGGGAAAGTCGCAAGAGGTGAGCAGTGTGCCCCTGATTGCTGCAACCACCAAAAATAGATGCTAGTTGCCAAGCATCTGAAATTTGGATCATGAGGAGGCTACAATTATTGTAAGAGCAAGGACTGGTCATAAGTTTTTTCATTGTTGTTGTAACTTTGGAGGTCGTTAAACAAATGATGGTAAATTGAGGACTACCTGTATTCCAGATGAATGTGAGCTAAGAGAAACATACCAGATGATGGCAGCATGTTGCATGCCCAAGCACCATTACCCATTTATTCCAAACAGCAGTTTAGGATATTTGTTCACGATTTTTCCAATGTCTATTCTGCAGAGTGACTATTTTCTTCATTGAAAAAAAAAAATGAAATTAAATTGGTGCTATTTTCAAATAAATGTCCTTTCTATCTTTCTTTTTAATTTCAACAATATTACATACAGCTTTCCTTTTCATCGTGTTCTGAAGAAACAGGGAAATTATTATTTTTTTTCTAGTGGATTTCCTGAGCAATAATTTATATCAGTTGAAAGCAACTTTGCGAGAATGCCCACTTCCAGGGAGCACTGTAAAGACACTTCCTCCTACTTTTCAAAGCCTGCAAAAAATATTTGTATTGTGTATAGTCCTTTAAAGTGAAATCCATCATCCCATTCCAGATGCAAATTTAATGGTTGTTTGAAAAGGAAATGTGTGTTTTACTTTATAAGTAATTAATCTGTATGCATAAGTTTTTACAATTACAGGCAGAGATCAAAATTATGTGCCATATTAATTTTTAATTGAGCAGTATTTAAACTGAAAAAGTGCATTAGTTGCTTTGGTCGTATTTAATATTTTACAGGAGATTGTTCTGTGAATAAACAAATCATTGGTAATGAAAACAATAAGCTGTTTACAACTATTTCTTGCACTCATCTTTGAAACATGCAGCTTTTCTTCTGGGTGTTGCTGCAAGTTCTATTACTTTTCTTTGTAAAACACGCTAGGCAATGTTCAGAATTACAGTTTTGGTTTGATGAAATGGTCATGGTAGGGTTAGCAACATAAAATGGTTGTCTGTATTTCCTCTTAAACAAGGTAGAACAAGAACAAGGCAACTGGGTTAAATCACTGTCAGCTAAGGAGATTTCCACATCCTTCCCAGCTTGTATACTATGTGTTATAAAATTCAGCATTACAGATATCTCAATTGTGCGCCAAGAAAATTAAATTTAAATTAAGCCAATCTGGATAAAATCTTGAAACAGCAATCTTTCCAGTTTGTATATGGTAATAAAAAAAAAAAAATCAGCAGCAGAGTGGAGCAAGAGTCAGCAAAATCCGAAGATTTGTTCTTTTATGGTTAATTTACAAAAACATAAGAGGATTCAAAAATGTTGGTGATTATTTCTTTCTGTCCAGTACAAACGAGCACTGTAATAAATATAAGAATGTTACCAGGACATGATAGATTTTTTTTTCTTATTCAGAACAATCAAAGTTTTCTAAAAACGAAGGAATTTTAATTGGGGCAGGGCAGCTGCCACATATGGGCTGCTCTTTTAAACAGAGAGAGCTATGCCTTTGGCAAACTTGTAGAGCACATAAGCCTATTGAATTGTTCATGTAAGTGGCTGTGGTGATGAAGTAGATGGAACATTAACTGCAGCCTAAGTGGAGGAACTCTAGGGATGGATTAGATTGAGCAGAAAATGAGACCTAGCTGAAGGCCCATTTTAAGTTCTCCTTATAATGAAGGTAATGAAGAATACCCATTTCTCTACCTTCACTGATTCTTTGGACCGATTGCTCTCATATATTGTGAGGCATTTCCTTCACTAAAATTCTGAAGGGGGCCAGGGGAAAGAGAGTTGGAACAGTTGGTCCTTACAGCAAACAGTTTTAATTATTCTTTGTGGCTAAAGTTGTTCAATCTGCCTCAGCTTGGAAACCAGAGTTGGGAAATCATAGAAAAGTAAAGATAATAACGGCTTGTTTTGTTTTTTGGGATTCTTTTCCTGCAGATCACCAGGAAAATGATTATTCTCTACTTGGAATCTTGTCCCTCCTTGCAAATTAAATTAGTTGGGATGGAAGTGGTCTCACAATTAAGGAAAAGGATCGGTGCCTCTGAGCATGAGATGTGGAGGCACTGACAAATTCTCTTTGGGACAACCATGCAAATTATAAGTCCAACTCAAGTATTCCTTGAGGAATAATCATTCCTGTTTCTGGGAAGTGTGATCAAGAAGATATATGCATCTTAGATATCAGGATCATTTTCATCTGATCTTTTAACTGCTCATCTCAAGAGGTGACAAATCTAAAGAACAAAAGTCTGCTTAATCAGCAAGAATAGAAACAATTATGAGGGCAAACAGATTTGAAAAGAGAAGGAAGACATTGTTTTTACTGCCCATTTGCTTGAGCTCTTCTTTATTCCTGTAAATAAGAATGCTAAGGAGACAGATTATGATCGGTGACATTTTTTTACATATTTAATAAAAATTTGATTGACATCTTTCTTGTGCAGTCTACCTATTAGAAATGTTAATGAATGAATGAAACAGCAATTGTTTGAAAACTATCCAGAACTCACTAATACTCTCAATACACTCTTATTCTCATATCCAGTAGACAGCCTTCTATCTAGAAGGAAAAACAGATTTTAATACTACACATTTAGTTGTAAATTAAATAACATTTTGCCATTTTAAGATTAAATAACGGAATAGCATTGACCATGCTGACGGTTAGATGTTTTCAGCTGAGAATAATTTTCTCTTGTGATAGAGGTGCAAGATAACTTAATTCTCTCTGCTGTAGATAGAAGTCGCCCCTTCACAATTGATTATGTTATGGTCTCAAAATCTACTGCTATGATTGCTTTCTTTCTCCAGGGCCCTATTTACTTAAAGAAGAAATAAGTGCTCAAAGAAAGAGGTGTACTATGAATTAGGCAGAACTTAATTTAAGTTTCTGTAGATTTTCAGGCAAGTCATACTGGGTGCTATTGATTGTAAGAAATGTTCTGGATCAAATGGGGAACCAGACCAATAAATGTTTTAAAAGAACATTTATTTTACTTACAGTATGGGATACAGTAAGGTAATTTAAATTTCTAGACATAATGTTCCTATGTGGCCTTTATGTATAGGAAAGAACATTCAACAGAATGAAACAATTTTTTTTTTACTCTGCTCAAAATGTAATAAATCAGCCTTACTGAACCTCAAGAATATTCTGCTAATTTCTTTGTCTAATTCCATCCCTCCAATGCTTGTCTAAAGTTACTGCTGTTTATAAGGTAGCTAATTCCATCATGCAAAATAAAGTGTGACAATGACATATGTGGCTGAGTCAGGTACTGTTTCTAATTGCAAAGTGATCATTCTACCTTCTCAGGAATTCAGTTTAAAGCAGTTTTCTGTACAAATATTGGATCAGGGGTGGGTTCTAAAATTTTTTACTACTGGTTCTGTGGGCGTGGCTTATTTTGTGGGCATGGCTTGATGGTCATGTGACAATTATTTAGGATTTAGCAGAGGTACTGGTCTACCAGGCTTTTAACTGCTTGCAGAGCTGTACCGATCTACCCATTTATTTTTGCAGGCACTGATCTACCCATTTATTTTTGCAGGCACTGATCTACTCATGTATTTTTACAGGCACTGGTCTATCCATTTATTTTTGCAGGCACCGGTCTACTCATTTGTTTTCTTTTAACAATGATCAGCTGTAGGGCAGCCCTTTGAAGCCCCATGGTAAGAATTTAAACAGTTTTTTTCCTTCTAGCCATCAGCTGGGACTCAGGAGGCAGCAATAGATTGGGGGTAGGGCCAAATAAAAGGTAAGAATAACGCAGAGGGGCGGGGGGGGCAGAACCGTGAGGAACCCACCACTGGCTTAGATGTCATTTTATGCCTAGTTTCTTGAATCATCTTAGCCAGCAAAGCTTGCATTTCACACCCCTTGGTAGTAATCAGAAATCTGATGAATGATAAGACGAGTCCCTCAACCCCCAACTTGGAATTTCAATAACTCCAGTAATTTATTTCTCTTTTCACCAAAATGGTTTTTTTTTTCTTTCATCAGCTCTCAGACTAAGAAGCCAGCTTTTGCTTTATAATTACAGGGCACCCCACCTACCTGAATTGCTTTCCCCCCACCAAGATTTTAGAGTCCAAGGGTGGACTGCACTGTTAGTTGAAACAATGCTATTGTAGAGTTGCTACTTTAGCATCACTGCAAAAGGAGGAATGTACAGTATCAGCAACAAAGAGGAATGGGAGCTGCACAAAAAAGCAGGATCAGAATCATCTGGTTTGTCAAAGGCTGCACGCAAGAGAAATGCATGCTTGTCACCTCTAGGACCACAGTTTCTTAAGGAATGGAGGGAAGCTCAGGGAAAGTGCAGTGATGAGGACTAGACAGAGCTTAAAGTAACATCTTAAAGCCAAATTATCCTGAGACTCTTTGGCTTTTTAAAAAACAAAAAATATGAAAATGCAAGATTTGGATGATGATTGTGTTTTACATATTTAGAGGAAAAGTGGGATGACAAAGGAAGAATTTTGAAAGCAAGTTACCCAAGACAATGTGCTTCTGACTTATTTTTTATAAACTAGTCAGAGATTTTCCATTAAAAAATGATAATTTTTTTCTTCTTTCTTTTCTTTCTTTTTTCTTCTAAGCAGGGACATTCACAGGAGATTGAGGAAAGAAAAACCTCAAAACAGTAACTGCAACTGTAGGATTGAAGACCCTGCTCCAATTTATATGCAATGTTTTATACTACCATCCCTAACCCTGGCCACATCTGTTTAAGGTTGAATCAGTTTCTATCTGCAGCTGTTGAAATAAAGACTTTTCCACAACAGTCCTTTGAGTTTCTTCCTATTTGTTCCAATCTCCCAGTCATTTGCTTTGTCAATGTGGAACCTTATGTTAACAGATTACAATAAGTCCTCGATGTATGACCATAATTGAGCCCAAGATTTCTGTTGCTAAGCGAGACGTTTGTTAAGTTAGTTTTGCCCCATTTTATGACTTTTCTTGCCACAGTTGTTAAGCGAAACGCTGCGATTGTTAAATTAATAAAATGATTGTTAAATGAGTCTGGCTTCCCTGTTAACTTTGCTTGTCAGAAGGTTGCAAAAGGCAATTACATGATGATGGGATATTGCAATTGTCATAAATATATGCCAGTTGCCAAGCATTCAATTTTGATCGTGTGACCATGAGGATGCTGGAACAGTCGTTAAGTGTGAAAAATGGTCATAAGTCACTTTTTTCACTGTGATTGTAACTTTGAACAGTCACTAAATGAGTGGTTGTAAGTTGTACTGTATTCACCTGTATTCACTTGTCTGGACTGTTAGAAAAACAAGCCTATTCATTGATTAGGCTTTTCATGTGCAAAATATGTTCTTCCATTTCTTCAAACATCAGGAGATAACCATCCTTATCTACAACAGAAAAGGTAACATTAAGGACTTGTCTTGTGCCTTTTCACATCATATTTCTGTTCTACTTGAGTGATAGATAATTCATAATGCCAAATAAATTTTACACCTAAGGTTTTCTTTCCTGGTCACTTGGCCGTTATATTCTCCATATCTTGTGGTTTAAATAAAGTATCAGCCAGGTAATGCAAATTTGGTATAATAGTTCCCAAAGCATTGCAGTTTCCACAAACAGTATATGCAATTCTATTTCCCTTTTTCTTTTTAAGCGACTTTCTTTAATACGTGAGTGCATAAATAAAGAAATAGAAATAGTGATAGAACCAATCAATGGGAGAGATTAAAGATACTATAGATTTATTACATAAATTGTCCATACTTAAAGAATGTGATTTAAATAGAAAGGCTATGATAAACAAGTTGAGTAGTGCTAGATTTTGTTCACTAGTAAAATTTTAACTCAGTCACCGTGATCTATGAAGAGAAAAACTCGGCTGTACTACTGGCTGAGTTATTGCGTGAGAACTCATAAAATTCTTTTCCTGGTCACATACAGAAAGCCAAAAATGTTTTTGATGAAAAACTGGTTCCTGAGTTAAAGGCCAGAAGTAAACCTTTTGTGCCTGGTATTAAGGTGGGTTTTTTTAATGCACAGGAACAGAATGGGACATTTCATCATATGATCCATACCTGTTCCAGCTCTGCTCTAAAATTGTGAAGAAACAGGTTGTTTACCATCTCAGGATGGGCCATGCTAGACTGATGGGAAGCCTTTCACAAACCTACCTATTCCCGTACTAAATGACGGGTTATGTTATATGAAGAGAACCTTACATTGGGGATTGTAAAACACTGGGGATTATTAAACTATATTATCTCAGTTCAGCATCAGTTGTCAAAATTAACGGGTGGGGAAAAAAATATCACACTGCTAAATAATAACTAAGCAGAAAGGGAAGGATAATTTATATCCCCTGTCCTGAGCATTCCATTTCATTACATGTGATTTATCCTGTCAAACTTAATCAAGTGAAAAAAAGGTAAAGTTATACTGTCTTGCTCTCTTTATTACTGATCTTACATAAGCTTTCTGATCACAGTTCCCTCTGGCTTTGCTGAAATCATGCTCTTCATTTGACATTTTCTCTCTGATTTTCTTTGAAAAAAATTAAAGAAATTTGGGAAGAAATTCTATAAGGCTTACTTTGCTTTGCATCTCCTTTTCTCCTTTCTGGAGTATAGGGAGAAATTTTTCCCTGTCTTTAGGCCACAGAGTCTTCTTCCTTATTCACCAAAAACCGGCTGTTAGCTGCAGGTTTAAACAAAATTCTGAAAATGTAGTTTTCATTTTGTGCCTTCCTATTTGACAGCTGGTTATGCCTCATTTCCCAGTAAAGCTGGTTTCTAACTATTCTGTCCCTGCAAGTGTTTCTGTTCTGCTTATAAATAATTTCAGTAAAGCCTTTCTGTTGTATTTTTAACCTCATTTGCCTTTATCATCTCTTTTGTTATTGTGCAAAAGTAATCCCATCTCACTTCAGATTCTTTCCAGATTTTTCTGAGTTTCTTAAAATGAGCGATCATTTTCTTATATTCCTATTTGTTGACATTCTTGATCATGATATCTTCCATTGTTCTGCTTGCTTCTTTTGAAACTCTATGTTCAAACATTATACATCCTTCTTGATACACATTTTTGAACTTTTGATCAGCTAGAATTACAATATAATGGGTTGTAGGAAAACGCAGGAAGAAGCCCATACATGACAAAATGTTCCACAGCTGAACCTGTACTATTGTTGCTATAAGGCTGTTTCCCACCAGCTGGTGATATGCAGAAATAAAAAGAATGAATCATTGTGTTGGACTTGCAAAATCAGGGCAGTTACATTTAGCAGTGAATTTTTTAAAATGCAGTAGAAGCATTATTGGGATTGGAAATGGAATTAACAAATTTCATCCTGAAATACCCATTATTTGCAAAGAGAACATCAGGAATCACTACAAAGTACTTCCAAAGAAGACATAGCGAATTAAAGAGAGCTCTGTGAAAGCAGAGCTGATAACTGTAACAAAGGCCAAGGAACCAGTGATGAGATTGGTTCTTTGGAATCTCTCTGGATAAAGAGAGGATAGGTGACCTGTCCAAATATATTCTAAACAGCTGGACCTCATTTCCTAATCACTTTCAGAAATTGCTCATTAAATATTTCTGAGCCAATACAGACTTTCAGAATGACAAGTTTGAAAATGTCGGGTGTTTCTGCCTTCAATCCTGAACGAAAAAAAGGTTTAATTGCAAGCTTACGAATTTAAGAATCTAAAATAAACAGCAAAAAGCTAAATAAGATTTTGATCCCAGAAAGTTATAAACAGACTAAGGGACCAGATGAAATTGGAATATTGAAACTTTCACAGTGAGATTTTGGAATTAATTATAAAGTACAAACAGCTTCTCGTGGGAAATCCTAATTTGGTTTCTACAAGACCAAATTTTTACAAGATCAAATTTACAAGACCATATTTTACAAAATATGGTAGATTTAAAAATTTCATGATTTCAAAAACTGATTACTAGACTGGACTAAAATCTTTAGGTAAAGATGTATGGGCCCATAAGATGGTGCAAAACATTCTAACAATAAAAACCCTGAAGGAGACTTTTTAAGAATAAAATTAGAATAGTACCCATAATATTAACAATGTCAGCAATGATGTTTGCTTCTATTGCTAGACCATGTCCAAAAATATTACTGAAGAAACATCAGATATAGAACAAATCTTATTTGACAAGATAGAGATAGTATCAAAAAGTGGATTTACAACTGACAGGTCAAGAGAATGATTTAGAAAAGAATGTTTCACTGGATCTACCAAAAAAATTAGACAAGATTTTAAAATGTAAAAGGCCTATGCCAAATGACAAACCAAGAGAGTGAACTGGATATGTCTGGCTACTCTTTATGGACTTTTTGCTGACACTGGGACTGAAAAGGTGATGATTTATGGATTTGTTTATACACAAGAGATTGGATATGGGATGAAGAGATAACTAACTTTAAAGAGGGTGAAGAGTTACTAATTTTTTTTATATTGTGATGAAGGTTGGAAATCACTTTTTCACATTTCTTTTCTCTATTATATTTCCTCCTCCTTCCTTCCTTCCTTCCTTCCTTCCTTCCTTCCTTCCTTCCTTCCTTCCTTCCTTCCTTCTTTTACTTTTTATTCTTATTCTCTTTTCTTTAACTTTACTTTGTATTAAATGTTACTATTAAAATAAATCTGATATGAAGTTGAACGTTCAAACAGTTGAAAGAAGCTGTGCTTGACAGAGTTGCATGGAGAGCAATTGCCTATAAAGTTGCCAACAATCGGGCACGACTACATGATTAAAACAACAACAAAATTAAAATAAAAGTTCATAATTAAAAAAGGAATCACTGCAAGTCATGAACTTCATTGATATGGAGCTAGGGAAACTATGAAATGACATGAAATATGAGGTGGGTTGTTTTGTTTTTTTTAAGGAATAATAAGAAACTACCAGAGACATTGAAGCCAGAAGAAACCAAAGTAAATATTAGAACAGAAGTGGAAATTGACTAGAAGAGAAGCCAAATTAAAAAGAAATCTCAGGACAGAACAAAGAATTTCAGAGACTCCTTATTACATATAAGCAGTAATACAATGACATCTGTACAGACATCAAGGATAGAAATAACATGGAAAAGCAAAAAATTCTTTCAAAGGCTCTCCAAGCTCAGAAGAAAGTCCCTGTCCTAATACTTTCTTTTATTCGTATCCTTTTCATGTATTTATAATTATGTTTACACTTGTACCTGTCATAAAATACCTGCTTCATGAAATAAATAAATACTTAAACATATCTGTTTGTAAACCTTTATTCAAAGGATGGATAATAAATGATTCAAAGAAGATCAGTAAAAGATTAAATATATATACTATAATTCTTCCCAATTAGGATATCAATATTCAAGATATCTTAGAAGATACCCACTATTAACAGGAACCTGAATTCACATCAACACTTCAGTGCTTAGCAAGCTATAGGAAATGATGGTATATCGAGAGAAATATGGCAAGCAAGAAAAGAATAAATTTTGCCAGCAAATTTGAAGAATAACACAGAGACCAACAGATTGAAAGAGATTGGTGTATAACTCAATAACAAAGGGAATAAAGTATGCATAGAATCCTTAGTCTCACATGCTAGTGAAATAATCCTTAGGTTCTTCCAACAAACATCCTATATGGAAAGGGAAATAACAGATGTTCAAACTGCTTTTAGAGAAGGCTGAGAAACAAGAAACATTATAGCTGAGGATTGTTGGATAATTTAAAAAGCCAAACAATACTAAAATAAGTCAATACTGTATATGGTTTATTGACCATAGAAAGGGCATTGATTGTATTATCTATTAGGTATTATGTTCTTAAAAATTATAATGCTAGACTATCCCATTATTCTCATGCAAAATCTATACAGGGCAGTCCAAATTAAAAATGTTGGCAAAGGAGTAAGTTAAAGTTGCATCCTCATTTATATATCCTATATGCTTAATACATACAAAGGGAATGGGAAAAGATCATTGTGGCTCAAAACTGGAGTAAGAAACATCAACAACATGCACCATGCCGATGACACTACAGTATCCTGATAGCCAAAAATATGTTATAGACCAGCACTTGATGGGATAGCAATGAAGACCTTGAAAAAATTATTCAGATTTTATGACCTAACTATACCTGCAATGATAAGAATTATGTAGGTAATGTTTATGTTATAGAATTGAGAGTTGAATTTGAAGAAGGAAGATGGAATACCTCAATGTGGAGTTGGAAAAAACTCTACAGAATATCATTGATAGCCCAATAAAACAAGTGGACCATTGAACAACTCAACTCAAAGTTCTCATTTGAGGCATTAGTGACCAGGCTTAAATGATCATATTATGTGAAGACCCAATTACCTTGAAAAGTCAACAATGCTGAGAAAGGTAGAGGGGAAAAAAGAAGAAGCGGATGATCAGCAGGAAGGTGGATGGATTCGATTACAGGGGTGATATTTGCACAATTGGTAAACCTGAAGCTCCAAATCATGTGGTTGTTAAGGTTTGACAGACGTGATGACACGTAATCAATAGCTAACAAAGTAATGGGAAAAGGCTATATGTATTCTCCAGGTTATAACTTGCTGGCAGAAATTCTCTCTCTTCAATTTTCTGAATTTAATCCATATGTTTGACATGTCTGTTTTTCAGTCAATATATTTGGAAGTACAGTATATTCACTGAGTAGAGTATGCTTCTTATTTTCTGCTTTCTATTATACAGTATAAATCTGTTTGATTCTGAGGTTACCCATGTCGTGATATTTATGTTGTATGACTATGAAGTAACAGCTTTAGTCACACATTTCCAAGATTAACATCCAGAAATGCAGTCATAACAAGCACCTATAAGATATTGATCCATCTAACTCAGTATACTTTACTTTGACTGGCAAAGTCCTTTCCCATTGCTAGGATATAGATAGGATATAGATAGGAGAGAGAAAGAGAGAGAGAGGGGGAGAGGGAGGGAGAGAGAGAGAGAGAGAGATTCTGTCTTTCTTTTAAGGATTATTTAGGTTATGACCACAACAAAAAATCCTATAAAATAGATTAGGACAAGGAACTACTTATTTACTTAAAACATTTACATATATAGCCACCTATCTTATAACCAACTCTGGCCAGCTCCCAGACAATGACAACTAAGTGAGCTTTCATGGTTGTGGGTGGAAGTGTACTTTGATCTTTCTTCTCCTAGTCCAGCACATCAACCACTATATGCCTTATTGGCGGTGTACGCGTACAGTATATGGTCAGCCACAGAGTTTGGCCTTTCTTTTCTTTTTTTTGAAATCAGCATCCAAGGACCTCTAAAGGCTAGAGTCAGCGATGATGCAAAGTCATCAAATAAGAGACTCTAATGAGGTAGAATCTCAGGGTAGGTTTCAAGCATCTGCAATTCCTTGGCCTATTAAAAGAAACATTTCAGTAAGTGACATTCTTGGAGTACCCTGTCTGAAGGGTTTGAAGAAAAATACATAATTAGGGTGATAGATGTTGAAAAGAAAGAGTTTCAAAGTCACAAGGCAGTTATTATTCTAAAACACACCCAAACAAAGTAAATGACTGATATGTGGCAGGTTGCTAATTAGATGCATTTTTGTCCCTCCTCTTAATGACAAGCTTTCCTTACAGGGGAACTATCCTGACAAGAGAAAGTAGATAGTTCTGTCAATTTGTAATCACTAGTCGGAGACATACCATTTCACCCATACCTGTTCTTTGTTTGCAGCTGGAATGGTGAGGAAATCATATTGATTAAGCTCTGAAAATTGTTTTCTTTGACAGAAGCTAATTCTAAACTAAGCATTTCCTGAAACAGAATCAGAGAAAACATTTTACATGTCTATCATTTGTCCTTGGAGGACATGAAACAAATAAGTTTTAATAAAGCTTGACACTAGTATTATTCTGTGTGGCCTCTGGCTGTAAGCTTTCCTTTCCCAGTTTGTAGAATCGAAGGGATAAGAAAACAGTTTCACATTAAGAGGAACACACTGTACTGGTTAATCATACCATGCAAAAATAACAATGCTGCCAGCAGGAGAATGGAATGTGCGTGGAAAATAAAATTGAACTGAATTAAGAAAAAATTTGGAAAGGATGCAGCTCAAAGGCTAATATCGGAGCTGCATCTTGGATACATGCCTTTCAATCAATCATTGATGCTTCTGAGTAGAGGAATTTTTGTTATTTCTGACAATAAAACATTTAAAAGGTTACTGGCTAAAAAATAAACTCACTTTTTCATATTGTGTTTTTTTTTTTACAAAAAGAAACCTTATTGGAAATTGGAAATGAATTTCTGAAGGATATTTAAATCTCGGAAAAGTGTATCTGCTAAACAAGAGTCACTGATGGGATTTAGTGACTGGAACAATGCCTTCAGAGTGGGCTAGTCAGTCTTTCAATGATTTTTGTTTGCTTTGCTACGAAAACCTAATTATTTTTAATTCAGGCAAACCAAAGGCATTTGAGGAAATCTTGAGTAAATTTGTGGCTTAAAACTTAAGTAAAATTAATTAAAATAGAAGCTAATTAAGCTTAACATTTTTGTGAATGCAGCTATTAGGTTTGTAACTCATCCAGGTCAAGTATATCATATGAACCCAGCCATTGTCTTTTGTGACTGATTCCCAGCCAAGTACTGCCAAATCTCCCAGGATAATTGTTGGTCATATGCAGACTGGCAATTCATCAAATGCCAATGCTAAATATTTCAAATTCACAGTAATAAATATGGTTAGCTCCTGAGAATTGTACCATTGACCAGAATTGCACAGGATTTACTTTTAATTGATTTTAGTAGGATATGTGTAAATATTCTTGAGAAGTACATAATGCATATATTAATAAAACGCAATTTGGTCATCAGCATGACTGTTCCCCATCTTGTTTCCATCAACCCCATGCAAAAAAAAAAGATGCTATGCCTCTGCTTCCAGCTCCTGTAAATGTTGACACAGGCAGTGGTTGGTATGCATTTGTCCCCTCCTTCCAAACGCTTATTCCACCAAAGTGAAGAGAGTGGGTTTATGCTATATGGGCTGGGGGGTTCTTTTTATATATGACATAATTAATGCATGAAGTGGATTACATCATAATAATAGGATGGATGGGACGACATGCCTGGATGTCAGTGAGTCAACAAAATTAATTAAGTTTGCTGCATGTTGACATCTTTGAGGCAAATGAGGGCATAGGAGAGCAAAGGCAATTTAAACAGAATTAACAGACGAATGCTGAAAAACAGCCCAAACAGAGAGGCTTTTTTTTTCTTTCTTTTTTTTTTTGACACACAAAGTTTGTGGAAGAGAATGAGAGGTTTTAGATCAGCTCTTTTTTTTTTTTTAAATGCAAAAATTACGCTTTGGAATTTCATTCTGCAATGAACAATATGCAAAAATATATGCATACTTGTGAAATAAAAATGCAGAAAAGCTAAATTTGACTAGTAGCTTATGCAGCATTAAGGGATGAGCTCTGGCTTAATCAAACTTGGTTTATTTATTAATAGAGAAGGTTTTGAAAGTAGCAATTTATGAGTGCCATGGTGCAGCTTTTTCTCCTGAAAAGCAGCTTGGTGGGTTAATACATTAACCTATAAATAAAAGCAATGACAGCTCTCCTGTCACTACACACTGATGGACGGTTCCTTTTTCTGCCATTATTGCCTTGTGAATGTGGGAAAATTAATTTAAGTGGTAGTTAATTTCTAATGAATTCCATTCAGCCGGTTAATATAGTCCCTTGATGTTATGGTAACCTTCATGGATCATTGCATTATGTAAATATATTCAACTTTATGCTGGTTTAATATAAAAAAAGATTGTTGAGTTTTCTCAAACCATGCCTTCAAACCTCATGCTCAGAAACACACAGAAAAAAAAAATTAAATAACCCAGAGCTGAATTTTTTCACATATTTATAGTTAATTAATGGTTCCACAAAACAAAACCTTTCAAGTTTGAGACCACCTGCACTGTTTTTCTTATGGTTTCTATAATTTGAGACTAGATTATAAAGTTTTACCCAACAATATACCCACAAGGAAAATCTACATAAATTAGAGCACACTTTTTTCACAGCTAATTTGGAACAATCAGAGAACCCCGCCAGTCAGAGCCCTTTTCCACAGTTTGTTCAAGGCAACAGCAGAATTGGGGCAAAACATGGCCACACACAAATTATTGCTTATTAAAATGCTTTTCTGACAAATCTTGCCTCCTTCTCTTCACTCTATCTTTTTACATCTTCATTTATGTCCTAATGACATCCTCAAGGGACAAATATTTGATAAAGAAATTGGGAAGCGTCTGTCACTCCAACTAATTTCTGTTAAGTGAGATTATTTGTCTGTGGTATTCAGTCTGCTCCTATCTGCATTGACAGTGCAATGTCTCAGGAAGAGGTCTTTCCTTGACTAATTGTAGGTATGGGACTGGCATTAAATTCATGAGTGGGTTACGGTACTACATTATTTAGCTAAGGTTAATAGTATTCATATGGCTCTCCTTAAACATTGAGAGTATTGTGTATGCATGTACCCCATGATCTATATCATTCCCCTAAAACAAATCCTATGTTATTTACAATATGTATGCATGTTTGAGAAAACAATTCTAACTCAAAATAAATCTCAAGAGAAATTATCTTATCACCTTTTCTGGAGAAGTCAAACATTAGGCATGCATAAAGAAAGATTTTGATCAATGTTTTGCTATAGTCCTAGATGTTTGGTTCAGTTTGTGCTAAATAGTGCATTTCTGCCTAATTTCAGCCTGCACAGCATTCCTAGGGGCCATTTTATCATGACAACGACCTGATAAGATGAAGAGTCTTTTAGCAATAATTTAATATCACAAAGCTCTAGGCTGCTGTGAATACATCAGTACAACAGGAACTTTGTGATACACATCTGTCTTTGTAATTGACACAAAAGGATTCAGCTCTGGGATCATTTCAACAGACACTTAAAAATCAATCACATTTCATGTACATATTTTTTTCTTTTAAAATTTAAAACTGATTAATTTTAAAATATACAGAAAACAAGGAACCAAAATGCCTCTTTTGCAGTGCATTGATATAATGTGCTAGGTGCATAGAAAAAAAACACCATCCACCACATATCTAATTTCAGCATATTCCCCCGTGATCCAGGAATTTAGATAAAACTCCCCATGCAATAACTGTTCAGAATAATTTTCTCCTCACCTGTCATTGTTAAAGAGACATTGTCGTTTCTTCAACTAGAGCAAGGTTTTTTATTCACTCTGCTGCAAACTAAGTTTTAAACTCATTAATATGCATTAACCTGCAAGATTCTTTCAGTTGACCTAGTTACATAACCACTTGTTACATGGATTTGTTTTTCTTTAAATAGCATATAATGTCTGTTTCTGGGTCAGTATAAAACAAATATTTATTTTGGTTCATTGTTTTGCAGAAAGTTGCTTTGTGTTGAATCACTTTTGCCACAAAACTCAAAATAAATCTGACTGGTTTTAAATGTGGAATTGATTTCAGGAAATTGAGGTATTTTTTACCAAATCATAAACACCCTCCTATAACATCTGTAGCATCCTATAATTTTTTCTTACACTTGAAGAGCAGGTGGCAGTTGCAACCTTTCCAGGATCATGACTCTCTGCTCTCAGTTACCCATTTGGCCATTTCTCACCTGGACTATTGCAATGTATTCTCCATGGTGTAGCTTCAGCTGGTGCAAATTGTGGCAGAGAGAGCAGTACCTAGAATAGCCCATAATATCCCTTTGCTCTGCAAACTTCACTGGTTATCAGTCTGCTTCTGAGTACAGTTCGAAGTGTCAGTTATGACCTTTAAATGCCTTAATAGGTCCAGACTATCTGATGAAGTGCCTCTTCCTGCCAAGACAAGCCCACCCTACTTCCGCTGGCAGAGATGGCCTATTTTGGATCCTGCCAGTCGAAGAACTCCAACTGTTGGGATCCAGATGTTCCAAAGGACAGGCGCTGCTCTGCTGCATCTACCCTTTGGAACATCTTACCCTCTAAATAAGATCTGCCTCTATTCTGTCCTTCCAGAACCTGAAGACCTGGGTCTACTGGTTGGCCTGGGGAGCAAATTAGGGGTGGGTGGGTGTTTCAATGCTGAAGGTGTTAAGGCGGTCATTCAAGAAGAGACTCGAGGTGGCTGCTGGATTGATAGTACACCTTTCCCCTTCCTTCTGCTCTCCAGCCATCCATTTTTGTATTGATGTATTATTCTCATGTTCCTTTTTCATTGTTTATTTTATAGTACTATTATTTTACTTCTGGTCTGTTTACACTTTCATTTTCTTCCTTTTTATTATTGAAAGCCATCTAGAGTAGCTTCACAGTAAGATAGACGGCAAATAAATTTAACAAATAAAGTTTGCTCCAATTTTTAAAAAAAAACTGCCTACAAACACACAAAGATACAAATAATTTACAAATCTTTCCTATTTGGACTTTAAACTACCCAAGAGACCATATTCTTTTTGCTTCCTTTAACTTAAACCAAGATTAGCAAAAATCATAACAGTACTGCAGAATCACTAAGAAAACTTTTCCAATGGCATATTATTTATTAAAACTCTAAAATTAAAAACATAATCCTGTGTGATAGTTTATATCCCCATGATATTAACTAAGCATCAGTTTGTATGCTTTGCAATTGACGTAACACTTATGACCAAAATTAAGCCATTATAGTCACTAATACAAAAATCAATATATCCCAGTCATAACTCAACATTTTTGCCAATTTTTTTACATTTATCTGTGCACAAAATTGTAATAGCAACAGATCTCAATTGTTGTGTTAGTACATGACATATCTTGCAAGATGTCTATGAACAAACATGAAAGCTAAAGTTAGAAGACAAGGACTGTTTGTAAGCCTTCCTTTTTATTGTAAAGGATGTTTGTTTTCTTTTAAAGCCTTTGTTAATATGCATAGAGAAAAGGAAGAATCAACAGCCATTTTCAACCTTGTATACTTATGACATCTGCCAATGTTTATTTTTGTGGCTGATTCCTCCCAAGCCTTATTAATTGAATTTAATGCACATAGACAGCACAGTAGATGAGCGGCTATATCAACTGACCTCTATCTTTTCCTAGTCTCTTTATTATTAGAAGGAACAGAAAGCAAAATAAACACCAACACAGTAGATTCCGATGCAACAGATGTAAGCATTTTTAATCTCTTCAATTCAAAGTCCACATAATGTTTTAACTCTGTAATATTGACACTCTGATCTTAAACATATTACTTTGAATTTGTATTTTACATCTTGACAGAATTTTACATAGGATCCCGGATGGCGGCATATTACAGTTACTTATTGCAATTTTTATGATACAACATACAAAATTGTTCTTAAAAGTAAGCAATATTTAAAAAGCCAAAAAGAATCATTTCCATTTTGCTGATAAGTTTCATACGTACAAAATCAAAGTCTTGCCCAACCTTTATCTCCAGACTTATTATTTTCTGCAACGAGTTAACATTTGATTGGCCTAATGCGTCCCCTCAATGTGCAATTAGGACAGGTTTTACAACTTCCTCTGTTTATGTCGCGGGAAAGTTTTACAGTATATATACAAACGGCCCTTTTTGCGAACAAAATAACAATCTTTGCAGCGCTTCTTGATGGCCACCTTGCACTTCATGCCAGCAACAGGCTGCCAATTGTAATGTGGGCAGCATGAGAGAAAAGGCAAAAGATGTGCGTTCGGTGACTTGGTAGCAGGTGAGCCAAGCAAGGGAGTCATAGTATTTGAGCATCTCAGGAGCCAGGAAGAAAACGAGCGGGAAGCCGAGCTGCAGTTCAGGGACCAGGTTGTTTTGGCTGTTGCGGCCAACAAAGTTCTCAAGAGCAGAGACGACATGCTGAAAATCCAGGAAACAAGCTAAAAAGGAAAACAGAAAAAAGACATTAGAGCACGGTTCCCCAAACTTGGCAGCTTTAAGACTTGTGGACTTCAACTCCCAGAATTCTCCAGCCATGGAGAATTCTGGGAGTTGAAGTCCACAAGTCTTAAAGCTGCCAAAGTTTGAGGACCTCTGCATTAGAGTAACTACACAACTCTGTCCCTACAGTCTCTTTATTTGATAAAGTTTTCTACGCAATTTTAAAAAAGCGACCTATTTCGCAAGATACAACTATGGGCCACCATATCCAAAGATAATAAAACGATATTGGTATCTTGGAACATGCAATTCACCCACCACTCGGAAGAAGTCCGAATTGGATATCCTTGCGCAGTAAACGACTAGAAGAGGATCCAAACGCGCATGCGCAGGTTCGGCCGCGTAGCTTTCCGGGAAACGGCAGAACCCCCCCCTCCCCCCGCTCGCTTCCGAATCCTACCGCCAAATCAGCCCTTTTGCCCGAGGAACTAAAGCTACGCCGTTAACGCCAACACCACCAACCTTTTACAGCCAACACGACACCAGGCTTTACGGTCAGCAGCAGTACTTCATCAACGTGGATGGGGTTTTTTTTTTACGTTTTTGCGTATTGCGTCAGACGTGGATAGATAGGCGGGGTATGGATTTCGCTCGGCCAACCGGCTGCCTCAGCGGCTGGCGCCTGCGCAGTAGCTTTGTTTGTGGGCGGAGTTTGTAGGGAAGGCTTAAAACGGAGTAAGTGAAATGGCGGCGCCCGCCTTGCCCTTGCGAGGGGCGTTGCGGGCGGGATTTATTTCGCTGGGGGGTAAATTGCCCCCGGCTTCTGTGCGAATTACATTGCGGAGGAATTCTGGAGTCGTGACAAGCCCGACCGGTGAGACGGTGACGCACACGGGACAGGTAAGTAAAGCTCGACCTCTCGGGGAATGCGGAGACCCCCCCCCCTCTTAATTTCCGTCTTCGGAAGGTCCGGCCTGCCTCCTCCGTCTTCGGCTCTGCTTCAAGGGCCTCCGCTTCTCAGCTCTTTGAGGCTCCCGGTCGGTTTGTAGTCGGAATATTTTGGACCCGAGAATGGCTTCTACGTTGTGGCTCCTACGTTGGGTTTGAGGTTTAAATAACTGAAATGAAAGGAAGGATGTAAGTCAGGGGTCCTCAAACTTGGCAGCTTTAAGACTTGTGGACTTCAGCTCCCAGAATTCTCCAGCCAGCTATGGATTCTATGAATTCTGGGAGTTGAAGTCCACAAGTCTTAAAGCTGCCAAGTTTGAGGACCCCTTGATGTAAGTGGTCCAAATGCCTTCCGACTCCCGAGGGTGGTCTGTTAGCAGTTCATGTGCGGAACTTGTCTCTGGTTTTTCTTCCCTGCGAATGCTTTTCGCTGTGCCTCTTCTTATGCCTGATAATTAATAATAATAGTAACAGTTGGAAGGGACCTTGGAGGTCATCTAGTCCAACCCCCTGCTCACGCAGGAGACCTATACTAGGGATTCGAACTGCCGACCTTTCTGATCCACAAGCTCAATGTCTTTCTGTGGAAGCAAAGCCACACATGAATTGTGAAACCACCTGCAAAGTAATACCATTATCATAATAACTTCATAGGCTGTAGCTGGAGGAAGGTTTGGGTCGGCACTTGCTTGATTTTAGAAAATAAACTGGATATTCCACCAGCAGGGAATTAAAACTTCAAAAGGAAAATAAAGAGACGGCAGAGGGTGGATTCTTTATGCCCATCTTTGTTGAGGATACAAAAATAGAAAATAAAAACTCAAAAGGGCAGACTCAATGGACCACTAGGTCTTTTTCTGCTCTCAGTTTTCTATGTTTCTATCTATCTAAAGTAGAGTCCCAGAATTGTTTTTTTTTCCAAGAAAGGAGTTCATGAGCTTGCAGTAATAATAGGTGACTTTAGTACGTATTGACAAATCATAGTATCCGTATTATTCTAAAGTTTTAAAGTAGTATTCTAAAGTTTTAAATGAACTCAAATGTAAAATTGAAGAACTTATAAAGCATGTTGTGTGCTATGTCCCAAAAATTGTTTAGTAGGTAAAGGTTTTATATGTCAGTCACTGGATGTTTTTCCCTGTCTTTTATAGATATTTGATATGAACTGTGATGAAGTAAAAATAACAAAACATGCATCATTTCAGTGCAAACCCTGGTCTTTTATACTTACGCTGTTATGTCATGCATAAGCACATAAGGTCTCTAGTGTGGCAATGCTTATTTTGTTGTTAGACTAAGTATCTTCAAAAAAAGGGACACTCTTTAATCTTAATTGATCTGAAAAATAATACACATTGTTAATTAGATTTAGACATTTTATTTGCTGCTATCATTTGCAGCTTACAAAATACAGCTAAAACTGTCATTAAGAATACCACTAAAAAGAAAAATGAAGCATTTAGGATAAAATTTAGTATGAATATTAAGGCACTAAACATTAAGAAGTCTCAGTCAGAATATGATTATTGTTCCATCCTAACTTGTTATAGGGAAGGGCTAACTCTAACTTTGTTGTTGGTTTGTTCCATAACATAGTGCCTGCCTAGGTAAAGTTGTTGTCAGATGCATTTGTGGTAGGTTCCACAGCATGTGCATATTGATTACTTAATTAAATGCTGGTTCTACTAGCCTGAGCCTTGTAAGATTTTAAACACCCTAATGACAACGTGGATTGGGCTTAAAAGATGCGCCAAAGATCCTGTTTCAACTGAAAAGTTATGTGGAGTTTTCAAGGGCTCATCACACATACATACTGCTGCATTTTATATTTGGGGTCTTCTTCCATGTGAAGAACATTTTGCATACCTATACTTCAAGGTTACCAGCATGAGTCAAGATTTTTTTGGTATTCATAAATCTGGTTTATCAGCCAAAGAACTTCCTATAAAAGATCTTCCTTGCAATAAAAGTTATGGATTATCCAAGGGCAATGACCAATTCAGAAGGAACCCTGGCAATAAACTGAATTCTTAATGGATATTCAACCACTTGTCTATAAATCCTGAAGTACAACTACTTCAATCTTTTTCACATTTACAGGTAGTCCTCAATTTACAACCATAATTGAGTCCAGAATTACAATCATAAGTTGTCATTAAGTGGGTCATCACAGGACCATGCCCAATTATATGATCTATTTGCTGCAGCTGTTAAAACTAACATTGCAGGTCATTAAGTGAATGCATTTTCCCCAATGAATATTTTCAGGCAGAAACCAGAAGTAATACTGGAAACAGGCAAAATATGCCAAAAACTGTGGTCATTGACACTAACATGCTGTAAATGGCCGTAAATGAAAGTTAGTTGTCAAATGTCTAAAATGGGAACACATGTGTGTATAGACCATTGGAACTTCAAAAATGAGCCATTGGGCTCTGGGAGGATCTGTTGTAATTTCAACTGATAGCTAAGTGAGTGGTTATTAAATAAAGGCTGCCTGTAATTTGTTTCTTGTATCCAGTTATTCACAGATATTTCTGCATGAAATTACCTCTATATGTATCTTATTCTGACACACTGGTAGCATGACATGTTTTAAAAAATATTCAGATGAAAAAATAACCCATCTTTTCCTAATATCTTTTAATACAATGGTTTACTGTTTGATGGTAAATTAATAATTCTAAATGTGCTTTGAACAGCAGCCTTTTAAAATAGTATAAATAAAAATCCAGGCAGAAAGTAACACACAACTGATTTAGGTGTTCTAATCTCCAACCAGTTTGAATCAATTGGCAGATTGAAAAAGTATAGTAAACTTCTTTAAAGTAGAACAAACACAATTTATTTATGTGGCTTCATCCATTATATTTGGCATAATGGTATCAATAATATTGAATTTTATATGAAAAGTATACATGAAATTGAGCTAAATATTTTTCCAAATCTAGCAGCATCCATTTGTAAAACAATGTAGGGATCTTTTCTATTTAATACTGAATATATTTTGTTTTTCACAAAATACTGGTTCCTTTGCTCTACAGCAGGGGTGTCAAACTTGCGGCCCGTGGGTCGGCTATGTCAAATGCTGGCCCCACCCCCACCCAGTTTACTGAAGGGGAAAAAAATGTTGATATGTCACGTGACGCTGTGATGACGTGAGTTTGTCACCCCTGTTCTATAGCATCAGAATATCTGAAACTGCTACTAATTATGCTATGGTTTTTTTTGTCCTGTTCCAGATTCGTGAAATCAGAATTCATGTTCTTCTCAGTATTTTCCTTCTTTAATTATAGGTTTATGAAAAAAAAGACTACAGGAGGGTTCGATTTGTTGGGCGACAAAAAGAGGTAAAATCTGAGTCAGAAATGTTTACTGTGAATCTGTAGTTTTTCCAGGTATTGATGAAATGTTCAATGACTTCAGTGTAAAATATCATTGTCTTGTGAGCAAACAGTTGATAGCTTAATCAATAAACCTATGAGTAAGCCCTATTCATTCCCTCAAATAACAGTAGGCTTGCATGTGACACAGTTGAAAGAATTTATAACTTATGGGTAAACCCACTTTAAAAACTTTGTCATAGACGAAAAACACCCTTGTGCTATTCACATAATCCAAACTGGTTATTTCAACACAAATACAATTTAGACATATCTAAAATAATCTCGCAAAGTTAATAGGCATTTTATTTAAACTAGATTGTTATATATGCTAAGAATCTCCTCATTGATGATGACTCCTGGTAACTAAAAAAAAATCAGTTAAACAAATTAGTTACTGAAGGCAACCAATCAATTACTACTCTCTATTAGAATGTTGTGATGATTGCTTGTATCACTACTGCTAAAGTGTATTGCTTGAATTGTTACATAATGAAACATCTTTCTATTTCGCTGTTGTAGGTGAATGAAAACTTTGCAATTGATTTAATTGCTGAACAACCTGTGAGTGAAGTCGAAACTAGAGTTGTATGGTGTGATGGTGGTGGAGGAGCTTTGGGCCATCCTAAAGTGTATATAAATTTGGTAATGTAATTCAATTGTCCATATGTGATCAGTGTTGTTATCATTATGTTTAGAAAAATATGTTCAGGCTACTAAGAAATTCAACTATACTATTGTACTTATCATGGAAGTGAAAAAATATATTGATAATCTGTAATTATAGTTGTATTCAGTTTTGTGGGTCACTAGAAGTATGTCTATTTACAATGATTGTTTAAGTGTAATCCATTCATTATCCATTTTGTATTAACCCATATTCATATCTGTTTTTATTCTCATTATTTTGCTACTTGCAGAAATTTATATGTCAAAGGTTTTTTAATGGAATGTCTTCTGGACTGCACTGGTCCTCAAACTCCTAGTCTAGGAGTCCCCATGACCCATTCAGGGTCATGAAACATGTGAAACATGTTCACATGTTTCATGTGAAATCAAATAATACTTTTTAAATTTCTCAATTGGAATTTGTAGTACTATAAATATCAGTAGATATAATATACATAAACCAAATCTTTTTGGGATTCTCAATCATGTAAAGAGGCCTGACATCAAAATGTTTGAGAACTGCTGTTCAAGTGCATTTTAATGGCACATGTTATGAAATTGGCTAGCAAAATTAAAAAAATTATTGGTAGTCCTCAATTTACCACCAATCATTTCATGACCATTCAAAATTATGATGACCTCAAAAAGGGTGCTTTATGGCCTTAAAAAACTTCCGATCATCATAAAACATTCCCCTCCCCGTGATCACATGACTGCATTTACAACTGGTTGCCAAATGCTTTGCAATCATGCCATCCCTATTTGCAATCTTCTTTGCTGGCTTCCCCAAAAGGTCAGTGGGGAAGCAGACAGGGAAGGTTACAAGCTGCTATTGCATTTCAAAAAACCACATTTCATCTCAGAGGGCTGACTTAAAGGGCTGCCTGCTAAGTGGAGCTCAGCCTCCCTTCCCCCATAAATAAGAAATAATTTTTCATTTGACAGGGAATTTATATGAACATATAAATGTGCAGAAATGATAAAATTGTATTTTATTTTTACCATTTATATTTGCAGGACAAAGATACAAAAACAGGAACATGTGGTTACTGTGGACTTCAGTTTAAGCAGAAGCATCATCATTGACATGTATCTGTCTGACTATGAACTTCTTTTTTCGTTATAGAATAAAATACATATTTAAAACCCATTGTGGATACCTGTTCTTAATTCTATTTTTTACCCTGAAATAGTATAACAAATGTAGAATTCTTTATTTTATCCTTAACTATTGAAAGGTGTTGATATAAAATTAGAACTGTCCATTGAAAAGAGCCCACACTCTAATGCAAACATGGCAAGAAATTAAGAAAAAACATTATATGAAAATTCCTAATTGGGTCTCGACAATGGAAGCAATGATTCATCCTAATACCCTGGATATAAGCAAAATGGCCAAATACAACAAAATTTTAGACAGGGGAATCTAAAAAATAGACAAGAATTGGAAGAACAGGGAATAAATATAGATTGGTGGCCTTACTTGCAATTAAAATCATGCTATATAAAAGATAAAGATGACTATGAAATTGAAATGCGGCCACAACAATTGGATAAAATATTGATTGGCCCGGATGAAAAATTAATAACCAAAATTTACAACTATCTACTAGAATTCGATAGAGCTGAAGACATAGTAAAGGGTGCTATGATAGCTTGGGCAAAAAATACAAAATGTTTTATCATTGATATATGGCACCTAGATTGGCAAAAATATATCCAAATTTAAACCCCAACTGTTGGAAATGTGGACAAAAGCAGGGTACCTTCTTTCATACATGGTGGTTATGCTACGAACAAAAAAATATTGGATGAAAATACATAGTTGGATGCAGGAAGTAACAGGCTCTCAGATAGAATACACATCGGAATTGTTTCTTTTAGGAATAACAAAAAGGAATTATGGAAAAAAACAATATATATATCTTACACATGACAACTGCGGCAAGATTGGCCTTTGCACAATGTTGGAGAAGCACAAATACATCCTCTGAAGACTTAATAATTAAAAAAGTATTGGATTGTGCCAAAATGGACAAATTGACGCTTGAATTGAAAGGATTGATGGACTCGGATTTTTATGTAATATGGGAGAAATAGTACAATTGGATCGAAAATAGAAAAATGGGGGAAAACAGACAGAATTGTAGCTTTAGTAAAAATGTACACAGTATAGGTGAATTGTAGTGTGATGATATGTAAATGGTCACAGTCATACACAAGAAGTGAATAAGAATTGTTTAATATGTGGAAACTCAATAAAACAAAATTTAAAAAAAGAAAAAAAGCCTACAGATTATGTCCCTCTATCCAATGACTTAGTTCAGATTTATAACTAAGCTATAATTATATAATCTTGAGCATTATACTTTCTTTTCTTCATTTCTCCCAGTTGAGAGTTCAAAAGCTTTAGGTGAATTTTGTTGTAATTTTATAGTAATTCGCCATTGGTGAATAGGCGGCAATATAAATTCAATAAATAAATAAATTGCAATTCAGTATCATGACTGAATTGTCTGTTGTTAAGTAAGTGGTGGTTTATTTAGGTATGCCACAGATAACCTCATACTGAGTTTATTAAGTTTTTGTGTTTCAACAAATAATAGCTTAGGTTAACTACATCACACTGACATGGGGTACATATGATCAAGGTTATATAGTTTTCCTTGTTGAAATATTTTGCTGTGAAAGCTGGATCATCAAAAAGGCTGAATAAAGAAAAATGGATACTTTTGAATTATACTGCTGAAGAAAAGTGTTGAGACTTCCTTAAGATACTATAAGAAGTCATTCAGTACTAGACAAAGGGGAAAAAAAACAGATTGCTTCCTGGAAGTACAAACAATTAAGCTAAAACTGAACTATTCATGTCACATAATCCATAGGTGAGGATTATTGGAAAGGACCCCCG
This sequence comes from Pituophis catenifer annectens, assembly GCF_029215685.1. NCBI lineage: Eukaryota > Metazoa > Chordata > Lepidosauria > Squamata > Colubridae > Pituophis > Pituophis catenifer. Next base: position 90,176,521 of record NW_027256883.1, read on the forward strand.
TAGTTGGAAAAATCAAATGAAATTGAGGTTGGAGAAAACAAGTGTCTAAGTGTTCTTCATTGTGCAAGCATAAGAATTGAAGGATCAGAATTGAACCCTTGTAAAATGGAGTGACTATGGCTGGGTCCCTCTGTATCCAGAAGCTCATCATCTGGTCTTGAATAGGGTTGCACTAACCAAAACAGACCGATATGTAACTTGAGGGTCCTCTTGGACTCCTGGCTCCTGCTCGAAGAGCAGGTGGCAGCTATGGCCAGGTGGGCCTTTGCCCAACTCTGCATTGTGCGCAGTTATGCCCCTTCCTCAACAGTTCCTTTTCCGACTGGACTATTACAACACACTCTACATGGGGCTACTCTTGAAAAATATCCAGAAGCTTCTGTGGCCATGCCAGCCAAAGAAAGGCACATATAACATCCTTGATCTGCAAACACCACTGAATGCCAGTTTTGTTTGCAGGTCCAATTCAAAGTGTTGGTTATTACCTATAAAGCCCTACATGCAGGCCAGGATACTTATGGAACCGGCTTTGCCCACATCAGCTCGTTCCACTTGATCAAGTAGGGAAGTATGCTGCAGACTCCTCCGTCAAAGAATTTCAACTGGTGGGGTTTATGAAGAGAGCCTTCTATTGTGGAGCACCAGAGTTGAGGTGAGCCCCTACTTTCTTTACCTTCCACAAAGGGGTCTAAACTTGGCTCTGCTTTCTCACATGGGGGGCACAGAGGATGATGCAACCGTAGGGCTAGCTGGCCCCATGAGAGCTTCCCCCATTAGTTAATACATCATCCTGTATTTTTTTTTCAAATTTATGTCATAATCTTACAATTGAACTTTTTAAAACTTAAAAAGTATTTAACATTTTAATATTAATTTTATACGTTGTTCATATACTGAATGTATTGTACACTGCCCAGAGCCCTTCTCTGAGGGAATTTAGGAAATATTAAATAAATAAATAGATAAATAAGTAAGTAAATTGTCAAACAAGCTTACAAGAAATAAAATTGTTACTTACCAAACAACCCTGCCAAAATAATATCCATAAGGTCATGAAAAGTTAGAGGTGACTGAACAACAAAAGTTTGCAGGTAACCAAAGCTGTTTATTTGAAATAGAAGTGAAATTTTGTAACTTGTTGGAAATCACCCCAAGAAACGGACCATGGGGGTCTTATGATCATACAGCTTGTTCATAGAAGTTAAATTCTGGTTTAATGTTGCATTGAAAGCAGTTATTAAGACAATGTATTCCAAATTTCTATGTCTTCCAAAATTGCTTGCTTTATTTAGAGAAATAAGATTTGACTTGGTCTGCTAAATAGATATTGGATAACACAAATTATTTATGTTAAAAGAACTCTTTTCAATTTAATTTCTGTTCCATCTGTAATGGAAATAAAATGTCTTTGAGGGCATTCTAGGACGTGCATTCAGTTTGTGGGGTTATCCTTCCAAGCTATGCAGCTATTTCTCATAAAAGTTTGTCATTACTGATCTTCCACTGAGGTACAGAGTTTCTTGGAATACAGTTTACAAATTTTTGTAGTATGCATAATAGAGAAATGTTAGAACATGTTATTTTAAATTGCTTGATGTTGGAGGCTCATAATACTTTCACACCTTTACCTGTTCCTGATTATTGTTTCTGATAATACAACAGAAATAAGATTTTTATCCAAATCTTGCAAGGAGGTCCTAAAGGAACCAGCTGCTAAATTACATTATCTCCAATCTAGGAATTGTACTTGCAATTTATTTATTTAGAATATTTCTGAGCCACCAAATTTAATGTAGCTCTGGATATTAAAAATATAAAAGAAAAACTGCATGCTACTCATACAAAAAGTGGTCAGAACTATAATGCATCTTGTGAAATGAATGTTCTGCTCATCAAACAGGAGTTGTGAATCCAGAAGGACCCCCAAAGTAGGATACTGAAACTTAATAGGAGTGCAAATCTGCCCAGAGTCAAAGATGAAATCTTCCGGGTTCCAGGCTGTGAGGTCCAAAACCCACAACCATTCAGACTTGGTGTGGCTGGGTTGAAGCCAGTTCTTCCCCATCCAGACTCATATAGTCTCCAGACAACAAACGGAACCTTAATTGTTCATTTGGGTGCACAGATACACAATTGAATATCTGATATTGAGTAATATTAGACTCAGTGCTAAAGGGTGACCTACCCCAGTGGCTTTATGCAGATTTTTTAAAAAGGGGGAATTGTGATTTAGCACAATTCCAATGAAGAAGAAAAATAAAATCTCAAAAGAAACCATCATGGCTGCACAAAGAACTCTCTGATAAACTGACAGGCAAAAAGAACAAGTATAAAAAGTGGAAAGGGGGGCACATAATCAAGGCAGAATATCAGCATATAGCCCGAAACTGCAAAGAGGAAGTCAGGAAAGCTAAGGCTCAAAATGAACTAAGGCTTGCAACAAAGGGCAAAAATAACAACAAAACAGCTTCTTGCAACAGGTGAAAAACAAGAAAAAAGTCAAGGAAACAATTGGTTCATTAATGGGACAAAATGGCAAGAAGGTGATGAGCAGCAGGGAGAAAGCAGAACTGCTTAACTCATTTTTTGCTTCTGTCTATACAAAAGGGGGAAAAAACAGTCCAATCTATAAAAAATTTTGTAAACTGCAGATTAGGAATGTAATTCAAAATAATATGGTAAGAAAACACCTACCAACTCTAGTCGAATTAAAACCACCAGGACCAGGTGGATTATACCCCAAGATTCTGAAGGAATTGGCAGATGTGATCTCATAAACACTGAACTATATCTTTCAAAGATTTTGGAGCACCAGGGAATTACCAGATAACTGGAAAAGGGCTGATGTAGTGCCCATCTTCAAAAAAGGGAAAAAATGGATCCAGACAACCTCAGACCTATCAGCCTGACATCGATACTTGGGAAGATTCTGGAAAAGTTAAAAAAATCTGCAAACACCTAGAGGCAAACAAAGTCATAAGCAGAGGCCAATATGGGTTTGTCAAAAACATCCTATTAGACAAATCTTATTGCATTCTTTGAGAAAGTGACAAAATTACTGGACCAACAAAATGCTGTGGATTTAAATTATTTGGACTTCAATAAGGCATTTAATAAAGTAGACCACAATCTACTTGACAAAATAGAAAAATATGGGTTAGACAGCATCACCACTAGATGGATTCATAACTGGCTGACCATCTACACTCAGCATGTAGTCCTTAACTGCATCTGTATAGAGCAGTGATGACGAATCTTTTCGGCGCTGAATGCCCAAACCGGAATGTGCGTGTGTGTGCATGTGTGCACACTTGCTGAAGTGCCGGAAACCCAAAGACCAGCTGGCCGGTGCATATGCGGGCGCCGGCCAGCCATTCTTCAGGTTTCTGGCGCTCCGGTGCAAGCGAAGACTGGCTGGCTGAAGCACATGCACCCGCCGGAAACCAGAAGAGCAGCTGACAACAGCGCAAGTGCCCACAGAAAGGGCTCTGCGTGCCACCTATGCCATGCGTGCCATAGGTTTGCCATCATGGATATAGAGGGAAGTATGCAGTGAGATATCCCAAGGTTCTGTCTTAGGCCCAGTATTCTTCAATGTTTTCATCAATAATTTAGATGAGGGAATAAAAGGGGAACTTATCAATTTTGCAGATGATATGAAGCTGGTAGCAATAACCAACATACCAAAAGATAGGCTCAAGATACAGAAGGATCTTGACAGACTTGAACACCGGGTCCTATTTAACAAAATTAAGTTCAGTGGTGAAAAAAGTAAAATTCTATATTAGGCAAGAAAAACAAGTATAAAAAGGTGGTACCTGGCCCAGTAGTATTAGCTGTGAGAGGGATCTTGAAGTCTTAGGGGACAATTACTTAAATATGAGCCAGCAATGTACTGCAGTTGCTGAAAAAACCAATAAAATCCTAGGCTGCATTAAGAGAGGGACAGAATCAAGATCATGTGAAGTGTTAATACTACTTTATAATGCCTTGGTAAGGCCATAATTGGAATATTGTATCCAGTTTTGGTCACCACGATATAAAAAAGATGTTCAGGTTCTAGAAAGAGTACTGAGAAGAGTAACAAAGATGATTAGGGGACTTAAGGCTAAAACAGGAACGGTTGCAGGAGTTGGGTATGTCTAGTTTAATGAAAAGAAGGACTAGGGGTGATATGATAGCAATGTTCCAATATCTAAGGAGCTACCATAAAGAAGAGGGGATCAGCCTATTCTCCAGACTACCTGAGGTCAGGACAAGAAACAATGGATGGAAACTAATCAAGGAGAGAACCAACCTAGAATTAAGGAGATATTTCTGGATAGAACAATTCATCAGCAGAATGACTTGCATCTAGAAGTTGTGGGTGCTTCAGCACTGGAGAATTTTAAGAAGAAATTGGACAACTATTTATCTGAAATGATATAAAGTTTCCTGCTTGAGCAGGATTTTGGATTAGAAGACCTCTAATGTCACTTCCAACTCTGTTATTCTTTTATTTGTTGATCAGTTTAGTTACTTGCTGTGTATAACAAGAGAAAAAACACTCGAATAAAATAGATTTTAGCGTATTTATGTAACTCCTATTTGCCCTGTATCAATAAAGCATTGTGGGAGCTTGAGTTTAGGTGCTGCATTTTGAATATTTTTTCTCTAATGTAAGAATGTTGTAACCTTATAATGGAAACATTGGGATGCTAAAAAAAAAGAGGGAGGGAGGGATTAAGAGGAACTTTAAAAAGCCTCTAAATTGGTAAATGGATGTTCATCTGGCAAATTTAGTTCAGTTCAAGTAGCTTAGAAGTATTATTTGGAATAGCTGACACACAACTTCATGCACAAAATATGTACCTTAGGGGGCAAGATTCTTTTTTTTTTTAATATACTTTATTAAATTTTTTCGTTATAAAAGAAAAAAATATATACAATCTCTATCTCCTTCAGAGGCACAGTGTTTATACAATTTATGAAATCATACGTCAAATAAACTTCATCCTTAGCTGTTCAATATTCTATGCAATATAGCTCGTACTTCAAGTGCATAACAAATCATATCCTAAAATCATGTTTTTGTCTTGTTCTTCAACCAATTGTACCAATTTCCCCATACTTCATAATATTTAGATTTCTCCTCATTATTTATCTCACTCGTCAATTTTGCCATTTCTGCGCACTCTAGGATTTTGTTTATTAGTATTTCTTCTGAGGATATGGATTTATTTTTCCAGTATTTCGCAAAGGCTAGTCTAGCCGCTGTTGTAATCTGGATTATGAGTTGAGTTTTGTTGTTATTGAGGCCGTCTCCAATTATACCCAGAAGGAAGATTTCTGGAGATAAAACTATCTCCTGTCCCGTTATTTCACATAGCCAATATCGAATTTTTGACCAGAACCTTTTGGTCTCTGGACAGGTCCACCATAGATGATAGAAGGTGCCGACCGCTTTTCCACATTTCCAACACGTGGCTGAGAGATTGGGAAACATTTTCGCTAACCTAGCTGGCGCTAGATACCACCTGTGTAGCATTTTATAATGGTTTTCTCTGAATGTTACCGATTTCGTCATTTTATAGTTCCTATTCCAGGCCATCTCCCAGTCGTTAAAATTTAATCTGTATCCCAAGTTTTTTCCCCAAATATTTAACTGATTTTTTGCTATAATCTCTGCCCTATCCTCATCTAGTAAGAAGTTACATATTTTTGCTAGCATTTTCTTGTCTACTCCCCAAATAATTTTGTCAAAATTTCCATGCTTAGCTTCTATACCAAATTGGTCTCTGTCTTTTTGAAATCTTGAATTAATCTGCAGGTAATTCCACCAATCCAAGTTGAAACCCTGGTCCCTCAATAAATCCAAAGATTTGAGCTTCCCCTTTTCATCAAGAATATCTTTATACGTGCCCAGTTTATAATCATCTCTCCTGTTTGGGGCCGCCAACGCTTCCATAATAGAAAGCCAGTTAGGTACCTTAGTATAAATCCTCTGTCTAATTTCCTCCCACGTGCGTATAAGTGTCGTCTCCCTAATTTTATGTTTATGAAAGTAGGATTTTTTCTTGTTCTTTGTGTCCCACAGGTGAGCATGCCATCCTTCTAATAGGTCATGTCCTTCTAATGTCAGGATTCTCCTATTTTGTAACGTGATCCACTCCTTAATCCAAATTATTTTCGCCGCCTTTTGGTATATTTCCCAATCAGGGAGCCCGAATCCTCCCAAATTTCTTTTTCCTTGCAGTATCTTGAAGGAGATCCTCAATTTCTTACCCTCCCATAAGAAGTTTCTAATATGTTTGTTCAGGTCCAGAAAGAATTTTTTATCTAAGGTTATCGGAATATTTTGAAATAGGAACAGAATTTTAGGTAGGATGTTCATTTTGATTGCTGCTATTTTACCAATCAGAGACAGTTTTAGCCTTTTCCATCTTTCTAGGTCCTGATATATTTTTTGCAATAGAGGGATATAATTGTCTTCTTTTAATGATGAGAATCTTGCAGTGATCCATATTCCTAAATATTTTATTTTCTTAACTACCTGGAGGCCTAATAAGTCTTCCACTTCCTTTTTTTGTGAATCTGTCATATTTTTCACTATTATTTTAGGTTTTTTCCTATTAAGTTTAAGGCCCGCCACTTCTCCATAGTTCTGTATTTCCTGCATTAATTTTAAACCGGTTTCTAATGGATCTTCTATTATGAGGGCTACGTCGTCTGCAAAAGCTTGCGTTTTAAATATTTCCTTCCTGATCTTTAATCCTTTAATTTCTTTATTGGCTCTGATCTTTCTAAGTAGCACTTCTAACGCCAGAATATAAAGTAGGGGGGATAGGGGGCATCCCTGCCTCACTCCTTTTTGGATCTGAAATACCTGAGTTTTATCTCCATTCATTAATATGTTTGCCCTCTGTTTATGGTAGATGTTCTCGATCATCTTCCTAAAATTCGTCCCGAATCCCATTAAGTTAATTTGGTTAACCTTATAATGGAAACATTGGGATGCTAAAAAAAAGGGGGAGGGAGGGATTAAGAGGAACTTTAAAAAGCCTCTAAATTGGTAAATGGATGTTCATCTGGCAAATATAGTTCAGTTCAAGTAGCTTAGAAGTATTATTTGGAATAGTTGACACACAACTTCATGCACAAAATATGTACCTTAGGGGGCAAGATTCATGCTGCTACTGAGCACTGTACTGATGATTCACTGGGGAAGAACACTTCAGTTGCAGCACCAGTAGAAAAAATAGATTCATTTGTTTGGAAAACAGCAAACAGTGTCAATGTTTTGTATATGGTTATTGGAATATGGGACACAGCAGGATTTGCAGCACCTCAAAACACACAATGGAGCAAAATAGTCATTAAGCGAAACATTGACCACTCCATTTAGTGGCAGCAATTCCCACAACTCTGGTTGTCATTACGTAAGACATCACATGATCATGACTTGTGATCTCCTGCCAGCTGTCAGAAGCTAGCTGGGAAGTTTGCAAATTGCGATCAAATGTTTGCAGGATACTGTGATCATCGTAAATGCATGATACATTCGTCACTTTTTTCCAAAGCCATTGTAACTTAGAACAGTTGCTAAACCAATGTCATTAAACAAGGACTACCTGTATCATAAATGCATGTCTTAAGGTGTTGTGTGAAAAAAAAATCATGATTTGTAGTCCACCATCGTCAATGGACAAGTAATATAAACACAGCCCATGAATGATTCTCTGCACTTCATTTCTCTCCATGTTGGCCTGAAATCATTGGAAACATAGTTTCTGAGGTCACTTTATAATGCAATCATTAGGTCAGGGTGGGCAACCTGCAGCAGAAATATATTTTAAAATGGGTCTCATGAAATTAGGTCTTCATTTTGCTTTTTGGATTCAGAAAGTAGCTCATCCACTTTTGCTCACTAAAGCAAAAGCCCTTGAAGGGATTGTTTCTTATCAGGCTTTGTATTTGGGTTGGCAAGAGGATAAGGCCGTGATGGCGAATGTATGGCATGTGTGCCAGAAGTCGCATGCAAAGCCATCTCTCCAGGCATGCCAGCCATTGCCCGTTGCTCTTCCTGGTTCCAGTGCACAGGTTTTCATGTGTGCGGGGGCCTCCAAAACTGGAAGAAGAGCTCCCCAGTGCACTGGTGAGCTGGTCTTCGTGTGCACATGCATGCCAGAAAACGGAAGACCAGGTGGCTGGCGTGTATGTGTGTGCTGGAAACTGGAAGCTCAACTTCCCGGCACGCGCATGCACGCTGGGGAGCTGCTCTTCCGGTTTCTGGCGCTCCCCCACACCTGCGCATGCTCCTGTTTTGGCACTCGATGCCGAAAAGGTTCGCCAAGACTGGGATAAGGTGGTGTAAAGAGATATCATTCATATAATAACTGCAAACTGGCCATTTTTTACTTTACCCATTCTAAATTGTGGCCCATTCATTTTTTTCTAAGGGTCATAAGAGAAAGGTTGTCTGCCCCTCAATTAATTTGGTGCTGGTTGCAATCTGAATTGGTTTTATTGTCAGAATTGTACAGTCTTAAAACACCAACATTTTTTTAATAGCCCTGGCCATTGGGGAATTTCTTAAGAAGAAACTTGCCTCTGGCTACTCTTCTCTCCTGGATGTTTCCCCCCTCCCCTTCTGCAAGATTTATAGAGCTCAACTGAACAAGTATGAAATGGCTAGTCCTACCATAGACATTCTATAACTATTTCTCTCCTAGAGGGCATCATAGTTCTAAAAACAGCCACTGAGCTATCCACTTGCAATGAAATGGAGCTTTATTCGGCAAAGGGACAATCAGAGCTCTACATTTTTTAGAGCTCCCAGTACTCAGCAACGTACAGCTAAAATCTTTATGATCTTAGTTCACTTGACCCTGTAGCTCAGCTTTCCCACTGTATTTTTTTTAAGCTAGTGGGGTCCCAAAAGCTCTTAGATTAAGAGATAATTGGTGTTACCAGAGAAACCTGCCAAGTTACCTGCCAATCTCAAAATTAACACGGTATAATTGTGCTGTACCAATTATAAGTGCCACCAGCTGTTTTGTATATTTCATTTATTACTAAAAAGTTGTCATCTTAAAATTCTTAACTTGAATTAGCCAATATATATAGTTAACTTTGTTTATTACTAATTCCAGGAAGTATCCTAGAGAATTCAGGGTGACCTAGGGCGGCAGGTTCACCAGATTGGATTCACACATTGCAATGAGCCATAGATTTTTATAACCCTGGTTTTCTAAATAAAAATTAGTTGGCTTCATATAGTACTAAGCCAAAGTGAAATCGTGTTATGGCTCAGCATCAGGGGTGAAATCCAGCAGGTTCTGACAGGTTCTGGAGAACCGGTAGTGGAAGTTTTGAGTAGTTCAGAGAACTGGCAAATACCACCTCTGGCTGGCCCTAGACTGGGGTGGGAATGGGGATTTTCCCTTGGAGTGGGGTGGAAATGGAGATTTTGTAGTATCCTTCACCTGGAGTGGCATGGGAATGGAGATTTTGCAGTTTCTTTCCCCTGCCATGCCCACCAAGCCACGTCCACCAAGTCACACTACACCTACCAAGCCACACCCACAGAACCGGTAGTAAAAAAATTTGGATTTCACCACGGCTCAGCATTATATGTAAACATGATGCTTAAGTGTTTAGAAATTTCATACTGATACAATCATCTATCCACATAGCCCGCAGGAATAACATCAGCATTAAAATGTATATTATCAGAAAGAAACATAAATCTAAAATCTACAGACACAATTCCTTTATTAGACCAATTTATTTGTTGGCTTCTTTGCTGCATGTGCTATTTGCTCTCCCAAAAAAAAATTAGTAATGCGGGGGTGGTCCAGAAATCCATGATAAGTGTTCCAAAGGGGGAAGGGTTGGAGAACTAGTTCTAAAATAGTAGCTTCTGGACAGAGTTATTTCTAATCAACGGAAGGTCTCTTTAGGAGCTGCTGCTGCAAGCTGAAGGGCCAAGGGCTTCTAATCTATTTGCCTGATAATATAAGCAGCCTCAGGGATACTAAGGATGGGGCTGCCCAACAACTGAGGCTGAGGAGCATAAACTCCTGGGCTTAGGTTTTGGGTGTGTAGAGTTTGCAGGCGAGTGTTTATGTGGATGTCTCCATGTCATCCCCCCCACCCCCCACCCAGTTATTTGGAACTACTTTGCCATTTTGTTCTTTCAGGATTTTTTTAAACACCGTGTCTAGATTATAGCTCTGGGATATCCAGTGATTTCCCAACCAAGCTCCCTATCCAGCTAGTTCTGCTTAGTTTTTTCAAAGTGCTGCACCCACTTATGACTGCTGTCTTAAAAAGAAAGGCTATTCCTCAGTATGGGTAGGAAGATGGTTGTTATTTCCTCCAATTTCAAAAAAATGGAAAGTGTTATCTAAGAGCCTTTTTAAACTGTAAATGCTTCAGAGTTGCCTGATGCAGTGATGATAGACTTCTTTGCATCCACAGTCTTGCTCTACCTCCTTAGCATTTTTTCATGAATATATGAACACAACATTGAGAATTGACTGCTATGTTTATGATGATTAACCCAAAAACTCCACAAAACTGTGCAAGATTTCAACAGACTTACAATTGCTTTTTAAAGTATCATTATGAAGCATTATGCAGTTCAAAATGTACTGAGGAGAGAGAAATAACCTTTTTATCCTCACATTTATTTATACTAAATGCCTGTTGAGAAGAAGTGCAAACAAACTGATTTATATAAGAGTACATAGACAGTACTCATTTGGGGGTCCTAGATAAAATTGTCTAGGGGTGCAAACAGTTTTGTGAAAGTAGCTGAATGAGATCTGAATTTACCACAGATGGAAAAGGGGGTTTGGGGTTGTGTTCCTCTATGCTTTTGTCTTTCCCAGCCATTCTGTGTAGAAGCAGCATCAGCAATGATCATGCTGGTTGTGGATTATGGGAAGCCCAACATATCTGATAATGTAAATTAAACTATGTTGAAAATATGAAGATGCCGAGAGATTTTTCTGAAGGTGAGAAAGGAAACAAATAATAGAATAACACAAAGGAGTTGCCAAGCTCTGTATAAGGCAGCACATATGAAAAGCTATGCTTTATGTCTTCTCTCCAACAGCTTTCTTGCTGATGGCCACATTCCTTATTTTTGGGCAGCAGTGCCTAGTAAGTACTGGTATTTTTACCCATCTACCAACAAACCTATGTATGAAGAAGGTGGATAAAAGAAAGGATTGAATAGTACTTTCTTGAAGAGATATTGGTTAGTAATGTACAAGTAAAAAAAAAAAATCAGCAAGCACAATTTAGGATATTGGAGTAGATAGGTGAGAATTTACTTCCATCAAGAAAGCCACTGCTAGTTCAAGGAAGTCCCTGGACTGCAAGTGATTGAACCTCTCTCAAGCTTTACATTGTAGAACCACCTGAGTAAAGATTTCTTCTTGGAGGATGTGCCTTTTGCCCGTGCAGGCTACTGGATAATAGCTCAATAAGTGTCATCTAGAGCACTTAGATGTCCATGACTATAAGTGCAATAGACGTACGTTGAGCAGTTACGTTCAGAATGTTAATGTGACAAACAACATTCCACAGATGATGGATTCAGGTGATGACAGATAGCTACTGGGTATGTATTAGATAGGGCCTCTTTAATCATGCTAAACTGAGTTTGATTTCTGAGAGGCTAATCTCAAATCTTATAGTGCTAATTTATTAGACATGGTTAGATTTACAATTTCATTTTTTGTGCCAGTATATATATAAAGAAGGTAGGGTATAAACTAATTGGGTTCCTTTGGCATTCTCCCTCCTCCTTTTCATCCCCTTCCCGACCCCTGTAAAAATCATACAGGGAGTCAGAGGCACTTTTTCAACAATTTAATTTTTATGGAGTTGATGAGATTCTAAAATTGTCATGCAATATGACAGATTATGTAGTCTTTCCAGTCTCCTGGCACTGGAACAGGGACAGCCAAACTTATTTACTAGGAAATTTAGTCGCTTTTTGTTTTCATGTATGGCTGTTTTATTAATCACGCATTTTCCTCTCTGAGAAATTTAGCTTCCTAGGCTGAAAAACTGCATGAAAGCTTATTTTCAGCCCTTCAGTGATGATTACATTCTCTACAGACAACAAAGGCATTTGAATAAAACCTGCTCAAAGTATTTTAAATATAGACATGAACAAAATGGATTTTTCCCCGAGACTGGATAGATTAAAAAACAGATTTCAACTGAATGTTGGCATTAATATTTCTTCTACCTGCAGGAGTGAGCTTTAATTTGCAGAATGGTAGTTGTGTCTTTTATTCATGTGCTTGATTGTATTGTTGGTGATTTCCTTCTGTTGCTGTTGTTATTAATATTAATATGACTGTATTATCATCTGCTGTTTTTGGCAGTAAGGCAGAATATAAATTCAGTGATCAAATAAAATGGACATGTAGGTTCTCATTACAATCCTTTTTTCCCAAGAAGCCTATTAGCATACATAAGTAGCTTGGCTAGGTTTGGCAGAGCTTAGTCATCTTCGTGGTAATTCTAGGTGAAGAAACAACATCTCCACTGTTCCTTCTTCTTATTTATTCATGAAATTATATGTCTTTTCACCATTGTGTACAATTCAACTTTGTGAGTTGGTCACAGTGAAGGCAACAGTCTGCCCCAGCAAAAGCAAGATAAGAGATGTTGTATAGGCTGCTTTTCCCTGTAGGCACAGGTTCTTGCTGGAATGCCCTCATTTGACATGTTAAACACCCAGTCCACTGATCTGGATGGGCTTCCAAAAGATTCATGCTTTTGCTGCTCTAAAAATGAGCTGCTTCCATCCCCCATTAATGCCTATGTCATTCTCTGCATGATAGTTCCTCTGTAGCAGAAATCAGCTTGATACTCAGTGCTTATGTTGCTGTGAGAAAGTTTTGAATACACCCTTAACTGTATTTGGCTCCAAACTGAATGTGTAAGCAGCAATGTTCAATGAGGGTCTGCACCATTCTTATTAGTGTGATAGTCTGTGCCATATTATATATTTTACATAACATAAGGTGGTTAACAGTTGCTATGCAGCAGAGAAATGAAGAAACACTATACATGTGACCTGGCATTTCTCTATTTTCAGTATATTGGTTGAAACTCTATAATTTGGCCCATACCTATCTTTTCAGATGAAAATCCACTTGATTAGGTAGGAATAATTGGCTCACTATGATTCAAGAGTGATTGTTGTAGATAGGCTACAGAAATTGAATAAATAAATAATAAAATTGATTTACATTTAGAAACTGCCCAAGGTCGCTGGGTGTATAGCAGCATGTAAATGTAATAAATAAATGATCATTATGTCCACCAAGGAGCCTTGGTGGTGCAGCGGACTAAAGTGCTGTTAAGTAGCACTTAGCGGCCAGCTGCCTGCAATTACTGCAAGTTCAAATCTCACCAGGCTCAAGGTTGACTCAGCCTTCCATTCTTCCGAGGTAGGTAAAATGAGGACCCGGATTGTGGGGGCAATAAGCTGACTTTGTATAAAAAAGAACACCGTTCTTTTTTATACAAAGCCCTACTAAACAGGTATATACAAAAGTATGAAGGCTATTGCTTAACACATTATAAGCCGCCCTGAGTCACCGGAGAAGGGCGGCATATAAATCAAACCAATAAATAAATATCTATATCCTACTTTTCTTTGATAAGGGGGAGATGTGGGCCCAGAGATAGATCTTGCTCATGCTTGGAAAATCCTACCACTGGCATTTTATCTTGTACGTTTTCTGCCAGTATTTTGGAAGGCAGTGAAGATAATATTATGTAACGAGCGTTACATAATGAGCATTATGTAAATGAGCGTTCAGTGAATTACTTTTATGATTTTGATTCATTTACTGTGGAATAATTGCCATGTAGATTGCCCCATTGCTTATATTTATTGTCGAATTTTGGCTTGAAATGATTTGATTTCAGAAATATGGGAGTGAGTTTGGTCTAGTGGTTAAAGCATCAGGCTAGAAATCAAGACACTGAGTTCTAATCCTGCCTTAGCTGTGAAAGACAGCTGGGTGACTTTGGGCCAGTCATTCTCTCTCAATTTAGCTCATAGGGTGGCTGTTGTGGGAAGGAAAGTGTGTTGGATATACTTGCTTCTTTGAGTTGTTTATAAAAATAATAAAGGCAGGAATAAATATTTTTTCAATCTTAGTACTGTAGTTCCCTGAATTATATGCATTGGGTGACATTCTCTTGTACAAATAAATTCAAATAAATTCAATTATATTGTTATTATATAAGGGGTCTAAAGTCACTGTGCAACTGAAGCAGCACAGTTGACAAATTAACATCCCTCTTTATCTTATTCCCTAAACCTGGGCCTAGCTGGTTCAAGTTCAACATTTTCACTGGCTTTTTCAGAAACAATGTCATTCACACTGATTCTATGAATTCGCATCTGGGCCTAAGACTACCTTGTTTAATGCAGTAATATTTTAATGTAATTGGCGAAGATCAAATCCAGATTGTAGCCTCAGTTACACTGATTGTTGTTAAAAGATCTTGGATGATTATAGTTATTTTATTGGGTTTATTTTTCCCAGGTTTAGCCTAAATCACCATTCTCATATCTGAACACATATCCCTTTTTTACATTATTGCTATCAAAATCACCAATTCCAACATGGGTCATCTTTTTCATATCTTTGACTGCAAAATCAAGGATTATATTTGGTGGTTTGTAAAATGGGTTTTTCAGATGAACTCCCCCTGTTCTGTTAGAAGTTTGCTGAAGAGCACGGGTGTCAAACTCGCGGCATCACGTTGCTGTCACGTTATGTTTCGTGACATTTTTCCCATTTGCAGAGCTGCGAGAGGGTGTGGCCTGTGCATGTCGTATCCAGCCTGCGGGCCGCCAGTTGGACATCCCTCCTGAGAAAAATAGCATAAAGGAACAATATATATGCCACATATTGCTGCTTCATTCCTATTTTCTATTAAACTTGATAAAAAAAAGTATTGGTGTTTTTTTTAAAGTCTATTCTCAGTTCTCAAGATCAAGTTCTGAATCTGTTAATGGTTAACTCCTGCCTCTGTAGAGACTTTTTCTTCCATTGCAGAGCTTGGAAAAACCAGTGTTCCACCTTGAGTTCATAGCTTTATCTTGTCTCCAGCTAAGAATTTAGTTCCTGAAAACAGTCAGTTTCCTTTACATAAGCTGGCAGGGTTCTCCACAATAACAAAACATGGAGGGAAAAAAAATCCACTGCACTTCAGAACCACTTTTCAGGAAGTAAAGTCAGATATCCTGCTGCAGAGAAGTGCATCTTAGGTCTATGAAATCATGTGATCATGCCCCATACTTAGATAACCAATTAGAGTGATCCTCCAGCCATATAACAGAACAGACATTAACTGGCCTAGTTTTGGCTGCCATGAAGACAAGGTACTATGGACCCAGAGTGGAGAATCTGGGCAGCAGTTTGTGGTGGCAATTCTTTTTATTGACAAAGTATAACCAGTGTGCAACAGGAATTCAGTAATACTCTTTATTTTATTTTGAACCTGCCCAACTCCCTCAGGCTCTAGTTAGAGACTCTGCAAATATGGCGACTCACATCCAACACCTAGTTCCAACTAAGTTCCCTAATATTTCCAGGTCTATGTCAACTCGTTTATTTTATGGCAAAGCTGGGGAAGCAAGACTTGTTCAAAATAATTACAGCTATTTTTGGCTTCCCCGGTATTCTTTTTTTTTTTTTTTGCTTCTTCAGGGTAAGCTACAGTAACGAGTTCCTCATTACCTGCAGATAGTCAAACATTCCTCTTTGTCTGGATTGCAGGTTTTTTGGGTTGTCACTAGCAGGCCTCTTAGGTTGCTGATCCCCACTCATTAAAGTGGTAGCTTATCCTCCTTCAAATGTCTCTGCACTTTGTCACCGACACTTATTTGTTCTCCAGCCATCAAAGTGTATTAAAATTAACCGCAGTCATCACATGTGAAGACAATAGCCATACTTAGACACAGAGATAGTTATACACTCTCAGCAGGAAACTTGCAATCAAATTCAAACGAAAGGTCACATTTGAAATAAGTAAAGGAGAATGTGGGTAATTGGTTAAGGAATAGGCTAATACCTTGAAAGGAAATCTGATGTGCTTGAAACCTTGTAGTTCAGGTAATTAACATGAAATTCCACCATGGCTTTCAGAAGTAAAGGAATGATATATTTGCAACACTGTAAAATGCTAATTTCAAAGAGAACACTGTTGCAGTAGCTTTTCTTTTAATTTTCACTGGAGGTAAGATGCACACTGAAATAAGCATCAGTTTATGTATATGAAAGAAGTACAAAGCACAAAACATTTGAATCCAATTAATTAACGGATATTTTTTAAAAGTAAATTTCACAAATTGTTTCTAAAATAGAGGGTACTATGCAAGGTCTTTAGGATAGCAAAGGAATTAATGGCAGGGATTCTTCAATTTTATTATTTTTAAAAAATCTGGTGGCTTCCAAAAGAAGATGACAGACATTAACAAAATACCAGGCAATTCACTGAATAAAATACCATGAAAAGTTTTGTGCAAGCACCATTTAATAGCTCCTGTTTATTTCAATGGGATGTATGCAAGATAATTTTCTGGTGGACTGATTATGATGATTAATTTTAATATTTAACTATTGCATAATCAACAAAAGTGAAACTGTAGATCTGAACCTGCAGAAATCAAGTTGGCCATCACAGCAAAGAGATAGAGCAAGATCTAAATCTTTGCTGTCCTCTGGAGGTCACCCTGATGATTGCAGCTTGGAATTGTAGCCCTAATTTTTGTCTCTTCTTTTTACCCACCTTTGATATTTATTTATTCATTATTTGTTAGGTTTGATCTTGATATTTCTCTAAAAGCCCAGTGCATCTTAAATAGAGTTCTCTCTTCATTTCATGGCCCAGATAGTAAAATTATAAGATTGGTTAGGCTGACAGCCTGATTGGCTAAATTTACCCCATTTCCATGGGATTTCTAGTCCTTCTGATCAAATACAATAAATCAGTGAAAACTGAAGTATATTTGAAAATGAAATTTAGGTGTTTTGACAACCAAAATACTAAGTCCAGGAAGAGATGATGGAGGTGATGCTGCATTACACCTTAGAGGAGAGCAGGTGATTGGATGTAAAATTGTAAATGCTTCAAACTATTTAAATTAGAAGGAGATGTTATGAATGCTGACCAGCAGAATGCCTATCTGAACTTTTAAATACAATTCACAGGATTATTGGTTTTCCCTAACTATTGATGCTGAGGGGCTTCAGTCTTGATGTCCTTAGGTAGGAAAAGGATTTGCTTAGTTGTTCATAGCCACAATGACAACCATGAGCTTGTCCCAGATGATCACTGGATCAATAGTAATAATATACAAATGGCTATAAGAGGCTGCTTATAGAAACAGGCTGCTTCTGCTGACTGTCGGCTGCCAGCAGTTTGAGTCTCACCGGCTCAAGCTTGACTCAGCCTTCTATCTTTCCGAGGTTGGTAAAATGAGGACCCAGATTGTTGGGGACAACATGCTGACTCTGTAAATCACTTAGAGAGGAATGTAAAGCACTGTAAAGTGGTATATAAGTCTAAGTGCTATGGCTATTGCTATATGTTGGATCTTTAGAATAATTAGTTTGTCATCTGAATGTGGAATATGTTGTGATCAGTCATTAGTCATGATCAGTCCTTTGCCATTACTTTTGGGTCACCAGCTGGCTCTCTGGCATCTCTAGTACAATTGATCTCTGCAAGGGTGAGGGATTAATTAGGCTCAACTGTCTCGGAGGTTTCATGAATCTGGTAGGTTTTCTGTGAATGCTTGGGAATTTTAAGTGCTTCGGAGGAAAGTTCTACTGTGCATCTGATTGATTTCTGAAATTCAGATATGATGAGTGTGCTTTGTATAACTGCCCTTATTCATCTTCTCTGTATTGATCCATATCGGGATGATCCTTGGTTCTTCAAGGTACTCCAGGAAATTGAAATGGCAGAAGTGCCAACTAGATATATGCTCAGGTTTAGTTTTACAGTGGCAATCAGGGAAGTAAGGCAGAAACACTTCTCTACCACTATTACATGGGCAGAATGTCACCTAGTGGCCCTGCTTAAAATGGTCCTGTTAGAGAAGAGACAGGATCTTCCATCATACTGCTGTGACTTATTTGCTAAGTGTTCTGCTAATGAAATTTACTCTGAATTGCACACACGCACACACACTAACTGTGGCATGAACATGCTGTGATAACCATTGTTATATGCCATAATCAATATAAACATATTCACCTTATCCCCAGTCCACAGCTGAAGCCACTTAAAGCCATCATTAGCTGTTCCAGTTTTAGGGTAGAGTTTTCCCTCTTCTCCAGAAGCGATTTTGCCATGGTCACATTTTAGAAGGTGTCATTGATAATGTGGTGGGTGATATATTCAGGGACAAAACTCCTATTAACCACTTTGGGCTGTTAGGGGCAGGCCATTGGCATGCCTGGAACCGACTATCATGGTCTTTTGGCTTGGATTGCAGGATAGCCCTGATCCCAGTCATCTGCACAGAAAGCTGGTTTACACTGGAAGACAATCTGCCAAGTACAACTGGGCTGTCACCGAGGAGTGCATGAGCGGTCTTCCATTGCAGGAATTTTGCCTGTCAATCTTTTGTACTGTTTCGATTATTTTGGGTGTGTGTGTGTCAGGTGCCATGTTTTATTCATATGCCATTTTTTTTTGGCCTTCTGCATAAACCACTTCTGTTGACTAGAGGTATATTTTGAGAATGTGAAGAGGTATAGGCATGTCCCTTCCCTTCTGATAACGAGCAGCTTTCCTCTCCAAGGGTTTGTTCTCTCCATTAGCACTTCGTCTCTTGCATTCTTTTCATACCTGCCACCTTCCCCTTGACCCTGCCAACCCCAACCCCTCTCTGAGCTCCCAACAAGGTAGAGGAGAAAAAAACAGAGGTACCACGTTTTATCTGGGGAAGAAGAAAGGGTATGTTATTTGTTTTAACAATATTTCAAAAGGAACAGACCGCCACTATTCTATCTGGAAAAGACAGGACAGGAAAGAGATCTTTCAATTTCAACTGCTCAGTTTTTCAGCATCCTGACAAGAATGAGGCACAACGAACAGGGATTTGGGTACTTATCCCAACATTTGCCTACATTTGTCAGTATCTGCTTTTCTCTGCTCCTCCCAGAAGTAAGGGAGGTGCCAATCCAGTACCCGGTTAGTGTTAGTTCTTTCATTCTAGAGGACCCAGTGGGTTTTACAATTATAACAGCAGGACCTGCCTTCCTCCTCTCTGTGGCTATGCCTGTGTTGGTGTTTTTTTTAAATTTCACATTTATTTTAATCTGGGAGATATCCAAATTGTAGCATAGGAAAAAAGGTGTAAATAAACCAGCCTAGAGAAATCCAATGCCCTAATATCAGACCTTCCCAGTTCCTGCTGTAGGGCTCTGATTGATGGATATTTTCCCTGCCTGCTGAAGGGGGTGGGGAGTAAATGGCAAAGGGGAGGGGAAAATGAATCACCTTGTCTAGAATGAGCGACACACTCACCAATCAGGACACCCATCAGCAGTGACTCAGAAGGGAGGCAGCAGAGGGAGATGAGGGATGGGCAATTGGCAGCAAATTGTAAGCAGAGTTTTTCTGTGCCAACTCAGGGATGGGTAGTTGCTAGTCAGGAAAGGCCATGTGCCAACACATATCCAGCTTTTAAAGGAGTTTTCATGTATGGGAAAGAATTTGAGACGTTGTACCCTAAAAACACAAACTCCTACAAGGAACATTTTAAGAATGTACACTAGCATGAAGACTTCTTGTTGCATGGTGAACCACCTGCACTTTCTCTCTGCTGATACTGTATGCCCTCTTTACATGCCTTATGTAGGTAATATATCAAACCCTCACTTAATTGGGTGGAATTAGTTAAAATCTAAAGGTAAAGGTTCCCCTCGCACATATGTGCTAGTTGTTCCGACTTTAGGGGGTGATGTTCATCTCTATTTCAAAGCCGAAGAGCCAGCACTGTCCGAAGACGTCTCCATGGTCATGTGGTGGGCATGACTAAATGCCAAAGGCGCACGGAACGCTATTACCTTCCCACCAAAGGTGCTCCCTATTTTTCTACTTGCATTTTTATGTGCTTTCAAACTGCTAGATTGGCAGAAGCTGGGACAAATAACAGGAGCTCACCCCGTTACGCGGCACTAGGGATTCAAACCACTGAACTGCCAACCTTTCGATCAACAGGCTCAGACTAATACAAATTGCTTTGCATGGTTTATGACACAAAATAGACTTTAACTTCACTTTAAGAGCTGTGGTGGTGCAGTGTTAGAATGCAGTATTGCAGGCTAATTCTGCTGACTGCTGACTGCCAGCAGTTTGGCAGTTCTATTCTCACCAGCTCAAGGTTGACTGAGCCTTCCATCCTTCCGAGGTCAGTAAAATGAGGATCCAGATTGTTGGGGACAATATGCTGACTATAAATTGCTTAGAGAGGGCTATAAATCTCTGTGAAGTGGTATATAAATCTAAGTGCTATTGCTATTGCTATTAAAATGTTTCTGCTTTTTATTTTACATCATGGAGGACAGAGAGATGGTATGTTTATTACAAAGGCCTTTTTTTAAGTCTTTCATCTTACTTTTGTAGGATGTTATTATTTGCCCTGAGGCAGTTACGAAGGGAATTAAAGATATTAGAAAATCAAGAACAACAAATAAACTGAACATATATATTTTTTCATATTAAAAATACACTTTATCATAATATCTAATTATTCCTATTGCTTTACTGCATATTATTACTTGCATTGGACCATAAAAACCAGAGTAATAACACTAATTTGTCTTACATTATAGATTGCTCTATTAACTTTAACAAATCGGTTCACCACAGACACTGATTGATAGGTACATTGTTTCCAGACTCGTTTTCTTCCTTATAAACAATTATCCACACATAGAATATTGTGTCTTTCTCTTTTCTTCTTACATTGGCAAATCAAGGTTCTACACCTTATTCCTAAAAATTTACACTGACATACATGCTTGCAATGTGTCTGGAACATCCTGTTGTTTGATGATGTGCTGGTATAGCTATTAGCAAGGCCTAGAGCACCCATGCAGGAAAACTGTAGGAAAACTTAAGATGAAGCTATTCATTTAAGGGATTATTTATACAAGCACCAGAACTCAAGTAGTGAAGTCTTTTTTGGAGCTGTATTTTTTCAGACTGCAAGCATAGAAAAGCTTCCTTCACCACTGCACCCCATGTATGTCAGGAAGGCCCAATTCATTTCTTCAGTAATGTGCTATGTAGGTGAGATATGCTGTAGTGAAACCCTTTCCTTTTATCTAATGCCAATTCCTGCAATATCATTGCTTAAATGACCTCAATGAGGTGAGAGGAGGGACTGCAACAGGAGAAAAAAAAATCTGAGAAAACAGAAATAGTTTCTCTGTTTCTTCTAGAATGTATGTTTTTTTTTCTCTTATCCCATACAAAGCATTGCTCATTCACTGCTGCTGACTACGGGTTGACAGGAAACCTAATGAGCATGGGGAGCATTGACATGTGTTTACTAGACTGCAGACTTTGGTATTTATTTTGCCACAGTTTACTTACTTGAAGAGAAAATTACTGAAAAGGTTTGTCTCTTTCTCTCCTATCTTCTATCTACACATTCACATATGTTGGATACCATGGATGTGGAATCTATAATTTGAGTTACTAGTCTATCTCTACCAAGAACTCTAATTTTAGAATCATTTTCCAAGGCCCTGTTTCTTTAGAACTGCAGAAAAAACAATTGCTACCAACCTGCCTTCCATTGAGGATCTGTATACTGCACGAGTCAAAAAGAGGGCTGTGAAAATATTTACAGACCTCTCACATCCTGGACATAAACTGTTTCAACTCCTACCCTCAAAACGACGTATAGAGCACTGCACACCAGAACAACTAGACACAAGAACAGTTTTTTCCCAAATGCCATCACTCTGTTAAATAATTCCCTCAATACTGTCGAACTATTTACTAAATCTGCACTACTATTAATCTTCTCATTGTTCCCATCACCCATCTCCTCTCACTTATGACTGTATGACTGTAACCTTATTGCTGGTATCCTTATGATTTATATTGATATTGTTTCCTGATTGCTTATTTGTAACCTATGACTATCATTAAGTGTTGTACCTTATGATTCTTGATGAATGTATCTTTTATTTTATACACTGAGAGCATATGCACCAAGACAAATTCCTTGTGTGTCCAATCACACTTGGCCAATAAAAATTCTGTTCTATTCTATTTTAATTCTAGTGTCAAATATATATTATTATTTTATCAGTCCACTAGGTATTACACTACATGTACTATACTACATGTACCATTACACTATATAAAAAAGCAAGCTGAAAACTATCTTCAAGTTTACTATCTGTAATCATGCTATCCTAAAGAATTAAGGAACTACTCCAGTTATCTGTTATTTGAAAATCCCAGATCCTGGTTTTGACACAAAATAACCCCCTTGGTGATCAAACATTATTTGGGGGCATGCAATTGTGATATAGGCTTACAATCATTCATTTCGTGATTCTTCAAATTTACTGTGCAGTGAAAAAAAGTGATTTATGATTATTTTTCATACTCACAACTATTGTGTCAACCTTGAAGCTGACCTGACTGAGACCATTTTGAGGCTTTAGTGCTGCCATAGCTGGAGCTAAGAGATAGGGAAGAGGGAGTAGAGATAGCTGGAGTTTGTAGCCAAAACAAAATACTTTCTCTTGGGCACCAAGGACATTCCAGCAGGTGCTTGGAAGGATGGGACTGGAGTCACCTAGCAACTGGACTGTATCCTGATTGGACCATGTGACTGATTGTTTTGAGAAAGTGAAAAACTTCTACTTTTAATTTAGGTGAAAACTGCGGGAATGTTTAGAGTCAGTTTTCATCAGCTCGTGACAATATGACATATCCAATAAAACTATTCTTTGAGGAATCTACTTGCCTTGGAGTTTTGTTTGCTGTGGGTATGTTACTTGGAACCCTGACACATTGCAGCATCCCCATGTCATGTGATCAAAATTTGGACCCTTGGCAACTGGCTCATATTTATGACGATTAAAATGTCCTGAGGTCATGTAAACATCTTTTGCAATCTTCTGACAAGCAAAGTCAATAGGGAAGCCAGATTCACTTAACAACCATGTTACTAACTGAACAACTGCAGTGATTCACTTGAGAACTATGGCAAGAAAAGTTGTAAAATGGGGACAGAACTCACTTAACAACAGTCTCACAATACCAGAAATGTGGGGCTCCATTTTGGTCGTAAGTCGAGACTGCCTGTACCTTGCTGAACAGTACACCCATAGCTTGGAGTGATTGCGGCTTCACAATGGGCAGTTATCACTTCTTTGGGTCTGAAGGTGTGTTCTGGATTCCCAGTGGACAGGACAGGCTTTGTCCCACCATCCAACTTCTGGTAACCTTATTTGATGTGTTAGCTGGCATGCTTAGATGGAGGAACCAAAGGGAAGAATGGCTGCTATGCTAACATGAAAAGGACTGAAAACATGAAGAAAAATAGTAGAAAGGAAAGATTGCTTGTTCTATGAAATTTCAAACCAATCCAGATGTTCCAGGTATTGCATAGCTTTTCAGTGAAGTAACAGAATACCTGCCTTACTGCAAGTGATTCTGAAGTCAAAACTTTAGTAAGTATTCTACTAACAAGGCTGGGAAAGATCTCATCATGGCACATTTAGTGTGATCAACCTTCCCTGTCTGGTACCCCCCACCCAAAATGAACTGAAGTTTTAACTCTATAGTTTCTAGTACATTGCTCATGTCTATTCTGCCAGGCCATGCTTAGAATATTACATCTGGTTTTGAGTACTACGTTTAGAAAGGACATTGAAAAAATGGTGATCCATTTGATGATAAGGAACCTAGAAGGAAAAACTTATGAAGAGTGGTTGGAGGCACATCTGGA
The DNA here is from genome assembly GCF_029215685.1 of Pituophis catenifer annectens. Lineage (NCBI taxonomy): Eukaryota > Metazoa > Chordata > Lepidosauria > Squamata > Colubridae > Pituophis > Pituophis catenifer. The sequence goes on from NW_027256883.1 coordinate 90,200,549, forward strand.
GAGATAATAAATAAGGGCAGATCTATCTATCTATCTATCTATCTATCTATCTATCTATCTATCTATCCATCCATCCATCCATCCATCCATCCATCCATCCATCTATCATCTATCTATCTGATTTACGTTACATGGCTACCCAATTTGCAACAGCAACTCTTGAGATATGATAGCTGTCTTCAAGAAGCTGAAGGGCTGTCATGTAGGAAACAGAATTGTTCAGAATCATTCCAGATGAAAGGATGAAAAATAATGGGAGTAAAATATAACAAAATTAGTTTTGATTGCCTATCAAGAAAAAAAAAATCCTAACAGTAACAGCTGTTCAGCAGGTCACACAGGAGATGCTGCTCTCTAGTTTGCTCAAGATATTTAAACAGAGGCTGAACAGCCATCTTTTGAGGATACCACAGCAGAGATACTCAATCTTACTTCAGCTTTCCTTACTTTTTCATCACCCTTATAACTGCAGCTACTGCAGGAAGCAATTGCTAAACAAAGACTACCTGTATTCCATTCCAGCACCAGCCAAGAAAATAGACAAGATGATCTCCAAAGACTTTTCCAACTCACAGTTGTTTTGATTTTGTGAGTTGTGGCTAGGAAATATAGGAATTGAAGCCCAATACAGCTAAGCAGCTAGACCAAGGGTCAGCAACCTGCAGTTCTAGAACCGCATGTAGCTTTTTCATCCCTCTGCTGCAGCTCCCTGTTGCTGGTCGGCTCCACAATTGATAGGGCTTTCGGTTAGGACAAGAAGAGGAAAAAGGATGCCATGCTAGGAGGAGACTCTATGGTGAGGTATCTGGACTTCTGGTCGGCAGAGGAAAAGGGATGCCGCACTAGGAGAAGATTCTATGGTGGGGAAACTGGACTTCCGGTTGGCTCCAGAATTGAATGTGGGGGCTTCCAGTTAGGACCTTTGTGGCTCTTTGAGTGTTCAAGGTTGCTGACCCCTGAGCTAAACTGAATAAAGGGGACTTTGGCTGTCTGTAAGCCTTAGTTTCTGGCTTCTGCAAAAGGTAATCTTTTGGGTATGTTTGAATGTTATATTTTCTAATATACACAGGCGGAGGCATAATATTTCTTGCTGATAACCAGTGGTGGGATTCAGCCAGTTTGAACCACTTCGGGAGAACTGGTTGTTAACTTTCTGAGCAGTTTGGTGAATTGGTTGTTGGAAGAAATCATTAGGGCAGAGAACTGCTTGTTAAATTATTTGAATCCTACCACTGTTGATAGCCCTCTATTTCCCTTGCAGAGGAAGGTTTTTCAGATTCCCCTTTCATTGCCTCAACAACAGAACACATTTTTGAAAGCGCACTTTTGATGAGAAATTAGGTGGGGGAAGTAGGAAGGAAACCACACTTCATGATGATGATATGTAGCTGGCACTTCAACTCTTTAAATGCAAAGCCAGCTATCCCTTTGAAAAATTAATCAAGTTTTTGTGGTTCTAAGATCTGTGTCAAAAATTCATTACGTTGCTTCAGATGGTAATGCAGAGTAAAAGATATGCAAGTTACGCCATATTTCATCAAATCAATATAATAGAATATAATGAAAGGGAAGGGCATTGATTTCTATCTTCCTACACTTTGTGTTCCTCAGCACTGAGTCTCTTTGGAATATAAATATAGAAATCTAACGTGAGCCTTCCTTTTTCCCTGGGGTTAGGAGGAAGCACTAAGTGCTAAAACCAGCCATGTTGCTTCTCTATATTGCCTCTGGTACCTGCTGGAGGAAAAAAAAAATCACACAAATTTGGTCATGCTCATTTAACATGTATCCTGCATGCCGTAGTACTGCGACTGTGCTAATTATGTTGGCCAGGTCCGGGAAGATGGGTGTGTGTGTTCTAACTTCTCTCCTCCCTCACTGCCAACTAAACAAGATTTTATCCCTCCCCTTCATCTCCTTTGTTGGTAGACTTCTAGCATAGTTACTTGGATTATCAGCATGAGAGTGGCAGCATCTCTATGATTTAGAATGTATTGCTTTGAAAGAGTGCCACCAAGTTATCCATGCCAATTAGCTGCAATGTTAATAAATACTGTCAGGTCTCAGGACTTTTGTACCTTAAATGGACACTATTATAAACCTATGGACATACAGAGTCGAAGTCCAAGTGACAGAAGGTGTTCATGGTTTTGTCTCCTTCTCTCTCTCTCTCTGTGCGCACATATCTTCAAATCAGTTTTTGATTTCTGCTGACCACTTGGACTCATCCCTTCAGCTTTCTTAGGAAGATTTTGGAAGCAGTTTGTGATTGCCTCTTTCTAAGACTGAGTGGCACAAGGTCACTTTGTTGGCTTTGTATCTAAAGTGGGGCTAGCCCAAACCGATGCATTAGGGTGTGTGGCGCCTCCCCAGAGCCTGTTTTTGTTCCCAGGAGGCTGCAGGGAGGCCTACTAGGCCCAAAACGGCAGTTCCCACCCCCGCCCCCCGTGGCACATTTTTGCTTCCGGGGGGTGCAGGAGGCCGAGTGCTGCCGGTCACACCCCACGCCCATGCCCACTAGCCCGTCATTAGGGCAGAGAACCAGTTGTTAAATTATTTGAATCCCACCACTGGCTAGAACTCATAGTCTCCTAGTATCTAGCCTGGTGCCTTAATTCGAAACCAGACTGTTGTGTATGTATCTATTTTGTGCGGGAAATTCAAATGCATAGTGAATTCTGATTGCTTCTTGGTTGCCTCTGGAAAGGCTCAAGCTCAACCCTTCCAAGCCTGAGTGGCTGTGGCTCCCAGCATCCCGATATAGTCAGTTGACTCCATCACTGACTATTGGGGGCGAGTCGTTGGCCCCCACAGAGAGGGCTCGCAATCTGGGAGTCCTCCTGGATATGCAGCTGTCCTTGGAGGAACATCTGACGGCTGTAACCAGGGGGAACTTTTTTCAAGTTTGCCTGATTCGCCAGTTGCGGCCCTTTCTTGATCGGGATTCCCTGTGCACAGTCATTCATACCCTCGTCACCTCTCGCCTTGACTACTGCAACGCTCTCTACATGGGGCTCCCCTTGAGGAGCACCCGGAGGCTCCAGCTGGTCCAGAACGCAGCAGCACGGGTAGTGATGGGAGCAGCATGGCGCTCCCATGTAACACCGCTCCTGCGCCAGCTGCACTGGCTCCCGGTGGTCTTCCGGGTGCGCTTCAAGGTGTTGGTTATCACCTTTAAAGCGCTCCATGGCATAGGGCCTAGCTATCTTCGAGACTGCCTGCTGCTACCGAAGACCTCCCATTGACCTGTGCGCTCCCACAGAGAGGGCTTCCTCGGGGTGCCATCAGCCAAACAATGCAGGCTGGTGACCCCCAGGGGGAGGGCCTTCTCTGTGAGGGCACCTACCCTCTGGAATCAGCTGCCCCCAGAGATAAGGAGAATCCAAGACCTCAGCGCCTTCCGTCGTGCCCTTAAAACCCATTTTTTCAAGCAAGCTGAGCTGGCTTAAGAAGAAATTTTTAAATGTTTTAATTGGTAGTGAGTTTTAATTGGGCCAAATTTATATATCTTTTAATTGTTTTTTAATATTTGTATTCATGTTTTTTAATTTTGGCTGTACACTGCTCTGAGTCCTCAGGGAGAAGGGCGGTATAGAAATTCAATAATAAATAAATAAATAAATATAGAGGAGGACTGTTGCCTGTGATTTTTCGCTGAAGTCTCACCCTGAATTAAAGACCTGTTGCTGCTAGCCTGCTTGTGCCTCTCGTTATTCCCGCGCAACAACATTGGCGACGAAGGTGGGATTGAGGCCACAAGAGGCAAATCAAAAAGAGCTTGGAGTTTCAGCCAGGGTGACTAGCGAACACGGAGACGGGCATGTCTGCCTACGTTCCGCCAAAACCCTTCGACCCGACCCGAGAGAAGTGGGGATCGTATCTGACAAGGTTCGAGTGCTCCCTGGAAGCGAGCGAAATGCAAGGGCTCTCCACGAACAGAAAACGGGCTCTGTTCTTAAGCCACTGCGGGCCAGACGTATTCGAGATGGCCGAATCCCTCTGCGAGCCAACCCCAGTCCAGACGGTTCCCTGGGACGTCCTTCAAGCCAACCTGAAGGCTCACTACGCTCCAGTTCCATCCAAATTCGTTCAGCGCTATGAACTCCGGCAAAGAGTTCAAAAAGAAGGAGAGCCGGTCAGTACTTAAGTGGCCGCGCTTCGAAAAGCCGCTACGCATTGTGACTACAGAGACTTAGATGATGCATTGCTTGAACAACTGATTTGCGGGGTTCGTGATACCCGGTTACAAAGGCGTCTTCTAGCCAAGCCAGACCTAACGCTAGCCAGCGCACTAGATGAAGCCCGAGCACATGAGGCATCAACAAAAGCGTCGGAAGTGCTGCAGCGTCCCAGTTCAAGCAAGGACGGGCCAAAAACAGCCCCGGTCCACAGAGAAGAGGTGCGAACCAGCACAGAGGAAGAGTCGGACAAGGATGTCTTCCATACAGATAAGAGATCGAGCGAACAAAGCCGCTGCCACGAGAACTGCCCCAGCTGCGGCGGGGATCACGAGAGACAGTCGTGTAAATACAGAGAAGCCATCTGCAGGTGTTGCGATAGAAAAGGCCACCTAGCACGAGTTTGCAGAGCTCAACTTCCGCGTAGTCAAAAACCACTTGACTACCGCGACCAACCAGAACCGGCTCATTCAAAACAGCCAATCAAAGATGACGGCGTGAGAAAACGGCGCGAACCTCAAAAGCGGGAAACCTACAGCACGACAATTGGCCAAGCCAGCATACCCGACGACGAGAAAGTCTACACGAAAGTAGAAATCGATGGCAAATCGTGCAAAATGGAGATCGACACCGGGTCTACGTTATCGATCATGTCCTGGTCAACACTCAAGGCACTCCTGCCCAAGCTTCAGAAAAACCAGCTGTCCCGACAGAAAATCCGCTTACTCGACTACCAGGGAAACCGAGTTCCCGTTGAAGGCGTGGGCACGTTCCGGGTCACTACGGCGAGTTCCAGAAAGACCTGCCCCTGACTGTTGTCAGCAAGCCCCTTCCGAGTCTACTGGGCATGAAATGGTTCCGAGCCCTCGGCATGGGCTTCACGGGCGTCCACAACATCAACGGATCATCACTTAAAGAAACGCTGTTTCACGAGTTTCGGGACGTTTTCGAAGAGACTCTAGGCAAGTACGTGGGGACCCCTATTTCTTTCAATTTAGACCCCAACGTAGTGCCAATTAGACTGAAGGCAAGGCGAGTTCCCTTTGCCTTAAAACCCAAAATCGATGCGGAGCTCAACAAGCTCATTAAGCAAGGGGTGCTAGTTCCCGTAGATCATGCTAAGTGGGAAACCCCAATAGTTACTCCAGTTAAAGCGGATGGCTCAATTAGAATTTGCGCCGACTATAAGTGTTCGATTAACAAGGCGTTGCAGCAGAGCACCTATCCGGTTCCTATAGTCCACCATCTACTACACTCCCTGGGCCCTGGCAAGCTATTCGCGAAGCTAGACCTTGCGCAGGCATACCAGCAACTGCCAGTAAATGACGCTACGGCAGAATCACAGACAATAGTAACTCACAGAGGTGCCTTTAAATGCACCAGGCTTCAGTTTGGGGTCAGCATCGCCCAGGACTTTTTCAGAGTACTATGGAGTGCCTCCTACAAGGCCTCCCAGGTGTCATTCCGTATTTTGACGACATTTTGATTAGTGGCCAAGACGAAGTTCAGTTGGGCCAAAGGGTTAGACAGGTCCTAACCAGATTCAGAGAAGCGGGACTTAAACTCAAACGAAATAAATGCAGAATAACAGTGCCATCAGTGGAGTTCTTAGGCTACAGAATCGACGGCTCAGGCATTCACCCCACAGAAAGCAAAGTGAGGGCCATCCAAGGCACACCCACCCCCAAGTCAAAAGCCGAGCTGCAGGCCTTCCTGGGCCTTCTCAATTTCTATATGATGTTTTTGAAACACAAAGCCACCGTTGCAGAGCCTCTGCACAGGCTCCTTGGAAAAAACGTTCCATGGATTTGGGGCAAGCGAGAAGCGACTGCTTTCAACGCAGTAAAGAGACTTTTGTCCGAGGACAGTTTCCTCATTCAGTACAATGCTGAACTACCTCTGGTGTTAGTCTGTGACGCTTCCCCCTTTGGCGTTGGCACGGTTTTAGGCCATAGACTGCCGAATGGGTTAGAGGCGCCCATCGCCTATTACTCTCGCACTCTGTCTAGTGCTGAGAGGAACTATAGCCAGCTAGATAGGGAGGCACTAGTGGCTGTAGCGGGGGTCAAAAAATTTCACGAGTATTTGTTTGGCCACACCTTTGAACTCATTACAGACCACCAGCCGCTTTTGGGACTTTTGGCTGGCAATAAACCAACCCCGGCGGCTCTCTCCCCTCGGATGACCAGATGGTCCATTTTCTTGGCTGCATATTCGTACAGGCTGCTACACCGACCGGGCAAAACCTTAGGACATGCTGACGCCCTCAGCCGATGTCCCTTGCCCGAGCTATTGGACAATCCAACCCCGGAAGCCCCGGTTTTACTGCTTGACATTGTTTCCCCTGGCCCCATCTCTTCAAACGAGGTGGTGAGGGTTTCTGCCAGAGACTCTGTTTTGCGAACTGTAATGGGCTGGGTAACGAGGGGTTGGCCTACCAAGGTGGACGGTGGTGATTTCCAATTGTATTTTAACAAAAAAACAAACTGTCAATGTTGGAGGGCTGTTTGTTGTGGGGTGACAGGGTGGTCATTCCCTCACGATTAAGGCACAGGGTTTTAGAAATGCTACACGAGGGACACCCTGGGGTTGTTCGTATGAAAGGCCTAGCTCGTAGCTATGTTTGGTGGCCACATCTCGACCAAGATGTCACTGAGTGGGTGGGGAAGTGTAGGCCCTGCCAGGAGTCCCGCCCAGATCCTCCCATAGCACCCGTTCGGGAGTGGGAAAAACCAAAGGGGCCATGGGGGAGGATTCACATAGATTTCGCTGGCCCGTTCCATGGCCAGAACTTTCTAATTATTGTAGATGAATATTCTAAGTGGCTCGAAATTGCCCTAATGCCATTGACCACTTCTGAGGCCGTAATCAAAGTACTCAGAAAACTATTCGCAACACACGGGTCGCCGGACACTCTGGTATCCGACAATGGGCCCCAATTCATGGCAACTCAATTCGAAGGCTACCTAGCCGAATTAGGCATTAGACATGCACTATCTGCCCCTTTTCATCCGGCTTCTAATGGCCTTGTTGAACGATTTGTAAGAACAGCCAAGGAAGCCCTCTCCTGACTCGATGCAGGGGACTGGCAGGCTAGGATAGACGAGTTCCTAGCAGTACAGCATGCTACCCTGTGCCCCACTTCGGGCCGCAGCCCGGCCGAACTTTTAATGGGCCGAAAGCTACGATGCGTTCTAGACAGACTGCATCCTAATTACTCCTCTGATAGTTTCACTGGGGAAGGGGGAGGACTAAGACACTTCGAAGTAGGATCACTAGTCTTTGCTAGAAGCTACACCAATGGGCCCTTATGGGTAGAAGGAACCATCGTAGGAATTACCGGTCCAAAGTCATACACGGTAGATATAGGGCATGGTAAAATTTGGAGGAGACATATAGATCAATTGCGTAAACGTTTACCAAACAAAAACCCATGTCCTAACTACCCAAGTCTTTCCGACACAGCTACCTCAAGCCCGAGTAAGCCGGAATACTTATCTGGCAACCCTGAGTTCCAGCGCCGCCCCAGCGAGCCGACACTCCCAGCCGGAGATTGCCACACCTCTGGAGAAATCCAGGAGGTTCCATTGGCGGAGCCAGGAGAGACGGGAGGTCCCTCTGACCGGCTCGACGCCTCACCAACAACTGAACTGTGCAGGTCAACCAGGATTAAGACACGCCCTGGTCACCTGCGTGATTTTGTATGTAAATATGTAAATAGATAGAATAAGTGCCTTCTGGGAAGGGAGGGGTGTTGTGTATGTATCTATTTTGTGCGGGAAATTCAAATGCATAGTGAATTCTGATTGGTTCTTGGTTGCCTCTGGAAAGTATATAAAGGAGGGCTGTTGCCTGTGATTTTTCGCTGAAGTCTCACCCTGAATTAAAGAGCTGTTGTTGCTAGCCTGCTTGTGCCTCTCATTATTCCCGCGCTACAACACAGACTGGCTCTTAAATATTAAATTTTATTATCTAGAAGAAGCTAAATGTTTCTCCCCCAATGTAGCAGCCCTTAAGTACTCCGAACTGCAAAATCCACAATCTCTGGTCAGTATTGCTATTACTATTGACTGAAAGTGTTGACTGAAAAAAGCCAAGCTTCTAGTGTTCACTCTGAAATGCACAATTTTCTTCCATTAAACTTTTGAGTAAAATGGACAAATCAAGCTGATCAAGACCAACAGAAAAGTACGGAAGCAGCCGTACCATAAACAGAATGTCTTCATGCCTATAAAGAAATCTATTCCCATTATGAAGGGGATATTTCATTTTGTATTCATTTTCTAGTTCAGGATTGAGCTGTCAAATTACTCATTTAAATGCCAACGGCAGAGATAGCTGCATTTTCCATGAATCACAATTTGTGATTCTAAGTAGAAGCCTCTTTGAACCAAAGGTGCTTTCACATCTATAATTAAAAGGGAAGCGGGTTTGTCAAAAAGACCTATTTCCCAAAGATATAAACATCTTACATTATTTTTTGGACATGCTCCTTCTTTCCGTTAGAAAAACTGTGTGGTTTATAAAGTTGTTGTTTTTGCTGTGATTTTATACACAATGGAAGGGTGAGGAAAAGGTCAGCAATAACTCTGCTGTTGCATTTACACTGGAAAGGAAAAAAAAAACATTATATTGATCAATAATAAAATGGGAAAAGCACAACTATTAGCTTTTAACTTGATCTTCTCTGACCTTTACCCTGTCGTGTTGGTTTTATTCTTAAATGTTATGTCTGTTGTTTCAAAGGTTTGTCCCATTTAGTCTTTTATTTAATTAACACATGATCTTCTTCACCAGCTCTAATGTTAAAACAAGAAATCAGCTTTTATTTCCTTGTTGAACTGTTGTCCATCTATGCTCTGTGCTTCAAATCATAATAGTTATGAACAATTTTTTATGCTTCGGGGATTACAAAAAAATTCAGAATACTGAATTTTCAATGTATAATTAATTAACCCAATAGGTGATACATATATACAAATACACACACATACACACTTTTTCATCTGTTGTACCTTTCCAATTCTGAATATCTCTAAGTAAGTTATTACTATTTTTCCTATTTGCTTATGTTGAATATTCTTTGCTCACACAATAAACTCTGAATGATGACTTTCTAAAATGATTCTAAATTGGATTAAATTCATTTTAACACCAACTACCCTGTTTCCCCGAAAATAAGCCCTCCTCGAATAATATGCCCAATCGGGAAAATCCCGATTGGGCATATTATTTGAGGAGGGTTTATTAGAGGAAGGCTTATTTGAGGAGGGCTAAAATAAGCCCTCCCTGAAAATATTTAAGCACATGCGCAGGCGGTCCCCGCAATTTCCTTGGGTTAGGGAGACAGAGCTGGAAAGCAGGTAAAATGGCAAGGGGACCCCCGTCTTGCTCCACGTGCCCCAAAATAATAAGATTTCCTCTGAAAATAAGGCCAAGCACTTATTTCGGGGTTCAAAAAATATAAGACAGGGTCTTATTTTCAGGGAAACACAGTAGGTACATTACGAGTCCTTGTGAGACTCCTTCATAAGCAGGAGATGGACCACTCAGTGATCTCCAGGAGGGCAAAGAAAAGGATTATTATTCCTCCTATCCATCTATCAGGTAAATGGGAATAAAAATGGAGAAATTGAGAAGAGCATACATGGGGTTCATTATCTGCTGATATTCCCCTACATCATCAAAGTGATAACCCTTAGGGATTATTCTAGACAATGGACCAAATCATCTAAATAAGAGACAGCTAAAAAAACAACAACAATATAGTTGAAAAATCTTTAATCTGAACCTTAATTCTGGAATTTTTGCCTTGCCCCACTAGAGGCAATATAAGTACAAGTTGAGGTTTCTACACCTTTATTCCCATAATAATAAACCATAATTTAAGTTCATTGTATTTAAACATTAATGTTGACCCTATGATCTTTATAGCGTTGCTAAGTGTAAGCTACTTTCATAATGTTTTCTTGGATCTCTGTCCTCTAAGATATTTCCAGTGGAAATTGTTTTCCTTTAGCATTTACTATGAACCTAAATTCATAAACTAGGACATAAAGCTGGATCATATGCTTTGGACTATACTTTATGAAATCTTACAAAGACAATTTCAGCGGCTTGTTAAGAACTTCTGCACAACCCTCATGTGCAAGAAAACATCTACTGAGGAGTAACTACTAATGTCATATTCTCAATTCTGTCCAGGGGTGAAATTCAAAAATTTTCTCTACTGGTTCTGTGGGCGTGGCTTGGTGGGCATGGCAGGGGAAGGATATTGCAAAATCTCCATTCCCATCCCACTCTGGGGCCAGCCAGAGGTGGTATTTGCTGGTTCTCCGAACTACTCAAAATTTCCGCTACTGGTTCTCCAGAACCCGTCAGAACCTGCTGGATTTCATCCCTGATTCTGTCCCTAGGCTATTTCATAAAAACTCTTTCAAGAGGTCCCAAAGATGATGGGGAAAGAAGTTTGCTCTAAATCTAGTCTTACATCTCTCCCTCCCAAGCATATCAACATTTCATTTATATATTCCATCAAGAACTGGAAGCTTAGGGCACTTCTAAATGAGATTCGGGCACCAGTTCCTACTGGTGTTACTAATATAATGAACTGAAACTATTTTCTTCCTGTAGATTAAAAAGCAGTAGATCAGGAGCAATGGCAAAATGTTTATTTTTTTAAATCTGGAAATGCTAGAGATCCATTGAGCTGGGGCATGCTATTTTCCTACTGGTAGAAATTCTAACCTTAGTCTCCTTGATTCCCTCTTTTCTTGCTGTTTTTGTGCCATAGATTCTTTGTGTTGGGTTTCTTAAATAGAGAAGAGGGACAATTTTGCACTTCTCCCAAAGCGACTTCCTCTCCCCCCCCCCCGGAAAACAAATTCAGCAAGGAAAAGGAAGGGACATAGGATGATAGCGAGTTGGATTCCAGTTTTTGCAGTCCCCATTGGACAGCTGGAGGGAGCATTGATTATCCTATCTGGAGTTCTCTGTGGATGTAGTGAGGATAATTGCAGCCCTCGGTGGAGCTGGCTTACAGAACTTGGGGAATTTATGAGGCATGACAATAGTGGCTGTGTGAAATTGCCCTAAGTCACAGAACTGGAAAAGACTTGGGAAATAGGTGGATTTTTAAAAATTGATTTAAAAAAAATGCTTCCACAATCTCTCTAGGTGAGACAGTTGCAATTGGAATTATGGAAAAATGACTGATAATTACTTTTTTCTTTGGGAAAAAATGCTGTAATTTGGTGGTGCTACTTAAGAGAATTATTGTGCCTTCTTCTAAGCTATAAACAGTTTTATAAAGACATTTTCTCTTGAAAAGCAGTATTAAAAATCTTAGATAGATGTTTGCTGAAATTTGAGTATTTATTAATTCTAGCTGTGAACCTTTGTAGTTTGTAATTCAGCTGCCCCATCTAGTTCTACCCACTTTCCATTTCTTTATTCATGCATTTTCTTTGTTTCTTTCATTGGGCTATTAATAAAAGAAACAAGAGGCAGACAAAAAGGAGATGTGAGGATTTTTCCTTCCCTGTTGCTGCAGGTCAAAAGGGAAAAAAGGCTTCTTGGTTGAACTAATGCATTTGAGTAATTAATTAGGATGCATTTCATTGTTTAAATCATTCTTTAATTGAATATAAGTAGAAAGACACATGGATTAAATGTTACCAATTACATGTCTCAGAAATATAGCTCCAATACTAAAGATCAGTAAAACATTAATTGCATCAGGGGTACCCAACACTTTGGAGGCTAGTGGATGTATCTGGAAGTTTTGAGAAGAAATTATGGATACCTTCACAAAATGGATCATGTCAGATATCACTTATCATGCTATATAGTAGCTATTTACCAGAGGGTGAATTGTTTCCTACCATCTCCTGTAGCCTTTCACGATGTGAAATCTTAGATAGATGTTTGCTGAAATTTGAGTATTTATTAATTCTAGCTGTGAACCTTTGTAGTTTGTAATTCAGCTGCCCCATCTAGTTCTACCCACTTTCCATTTCTTTATTCATGCATTTTCTTTGTTTCTTTCATTGGGCTATTAATAAAAGAAACAAGAGGCAGACAAAAAGGAGATGTGAGGATTTTTCCTTCCCTGTTGCTGCAGGTCAAAAGGGAAAAAAGGCTTCTTGGTTGAACTAATGCATTTGAGTAATTAATTAGGATGCATTTCATTGTTTAAATCATTCTTTAATTGAATATAAGTAGAAAGACACATGGATTAAATATTACCAATTACATGTCTCAGAAATATAGCTCCAATACTAAAGATCAGTAAAACATTAATTGCATCAGGGGTACCCAACACTTTGGAGGCTAGTGGATGTATCTGGAAGTTTTGAGAAGAAATTATGGATACCTTCACAAAATGGATCATGTCAGATATCACTTATCATGCTATATAGTAGCTATTTACCAGAGGGTGAATTGTTTCCTACCATCTCCTGTAGCCTTTCACGATGTTCCTATGACTCCACTTTCACAGATGGGCAGGTCATGTCCTCATGATGTTCCCTTCATCACATCCCCAATCCTTACCTGAGTCAGATTAAAGTCATTCTTAGTTATCAATTAGGAGTTGATCTTTTGTTCCTCTTTTGTTTTGTGTGGTTTCCTTTCTGCTCCGGTGGAAAGAGCTTGTTTTCAACTAGATGGTGTTGGGCTGCATCAGCTACCACAGCAGGTAATAATTTGAACATTATTGCTAAGCAGGTAACTGGCCTATATTTGCCTGGTGCTGCCACTTTTGTTGGATCTTTCATTATCAGGTAGAGTCTGCCAGACGTTAACCAATCTTGAATTTCACCTCCTTGCAATATTTTGTTAAACTGCTTGGGAATGAGTGGGTATAGACCAGTCAGATGTTTCAACCAAAAACCATGCAACTCATCTTCACATGAGTTGGCATGGCACTGACCATTCTTGATATTCCATGATCTTTTCTCTACCATTTGTGCTGTTGCTACAAGTTTTTTTTCATTTTGACTTCTTTTTTCCTTCTCCACCTCCTTTATTCAAGATGCATTCTTATTATTATTTGTAATCCAGATACGTATAAGAGAATTTCTAACTGGGTACAAATGGAAACACTCAAGTCTTCAAGCCAATTATTGAATATGATTCATTCAACAGAATGAGCAAAGTATTGATATTGTGAAATCAGCTGAAAAGGTAGTTTGTAAGTTAAAACAGGGTCCAACCAATATGTACCATATGAAAAAAATATTAGTGTTAGATAACTAAATTAGTATACAATTGTGATATACATGGACATACTTCCCACTCATTGAAATAAATACATATTATCATTAGTTGCATTATTTCTAATCTTTCTATGTGTGTGTTGAATAGATATTTAAGATTTTAGTTGATCATCATTGTGTATGGAAAATTAATAATACCAAATGTGTATGCTTTGATTTTTTTAATAGCATAAAATAAATTCCTATTTGTTTTATTGACTAAAATATTACATGTGTGTAACATTAAATAATCTATTTTATTTGGGCTGCTGATGTATCTGTATTGCTGATAACTGGTTGTTATTGAGGCGTCCCAATTTTCCTTTGTTTGTTGAGACTCTGAGATGTGTGCTCAAAGGTTTTGTGATGCCTTGAATATCAAATCGTAAAATACCTTTACCAATCGTAAATGCATAAATGCACTCATGCATACCTTTTTGAGTTATGAGGTGGTTGCACAGTTGGCAGGCTAGCTTGATGCTTTCTTGACAGGTTAGGTTAAAGGATTAAGGCTAGTCTGTCTTCACTTTGCCCTGGTTCTGACACACTCTAAAAAAAGTTCTTGGCTGGCCTCGTGCTTAGCATGACCTCTACATCTCCTCAGAGTGACAACACTTCCCTTTTTGCTCTCCAAAGGTCAGAGCAGATAACTTGGTGAGTCTCCCAGTTACTTCCTTATCAGCAGCTTTTTTTCCCCTTCTAGCACTGAAATACATGCATAAAATGTTGGAAGGAGGGGAAAAAAATAAAATAAAGGAGGGCAAGATCTGGCAAAGTCAGACATTTCTGAGCACCACTGATAGAACTGAGTGTTGGACGATTAACCCCTTCCACAAAAAATGATAGCTGCTGGCTTCCAGATGAATGGGCTGGGAAGGGCTCTGACAAAGCCTCCTTTGCTTTTCACTCTGCAGCTGAAAGGCTGAAAGGGGCCTGGGCTGGGGTTTTTGCTTGCAGGGGAACAATCCAAGGGTTGCTGGCCCTCTTGACACCAATAGAATCAAAGGTGTGGTCAATGTTAAAAACGTACTGCCAGTCAGAATTTTAGAAGTTGCTTTCATGCTTATAAGAAGACAAGGTGGCTGACCTACCATGTATTTATGCCTTTTATGTCCTTTTGCTTAGGGAAAAAAGGCTGGATGGTTCACGATAAGTAACTCTAAGACTCTATTATAGCATCCCAAAGAGTAATAAAAATGAACAGCCTCATGCTTAAGTTAAGATCTCCTTAAAGTTTGTCATTCTTCCCAGGGAGAGTTATATGATTGGATGGTAAAACCAGTGGTGCTATTCAGCCAGTTTTATCTGGTTCAAGTGAACTGGTAGCGGCGGCTGCGTGAGGCTCCGCCCACCTGCCTGAATATGGACGTCATCACGTCCCATTTTTGATGCTCTGCACATGCGCAGAAGGTCCTGTGCATGCGCGGAGTTGGCAAATGTGAGTAAAGCACATGTGCACACTCCCATTTGCGAACTGGTAATGAAGGTAAGTGAATACCATCCCTGGGTAAAACCGTGGTGGGATTCAAATAATTTAACAACCGGTTCTCTGCCCTAATGATTTCTTCTAACAACCAGTTCACCAAACTGTTCAGAAAGATAACAACTGGTTCTCCTGAAGTGGTGCGAACTGGCTGAATCCCACCACTGGTTAAAATCCATAGGAATGCTCTCCCCAAATAAGATATGATAAATTGGTCCAACCAAGAAAATAATTGATATTAAGAAATAATTGTGAAATATTAAGTTAAAAATTAGAAATTAAGGATGGAAATGATAGTGTTTAAATTAAAGAGTTTTAATAGAAAGTACCGACAAGGAGCTACCTTGTTTCCCTGAAAATAAGACCTGGTCTTATTTTCTTTTGGGCTTGGAAATAAGAACTTGGGCTTATTTTCGGGAGGTCTTATTTTTTTTTAAGTGCAGGGGTGTGGGCCAACAGGAGTGGGAGCAAGGCTACTCTGGCTCCGCCCTCTCTGTCCCACTGTCTGCTTGCCCACTGTCTACTTGCCCAAGCTCTTGGTATACCCCAGCCTCCACCCACCCTGCCTGCTTGCCCAGCTGCTGGGACACTTCTCAGCTGCAGTGGGCACTGTGCTGGCCACCAAGCAGCTGCCCATGCTGCTGCTGGCCTCGTGGGGGCTCTTCGTGTGGAAAGAATGTCAGATGTTCCTGAGTTTAAATAGTTTGGTCCTAATTGTGCTAGAATCTTCCCGAATGAAGGCACATATATGTGTCCCAGGATAATGTTGCAGAATCCAAACTGGGTAGGTCACTGGGATCAGAGATTTACTCTTCCTAGTTTTCAGACTCATGCTGGAGCCCATCCTCAGGGAACTTCTCTCTACTGAAATATGGGCTTTGGACTATTCTAGAATCTTCCCCTTTGCTTAGTCTGAATGTCTTCTGTCCATCTGCAAATGGGCAGAATATTATACCTGCATCAGATTTGATATCCTCAGTGCTGACTCCTTTATGGCTTCTATTGCCTCTCTTCCTAATTAGTTGTCAGTCACCTGATACGAGCAATTGGTGACAGAGCCTAACAGTTATTACACATCCTTGGACAAGAGGGCTGGAAAAAAAACCAAGGCAACTTCATGGGATCAGGGAAGAAAAAGGTGTGACCGGGGCACAATTGTGTCACGATTAGGTGCAAGTGGAAAAAGCCTCAAATTTTGAACTTCTACATTTCCCCCCCTTGCATATGTAATATTTGCTTCTGCTTATCTCTTCAGTTTGGGTTGTGGCAAGACAGAGACAAGGATATACTTCTCTGAAAGAAATACAAGTGCCTTTGTAATGGCTTAGGTGCAGAAGAGAGCTGGCAGGGCAGATAAGATGCAATTTCACTGTCTGTAATTTGTGCTAAAGGCAAAGGTTTTTAAGACCAAGAGGTTTTTTTTTAACACCAGTTAGACATGAATCATTGTTCTAATTATAGACTAGGCATTATTAATAGAAGCTTATGTACAATACTTTGAAAAACATGAAGTACTTTTGCCCGTCCTGGTACATACCAAGATGTACTGGATTACAAAAACCATCCTTCTCAATCAGCACTCTCAGACCCTTGGATATTGCAGATGTTGTAATTTAATGTATTTGAAAAGCACTAGTTGAGGAAGGCTGTCTTAAGACATGGTAGTTACAAGCAGAGGTGGTATTCAGCAGGTTCTGACCAGTTCTGGAGAACCGGTAGCAGAATTTTTGAGTAGTTCAGAGAACCGGTAAATACCATCTCTGACTGGCCCCACCCCCATCTATTCTCTGCTTCCCGAGTCCCAGCTGATCAGGAGGAAATGGGGATTTTGCAGGAACCTTCCCCTGGAGTGGGGAGAGAATGGAGATTTTACAGTATCCTTCCCCTGAAGTGGGGTGGGAATCGAGATTTTACAGTAACCTTCCCCTACCATGCCCACCAAGCCATGCCACACCTACCAAGCCACGCCCACAGAACTGGTACTAAAAAATTTTGAATCCCACAACTGGTTACAAGTAAAAGCTGCCATCCAACAGGAGCCTGTGGTAGTGCATGGTAACTAGCCAGAAAATTTGAGCATGGCCTGGAATCAAATCCACATTCTTACTATTCTTCCAAAAGTACCGTCTCTAGATTAAATCTTTAGAATAGCAGAGGTTTTTTTAACATTGGCAACTTTAAGATGTGCCAACTTTGATTCCCAGAATTCCCCAGGAGGCACTGCTCTAGAGACATAAGCCACTCAAACTCCATTTTGACCTTAAACTGAGATTGAGCAACCAGTCTCAATCTTTGCCCTATGTCATATTTGCAAAACTATCAATTATATTATTAATTTTGTGTACAAGGTTACTGCAGAGTATCAACCCACACACAACTAAAATCAAGAATGCAAGTACATTAGAAAGGGACAGAATAAATCCAAACCAACCTTTTCATAAGGCTCAGGCAAAAAAACCCCAAACTATGTTAGTTATCTTTAATTCAGCTCAATGAAAAAATAAAATTGCTCCTGAAATATAATTTGACATTTAGCTATATCCTGCCCTTTCTAAACCATTCCTTTGTGAAGTGATTAGGGAACACACTGAAATGTATTTGAACCTATCACGACATACTAAAGAGGTCTGAGACTGGGTGGCAGTGAGGAGAGCTAATATTATGCCAATGCAACTGGAAAAAAAATTGAACAATACTGATAATTATATGCCATTTAAATTGGATTCTTATCCCATCTCCATACCCAACAAAGGAAAATCTAATTCACACTTCAGTCAATCATATTTAAATACAGAAACTTTAATTGCACTGTGCATCATTTTATAGATGAAATTTTGTTAAACAGGTTTGATTTTGTTACTTGACTAACAACAACTCCAGTAAAATATATTGCCTGTGTATATTGTTGGATTCTTTCTTTCTTTCTTTCTTTTATTGGTTCAATTTATATGCCGTCCTTCTCCGGAGACTCAGGGCGGCTTACAATGCGTTAAGCAATAGCCTTCATACTTTTGTATATACCTGCTTAGTAGGGCTTTTGGCCCCCCCTAAGCGGTGTTCTTTTTTATACAAAGTCAGCTTATTGCCCCCACAATCTGGGTCCTCATTTTACCTACCTCAGAAGAATGGAAGGCCGAGTCAACCTTTACCACAAAGTCCTCTTATTAAAAATAAACATTTTTGAATATCATTACGGTTGGGTTACACATGTACCCTGTTCGTTTCAGTGATGATAATTTGGCAGTAATAGCATTGACAGAAAGAATTCTATGTGAAACTTTGTTATACATTAACTTGGGGCTTAATTAGCAAGAAAGAGCAGGAAGCTCTTTTTGCATAGTTTGAAATACAGAGCATTACCTTCAGGAACAGGTTCCATTCATTGAAAGTGATTTTTTAATACATCTTGCTCATGACTGTTTTTTCAAATCTGTATCATAAACTGAAAATAGCAATGATGATTTTTTAAATTCTACTTTTAATAAATATTTATATCTCATTCATGACAGTTGTTCTGCTGGGGGGCATCTTCTGATCTTGCACTACTTCTTTGAGTTTTTCTATACTCTGGCTGGTGTCAGCTTTGATTGATGGTAGCTACTAGCTGCTTTTGCTGTTGTTATTGTTGTTGTTGGATCAAAATGAGATTCTTGTGTTGCTTTGGCAATAATATTAGTTTATATTAATTGACCAAGAATAAGAGATAAAGTGCCAAAGTGTCTAAAATGAATGACTTTAGGGTGGGAATGACCAGCCTGTATTATGGATGCTCCTATAGCAGCAGACATAAAGTACCAATCTTAGGAAGTGAAATGCCCAGGACATTCCAAATTTTGACAGATTCCATTGGAGCAACAGTTTACAAGCCCTGTTATAGCTTCTGAAGAACATATTGGATGAAAACAAGCTTGCCCAACTTGGAAACATCCAGATGTATTGGGTTACAATTGTCATAATTTCCCCCTGCCACAGCTACAAGCATGTTTTTTTGTTTTTTTTTTAATATGATTTATATGCTGCCCTTCTCCGGAGACTCAGGGTGGCTTACAATGCGTTAAGCAATAGCCTTCATACTTTTTTTATATTTTTAAAAAGTCAGCTTATTGCCCCCACAAACTGGGTCCTCAGTTAGCTGGGACATCCAGAAGTCAGAGGTCAGACAAGGCTGAGAAATCAGAGAAGGCTGATTTAAAACCTATGATTTTAAAATACATTAAAATCACTGGAAATCATCAGAAATTAGTTCTTCTATCCTTTCAGGTAACAAACATAGGGTTTCATCAATGCTTCTGTAGATTACATTAATATATAGATAATAGGCCTCTTTAAACCAGGCAAATATCATTTGCAATATATAAATGTACAAAATTGTGAAATGATGGCACTGATGGGCTTATTTTTCTTTCCAACAGACTATGGCTAGAAAGGGGTTAAAAATGTTTTCGTTTCTCTTCTAGAAACCAATTTGAGAAGGAACACTAATTTTTCTTTATTTATTGTTAGCTGTCTTGAACACCATTTCCTTTTGTTCAAAGATAATAAATAAAGTAAGATGTGCACTGTGATGCTGATCACCATCAATAGACACATAGAGATAAACCACTTTTGCACACTATTCAAAGGAGACAATAAAAAGCTAAGAAGGAAATTAAAAGATCAGAACACATCCTCTCCAGCAATCAACACCCAGATAAGCAGGGATTAACACCAGACAAACAATCAATCATAATACCCTAATTAAAGAACTATCAAGCAGAAAACCACACCCCCACCAATACTGTCAGGGCAAGCTGCTGTATATAAACCGGGAACAAATATCACACTCACCAGCACTGATGATATTACTTACTGGTAAAGATATGTCTGCTGGATAATGAAATGTCTGCAAGCAAATAACTAAACTCAGAAAACACTCTCTGAACAAGGACTCCAGAGCTACATACTGTATATTATTTTCTATTGTTTTAATATATTGTAAGGTAGCATCTTAATCATTATGTATTTTTCAAATAATCATGTTTCAAAGTTCAGATTGGCACTGTGTGAAAGCTGTCAACATTTGCTGATTATCAGACATACACATGGATCAATAAATTCACTATGCTGTTTGTTATCTTCATTTTCTGTTAAATAATATTTTGGGCTGCTGTAGATAAAAAGAGTTTTGGTATCCAGTAAATTTGTATAGTGCCTAGAGAACCAGGGATTAAACTGTCCCATTAAAGGACTAGAATATTTTTCTGCATATCAGAATAAAAAAATAACAGAGTTGGAATTGGAAGGAACTTTGGAGGCCTTCTACTCCAACCTTCTGCTTAGGCACGAAACTTTTCAGACAAATGACTGTCCATTTTTAAAACCTCCACTGAGGGAGCATTTATAACTTCTGAAGGCAACATGTTCCATTGGTTAATTGTTCTCACTGTCAGAAAATTTCTCCTTAGTTCTAGCTTGCTTCTCTCCTTAATTAGTTTCCATCCATTGCTTCTTGTTCTGCCCTGTCTGGAGAATAGGTTGGCCCCCTCTTTTTTGTGGCAGTCCCTTAAATATTGGAAAACTGTTATGTCACTCCAGTCCTTCTTTTCATCAAACTAGACACACACATCATTAGACATAGACATTGTTAGACAATACTCTGTATCTCTACATTTTAACACAATTAAACATGTTCTAGGTCCAGTGATAACAGACAGTCACATTTCAGTTTCCTTGTTTCTGAAAAAATCTTATTTAGGGACAATTTCAGAAAATATGAACCATATCTCTCCTCGATCAGTACACCTCTAACATGTTTTCAGTATTCTTTTCATTAAGTCTTCTATGGGGTTAAATATTGACAAAGAAATAAATAATAGATCCATATAATAGAAATATTTTGGAATTTACTTTCAAATCCAATTTCAAATTTCTGATTACATTCAGCTACTTGGATTGCCTCTTAGACCTGGCACATGTTGCAAGCTTGCCAAGAACAAGGAGGAAAAAAAATCACCTGAAATCTGGGATGGAAGGGGATGATGCAAATCTTATCAATAATTCTTATCGATTATTTGCTTTTATTTCTATAAAAGGTGTTTTAACACATTGCAACTTTACCTAGCATTTATTTATTAACTTTATTAACTTGCAATTGTTCATCTATATTATTCTGCCTAACAATCTGTTTTGCTAATCTGCCTCCAAAAATAATTCTAAAAGAAACTCATATTTTCTACATACAGTAGTGTAGTAGCAGACTTCTTAGATAAACACTTTGCACCAAATACTTATGGAAAATGTAATTTTACAGAGTTTATATTTATTCAAACCTGAAAACCCATTTGATATACCTAGGGGTTTTACAACAGTAGTATGGTTTTATGTTTGAAGTCTGCATGGCTTACATCAATGTTTCAAAGAGAAAACAAATGGAAAGGACACACTCCATGGTTTTGCTTCAGAGAAATTAATTGGCAAAACACCAATTGATTTCAGCTGGAGACCTATTGACCCCTGAAGTGAAATCAATAATTATTTTGCAGTTTAAGGAAATTAAATAAAGTGATATCACGGAGGAGAGGGGGGGATTCCAACACCCAGGATTCTCAGTTGGACGTTAATCTATGTGCAACACATTTAAAGACTGTTCTGATGGTTTGCATTGTTTAGATCTACCCATGTTAAATCCAACGGGAATTAGGATGGAGGAATTTTTTAAAGTACCAAATTATGCAGCAGAATCAATGCAACTTCCTCTGTGAATAAAAGATTGCTTGAGGCACCAGAACAACAGAAAGTCTGCTTTAAATAATATATACTATAAAGCAGGATTCACACAAGCAGATGTGGTGCTAACTCTATTTTTTATGCTGAATAGGACAGTTTAAATATTGCCCGGGATTAACTCTGGCCCCTGAAGGGAATGCTCTGGACAAGCAATATTTTGTGATTACAATAACATTGGATTTGTTTTTATTTAATTTAAATTGCATTAAATCTAAATAGCATTCACTGAACTGTTGGTTGTGCTCAAGGTATAACATTTCCTCCCTTCAAGCTATATTAAAAATTACGATTTAGTGGAAAGTTGTGGACAATGTCTGCCCTGGAATCTGCATAAAAGGAAGAAATGGCTTTAGCCTAACCTTCAATTTCATCTGTTTCTTTCTCTGTATTACTCCTGTCTTGCTCTGCGTACAGTATGAAAAAAATGAATCTGCTTGATTCTTTATAGCTCCTTTGAGTTTGAAATGATACAATATAGTACAGTGCAGATATCGTTTTACCTTTGCTATCTGAGATAGCCCAAAGCTAAGTTATTATTGTGTGCGCACACACTCATGCACACAAACACACACAGTGGAATTGTATAGTGTAGCCTTTACTGGCTTGGAGCCCATAATGTTGGACTACAACTTTCCTCTCTAGCAAAGCAGTTGGATTGGCTGTGAAAGATAAGAAATGAAATCTAACATAGTGTTGTGTTGTTTTTAGTGATACCAGTGAGAACTAGTCTAAGGTTCCTTTTATTGCAAATGTAAGGCACACAGGAGTTTTACACTGCAAAGTAAACTCCAAAACATTCACTTGGGCTTTATTTCCAAGCTTGAGGCAGTTTAAGTGATTTAACACAAGGTAGAAAACAGCTGCTAATTTGGTCTTGCACACATACTATCCACTCCATTCATGCACACAATCGTTTCACTCAGATCTACCTTTCCACCTATTGGGAGGGAAGCTGAGGTGGAGATTCCATGAGGAAGAGAAAAAAGAGCATCAGCTTCAGAAGGTACTACTTCTGGGCAGAGGTGAAATCCAGCAGGTTCTGACAGGTTCCGGAGAACCAGTAGCGGAAATTTTGAGTAGTTCAGAGAACCGGCAAATACCACCTCTGGCTGGCCCCAGAGTGGGGTGGGAATGGAGACTTTGCAATATCCTTCCCCCCAGGAGAGGGGAGGGAATGGAGATTTTGCAGTATCCTTCCCCTGCCACGCCCACCAAGCCACACCCACCAAGTCACACCACACCACGCCCACCAAGCCACGCCCACAGAACAGGTAGTAAAAAAAATGGATTTCACCACTGCTTCTCGGGGATGCAGGCATCATGAAATGGCAGCTCCTTCTCACTTTCCCTTAAAGTAGGGACATTGTAGAATGGCAGGGAACTCTCCTCAGAGACTTTAGAAAGCCAGAAGGTGACTAGATGTGATCTTGTGCTGCTGACCTAGCCCAAATATTTAAATATCTTAAAGAGCTGTTATGGGAGGGAGGGGGGAGGAGGGGAGGGAGAGAGAGAAAGAGAGAGAGAGAAATGCACAATTGAGCCCAAAATTCCTATTGTTATGTGAAACATTTAAGGTATTTTTCCCCGTCTTCCAACCTTTCTTGTCACAGTTGTTAAAACAATCACTGCAGCTGTTAATTTAGTACCATGGTTGTTAAGTGAATCTGCTTTCCCTCTAGTCTTTGCTGGTGAGAAGGTCACAAAAGGGGTTCACATGACCCCAGAACACTTAACAACTATCATAAATATGAACCAGTTACCAGGCATCTGGATGTTGATCATGTGACTACATGGATGCTGCAATGTTGTATGTGTGAAAAAACAGCCATAGGTCCCTTTTTTCAGCACCGTTGTAACTTCAAACGGTCACTAAATGAACTGTTGTAAGTCGAGGACGATCTGTAGTTCATCACTAAGCTAAGTTTTGGAGCTCATTAACATAAAATAGTGTGATTATCAGCAATTTTTTTTTAATGGCAATGGCAGAATTGGGGGGGGGCGGAAGGAGCATGAATTCTTGGAGGGTGAACTGATCTCCCCACTATCTGTGAGCCTGAGTCCTCCTGGCAGATGGAGAGAAAGGACTGTTTTCTGCTTTGGAACATTAAATGAAAATGAAACAAGCTTTTTTTTTCTGGGTTCAGTTCCAAGTGGGGAGAAATACACTGGAAACATGGAGACTGCTTGAAAAGATGGTTTAATGGTGGACAAGACCACATGGTTTTGAGGGCCTGGGCAAAAAAGCACATGGGGGGTGAGGAGAGAGAGAGAGAGAGAGGGAGAGAGGGAGGGAGGGAGAGAGAGAGCTAGATTTGTACCCTCTCTTGGGCTTTGAATTTGAGCTTGTATTCTGATTGGTTGTCAGACTCCCATGGGGCCATGCAGAGGTAACTTTGTAGGTTGTCTTTTGAGTCCGAGGCCTGGTTGAATCTTGCTGGGTGATGATGTAATGAAGAGGGTTTTGGGCAATTCCTATTATGGCTGAGGGCTAATCCAACCTTTGTTGGATCTTGGGTGAGGGCATTTATGAATAGACCTAGCTATCTCTTTATCTCTTAAGTGCTGACATCTGCTGTGGGCTATTGAGAGTGTGGGGCAGGGGTGAAATCCAGCAGATTCTGACAGGTTCTGGAGAACCGGTAGTAGAAATTTTGAGCAGTTTGGAGAACCGGCAAATACCACCTCTGGCTGGCCCCAGAGTGAGGTGGGAATGGGGATTTTGCAGTATCCTTCCCCTGGAGTGGGATGGGAATGGAGATTTTGCAGTATCCTTCCCCTGCCACACCCACCAAGCCACACCATGCCCACCAAGCCTTGCCCATAGAACTGGTGTAGGGGCTATTAAGAGTGAGTCTACTTTCTGCCTAAAAAACACATTTCTCCATTTCTCATCCAGGGAGGTATAATATCCTGCCTTTTTAATATTTCCCAGAATATTTCATTTTCCTAGGAGACGGTGCTAACTTCCTACAGTTTGATGCAGCAAAACAATTCTTTTAAGCAACAAGTTACAACCAAGCCAAATTTGATGGTTCAGCTTTCTGGAAGTTTTGTTCTAAAAATTGAATTTAAACTAGTCAAGCCACAGAAGCCATAGCTCTGGTATGGCTTTGTCCCACTGAACAGCCTCAGTCCTCAGTCCTAGTCCTCATAATATCCCATTGAAATATGTTGAGCTTCTTTAACAAATTATTAGACCACAGATTTTCCTCAGAACTGATATTATTCTGAATTAAACATTTAGCTTCCCTGGATAAGGTCTCTGATTTTCTAACGCTCTGCCTATTCCCTGGTGGCCTAGACAGAGGAGAGGTTATTATACATGGTGTATTGGGAGGGTCAATTAATTAAGGGAGTCAGACTACAGCACTTTTGAGAAAGGAATGGGGGGGGGAGGATGACATAGAGAAGGAAAATCTCAATATCATATTTCCAGAAAACACCTTGATGCTCTCTTTAAGCTTCCCACTAAGAAGCAAACTTTCAAGAACCGTTCCTTTAGCCGAGGCGAAGTCCTATTTTTGTCCGCTTCTGAACCACCCTGCTGAACAGATGTATGGAAGAGTAAGCCACGTTACTGGCCTGCCATTGTGCATGCTGGCTTGGGAGAAGAAGGAAAAGCAAGTGACATAAATTGTATGCATAATCTCAGGAGACGATCATTTGAAATCTTAATTGGCTGTCTTTTAAATATCATTTAAGGTCTTGCTCTCCCGTCTTGCCTCTTCTCTCACCTTCATAAGAAATGTTATGTCAAAGTCTACTGCCTGGCCGGCTGGCTGGCTTACTAGCTTCTTCCGAGGGGTTTATTTTTTCTTTTTAGCTCTCTCTCTTTTTTTTTAAAGGAAAGAAAATAAAGAAATAGGCCCATCAACCGAGGTTTGCGAGGTCGATAAAGCTTTTAGATTTGAAGATGTTTTCAGGGAGCCCATTTCCTGCGGCTAAGAGTTGTTAATGGAGCTTAAGGAATTATCTTATGACTCCGGCCGGGAGAGCCCCCGCCTCTCCCTCCCCTCTCTTTATAGATCCCCCACCCCACCCTTCCCTTGCTCCTGTTCCCTTGTCGAGACTGAAGCTGCCGCCGCCGCGCTGTCAACATCTCTTAATGAAAAGTAACGCGCCGCTGATTACAGTTTTATGTGGGTCCTATGTAAAAAGGCGCTGTTAATTTCCCATCTCCTCCGCGGTGGGTTGGAATTTGCCACGGCCAAATGACTTATAAAGGCGGCCCCTTACATACTCGATAATTTCTTTCACACACACACATATCTAGAGAGAATACACACACACACACACATACACTTTTAACACGCCGCCCTCAATTTCCACCGCCACTGTCGCCTCCAGGTAGATCGGAGAACTTTCTTTTTTAAAACTGCGGCTGCACCTGTGAGATGTGGAAGTATCGATCCAGCCATGCTGGTGATTAATTTCCCTGCGACCGTTCAGTTTTTTTCCCTTGGGAACCGGCAGATCTGGGCCCCCTTGATATGAGCACCGAGGCGTCCAAACCGCCCAGATGAAGTTCCGCCGCGCTAGTTTTGAGAAAAGCCTGTTTCGATGGGGGGAGATTTTCCCCCAGGGAACTGAGGCCTCGGAGAGCGACTTGTTTCGCCGCTCCGAAGTGTCGCTGTTGGGGAGTCGTTCCCAGGTTCGCAGCTATCTCTCCGGCTGCTGTTGATATTATTTTCTAATTTCTAGAAACCTTCCCGCTTTTGGCTACTCTGCGGTGCGACTCTCAGCCTAGATCCCAGCATGCAAACCCCGGTTTTTATTATTATTTCTTTTAAAGGAACGCATAGGAACTACGGTATTTCCGATAGTGGGTACGAGCCTCCCAAATTTAGGCGCTACTCCAAGCGCACTTAAACTCCGCTTGCCAAAAGAGGCTCCTTTAACGGTACTTTTAAGTTGCGTTTGCTTCCAGGCAAGAGCCTTAACTCGCGCCTTCCCTTGTCGCCTGAAGAGAGAGGGATGTTAAGAGATTTTTTCTCTCTCTCGTGCGTTTGGCTTCCACTTCAACCGAACGAAAGCCGGCGAAGGAATGGGGTTTTCTTCCGTGGATCTCAATTTCCCGCGGAAAACCCCGAGGGGCAGGTAGAGGTTTGGGAGAGAGACGCAACAGGGGCCTGACATTTTCTGAGGAATTCGTTGGCTTCCGACGAATTCGGGGTGGGGGTGGGCTGGCTTGTGTCTTTTTGACGTTTGGCAACTCCTTTTCTTGGCTCAGCGGTGTCAAAGTAAATATTTGATTGGCTTAAGAAAATGTGGAGATTTAATAGGGAGGAACCGCAACGCGCGAAAGACAAATCTTTGGACAGAAGCAAGCGATTCTCCTAGGGTGTATTTATTTTCAGAGTCACGAGGGTCCGCAGAGAGATGACGGAGCGAGAGCTTTCCTTGAAGACACTATCTCCCCCCTCCCCATGTATTGGGGGGCTTATTTCCAGTTGCCCTCGCCGGAGGGTGGACTTTCCTCCAGTCCAGTCACTCCTCCTCCCTCCCTCTCCCGCGGCCCCCCGCCCTTCTTCGAGCTGCCAAGAGGATTTGCTTTGTCTCTCCGCCAGCGCCTTTCTCGGCAGCCACCCGCTTGTCCAGACGGCATTAACATTCTTCTTGGTCCAGCCTCTGGCTGCACGCCCGTCTCCCCGGGGACTCCACTTTTCGCTCTCACTGTCAAGTACCCTTGACTCTTTATTTTTGCCCTTTTTATCTATTACAACTAATTCGAGTTCTTTTGCCCTTTTCAGCTCTAAGACGTGGCTTTCTGCAAGGTCTGCCCGCCTTTCGTTCCCTCCACCCTATTCCTTCCCCCTCCCCTCCCCTCCCCCACTTCCACCCTCGCTCCCTGCCACCGAGATCTCTGGATGCAGAGCCTTTTAGAAATTGAAGAGGGTGGGTTCTCCCCTCCCTCTTTTCCTGTCAAAATGAAATTTTCACTTCAAATTATCTTGGCTGATGCAACGGGTCCCCCCTTCTCCTCTTTCTCCCCCTCCTCCTTCTTTTCCCCAGGCCGGGAGCCTCCCGTCTCCGCCTTTTGACAGCCCCCATCAGCAGAGAGGTTCCGATAATATCATCCAAGAGAGCGAAAGTCAATATAATGACAGGGGGGAGGAGGAGAAGGGAGGGGGAAGTTCGGAGTCCAATTAGAGCCGCTGGTGAGGAGACCGAAAGAAGGGCTGAGCGGCGGCTGTTTCCTTCGGCACCCGGCTCCAGAGCGCCTCTCGGCTGCCTCGCAGCTCCTGTACGACGGCGGTCATTGAAACTGAGCGCCTGGCAGGCCTAAAGTTGCTGTTCGACAAAAGAGAATCGCTGGAGTTCGGGATCCACTTTCGCTCTCTTTCCTTCCGAATAGCAGGTGATCGTTACTACAGTTCTGCTTTCCAGCGCTCCGCATTGCAGTCCACCAAAATAACGTTCTTGAGAAAATATGAGTCAGGCCAAGGATTAGAGGTTGGAAGGTTGAAGTGGAGCCCTGAAGAAGTGCGGGCGCAGAAACTTTATGCACAATCACAAACTCAGTTCAGAATAAATCTGATGAACATTGTTAGTGGGTGGCGTTTTTAAATTACAATGTCTCGACTCAGTCTATTTCAGGAGTTCGTGTTGACTTATGTATGACAAATGCAGCTATTACACACAGAAGCATCCCTCAGAACTCTCTTAACGGCACCTTGTGTTTGTGTGTTAGCAATTTAATCCTGCGCGCATGTGGTTCAGAATAACAGCAAGAGCGGGGGAGGCAGAGGGTCTTTTCCAGGCAGAGGCCTCTTGCGTGGTCCCACCCAAGACCACTCTCCCAGAAATCCACTCGCTCTAAAGAAGCCGCCCTGAGATTTAACGCCCCCCCCTCCCCGCGTATTTACCCGGACAACTTTTAGTTCTATGGCTTTTCATATTCCTTTCAAAATTACTTCTGTGAAATTTACAAAGTTCACGCGCCTTTTAATTTATTTTGGCGGTCGGAATGATGAAGGGTGTCTTTTAAAAAGGTTTCAATCTGAGGGCGGACTTCAGGCAATCCCTGCTCTCCCTGCAACCCGCAGACTACTCCCCGTCTCCATCCCCAGGCGGCCGTGAGAGGGGATCTTGACGGTGCTGTCTTCTGCAGGCTAAGTGGCAAATTGCCCGACGTTTCTCGAGAAAGTCCCGCGCCATGGGGGGAGCACTCCTCCTTCCTCTTGGCTGCGCTTCTATTTAATGTCAAAACGGTAAAGCATCCATCCTGAAGTGCTGAAATATTCATAGAGAATCCAACGATTCGCTCTCCATACCAGGGGAGAAGCTTCAAGTTAAAACGGTGCTTTAAAACATCAAATCTTCCATGTGAATCAATTGCTTCGCTCACATTAACGGAGCGGGGATGGTGGTGGGGAGGAGGAGGAAGAGAGGTGCCGGCGGCGTCTGCAGTACAGTATCAGGACTTCCTTGGCGACCTTACGTTCCCAGCAATTCCATTTCCCCAAATCCCCCTTCTGCTAGCCTTTTTCCTTTTAGGGCGAATCCTAGTTCATCTCCTTCCCAACCCGAATAAATGAGCAGGTCACCAGGCTGAAGTCTATATAATCAATTCTATGTGTGGAACCGAATTAAAATTTCTTTATGCAACTCGATTCTCAGAAACTATTTCTTCTTCCAGCCTCCTTTTAACCAAACTTGTCTAAGATCTCCGAACAGAAAAGGAAAGCAAGCCTCAGCTGGTCACGATATTGTCCTTCTCCTAATTGGCTCGAGAAGCCGAACCATTATTGAGTTCCTTTAAAAATATGATTTCTCCTAATGGATAACCCCTTTCTTCCTCCAAATTCCAGACCATATCCAAATCTTTTCTTGCCCGCTTATAACTCTCGTTACAGAGATATAGAAAAAGGTGTATCCCATTTTGCAACTATAAATATTTCAACAGAAGAGCTTAAAGTATAAACGTTCTTCTTAATTTTTTTAAAATTCCCTAAAACCAGCACTTGGCTTTCGCTTTCTTCTCATTACCCTGCCCTTCCCCCATCGTCAAACTCCATAAGCACCCTCCTCCCAAAGCAATGGGTTGTATTAGCTCCCTTTCACGAATCATCTTTTGAATTTTTCAAAGGAGTTTTAGAGAAAAGATGCAAATAATTTTGCTTGGGACACAGGTGAGAAATAATTCAAACATTTTTCTTTAAGCAGTCACTACCACCCGCTGCTTTACCGTCGCTGCTTCAGCCCAATAAGCCGAACCCTTGATAGATCTTAAAAGTCATTTAATAAGAACATTCGTGCTGCAACAGATTCTCTGTTGATTTAAAAGTTGTGCCACAACTCCCTTTGGCTTGTCCTTTGACCTGTATCGCTGGAGGCCATATAAAGTGGCTCTACGAAGGATGGGACTCCAGTCTGAATGAAAATATTCATATTTACACGTATCTGACTTCCAAAAAATTCGGTATCTATTTAACTTGAAAGTGATATTCATTTTCACGAAGCGAAGTACACATTCGTCAGAACCAGGCGAAAAGATCCGGTGAACTCACTTCTATCCCCTTTCCAAAAACCCACTTGGAGGGGGGCGTGTTCACAAGCAAGGCAAAGAGATCACAAATCATAGGATAACTCTGAGACAGACAATTTATTTGGGGTGAACATACCTTTTCGACATAGGCTATTTGTCAAGTTCAAAAATTCTGTGCTCGTGTGCGTGAGCGCAATGGGGTTTAAACTCGGTGAAAGAAGTGCGATTTTTTTTTTTTTGTGGATGGTAACAATGAAAAGAGGAGGGGGCGGGAGAAAGTCCGAGAAAGTCTTTTTGGTAACGAAGATCGGCATGCCACAAATTAAAAGGAAAGGAAAGAGCGAGACAAACGCCCCTTCCCCCTCGAAGAAGCTAAATTCGAATCTCGCGCCTTGTGAACTTGCCCCGGGAAATTCGAAAGCCGGCGCGAGTGGCGCGTGCGCAAGATCTGGGATGAAGACTTCGATTGCTGAAAGTGATCAAAACTCCCCCAAAAGCAGAGGATGAATGGGGTCTCTTTCCTCTCGCCTGAAATCTCCAGCTGCAACTTTTAAAAAATGCCCGTTCTGCTCCGCTCCCTGTAAAACATTTCCTGCCCCAAATCTCAAGCTCTCTCCCAAGTCTTTCGAGTTCCCCGCCAGGTCAACCAGGCCCACCCCGCCTCAGCGGCTCGCCAGGTCCGAGTCTTTTCTCGCCTTGCCTTCCCCCACAACCCACACCACCCTGATCCAGGGTGGCGGACTGGACGGGACGGGGCTCGGTCGTTAAGAGCAGAACATTTTGCTGCCCGCTTTGGGAAAAGCCAGGAAGTCTTTGCCGGAGTCCTGAGGCCCAGCCAGGCTGGCCAGCTGCCCCTTGAGCACGGCGGCTCCGCCCCCCAGCGAGCGCCCCAAGGCCCCCGTCTCCAAGATGGAGCCTTTGGTGGTCGCCCAAGACACTGTGGTGCTGTTCAAGGCCTGGTTCAGAGTACTGTGTCTGAAGAGGGGGTCGTGGAACACGCCGTCCACCCAGTTCCTGAGGTTGGCCACGGGGGAATCCTTCGGGGGCCTTTCCAGGACGCTCGCCGCCTGCGCGGGCCCGACACCGGTCGACGCCCCCTGCTGGCGCTTCAGCATGCACGAGGGGTACTCCGCCTGGTTGAGCGAGGTAGCCGTGTGCGCCAGCGACCAGATCCTCGGCTTTCCGCCGCCTTCGAGGAGCGGCGGCTGCGGCTGGTAACACGGCTTGGCCTCGCAGTTTCTCTGCCTGGCGTTCAGCAGCTCCGTCGCCTCGCAGCCTTCGGGCCCCGACCCAGGCTCCTTGAGGCAGCTCTTGGCCCTGTCGAGGGGGCTTTCCAGCGAGGCCGCGCCCGTCACCAGAGTGGGGTCCTTGCTTGGTTCGTTGGCGCACGCGCTGCTCTCCACGTGGCCGAAGGCTTGAGTCTTCAGCTCGCCCTCCGAGCTTTCCGACTCCAGTGGGTCGTAGTCGTCCAGGTCGCTTAGGCCCAGCTCTTTGTCTTCCTTCCCGGTGGGCTCTGGGAAGGATAGAAGAGGGGAAACGCTGCTTAATTCATTCACGTGTTATCTAGTATTTGCGAATGCAATGCCTCTTCCTTAGCGAGCCTGGCCCAAATCATTCCCAAGAATCCCTGGTCTCAAGTTACGCCTGGGTTTTCCTCAGAGTCTAACTGGTGAATATGGTCATTCACTATTTTGAACTGGTTATTAGGGAACTTAAGCTAGCAGTCACTTGCTAAAGTCACAAAGCTTTAGGCAACATTTGAAATGGATGCGAGTGTTGAGGTGTTCGCTCTAGTTGGAGTAAAAGAAATACTTCAAAACTAAATATTTATATCTACCACTCTTTTCCTCTTGCATGTAATTTTACATCTCCAAGTCAGCTCTGAGGCTTGGAGAAATAACAGTTGAAACACTCATTTGATACCCATCTCTGTCCCTGCCAGATTAAGCTTGGCACACAGCTGAATGCAGCAACTTTCATCTCCAGATAAGTACATTCCCATCATTGCACATCTCCCAAAGAATGATATACAGAGCTGGCTATAAATCATGCCTTCTTAAAAATCTTGGATTCAAGAGTACTATTTGCTGCTCTAAGAAAGTGTATTTGCTTATGAGGTAGCGGATGGATTTACATCTTAAATTGCAAAAGATTTAGTTTAGATTTGTTTAGTGTTAATCTTAGTTAGATTTTTTTTTTTTGAGGTGTTGGGTGTAGTGCCTCAGCACATCAAGTTAATTTGTGGGGCTGTGGGAACATGGAATAACTTGGAAATTAGGTTTAAAGCATGTCATGTGAATGCAGCCATTGAGTTGTTAAGGATATCGGTTTGCGCAGTGCACCTGCAAGGCTATTGCCTGCTAAGAGGGAAATTTATCCTTCTATTATCAAATATAATCTAGAGTGTCCCCTCACAGATAATTTTTCTATAAACTGAGAACTGGGATACCCTGTCCAAGTGTTCCCCAATAGTTATGTGCACAATCCCAGGAACAGATGATGACTGCATATTCCAATTTGCTATGGTGAGCAGAAGATGCAGGGAAGCATTCCCCAAACGGATGCCTCCAAATGTATAGGACTATAGTTGCCATCATCCTAGGTCAACATGCCATTCTAGTCCAGTGGGTCTGGAAGTTCTGAGTGGGCAAAGTTAATATAGGAAGAAAAAGTATAAGCTTGCAATATTCTAAAGAATGGTTAGGAGATACCCTCAACTTTCTCATTCTTTAGGTTCTCCCCTTGACCTTCTCCCTCCTCATCCTCCTCGTCCTCCTCGTAGGGTCTTTTTTCATCAGCACACTTGTTCCTCGGGGGCCATGTCATTTTGTTCTCTTTCTTGAGCCTCCTCCGGGCATTGGCAAACCAGGTGGAAACCTGTGTCAGGGTCATTTTGGTGATGATGGCCAGCATAATCTTCTCGCCTTTAGTTGGGTAAGGGTTCTTGCGGTGTTCCTGCAGCCAGGCCTTCAGTGTGCTGGTTGTTTCCCGAGTGGCGTTTTTCCTCCGTGTTCCTCCATCCATGGTGCTATATCTGTGGTTACAAAGTGTGAGAAAAAGAGGACGGGTGCTTAATAGACCTACCTTTATTCTGGGGAGAATGTCCCACAGCTACCCATGGAATCCAGATTCTTCTAGCTCATGAATCATTCATTTGGGGGATAAGACCTGTAAGTACTCAACATTTATACAATAAACAATTGGACTATGTAGAAGCATGTGGCTGGACTCTGCAGTTTGCTGGGGATGAAGGGCAGGGCAATTTGAAGGTATCACTGTATTCAGTAGAGATTCCTCAGGGAAGGATGGATCAGACTACAGCAGACGGTTTGCCAAAGAAATGTGGCCTTTGGGAGGAATTAGTATACAGTTAATGTAAAAGGTGTGTGTCAGAAAAATAGCCCTTTTGGGGTGCTATTTCTCTCCAATAAAGACCTCCGAGTAACCTCTGCATGCGATGGTAATAAAAATATTTCCTTTTATTAGTGGCAAAATACTCTCTCATACACACACACAGACAGAGACATTGGAACTATGCCTGAATATTTAATATACATCATCTAAGAAAAGGTCACCTGCACCCACTGGGCTTAAAAGGTTGAAACAGTGGAAGCGGGGATTCTTGGCGCTTGTTCTTTTAGAAAACAAGCAATAACGAGATCAAAGATAAAAAAAAAAGGTTTGTTTAACATGATGTTAAAAGGGTGTGGGGGGGTCAACTTTAAGCTATCTGAATTCATGGGAAATATTTGGAAATCTGCCTCTGAAAGAAAGAGAAGTATACATAAGGATGAGTTAACATTGATTCTTAGAGCAAGTTCACACATTCAGATGCCAGTTGTGAAATGCAAAATGCTTGTGTGTAAAAATGTGATTTATGCATATGTGAAGTAGCCAAGGTGACCGAAATGAGGATAATATCTAGATTTAAAGCTAATACTACCACTGACCTTACAATCTCTTTAAAATATTTGTTTTTTCATAGATGTTAAAGACTGCAAAATACTGAAGGGGAGAACAACTAGAGAGTGATTCAATCACTAGGGGGGAAAAAATCCAGTCTTTTCACTTCAGGCTTTCTTCCATAATCAAAGCCTACTTCTATTCTCATTGGGTGACTGTCATGTTCAGAGGTTCACTATCTAATCTGTGGAAAACTCAAGTGCACTAAAACTTCCAGGCTTGAACTTCAAAATATTATTTTGTGCTGGACTCAGAGAAACCCTGCAGAAGCTGTTATTTCATAGCGCCTATGCAGATCTTTAAATCTTCCATGGGCATAGACTCAACACAGTCAACTCATTATCTAGTAACCCAAGGTGGATCTGGTTCTTGATCAGTGAGAGACTGATCTTTGTGTGATCAGTGTGGTATTCATCTAAAAAATATATATATAAATAGGAATTTAAAAATAAGAGCTGTAATCCCAGAATGATAAAGAAGATTAGAAGAAAGTTATGGGTTTGTGACTACAAGACAATAAAAAAGTATGAATGGAAATGAAGACTGGGCAGGTACAGGAGTAAACCCCTGGAATTCTGCAAGTAGTATCATTAAAGATTTGCTTTCTGTGGCTTCCTTCTTGGACTGCTTGTAGCAAAAACCAATGCATGCGTGTTCAGAAATAAATCTCAGTTCCCTGGGAAGCCTGTGAACAACTATAGTGGTAAATAAATGCAGTGGGACTTTTTGCAGATGATATTCCTGTACCCAATGGAAGTGGAGTAGTGGGTAAACTGAACTGAATCCTCTAGGTCTTTTCATCTGGCATACACAGGACTGAGATTTTTTAAAATTAAGTAAATAGGATCACTAGTTCACGTATGCAACAATCATTACTTGGCAACATCAGTGAATAGATAATTATTTGTATATCTTATACTGAGTGATGGAATACTGCCCCTTTCGATTGTCATTGGAGCTCCCCTGACTTCAGTACAGCATTTCAAACCCTTATCAAACCCTTTAAGGAAGGTCCACTATGACCCCTATATCTGTAGATGGGGATAGTGTGAAATTAAGATAATGGATTTTCTAAGTGTCCATAGTGTGTGTGTGTGGGGGGGGAGGAATGTGATCAAATGATTTCCTAATACAGTTTTCAGCCATTACTTTCCATCACCGCTAGGGCAAACATTCCCATAGCTGAAAACGTTGGTTTCACAGGGTGGAAAATGCATTCCTAACACCTAATCCAGTGGAGGTTAGAACCATCAGGGGATGAGTAATCCATCTGCACAATTGAGCTCTCAGCTGTAGGCTAAAATACAAGAAGGCCTGAAAACATTTTTCAGCAGAAGTCAGTGAAATGTTTCCTCATAGGATCAAATCAGAATAATAATCTGTATTTTAGCTTAATATATTTTGCATGCACCGTAGCCTGCTGCTATTCAGGAGTACTCATCCAGGTCAACATGCAAGTGATCAGAGATTCAGCATAACTGCTCCACATTTATAACTAGTGATACCCACCCCCACAAACACATACAGTTAAGAGTTATCTTTAAACCCGATGGGGGAGCAAACAGCCAGTGTCCTCCCTCAACCCCTCCCTTGTCTTGCCTCGCAATTAATAGCTGTTTGTTTCTTACCTGTCATATTGATACTGACTGAGCGTGTGATCGTAGGGATAGTAAGCAGCCGCCTGGGTAATGCCCGCATGCGCAGATCCACTCCCATCCTTCGAATCAAAGCTATTCTAGAACAGGAAAACCAAGGATGGCTCCGATCAGCTCACCCCTTTCCCTGCCAGTAATGGGAAAGCAAAGCAAAGCAAAGCAGGGAGCAATATCTTCTTCCTCACAAGGAGACATAGATGGGAACAAGACAGCAAGATACTCCGTGCAATCAAAAATAAGAGTATTTTCCCCCTAGCTAGAAAATTCCACACTGATTACCAGCCCAAACTCATGCCTGTTTATTCAAAAACAGGTATGTAATGGGTATTTTTCCAAATCAAACCCACACCCTTGTGCTTAAGAATTAATTGTATGCATTCTTCATTCAGGGGTTCAAAACAGATGGCTATCAATGCGGTAAGTCATTAAGTATAGGCAAATGATCTTGAAATTGAAAACATCATTGTAGACTACCTTAAAAATACACCTAGAATGTTGGCTCTTTCTAAGTGTATTTGTTCGGTACGGAGAAGGCTCTCTCTCACACACATGCACCCTGCTGCCCTTAACTGAGCGCAGTATTATCCACACTGACTTGCAATTTCCTTCCATGAATTAAGAGATTAACACAATTTCCAGTTTTTTCAGAAAATGCTACCTCTCTACCAAGCCATGAATTCCCAGATTTATTCCCCTCCTTTGGAACCTGAAATTCTAAATTGCAGTTCTGAAGCAGGTTGAAGCTAAAAGTTAAACAAATGAAACTTCAAACAGCTGTGGCAGATCAGACTCCACTTTCTTCTAAAATTAAAATTAATTTTCAGCAGACCAGATATTTTGCCAGCTCAGTGGATGGAGTTCAGTATGTGATATAGAAGATTATGATGAATATGCATCAGGACTGCGAGATAGAAATTGTTGTATAAATGTGTGTAGTGCAGTGCAGTGTGGAGTGTAATGAGGATAGTATGTTTTTACATGCATTCATTATTGGTTACCAGCCATTGATTATATTAGAATGTCTGTAGCTGACTGTGGGTTTTCATCTATACCTGCATGTAATTGGATTGGGGAAGATTGCCCAACCCTGTTAACCTTCTCCCATTATGTGCCCTCCGAGTGTGATGGACATCAATTTTCTCCAAGGCATGTAGAGTTCCCCAGGGCGAGGAAAAATATCTGAACCACTGGTTCTAGAGTGGCTAAATTGTATTGTTACCCCAAATTCCTACCTTTTTTAAAATCCTAACTCAGTTCATTATTGAGCTGGAGGTTTACTTTCTAAGATCGAGCTTCCACCCCAGCCCTAGAGGCTGATCTTAAGATCTAGGCAAGCCAGACTGGTGGCCAATCTAGGTTTCCTGAAGTGGTTTACTAAGTCTGTTAAGAATAGCAGATAGCTTTGTTACTTTCCTTGAGAAAATTCAGGGCATAGCAGCGACAGAGACTTACCAAGGAATAGAAAGCTGATGCCTCTGTCCCATAAGTGACATAATTGCCATAGCCTTGAGTGTTTGTGTAAGGATTCCCATAGACTCCCAGAGCAGCTGCTGAATTGAGTTCATGTCTGGCTGTGGCCAGCAGCCTGCTCTCATATACTGGACAGTAGACAGGGGTCTGAGTGGACGGGGCTGCTCCTGAGTCTGCCAAGGACCTACCACTGGTCTCACAGCAGGTTGACAAGGAGTTGGTGGTCATCAGGAACTAGAAGAAGAAAGAACAGGATGGTGAAAAGGAGAGAGACCTGAGAGTCAATGAAGCTGGTTAGCAGACCCAGCGATCAGTTTATGTAAGGTATATTTTGATGCCAAATCACAGAACTTAGTTCAGGAGCAAACATTGCCACTGATTTCAAGGCAAATTATTTGCAGTTTCTCAAAGTTAATACACCTGGAATAAACCTTTCTTCTCCCTTTCCTGCCCTCAGGATAGGCATATATACCGTACGTG
Source organism: Pituophis catenifer annectens (assembly GCF_029215685.1). NCBI lineage: Eukaryota > Metazoa > Chordata > Lepidosauria > Squamata > Colubridae > Pituophis > Pituophis catenifer. Next base: position 90,238,288 of record NW_027256883.1, read on the forward strand.
TCCAATCCTGAGGTTTTAGAGTTAACATCATCTCACCTAGGGTAAGAAGAGTGTTATTCCACTCAAATGAAAGAAATAGGAAAGTGCTCATCTGCAGAATCCAACCCCAGCAATAGTTTGAACTCTCATAGACCACAGCAACCCTATGCATATCTGCTCAGATACAGCAATATGTCCTACTCAGCTCAGTGGGTTAATTCTCAGATGTTTGTTCTTAAGGGCAAAATCTAATCTGGCTGTGAAGAAAAGTGTGCATTGAGTATATAGCTGCTCTCTACAATCCCTAGAAAAAAAGCAGTGAAAGAATAATTGATCTGGCTCGGAGAAGTATTTTATATTTTATATATCAGTTGCTTCACCAGTGTATGGACCATGTAGTAGTGTAAAAAGCATTTGAAGTGGGAAAGCTAGTCGAAAAGAGAAAATACTTTACAGGATTAATTCATTCTTTCCAAGGAGAAAACTGTTTATACTGGCACTGGCAGAATATTACTCTTGGGCCTTCCTCATAACATTTTCCCCGTAAATAAAAGTTCCAGAGTTCTTCTGGGAAATATGCTCCCAGGTGTTCAGTGAACAACATTTAATAATTGTTATAACAGCCATTCCAGGATTCAGGGAATATTTAATCCACCTGCCTGCCTTGAGCAATAGATTGCTTAATTTAAAGATCCAGAAAGCCATTCCAATGGAGACTGATTTTGGTGGATCTTAAGTGGAATTGCTTGCCTGGTGGGTTTTTGTGGGTCTGCTTAATCCATCCAACCCTTTCTTTCCCAGGTGCTCAGTCATATGGATTGACCAGGCCTTCCTTTCTGCCCATCTGGAAGCAGAACTGAATGGAATTCAGCCGGAAGCCCAACTGATTTGTTTTCCTGTTGGTGCTGAGTACTGTGAGGCTCAAACAGCTTAGGTATTGGCTTAATTAGGATTCGACTTCACTGAAGATTGAGTGGGACTTAATTGTGAGTAGACAAATAGGATTGGGCTATTAAACTGCGGTTTCAGTATTGCCTTCTAGAAAGAAAAACCAACTTTTCCACGTTTATCTTTAGTGGGAAATTTTGGAGAGGGAGGAGAATTCCGGTGCAATATTTGGTATGCTCTCTTGCATTTACCTGAGGTGCAGATGAATAAGGGTATCCAAACTGGGGGTAGGACATGGCAACTGGAGTGCTCTCAAGGTTCAGGAAGCAGCAGCAGAAGTGTTGAGTTTGTGAGTGTGGCAGGCAGCCTTACTGTAGCTTCTGGTCCAGATGAGTGAATAACTCGGGCTTCCAGGGGCCTTAGAGTACCAAGTACAAAAAAATACATTGAAAATTTTCTACTGACTTTGCAATTTTTTTTTAAAGTGGCATGGATGTATTTTCCCCTCCCCTCCCGCCCGCACACAAATCCAAATAACAGTTTTAAGGAAGTGTTGCCTAAGGAGCCGAGCAAGTGGCGCCTGATATAAACCCATGCCTGCCTCACTTACCTGCACTACATATTTTGCCCATCCACAGGCAGCAGAAGGCGGGGAGCGGCGGTGGCTGAAAACGACCCGGCTCTCCATTCGCAGGTCAAGTCCAGTAACATCTGACGCCAGGAAAGACCCCACAGGACCTGCCCTCTGGGTCGTCTGTTTTGTTTGGGTTGTGGGTTCCCTTTGGGGTAACTGCGATTGAAGCGGCGCCCAAGGCAGCGCAGAACAGCTCAGAGTTAGCTTTCTTGGAGGGGCGACCGTCTCGCCCGTGGATCACTGCAACGAGGCCCAAATTCAACGGGACCGAAGTCTGTGGCGCCCCGAGAGAGCCACACGAGGGCGAAGCTCCCGGAGCGGCCCCGAAAAAAAATAAGACTTCGGAGCAGGAGGAATCTACGTTACGATCGGACTCTCGCCCCCCCCCCACCTCCACCCCAGTTTCCCGGCACGCGTGCGCGGGATCACTGAAGGGTGGTAAGCACTTTTAATTAGAAATTAATTAATGAGCAGCTGCCTGCCGCTTCTCCCTCCCCGCCCTGTAGTCATCAGTCCCACTTACAAACGAGGCCGACAAGGGACGCGCGCCAGCAACGCTTTTAAATCAACAGTTGAAAGCCGCTCCGACGCTGACAGCCAAGCGCACCGAGGGGAGACCCCCTGCTCTCCCCGGCGCGCCCTCGCCTCAGATCCTATGAGCCCATTAGCCACAGCTCTCGCCGCTCCCATTCAGAGCAGGCTTTTCTCTCTCCTCGCTGTTTTAGAAGAGTGAGAATTGTTAAAAAAGGCACTTTTAGGGTGGGTGGAGGGGGGTTATCTGAAAGACATCAGGTGGTGAGGATTTCTATGTCCTGTCATGGAAGGACAGAACTACTACTGTTGATCAAGTCTGATATACTGATCCACAGCTTTTAGCAAATACCTTGAAGTACTGGTGGCATTTTTGCCCAATAGTCAAAGATATTTGGTATACAAACATTGACCCCCGCAAGGTAGGACAATGTTATCATCCCGACCACGTAGGCAAAAGGCGATGCGTGTTAGTAGATGCAAGATGGAGAAAGAGACTTGGGAATTGATACATTGATCTCTCAGCGCGACTCGCTCTGACTTGTTCTGACCAGTATCTGTACACAGTGCTGGTCTAGGTGTAAGTGAGGCTCTGATGAAATACTTATTGCCACAGTTTTCATTTCTTATTGCAAGACACCATATCCAAGACCTGCAGGTGGGTCTTTTAGAACTGGTTTTCTAGGCCATTGTGCCTGCTCTTTATATTGCTTTTCAAAACCTTTGATTTATTTATCACAAGCATAAATTATCGGCTGGAATCTGGTGGGTGAATGGAAATCACTTTATTACTCTTGTTTTAGGGTTCTTCATCTCTTTCTATAATCTTCCACATGCTTGACATGATGCTGAGAAGCAATTAAAAAAATAAGGATGTTTTTCTCTGTCTGACAGAGTGAAGGTTCACCATCTATGACTAGCAAACTTTGATTCTGTTTTGCAAAGTTCAGTTCTGTCCCATCTAAATCTAGATGACATTCACCACAGCTCTAGAATTCTAACTAACCATTCAAAAAAAAAAAAAAGAATAGGTTAATAAGCAAAAGTAGCATTATTTTCCCTTCCAAACAAAGCCTGATGATTTAAGCTTTTAAAATTTTATATTAGTAAGAATGGAAAACTCTTCAAACACAGAGCCATAGGATGGTAGGGAGCCCCCCAAATCAACAATTTGGCAATGCTCATATTAGAACCAACCAGATGCTTAATCCATGATAGTGGTGGGAACAGAACCCAATTTTATCAAACTTATGCTGCACATAGGCACCTGCTATGCTTCTGTCTGATCTGGCTAAGACTGTAACATAGCCAAAGTGGAACTGGGGAGTGAGAAGTAGGAAAAGGTGAAAGCATTAGACCAGATGTTACAGCCACACAAAGAATACTAAAAGAGAAAAACCACCCTACTATAAGCTCAAAATATGCCTAATGTATGTAATTTGTGTCCAAATTTAGTTGGTTTGAATGCTAAATATTTACCAAAATTCAACACTGACAATTGTTCTCAAGTCTCTTGCTAGGCCTTTTTAATCTGAATATTGAATACATTTAAGTGTTTAATTGTTGTACAGTATTTTCACATTTAATGAGAATAATTGCTCAAGCCCTCTGGATTTCCCTGTTAGGTTAAATCACTAACACCACTGCTACAGAAAGACTTCACTGATGTCAACAGCCAAATGCCTAATTAATTTTAATAGAGTTGGAATTTCTTTATTGCTGAATACTTCAATAGGAGAACCCAGGAGGCAGGAGTTCAAAAGCATCCCTAGATTTTTTAAGCATTTGGGGATTCTTAAACTGAAATCCTACACAATGAACATTTGGGGATTATGTTTATATTACTGAGCATGCATGCTTAGAAACTCATGCTTGGCTGCACTTACATCCCAGATAAAAAAAGATAGTTTGAGACTCATATTGGGTCAACCCATGAAGTTTTGGAAGAGTGTTCAAGATAAAAGTGGGGGGGGGGGGGATGGCATCTCAGTAATTGCTGGAGGTGAGTAGCAGTATAGATGTACCCAGATGCAAGGCATTGCTTGCCCTCCCCTTCCCCAACATTTATTCCCATCCTGTTTATTATTAATCCTAAAGTAATCCTTTATTTAAATGACCATTTATTTCCACGTGAGCAGATATACAAAGATGCCCTTAAATCATCCCCACTTCCTTATACTTGGATGAATGTAACTTAAGGGCTGTTAATATAAAATAGTCTGTTCAGGTAGCCTACTAAGGGCCCTTAGCAGGGTTAAATGCCATTTTTACTGAGCCTAAAGTCATTTAACAGTGGCACAGAGATCCTAAATCCAAGATAATTTGTCTGAACCTACTTAGGTGAGGCCCAGTTTAAGACACTTTGGTGCCAAACACTTACTGTACCTTCCTCATCCCAAACCTAGGTGATTCCTACAAAAAAAAAGAGAGATGCAGTTATCCCACAAATATGGTCCCTTCTTTTTGACAGAAATGAAAAAGAACTGTAAATTTTATGTCGCTGCCCTTCTTGAAGCTCAAGGTCGACTGCTCCATTCTGCCAATTGGTAGAGCCAGTTCTAGTTTAGGAGGTTAGAATGAGAAATTCTTTCAAGGATGGAAGGTCTTCAAAGCACACTCCTTCTCCTTTACCCCTCCACTTTTCACCCTCTTGCTTAGGCCTCCTTGCTAAGATCCAGGCACCCCCACCTCTCCTCCAGGTTATGGCGTGTGTGCTTTGGGAGAGGAAGGGCAGGAGAAAGAAATAATTCTTTCAAAAGAGGAGTCCCTGGGCTTGAAAATATTGCAATGGGCAACTAACCAGCTCCTCGGGAGTTTTGCAAGCCTCCTGGTGTATTTGTAGTGGGAAGGGCAGCTGGGGTGGAGGGAAGGGAGGGCAGAAGTGCAGACTTGCTCAGAGAGCTTGCCTGGGTTCAGACATGTGAATAGCCCCAGGGTCACACTCTAATTAATGACGATGTTCCCTTCTTCTCCCCAGCTGGAAGACTTGGTGCCTCCCAGGGACGAATCTGCCCGCTCTGACAGTTCGATTGAGGGTGATGGATGACTATCTGGAGACCGTAGTACACCTCATATAATCCTATCTGCTGCGTAATTGCTGTAATTTACCGAGGCAAAAGCTTGGCTCTAGGAAGGTTGAGTTTTCGCAATAACGGCCTCTTCAAAAATAAGACGGCCCCGATCCCAGGCTCGCCTCTGGAAAACAGATCCTTGCAGGATCCCGGTGCCAGCAGTGACCTTTACCTGGAGAAGAACCGGCACTTTTAATTTCGTCCATAAACCAGTACATTTCATTAAATTTCCGTAATTTAGGAAGTCACTGAAAAGGCTGACTTCCAAGTAGCCACCATGTTGTCCGTGCTATTCCAAAGTCCAACTTCGAGGGGAAGGGGAAGCAAAGAGCGACAGAAGGTGAGTTTCGAACGGAGGAAAACGAAGCTGTCTTGGTTCCATTTCTTCTATTTTACCCCTCCCCGTTTCTTCCCCAGCTGCTTTTACGAGAGAATAAATACATCCAATGAGTAGCTGAACAGATTTCCCCAGAATGCGTAACGGGGGTGAGGGGAATTTAGGACCTTAAGAATAAGGTTTCGATACCTGGAAGATCTTACTTTCCCCTCCCCAAATGAGCCGGGCTTGATGTACTTCATTTTCATATCTTACGCGGTAGCAAAAGTGGAGGCCTTTCCAAACACTGCAGTCCGAAAAAGAAGGCAGTCTTCCGGAGCCTGCGTCCTTTGCAAGGCGCAAGGACAACTTTCCAGATTGTGTCGGACAAGAAACTCGAGGGAAGAGGGGGAGGGCGCGGGAGGGGCGGGAACCCAAAGCACGGGCTGATCCATAGAGAGCTAGGGTTAAGTCGGTTGGCACTGGCATTGGCACAGAAAGGCATTCCTCTGGGAGAGGAGGCAAGTCTCGTTTCCTCCAGGGAAACTTTCACTTTTTTAGGCAGAGCCGGCATTGGCGGTTTGACGGGCTCTTGACGCGCAGCAGCTCAACCCCGGTCGGTTGCATCAGATCATCCTACCTAACCAGCGAGCAGTATATTATTTGGTTTGGGTTAAGGATCGCCAGACTTGCTTCTCAGTAAGTAAGGGAATCTAGATGACAATAGAAGGGGTTCTTTTTATTCCCTTTTTCCAGGTCCTCAAAAGTCCCCACTTCCCAAAAGCAACCGAACACCTCTGAGCGTCCGAAACAGATGGTAACTTTCCTTAAAGCGAAACGCAATCGTCCAGGTTCCTTTCTAGGAGAGCGATTGAAGGAAACTGGAGTCAGCGGGACCGCCAATTTAGCTACCCTGGAAAACAGCAGGGGAGGCCTCCCGAGGCGCCTGAAGCAATCCTTCCAACCAGTTTAACTCCGAAGAAGTCTCGAGAGAGGTCGGTTGAAGTGGAGGTTGCTTCGAATCCACGAAGCTCAGGCCAGTTGCGAAGAGGAGGAAACCCCCCGGAACGCGGAAGGATTCTTAAACCAAGCCCAATTTTAGGTGGGTTTGTGGAGTACAACACGCAGGCGCTCCGTTCACCAGGGGCCACCTGGGTGGGTGGGTGGATGGATCCGTGGGGGTGCAGTTTCTCTGGTCGCCAAAGTAGCCCAGCCTTTTGACGCCGCACTTAGGGGAAGGAGGGAAGAAGGCCGGGCAAGAGACCTTGGAGGTGGGGAGAGCTTCACGAGGATTTTCAACTCCCGATTTAGATACTCGTCCCGTCCCACCGCCTTCCTGTCCTGGGACATAGCCGCGTATCCCAGTTTGGCCCTCCCTCCCTCCCCCCCCAACCCCGAAAGAGTTCCTTATTTTTAGGCGCTGCTCCAGAGCCTGGGAGGGGAATCTTTGCCGCCGATTTCGGAAGGAGAGCGTTCACTCCGAAGACTTGGCCGAAGACGACTTTCTTCTGTCCCTGTTGGTTGCTTGAACGCTGGCTGCCAGATTGGCGCTGGGGTTGATTTAAAAATCGATCCCGCTTCTACGTACAGCGCAGCATCTTCTTCTGAACCAAGATTGACTTGGATGTCACGTCGCCGGAGCCCGATTTTTGAAGTTTTAGAGGGCAGGGACGGGACATATTTCGGTGTCTATTGCTGGGAAATTAGCTCATCTTATCCAGAAAAAGTTAAAGAACGGTGGTCTGAGTTAAGAATTCAGAAACGAGTCCAACTGTGGGGTAAAGAATGCCAATCCTTGAAAAGCGTTTTCCCCCAAATTTGTCACCTTCTCCAGTCTAGTCTTTCAGATGTGAGGACTTCTATTCTCATCATTATACCTAACACTGCCTCTGGGGACGATGGGCACTGTAGTCTGATGCGTTTTAAGCATTCCCTTACTTTCTCCAGCCGGCTTCCATTAAAAAAAAAAAAAACAACCTTCACAGCTTTTAGGCTTCTTACCCTGAGTCGTAGTTTATATCGCCTTCACCCCAACCTTTAGAGGAGGCAGGAACAGTGATAAGCGATAGCGTCCCGTAGGACACAGCTCCGAAAAAATATCTTACCTACCCGGTTATCCTGGGGAAAGTGTGGCGGCGCGCTTTCGCGGGTAGCATTCGCTAAATACCAAATCGGAACAAATGCAAGACAAAAGTTCTAGAGAGACCAATGAACGCCCCCCCCCCCCCCAGCACAAGAGTTCGCCTATCTGCAGTGCGACAACAACAAAATTAAATTCCAAAAGGAATGAGTCATATTAAAGGCGAAAACGATTCAATATCCAACCAACTCTACCTTTAGGAAGAGACAGGGAAACGTGGGTACGTCTGCAGGATCTCGCTGCGCGCGCATGTTTCTATTTACTCCTTTTTCCTTTAAATAAATAAAATCAGATAACTCTAAGTGTCTTTTCTGCCCCCCCCATAGTTGAAATATGGAGGAAGTATGGGAACAGGCCCAGCGGTTTAGACAGGTGATCTGCAAGATGTCAGAGGGGCGGGTTGGGGGGGGGGGCGATCTGGCTGGCAGATGCAGAGTAGTAAGAGAAACGCCTGTCTTATCAGGCCAGGTGCACCAGAGTATTCCAGCCGCCATTCGTCTTAACTGCCCAGAAATTACTACCTCGAGTTCTCAGTGTAAAGGCTTCAATCCGGATTGCACTCCACAATTCGTCCACGCACGGGCATTAAATTACGAAATGGGGTATTCCTATCCATTTCTCATCTCGGGCTTCCAGATGGCGCGGGCGCGCGCGCGCGTGTGTGTGTATGTGTTGGGGGTGGGGGGGGGGGAGGAGAGTTGTGATCCTGAATTTATTTACGTGATAGATAACTCCAAACGAAACCAGCGGGTGTCCTGCTGAGTAAGAGTACTAAGATAAGACCTTGGAGAAGCTGTCTTCCTTCCCCTCTGTTTCTTTCAGGGCTTGACGGGGCTTCTGAAGCTTGCCCGACTAAATGCCCCGAAGAGGTATCCTTCGCTTAGGATGGTGCTGAAGGTGAAGTAGCCGGTGGTGTCTCGGACAAAACCGTCCCAATTGCACCGATTGCTTTTAAAGATCTGTCCGGCCAGGACTCTTGGACCTCCTCGCCCCCCTCCCTTCCGCCCAGGCTTCAGCTCCACGCGGAAGTTTTGAAGCGTTCGCATTTTGCATGTCTTATATAAGGGCGGCGTAATGGGCAGCAATGTCATAGAGCAGCTGCAAGCAAAACAAAATTCCAGTTAGCTCAAAACCAGGTGGGGTTCAGTTACCATTGTGGGTAACAACCGGGACCCCCATTACCTTTCTTTTGCGGCTTTACATTGCGGCAAAACCATCAGCTATACTGCTCTCCTCTTCGGCGGGGCAGTCCCTGAATAACTTCATCCCAATTCAGCCCAGTGAGCTTCTTTCCGACGAAAGCCAGCTGGGATCTCCTTCTCAGTCCCGCTATCCGGGCAGACTTAACCCAGAGTTGCGAAATCATAATCGAAGGGTCTCTCGAGCATGTGCAGAGTGTCGCACCATCACCGCCGAGCAAAAGAGGACCACTTCCCTCCAGTAAAGAATTCGTGGATTCGATTTCAACCAGGCGTATCTCGCCTTTAGAAAAATACAACACAAAATGGGCTCCCGAGTCCCAACCCCTACGTTCCCGCAACGGGGAGTAACCTGTATTGAATCCACTCACTCCTCGGTGGGCAAGGAAAGGATTGCACTGGGAAGAGTCTCCCCCACGGCGCACGAGCCTTACACCAACACTTTCCCCAATCCCAGAGGCTGAACACAAACCAGGACTTCTCTGAGTCCGCCAAACTTTCATTAACAAAAATCAGCAAAAGCGGTTAGCTGTCTCTTGCAGCCCCCCCCTTTCCGCTGATACCCACGAAAGTTATACTCTCCGAACCAGTCGGCTTCTTTCGCTCCCCACCCCACCAGCTCCCGCCCCGCGCGTCCCTTCATCACCCCCCCCCCCAGTAAACAGCGGTGCCAACACTGGATGATTGATCACCGGCCGTTGCTCTCACCTCCAGCTCGCGGTTCCTTCTTATTCCAGACGGCTTTCGCTGCCGAAAGACAGGCTTAAAGGACGTGGCGTTGGGGGGGGGAGTGCGTGGGGAGGCGGAGGGGCCGAAAAGGCAGAGCCGGAGAAGTCGGGGTTGCGCCTTCCTTGGACTTGCGATCACGCCGGGCTGCGCCTAGGCTCGGCGGGCGAGGGCTTGTCCATGGCAAAGGGGGGCCGCCTCTTTCCGCCTCAGCCGCCGCGGTTCGCTTTGGAGGAGGGAGCGGCAGCGGCAGCCGCGCGCTAATGGAGACATTGCTCAGGGTATATAGAATACCTGACTGGAGTCAGCCCGGCTGTTGAGTGCCTCCAGTCCCCAGGCGCCCCAGTCACTTCACTAACCCCCTGTAACCGGAGTGACGTTCGAGTGAATAGCTGCGCTCGGCGCGCGCCTCTCTCCCCACCTCCGCACCTCCTGATTAACACTTTCCCTCGCTGGCGGCTCTGCTGCTGCTGCTGCCGCTGCTGCCGCCGCCGCCGCCGCCGCCGCGCTTTGCTGCTGCTGCCCGCCCTCGCCGCCGCTCCTAACTTTGGTTGGCGGCTGTTGCCAGCGCGGGTTCGAAACGGGCGTTGCTAAAGAAAGCCGGGATAAACACACAAACACCAACACACGCCCCCCCCCCCCCACACACACGGTGCTTACGAGGGACGTACGCGCCCATTGCTCCGGCGGGGCAGTAGTTCTTCACCTCAGGAACCCTTGAGGTGAATGGGCGGCCATTATCGCCAGCAAGCTTGTCCCGAAACTGGTGAGCTTGCCTTGGCCTCCGGACTCCCGACGATTCGACCCCTAAATGCTGCAGCCCGTTCAAAGGTCCAAAGCCATTTTTCACCCGCGCCCGTGTTAGACGGGTGCCACGGGAACCTAGGTGGCGAGAGGTGCTAACTGTCGGTCGTGCCTCTCAGAGGCTAAACGGAGCAGAAGGGTGGCCCACTATCAGTAGCCTCCAAGAGGCTTTCTGAACTTTTCTTTGAAGGGAGACCCCCAGAGTTCAGTGGAAGTTGTTCCTAGGCAAAGCCCAAGGACTTGCAGCACAGGCCTAGCCGTCTTTGCATAGAAGTACAAGTGGCTGTACAAAAGTACAAAAGGCTGAGGACCAAAGAATTGAGGCCTTTGAACTATGGTGCTGGAGAAGAGTCCTGCGAGTCCCTTGGACTGCAAGGCGAACAAACAAGTCAGTCCTAGAGGAGATCAACCCTGACTGCTCTTTAGAAGGACAGATCCTGAAGATGAAACTCAAATACTTTGGCCACCTAATGAGAAGGAAGGACTCACTGGAGAAGAGTCTAATGCTGGGAAAGATTGAGGGCAAAAGAAGAAGGGGATGGCAGAGAATGAGGTGGCTGGATGGACTCACTGAAGCAGTAAGCTTGAGCTTAAATGGACTCCAGAGGATGGTAGAGGACAGGAAGGCTTGGAGGAAGTTGTCCATGGGGTCGAGATGGGTCGGACACAACTAACAACAACAACAACAACAACAACAACAACAACAAGTGGCTGTGGAGTTTACCATTGGACAGAATCACCGATTTAGACTCTTTTTCAGTTTCTTCATGCAGAATTCTCTGAGTTAAATTGGGAGCAAATCCTCTCAGATATTATTTCTGAGATGCCCTCAATACCTATGGTGGCCTTGTTCTGATTGACCTCTTCTCTTATTCAGAATAAGCTTTTAGAAATCCATAAACAATCCATCCCACTTACTTAACAACTTCGCGAAAATTTATTGTTACAACACACTCTTACTAGCTGGATGTAGAATCTACATTTTCCAGTCTCAGGAGGGAGTTTAATAGCAAAAGAGCCAACTTTTACTAAAAGTCCTTCAGTTTCAAAAGCAGCCAGTTGAAGGCCCACCAAATACAGGAAAAACTTCTTTCCAGCACCCAGAGACTTGAGGCAAACTTAAAAGCATGTCCAAGTAGGCAGGAGGGAATCTCACTCAATTTAGATGTAACATTTACATCTTGATCTGGAACATGCTAAATGGATTCAAACTTCCTTAAATCTCTCCCTTTCCCTCTCCCCCTCCCCTCTCCCCCTCCCCTCTCCCCCTCCCCCTTCTTCCCTTCTTCTATTTTCTGTATTCAGATAACTGAAAGCTTGCCTCAAACATTCAAGTGGATCAAATTATTTTTTTCCTAAGGGCTAGGTAGAATTTTATCGATTTATGACTGCAATGAACAGGCAACAGGCTGTATGCAAAGAAAAACTGCATCTTTGAATTTTCTGCCTTAGGAATGATTTGAAAAGCAAGAATAAAAAAGAACTGTCCATCCACATTCCAGAAGAGGATGCCACACAAAAGGTCACTATGTGATAGTTTTTTTTTTATGTATTGTGAATTTTGTTAACCTGTACCCTGTACCTGTACCCTGATGTTGTATAGTCCAGAAAAAGTTTTTAATCACATACTCACTTGAGTATGTACATGGAAGCTATATGCCCTTACAAACAAAACAAAACAGACTAATTTAAACATGGTTTCATATTTTTATATTTTGATCACCAGAAACCTTAATTAGAAGGGATTCAGTGGAAAAGCTTCCAAATCATATAAATGACCATGAGTGAATTAAAGGCCTCCTAAGAATCCTGCAGATACATTATTTCCTTGGAAGAGGAACCTTGTTCTAACTCCATATTTTTTGAAGAAGGCCATTTTAGGATGCTAGCTGATATTTGAAATTAGAGCATTCGTGTACCTTATCCTTGAAGCCCGCTAATCTTTTTAGCTTAGATATACATAATGTTTCATTGACCTATAAAAAAATGTTACATACTAGTTGTAAAGATATTTCCTTGGAACTAACTTCTATGTTCTTCAACATCATTTAGTTCAAAGGCTGAGATGTTTCCTTGCTATTGGTATTTTCAAACATGGAAGATTAAAAAAGAAAGGTTTTTCTTTTTTGAAAAGATGAAGGTGCATCTGATGAGTGGTATGCAGATGTTCAAACTGCTGTTTTATATACCTTCTGGGAGCAACACATTCTGGACCTTACTGAACTTCTTTCTGCAAAACACACAAATAGCTTGCTTTACCTATGTTGAGATGCCTATTTTACATATTATGTTAATAAGTGGGATAGAACATTTAAATAAGAAATACACGGTGTAGTATATGAAAAAATAAACATGAAAATTATGGATGGAATAGACTATAATACTCACTACTAATACTAACAACAACAATATAACACATTTATTTAGCAAATGTTCAAAGAGCTTCACAATTCTGATCTCTGTGCAACAACTTTGTAAGGAAGGAAGGACAGTATTATTCCTGTATTGTGATTTGGCATGGGATGAGGTTTTTCTTCCCTTTCAAATGTCCATTTGAAAGTTGAATTTTCACTGAACTTGAATAGCAGTGATGAACTTTTGCAAATCTCAAAGGCTGTGTTGAATAAAATCCAGGAAATTCATTCTGAAATCTGGAAATAACACACATTGGAAATACCAAGCTGGAATCTTTAAAAAAGCCACCCCAAGTGTAAAATTAGTAGTTTGTCTAATTTTGTTTAAATTTAAATTAAAATGGTGTGTATTTTGCAAAACCAGCAAGCTATTTTATACAGCAAATATGTCAGGAGGACTGAATGAATGAGAGATCTGGTCTTAGTTGTTGCAGTGCTTTGAATCTACTTCTGCCTTGGGGCACTGTTTGTTGCTCATTTTTGGAGATGCCCAGAGAGCATTACTGGTTCTAATGTATAAGGATCCACAAAGTGGAACATTTTTTTTTCCTTTTCACACCATGATGTGATGTTCAAAGGACTGAAACATATTAGGAAGCCCTTTAGGGCTTTCAGAGTGAAAGGAACATTATTAATTTGAACTATGATGGCAGAACGTATATTTAAAAATTAATGATTTACCTGGTATTGACTTGCATTTATTCAAATCCATTAGTGCAAGAACTGAAGAGTTTAATATATATATATATATTATATATACTGTATATGAATAAGGTGACATAGAAGAAGAACAATAATACAGAACTGATTCTTATTATTTTAAGCGGTTTTACATGAAATCAAACTATGGAATACATTTAGTTTTTTTCTGTATTCCCTTTTCTGCAATACATTCCTTTCAGTTTATTGGTTTAATAAAAGAATTCCTGTCCTTCACATGAAAGACTGTAGAGTTTCGCAGCTGCTCTTTGTGTTTCATGGGTACTTCAAAAGTTCTGTATTTCTGAACTTTGGATAAAAAGATTCAAAGATCCCAGATCCTGCTCTCCCCTCCACCTAAAAGTGAGTTGAAGGAATAATTTCTTGGACAGACTAAGGTTCAGCCTACAAGGTGTAACCTGATTGCTGGCAGCCTATTATAATACACCCCCGCCCCAGGGAGCCTTTGGGAGGTGTCTGCCAATATGTGTTTATAGGATCTCCCCTCCTGGTTTGTAACAAAGTCTTGTAGTTCCTTTTCTCAGGTGAGTCCTGTAGCATTATTTATTTCACATGCTTCCTTTCAGTTTCAGTTAATCTTAATTAGAAAACTATACCTTCTGATAGCCCATTAATTCTATATCAAAAAAGAATGCAATAATGTAATAGATTATGAATGAAGGACCATAATTTTCTCTCTCCTTCAGTGCCCCAAAATACATTCCAGCAGTTAGCCTAAAAAGCTAAGAATGAAAACATTAGTTCTGATCAAGATTCATGGGCCTTGGAAAGGGATGACATGTGCATGATGGGAAATGCAGATTTCATATTTGCATCAGACAGTCTGGAGGTAGGTAAGCAATTATGGCATTTGCAGGATTATGTCATCATATGTGTGTTGTCATTCATGTTTTACTGTGGCCCCCATTGTTCTAAATTCAGATATTTGGTACAGAGCATTGGCATGTTAATCTGTGTTCAGAGTTATTCATACTTGATGCCAGCAAATTAACATGTTGTAGTACAATGATTAACTTTTTCTCCACAAGGTGAAATAAGTTAGTACAGTTCTTTTTGAAGACTGCATTGTGCATTTCTTACTATTTTGCATTATTTATTCAGTTTTCACTGACTGGGAAAATCAAGTTGCTAGCCCAGTTCAGATATTTTATTTGATTTCACACACTTAAGCATAGTGTGACATAGTTTTAGGTTAGAAACTATGGGTGAATGGAGGATGGAGGAAATATTTACAAGTCTTCAGGAATTTGGATTCTCTGCTGGTATGGAATTACAATATGCATTCTCTCTTGGATGTAAAATGTTAGTGCAAAAGCTTTGATTTAACCATTTTCATTTAGTTCTACCATATTCTGTTATCAAGAAGAATAGGACTCTATAGAATTGTCTTATGTTAATTAAGGGTGTTTTATATTTAACTGGTGTGATCTTTGTGGTTATTGATATGGTATGGAAACTTTCTTTGGCACTATCAAGCTTTCTGCCCAACCAGTTTATTTTTTAAAAGATTACTTACAATCTTAACAATGTATGGATGCAGGGAGATGATACATACAAAGCAAATTTAACTTCCAGTTGTTTTTTTTCTAATCCCAATATATTATATATTCTTAGAAAAGAAAGCTGAGACAAGGATGCAGTCTACTATTTTGTTTAGAAGTATATTTACTGCTTAGGAAAAATAGGTAGGTCAGCTAGGATGAAGAGTGTCATGGTAGCTAAAGGGCAGCAACTTATGGGAGCAACTGAACTCAAATTTTCAATCTACTAAACATTGTAAAGTATATTACAAGAGAACTCAGAAGCCAGAGCAGGACAGGCCATTGGAGAATGAATTCATATAACATACAGTGAACAGAAAAGGCTATGTCAAACTCGCTGCCTGGATGCGTCACATGCTGGTCCCACCTCCGCCCAGTTTAGCGAAGGGGAAAAAAGTCCTGATACATCACATGACGCCACCATGACACTGCGAGTTTGACACCCCTGATGTATTGTATATAATAAAGTATGGTGCGATCTTCAAACAAACTAGCCACCCAATGAGTTGATGCTGGACTGCAAGCTTCTTTGTGTGTTTTCTGATTGCCTGATGGCTTTACATGGACTCAAGCCATACTGGCTGGTCCCATCTGCTACATATATGTGGGTTTTGGTGAACTGAATGGCAACAGCTGCAGCAGGGGAGTTGTTCACTCATTCGTTTCAGCAAAATTGCTATAGCTGCAGACCTTTATCTGAGTCAGTGACAATATTACTAGGACAAGAGATTTATCTGTATTCATTTGTCTCTACTGACAATTCTCCACTCTAATCTTCCTGTTCAATTTGGCGGGCTCAGGGATCTAAGGTTTATGTGCATGGTTACCTGGGGGTTGGAGACCTTGCATATCTCCAGCTTGAGCCCTTTTAGCTTTATCAAGGATTCTGAAGATTTTTGCTATATCAATTGTTTCAAAATAATTGCTTATTGAGGGCAGATCTGCATAACCTTGGTGCTCTCTGAGGTGGTTTGTTTTCTTGCAGACATTTCATTACCCAACCTAGGTAACATCATCAGTGCTACTAAAGGAGTCCAATTTGCTCCCTACTAGCAATGATGATGTTACCTAGTTTGAGTAATGAAATGTCTGCAAAAAAACAAGCCAGCTCAGAGAGCACTAAGGACCCCTCATGTCAACCCTGAGCAACAAATATTCTCCTTTATTAATAATTGCTTATTCTAAGGGCAGATCTGCATAACCTTGTTGCCTGGTTTCTGTTTCTTAGTCATCCAGAGGACATGTTCACTTGCCACCTGCATCTTTTGCCTACCAGAAATTGAGGCAACCCAAGGATGGTTTTAAGTTCTTCATTCTAGAGTTGGTGTTTTCCCTCTTATTCTGCCTCTAGATGTTGCATGTGGACAATGCAAGGCGTGTTGTTGATGCACATGGGGAAAGCATTTGGAAATCACAAGTTACAAATAAATAAACTTGTGACTCCAATTGGTTCTCTTGGTTTCCTATGGGATCTCTCTCTTATATCTGATTTCAGGCCTGTTGTCCCATCCCTTAGTTCTCTTTTGGCTATGAGAGAGGCTAGAATCTGAGCAGATGCACAAATATCTAACTCTTCGCTTCCATCTAGTGGTCAATATATTGGACAATCAACTAATTGAGCCACAGTTTGAAGGAATAATTTGTTTTTATAAAGTTAAAATTGCAGTAATTGGAAGTTTTTAAAATACCAGTATGATATATGATACAAAGAAAGGATATATAATAATGATAAAAATAACCTAAAAGTTAAAGAAGGAAAAAGATCCAAGTAGCATTAATATACAACTAGCCAAGTTCTTTAACATTTTATTAAATGTACACTATATAGAAATGTACTGCTTAATATTCTTAATTGAAATAATTTTTATTATAAATTAAAAACAAAAAACAGAAAATAGACTATAACAAGACAAAATCACATACATACAACTGAGGTTGATTCAACCCCCATATATATATACAGTTTCTAAATATTACATATCATCATACTACAGATTCGATTAGGTTTATCATGTTGCATCTTGCACTTGTTAATCTTCTTATTCCTTCTTATATCTAATATTACCTTATTTATATTTAGTTTGCTATTTACATATCTATGCCACATGCTTTCCTAAGATCTATCTCATGACATTTTTACTTCTATCCATTGGTACCATTTATCCCAGCTTTGATTGAAAGTTGATTCTTGTCTATCTTTAAGAATATATGTTAATCTATCACATTCTGCACACCACAAAATTTTGTTAATAATCATCTGATCCGATGGTACTTCTTTCCCTTTCTAAAGTTGCGCATGTGCAATTCTAGCCGCAGTGGTAATATGTATGAAAAGGTACCAGTTTATCTTCCTTATGCCCCCAGGGTTTATTCCTAATAAGTAGACCTCTGGTCTCAATTGAAAGCTGACTCCTGTAATCTCCCTGAGCCAATCTTTTATCTTGCTCCAATAGTTTTGGGCTTGTAGACAGGTCCACCATTGGTGGTAAAATGTACCCCCGGCTGACCCACATTTCCAACATTCTGCTGAAGTTCCAGGGAACATCTTTGCAATTCTTGCTGGTGGTATATGCCATCTATATAACATTTTAAATATATTTTCTTTGAAGGACACTGCCATCATCATTTTTGCATTTCTGTTCCATATTTGTTGCCATTTTTCCAAATCTAATGAATATCCGAAGTTCCTCCCCCAGGCTATCATCAAGTCTTTAATTATTTCATCAGCTACAGATCAGGACAGGAGGAGGTTATATATTATTATTATTATTATTATTATTATTATTATTATTATTATTATTATTATTATTATTTTAAATTTATATACCGCCCTTCTCCCTGAGGACTCAGGACGGTGTACAGCCAAAATTAAAAAACATAAAATACAAATATTAAGAAACAGTTAAAATATATATAAATTTGGCCCAAAATTAAAAATACAAACCAATTAAAACATTTAAAATTTCTTCTTAAGCCAGCCCGGCTTGCTGGAAAAAGTGGGTTTTAAGGGCACGGCGGAAGGCACTAAGGTCTTGGATTCTCCTTATCTCTGGGGGCAACTGATTCCAGAGGGTAGGTGCCCCCACAGAGAAGGCCCTCCCCCTGGGGGTCACCAGCCTACACTGATTGGCTGATGGCACCCTGAGGAGGCCCTCTCTGTGGGAGCGCACGGGACGATGGGAGGTCGTCGGTAGCAGCAGGCGGTCTCGAAGATAGCTAGGCCCGATGCCATGTAGCGCTTTAAAGGTGATAACCAGCACCTTGAAGCGCACCCGGAAGACCACTGGGAGCCAGTGCAGCTCGCGCAGGAGCGGTGTTACATGGGAGCGCCATGCTGCTCCCATCACTACCCGCGCTGCTGCATTCTGGACCAGTTGGAGCCTCCGGGTGCTCTTCAAGGGGAGCTCCATGTAGAGAGCGTTGCAGTAGTCAAGGCGAGAGGTGACGAGGGCATGAGTGACTGTGCACAGGGAATCCCGATCAAGAAAGGGCCGCAACTGGCGAATCAGGCGAACCTGACAAAAGGTTCCCCTAGTTACAGCTATCAGATGTTCCTCCAAGGACAGCTGCATATCCAGGAGGACTCCCAGATTGCGAGCCCTTTCTGTGGGGGCCAAAGACTCGCCCCCAATAGTCAGTGATGGAGTCAACTGACTATATCGGGATGCCGGGAGCCACAGCCACTCAGTCTTGGAAGGGTTGAGCTTGAGCCTGTTCCTCCCCATCCAGATCCGCACAGCCTCCAGGCACTGGGAAATCAAGGGCATCATTGGGGTGGCCTGGGGTGGAGATGTACAGCTGGGTGTCATCAGCGTACTGGTGGTATCTCACCCCGAAGCCACGGATGATCTCGCCCAGCGGCTTTACATAAATGTTGAACAGAAGGGGCGAGAGGACCGATCCCTGCGGCACTCCACAGATGAGAGGCCTCGAGGTCGACCTCTGCCCCCCTGCCAACACAAACTGCGACCGGTTGGAGAGAAAGGAGGAGAACCACCGCAACACGGTGCCTCCCACCCCCAACTCTTCCAGCCGGTGCAGCATGATACCATGGTCGATGGTATCAAAAGCCGCTGAGAGATCTAATAGGACCAGAACAGAGGAGCAACCCCTGTCCCGAGCCCTCCAGAGATCATCAACCAACGCAACCAATGCCGTTTCCGTGCTGTGCCCAGACCTGAAACCCGACTGGAACAGATCTAGATAAGATGTTTCCTCCAGGAATTGTGGGAACTGTTGCGTGACCACACTCTCAACAACCTTCGTCATGAAGCGAAGGTTGGAGACAGGACGGTAGTTGGCCAATATTGCCGGATCCAGGGACGGCTTCTTGAGGAGAGGCCTCACCACCGCCTCTTTCAAGGCAGCGGGGAAGTGGCCCTCACTCAGCGAAGCGTTGATAACACCCTGGAGCCAGCCTCGTGTAACCTCCCGGGAAGCCAGTACCAACCAGGAGGGACACGGGTCCAGTAAACATGTGGCCGCACTAAGTCTCCCCAAAATCCTGTCCACATCATCGGGAGTCACAGCATCAAACTCCTCCCAGATAACATTTTCAAGACTATTCCTCGTCACTCTGCCTTGATCTACCCAGTCAGAGTCCAAATCCCCCCGGATCTGAGCGATTTTGTCATACAGGTATTGTCCAAAATCCTCCGCCCTGCTTTCCAAGGGATCCTCCCGCACTCCTGGATGGAGCATGGAGCGGGTCACCCTAAACAGGGTGGCCGGACGATTCCCTGATGATGCAATAGAGGCGGAAAAGTAATTAAACTTTGCCGTCTTTATCACCACTAGGTAGGTCTTAATATGCGACCTTACCAGTGTTCGATCAGATTCAGTGAGACTGGCCCTCCAACCGCTCTCCAGGTGTCTTTTCCGGTGCTTCATTTCCCTCAGCTCCTCGGTGAACCAAGGAGCCGCACGGGATTGGCACCGGGTCAGAGGCCGCAAAGGCACGACTCGGTCCAAGGCCCCATCAGCCGCCCAATCCCAGGCAGCTACCAGGTCCTCGGCCGAGTCATGTGCTAGAACCTCAGGAAATGGCCCAAGCTCCATCTGGAACCTCTCAGGATCCATCAGGCGCCTGGGGCGGATCCATCTAATTGGATCCGCCTCCCTGCAGCGGGGGGCAGCGGTTCGAAGATCCAGGCGAAGGAGTGAGTGGTCTGTCCATGACAAGGGTTCCACGTCTATATCCCCAATAACAAGACCACTCAACTACTGGCCAGAGACAAAAATCAGGTCCAGAGTGTGACCTCCCCTGTGAGTAGGGCCATGAACTAACTGGGTCAGGTCCATGGCCGTCATGGAAGCCATGAACTCCCGAGCCACCTCAGACGTTTCACCAATGGATGGCAAGTTGAAATCACCCATGACTAAAAGCCTGGGTGTATCTACTGCCACCGTGGCTATCACGTCGAGTAGCTCAGGTAGGGCTGTTGCCACGCGGCAGGGAGCCAGGTACGTAAGCAACAAGCCCATCTGAACCCCATGACCCCACCTCACAAGGAGGGACTCACATCCAGCTATCTGAGGCACAGTGGTCTCCCTCGGACCCAGATCCTCGTTAATAATAACCGCCACCCGCCTGTCCCTCCCCTGGGCCCTCGGCTGATGGAATGCTCTGAAGCCTGGTGGGCACATTTCGACCAGAGGGACGCCGCCCTCCGGGCCCAACCAGGTCTCCGTAATACCTGCCAGATCTGCTCCTCCCTCTTGAATAAGATCGTGAATGAGGGGGGCCTTATTTACCATGGACCTGGTGTTGCACAGCATCAGCCGAAGGCCCAGATCCTGAGTATCTAAGCCACCTAGTGTCCGAGCGGAGCCTTGGGGACCGGGGCAAGCAATTGCTCTCAGATAGCAAGTGCGAGCCCCCGACACATGATATGGTCCCCTGCTCCCGCCATATCTGCCCCTCCCATTCACCGTGCTGATGGAAAATTCCTCCTCCGGATAGTCCTCCAGCCCCTCCCCAATCCCTTGACCTGCACCCTCCAAACCATCCCCCTGTGCCGGGCTCGGCTCTGACCCTAGTGGGTTCGTCCCCCCAAACCCCTTGGTCTTCCTCCCGGTTCCCCTTAAAAAATCATTATTCCCACCCCTTAAAAATTTCATTAAAAATTTATGTAGAAAACCCCTCAACCCCCTCTTCGCTGCATGCCATCTCTCAGGGTTCCAAGACCCGTCATCAAGATAGGCCCTCGATAACATGGAGGGCCAGGCCTGCAAGAGGGGGGAGTCTCGCAGTGCGAAGAGATCAGCGGATGAATACATCTTAAGGTTCCAAAAGTCTGTCTGGGGAATATGGAAAGAGGCCAAGGATTCTTAATGATGGTTTAAAGAAAAGTCCAGGGGAGAGAGTCCACCATTTCGGCCGGGGGTCAAACCGGACTCCACTGTCCTCCCACAACAGTGGAGAGGAGTCTCAGGCAGCTGTCCCAGAAGGCAATGACCCGGTCACCCTCTCATGGTGGCCAGTGGCAGCAGGTCTTATACAGTGGCAGCTGCAACAAGATGACTCCCTCGGTGCCCCCGCCCAGGCTCACATCTCTCCTCACAGCAAGTGGATGTTAATGTCAATAGGGCCGATGGAATTGCCAGAAACCGGAGGTTAGCTGTGGGCATACAAGGTGATACATTTGTGGGCATACCTTGGTGATACATTTTTATCACCTTCCAGGAGGGCCTTATTGAACTCTTGTGGTGAAGTAAAAATCCCCCCATTGGCTTTATCTTTTTGATATCTTGCTTGGATTTGTGCGTATGCCCACCAGTCCAAATTGATTCCCCGTATTTGTAGGTCCGCTTTAGATCTAAGGTTACCTCCACCATCCAACAATTCCTTGTACATCACAAGTTTATTCAAGTTGTATAGAGGTGGATATGTAGTTGCTTCAAGGGTCATAAACCAATATAGAACCTTACTATACATCATTCCTTTGATCTTATTCCATACCTTAATCAGACATCCCCTTACATAGTGATTTGTAAAGTATTTATGCTGTCCTGCTTTGGTTGGCCAAAGAAAATAATGCCACCCCTGCTGTAAATTATACGTTCAATTTTTAATATACGCTTCCTCTTCAATATTATCCAATCTTTTACCCAAACCAGGCAAGAGGCTTGATAATACCAATCTCAGTTGGGGAGTCCGAAGCCTCCCCTTGTTTTATGCTCCTGCTTAATATTCTTATTGATTATATATCTCTCTCTCAAAAGAACTTATCACTTGAATATGTCCTTTGACATCTGGAGCACTGAAACATTGTTTGTTTCCACTTTAGGATGATTCTCTTAGCCAAAGTTTAGATTCAATAGAACTGGAGTTCTTCATGAATTGTCAAACTTTGTATTTTGGGAGTGCAATTCAGTATTTCATTTACATCTTTTACAATGATATTTCCCCCCAAAGTTGAATTAACATATGAAATGTTTGAAATCAAAAAGGAACATAACCAAATAATTTATCAAAGCTCTTACAATGCCAACACTCACACACACACAAATTGTTATCCATATCTTTAAAAAAAAATCCTTTTGGCGTAAACATGAAACAAGATCTTGTAATGAATGAACTTTATCCCTAGGTCATAAAAATACACTTAACATATCTTAAAACTTAGATCCATTGATTTTCCCCAATATTAACTTTCATTGTTTTCTGTAAGTTTACAGGTAGTCCTTGTTTATTGACCACTTGTTCAGTGATTATTTGAAGTTATGATGGTGCTGAAAAAAAAGACATACAACCAATCCTTAAGGCTGTGGCCTTTTCAGCATTCCCAACGTAATTACAATTTGGGTGCTTAGCAACTGGCACACATTTATAATGGTTGCAGTGTTCCACAGTCATGTTATCACCACTTGCGACCTTCATAGCTGGCTTCCAAAACCAAAGTTAAAACGAAAGCTTACAGGAAGTTGCAAATTGTGGTCAAATGATGTTGGCTTAAGAAGCTGTAATTCACTTAATGACCACAGTTGGAACTAATGAATTGACATCATAAGTCGGGTGTGGTCATGTGACAATTGCCAATCTCAGTTGTGGTTGGTAAGTATATAGAACTGAATTAGTGACTTTACTTCAAATAAACATCTACATATTTTAGGTTACTTTGAAGCTGGTAAAGCATACAATATTGCTCTAACAGGGGAGAGATGTACTTTCAGACTTGCAACATTCTGTTAAAGTAGCTTTATAATAAAGTATAATTAGTACATCTGGTGAGTTTTACCTGGTTTACCCCAGTATCAATCTTGCAATTCTGAATGTACAGTACATCTCTCCCCCATCATCTTTACAGTCTAAAAGTTATCCATAGACTACTGAGCCGTTTGCTTCATCCGCTATCCAGTTGCAGCCTATGCTATCTCTTATCTTATTGTTGCCTTGGCTGTGTCTTGGCCCTGTCTCCCAAGTCTTTCCCCCATATGATGATATTGGGCAGAAATGGGAAAATTCACACTGGAGTTCACTGGTGATTTTGGATTAGATACTCATTTTCAGTCCTCTTGTTGGAAAAATTGGAACAGGGAGTGCCAAGTTCACTAACTTAAGCTTCTGAAAGAAAACCAGCATCTATCTCCCTGTCTCCTGATTGTGACTCCCTACTCCAAAAGACTATTTTTTAGTTAGCTCTAATAAAGGGCTCTTCCAGATGACCACGTTAAAGTGCTGACAGAAAAGTATGTTGCCCTAAATTATTAGCCCCATTGCCAATCTCTACCACAGTGATGTGGTCAGTAAATAAAGCTAAGCTTATTTATTACTACAGGTCAAGTTAAGGAAAGGAATTGGTGGGTTTCCTTGGTTTTCTTTTTTCTCCCACCATGTATCATTTATCTGGGAAAATTCAGTGATCTATCATGTGTGGCTGGATCACTCTTGGAGGGACATAGAGTGATGTCTTTATCACGTTGCTTGATGAATAGATGGCAGACATGAAAGGGGTCTTCGATGAACCTGGCTCTCTTCCCAGTTTACATCAACTTTCTGGGCAGTATAGGACTCCATTCAAAAGACTGCTAATCCCATGTTTAGAAAACAGCTTTAGAGCTCTTTCAAAGTATCACTAAACACATGCTTATGAGGAGAGCTGATGAGTGCAGCTCAGGCATACGAGGCAAATGTTTTTGGGCAAATGTTTCTGCAGAAGTCAGAGATCTGATTTCTTCCACAGCTCAAACCAAATTGGCCAGGGAAGGACAGAGACAAGCAACCAAAGAGGATGGGCATGGCTGAATCAGTATGAAATAGCCAATTGGAGTTGGACAGATCCTCACTCTGGCCATGGGTATCAATACTTGTCAGATCATACCAGTGTCAGTGTAGAAGGGAAAAAACCCCTGACTTTAAAATTGAAGCAGTTAAGACCAACTTTAAGCTGTCTCAGTTATTGACTGGATATGAGATGAGGACTTGACAAAAAAAAAAAAAAGGGGGGGGGGGGACAGGTTTGTGATATGGTCAAGAAAAGTGAGGAAGTATTATTCTGTTAAGGAACTTGGAATATTTTTTCAGTAGAGACAGGTAGCTGCAGCCAGTCACAGTTCTCTGATGAGTATATAGTCCTCCCTTACCAATTGTAATTGGGACCAGCAACTCTGTTCCTAAGCAACATGATTATGAAATGAAACATCATGTACTGTACAGACTTATGATGTCAATTCCAACTGTGGTTGTTAAGCTGATGATGCCAAGTGACCAGGCCTTGTGACTTCCTATCAGCTTTCCCATGGACTTTTCTTATTGGAAGCTGTCTGTGATAGGTTGAAAGGGATGATTATGGATGCTGTGATAATTGTAAACATGTGTCAGTTGTTAAGCTCCTGAATAGCATTCAGATGATTGCAGGGACACAGCAATAGGTACAACTTGAAAAAATGGTCACAAGTCTCTTTTTTTCAACACTGTTATAACTTTGAGAAGTTGTTGAACAAGTGGCTGGGTAAACAAGGTTTACTTGTAATGACATATCAACTCTACTTGATATCTATGGAGATTTTCAATCATCCAGATCATGGTTGTCCCAAAGGTGCTTTTTCCAAAAGGCAACCAGACTTCCTTGTTTTTTTCTTTGAAAATATTTTGCTTCTCATCTCTTCTTCAGTTTCCCACTTGATACTTTGGTAGATCTCAGGTTTTTCACCTAAAACACATGGAATATTAATGCTCTAAGATCTTGCATTAAAAAGTCAACTCCCTATTAGAATATTTGCTTTAAAAGGAATTAGGCTTATCATATTTAAATTAATAACAACTGGGATTAATAACAAATGGAAGTTAACAAAGCAATGACAATTACTCCATAATATTGTAATTAATGCAGCTTTTACACTTTCCTGTTACTAGCTGCTTGAACAAAACTGTCTTCTAATGAGCCTAATTAGCATTTTAAAAAGGCTTTTCACAACTATCATTGCTGTAGAAGAAGAGGATGTAACTGCTCCCCAAAAAAAGAAGGGAGGGAGAAATATATATCTAAGTCACTGAGAAAAGAGGGGATAGGGTGAAACACCATTTACAATAACAAAACATTGTTATTCAGATGTTTTTTTTATACCTGCTCTAATTGTTTGGTTATCAAGGTCATTTAATATGATGGTGCTTCAGCCAAAAACTGTGCCAGAATTTGGAGGAACAAGAAGTGAAGAGACAAGTTTTGCTTTGCTTGACAACTATTCCACGTTACTACATTCTTTTAAGTTAAACAAAAATATAGCCAGGAGCAGACAAGAGTGTCAGCAGTGACCACCGTAATACTGAGTGTTTTTAATTACTGTAACAATAAATCACAGAGGAATGTCCTCCAGGAGTGTAATGATTTTCTTTAAGAAAAAAGAAAAGAATCTTGAAATATTTCTGAAATTCAATTAATTGAAGGCACGAGATAAAAGGTACATGTTCTTAATGGCTGTAAAGGAACCCTAAGGGATGTAACTGAGTACTGAGCTGAACTTCAAAGTGTTACAGAAATACTTACAGTAAAAACTATTCAGATCAATGAATCAGTTAAAATTACTTATACTTTTAACAGCCTTTTCATTTCCCCTTTTTGAGCTGGAGAGACAGATTTGCTCTTATTTCCTGGAAGAGATATGTGTGTATGTGCACCTTTTTATAGATAATAAAAAAGCTGTTGAAACCTTCATAAGAAGTTCTAATTAAAGACACCCTTCAGTCAAAAATGAGTATGATGAATTTTTTATTGATATATGATAGAAGCGACCACGGAAACATAAAAGTGTGTGTGAAGAGACCTACATTTGATGGCTCTATTCTCAGATTTCACCAATGTATGTAAATATTTTTTTTGAACCACCTCAATACATCTCTTTGCACTCCCATATTGTTCTTTTAACCTTGTTACTATGTGTTGGAGTTGTAAGCTGCTCAGGGTCTGGCTGATTGGAGCAGCATGGAAGCTATGTAAGTACAGTAGGTAAATAAATACATTTATTTGTATGTTTTGAGGGTTTTTTAAAAATAATACCTTCAAGATAGTGTTGACTCCTGGTGATTGCCTGGACTAGTCTCTGCAGTTTTCTTGGCAAGTTTTTTTTGGGGGGTGGGGGGGAGTGACTTGACCCTGCCTCCTTCCTAGGGCTGAGCAAAACAGATTGACCAAAGGTCAGCCAGCTGGTTTTGTGCCTAAGGTGAGATTAGAATTGGTCTTGTCAGAGAAAGTTATATTTTTGTTTATATGGTGAAGGGGCTGTCATGCCCCACAAAGGGTGGGTTTCCAGGGACCTTTGACTGGCTCCTTTGGAAAGCAGCATTGGATAGAGATCTTAGTCTATTGAGAAGGGCTCTTACTTACTCAAAGATGGGTATCAACTGCTAGAATAAGCCTTGACTTATTCTTTGGGGCCAACCCAGAAGCTCTCCAATGTCAAGGGAGTTATGTTCCACTCTTTGTGGTCATCTCTCACTGAAGGATACCTGCTGCAAATGTTTCAGGCCCTCTCAGAGTTTCTGAAAGGCCAAAGAAGCATCTAGCTTTTAAGATCTCTAGCTATAATATAAATAAGAAAATGACAATATCCTGCAATAAAAGAAAATACCCCAAATGAAAGATTGTATACAAAAAGGAGCTGTGTTTATTTGTGACTTAAGATTTATGGTGATACAATAGAATGCCAAGTTTAGAATAAGATGTTAGAATGTATGATAAAAAATTGGTGATTTGATGTTTTTTTTTTCTTTTTAAAGATGTAAATGGCTGAAATTTGGAATCAAATTGGTTAAAGAAGTGTGGGCAATTGTACTTATCTAATATCGGACCAAACCTTTGCTCTTAAAATATTTTATGTCTAAGATGTTTAAAAACAAATAAAATATTAAAAAAAAGAAAAGAAAATACCCCAAGGGAGAAGGAAGCAAGAATGAGTCAAAAAGAGCCTACTTTAACATGTAGCAAATATAGGGTAGCAAGCTGGGAAAGTAGCATGTTGAGAAAGGCTGTGCTAAGAGACACGGTTGCTTGGCTATAGGAATGTATAAAAGCAAATCAGATCCCAAGTGAGTTGCAACAACTTTCCCCTCCATCCTTGTTCAAAGCTGGCATATTCTCCTCTTTTAATAGCCAGTTACATGTGTAAACCACTGTCTTCATTTCCTGTTCATTCTGTTTTCCTTAAGGTCCAGGCTTCTATTACAGTGACTGTGTGGGAGCTGTTTGCCATATGGTTAGTCTTGTGCCCTGAGGAGAAAGGTGGTTTCTTGCCTCTGCGATAGCTGCCATGCTGGCATCCTTCCAGGTTTCCAGCAGAACAAGAGCTGCAAGGAAGGCTCTTCTTTGTTGCCCAAGGCGTTTCCTTTCTCTTCTGCTGAGAAGGATGAGCAATTTTGCTGTAGCAAGGGTTAACCTTAGAAGAATAGTGGAAGGGGTCAATTGTTCACAGCAGGTTGAGTGGTAGACCAGACGGCCTTGGTGCTATTTCTGCACCAACACATTAGATGCTCTGGAGGCCTCTGAAACCCTGGTAGCTTTGAATGTATCCAGAAAGGATTTTTCTGGAAGCTAAATCAATCAATTAATATTTTCATAACTTCATCAAAAATAACTGTGATTATACAAGACATTGGAAATGGAGTATCCTATGTTGCTCAAATAATGGACTTAAGAAATGCTAAGTATTTTTCTTACGATCTGAAAAATAGGGGTCAATTTGATTTTTTTCCCAATTTATTATTCTCCTTAATGAAAGTTTATAAAAGTTAGATATTATCCTTTTATAGCCGATGCACTAAATCTGAAGGTGCTTTAGTATTTATGGTTAGTTAGTTTAGTTGTGCTGTTTAGTGATTCCTTTTGAATTAGACAAGAGCACTATTATAGAAAAGGTGTTGGAAGGAAGTTAAAATGTAAAGATATTAACATATTGTTAAATTACATCTTTCAATCTTTGGATTCTCAAAAAAAGCTCATTATGTACTCCTGAAAAGACCTTTATATATCTGATTTTAAAGTTTGGCTTAATGAAATGTGTCTGCTCTTATCTTTGAGGTGACTTTGTAGCAATGGAAAGGAATTTGGAAAATACAGTTCTGTGTGGTGTAGGTTCAATTAATTTAAAAAAAAACATAGTTTTAATGCTGTGCATAAAGACCTAACTAGTGTTTTTATATTATAAAAATAGAAACATTTTTCTTTTTAGGTTTTATGTATTATTTCTTGTTCTTTTAAATTTTATTTTAAACTATACCTGTTAATGTTCAATTGTATTATTCATTTTTTCAAAATACGTAGTATAGTTCAAATTGTTTGGTATACATAAGATACGGTTTTTCTCTCTGTGTTTTATTTAATAGCTCTGCTCTAAGAAAATCAATAAAATTATTAACAAAAACCAATATCTTCCTGTTGATGATATGACAGATTTAAATGATAGAAGTTGGGGCTATATTAAAAGATTGCCTGGCATATGTGGGTGCACTGCAGATGTTTCATTGGCATCCAGATCTTGAGGGAAACCTCGTCCCATAGGGTTAGTGCGCCTACCGAGAAGCCACGCATCTGGGGTCCTGATAGATGGCATTGTTTGGAGCCCACCAATCCTCTAAAATAATGTTGGCTAGATGGATGCCATGGGGCAAGACAATATATAAAGTCAGAGAATGTCATATAGCAATCTACAGAAGAAGGACTAGGTATTTTATTTAATTCCATCAATTTAATAATATTCTTTATTTCTTGTGGAGATAATGAAGCAGCTAAATAAGTTGTTTGTTCTTGAATAATCTACAGAAGAGTTATTCCATTAAAATATTTAATTAGTATATCCTAAGCTGAGTGTAAAAATGAAAAAAAAAAGTCTGCTTTATAGGAATAAAATTCTGTTGCTGGAATTGTTTTAGTGCAAAAAGTGTTAATTTTCTGCTTACTTCCAGTAATCTAGTTTTATATAATTAAAAAAAAAAAGATACTCAGTGTTGAGGGGATAAAAATGACTGAGTTTCATTTTAATAGAGAAAGCATTAAATAGTTTCAGTGAAAGTTGCCTTGCAAATTGTTAAAAATATTAATCTTGTTTCCCAGTTTTAATGATCTAACTTTTATTGCTTCTTTTTCCATGGTGCATAAGCAATAATCCCTAAATTTGCAGAACATCTTTTTGTATTAAAAATAATCAAAATTTTGTTCCATTTTGTATATAAAGTATATTTTTTAAATAACTACCGGTATTTATTTGAATAGCATTTTTAAATATAGAATGCATCTTCTTTAAAATAGTTGTATTTTAGCTGAGCTTGATCAGAAATTTTAGACAATATATTGTAATAATGTACCTGACCAATTAAAATTGGAGAATTTAAAAATGAATCCAGACAGAAATCATTTCTCTTGGGAAAAAAAATAAAGAATATTAGCTTTGAGTTCAAAGATCTGTCATATATTTACCAAATTAAATTCCTCTAAATGATTTTGTAGCACCATTTCCTTAATGTGCTGCTTATCCATGGTTTCAAGTTGATTTATTATTTTCTCATGTCACAGAGTAACTGTTTGTTTGAGCTTCACCATGTTCTTATCAAAGAAACAAGTCCTTCAACAGAGATTTTTAAACCTGCTATAGTAGTTTTTAATTGTTGAAACCCTGTTGTTGTATAATACTCTGAATCATGAGCCACGGCTTTTAATGTTAAAGCAACGTGAGATTAGACATTGTGTCAGGAATCTCAGGAGGAGCAGGAGTTAATTTAACTTTGGAGTTCCTTGCTAGTTAAGGAAGATAATGGAATAGTGAAAAAATGCATTCTTTCTCTGCTGTAGGACATACAGTATAATCCACTCATAAACAGCTATTGTTTAATATGAGAGGACTAATAATATGGTCCATTTATCTATTAAGTTATAGATTAGTCCAAATGGTCCAAATTAGAAAATAACATCTGAATGTTATTTCCCTGATGGGGGAATTAAAATTTAGATCAAGCAACTGCTGTTAAAAACTAGAAGTCCTGAATTCAAGGAGTGATGTGGGTATAGACACCAAGGAACATGACATAAACGATAGATTTTCTAATACAAATCAGGAAACAAGTCATTTCGGGATCATTTCTAGATATGTTATTGGTTAAATGTTACATGCATCTATTTCCGAATTGTTCTGAATGATAGGATAGCCTTAAGGTTTTTGTGCATGTATATGTATGAAAAAGGCCATCAGTTGTACTACGAACTGTTACATTTGTGGTAAAAGATGCAGTTTCTTTTTGGGGTCACTGCCCCCAAATAAAAGATTTAAACAAGAGAATATTCACCAAGTATTCAAATGGATATTGACGAATGGGGGTGTAGAGCTAACAAATGTCTGGCAGGATGAACCTAGATGAACTTTCAGATAGAAAAGACATGTGACTGGAGAAGTGGGTGGGTGGATAGAAACTAATCTCCTTTCCATACTAACAAATGAGATTTCAGATTTAACATGAAAGAGACTCATGAGATATTTCTCTCCCCCCCACATCTTTATGCATTTAACTATCAGCCTCTGATTAAAAGAAATGATATATGTTTTCAGTAGAAGAGTTCAGTCAAATCTTTATAAAAGTCAGGTCACAAGATATTCCTGATGTGTTGAGGTGGCCTTGTGCAAATGTAGGATTCTAACTGAATCAGCTGACTCAAAGTAAATTGTCTTTACCTATTCATGTTCCACTGTTCTTTGGGATTCATTGGATGTAAAAGAATAATATATGCTGCACTGAAGGCCACCAAATAATAAACAGTAAACATTTTCTGCCTTGGTTTTCTGCTTTCTGTTCTTGATAACATTAATTGTATTAATAACAGTCTCCTGGTTTCTAGCCTAGTACCTTAACCATTAGGCCAAAGTTCCAATAAAGAAGATCATTTATAGCTCAGGGGTGAAATGAGAGGTGCTTTCTGAGCTCTGAGATATTTCGTTACCCAAACTAGTTAACATCATCAACATTGATGATGTTAAGTAGTTTGGGTAATGAAATGTCTGCAAGAAAATAATCAAGTTGAAAAAGCACCAAGGTCTCCTCACCAAAAGTTCTTTCTCCAAGGGCTGCCTTAATGTGTTGTTCTCCAGTCCTTCACTATGTTCCCTTTCAAACCTAAAAATAAAATGGCACTCGTGGTAGCCTTTACTATTTGTATGGAAGGCGCTCCATTTTCTTGATCATTAGATTGTTCTTTCCTGCTTTCTCAGCTCCACACAATTTCTGTTGAGATGCCTCAGGACATCTCTAAGGGTGGTTATACAACAAAGACATCATAAAGTTTGACAATTTTATTTTCAATCGTTTTCCCAATGACCCTGAACACAGAATTTGCCTTTTCCACAACTGCTTTACATTGCATTAACATTTTGCTGAGCTGCCACAATGATTCCTAATTATATTCTTAATAAAGCATTAAACTTGCTTTTATAATTAAAAACAAATTCCAAGTTAGAGAGTCCACTAATACACAATGTACATCACCTTAATATTACACTGAAGCTAATTTCTATTTTGTTCCCTGATTTGGAGCAATTGTCCTGGTGTTTTCAGCCACTTTTTTTGACTTTCAATTCGTCATCTGAATACTTTGATATCGATAGAAGCTTGTTAACTTCAGGATCTCAATTGCAGCAGTCCTGAATGAGGTGAAACAGAAGCCAGCATGAGGTAGAAGAACACATGTGTCGCAATTGTTCTGATGGATATGATGAAGACGATGCTTTTCAAGAAGTAAAACCTGTATCTCCTTGTTAAGTTAGGTGAATGAGGACGCAGCAAGCCAGAGTAGTTAGTGACAACAGCTCTTTATTATATTGTGAGACTCCAGCAACTGACCCAGGGAGCCAGCTCCCTTTATATACCTTGCAGCTGTGGTGGTCAGCCAATCAGCTGATGGTCAGTTAATTCGAACTTCCCGCCAAACAAACCTATTTACATAACACTCCTCCCCTCCCAGAAGTCACTTGGGGTGTTATTTACATACAAAGTCTCTCAGGTGACTAGGGCGTGTTCGAGTCCTAGTTGACCTGCGCAGTTCAGTCGGAGGGGCGGCGTCGAGCAGGTCGGAGGGACTTTCTGTTTCTCCCTGCTCTGCCAATGAGGCCTCCGGGACCTCCTCGTGGGCGGCGACTTCTCCGGCTGTTTGGACTACCTCGATGGGGCGGCGCTGGATACCAGAATCCTCAGCTAAGTCCTCCGCTCCACTCGGGCTTGTAGTTTGTGTTTCTGGTTGGTAGTTGTGGTCAGAGATGGGGTCGTCTAATTTGTCGTCAGTGTCTGTGGTGATTCGTTTTCTTAATTGGTCAATATGTCTGCGCCAAACTCTCCCGTCCCCCATGTCTACCCTGTATGATTTGGGCCCCGTGATTTCTGTGATTGTCCCAGCCTCCCAGAGCGGGCCCTGTCCATAGTTCCTAGCATGTACCGGTGTTCCTATGGTGAACTCTCTAAGCTTCCTCTCCCCCCCCTTGAAGACCTCTGGGGAGTAATTGGGGTTGAGCCTATCTAGTATTCCTCGGAGTTTCCGCCCCATTAATAGTTCTGCCGGACTTCGGCCTGTGGCTGTACAGGGTGTGGAGTGCTGAGCTATTAGAAACTTATCTATCCTTTCCTGCCAGTCTCCGGGACTTAAACGTGAAAGGGCTTCCTTTGCTGACCTCACAAATCTCTCAGCCTGTCCGTTACTAGCCGGGTGAAACGGGGCCGAAAGGACATGTCTGATCTCAAGCCCCATTAAGTAACCCTCGAACTGTGTTGCGGTGAATTGTGGCCCGTTATCTGACACTAGGATGTCTGGTAACCCATGGGTGGCGAATAACTGTCTTAGCTCCCTGATGGTTGCGTCGGTGGTAGTGGCCTTCATTAGCTTGATCTCCAACCATTTGGAGAATGCGTCTACTACGACCATGAAGGTCTGTCTGTGAAATGGGCCTGCAAAGTCAATGTGTATCCTGGACCAGGGTCCCTGGGGCTTTTCCCACTCCCTCACGGGTGCTGTTGGTGGATCTGATCTGGACTCTTGGCAGGGTTGGCATCTCCCCACCCACTCGGTAATGTCTGTATCCATGCTGGGCCACCAGACGTAGCTCCTGGCTAGCCCCTTCATTCTTACAATTCCCGGGTGCCCCTCATGCAACAATGTTAAGACTTCCCGTAAACGTAAAGGAATAACAATCCGATCGCCCCATAGCAAACAACTCCCTTGCATTGTCAATTCGTCCCGTTTTCCCACGAACGGTTTAAATTCCCTGCTCCCAATCTTTTCCGGCCACCCCCTCATGATCCAACTTGCGACTGTCCGGATCACGTGGTCTTTGGTTGAGGCTCTTGCAACCTCGGCTGATGTTATGGGCCCAGAGTCCAAGACGTCTATCAGCAAGATGGGGATGCTGGGTGTGGGGTCTTCTAGGCTGTCGGGTAGTGGGCATTGGCTGAGTGCGTCCGCGTTGCCCATGTCCGCCCCTGGTCGATGTACCAGGCGATAGGAGTACGCTGCGAGGAAAATGGCCCAGCGTGTCATCCTGGGCGATAGTGCTGCCGGTGTTGGTCGATCTCCCGCGAGGAGACCCAGGAACGGTTGATGGTCGGTGATTAGTTCAAAATCCCTCCTGAACAAGTACTCGTGGAATTTCTTTACTCCCGAAACGGCGGCGAGGGCCTCCTTGTCGAGCTGGCTATAATTTCGCTCGGCGCTTGATAGAGTTCAGGAGTAGTATGCGATGGGTGCTTCTAGGCCATTCGGGAGTCTATGGCTCAGGACGGCTCCCACCCCGAACAGGGACGCGTCACATGCAAGCCTTTCGTCGAACACGTCCCGGAACTCTTGCATCAGGTCCTCCTTCAGGGTGCTTCGAACGTTCCTTACTCCGGTGAACCCCATGCCTAGGGCTCTAAACCAGTCTATGCCCAGGAGGCTTGGGAGGTTGTCGCTGACGATGGTGAGGGGCAGTTTCTCGGTAAACTCCCCGTACTGTACTTGGAACTCGCCTC
Organism: Pituophis catenifer annectens; assembly: GCF_029215685.1. NCBI lineage: Eukaryota > Metazoa > Chordata > Lepidosauria > Squamata > Colubridae > Pituophis > Pituophis catenifer. Next base: position 90,272,722 of record NW_027256883.1, read on the forward strand.
TTCCTTCGATGGGTATGCGGTTCCCCTGGTAGTCCTTCAATCTGCATTGCTGTGGCTGGAGCTGTCGCTTGCGTGCGCTGGGGATGACTTTCTTTAGGTTCTCCCAAGACATGATGGATATCAGTGATCCCGTGTCGATCTCCATCTGGCACTCCCATCCCTCGATCTCGACCGTGGTGTAGGACTTTTCTCCGGGCGAGGTGCAGGTCTGTGCGATGCGTATGGTGTAGGCCCCAGCGTCTTCAAATTTTGCGCCCTTCCGGTTTCTGCCATCTCTGTTGGGCCTTCGGTGTGATGCCGGCTCTGATTGGAAGGGTTGGCCACGTGGTTTGTAGCTCTGGTGTGTCTTGGATCTGCAGACCCGAGCGATGTGGCCCCTCTTCTCACAGGAACGGCAAACGGCGTCCCTGAACTTACAGTTTTGTCGTGAGTGGGACCCTCCGCAGCTGGCGCATCCGTCTCTGGGCTCCCTGCGGGCTGTGTGGGACTGCTCGGTGCGGTAGACCTCTTCTTCAGACTCCCCCTCGCTCGCGGTGCTCATGGCCTCTCAGTGCACTGGCGCCATCTTTTGCGTTGTTCTGGTTAGGTGGGAGCTCTTCAGTCTCTCTGCAGCCTTTACTGATGACTCTTGCGCCCTGGCCTCGTCTAGCGCGATGAGTAGGGTCAGGTTTGACCTCGCAAGCAGCCTTCTCTGGAGCCGGCTATCTCTCACTCCGCAAATTAGTTGCTCTAGGAGCATCTCATCCAGGTCTCGGTACTCACATTGGGTTGCAGCCTTACGCAGGGCAGCGACGTATTCGCTGATCGATTCACCCTCCTGCTGGAGCCGTTGCCGGAAATCATAGCGCTGGACGTACTTCGATGGCTTTGGTGCATAGTGGTCTTTTAGCAGGGTCTGTAGCGTCGACCAGGAAATGTTGTGGACCGAATTCAGTTCCGACAATGCTTCAGCTGTGTCGAAGACCCTTGGCCCGCAGTGGCTCAGGAACAGGGCTTTCTTTCGAACGTCCGGTAGCCCTTGCATGTCGTTTGCCACCATGAAGCACTTGAACCGAGACATGTAGGATCCCCACTTCTCTTCCTTGGGGTCGAAAGGCGCTGGCGGGGTATAGGCAGACATCGTTTCGGGATTCTCCTGTGCTCCGCTCGCTCGCCTGGCTGGATTTGGATGTGGTCTCCGGTCCCCTTCTCCGAACGTGGCTTCAGCTCTTTTTCCTCGAGTGTGGCTTCAGCTCTCCTCTGCTTCTGGCCTCAAAATCCCACCTTCGTCGCCAATGTTAAGTTGGGTGAATGAGGATGCAGCAAGCCAGAGTAGTTAGTGACAACAGCTCTTTATTATATGGTGAGACTCCAGCAACTGACCCAGGGAGCCAGCTCCCTTTATATACCTTGCAGCTGTGGTGGTCAGCCAATCAGCTGATGGTCAGTTAATTCAAACTTCCCGCCAAACAAACCTATTTACATAACACTCCTCATCATTCTCATTAAACCAATCATGCTGGTTGTGAGTAGTCGGCACTAGCCTCTTCAGGTGCAGATGAATGGACAACATCCTTAAAGAATTCCCAGTCATCCTTGGCACTGGCAGCAAGATGCAGGTAAGCAAACTTAGTTACTAAATCTTGAGCCTATGCTGAACCTATGCCAAGACTCTTCAGTCTGGCCACATTATTTTTTTTTCCATGGCCTTGCTTCCTTGTGGTTGCCTCTTGGATCTGATGTGGAGTTTCATTTTGGAGACAATGAGCATGAGATCTGTCCAACAGTCAGTACTACACCTGGCATTCTGTCTGTCTTTTCTCCTGACAATGACATAGTCAATAAGTGCTTAGAGTGGGGTGGGTGGGTTGCAGCCAGGTTACAGGTAAGGAGGCGAAAAGTTGTATTGGTGAGAGGAAGTCACATGCTTCATTTCAGTAAGAGTAGGCCATTAATATTACATTTGTCCACTCCATGTCTCCCAACCGGACTGCAGAATCGTACCCTACTCTTGCATTAAAGTCTCTGAGCAAGATCAACTTGTCAGTGCTGCTCACTGCTGATAGTAAGGCACCTAGTTCTTTATAGAACATGTCTTTCATCTCGTCAAGGTTGGTAATTGTGGGGGCATAAGTGCTTATTATGGTGGCTTTACTTTTGTTTTATAGCTGGTAGTTCACACTCTTGGATAGACTATTAATTTCCAAACGGTGACTCCTAATGACAAACCCAACTCCAGCATCATGATTCCCATCATTGTCATGACTGCTCCTCCCCAAAAGTGCATCCACCTTCAATTTCAGTCAGTTGACTTTCAATGGTAAGGCAAGTCTTACCATTGCAGAAGGGCTGCAATATCAATATTGTAACTTGTAAGCTCTCTAGCAATTACAGCTATTTTTCCTCTCTGGTTTTTCTTTTGTAGGATAGTCCATATGTGGGTGCATAGTCCAAGTGCCAATGATGATCTGCATTTTTGTGTGTGTTTGTTCAAGTGCCAAGATGGGACCATACTAGCCATGGTAAATTGGCCTTTTCCTCATACTACAGAGGTGAACATTGCATTCCTAAAAAGGGCTGCTCAGTCATCAGAGTGGACACTGAGTTTAACAGAGTTGGAAGGGACCTTGGAGGTCTTCTAGTCCAACCCCATGTTCCAGAGTTTCACTGCTACTTCTTCCAGTGAAAAAGCAACTATGACCTGAGCTGCATGACTACAGCTCCCAGTGTATCCATATTTATTGTTTTGTCACTTGTCCATCACCACAGGACTTTTTAAAAAAATATACTAAGGATAATGATGGTGTTGATACTAGCATATACATTGGATTTAACTGAGGGAGAGATGTACATCAGTAACCTCACTTGTTCTTCTCAATTCCCATTTGAGTCCAGTAGTAAGTCATTGCATTGGAGATAAGACTAGGTACAGCGGATAACCAGGACGTCTTCTGTGTCTTGTTATGCCTTTTGTGTTCCACATTGCTTGCAGAGACTGCCTTCATGACAGTTGGGCCTTCCAACGGTCTTATCTTCTCAATCTTCCAGAATCTCTCTTCATATGCTGGTTTAACACTCATCAGCTACCCTGTTTTAGCTGACTTGTCAAAGCTGTTGTCTGGGGAGCTACTGGTGAGAGTTGAGTGACAGGTAGGGGCCAAAGGTGGGCAAACTGCCTGGAAAGGACACAATGTGTTCCTTTGCCAAAGGTGTTACCCCTCCCTGAAACTCCACACACCCTATTGAAAATAATATAAAGCAGAAGAATGAGGATCCTAAAGTGCCTCATCTTGAAAGATACGTAGCATGTGGATTTTGTTATGCTTGGTATTATTTTCATGCAGCAGATCATCCATCTGTTTAGTTGGTGACAATTGTTATCTCTGTTCTCAGTCAATTAGCTGTGGATTGCATAAACAGATGTGAATGGGTAAAAACTTGGAGGGATACTATTTCCTGTTTTATAATCCTGAACATTATAATAGCATGACTTCCAGTATAAAATAGTGGAATACAGGCCTCCTGTCTTAATACATGGATGAGTTTCTTAGTGTTACAGCTTGCTTCAGATATATCAAAAATAAATGCTTGCTTTATTTGAATACACACATACTGTAATATCTGGACTGGAGAGGACTTTAAAAATGCAGATGGGTACAGAAATTCTATAGATCATAACATACTGGAATGATGTCAGAAACAGGCTATTGTTATTCAATCTACAATGTCAGTGCCTTTTCACTGAAAAAGTTGCCGCCTTCAAGTCTTTGTAGTTTGGAGTATTGACCAGAAATACAGTTTATCAATCCAAAATTAAATGGTATACAATATAAATATTTAGAAGGAAATGTCCATTTGGCATAATTACTCATGAATTCAGAGCAATACTAAATTTCCTTTGTTATATTTTGATAATGGATAGAATGATGGAAGTAAACTTCACAAAGAAGAGGGATTATTTCTGAAATCTGTTAAGTATTAGATTTTCCCTTCTTCTACATAACATTGTTTAATTTAACCCGCAATCTGATATAATTATGTTGTGGTTTCTGCCAAAGATCCATCTATCCAGCATCTGCCAAGAGTGGGAAGAGGTTGAGTGGAGAGTAGGGAATGGTAATATCCGGCCAAAAGGTAAATTGAGATAGACTTATCCCAAGAGAACAATACGATTCTTGGACTATATTGATTCTTTTAACCAGATCCAAACTGTTCTAACTTGAGCCTTCAATACAAAATGTATGAGATTCATTCTGGACTTCATACAGCTTCTGAAAATTCTTTGGATGACAGCTTAAAGCACCTGAGAATTTAAATATATTTATTCCTTCCATTGTGCATTGTTTTGCATGTGTAAATATTGAAGCAGTACCTGTCATTGACTTCTCCTGTCACCTCTCTTTTCTGGCTTCTCTGGCATTCAACATAGTTTTCTGGTGCTTCGACCCAAGCTATTGTCTCATCTTGAAATGTGCCACATCTTTATCTATCCTCTTTGCAAGATCAGCAACGAAGATGATATTTCTCCATCTTTTAATTTATCTTTAGATAACCTTCAGGTAATTTTGATTTAATGAGGCAGCATGCATTTGGGGCAGGGAGGATGAGATGCACTTTTTTGTTGCATTCTTGCTGATTTTGCAGTTAATTTTGTAATATAAATACATTATTTTTCATTTTCTTATTGATGATTATTATTATCTGCCCCAGAAACCTCACTATTTGGTTACTATAAATTTTAATATAATCATCATAATAATATTCACAATAAAATTACACACACTTCTTACCACTAGTGACTCTTTTAAACCTATCACCTAAGAAAATCTGAGATATAAGAATTGAGGTCAGAATCATCTTCATCAAAGTCACTTGCTCTGTTGTGAAATAACAACATGTATGCAAAGAATACAATGAGATTCCCAATCGTACCATTCATTACCCTACCTTCCATGAGGTGGGAATTTCTTTCTGAAGCAGTCTTTAAGTTTTGTAGACTGCTTTAAAATTTTTGTAGTTATTTTCAAAGCTATCCCTCTAAGTAATGGAGATGGGACAGAAGTTAAGCAACACAGATTAAAAAAAATAAAACAAATACTATTAATTTTACCATTTAGTTGGATAGTTCAGTGATATCCCAGTTTCTAGGTATAGCAAATCCTCTATGCGTTTTAAATTCATGCACTAAAACAAACCTGTTTTCAGCAATAAAACAAAAAACATTTATTTCAGTAGAACATCACATTTCCCCTTTTTTTTCTTTTGGAAGTTTACTTTAAAGATTTCTCCCCCTACCATTAACTAAGAAAATCTTTAAGAGTGCAAAAAAAAAAAAAAAAAAAATCCTGGTAATTTTATAATTTTAAAATTATCCATGAAGTCTTTAAGGATTGTCTAGGATACTTTTCTATTTTTCCTATTTTTATCCTATGCTTTGACCAGTGGCAGCATCTCCTTGAACTTGTCTGAGCTTGACAAAAATCAGTAAAGCTTGATCTGCTTAATATTTGGATGGGAGGCCAGCAGGAAAAGCAAGATATGTTGAGAAAACTAAGGACTTAAAAAAATCTTGATGGGAGAAGATGAGAAGCAGCTCTCTTATTGTTGCAAAAAACCATGCCTCAATATATCTGTGATATCACAAGGAGTGAGTTAGACGAAGACTGGCCTTCCTCTTATCTTGGTGATATTACAGATTTGTGACTTCTAATATCTAATTATTTAGCTGACTTTTCCATTAGAGTTAATGCTCTGCAGGCTGTCAAATAGACTTCTGTCTTTTTAAGGATTGATGATCATTTAAATATAGAAATGATTCTACCTTTTGTCTGAACAACTCTGAAAAACTAGATTCAGATTTCCTACCTTTAATTGTTTTAACAGGACACAACTGCCTACCAGATTTTACTAAAATATAATTGTTTGTATATATCATGATTGGCCATGCCAGCTGGGGCCACTGAAAGTTGGAGTTCAGTGAGTGAACTGAAGTTAATAAAAATTCCTGAACCAAAGTTAATTTTAAAAGAGTTGATTGATCAATGAGTAATGTTTTTAAGGACATGCTTATTTAATTTTTCTTAGATTATTTGGAAGTTGGTATATTACTCTCATACAGAATAAATGCAGTGCAATAAAATAGGGTTTTCTTTCAAATAATGGACAGATTTTATTTATTAATACCAGAAATTTGTATTTGTCTATCCAGATAATAGTTACAGTATACTGAAATATATTGAATTCAGTCAGAGTTATTGCCAGTCAAGTATCCATAAAATTAAAATTTAGGTTCTCTCATACTTCCTTCAGCATCTCAGGAAGATACACATTTTTGGATTTTATTAATAAGTGAGCGTATTTTTTGTTTGTTTGTTTATATGCATGAGGATTCAAATATTAAAGAAAATAGAGTCTCCAGCAATGTTGCCATAGCCTAGGTCTTATGTAAATTTTTATGCCCTGAATACAAAGGTCTATGAATGGGAGTAGGTGGGTCTAACTTTAACATTCATCATACAAAGCTCTTTGCAAGCCTTTAGACTGGGGACAGGTTTAAGATTAGCCCCATTTCAGAATCAGATGGATTCCTGATGTCTCTTTGAATTTATTACTAGTAGTATGATGTATTACTCATTTTTCCTCCTCTTTTAGAAGGAGGGGTATTAATAATCACAGAGATTAGTATTTTGTGCTGCAAAGAAATCTCTTTTTATTATTGAAGAATATTATTGAGTTTTACTAAGAGCTTCTTAAAATAAACAGCAGTTTGACAGAGTTGGAAGGAACTCCACTCCTCTGCTTGCAACAAAATACCTTATGCCTCCAGACTTGAAATTTTGGGCTTAGACAACTTAGAACTTCGCTGACTTCAGTCTGACCTAAGCATAGTACATAAAATCATCTGCTACAATGTCCTACCAGCCAATGAATACTTCAGCTTCAACCAAAATAATACAAGAGCACACAATAGATACAAACTCATGGTAAACCAATCCAAACGAGATTCAGAAAATATGACTTCAGCAGCAGAGTTGTCAATGCCTGGAATGCACTCCCTGACTCTGTGGTTTCTTCCCCAAATCCCCAAAACTTTAACTTTAGACTGTCTACTGTAGACCTCACCCCATTCCTAAGAGGTCTGTAAAGGGCATGTATAAGTGCACCAGCATGTCTACCATCCCTGTCCTAATGTTTTCTTTTATTCATATCCTTTTCATGTATTTATAATTATGTTTACACTTGTATCTGTCATAAAATACATGCTTGATGAAATAAATAAATAAATAAAAATAAATAAAATTAAAAATTAAAATAAAATAAGATGTTCAAAAATCTTCATGGCTCTTTGACTATTGGAGAAAGACATCTATGTGGATGCCAGGTGGATTTTTCTAGCTTGTTTCAAAGAATCTTTTGGATTACAATTTGGAATGAAGGCCAAGAAGGTAGCATTTTTTTCCTACCCTCTTGTTCATTTCTCTGAAGTTACAATTCCAAGTTCTCAAAGGAGAAGGATGGTTGAACTGGATTAATGATTAGTTTTTCTACTAAAATGAACCCCAAAGGGTTTTGAGATCATTTTTTAAAAATGCCAGTGTATCCTAGCAACAAATCTGAACACTGCCAATTAGTCAGTTGTTATCCCTTGGGGGATTAAATTCCCATTACATTTTGCCACAGTGGATATGATGTTGGAGTGATGAGTCTTTTTCTTTAGTTGGAAGAGGAAGAGGAGGCATCTCCAGCAATGGAATTGTGAGACAAGTATGTCACTCTCACTTTTTTCCACTTTTGCTTTTTTTTCATCCTAGGTTTCTTGGTGAGTTCCAATTAAAAAGAAAACTGGAATAAAAATTTACCCAACTACACCAATTAATTTCAATAGAAATATACAAAACTGAACTTTGGGAGATGGTAAAAAACCATATCTCTGGGTGTTATTCTATAAATTTTGCTTTTCTTCTACATTTTGAAAATCTTATTCTCAAGTTCTTTTGTCTTAACAATTTAGATGATTTTGTCTTAATGATTTAGATGAGGGAATAGAAGGGGAACTCATCAAATTTGCCGATGACACCAAGCTGGTAGGAATAGCTAATATCCCAGAAGATAGGCTCTAGATACAGATGGCTCTGGACCTGGACAGACCTGAACACTTGGCTCTATCTAACAACATAAAATTCAGTGTAGAGAAAAGTAAGGTTTTACACTTAGGCAAGAAAAACAAAATGTATAGGTACAGATTAGGTGAAACTTGGCTCAATAGCAATAATTGTGAGCGAGATCACTTAAATATGAGCCAGCAGTGTGCTGCAACTGCCAAAAAAAGCCAATGCAATTCTAGGCTGCATTAACAGACGGATAGAATTAAGTTCACATGAAGTGTTAATACTGCTTTATAAGGCCTTGGTAAGACCACACTTGGAATACTGCATCCAGTTTTGGTCACAACAATATAAAAAGATGTTGAGACTCAGGAAAGAGTGCAGAGAGAAGCAACAAAGATGATTAGGAGAACAGTTACAGAATTGGATATGTCTAGTCTAGTGAAAAGAAGGACTAGAGGTGACATAATAGCAGGTTTCTAATATTTGAGGGGCTGCCACAAAGAAGATGGGGGGAATCAACCTAGTCTCCAAAGCATCTGAAGGCAGGACAAAAAGTAATGGATGAAAAGAGAAGCAACCTAGAACTAAGGAAAAATTTCCTGACAGAACAATAAACTAGTGGAATAGCTTGCCTTCAGAAGTTGTGGATGCTCCATCACTGGAGGCTTTTAAAAAGAGACTGAATTTGTCTGAAAAGGTATAGGGTCTTCTGTTTGACCAGGGGATTGAACTAGAAGACTCAAGGCCCCTTTCCAACTCTCTTATTCTGTCTCAGTCATGATGAGATTTGAAAACATTGGCAAGTAGTAAAGAAGAAGAAGGGGGAGGAAGACAGAAAGAAAAGGAGGAGGACAGAGGGGGGAACTAACAGAGAAATGCACAGTCAGGTTGGCCTAAAGGCAACTATCACTTACCTGCACATAATTAAATATACTTTTTAACAAGGGGCTAGTGGTGGCTGTGAAATTAAAGTGAAATGTTCTTTCAATTTAATTCAGATGTGAAAAAGTGGGTGGTAAATCTTGTTACAAGGGTGAATGAGATACATACTGTACTTCTATAGTCTGAATTTTCTTAACATGAACTAAGCTACAGAATCCTTCAAATTTGCTGAAAGTATAGGTGCTGATAGGAAATCACCTATCAGGTGTTTGGGGGCTTGGGGGTTCTCTTGGAAAAATCTTGGGAATAATGAACCTCTAAATATTAGAGCTCTATGCTGCCATTGTCATTTTTGTAATTTCCCCCCATCTTTTAGAAAAAAAGATGCATTTATGGGAGTATTAGAAGGATGCTTGAGAAACAGGTTCTTCGGTTCCATCCTATTCTTTTTTTAAATATAATTTTTACTGAAGTAATTTTTAACACAGTAAAACAATACAAGTATTAGAAAAGAAGCAAAATAAAAATAATGAAGATTGGTAAATAAGTTCCAATTTGACAGTGGTTTTGAATGCATATATAATTTACTCCCTCTCACTAAGATTATATCATAATTTCCTTCTTTCCATAAACTACGCTTTCTAATCCTTAAACCCATAAATCACAAATTTATTTTTCTCCTTTTTCAGCAAAAAGTCCATAAGGTATTTCCAGTCACTAAAAAAAGTAATTATTGATCTTTCTGTAATCAAACAAGTTAATTTCACCATCTCTTCTACTTTTTCATCTTTACCAACCGTTTCCTGTGGTATTTCAGAGTCTTTTTATTTTTATGTATATAGTTGTCTCACAGCAGTGATAATATAGAAATATAATCTTCCATGTTTTTTCTAGTTGTCTGTCCATTAATCCCAACATAAGAGTTCTGGTTTCAGTTGAACTTTAGATTTTAAAATTCTTTGTATAAGTACATGTACTGTATTTGAACTCAACATTTGTTGACTTTTTTACAAGTTCATCAAGCATAATGACCCTTCATATTGTCCACATTTCCAGCATAAATTTGAAGTACTTTGATAGACAATTTTTCTGGAGTCATATACCAATGATACATCATTATATTAAAAAAAAATCTTTTTTAGGTTATAACAATGTGAATTTCAGTCCTTTTAACTACATATTTTCCCACTGTTCTATCAATAAATTCTGTCCAAAGTTCATAGCCCATTTTATCACACAGTCTTTCACTTGTTCTTCAATTTCAAATTTCAGTAAAAGTTTGTACCGTTTAGCAATTGCATGTTCATCATTTGTATATACTGTAGTTCTGTTTTCTGCTGCTCAATTCAGGTGTCTTCTTATCTACTTTAAATCTTTGTGTCAACTGCACACAAAAACCATTGAAAACTAAATCTATCTGCAGTCCATTGCTCTTTTGGTTTCATTTTATATTCTTCATGCTCCTGTTTTAACAGCTCTTAGTAAGTTAACTATTTCTCTTTATCTGCTGTTACTTTCCTATAAATTTTTTATTCTGCTGAGATCCGTAAGGGCTTTTTTGGCAGAGCTTTATTTAGAATATTCCAAATTTTAAATATTGCATTTCTAATATAACGATTCTTCAGTGCAACATTAACCTTAAGTTAATCATACAATAGAAAACAATGTTTTCTATGGGTCCCATCCTATTCTTGAAGATGTTCATCAGAATATTGTGTGGGGAAATACTGAAAAGAAAATGACAACAATATCTTAAACCATACAGTGTTTTTCTGCATAGAAATGTGGGTGGCTGGGACAAATATCTATTTTAAAAAATCTAAATACAACTATTTTTTTAAAAAATGATCAATTCGATTTCCTCTCAAAGGAAAAAAGAGACCTTCACAAAAAAGGAATGCCATTCTAAATATTAATGTTCAAAAGCATGAAATTATATATAACCACAGCAGAAAGGAAAACTGAATGGAAATGAATCTAGGCCCCTCAATCAATATTTGTCCCTGTACATATTTTTTCATGGTTCAGTCGTTTTTGCTTTTTGCTCTTCAACATTCAGGCATTCTCTAGTATTAAAAACAGGTGAATGAGTATATGAAAAATTTTAAACCCATTGGGGATTAAAATAAACATCCCCTCCCAATGAGGGTGTTTTTTTTCAGTGAAGTTAAAATGCATTTGCAATTTCCTTTGCGCTTCATAGTGTTGCTATTGTCAAAGGGTGTACTGGAAAATAAAGCCTGTTGAGGATGTAAAATGTCTTCCACTCCCCAAGGTAGCCCACTATGCTTCTCTGCCTCTCTCCCATTGAGCCCTTTTCCCAGACACCATCTACTAGCAGGAATGTCTCAGGGTTGCTTAGAATAGTAGTTCTCAATGTTTTCCTCACCACAGATCCCCTTTGAATACCTTTTGTGGCCATGGCTCATGGCCATGGACCCCCAAGACTTAATTCAAGATTTAAATCATAACATTTCTTCAAGCCTTCATGGACCACCTCTCCCAGAGGTGCACGATCATGCCCCTCCCCCAGAGGTGCACGGACCACAGGTTGAGAACCACTGGCTTAGAACATTCCATTCTCCCCAAATAGAAGCCCTCTTCAGAAAAAGGCTCCCTATTTTCCAAATATTGTGAAGAGAACTTACACTATGATTTTGAACAACTCTAGAAGAAATCTTGTGCAGATTCTCCATGAGCAGAAATATTTCCTTACTGCAAAGTTTCACCACTCCACGAAGGTCAAGACAGTGAGAATGTGAGATCTTTTATTTATCTAACATCTCCACCATATGTAAGTAAATCTTGCATTTACTTATTTTATTTACTTGTTAAATTTATTTGCCACCTATCTCACCATGGGGCTACTCTAAGATTTCATCACACATTTACCCAAACAAAAACTCTTAACAATTCTTTACTTCCTTTCTATAGTTTGGAAGCATCTGAAGGACAAGTATCTTACTCTAGGCCTAAATTAGGGTAAAATTAACAAAATCTGGATTGAAATCAAAACTAAGACAAACCATTACATAATGGAGTAAAAGTTCTTGTAAATATATTTATAGGTTCTTGTAAGCTCTTGTAAGTATGTTATATTAACACTGTTTTTGAGGGCTTCTGATAATTTACAAAGGCACAATGATAACTATCCCGTCCTTGCTATAAGCAATGTGTAAAGAATATACCTCTGTTGGAGTGAACATAATTTAAGAAAACAAATATTTGTGGAGAGAGGAGAGTCGTAGTAATGCATAGTGGCTTTGGCCAGCAAGATTGATGAAGGGGGTAGTCATCCAAGGCCTAAATCCCATAGTCTAAGTTGGGCTATAGTAACTAATGATATGCTTGAGAGTATCTATGGAGATTCTCAGTCATCCAGGTCATGGCTGTTCCAAAAATGCTTTTTCAAGAGGCAATTGGACTTTCTAGCCACATATGTGCCATGCTGGACCTCTGCCTGACCACTATCTATTTTAAATACAATGAAGGTTTCTACAGATAGAAATATGGCTGTGTCTCCCGTGTCTCCTGAGTCTCCCATTGTGGCCAATCTCTACATGGAAGAGGTAGAAACCAAAGCCCTAGACTCCTTCACAGGAATTCCACCCACTCACTGGAATAGGAACATGGATGATAATTGGGTCAAGATCAAAACACAGGAATTGGAAGTGTTCACCAAACATATCACCAGAAAATCCAGCTGCCTCTTGAAAAAGCACCTTTGGGATATGTTTGAGAGGTTTATTTGAAACTCTATCTATCAGAGAGCTTTGGGATATTCTATCAGATTAGGAGGAGAAATTCCAGATCAGTAACTCATGTACAGATGTGTTAGGCAGCCACATCTGCGGGTAAGATATTTTGATACTACAGTAGCTATTAATTCCAATATAGAAATATTTATCTTTTGAGTTTTCTGGAACTGAACGTATTCTGGAAGTTGTCAATGCAGTAATGATTCCCCTGAACATTGTTAGCAATATATATGATTACCATAGGTAAAATGTTCTTGACATTTTAGGCTGTTTATCTTCCTTTGTCAATGTTAAATGTGAGATGATAAGTATCTTTTTGATTTGGAGAAAGTTAGTTCATATTATCAGGAGAGACAGAAGTCTTTTCCCTGTAAACTGGTAATGTCACCCACCTACCGTGGTCAGGGGGGGGTTCATGCTTCCCCCCCCCTGCTTTGGCCAGTGTACTGTCTACAAGCCGTTAGGAGAAATGCCACATTCCAAGGGGAATGCAATGGGTGTTTTGAAGGAAAAAGGAAAAAGAAGGAAAGGAGATAACAAACTAGCTTCTTTTTAGAGCAAAGGAAGGGGAGAATTCAAGAGTCGAGGGAACAAAGCAGGCATTCCCACCATTTACAGCTGCAAAAGAAGTCCCTGGAAACTATCATCTAATTTGCAAAAATTAAACGGCTTAATTAAACAAGAGGGAAAGAAGTCCATACACATATAAGGCAGCAATGATCTCAGACAACTATATCTACATTTTTGTAGCTCAGATTTGGTAGCTTTTGCTAAGAACTAATATCTAGCAACATCTCTTCAGTACTTCTTTTTTTATATTGTAAGACAGCAGGCAAAGCCAATCTTCCTTTTTCTTAATCGAAACAAATAAAATGTCTTGAAAAGTGGATTAAAAATGTAAGAAACAGTTAAACAGATAGCTGTCAAGATTATAACTTGTTTTCAAGTGTAGTGATCAAATAAATGTATAAATAAAAAAAACATATTAAACTTACATTTTACCTGTAATTTTGAACTCTTTGAGTTGAAGGAATGTTCAAATGCTTTCACAGGGCTTTTTTTTTTTTTTGATTGAAAGAATTTGTAATTGGATTTTCAAATGTGCTGCTTTCATCTTCGGCAGTACAATACACACTTGGATAATAACACAGCTATGTCATTAGAAAGAAATCCATTTACAGGTTTAAGCATAAAATGAGATACAGAAGGAGACAATAAATGCTTTCTAACATAATATATCTTATTTTTCATTGTAGCCCATGCTTGCATTATGAATATGTAATTTTAGAAGTGCATTACCAATACCATTCACCTGATCAGTAGCTTCTGTCTGTGAGCTGTCAGTAGCTCCCATCTGTGAGTTTCTTTGCTACCCAAACTGTTTTCACTATTGCATGAATATCTGCCAAACTTTATACAATTTTAAAGTCAATTGACCCTTGCTGTAAAAGTTAAGACACTCTCCCATTATCTAGACAATCTAATTTTTTATTCCACTAATACTTTATATAATTTTAGTACAGATTATAATAAGTGGAAATAGAAATAGTCAATAGCTAAGAACAAAGCAAAGCAAAACAAAACCAAGACACTACAAAAAAAAAAAATGCTGGAGGAGGAATCTGAACACACACAAATAGCCATCATCTTTAAAGCTCCTTTATTGTCAGGCAATATTGGCTATTTTCATGTTTTACTGTGGTCATTCAGCTTTTAAGTCTCCTCTCTGATACCTTTAACAATTTAAACATATATATTCACCATTTTCTACAAAGGACAATATTATAGAATTGGGGATAATTTAAGACAATTAAGCTATATTCTTTCTACTGCAGTAGTTGGCCATGGGTCCGTCTTATTAATAAAAAATATGCTCTGCTGACATGTTTGAAGTTTCTTTTCTACTTGTCTTAACTGCCTTAATTCATTTGAGGTAGACCTGGAACTATTGGGATGAACCATCAAAAATTTTCATTACAAAATGTTCACAGAAGGAAGCATACAATGGATTGAAACCACTGGCTGAATGCATCCCAGCAGCACAGATAGGAGGTATTGATCTTTATAGAAATTTGACCTCTCTTTGGACCATCAAATTCTTTGCGAGTTCTTTGCTTCTTTGGGTTGACATTGGTAGTAGAATACATTATGAAGCCACCCCCCTCAAGGATGATTTGCAGACTAAGTTCCAGAAATACTTATCCAGTAACGTCATTATACTTTTTTTATATTTGTCTTTTTCTTCCAATTTGAATCAGGCAGAGGAATCACAGAATGATTGTAAGGAGGCAATGATAGGCTAAAGAAGGAAGGCAGATGAACTAAAATCAATTTAGTTAAAGCAATAATGGTAAGTAGACTGGATTGCCCATAAATTGTACTATGTAACAATTGGACTATTCCAATCTGGACTATTGTAACGCTCTCTACATGGGGCTTCCCTTGAGGTGCACTCGGAGGCTCCAACTGGCGCAGAGTGTGGCTGCGCAGGTGGTTATGGGAGCGACATGGAGTTCCCATGTAACACCTCTCCTGCGCGAGCTGCACTGGCTCCCGGTGGTCTTCCGAGTGCGCTTCAAGGTTCTGGTTATCACCTTTAAAGCGCTCCATGACTTAGGACCTGGTTATCTACGGGACCGCCTGCTACCACCAATAGCCTCCCACCGGCCAGTACGCTCCCATAGAGAGGGGCTCCTCTGGGTGCCGTCAGCCAAACAATGTCGACTGGTGGCCCCTAGGGGGAGACCCTTCTCTTTGGGGGGCACCTACGATCTGGAACGAGCTCCCCCCGGAGATACGGAGGATCCCGGATCTGCGCACCTTCCGTCATGCGCTTAAGACTCTTTTATTTCATCAAGCTGGCCTGGCCTAAATCCCCTCCCTTTTTTAAATGTAAATTTTAATTTGTTTTTAAATTATGGGGTATTTTAAATTCAGCCAAATTATTTAATTCGCCTTTATTCTATTTTAAATTTTTGTATTTATGTGTTTTATTTTCTGGCTGTTCACCGCCCTGAGTCCTTCAGGAGTAGGGTGGTATAGAAATTTAAATAAATAAATAAATAAATAAATAAATAAATAAATAAATAAATAAATAAATAAATAAATTGGATTTAACCCACTGTAAAGTATCAGATTTGCAGTTTTGAACAATTGCTTGCTCTGTGGTGTTGATTTTTTCTCACAGATTGTGGCAATGGTAATCTTTTCTCAGCTCACTTTGGTGCTCCAGTAATGCAATTTGGATGACACAACAATGATTTCACCCAGCATCTTTCCATCCATAAGCTCTCTGTTTGGGCATCTACATCCCTTTACATCTACATTGGGCATCCCTTTGAGAAGTCTTTGGAAAACAAGCTTAAGACAAAGAAGCTTCAGAAAACCAGACTCCTATCCAAAGCTACCCATCAAGGTCCTACAACAACTATCATAACTATTTAGATGTCTAATGAATTTCTGAACTATGTTAAAGTTGATATTTAAAAGCTCAAAAAGATTTGGAAACAGATTATTAAAAGAAAATCCAAACCCATATTCCCCGCCCCATCTGAAGACACCCTGATGTTTTCTTTTCCATCTGCCCCCATCTTCTTAAGGTGTAATGACAATATCTAGCGCTTTCTCAATTGTAGCACTAGCCTTAGAGATATGATTTTTGTAATTCATTTTATGATATGACTTGTTTTATGTTGAAAATCCAAATGTTGAGCTAAACTATGTTACCAAGCAGTACAGGGCAATATTTTGGATTCAGTTGGAAGGAGTGCTTTGTACTGGATCGGAGGGTGAAAGAATCTCCTGTTTCAAACTCAATAAAGGAATTGCACCCATTTCCTCATGATACTGGCAAAAATTCCAAAGCACACGCTCTGAATCAATTCAAAAGCACTGTACAGCCTTAATCAATAATGAAAAAAAATGTCAAGAAGCTCAAATGCTATGAAAATCTATCCATCCGTATTTGGAAAAGCACACAAACCCAAAGAGTCCTTCTTTCTCATTATTTCTCACAGGAAAAGAATGAAAAAAGTGATTTGAAAGATATGTTTCAGAGAGGAAAAGTCAACTGGCATTGACAAGTATAGTAAACTCCATACAAGAGGCAAACTATGGCCATCCTGAATAGCAGCCAATTACAGCCTTTTTCCTTCAGGAAACTGTCTTTAATTTTTCCACATTTTCAGTCATCTTCTGGTAGTGAGCTCTATAGCCTAATTCCGCTCAGCATAAAAAAAAAAAGAAAAAAAAGTCTTTGTCTAATGCCTTTTATTTGATTCAAATCTCCCTCAATTAAAAAGTATTAGATCAATGTTTCACAGCAACTCTAAGAAGTGGGAACTTCAGCTCCTGGTATTTCCCAACTAACATGGGGCTAGTCTACTGTCTCTGGAGAATACACAGTCTCATCCATTTTTATCATATCTATTGTTACTTTTTTTTCTAAATTAAAAATACTTTTTTTTTTTTTTAAATAAGAGAATCGCTCTAGATATTTGACCATTTTAACTATTTTGTTGTCGTCTGTCCATTGGGGATGTATGTCAAAATCTGCAAAATGGTGGGTGCAGCATTTTAATTGAAGCCCCACTCCTTTTGAACATAGGTACAATATTGATCTTTGTAGAATAGAGGCAGGGTTTGAATCACAATGCTTTCAACTCTACGATATTCTTTTTTTGAGATAAGCGAAATGGTATATACTGTAGCATTCCAAGGGTATTCATAATATAGATTTACATAAAGTCATTGTGATGCTGGCATGTTTGTTTTCAGTCCTTTCTCTAATAAGTCCTAATAGGGAATTTACTTTTTCTCAGACTGCTGTACCTGAAGTTCATGATCTTGTCCAATTGAACTTCTCTAGAAAGGGTACTCCATATTCCATTACTAACAAGATTCTTCACTTGGAACTATTTTGGAATAAAGTCACTGTTAAGATTCTTAAGGTCTTGGTTTATGCATACAAGACTTTGAGTCAATATTGAATCCGGCCTACTGCCTGCACCTTTTTCTGCAGTTTCCTGGCAAGCTTTTTAGAAATGATTTGCCATTGCTTGATTCCTAGGGTTGAGAGAGAGTGACTGGCCCAAAGTCACCCAGCTGCTTTGTATCTCAGTGAGACTAGAACTCACAATCTCCCAGTTTCTAAATGATGCCTTAACAATTATACTAAACTGGCTCTCTTGCC
Source organism: Pituophis catenifer annectens (assembly GCF_029215685.1). Taxonomy (NCBI): domain Eukaryota; kingdom Metazoa; phylum Chordata; class Lepidosauria; order Squamata; family Colubridae; genus Pituophis; species Pituophis catenifer. The sequence continues at coordinate 90,290,640 of NW_027256883.1, forward strand.
TATAAAATGTATGTATGTATTTAACTAGATAGGACAAACAGGCACAAGACTAGCAGATCACATCCATGGGCACCAACTAACAGTCAGAAGACACGATGAAGACTCTTTCATTTCCATAACACATGGACAACTGGGAAACTGTGAGTATTCTAGACCAAGCCAAGTCCAAAAATGCTAGAGAATGTCTGGCACTCTGACAACTCAGCCATCAACAAGCACATAGACATAAACAACATCTACATCAGTGGTGGAATTCAAATTTTTTTACTACCGGTTCTGTGGGCATGGCTTGGTGGGCGTGGCTTGGCGGGCATGGCAGGGGAAGGATACTGCAAAGTCTCCATTCCCACCCCACTCCAGGGGAAGGACACTGCAAAATCTCCACTCCCACCCCACTCCTGGGGGAAGGATACTGCAAAATCCTCATTCCCTTCCCACTCCTGGGGGAAGGATATGGCAAAATATCCATTCCCTCACCCCACTTTGGGGCCAGGCAGGGGTGGTATTTGCCAGTTCTCCGAACTACTGCTATGACAGCGCAATTGGCAGTACTGTCATGGCTGCTAACTTGACTTTTTTTGAATATAACCTATGGACATCCCTGTCTCAGCACAAAATAATGTATTTTGGTTATTTATGAATAGGATACTGCAGTGGAACTGGGAGCTGTCCTCTTTATGTAGCAGTTTTGATACCATTGTGAATCAGTATTTTTAATAAAAGATGTTTAAAAGCAGGAATTCCTTCCTTCCTTCCCTCCCTCTTTCTTTCTTTCTTTCTTTCTTTCTTTCTTTCTTTCTTTCTTTCTTTCTTTCTTTCTTTCTTTCTTTCTTTCTCTCTCTCTTTCTTTCTTTTTCCTCTCCTTCCCTCCCTCCATTTCTTTCTTCTTTCCTTTCCTTTCCTTTCCTTTCCTTTCCTTTCCTTTCCTTTCCTTTCCTTTCCTTTCCTTTCCTTTCCTTTTCCTTTCCTTTCCTTTCCTTTCCTTTCCAAATATTCGCCCCCATTCTCACATTTCCATTAGGTACCTGGATCCATAATTTCACGTGATAAAAGAAGTATTATTTATATATGAGTGAACATAAGGTTTGGTCCTTCTTATGGGACTTTGCTCCTGTTACTAGGGGACATTTGCCTTTTACTGGAAGTGGTTCAGAAAATCTCAGCAGGCTTTGGTACAATTATTGTAACCTCAGGTTTCCAGCTACTGCACTTCTAACTTTGCAGTTTCTCAACCAGTGGGAATTTAGCAAACTACTTGAAAGGAATTCAGGTCAATCAGGCATTAAATCTACCTTCTTCTCACACACTCAATGGTCCTGACGCTTCCTGAAAGCTGCATTGTGCCTTTTCACATGGTGTGTTCATCGGGGACAGAAGCACTAGGGCTGGAAGAAGGATGGGGTCCAAAAATAAACATCTTTCAAGACATTTGTCAGACAGACTTTATCTTAAGTCATTTTCTGTATCTTAATTGGGTGTTTTGATTCTGTCCTCAAAACTGATTATATCCTTCCTGTTTAAATGAATTTCCACAGAAAAGGATTTTTAAAAATTTTTAGTTGTTTTAAGGAGATTTTGCAGGAATTTTCTCTGAAAAGAATGCCTTAGTTTTAAAATTCAGTGCTCAGAATGAAAATTAGAGGTTGGTTACAGTCTCTCAAATATAGCACCACCAAATCTCAGGACAGATATCACAGTTAACTTACAGAAGAACTTTTCCATTCCTGTCTCCCACAGGAGCATCCTGAATCCTATTCCACATTCTTTTGAGACTTTTAAAAATTGCATGGACAATTGTAGCAAAAGGACATTGGTCAAAGTGACAAAAAGTGCACATTGACATTGTAAGGCAAGCTATGTCCATCCTATGCTAGTGTGATTTGATTATACAAAAACCAAAAGGACAGAGTTTGAAACACAATGCCAAAATGCCCATTTCATTACTTGCCCCCCCGGTACTTATGGACCATCATTGGTTAGCTTGGAGGGCTGCCAGGAATTTAATCATCTGGTTTGGTCAGCAAATCAGCATTCCATATTTATTGAAGTGAGTGGAGCATGGTATTATGGATAGAATGAAGTTTTACACTGTATTAATAAGTCTTACAGAATGATATGAATGAATTGTCCAGAAACAGAGAAAGATGGAGGAGCTGGGAAAACATGTCCTGAACCTGAACCAAGTCTCTGATCTGATCTGGAAGTGTTTCTTTAATAAAAGACGAATAATAAAATCAAAATGATAATGTCAGGGTAAAACAATGAGAAAAGCTATTTGGAACATGGAGCTTGGGAAGAAAATTCTACTGTGTTCCCTTCATTTTCAAGTTTTGAGAGTTCAGGTTAAGATATGCAACTATGCTGATGATGATATTTGTTTCTAGACAATTCACATGTGATTCCATGAAGTTTAGAATGGGGCATGATGAAATATATTACTTCTAGTCGCAAATGTAGATTTCTACTAATGAGCTGTTTGAATCTAGATTTAAATTGTCTTCTTCATCCAAACAATTTCAGCAGGAAATGCCATTCTTAATTCAAAGTAAGCCCCTTCAGAGTGACTATTTAGTCTGATGGATATATTCATTTATTTTCCTAGAAGCAGAAATTATTGTACAATTGGATAGTTTTATTCATTGCTAATTTTTGTTAGCAGTAAATGTTTTAGATTGATGAATATCTTCATAAAATACTGTGAAATCCCATCTTATATAGCAGGTTTGATTAATTTCCATTGTCTAATTTTTAAAACAACAGAATACTGCAGAAGGAAATCTTAATTTCCTCTCTTCTATATACACAGTGTAATAAATGAGACAATAGTTTCAAATATTTTTTTCCAGGAAAAGAAAGCAGAAATCAAGATATCTGTCAAGCCTATTTATACAGAATGGGTAACCCTGGGTCACAGGCAGTGCTAATAAAAAAGAATGACAAGCTATTTCTTTTAATGACAAGCTGACATATTTATTTTTATTATTCCACAAAAGTACACACCAGATCCATCTGTCATGGTAAAGCTTCTACTTCATTCTTCGGGAAATGCTCCTGAAGAATTTAGATCTTCAAAAGAGGTATTCTCCTATTAGAAATATCCACCTTCTCAAGATCTTTTCTTCTTTTGAAAAGCTCATTTTTTTTTTGTTATTTATGATTTCAAAATTTAATGGCAGCATGAATCTAATCTGATATGAAAAATGTCCAATGTGGAGGTCTATGAAGATTTTTCTTTCCAACTTTCCCAGAATAAAATATTACTCATTTGTCTTTCAAATAATGTTTTTCCTCCAAACCAGGCAATTTTATATATTTTCTATTCATTGAAACATTTCTATGGGTTTTTTTTAGTAAGAAATTCACTAGCAATAAACAATCTCACCTTGCTAACCATCCCAGGCAGATTGCTTTCTAACCATGCCAGGCAGATAGGACACCCCATTAGGTACAACTACAGGCAGTCCTCCACTTACGACCACAATTGAGCCCAAAATTTCTATTGTTATGTGAAACATTTGTTAAGTGAGTTTCGCCCCATTTTACAACCTTTCTTGCCACAGTTGTTAAGTGAATCATTGCAGTTGTTAAGATAGTAACACAGTTATAATACAGTTGTTAAGTGAATCTGGCTTTTCCATTGACCTTGCTTATCAGAAGGTTGCAAAAGGTGATCAGGTGACCCAAGGACATTGCAACCGGTCATAAATATGAGTCAGTTGCTAAGCATCTGAATTTTTATCGCATGACCACGGGGATGCTACAACAGTCATAAGTGTGAAAAATGGTCATAAGTCACTTTTTTCAGTGCTGTTATAACTTCGAACATTCACTAAACAAACTGTTGTAAGTCGAGGACTATCTGTAGATGGTTGTCTGTCACAGCTGATTTGGAATTCTTGAAAGAGTAGCAAGTGTGTAACCTATTTAATTACAGGGATTTTTAAAAAACTTATGGGAAATAACAGAAGTATCTGGGATTTTTTTCTGTCTTAGATGTCAAAACAATATGACTGTCCTTGGTACTTACTATGTATTTTGATAATGAATGGATTACCTGTTCTTCTGTTTATAGCAATCAGCTCTATTCTATCTATAAAGAATTGAATTTGGACAGCCTTCTTATATTCTTATATTAGCCTTCTTATACTCTTCTTCTCCAGATGCCAGTGGGGTTTTGCAATTTGTAGGAATTGCAGAATGAATAATATATATTCTAGAAGAATCCCCAAACCCTACCAACCCAAAACCAAAACTGAAATCAGACTAAACCAAGAAACCAAAACAAAGGAATATGAAAAGTTTCCTTGTGTGAAAGTTCTCATATGGTGAAAAAGTAAGCAACTTGATACGAGATCAGGCCTTCACCTAAACAAGAAACAGATGGAAACTATATCTCTGCCTCCGAAGAGAAGAACCCCTTAATTATATAGAATGTACAGAAGAAAGAGGCACAAGGAATTTGATCACTGATTGTAGCATAAATAGATCATGTTTGATGCACAGAAAGAAGTTGCTGCAATTCTTTTGTAACAGCATCAACATTTTGTTACAACAAATCCTTTTGTTTTCTGGAAAATATAATCTACAGCGTTTTGACTTAATAATCAAGAGAGGCTTGACACACGGTAACTGAGTAAAAGGTTTTTCTGAAAATTTAAAATCTTTTGATATGAGTTGCTCAATTCTGAAGCATTTTTGTGGCGTTTCACAAGTTGTTTGTTTATCTTATTTCCTCTAGCTTGAGGAAAGAATTTTTCAGAGCCAGGGACAACATCATTGTATCTGCACTATTATTTGACAAGTATACCTATATTTTCCTATCTTGCTCTTATGATTCTGGGGAAATGAATACAATTTAACATATCCCTTTTAATTGTAATTTTAATAAAGATTTTCACAAGATCTTCATAACCCATCTTTTACTCTATGTGCACTTGGGAGAAAAAATTATTTTATTACCCATTTTTTTATTTTTCATATTTAAATTGCAAAACCACCTTGAGAATATAGTAGCTAAATTTATTGTTGTAGCAGTAAAAGCAAGGCAACAGTTAACATCTAACATGATAATCTTTCCTTTTTCCTTTTCTCTTAATGGCCTGCTTTTATTTGGCTGTTTCATAAATAAAGACTTGGATTTGATTTGTATCATTTCAAATAATAAGTCTCTGTATATTATTTATACATACAGCAGTTCTGTAAAAAGATAACTTTTTGAGAAATACAGCTTTTATAGAATCTTTCTACAGACAACATTATCATAAGTTTCAGTTGCTTTCAGATGAAGAAGTTTTTCAGCTGGGCTAGGAAAGAAAAATTCCATACTTTTTTTAAACCAATATAATTTTTTTCTCACCTTTTAAAAATGTACCTGTCATACTGATAGAGACTGACCTTTTGTAAATGCTGGAGCAATTATAGAATGGAAATCAAATAGGGACAATTTTGTAAGAAAGACATCTGGCAATTCTATTTTCAAACTTCTTACCTTCATTTTGTAAAGGACTAGTTGCCTGCTATGTGGGCCTAAAGCTGTATGAAAATTGGTGAAATATTTAGTCATCAAATATATACAAGTGTCAATCTAGGTCAGAGTTAGACAAACAACTTCAGGCAAAAAGTGCCCCAGAACAATACAGTTTATCATTTTTCTCATCACTTGGCTGGAAGAGGCAATTGGCAGAACTCTTGTCAATTTTACTTGTTAAAAGTGCTGAAAAAGTCTGATAGCACCTTTTCCAACTAACAAATGCTATTTAAAGGCACAAGCCTTTGTGAGCTGCCAATCACTTCATTGGAGATGAACTTAAAAAGTGGTAAAAACTGGCAAAAATTATCCTTTCACAGTTTCATCAGTGAAAAGAGAAATAAAAAGAAATAAAAGGGCCCAGCTTTTCACTGTTCTACTCAGAGGCTTCATAAACTATAACAAAAGTGCCAAGGACAAGAACAATCAATGACCAGGGTGTTCCTGCAACAGTGTGTAGTAACTAACTGGAGTGTGCCTACAATCAAGGAATGAGCTGCAAACAATCCAGGCAGTATCACTTGGGCTAGCTGCAGAAGACAGAAAGTACTACTTCTGATGTTTAGAGGAAAAAGACAGGTGGACATGGCCTTTGTGACGAGTTGGGGGTTGGTGGAGAGTGACGCTGTGCTTTCCTGCTCTTGAGATACGGTCAGTGGTCGATATTCATGCTGGGGCAAGCTGGTCATGCAGATCTGCTTTCAGTTGCTAGTTTGGTTTGCTTTTATTCAGGGAACATGAAGTGAATTCTGTCTTGGCTTCAGGAAAAGTGTCTCAGGCAGGTCTTGGGGAAAAGCACATCCTAAAAAATAAGGGGTGAGAGCCAAATCTATGATAACTTCTATCTGACCTCCTCTGTGCAGTAATCTATAATAGGAAGTTCAATGAGGTCAGATGTCTGAGGAGTGGTGGAAACCCGGTATTTTAGCTGTCACTCTTCCCCCCACTTCCTATTTTTCAGATATATTTTTTAGATCACATCTGATTGTAAAAGCATGTATGATTACTGAATATTTTGAGTTTAAAGTAAATAAAAATACTCTTGAAACAGACTGCTTTTAAAATGTAGATATGGAGGAATATTTACCATGCCATTAGTTATTCTTTTTCAGACCCCACTTTCTTGCCCCTTTACCAAGCCTCTGCCAGGGTTTTGAAAGGCTAGAAGTGAGACTTGAAATCTAGCTGAAAACCCCTTACAAGCTGCCGTCCTTCTCAAAATGAATTGTAGGACAAGCATCGATCTTCTTGCACTTTATTCATTGCACCCCAAAGGGTTAACAGAATGTTCTTGACATGTACTAAGCTGAAAAACATTGTTATGGGATGTAGAATACTGTTGCCTGATGGAGCAGATACAATTCATTTTATGACCCCAAGGAAATTTTAGACAAAGAGAGGACTTGTTTCAAAAGAGTCAAAGAACAGGAACATATGTTACCGCCTGTACATGTGGGACATTGGGAACAGCCAGTAGGGGCAGGCCTTCTAACTAAGCAAGCTGGAAAACTGTTTTCTGAATCAAAATCTCTACTCTGCTCTGATTGCTTCCATATTTAATCAATATTAATATTTATATCTGAGAGTCATAGATATTTCAGCACTTGGTATTTGGCAATTGACATGCACTGACAAAAGAATTTGGCCATGTTTCTTTATTTGATTGCCAACTTACAATAGAATGTACTGCCCAATATCTTTGATAGTCGATATGCTTTATAATCTAATCTTTTTAAAAGTAAATTGATGTGGGATGATGATTAGCATTTACTTGTATCAGATAAATATTAAAACTGAGGCTTTTTGGCAAACAACATACAATAATTTTACAGAATCTGAAATGCATTTATAATGGGATCTTTGCCCAAACCAAACCAATCAAGAGGTTCAAGTCCTCAATATTAGGATACAATGTGCATCAAAAATTGTAATTATAATTTTAAATTCATCTTTTTATAATACATTTCCAAACATTAAAATATTATTTCTAATTTAGACCAGATCAATGAGTGTTCTGAACACATTAGTAAGTTAACACCATAAAACTAGTTTAGAAGAGAATTGTATCTGTCCCAGTATTTTCAAGCAAAAGATGATGATACAGAAGTAGTTGATACATTAGATAATAACTTTAAAAAACTATCTTTAAAAGAAAATGTTGACAGTCCCTTTTTTGCTTTGCTGGTTTATCCTAAAAACTTCAGCAAATGTTAATGATCAAAGCAGTTACCACTGATATTAGTGAGAGAGTTAAACTAAGTGGGTTGAAATTGCATGGTGGAAAATAAATGTCCAGTCATAGGTGTGTATGTGTCTTTATGATCAGAACCACAACAGTAGGGGATAATATCAAGAAAGGGAAAGTGAGCTTGCTGTATTTCATTTATTATATTATGTTATTTTTGGTCCGCAGTTGCTTTGGGCTGACCTTTTTCTACTGTGCCATGAAAATATTCTGTTTTAAAACTGTATTCTTGTATGTTAGATTTATTCTGCCTATATTGCTTTTGAACCCAGTAAAACTTGCCAAGGTTTTCATTTTTAGAGATGTTTTACTATCAGTTTTCACAACTCATAATACAAATCACACCAGCTTGTTCTGATTAATCAGTTTATTATGTTTGCATCTCCTTCATTCCTCATGGTTGCTAGTGCTATTCTTTATTAGAATAACCATTTTATTATAATATAATATAATGTAATTTAATTATATGAATATCATATGAATATCATATGTGAGTAGTTTACAGTTAGATTCATGGTCTAAGACTGGTAGAAACTTAATTATTCAAGTGCTAAACAAGGATATAAAAATTATTATGATAACATCTAAGAATATAGGCAGTTCCAAGCAGGGTGGTTTTGGGCAAAATTAGGGTGTTCAGGTCTGATAAATTCAATATTATCATTACACAAACCAAATTAAGGAATTATTCTTTATTTATTAATGGTCTTTATTAGGTTAAATAATAGTTTGAATTAATAAAGTATATGTGCATGTTTAAAGCATTGAAATCAGTCATGTAACACTTATATCTCAATACTTCTTATGGTTAAGGTGGCAAATTATATTCTGCTTACCCACTCTAGATAACAATCTTCTTAAAAATTTCATCTGATCATGTCCACTTCTTTATGCTAGTATTCACTTTACTTATGAGTCTAGAAAATTTAGATTATCAACTCAGTTGGACATTTTATTTTGCCTCTTTTGGCATCTACCTTTGCTTTGTTTTGCTGGTATCCTGAGCTGTAAATATATAAAAGCATTTTACAAATCCATAAAAAAGAAAGCCATTTGCATTATGCAGATAACATTCTTTGATACAAATAGTACCACTTGAATTATTTGCATGGTGTTATTTATTTATTTATTTATTTATTTATTGCCATTTATTTATTGCGAGTTATGGTCAGATAATGCTGGAATTTCAGAAAAATTCTAGTGCTCTGAAAAATATAGCAAGTTATTTCAAATCATTACATGATCTGAAACTTTCAGTTGGTCTTCTTCCTCTCCATAACTTTCCTTCCTTTGGTCTCAGGTTTCTTTCTCTTTTCAGATTCCGCCCTCTCTGGCCTTCTGTCATTCCTTCGAATTGTTCCTCTTTCCTCACCATCTTGCTTTTGGCCTCCCAACTTCTCTTGATATGCTTACCATATATTTCGGTTTGACCAGAACTGTCCCATATTTGTGCTCCAGTTTGGGTGTTACAAGAAGTCCCAGAGAACAAATTCAAAAGGCTAAACTCGTATTTCCCCTTTGCTTGGGATGATCTTTATTCATTTTGAACAAACTGCACAGGCAAAGAATGACTAAGGATTCAGCGTGTTACAATCCTGAACTCAAGCCTGCTGATCATGACTTTTGCTATGGTTTATCTGCTTAGAAATATGGAAAGTCTACCTCCTGGTCTACTCTTGATACTTTTAGCTTCACCTGCCCTGTTCCTCTCCAGAACCAGAACATAAATTAAAATTGCAATTCCATACACTGTTTAATACTGTGGATACTACCAACTAATGTTTCTACACAGATTTTTTTCATAAATAAACTTGATTCATCCAAAGTTCCTTGCCAACATGAATTAAGACATACTATGTTTTTGGGTTTACCTATTTTATTTCTTCCTATTTAGTATGACTGGGAGATATACAATAAATTACAGCATAATTGTGATTTATGTACAGCATACTTTCAATTAATGCCCTTAAGGCAGAACAGAATTGGGAACATGAATAAACACTGAATCCAAATGTAGCTATTCCATTTGTAATTTAGGCTATGAATGCAGCTCAGTTTCATGAATTCTTCTCCAACTTTCACTATAACATCAACAAAAAATTTAGAAGAATTTTCCATTGAAGAATAGCATGCCCAGGTGACATACCTCACTAACACCTGGGTGGTGCCTGGGGCACTTGATAATTATAGGCCTTTGTTCTTGTTTCTTGACAGTCTTTAGTTGTGAATTTTAACTGCTATGAGTTTTCTATTACCAATTACCACCCTTGACATTTTTTTTTTCTAAAACAGGATGATTGATCTGTGGTTTTGTTGTTGTTGCATAAGCCTTCTTTCAAACTTAATTATCAAACTTAAATACAATAAGACATGGGAACAAACTACTCTGATTTGGCTACCCATGAAGATCATGGGATGCAGGAAATTTATGACTGGATCTCCTAAGATCTTAAAACTCCAAAGTTGGTGCAGTGGTTGAAGTACTGGCCTGGAAACCAGGAGACTGTGAGTTCTAGTAACCCCCCCCCGGGGAAAAACAGCTGTATGACTTTGGGCCAGTCACTCTCTCTCAACACACCTCAAAGGGTGGTTGCTGTTGGGAAAATAGAAGTATTTGGTACATTTGCCTTCTAGAATTGATCAAAATACAATGAAAGAAATAAAGAAAGAATAATAAATAAATAAATAAATAAATAAATAAATAAATAAATAAATAAATAAATAAATATTTGAAATCAAGTTCTACCATGTTCCAAGGTTGTTGCCAAGTAAATGAGTGTAAGATTTACAGCCAGTAATTTTTAAAAGCAGGTAAAAAAAATCAAAACACTAAATCAGGTAAAGTAATAAACCAGCATAAGATAATGCCAGGGAAAATCAAACTCTAACACTATAGTTAAGTTAAACTATAACTTTGAGAAATGAATGCATGATTGATTGATTGAATGAATGAATGAATGAATGAATGAATAAATAAATAAATCTATTTGTTTTCAAGAACTAAGAGAAGTGTGGATGTTCTTCTTAAGGAAGGGAACCCCATTGATTTCAATGAGGCTGGTCTCTTGTCACAATGAACCAATGTCTTCATTGGTTCTGCCACTTTTTAAAAATAATGTTTCAAATAGCTCAGGGATTCTGCAAAAGTAGCTGTGGGAATTTCAAGGAAAAAAATGCTTCTGTATTTTCTGAAATATAGCTTTCAGATGATTAAAGATGCAATCAATGTGAATTATATATCTGCATACAAGGATGCAAGGATGTAGAGTATGGTATGCACATGTACAAAATGACAGTCAGCTGTACAAACATGACAAATGATCTACGTAAAAGCTGATGTGCCCAAGAAATCCATGAATGGAGTACTTTCAAAAACTGGGGACAGCTGCAAGCTCAACAGCTCTTCCACAGCCCTAAATGAACTAGAATGTCTTAGGATCAGAACTTCATCCTCAGCATAGCAATAAATCCCTCACTAAGAACACAAGCATACGTAGATACATAAATTTAATACTGGAAAATCTGAAGAACAAGACTTAATTGTTTTTTTTTTTTTTAAAAAATACAAATTCAGATGAAGCTATTATCACGACAAAGAAGGAGGACTGTAGAATTTAGAAATCTAGATACTGTATGCGTTAAAGGTCATTTGTAAGATTCAAATGTTGCATTTTTTCTCTCTCTTCAATATTTATTCATGTTTCTTCTTTGTAGAAATATACAGTATTTTACTTCCTTGAAAAGTCTTTGGAAAGTGAGCTTGTCTACAGTTTTGCTAGATTCAGCTCTCACAGGTGTAGCACTATGGACTATTCCTCAGGTGAATTGCTGTGGAAAGGATTCCTGGAGAGGCAGACGGTTTATTGCCACAGGGGTCAGACTGTAAAGCAAGAAATAGTAATGAGAAGAACTAGAAGCAATGATTTATGCATAAATATAAATATACTTTAGGGTTATCAAATGACTGTACAAGAATTTTTAAAATTGATTGATAGCTGGCTATCAAATCAGTTCTTGTGACCTTAAAATACCATAAAGCAAGCAGAAAAGGTTTCACAGAGAAACACAATGCAGATCTCCTGGCTGTACATATTTTAGAAGGAATCACATATGCATGGTCACACTGAAAATGGGCCTTTGTGGGAGGCAGTGAGGCATGTAACAGCCATGGGCTAGTGATGCATGAAGGTTGGGCTTTCAGTATATCACACAGGATTCTTGGAATGCATCCAATTCACTACTTCGAATGCTTACCAGCTGGGATAAGGGTGTAATAACTGCAGAAGAATATTTTTTTTCCAGAGCAGGAAATATATTTAGAGGCATCACAATGAAAAGGCCACTTAACTGTGTCAGGCCATATTTGGTCAATATAACTTACAATTAAAGAGTTCACTCACTCTAGTCCTAGAAGAAGTAACATCCTTAAAATACTGAGTTGAAGATTCCACAAAGTATGTGAGAACAGGAGAAAGAAGAGATATTATTATTAAATCTTTGGTATTTGGGATATCTAGGAATGACCTGAATTTCCAGATCACAAAGAAATTATATTGCCCTTATCAAAACTCTTCATTTACCTTGAAATTCCTCATATTATTTCTCAGATAACTGCCGACAAATTAATTTTAGTATAAGAGAAGCCTGGGGCAGAATCTATCATCTACCTCAATAGAAATTGCATTAATATTACTTTTAAACACTTTTTGCTTATTTTGCCATATCTGGCATGCTTCATACAAGCAAGAGTCTTCACACATCCATTCTGAAATTTCATGTTAATTTCACTGCTCTTTCCTAGACAACAGTTGGGAGAACTGAGATGGATCGTAACACTTTTATGGGGAACCAGATTCAATGGAAATCCAGTTCTTCTTAGCACTTACCACATCTTAAATATGTAGAACATATACAAGTAAAGAAAGATATAACATTTCAATGTGGATTCTTCCCTCACCTCTTTAACTTTTGAAAATGAACTGTTTTTCACATAATTATAAAATTGGTAATTTTTTAAAAATGATGGTTAGATTAAGATTCAGTAGACCCACTGGAGCCCAGATAGTATAGATTTGCACACTACACTTCGTTTGTGAAAGGACTTTGTTGAAACAGAATATATTGAACTAAATTCCATGCATAAACATTTGGTCAAGTGTGTGCCAAAGTACTTGATACTGTAGACTACACTAGATTATCACATTCTTCTAACATCCACCATATGTTGCTTTTATTGAAAATATAATTGTTCAAATACTCTGGGCATTTGTATCCATATTAATATATTCTCCAGTTGGCACTAGTCTTGAGGTTTTTTGGTTTATTGGATTTCTTGGCCATTGTTGGTCTTGCCTTTTTTCCCATTCTTCTTTGATTTAGCCCCATAAAAAAAAAAAAAGAACCAAGAAAATAGATGGATCTAATTTAATATTGGCTTTTATTCAAATTGCGTTCTTAAAGGGATGCCAAATCCAAGCAAAATGTCCTATATTGTTACACTGAACAATGGAATTACATTTTAGTCACTTACAGTGTTTAGAAAATCTCCACCTTGTTTGTTACCATGGACTTTGTAGGTATAACGTCTCATCCCATCCTACACCTCAGGGTTACAGTATTTGGAAAGGAGTCAAGTCTTTCAGTGAGCAATAATCATGCCTTGAATTATGGTAACCTCATTGGCTATGATAGTGCTACTGTGTAAAACTGTGCTAGTCAACAAGCAAATAAAGATTATTTGAAAGAAGCCAACATCATGCAATGTTTCTTTTAAATTTCTTTGAATAGTAATTTACATAATAAAGAAAGAATTAAGCACAGAGCATACAGTGTTATGAGGAATAATACAAAAACCGATACGGGTAAGTAAAAAGGAGAAGTATCATATAAGTCTGAAAATTATTCATAATTTCCAAATATATGAATGGACAATTACACTGTTGCTATTAACATAATTAATATAATATACCCAAAAGTAATAAAAATGTGTTCTTGCCTCTGAAAGTTCATTATTCTGTCAGTATATATTGTTTAATAAAGCAATTGAAAAAAGCTTTTTTAATTCAAAAATCAATTGTTAAACTTTCAATAAATTTCCAATGTTGTGCAAAATTCCAACATTTTGCAGCAAAAGGTACATAGAAAATCAGTGCCTTATTTTTAAGAGAAGCATTGATCATATGCATAGATGCAAGAGGTCTAATTCTGGAAAACATCTGATGCTACCATATACATTTTACCAAATTGCTTACTTCCCGGGCCTATTCTTTAAAGAGCAAGATTGGTGAATAATGTCCTGCTGGCTGGTGATGATTTGTGAGAAGGAAATGGAGCCATGGGAATAAACTGCTTTGAGATATAATAAGACTTATCAGAGAAGGCCATGAAAACTACACTGGCATACATTTTTGCTGCCTCAAAGACTTAAAATAAGCATTGTAATGAGATTGTAAGGGATGGCCACAATGTCCAAATAAAGAGCTGTAAAGAAGCTTTTTATTTACTTCCAAAACCTGTACCTTGTTTCATATGAATATCTGGAATGTGGCACATGACAATAAAAAAAAATCATTTATTATATTTAGGGAAATTTCATGTTTACGTAAATGGATGAAAAAATCTCTCTCTCTCTCTCTCTCTCTCTCTCTCTCTCTCTCTCTCTCTCTCTCTCTCTCTTATTTGATAGCTGAGGTATTTTCCATCAGGACTGTGGTCCAATGTGACCTGCCGAGGTGACGAGGCGGCATGATTTGCCTTGACAAGTCTCTGAGCATTTCCGCTTAGTCTCCTCAGAGCCTTGTCTAGCACTTGCAAAAGCTGGAGGAGGCTTCTGCTCAGCGGATTCTTCTGTGCAATGGAGCCTCTTCTGGTTACTGATCAAGCTAACAGAGACAAGTGGAGCAGACGAAGCAAAGCAGAGTGACCACTTCACCTCACTTTATTGTCAGGTGGCTGTGTTGCTTTGTAGAACAGCTTCGAGGAGGCCTTTATCTGAACCTTTCAAAGCAAAAGTTCTTTAGAGAACATATGAAAAGAATGATTCCAAATATTTTATATTTTATATTTTATATTTGGAATATCCTTTCAAAATAATTTATTTATTGCTTTGATGAATATTCTGATTTTCTATTCATAGAGCACTTGATGGGATAATACCGCTCTTTTTTTAAAAAGCAAAGAGGAGAGGTGAATGGGAGAAAATGGAGGGGTTAGTTCGAATGGGGATTAACATCACAAAATACTACCTACTACCTGAATATCTTAATAGGCTTATTTTAAAGGGCTGGTAATTTGTAAATATTTTTATTTTTTGCCATTTGTATTTGAATCTTGGATGATTTCAAAAACTATGCAAGATCAGGATTGGTTACTGTTTGTATGAGGGATCAACTGCAGGTTCCCTGCAGACTAGATTGGGAAGCGCTCTCTCTCTCTCTCTCTCTCTCTCTCTCTCTCTCTCTCTCTCTCTCTCTCTCTCTCTCTCTCTCTCTGTGTGTGTGTGTGTGTGTGTGTGTATGTGTTAAAAACATTGGAAAATGGCAATGGGAAGCCACTTACTTACTGTTGCCAAGAAAATTGCATGGAGGCTCTCATCAGAAAGTGAGCTTTGTTTCAATGTGTCTTTACTCTTTTTTAAAATTTCATTGCATGTCACACATCACATGCAAATCATTAAATAATGGCAAATGTCAGTGTTCAAATATCAATGGAGAATTATGTGTACAGGACCATGAAGTCCCTAGGAATCAAATGCAATTTGATGGCGATTTTACCTTAGTGATTGCCACAGGTTCTTTTGCAAGTTATACCCAATTAGATTGACCCAAACTCAAGTATGACACAATAGCATTGGACCCTGGGCAGGTGGTTTCTTTATATCATTAGGGAGATGTTTTATTTTGTAAAAACAAACATATGAAAGAATTATTTGAGTGTTTCTTATATTCCATTCCATGGGTGTCAAACTCGATTGCGTCACGTGATGTATCGTAACTTTTTTGTCTTTGCAGAGCCAGGGTGGGTGTACGTGACGTATCTGGCCCACAGTTTGACAGGCCTGTGCTATTCCATTGAAATCACTATACTATTACTATGATAATTACTATATTACTACTTACTTTACTACAATTACCTATATATTATGCTCTATACCCGTGATGGCGAACCTATGGCATGCGTGCCACAGGTGGCACATGGAGCCATATCAGTGGGCACGCAAGCTCAGCTGTGGCGTGCATGCACGCGCTGGCCAGCTGATTTTCGGGCCTTCTGGGCCCACCGGAAGTCAGGAAACAGACTGTTTCTGGCCTCTGGAGGACATCCAGGGGTGGGGGGTGGGAAAGGCCTTTTCTGCCCTCCCCAGACTCCTAGAAAGGCTCTGGAGCCTGGGGAGAGCGAAAAATGGACCTACCGGGCCCACTGTGCCATCATGTGCCAAAAGCGGTGTGAGTGGGCACATGCGCAGGGGGGTGGGCGGCATAGAATTATGGGTGTGGGCACGCGCACACGCGACCCTCCTACACTCCCCCCACTTTTGGCACACAATGGCAAAAAGGTTAGCCATCATTGTCTATACAGTACTATTACTAGTATGTGTCAATGTTTCTTTTTTAAACCTGTTCTGTCTTCAATCCCCTCTCTATGATTTTTTTCTTCTTTTTCTGGTAATAATAATAATAATAATAACTTTATTGTCATTGTACGTGTATACACAGTATACCCATACAACGAAATTCACTTAACACCCAAAGACCAGATCCAACACACATAACAATCCCCAAACACACCCCCACCCACCACAAATTCCCCACCCCTAAACCACCCAAACATCTGCACAACAGACCAAGTAATGCTGTCCAACAGCTCACTGATGGTGGCCCTTCAGTTCATTGTTGAGTGCAATTATAGCTCTGGGATAAAAACTATTCAGAAAATGCATGGTCTGTAATGGTCAGTATGTGGAGCTTTTGCATGAAGTTACATGCAAAATGTTCGGCAAAGAGGTTGTAAAAAAATGCTTTCAAAAGGCTCTGATGATCCCAGCTGAGTTGCCTGATCGGCAGAGGCTTTTTAAAAAAGCCTCTGCCGATCAGGCAACTCACCTGGGGTCAGAGGCATTTAAAAGAAAAAAAAAGGTTTTTTTCTTTTAAAAGCCTTTGACGATCCCAGCTCAGCCACGCGATCATCAGAGGCTTTTTTTTTTTACTTTTAAAAGCATTTTTTCAGCCGAAGAGGTAGAAAAAAATGCTTTTAAAAGTAAAAAAAAAAGCCTCTGATGATTGTCCAGCTCAGCTGGGCATGGGGGTGGGGGGCAGGGTTTTTTGCTACTGGTTCTCCGAACCACCCGCCGCCATTGCTACTGGATCGGGCGATCCGGTCCGAACTGGAGCATTTCACCCCTGCTCCAAACTGAATCCAGAGATGGAATATTATGAGAGGTGTTTACTGTATTAGAGCACTGGCACAAACATTCAAGACCAGTCTGACCATTACAGCAAATGCCCTAATATAAGTGTTCCTTCAACTGGAACTGAGTTAGACAGCTGCACTGTTGGGTGGAAGGAAAGAATGTAAATAAAAGGAGAAATCTTGTTTTTCAGTGAAATTTATCACAAGGCTGGGTGGGGGAGATGGAAGGCTCATACTGTCAGCAATATATGTTCAAAAATGCAATTTTTGGATTAATAACAAAGACACATTTCTAGTTCAGTGGTTCCTTTAGGATGTGTGCTTTTGACCCATATGGTATATTATGCCCCATGGCTCTTAGCTGAACGATGACTTCACAATCCCCCCCCACTTTTTTGTAAATTGTGATGTCTATTAAAACTAGCTGAAGGTTGTACTGAGACCCCAGTGATATGAAATAGGTAGACTGTCCATTGATTAAATATTAAAGCATCAAACTTTAATATTTAAGAGGGTAGGAAGTGTATTGTCTCAAAGAAAGGCTGTAAGCTGCCTTTTTCTCTCTCCCAGCAATGCCAACAATTTATCCCCTTCACTATAATTAAACAGATAAAAAAGAAGCTCGCAGGCTCTATCTACTGTGAAAGATTCAGGTGTTTCAGTGATTATATATATCATTGCTCCCAGGCACTTATTAATTTGCTTAAAAGTCCATGCATCATTTCACAGATTGTTTTAGCACTTGTAATCTTATCAGCTTATGTCTGAATAAGGCAGACTTGTAAAAAAAATGAGCAAGAGATTAAGTCCTCTGGATTGATATATGTTATTAATATGACTTGTCTTCCATTTAAATGAGTTACTATAAAAATGGAGTAACTGAGTGTGGAAAGAGCAGATGGCTGCCAATGGAAAATGCAGTGAAATAGGTACAAGGGGATAAGCAAGCAATCGAATTCCCAGCCAAACTGCAAGTTTTCGACTTGTGCTTTCTGTTTCGGAAGACACAATCAAACGGAGAAAGAAGAAATTGCCTCTAGAAAAGCCCATCGTGGTAAATTCAATAGCCAATATGAAAAACAGGGAAAAGCAATCAATTGGAGCCCAGACAATGTTCCCAATATGGATGGGAAATTCAGCAAATGTATGGCCTCCCCTAACAGATAAATCAGGAAGGCTGTGGAGCAACAAAAGCAAATGATGCTTCTTCTGTGAGGTGAAATAAATGGATTGGAACCTGTGCACTTTTTTTTTTTTTTAGTTTTTCTGTCTTCAGTCATTTAGAAATACAATGGAGCTGACTAAAGAGGAAAAGCAACAGGTGTCTGATTAATACTGTCTTTTAGTGGGAAAAAATGTCATTCTGTCATTTAAAAATCAAAACTAAACAATAAGAGGAGTGTTCTGCATTTTCAGGCCTGCTCTATTTGAAGGTATGCCCAGTTCAGATCTGATTTACAGATTATGAACTGTCATAAAGGAGGAAAGAGGGTTGAATTTGCCCTGTTTGGGACATGTGTCACCAGATCTTGGTTGCTATTGAAAAGACTGATAGATTTTAAGACCTACTCATTATTTTTGAAGTTTGATCTCTACTTATGAATTAGAAAAATACTATTTTCATGCAAATCTCTCTCTCTTTATCTGTGATATCTAAATGGCCACTTTACAATAATTATTCTAGCTTGCAGCCAAAGTTCTGAATCCATCTCATCTAGCTAGACTGATTTTTAAGCAAAAGATTCGAATTTCAGTTCCTCCCAACTTAACCGTCCCTTTTCTTAAAAATGGTCTCAAGAAGCAGGTCTAGGAAAAGCTTGATTTTTAAATGGGCTGGACCAGTGGTGAAATCTAAATTTTTTTACTACCAGTTCTGTGGGCGTGGCTTGGTGGGCATGGTGTGGCTTGGTGGACGTGGCAGGGGAAGGACACTGCAAAATCCCCATTCCTTCCCCACTCCTGGGGGAAGGATATCATAAAATCTCCATTCCCACCCCACTCGGGGCCAGCCAGAGGTGGTATTTGCTGGTTCTCCGAACTACTCAAAATTTCCGCTACCGGTTCTCCAGAACCTGTCAGAACCTGCTGGATTTCACCCCTGGACTGGACCCATGCACTGTTCAAATGAAGAAGTGCTTGGATGTGATCTCACTTTCACTTCTATCTTGGGATGTCTTGTTCAACAGGTAGTGCCAGCTGAATGAAAATTTTCAGAATTACAAAAAATTTAGAAAGGGAAGGATTACAGGAGCTCACCCCGTTATGCAGAACTAGGGATTCGAACCACTGAACTGCCAACCTTTCGATTGACAAGCTCAGCATCTTAGCCACTGAGCCACCACATCCCTGTTTATGAACTGTAGAGAGAAGCAAATAAATATCAACACATTGTTAATTTCTTAGTTTCTTTTCTTATCTTTTACCAGCATTCTAATACTGTAATCCTATGCAATGTATCATCAGAAATATATTGTATATTTCTATGGCTAACTTCAGGATGTAAAATATATAATTAATATTGCAGAGCATTTGTAACTCTGTTATGATATCTCTGCTTTTTTACCCCATTATTCCACTTTTTTTAAAAAAAAGGTGGACCTCATTCCATGCTTTACTAGTGCTGATATAACAGCTTCTTTGTCTTTTCCTTCTCAAATTGTAAGAAATTTTAAAAGAATGGTGGTAATAATAATGAATTTTTTAAAATCACAGAATATATATATATACCAGTTTAAAAGAATATACAATTAGGCAATTCAGATAACAAACCAAATATAACCAGTAAAGTATAGGCAGATAGCCAACAAATCACCATTATTCCTTAACATCAAGGACCCTGGTTGTTTTTTTTTTTTTTTTTTTTGGCCTAACAGAAATGCCAACAGCCAATAACAGCTCTGACCTGAATATAGAATATTAAGAACTCTGTAAAAAAAAAAAAAAAAAAAGGACTTACATTTTATTTATTAAAGCCTGATAAGTACATAGTGAGAAGCCTTGTTACAGGACAAGGCCAAGAAAAATTCATTATTTTAATTCCACCTAAACAATGCTAACCTAGTTATCTGTCATTATTTATTTATTTTATTAAATTTGTATGCCACCCTTCTCCCTGATAGGGCAACTCTGGGAGGCAAAATTACATGTTATTTAATAACTCCACAGAGAAAAACATATTCATGATAAATATAGTAGCTTATTTATTAAGATGAAATTGAGAGGTGAACCTACATAGTTCTGTGTTAATGAATTCATGGAATTTATGCCTATTTATTTATATGGACATAGTAGGTAATTTTGTAAAAAAATAATAACCTATTGTTAATATCTTTGGGGTAATTAATAAGTGTTATTGTTTGTTCAGGTTCCCTTTGTGATCATAAGAATAATATGAGAAAAATTAATTTTTGGATATGAAATAAAAAGAATAAGCTCACTGAAGCTGAAGAAGCTTTTTCACTGAAGCTGAAGAAGTGAAATGTCTTCAGAGAAAAACCAGAAAGTCCAGTTGCCTCTTGAAAAAAAAAAGCACCTTTGAGACAACCATGATTTGGATGACTGAGAATCTCCACAGACACTAATAAGCTCTTAGTAATAGTAATTGACGGAAACCTTTCAAATCTGTAATTGTTTTAATCACTGTACACATTGTATTGGCTACATTTTCTACTGAAGTGGATATTTATCTTGATATATGAAATTTTCTCTTTTTATTATTTTCTATTTTTAATGTAAGCTATCCACATACACTATGGAGATGACTAGCTTCTAAATCTTCTAAAATAAATACATAGAAATAAAAATATTCCATACTACATTTACATGTAATGTGGTCAACAAGCTTTGGCTCAGAATATGCTGTTCATTGATAGCATATGAGACTGCCCTAAAAACCACCCAGCTGATTTGGAGGCCTATCAGCCAAACACAGTGTATGTAGACTCTATATAAAAAGATTCACTCTGTCTGTAGAAATTGCACCTTCATTGAAAATGGAAAGATGGAATGCTACTCTCAACTTCAAAGAAAAATTTTAATAACATAGAGAGCTTAGAAAAACAATTTAGACCAGAACCTTCTTAAACTCTGTTTGTTTAAATGGTAGGAAGTGAACTGGGCAGAAATTCAACTGAGCCACAATCTAGTCACAATCCCTTTCTTGAACAGCATCAGATGGAATGCTCCTTGTTTTACATGGGTTTTGTTCTTACTACTCTAAAAAGTTGCTGTTGTTATAATTACCTCTGCAGAGAATAATTTTTCAGGTTGTGGATCCATAATAGCTTCAAAGATATTTACTGTTGCACATCAATAAGAACACACAATATTTCTGTATGTACAGAAGTTTAATCTTTGCCTGTAAATTATTCATACTGATTCAGAAAATGGCAAGCAGTTGTGCTTGGATTAGAGCTAGGAGTATGAAACTGGTGGGATCATCAGAATATCTTGAGACACATCCGTCGCACATCCAACCCACATAGAGCAGGTTACAGTAATCTAAACAGGACCTAACTAGGGCATGAGTGGGGTTTCTTGGTTCAAATAGTCTCAATTGGCATATTAAGTGGTATAAAGCTTTCCTATGCATAGCTATTCCTTCTCTTCAAGCAGGAGTCTACAAAAAGCAAAAGCACCCCCCCCCCAAAAAAAAAATTGTGGATCACCTTTGAGCTGGGAAGCACAACTTCCCATTCAGAGTCAAAGGTGGAATTTCCCTGAAACTGTTAGGTTTATAAACTAAATGCTACAGTTTTGGAAGTCTGTTCCTCCCCACCCAGATCCTGACAACCTCTAGATATTGTGTCAGCATTTCTATTACATCACCTATGTATTTTAGCTTGTGGAAAAGATGTATATCTGGGTATCATAAGCAAACGAATAATATCAGCTCTATGCTGGCAGATAACATCCCCTAGTTTCCCCATGCATGATAAAAACGAGAGCCTAAGGAACTCCACAGGGCAGAGAGCTCTGGAAATCTCTCTTCTTTTCTGTCACTATCAGCTGGAACTGGCCCTTCAGGAAGATGGACGATAACTGATAGACACTGTTCCCCCATTCCAATCACTTGGAGATGGTGTCAATGATATCTTGGTTTATGGTATTGAAAGTTGCTGAAAGATCATAGAGAATCAACAGGGTTGTATTTCTTTGAAACTGGTCACTCTATAGGTCACACACAAGGACAACTAGTGCAGTTTCTATATTGTACCCTGACCTGAAACCTGTGTCAAGGCTCCACTTCTTTTAGGGCTCTCTGTAGCTGGAGAGCAGCCATTTTACAAAGGCAGGTTTCAATAAATAATAATAAAAAAATATTCATGCCTCGTATGCTTGCATGAAGCCTGGTGTCACCAGGTTTACTTCTGTGAAATAAGTAAGGTAGTTCTATGTTATCAATTCCTGCCTAGGCACATCTCCTTACAGCTCAAGCTTGACCTGAAATGCCAGTTCACATTGTGGCTGGAGTGAGTTTACTTTTAAATCCATAACAGCTTACAAGTCTTAACAAAGTCTTTAGAGTTTATGTTGTGAGTTATTAAGAGCTTAATTTCCAATTTGCTTCTTTTTGAAACATAAGTGGAAATTGGAATGTGCTTAATGCTGTCATTGGAAATTAAACATTTTCTTTCTTTAAAAATGGAATGTGTCTGTTTTTTTATGAGAGTAATTTATATAGAAAAAAAACGCTGCTACAAGTTATTGTAAATTGTGGCTTGCAGAAATCACTGCTTCCTTGTTTACTCTGCAAATCGTTTGGAATTCAGCTTTCCGAAATCCTAGATAGAAAGATTATTATAGTGAAACCAATATCTTCAGTCCCTTCAAATAGAATATAGAACATAAGAATATAGATTTACTTTCTAACCACTTCAACAAATTCTTTCTTGGCAATTTATGGAATCTTATCACCAGTTTTATTCAGACTTCTTATGCCAAAGCCGAGTTAGTCTGTGAAACTATGGGTGACTGAGAAACATTAGAGAGGGTTTGGACTGAGAAACTGGGTATGGGGAGATCCTGTACTATGATTAAAAACAAATGAACAAAGAAAATAGTTGTCCTACTGATTTAAACGGGACTGAAGAATACTTTTTCAGTCTGGTTCTCTCCCACTGTTTTTACTCACATGCAAATTTATTGAATTGATTATTTGATCAATTAATGGTTAAAGTGCAGCCTTAATTAAATTGGTGCTGCCAAAAGCATGTATGCATTGGAAGATCAGAATCAAAACAATTAATTTCCCTTTATCTATTCAGGGTTTGGCCACCTGTATGAGATTTCTAAACATGAAACTCCTCCAGGGTTAACTGTCTCTGCTGCTCCTTCGTGTCAAATTTTGGTGCCCATCACTATGGGCCCTATTATCCAAAGGCTCTCTCTTTAATACAGCATTATCTTTATGTAAGTGCTTTGAAGGGGGTAGAGCGGATATTATTTGGCATTATAGTAGGCATTACATCTGGTGTTTCTTTTGCCAAAGGATAGTCACAGGGCATGGCCAAGGAAGTCAAGTTGGGTCCTGTAATGGAGCAATCAAAGCCATACAATGTACATAAAAAAAACCCAGATAGAGCATTGGTTGCATTGGCTAAATCTTTTTGTCTTGACTTTTGTGACCATACTATGAAGAAAGCCTTGGTTTTGGCAACTCACATATGGTACCATTGAACTATAACAATTTGGATAGCATTTACAGCTTTAACAGGGATGCACATCAGCATTTTATGAGATTACTAAGAAAACCTGGACTCATCTCTTTATTAAAAACTAGGAGCAGAGGAGGAATAACAACTGAAGGGCCAAAACACTTGAAGGACCTCACCTCTGTAGAGTTTTCTACCTGGCTTATTTGATCCAGCAAGAAGGGCACACTTTGGGACTGGTCAATTAAAGTTTGGTATCTGGCAGGACTCAGGATGTATGCTTTTTCCACTGTAGCTCCTGCCTTCTGGACCCACTTCCCACCTGAAATCAGATTGGTTCCAAATTAGTTGACCTTCCTGAAAGTGCTAAAATGTTTAAATATAGTTTAATGACAAATATAGTTTACCATTAAAAATGTATAATGTATAAGGTTGAAAGCTATGCAGACCAAAAGCTTATCCGATTAGAGGCAAATGAATTTATTTAAAGAAAATGGGAGGTTCAATTTTCCTCTCTCCTTCCCTCCCTCTTTCTCTGTGTATCTTTCTGTTTCATTTGGTTCATACAAACATTCCTACGCATGTAAAGTTTTATGCACATTTTGAGATAGACTTTTTGACATTTGAAAATTAAGAAACTAAGTGAAATGGAACTTGACAGACTCACCCATGCTTAGCTGGCATATTGAATTGTGCCCACAAGGTAATTGAGAACTAGTGCATATGAAAGCGCCCCAATTCAGTGTGTCCTCAGTGACTACCATTGGAATCACAAGAAAGATCTGAAAAGTTCTCTGCTTACGTCGCATGGAACTGACTTTGCAATTCAAGTGACTTTTTAAAATCTCTTCTTGTAAACCAATCTCTCAGCAACTCAAAAGAGTGTTGAGGGCTCCTACCACACCTCTGCATATGCATCTAAAATGCCTCTCCTTCAAGAGAGTAAAAGGATTTCATGATATAAAAGTACTGAGCATTACATGCAAAATTACTTTAGCCTATCTCATTTGCACGAGTACTTCCGGCTGGCAGGATCTAGAATGCTGAAACTGTAAGTAAAGGAGTTTTTCTTTTAGTAAATTCTTCAACAGTTCCATATTGCAGAATAAAATGATGGTCAGTGGGTTTTAGCATATCTGATCCTTAATCAAACAGGAACATTAGTCCTTGCAATGTCGAACTGTAGCATTTGTGTTTGGAAAAAGGGAATTTGGCAAACCTTCAGGAGTTGAAGAGGGTATGAGTTGAGAAAAGAGATGCAAGCAGTAAATAGGGATCCTAGGAGTTGGGCTCTATCCATCTGGGAGCCGCCAAGGTTAAGCAGTGCTGGTTTAGCCAAAGCTCTTTGCAGGAAGGAATTTGGGCTTGATCAAAGTCCAGCCAGCCAGCTTGACTTGATCCTTTCCAATGTTTTTTTTTTAAATATTTATTAGTTAGGATTGAGTATTTGTCTTTTTATATAATTTAGTTCATATTGTGTATAGGTTTTGTAAAAGTTTTTCCTTTTATTATTGTAAACTGCTCAGGGTTTCCCTGAGGTAAAATGGACAGTCAATAAATTTAACAATAAATAAAAATATAATAATATGAAAGGGGTAGAGAAGATGTATATGGCAAAAGATGTAAAATAGAGGGGAGCTGTTGTGGCCCGCCAGCGGCCTGCGTGGATCATGGCTGACCCCGACGACGAAGAGGCTGGTGTGAGGTCGCGCCAGCAGCCTGCGCAGCTGTGCTCACGTCGGACAGCAAGGAGGCTGAAGAGGATGTGGTGCCAGAGGCAGAGACTCGGCCAGGGCCTTCAGAACCTCCAGAGGCTCCTTCAAGTGGAGAGAGCAAAGTGGAGGAGCCTCTCCTCAATGCTCGAGAACACAGGGCTGCCAAAAGGCAGGAGTGACTACTCAGGAGGAGGAGGTGTCCTCGAGCATAAGGTTTGAGGATAATTGGCCACTCCCTTAAGTCGCACGCAGTTAGTAATTTCTTGCTAGAAACAACATGTAATTATTAAAGAGCAGTTTGGATAGTGAGTGTCTTATCGTATCTTGTTTTCTGGGCTGGTTGCCAACCTTTGCTGGACTTTGTTTATTCTTGGTACGTTATAACTTTGATAAGGACCGTTGGTGTGTGTCACAATCCTTGGGAATCCGGAGCTGGGGCAGAACAGGAGCCAGTTCATCAAATCCATTTTGAAGTCCATAAAACGTTTCCTTCTCAAACTGTGCTAACGATTTTACATGCTGTTGCAGGTGTCACAAATCATATTTATTGAAGCATCTTAATTTTCCAGTTTCCATCTGCATTTCCTAGTTCTAGGTTTATTTAACTGAAGAGTTATTATTTTTTCACACATGTGAGGAGAGGTACAGTATATGACTGAAGGTTGAGTGGTCTTTTGTTTTTGATCATCAATAGTATTCTTAGCAATCAGAAGCCATAAATGGAAACTTGGAACCTGATTTTTAAATTTATAATATTATGAAATTAATTAAGCAATTAATTATGTCATTTTTATTGAAAGCATAATATTTTGAACTGGCATTTGTATGGGTCAATTGTATGGGAGAGGGATTGGAAACTCTATAGATTTCAATGATTTTAGGCAGAACTACTCAAGTTAAAGAGTGAAAATAGATTTTCTTGATAGTGCTAATTAGTTTCTCAGTTGAGTGTCTTTTGTTGCAAAAGTCCTTGCCCAATTTGTGTGTGTGTGTGTGTG
The DNA here is from genome assembly GCF_029215685.1 of Pituophis catenifer annectens. Taxonomy (NCBI): domain Eukaryota; kingdom Metazoa; phylum Chordata; class Lepidosauria; order Squamata; family Colubridae; genus Pituophis; species Pituophis catenifer. Next base: position 90,317,186 of record NW_027256883.1, read on the forward strand.
TGTGTGTGTGTGTGTGTGTGTGTGTGGTACAGCATACTAATTCAGGTATGTGGAGGAATATTTGCCTTTAAAAATGTCTGGAAATGAACGCATACATTTTTTTGCTCATTTGCTGCTGCATGTTACAAGCATATACACGCAAGTCTTCCAGCAGCTGTATTCATTGCAGTTTTCTCTTTCCTCTCCCCCAACATAATCATGACATATATTTCTTAATAATTTGATTGTACAGCCAGAAATCAGGAAATAGGGATTGAACTCTTGGCTGAATATTCTATTCCTCTCCCACTGTGTGTGTGTCTGTGTGTGTATGGAGGGGAGATTACCTCATGTCTTTTTTTTTTTTTTAAATATATACAGAAAGATCAAAGGGATCCTGGCATATTTAAGTTCATTCCAACTGGCCTGCGGCCAACTAACCTTCATTTTCCAAGAAGGCTTTCTCTTTCATTCAATTGAGAAAATCTTCCTCCCAATTTGCAACTACGGTAACCACTTTCAGATCACTAAAAAGAAAAGAAAAAGAAAAGACCATCTCTTCGAAAAACGGCGTGTTGTATTTGCATAACAGCTGTGTATGCTATTTTCTCAAGTTTATAATTTGTGTAGAGGTCAATTTTGAAATAATCCCTTCAGTTTACCAAAATGTTGTGACTTTTACCAAAGTGGGAAAGTCTGTTTGCTTGCTTATTTTGTTCTCTATTTACTAACTGTTCATTAGGTTTACCATATCTGGTTTACACAATCTGGACAACTACTAGATGGTAGCAGAGCATACCATCTCACTGCTCTTTGGTGGTCATCTGGATTCTTGCAGCCCAGACATGATAAGTCTGTGGAAAACCTTTGCTTTCTTCCTCTTTTCTCCCAATCCTCTTTCATTTGAAACAGGTAAGGACTGGGCTATTTTTTTTAAAAAAAATCATCTGAGCTACAAAATATGAGGATATGAAAAGACAGATTGCATGTAATGGTTATTTTTTTCTTTTGTCTGCTTTCCTCCACCTTTCCTTTCTCTGCCTTTCTTCCTGCAAAACAGTAAGGACGACCATTGCCTTTATGCCTCACTGGGAGACTTCCTGGATGCATCTGCCTAGCCAGTGTTGTAAAAGGACAAAGATTCCGCATTAATCGCATGTAATGGCAAAAAGATCATTCAGTATGCCCTTCACTGCTGTTACTGACATGATGCTGGATTCATGCATAGTATGAACACAGCATTGTAGCATTTCTTGCTGAGTACTCTTCAGGGAAGACCACTGTATGTAATGACCAAAAAAGGCAATCATTTTGTCCTTGTCATTTGTGTTAGCAATGCAGTTATTCTTGGGTGAAAAGATGCAGGTGGAGTTCAGGTCAGAAGAACTAGACTGCCAAGGCAAATCTCAGGCAAGCAAAAAGAATATAGGCATGATAGCACAGAAAACAGGGACTGGCAAGTGTTAGCTTAAAAGATTATCTTCAGCAGAATCAAATGGCACCTCTTTTCCTGAGATAATTAAGACTGCAAGGAAACATCAGTTTGCATTTTAGTTTAGAAAAGCAGAAGATACAACAAAGTGTTGCCCTCCTTACCTTAAGAACTTCAGACATTTTTAGTTTTCCAAGTAGCCACTGACCATGCTCATTCTTCATTGGACTATTTTCTTCTTGGGTTCATTTTTCCCCCATGGTAGGTCTTTCCTCCACCTAGTGTCATTTGGCTTACTTTTTAATATGGGCACCTATCCAATAAAAACAGGGTGTAGTATGCAATATTGGGTTCATTTTCTAGTAACAACCCTAATTCAACTGCATAAAGTGAATGTAATCTAGCTCAGAAATTCCCAATTGCTCATTCTGAATTTTTCAGAAATATATTGATATATTTTGTCCTCTACTAAAGCGATAAACATGCAATTTTCCACTATGAAAAATAGCAAGGATAGTTATCTTTGCATCCATATTTCAAGCCCTTCTGCTTCCTGGCAACCTGTCAATCAAATGATTGACAAGCTGCCAAGAACAGGGTGGCGGTTCCTATAAGAGGTCACAGAGATGGCTATTGAGGGCCACACATTTACCTGCGAGTTGTGAGGTATCTTATCAATGGTTGAAGAGACACATGATCTGCCTAGTAAAAAGCAGCTTTCTTTGATAAATGTTTTTCTTCTGTTATTTGTCCAGGTCTAGAAAATTGTGAAGCTGTCAGATGCCTAGAAAACACACACACACCAATCTAAAGCTATTGAATTGTGCTTGACTTGATGGATCACCAATCACCTTGAACTCTGGATGAAGTAACTTACTTCCATTAACAAATTCATTATACTTTTCTTTTCTTGTCATTAACCTCCACTTTTCTTCCTCTGTTTCACATATCACTCATGAAGGTCCTGATATCTGGGCACTGACTGGCAGCAAGTTCCAGTTTGCCGCTTTGGTAGAAGGATTGCATGGCTGCAATTTTACCTGGAAAGATCTCTGCTATGGAGTTGGATGTTGTTCAAAGAACTGTTGTATTGTTGCTTCCCATTAAGGAAGAATGTTTCTTTTCTCTTGCCAACTTTTTCTGTACACCCAATGAGGTTTAAAAGAAGTTCCAGGTGAAGCAATTTTGGTGTTGAAAGCCTAAAACCAAGAACATTCTTTTGAGAACTACTTCATGTATCCTAAGGGATTCAACTGAACTGAATACAAGATTAAAAAATGGAACCTTTATTCAATGTTAACATGCCTTTAATATATTATCAAACATCATGCTTTTGAAAGGCATTGTTAGTCTGCATGTTAAGATTATAAATGATTTGCTCTAATGGGAGTCTTGACAGAAGAAATCTTAATAATTTCTTAAATTATTTTGATTTTAATTTGCAAAAATTACAGAATTAACCTAAACAAAGCCATTCTCACATTCTTGGTCAAAGTTTTCAAAATCTAACTTTTTAAAGATTTTCCTTCTAGTCAAATTTGCTAAACAGATGTTGAAGTATATAATGGTGACATTTATGAGATGATATTAAAGGTAAAGGTTTCCCCTGGGAAGTCATGTCAGACTCTGGGGTGGGATGGTGGTGCTCATCTCCGTTTCTTAGTCGAGGGTGCTAGCATTGTCTGAACATACTTCCATGGTTATATGGCCAGCATGGTTATATGCTGAGGCACATAGAATGCTTTTACCTTCCCAGTGAAATGGTACCTATTTATCTACTTGCATTTGCATGCTTTCAAACTGCTCAGTGGACAGGAGCTGAGGTATATAATGGGAGCTCATCCCATTGCAAACCCGGACTCTCAGCTTTCCAGCTGACAAGCTCAGCATGTTTAACTGCTGAGCCATCATGCCCCCTATGAGATGACATCACCCTGCATAAATCCTGATTTTGGTATCATGAAGAATGTGCTATGGATGATGCTTAATGCAAAAGTTTTTCATTTATCCTTAGGCTGCTAGAATCTCTCACGTGACATTTTGCTTTTTGTGCAAACTGAAATGTCTAATATATATAAAAAGTCAATGTTAATATTATGGTGCCATGTACATACTTAGTACTTTACAAAGAATGGCCTACACCAAAGATTTTGTACTCTGAAACTTGTCTGAAAAACAATTGTGACTGGTACTGCTGCTTTATGAGCTGCATTCATTTTATTGAATAGTTTTTTTAAAGTAGCAATAACTTTTTTTTTTTTTAGAATCATGGCAAGCCTGAATAAATTTTGGTTACTTAATAGTAGACAAGTATACTTGAATGAGATCTGAAGGATGATGTGAGTTTCCAAGTGTGCTTAGCTCTAATGGATAACCAGAGGAATATACAAATACTTCAATAAATAAGCTAATGGAGTCAGCCAGTTTTCCTGCAGAAAATGCATTTTGAGGAGGAACGTAAGAGAAATAAAAGAAGTGCTCAAGTGGCTATGTTCATCAAGGAAAATAGGTTAAGGAATTTCAGGGAGCAGAGAACTGAGTGGAAGGCGAGGGGAGAGGAATTACAGTAGATTTCTTGATGGTTGGAGAAAGCATAATTATGGGCAATTGTGGTTAATGTGTTGGACTATGAGTGGGGGTACCCAAGCTTCAGTCTATCCTCAACCCTGGAATCTTTCATTCAGTCACTCTTTCAGTCAGGCCCCCCTCATGGTGTTGTTGTGGTGAAAACTAGAGGACAGCACCATGCATGCTGCTTTAATTCATGCATGCACATTTCATCCTGAGCCTGAAATAGTTAAATCCTCTCACAGTTTTTATAAGGTTTTAATTTACTTTTTCAGCACCTGAAAAAAGGTTGGGTGAATGAGCCATGGCAAATTGAGAAACTAAAACTCAGCCCAATCTATCAGCATCACTTTACCACAACTGAACAACTGCACACGAATAAGCCATGCCACACCCTGAAAAAAGGAGAGAGTGGAATACTGCTTCATCATGACATGGCCTTGCAAGCTTCTGCAAAATCTTTGGTAGGTTATGGAAAGTTTGGATTAAATAAAAGGTTGGTTTGATCCAGGAGTACTTTGAAGGGAAACCAGAAAAAACAATGCTGGTTGAATCTTAATGAGCAGATTAGATTACTTTCAACTTTCTTTGCCTTTACAGATCTGAGTTCCTTATCATATTGTGATAATTTTATCATTGGTGTATTAAAACAGTATGTGGGACATTTTCTGTTATTTGTTTATTGTACCTTTGCATCGAACATGTTTTGGCTACTGTTTATATTCAGAGTTCTTTTTTCCCTTTTGCCTTCTGCCTATGCTCTTATATTTCTTATTCTTTCTTCAGTTGTGTCAGGACTCCAACCAAGATTTTCAATTTGAATCTTGATAAATAAAAAAGGAGATAAATAAAAAAAGTTCATAGCTACTCCCATATTTCAATGGGGCATAGGCCAGTTAAAGACTTTTCTGGTCTAAATGTGCTGTAATGGTTCTCACTATTTTGAGACTTGTGTTAATCTTCACTGCATTGGATTTTGTCATATATGCTGTCTTCCATTTCTGTGCTCACCAATTCAAGACTCTGATTCAAAGGCTCTGATATTGTTTGAAAACTCTTAGCCTTCTCATCAGTGGTGAAATCCAATTTTTTTTACTACCGGTTCTGTGGGCGTGCCTTGGTGTCCGTGGTGTGGCTTGGTGGGTGTGGCTTGGTGGGTGTGGCAGGGGAAGGATATTGCAAAATCTCCATTCGTATTTGCCAGTTCTCCAAACTGCTCAAAATTTCTGCTACCGGTTCTCCTGAACCTGTCAGAACCTGCTGGATTTAACCCCTGCTTCTCATTCCTTACTAGTGCCTCTTGTCTGCTACTGAAAAGTCTTACATAATCTCGAGCTTCTTGTTTGGGATGAATCTGTGTAATTTACTGCCTGAAATGGGAAGAATGAATATATAGTAAAGGGTTTTCACAAGTGTGTTGATGAAAAAAAAGAGAAACAAAACAAAAAGAGCCATGTTCCAGTTCTATCAGGACTACATTGTTACAGGAGGAAGAAGCAAGTTCAAAGGAGTTTGAGACAGGGGCCTTGTGATCCCAATGTCTCACCATTGATTGTGATGCTGTTTTAAGTAGAACAGATGAGTCTAAAGGAAGAGGGAAAACATACCTTGCAGGAATTCATTCTCTTGTTAAATTTGTCTAACAACTTTGATGATGGTTTAACAGCCAATTTGACATCGGAAATGTCTGTTTGCTGCCTTCTGCTGCCTTGTTGAGCTCTCATCTAGACACCTCTCGTTTAAAGGCAAAAGACAGGCAAAGGAAATTTGAGACTGGCTGGCAATGAAAGAGGAGGTCAACAGGAGAGAGAGAGAGAGAGAGAGAGAGAGAGAAACACACATTTTCTGAAACTTGCCTTCAGTCAATTTAACTGCAAGACAAACTCAGGGTGATGAGAGTTGTACCAAGTATGTATGTGCACTGACATGTCACTGAGTGTGTTTCATGATTCATCAGGCACATAAGTGATTGATTGGCCTTGCAGACTGGGAAGTCTGGATTTTTTTTTTTTAATTTGAATTTATCTCTGAAAAATGGTTTGTAGTTCTTCAGGCAGATTGTGATTGAATGGAAGGCAAGCAAGAGCTACTCTTCCACTCCTCTCTTCTCTCACAATGTTTTCTATGCCTTAAAGTCATTGATTGATGATTTATCATACACAGATTATTAATTGGCACCGGGAGAGTCCCTTTCCTTTTTTACATCAAAGAATATACTTTTTTATTTATTGTGTTTGTTATTCATCAGGAAATGGATTTTTTCCTGGTTGTCAGATTTTATCTAGGGTAATGCATGCATATTCATGTAGAACTTGGCTTTTGATGCATAAGCAATATAGAATAGGGTTGCACAATGCTTTAGTTGTGCATTTTCAGTTCCAAAAATGCAGAATCTTAAAAAATATCTTCTTTAGGGATTACTTTGTAAAGTAATTCATATTCTGTGTTTCTGGACCATGTTCTAGAGCACATCGTTCATCTGTATGGCTCATAGCTAGAATATTAGACATTTCCCAGGCATTGCATCCCGCAGCAATATCTGGCTCTAGTCAGATATGCCCTGGGAGGCAGCTGGGAATGACTCATTTCTACAGTTGCTGAGAACAATCATTAGTCAACCTAAGGGAGATTCCTATGTTCCATCACTTTGTATGGAACTTCCCCATATGCTTTACTATGAATTCACATCATAAAGAACATTAAAAATATATTAAGATTATACAAATCATTTTTGTTCTAGGAAGCAGTTAATGTAAGATCACCGATCATCTCATCAATGAGTTTGAAAACTACATATATAAGGTTCTGAAGGTAATCTCCAGGAATTTAATCTCTTTCATTTTCTGAATGTCTCCAATATATAGCAAGATACAGCAAATCCATCCCCGAGAAGTTTGCAAAAGGTGATCACATGACCCCAGGACACTGCAATCATCATAAATATATGCCAGTTATGAATTTTGATCACGTGACCATGCTGCAACAGTTATAAGTGTGAAAAATGGTCATAAATCACTTTTTTCAGTGCCATTGTATCTTTGAATGGTCACTAAATGAAAAGTTATAAATTCAGGACTACCTGTATGTGAAAATTTGATTTGACCAGAGTATGATGATCAATATTCCTCTATTGATGAGTGTGTTATATGAAGATTTTGGACTCAGGCGGGTCAGGTACAAATGGAGGCAATTCAACAACACTAATGCTTGACCAACCAAGATTACACCAAGAGCAAGGCATGTCAGGATAACCACATGTCTAAGGAACTAAAAGCCTCTCTTGCATTGGCAGATTACTGTTGTGTCATCTGTGAACTTCAGTGGTTTAACAGATGGATCATTTGAGATGCAGTCATTGGTATATAGAGAGAAGAGGAGAGAGCACACAGCGTTGTGGGGCCCCTGTGCTAATTGTACAAGTATTTGATGTGATTCTGCTTAGCTTCACCTGCTGCTTCCTGTCTATTAGGAAGCTTGTGATCCACTTACAAGTGTGTTCAGGTACCGCTAGCTGGTTTAGCTTAGTTAGAAGAATGTCTGGAATGATGGTGTTGAATGCTGAACTAAAGTCTACAAAGAGGACCCTTGTGTAGGTCTTTGGAGACTCAAGATGTTGTAGGATGTAGTGCAGAGCCATATTAACAGCATCATCTGTTCATCTATTTGCTCGGTATGCAAATTGCAGGGGGTCTAACAGCCGATCTGTGATGGTTTTCAAGTGGGACAGCATTAGCCTTTCAAAGGTTTTCATAACTACATATGTTAGACCAACTGGCCTCCAATGCTATAAAACACCTACAGATGACAGTACTGATGTGTAGAAGTTCTGATGAGTTCTTTAGCATTTGTTCCTTCAGTTGGTGGTAAGCTGTTGAAAAAAAAAAGACTGTGCTGCTATTGTTTGTGAAATGGAAGCCTACAGTGAGTACTCAAGGAGTCCTTCCAACTCAAATTCCCAAGGAGTCCTTCCAACTCAAATTCATTGCCAAATGTAGGTTGTAAATGATGATGTCAGTGCTGATGTGAGTACTGTGTATCACTGGGGCAAAAATATAAATATGGTAAACTGGAAAGAACTGATGTTTGTGATCAAGGATAAATGAGATGACATGGAGATGACTTATGACAGCAACCAACAAGTTTCACTTGGCATTTCATAGGAATATATAGTCACATTACTGATGCTCTTCAATATCAAAAGGTATGTACAAGATGGGTTCCTTGCATGCTGATGACAGAGATGAAAGCTTCAAGATTCAACACTAGCAAAAACTGTTGTCAAATTACAAGAATCAGGTAAGGAATTTCTTCACAGCTTTGTGACAGCTGCTTAAGCCTGTGATCATCATTATGATCCAGAAATGAAGTGTCAGTCAATGGAATATTCTATGAGAAAAAAAATAGAAGCCCAGTCTTTCGGAGGAAAACACACAAAAAAGTACAGTTTTTTGAGAAGCAAATGGTGTTACTCACATGGATTTTCTTGAATGTGGCGCCGCTATCAACCAAGAGCACTAGATTTCAACGGTCAAAACTTTAAAACAATGATAAAGCAGAGTTCATAGGTACAGGAAGAAAATTTTGCTGCAATATGACAATGTTAGACCTCACATCTTAGGAGCCCTCCAAAAGCCAATTACAGAATTGGCTTTCTTTATCTTATTCCATCTGCCACGCAGTCCAGACTTGGTGCAATATGACTTCCACTTTTCAAAAAAAATGAAGGCATACCTTTATTGGTATTTGTTTTCTTTGCAGGCATCTGATTGACTCAAATGAAGAGATAGAAAAATCATTTGGATCTGGTTGAAGAGACAAATTGTGGATTTCTTTTGTGATCACTTTATAAAGTTTGTCCTTCTGTTGGCAGAAGTGCATAGTGAATGTTGTACAGGTGATTATACACTGGTTAATACAGGTAACAAAACAGCTCATTTCAAGCATTATTTTCCTGTTTTAATTATTAAAATATCCCTATTTAAACTGAATATCAACATGATAACAATGCTCAGCTTTTACTATCTACAGTATATAAATTGAATATCACAAAAGTTCCTAATAAAACACAGCAACGGCCCCAACCTGAAATTAAATGTAGGAAAATACATCCTTGGCAGGTTTCACTTATTTCCTAATTGAAGAGAAAATAATCCCATGAATTTATTGCTTGAGCAGAAAAATTGGGACAGTATATTTTAATTCATGAAATACAATTTGCAGGAGCCCCCCCTTTAAAATAATTTGTTCAAAAAATATTAATCTGTACCACTTCAAATGCTTTTTCCGCATCTACTGAAACTGCTACAGTCATTAGTGATTCCCAGAGTAAACTGCTAAAGTATCTATCAATGATCTAACATGTAACACAAGCTTGTCATCCTTTCATAAAACCAGTTTGTGAAGGATTAATTATCGATGGTAATCTCTTTTGCAGTTTATGTACGAAAATGGCAATCAGAATCTTTGCATTCATATCTAATAAGAATAACCAAAACAATTTGTAGGGTCCTTTTCCATTTTTGAAATACTGTTGTGTAAATCTCATAAAATAACAGTAAAGAAAGGGTCTTTAGCTCTGTGGGAGCCCACACCGCTTTTTGTTTTTGATACCTTTCTATAGAGAATCCATTGACCCAGGTACCTTCCCAAATTGCAATGATTGCTATGTATTAAATATCTCCTTCAAAATTAACGATGCAGCTAAATCCTTTGAATAATCTCAAGAAAACTAGAAAGATTTTATTCTGTTTAAAAAGCTATAAATTCACTTCACACGTCTTCACCTCACAAGTATCTCCTCAAAAATGGCTTCTGAGTATTGTCCCTGTGGAATCTATTATTATGGGTATCGTACTGTATTGTCTCAGTTGTTTTCACCAAAGAATCAACGATTTTTCTGTTTTTATTCTTTTCATAGTATATCTGCTTGATACTTTTTAAGAAATATTCCACACGTACAAAGCATATCCTGTTTTCCCCAAAATAAGACATCCCCTGAAAATAAGCCCAATTTGGCTTTTGAGCACATGGCAATAAGGCCAGGCGCTTATTTCAGGGTTCAAAAAATATAAGACAAGGTCTTATTTTCAGGGAAACACGGTACAATTGATCAAGTGCCAAGCAGAATAGATCTAAAGGAAATAGAAATTTTAAAAAGTAAATAAAGACACTGTATTATTTCAAAATATGATTTCTGGCAAACAAATGCGAAGCTTTCTGCACATTCATTTTAAAATCACTACAGTCAGATTCTTTTTGTTTTGTTTTCTATCCTGAATATACTACAATCCTATTCTGCACATAAGCTTTAAATGCATTCCAAATTATCCTTAACAGGTAGTTGATCATATATTTATTTTACAAAAACTGCAGCACCTGTCCTCTGAAATAAAGTTTCTTCTGAGATCTAAGAGACTTCCACCTTGCTGATGTTTTGTGGGGTTTTGAAGAACTGGCTCTTTGCCATTGGCCATTGCTCTACAGCCATTGCTCTCGGGCCATTGTTCTACAGCCCATCTGTAGATTAAAGCAGAACAGTTTTGCAAAATGTTGATCAAAGCCATCCAACTCTCATAATTTTTAACAACCAAGATTAAATAACAGTTGTATTCGGAAATTATTGATCAAGTATAACATTTGAGACTTTCTTGATTTCATCAATGTAGACCTTATCAATTCAATCCCTTATAAGTAAAAATTTCAATATAGTGAGAGGGGAGGGGAAGGGATCTCCCCTTCTCTCCACAGCACCATTATCATGGTCATCATTTATCATCAACCCTGCCCTGGTAGAGCCTGGGACTATGAATAATGGCCTATAGTCTCATAATGATGTTGACAGATTGTATCTTCCAAGGAAGACTGTTGGGCGATGACTTTTACAGGTAAAGCAAACTGTAGAGGACAACAACAACAAAAAAACCCCCAGTGCTTAATGATTACATCAAGGCAAGTAAAGAAAATGCACATCTCAAAGGAAAGGATTATTTGCAGAAATGGAACCTAAAAGCATGCATACATACATACATACATACATACATACATACATACATACATACATACAGTATGTACGTATGTAAATAACAGCAGCCTAAGATTAGCAAATTGGAAAACCAAAGTGTTCCATGGACACTTTTGGAAATATATTGAAGGAAAATAGAACAACACAAGACCATGGCACTGTCTTAAGAAGAATTCATTTAAAAAGAAAACAGAAGACATGCTGCCCAAGAACAAGCATAAATACCATCAAGGTAAAAAATAGAAAAGATCATTTTGGCTAATAAATGCTGATTGTGCTGGGATAAGATGGAATAGTTGACCATATAATAACTGACTGCAAAAAAGAGGCATGATTGATAATGGGAAGATTTACATTGATAAAAAGTATGGATCCAGTCAGTAAGAATTAGTGGAACATGAAATTACAGATAAAGCCATTGAAAACGACAGAGCAAAAATTTTATGGGATTTCAAAATTCAGCCAGATCATCTGTATCCTAGTAAATAAATTAACATACCAGACATAAATGTAATAGAAAAGAACCATGTTTAATTTATTAATGTAGCCATTCCAACACACAGTAATGTTGAAAGGTGAGTGATGCTATGTACTGTAAATAGTCTGTTAGTTGTTTCTGAGATGTTTTTGATATATGTTCATGCTATCCTTTCCATAGCTTGTGCTGCTTGTATTGGTAGTGGGTTGAATGGTAAGGCACTTTTTCATAAAGTTGCATGGCTATCCACTTTGTTGGAAGAAGTTATATAGGTGGCCTGTTTTCTTTTTTTCTGGTGTCCCGGCTTGCTGCAATGCATTTGTACTCATCTGAATAATGTTCTCACACAGTTCCTTTTTTGGGAGAAAGGGTTGTTATTTTTGTAGTGGAGCACTTGGTTAAAGTGGGGGTGTTTTTGTTAGGCTTGTATTTTTAATTTGCTGTCATTTCCTCTGCTGATGAGGATATTCAGGAAGGATAGTATGTTTTCTTTTTCTCTTATAAATTTTATTCCTTTGAAGATGTTGATTGTTTCATGTGCCCTCTCTAATTGTTCCTTTTTTATTTTAAAGTTTCCTATACATCAGGGATCTCCAATCCCTGGCCCTGGCCCACTAACGGGCTGTGGCCTATTTGCAACTGGGCCATGGGCAGGAGCACATGTGTGCATGCTCAGCTCAACTTGTGTGAGTAGTGGGCCAGCACGCATGCACATGCAGCTCAACTTGCAATCGAGTTGCATGTGCATGCAAATGCATGCTGGTCCGCTGCTCGTGTGAGTCAAGCTGTGTGTGTGTGTGTGTGTGTGTGTGTGTGTGTGTGCGCGCGCGCGTACCTACCACTTGTATGGCCTATTTCTCCTCTTCCCCGCCCAGCGGGGCCACCAAACTACAAGCTGCAAAAGTTGGGGACTGCTATTCTACATAGCGGATCCTTACTTTTAGTTGTATTAAGTTTCTAGATGCTGTATTACAGTCTCTGCTACAAGTCCTGAGAGTGGTGATTCCATGGGTGCTCCTTTGATTTGTTGATATATTTGCCCATCGAACAGAAATAGGTAGTGTGGCAGAGCTTGAGGAGGTCCACGATTCTGGGTACTTTGATTTTAATGAATTTGGATAGGTTTGTTGTGACTCCGACCCCCGAGCCCGTCTTATCGGAGGGAGAAGACTCCGAAGGTGAAGGAGAGGAGTTGGCCAGGCCTCCCTCTCCAGGACCCTCCTCTCTGGCAATGCCTCAGGTGTCTCCCAAAGGAGAAGAGATTGACCAGGAGCCAGGTATTTCCGAACAGTTGCAGTTGGACAGTGACGGAGATAAGTCTTGGCTGGATCCACGCCAGCGCCAGAGAGACAAGCGCGCGCAGCAGAAAAGGAGGCATGCCAGAGATTAAGCTGAGTCACTGGACCACACCCCACAGGGGATAAAAGGGGGTGTGGTGGCCATTCAGGCTCTGTGACGGACAAAACTAAACAACTAGCGAGTCACATTGTTTCTCTGAAACTACGTTATCTGCCTGCCTTGGATTTAATACGGACTGGACTTGACAATTCTTTGACTTTGTGTATTTGTTTTGGTTTATCTGACGGAGGAGGAACACCTCCCTCTGTGAGTAAAGTTCTTGGCAAGCAGCTACTGGGTTGCTGCCAATCCTGTTATCGAAGGAATTTATTGTCTGCAAGTTTTATTTAACCCCTGGCTGACTGTTTGTGTGCGTGTGTGAGACGGGGACAGAACAAGGTTGAGTGTGTTATGTAGGATTGTTGCCATGGATTCTTTCATTCTTTCTGGGTATGAAGCCATAATCTCATTTTATTCTACTATTAGATTTTTGATTTTCTGAAGCACTGCATCTCTATACATTCCGGTTATAGAAAAGGGTCTAACTTCTTTACATATAATAAGCAAATACTCCTCTAAGAATTGAGAGTGAAGAAGCTAACTTGGTTTTTTTCCTTGATATGTTTATTCATTTATGTGGAGATGAATCTCTGCAACATGAAATGGTACTGCAAACATGAAAGATATCACCATACTTGGGCTAAATGGCAAGTCAAAATTTTACAGCATGAAAGTGATTGCAAGTAATTCTCAACTTACAACTGAAATTAAGTCTGGAATTATGATAATAAGTCACTGCAGTTGTAAGTTGAGGCATTAAGTGACTGGACCTGTTTTATATTATCTATCTATCATCTATCTATCTATCTATCTATCTATCTATCTATCATCTATCTATCTATCATTTGTGGTGGTTGCTAAGTAAATGCTACAGTTATTAAGCAAACACAATGATTAAGTGAATATGAACTTTTTTTGCCAGTAAAAAATTTGCAGATATTGGTCACATGGCCACAGGTCCCGCAAGCAGCTGTAAAGGTTGCCAAGTGTCCAAAATGTAATTGTGTGACTGTGGGTTTGTGTGCACTGTTGTCATAATTTCAAACCCAGGCAGGAAGTAGCTTTTGTGGTTCTGTCATAACTTTGAACAGTTATTAAGTGACCAATCATAAGTGAAGGACTACTTGTATACTAAACTTCTGAAGCTCTACAACCTCAAATGGCAATTTGACTTTTCCACATATTACAATTTATCAGAAGTTCTCAAATTGTGGATTAGTCCTCTCCATGGGGTTAGGAACAGCTCAGAACATTACATTTTTTAAAAAAATGTACAGATTTTTCAGATTTATGATTCAAGCATATGAACCAGATTTTCACTTGTTTCCTTTCGCCAGGAATCTAAAAGGGTCCCATACACAGCCAACAAAGATATATTCTTTAAATTAGCTTTTTTTATTATAGAATGTCACATTGAAATGCATTTTTATAAAACTTCATACTCATCTATTTATTTTATGAATTGTTTCCATTAAATTTGCTTTGTCAGAAACATCAGGGATATTTTTAAATTTACTTTTGCATAACATTTTATGCATTGGGACTTTTTATGGGCACAATTCTTATTTCTGTAAAGTAGAACTGACCCCTATTGGTCAGGACAGACTATTATCAGATATTTGCCATTCATTAACATACATAGGTCCAGTCTCTCATGGAAATATTCCTGTGTCTCCAACATTTCAGGAGGAATGCATGTAGCAGCAGTATCAGACGTTTTTAGATTGTCGATGGAAGTGTACTTATCAGCTAAGTTCAGTATTTCTACCATTTTAAATGTCTAGCTTTTCAAAATAGAAAGTCTTTTAGGAAAGCTAAAGGCGACCAGCTATATGGTAGAGCTGATAAAGTCAAATCAAACATTATGATAGAAGTTATATATCTTTTCTAAATAGTTTTGTTATGGGGAGGAACAGCCTCAGAATATTTCATAAAAACACTCTTTCCTGACAATATGGTGCTAATAAAAATGACCTTTGAAACCAAACTATGCAGAAAACCTGTAAGATATACCACTATTTTCATTGATAATATAGACAAAACTTATTTATCAAAAGTGCCCAGCCCTGACTTCAATGAAATAATTTATCTTGTACAGGATAAGTGCCAAACCTAACCTCAATGGAATCATTTTTCATTTCAGGGATCACTGTGCTGCCAAGTTTTACAACTTCTACAGTAAGCCTTAATGTGATTTCTTTGGATCTGATTTAGTGTAGTGTAAACTTAAGTATGGTTTATTCGATAAAGTGTTGGCTTTGATAAATAGTTTGGCTCACAATATAAATCCAAATACTTTTATTCTAGGTGTGCAACTAACTTTTTATAAGATCCGAACAAGCAATATATTAAAGAAACTAAAATTCAGAGATGTCTCATGCATCCCTCAGACATCCAAGTTCCCTACTGCATAGATGCTAACTCCCGATTTATAGTCCAAAATAATACCAAAGTCAAAGGTTAACACTAGGAATGTGTATTATGTAACTGTATCTTCCAGAATCATAATGTATTAGTACAGAACACAAACGGGCAACAAGTTCCTATTACAAAGGCTGCATTAAATACAGATTAATTATGCGTTTCCGACAAAACACGTGGCCAAAAAAGAATGAACCATAATGACCGCTCACCCAATTACAGAAAGCGTTTCTGCCCCCAAATGTTGCATGCAATTAGTAGCAAGATCCAACAGGTGGCACAAAAGTATTTGAATTTTATATTGATTCAGGGAGGGCTGCGTCTCGCCCTCCTTTTCAATTCTCGAAAAGCTCAGCGTCCCAATGGCTGAAGGCGGCTAAACGAAGTTGGGACCGTCGCCGTTGCTGGCGCGTTTCCTCCCGTTTGTTGCTTTTTTTTCTGAAAGCTTGGACAAAAAAACCCCGTGCTTTGGGCTTTCCTGGCCCGCCTAGCAGGCCGAAAGCCTCCTTGCACGATGGGCATCCTTTTTAGCATCAGCGATCGGGACAAAGGCGGGATGAACCGGGATGGGCGCTGAAAACAGCGACAACAAACGCGGGCATCTTCTTTCGCTGTTCCAGGAGCGGTTGGGGCGTGAGGGGGGGGGGGGCGACTTTCCCCCCCAAGGAGGAATCGCAAAAGGAGCAGAAGAGCTGAGTGAGCGCCCTCCTCTGGCAGCTGCGCGGATTTCACGCCGAGGAACGCGCGCTTCGCTGCTTGGCTTTCCCAGCGAGCGCGCCTCCCACCGCTGCCTCCGGTGTAAGAGGGACTCCCCCTGGAGCTGACGGGAGGTTAATGTGCCGCAGGAAGCCGGAGCGTTTCGAGGGCTGCGTTTCTACGAAGTGGGGTGAGGGGGGAGAGAGAAAAACCTCGCTTTCCTCTTCAGGCTGCCTTTCTAGGACACAGAGATAGTGAACCTACCTCTGTGTCCTAGAAAGAGAAGCCAAGGCTCCTTCCGAGGAAGGCTGGCCTCGCTGAGTTAAAGAAAGGAGGGAAAGCAATCATAGCCAGCTCTGAAACGTGTCATCTTTAAGAGAGGTCGACTTCAACTCCCAGAATTCCCCACCTTGTATGAGTTGAAGTCCACGCATCTTAAAGATGACAAATTTGAAAAACAATGCTGTAAAAGAAAAAGGAAAAAAAAAAGATTCCTTCCAAGGTTACTTTTCTTTCATTCTGCTCCCCACCTGCAGCCAAGAAGCTCAAGTGTGGCTAGAACCATCTGGTTTAGGGAATATACACTGCTCAAAAAAAATAAAGGGAACACAAGCAGAAGACATCCGAGATCTGAATGAATGAAATAGCCTTATTAAATACTTTGTTCTTTACATACAGTAGTTTATATACGCTGCTCAAACAACTAAAGGGAACACAAAACTACTGTATGTAACGAACAAAGTATTTAATAAGGCTATTTCATTCATTCAGATCTCGGATGTCTTCTGGTTGTGTTCTCTTTATTTTTTTGAGCAGTGTATATTCCTACTGTAATAAAGCATGGTTACTAGATCTCATGGAAACCATCCTTTTAAGGTGGAAGGCACTGGCCCTGTAAGGACCTGGGCCAAGATGCTGATTGCTCTGCAAAATCTGCCTTGTTCTCTTGATGTTGCAGGGAATGGCAGGCGGGTGCAGTTGAATCCTGGCTGTAATGTGCTGAGGGCTTGCAGGCAAATACCTATTGTCAAGAGTAATATTTCATAAATCCAGCCAAAATGATAGCCAAAGAAATTCTGATGTCATGGAAATTGGTGAGGTTCTGAGAAAGGCCCGAGAAAAAAGAAGCTCTTGTTGGAGCAGATGTCAGTGAATCTGCCATATCGTCCGAGGTGTTTGTACTTGCTTAAGGAAACCAGTTACCTAGGCCAAGTAACAGTGTACAATCTAGCAAGAAAATATTCTGCAGATGAATTATTTTCCACCAATAACAGTTGGCGAATCGTGGCAACCTTTTATCCTTAGAATGCAAAGCTTCAGAAAATGCTGCAATTTGCTTTGCAGGTCACTATTTCACTGGAAAAGATGCAAGTAATAGTGAGCATGGGTTTACTCGAAAGGGAGCAGTGGTAGAAAGCCAGTGAGAATGAGTCAGGCTGAGGCTTCATAACAGAAATGCAGTCCATAAAAATTATGGGGTGGCTTGGGAGAAGTTCAGATAGAAAGGCAAAAAAAAAACTTTTTTTAGCCCAATAAAGTGTGTTCCTAAAGAAGTTGTGGAACAAAATACACTGCTCAAAAAAAACACAAGCAGAAGACATCTGAGATCTGAATGAATGAAATAGCCTTATTAAATACTTTGTTCATTACATACAGTAGTTTTGTGTTCCCTTTAGTTGTTTGAGCAGTGTATAAACTATTGTATGTAAAGAACAAAGTATTTAATAAGGCTATTTCATTCATTCAGATCTCGGATGTCTTTGCTTGTGTTCCCTTTATTTTTTTGAGCAGTATAGATATTATGTATCCTGTCTAGATATTGAAAGAAATTATTTTATTTACCTCTAAACAAACAAAAATTGCTTAATGTGGATTGGGAAAGTGGCATGAGATAAATGACAACTGAGGAACTTTGAAATCTTGCAGCCAGTTGAAAGTCATGGTCCCAGAATTCAGTCTAAATATGGTTATATTTTGCACAGTGAGATAAACTTATCATTCAAGATGAATGTTTAAGTATAAGAGGAATGGTTGAAGATTGGAATCGCTATGAATAGATAAAAAATTGCTGACGTATACACTTAAAAAGGGATAGGGTTTTGGTCAAATTGAGGTCCCCGATTTGGTCTCCTCCCTTCTCCCCATGGACGCTGTCCATTTTAGAGTCAATTTCCCAAGAATAATCTGTTTTCATTCTTGTCAATTCACTGGTTACCAGTTTACTAAAAAATTCAAAGATTATTTTGATTTGTTGTGGCAACATTTGACATATATGCAGCACATGTTAATGGTGGTGTGGTGTAATTGGTGGAGCATTAAAAGGTGTGCAAGAAGTTTCTGAAGGAGGTATTGGAAATCATAATGACAACCATTGGTTGAACTTAGAAGTTCTGGATGTCTGATAAAAACATAGCTGTTGTTGCAAAATTCTTTATTCTTTAACAAATGTACATGTTTGCATCACATCCACATTTACATTTCAGTGAATTGCAAAGAAACGCCGAGAGAACAATGATTGAATTGAAAAAAATTGTCAGACTTGCTGGGTTTGTCAGATTGCATCATGTTTTCCTGTTAAGTCAACACTTTTGGGACTGTTGGCTTTTGAGTATAATCAACAATGTATCCAATTTTGCAGTAAGTGTAGAAACATGTTGATTAACTTTGGCAATGTGTATTGTTAGAATCTTTTTAGCGAACATCTTGAACTTTTAGATTATTGCCAGAAGTCAGATTGTGATATGTTTGAAGCTTGATTTCTTATTAACTCTCAAATGATAAACTGCATTTTTATGAGGAAAATTTTAAATTATTATTGCAAAAAGAAATCATCAAAATGCAAAATAAAAGGAATATGATGTATTTGCCAAAGTTTTGAATGACAGTTTTAAATAAGGATGTTCCTTCCTGTTTGTGATTGCACCAAACATGAACTTTTAAAAAATTGCAATGTTTTATGCAATGTTTTAAGTGGGATCATTCCAAAGTACTAGTACTTTCTTCATTCAGAGAATTCAAGTCACTTGCAAAATAGTATAAAACTGATATTAAAGCAGTATTGGGATTGTTTCCAGAAGTTCTAAAGAGGTATGTATGTGTGAGAAAAGTAAAAAATTAACACAACAATTATCAAATCAAGTATCTATTGAAACAACTAAAAACAGCATTTAAGTGGATTCTATTGATTGTATGTTATTTTTATCTCTATACATCCATCAGGTATGAAATATGTGAACAGATATTTTTATGTCTGTCTCAAATTAAGACATATTTGGGGAAAGAGCCTAAGCTTAAGAGCCTTGATAGTACAGTGGTTTAGTGCACCCTGTTATTAACACAGCTGCCTGCAATTTCTGCTGGTTCGAATCTCTCCAAGGCTCAAGGTTGACTCAGCCTTCCATCCTTTCTAAGGTAGGTGAAATGAGGACCCAGTTTGTGGGGGCAATAAGCTGACTTTGTATAAAATATACAAAAGAATGAAGGCTATTGCTTAACGCATTGTAAGCCGCCCTGAGTCTCCAGAGAAGGGCGGCATATAAATCAAATTTTTTTTTTAAAAAAGTATGTACTGTATGAACACTTAAATAGCACTGCTTAGTAGTGGTTAACTGTGGTATAGAATTGCATAAAAATTACTGGATTGTGTATCCATTACTTGTGTATTTTGTCTCCATTCTCCTTCCTTTCATTGATTTTCCAACTCTTTATTAAAATTCTGCTTGAGCCATTTAAGTAACAGTATTCAGTTTGCTCTGATTCCTTTGACACCTATGGTATCCCTGAATATCTCTGTACTTGTACTAACCCAAAAGTAAGCAAAGTATATTTTTGAAAGAAATACATTACCAGTATGTTTCTTTCAGTTCAATCTATAAATTAAAAAATTATATAGTGTTGTTTGCTTGATTACTAAGTGCTTGCCGGTAATATATTCTATATTCAACTATTTCACTTCATTAGTATTAGTAGGATTTATTTCAAGGAATATTGTTTACAATGAACATTTGCTTACCCTGAAATTCACTGTGTTCCCTTTATGCCTCTATAAAAGCATTTCGGTGTTTACTGTTGTGTGCAAGGTGTTTTCTTTCTCTCTCCTCATCACTTACTGGTTTATTTGAATTTCTTTGTCTCCTTGTACTTGGACGTAAAAGAATTCTAATCTGAAACTTTTAGAGGAAATGATGAGAGCCCATTGGAAGATTTATGGTAGATGTTTCCTCATAAAAGATGCCAGTGTTGTAGAAGTAAAATGGAGATGGATGTTATATCCCCAGATGATGAGGCTGGGTTGGGAATATGGATGCATTTATATCTGTTCTAAAGAGAAAGGTAACTCAGTACAATGAGTTATGAAATATGAACTTTAGAATTTTTGCTTTTAGTCCTAAAGAGAGAGAGAAAAAAAGACATTTAAAAACAAAACATGGCACATAACACTTTAGAACATTAATTTAATGCACTTCTTTCTCTTTTCCCCCCATAGGATCTGATGTATGTAATTGTTTTTGTCTATTAGGTAAATGGCTCAGTAAATAGGTACATGTGGAGAATTGTAACACACAGAAATAACTGAAGTAAAAAGCATTAGTTCACACAAAAATGTTAACCAGTGAGTCCTGTATTAGATGGGGTCTTCTCCTTGGCCAATATTGCACCCCCTTCACCATCCCAAAGGTCCTGTCAGCCTGTCAGCACTGAACAGAAATAACTAGATGAAGCTATGAGAAGTTTCACCGCTGCTTGATATCTTTGGAAGATTTCCAGTAGCAGCCAGAAATATTGATCTTTGCTTGCAGAGCAAAATCTGAATTTACTTGTCTTCCTTGTCTAAATCTGCATTTTACTTAATACTACCATGTGTGCATATTAAAAAAGAAATAGGCTCATTACAACTTACTCAGTTTAAAAATAGAAACAAAGGGAGGGGGGAAGCAACAGGAGGAGAAAAATAAAATTAGGGGTAAAAAGTGGAAGTGCCATCATTTCAGTTACAGTTCAGCAGAAGTGAGTAACCTGCAGTCTCTGGGCAGATTTAATTTCCAATGTCCTATTGGACAAGCAGACCATTACATTTAGATACTGAAAATTGGTACAATCTCCCACATTTTGAAAGAGGGAAGAGAAAAATATAAGAAAATAGATTTAAATCTATTTTTTAAAAAATGTTAAAACTACCTTGGAAAAAGCAAGAAAAAAAATCTCACCTATATGTCAGACGTTGTCTCACCTGTATTTTGTCATCATCTTCTTACCTTTGGTGAGCTGAAGCCTTCCCAGCAATGGTACATGCAGCCTCAACTTCAGAAATATTGCCCACTGCTCAGAAAGGTATTTGGACCAGTAAACTATTCCTAAGGTTAACTGCTGCTCTTTTCTTCATCACTTCAGTATTTAGATTAAATAGATTAAAATGAGGGAACTCGGAGACTTATGTGATATACATTTCATTCAAGAGAGCTCAATAACTGATAGTTCAAAAATACAGTATGAATCATTTTTACCTAAAACTCCCAACATAAATGTTATACTCAAATATCAGATAGGATACCAAAGTATTTTAAAGATTATCTATGGGACTTTCCCCTTCAAATTTTGTGCTCACCTGATGAAAATTTTAGCATTAAGATAGATTACAATGAGAGAAGGGCATTGTATTTTACTTACCATTGTGTCAAGGAAAGAACTTGCATCGGCCCACTTCTTAACTGATGAATATTAAAAATACCTTCTTCAATATTTTGCAATTATATGTGAATATGATGAAATTATAACTAAAGTAATAGCTACAGTATTTATATCTGGTATGGTATTCCTCCAGAAATCTGTGTTCCTCCCATTCTAGGCAAGAGGGACTGAAACATTTTAAAGTCCAGAACAATGAGATAAACATTCAGAACAGTCAGAATCATACTGGCAAGATTCTGTTATTGTAGCCAATCTCAATAAAATTGATTTTAATTTTATTGTCGGTTTATTTCCTTGTCTGGTCAACCTAGTATTGATTGATATATCGACCCCCAGGGGGAGAGCCTTCTCTGTGGGGGCACCTGCCCTCTGGAACGAGCTACCCCCAGGAATACGACTAATCCCGGACCTCCGGACCTTCCGTCGAGCTTTGAAGACCTTCCTATTCCAGCAAGCTGGGCTGGCTTAAAATTTTTAAAGGGTTATTTTAAGGGTAATGGGTTTTAAATATTTCGGGAAGCCAATTGGATTTAATTCTGTTTTAAATTATTTTAAATTTTGTATTGTATGTATTTTAATTTGGCTGTGCACCGCCCTGAGTCCTTCGGGAGAAGGGCGGTATACAAATTTAAATAATAAATAATAAATAAATAAATAAATAAATAGTAGAGCTGATATAAACTATAATAGCATATTTTTTTTCATATAATACAATTTACTCCTTTAACTGCCTTCTATTTACCCCTTTTCTTTATAAGCTGTTCTTGCCCCTAGTAACTAGAACACCAAAATTATGAAAAGTTTGATATAACAATAACCAATGAGGCATAGTACAGTATACTGTATTAAGGGGGAATGCAAACAAAAATTATTAGAACTTTTCTTAGTCACTGAGATTTTAATTTCAAAACTATGAAAAATTTGTGGTCTCTTAAGGACTAACATTAATTGCAAGCCGCCTTTGACTTATGACCACAATTGAGCCCAAAATTTCTGTTAACAAGTGAGACATTTGTTAAGTGAGTTTTCCCCCATTTTACAACCTTTATTGCAGTTAATCACTGCAGTTGTTAGTAACTTGGTTGTTAAGTGAATCTGACTTCCTCATTGACCTTGCTTGTCAGAAGGTTGCAAAAGGTGATCCCATGACCCAACCATCATAAATATGAGTCACTTGCCAAGTATCTGAATTCATGGGAATGCTGCAACGATTGTAAGTGTGAAAATGATCATGAGTCACTTTTTTCAGTGCTGTTGTAACTTGGAATGGTCACTAAATGAACTGTTGTAAGTCGAGGACCACCTGTATGTTATAAGCTTACATGGAAGTCCATCGCATTAGCATCTTAATAAATTTGCTAATCTTAATAACATCGTGTACCTCACAGTACCTCACAGTACACGATGCTTTGCAGAATTCTAGTGTATTGAGTAAAATACAATTGGACACATCAATATAACATGCTAATTTATAAACTATGGTTTACAATTCAAAATCGCTGAACTCATACAATACACTGAGATAAAAAAAAGTTACATTTTAGTTTATCCTTAAGGGTGATGCAAGCCTTTTAAATTGGACATTACTAATTTAGGTAATTTGGAAGATTTTTAGTCACGGCAGTGTCACAACATAAATTATATTTTATTATGCAAGGAAGCTGATCAGATCTCAGCTTCACTATTTAATTTTGGAATTTGAACAACTTTATACTGACACAATACAATGGGGCTAATTGTTGGAGTCAGAAAAATAGTAGTGCCACATTTATCAGCAAATGTATGTTGTGTATCAAACCATATATGCTCATTGTGATTTGATTTTTTTGTTTATTTTACAAGATGACATTGGATAAATCATCAAACAAATATATTTTAATATTTTTCCAAGTTTTGGCTTTCACCTCTGTGTTAATGTTAGATTATAGCCCTTCTGATGAGTGTAATAGTATGAATGACCTGTTTTTTAAAAAGGACAGGCGCAACTGTGCTGGGTTTCCACAGCAATTGAAATGTAAAGAATGTTGTATATATGACAGCGTGAGGGAAAAGTTAGAAATGGGATGGGAAAGCAAGTCTCACAAATTTCTCAATCTGTTCCAGCTGCTTAAGAAAAAAAAAAATAGAGCAGGTAATGTGACCTGTTTTGTTTTAGAGGAATAATTTCAATGCCTATTTCGTCAACTCCTCCCTTCTTTATCCCCCAAAGCAAGCAATTCTACTGTGAAATTTTTCAAAAATTAGGAGGAAAAATAAAATAAATGGCAAAATAATTTGATGCTGTCATTTTTGTCTGTTTGGGAATAAGTGTGAAAAATCTGCAGGAATGCTTGCCCTTGGTGTGAACAGATTATAGGGGGCTGGGGAGCACTTTTTAAAATAAAGCAAAACATTCTTAACTGAGAAGAGGTTTTTATGCTTCCCTGGTGTGAAAATTATTAAAAGCTAGCCAAGCAGTCTGAGAAATCAGATTCCTTCTTGATCTTTTGATTAGATTAGTATTAAGGGAGGATGCTTAGAGGGGCTTTTAGTTTATTATGACACCTCAGGTTTGGATAGGCAGCATCTGTCTACTAGTTTCAATTGAACACAGCAATTCTGTTATGTCCAAGATCTCCTTTCTTTCCTTTATCATGGGAAGATGAAGAGAAATGTTTGAAGAAAAAGTGGAGTTCTCTGCCTGTCTTAAACTGGAAGTGATGTCAAGAAAGGAAACATGGGTAAGCCTTCCACTTTTAGTTTTCTTTTTTAAAGCTGACCTGAGTAGCCTTTGCAAGCACAAGTCACCCTGTTCATAACTTTCACAACCAGAAAACACAGCTGTAGGCTAAAGGATTGTGAAGAGAGGCTGGAAAAAAATGGCATTTCCCCCCCTCTATTTTTGATGCAATACATGAAAGGCTGGAGAGAAACCAAGCTGATTAGAAGCACCAATAAAACTTCTATGTATGTAAAACTTCTATGCCTCCCACCGCCCAGTGGGGTCACATAGGGCTGCCCTCCTCCAGGTGCCATCGGCCAGACAATGTCGTCTGGTGGCCCCCAGATTGAGGGCGTTCTCGGTGGCCGCGCCGACCCTCTGGAATGAATTACCCACCGAGCTCTGGACAGCCCCTGACCTCCGTTCCTTCCATAAAGATCTTAAGACTTGGCTTTTTACTCAAATCACCTGATCTGGTTGGTTTTTTTAGTTTAACTGTGGGATTTTAAATTGGACTTTTAATGCTATTTAGTGATATTGTTTTTATTGTCATTTTATACTTGTGAGCCGCCCCGAGTCCTTCGGGAGAAGGGCGGCATATAAATTTTAATAAAATAAATTAAAAAAAATGTAGTGTTGGTGTAATGTCACATTTCATTTTGTTTTGCTGGATCAGTTATCTTTGCACTGTAGTACATGGAGCCCAATCTTCTGCTTATTAATTCTAATACAAGACTGTGCAGACCTGAGGTCTCTTGATAATGCATTTCTTGTTGCTGAGAAGGAGATGTTACTTGCCAATCTTACTCCTTCTATATTCAACATAATTTTAAAAGAGTCAGCACATACAAGCCCTTTGGAAAATTATGCTTAACAGGTATTGAGGTAGCGCTGGGATAAGAAAGAACCAGTCACTTCTGAGAATAATTCTTGACTGTCCACATCTTATGCACTCTGGAGGGGAGAACTTTCAACAGACACACTGGAACATATCAACAGGTTTAATTCTGGCAAACTATTGCACAATATAAAACAATACAAAAGCTGTGGTGTTGCAGTTGCTAGAATGCAGTATTGCAGGCTAACTCTGCTGACTGCCAGCAGTTCAATCCTGACCGGTTCAAGGTTGACTCAGCCTCCCATCCTTCCGAGATTGGTAAAATGAGTACTCATATTGTGGGGGCAATATGCTGATGTAAACTGCTTAGAGAGTGCTATTGCTATTGCTACAAATAAATGCTAAGGGCTATTGCTACAAATAAAAACCTACAATAAAATTTATTAGCTGATTAAAGAAAGGAAAGCAACAAAAATGATGTAGCTGTATAAATTAAAAGGGACTAGAATTCATTGAACTTAATAGCCTCTTAATTCCTATATATTGCAATGGGACTGCAAACTGATGATACATATCCTAAACATATCCTAGTTTTTAGCAGATCAAGATGTCTCTTTGTGGTTGTCCAACACAGGAGTTTGTTGGATAGTTTTATGCTTTTAGAGATGGAAAAAACCCTGGAAAATGTGAATTGCTATTATTATGCCTCCCATTAACAAATGCATTCAATCTGCAAATCTGGGTCAGTTTGACTTTTACTTGTAGGTCACATTGCTACGAATTTGGCTCAATCAAAAAAAAACAAAAACTATTGTCCTTTTTTCCATTCCCTTAACTCTATTAAAGTGAAGAAGAATCACATAAAACCTGAAAGATCATATATTATTTTGTAATATTTTGTTTGATCCCAATAAAATACCATCTGTTGTAGGTTTTGATGTTCTAAACAATATAGATTAAAGTCTTGGTTGAAGTACTTCTCTCATTCTAGGTCTTTTTTTCTCCCATAATTTAGATTAGTATCACTATTTTTTCTTCTTCTCACCATTCAAACTCTTCAGGGATGTCTGTTTTTAATCCTCAAAGAGTAACCAATAGATTCCTCAAATTAAATGTTTCTCTTGTTTTTCTACTTCATTTAAGTATGGCTCAAATCAGAGTTATAGCTTAATTTTGATTTTTATTGCATGGAAACTCTAGGTGGATTTTGACAAGGTTCAGATCAATGTGGGCTGATTTTTGTAAAAGAAAAATCTTGCTCTTAAAGAGAAAAGGATTATTGAGATTATGAAAACATTACTGTAGCAAAATAAGATAGCAAGAGACAGGATTCTCATCATAAGTATTGTTACCTTATATTCCAATGAAAGTTAATAAAGACATGGGAAAACATGCACTATAACAATATCACCACATAAATTTCT
The DNA here is from genome assembly GCF_029215685.1 of Pituophis catenifer annectens. Lineage (NCBI taxonomy): Eukaryota > Metazoa > Chordata > Lepidosauria > Squamata > Colubridae > Pituophis > Pituophis catenifer. The sequence continues at coordinate 90,343,830 of NW_027256883.1, forward strand.
CCAGTAAAACATGGGAAATAAGATCTAGATCAGTGTTTGCCATTTGCAGTTGGGTAGCAATTCCATGTGTAGCCTCCCATTAAATACTTCCTTAATACCTTTGGACTTGGCTTTGAAGTGCTCTTTCTCAGAAATCTGAAGAGACTTAACTTTTGGTTTTCTACTTGAGGTTCAAACTGTTTTCTAAAGAAAAGATTTATGGACAGATGTGGTCATCAGGAAGGAATGAGCTTCATTCCTATCTCCTTGGAGTCCTCTTTGTCCTGTTAATGAGCCATAAGATGTTAAAATAAATGGATGTGCATTTTGAGAAGGACCAGCACTTTTTCACTGGTAGGAACTGGCTCTTTTTCCCATCCAAGGAAAGCCCAAGTAATTTATATCTTTCAATGTGGAGAGAGTTTTTTTACAGCCATCCAGACATATAAGGATAATTTATGCTTAATCCTTGAGAACATCTGCACTTTTCTTCCCTCAGACAAGAAACCAGGTTTTATCAAGCATTTGGATGACATCCATAATGGCAGGCTCAAATTAATTTGATGGGCCAAATGTCATGCCCTGGAATATTGGTTGAATTGTCCCTGCACAGGCTATATGCCATCATAGTTTCATACATTCTGCTGGTCCTTTGGTTGGAATGTCCTAAGAGCTAAGAAGTGAGATTCTTTGGCCCAAAGTATTTGTCCATAACTAACATGACAGTTGCTTAAACCTAGCTATGATTTCTGACAAGTAAACAAAGTCACTTTCCTCCAGCACCTATAGCTGAGCATGAACTGCACCAAACTGTCAATTTTAGCAAATGATTACAATCACTGCTACATTGTTGGTATGTTTTATTTTATATATATATAGTATATATGCATGTGGGATTTGTGTGTGTGTTATTTTAGGATTAAAAAGGTTAATCTTAATTTATAAAGGTAGCATATATAACAATATGAAACAACAAATTCATGGTAATAACAAAAATAAAAATCATATAAACTATTTAATCATCAAATAAATCATGTGTTTAAATATAAAAATGTCTGGGCAAAATGCAATATTTGGATCTGGCAGTATGAAGAACCCCCTGTCCTGCAACTGCTGATGTCATAAACACATCCATTAATTTTCTAGGCATGACATAGGTTTACTTTCTTACCTTTTTTTCCATTACCTTCTTCTGGGATGTTTTTACAGCTTCCCAATTCAAAAGAAAACAAAGTTGGATATTCAACTATACTGGGTTGGAAGCAGATGAGAGTTCTCTCCAAGGAGCAAAGAACTTGAAGAAAGGGTTACTGGCTACTATGTACATGCATACCATTCTTCCCTCCGGCGAGCAAGAGTTTCATATTGTTGAAGAAATGACAAACCCAGATTTAGCCAACAGTGGTTTCCATACTGAAGTTTCTTATTTGTCACAGGCATCTTAAGACTTGGAAATTCTGCAACAAGTTGCCTTGATTGACTTCTATGTTAATGCATAAAGTAGAACATAGTAACTCTTTGCAAAATTGTTTTTTTTAGTTGTGAGACAGCTTTTGGATCAAAAAGAGTATTAAAATGATTTGAAAGTGCATATGTTAAGATAAAATACAACATAAATAGGTGTTCAATGCAGACTGCAATGAAGATTAAAGATAATCACGGTCTGAACTAGAAATGGGAAGGAATTATTTTTTCCCCATGAACATACAGAAAAATGGAATGGACTGAAAGTAGACCAATTCATCTTGTATCTATAGCTGATAAATGCCCAAGAGCAACTATTTCATCTTTGGTTGCCCTGTGTGAATGGGCTGCGTTTTTAAAAGAAATTTCTGCCAGAAATTCTGCAGTGTAAGACTACTCTTGAGAGCAAACTTCTTTTAAGGAAACATTTTTCTTTCTGGACCGCTTCATAAGTTTCCAAAATCCATCAGCATTCCAAATGGCAAATATTTTAAACAAAGAATTGTGGGTTAAAAGAATCCCCCCCCATTTCCCCCTCCAATGCAATTCCTTATTAAGTTACTTTTGCATTTTAACATTTTGGGCTAACTTGATATGGCAGTAAATGTAATTTGTACAACCTGGTATATTTTATTGCTGGTTTAGGTGCATCATTATAGGTTTCCAAATGCAATTCATGGTGCTGGTTGTTATCCGTAAAGGCCTACGTAGCATAGGACCAGGTTATTTGTGGCACTGGCTCTTCCCAGTGGTTTCTGCTTGCCCTATCAAGCATAGGTATGCTTCAAGTAGTGTCAGTAAAACAGTACCACCTAGTGGGTCCCAGGAAGTGTGCCTTCTCTGTTATGGTACCTGCCCTGTGGAACAGTTTTCTTGCCCAAAATATGGACAGGCCCTACTTACCGGGCCTTGAAGACCTGGTTGTACCACCAGATTTTGAGTAGGTTTAGGAATGGATGATGAATGGATTAGTGGATTTGTGGTTTTACTGAGTCTCAGTGTAGTTTTATTTTGTTTCCTTTGTTTTAATGGTATAGATGTTTTTATTTTGCTCACTGCTCTGAGTTTCTTGGGTGGATGGGCGGCCATATAAATTAGACTGATAAATAAAATAACAAACATTCAATTTTGCTAACGGTAATGGTAACAATCATGTTCCTACCACTGTGAAAATTTTCAGAGTTTGGGTTATTTTTCCTCTTCTTATAGAGGTTTGTTATTACCACCAATTTACCTGAATAGGAGTAGGCCAATAAAAATTTTTGAGAGTTCTGCTGCAATTTCTTCACTGGATATCAAGCTCTCTCCCAATATTAGAGGTCTCTCTATGGAGACTTGTATATGGCTTTGTCACTTGCAATATTAGATTAAATTGTCCCAAAGGTCCCAGAGTTGAAGGAGCTTCTTGGATGAGAAGCGAAACATCTTCAAAGAAAAACCAGAAAGTCCAATTGCCTCTTGAAAAAAAAAAAATGACTGGATGACTGAGAATCTCCATAGACATTAAATTACTTTTGGTGAGAAGTACTCAGGCCAACTTGACTTTGCAGGACCACTTGAAATCCTAATGGAAGATAGATATCAGACTCATTAGATATTATGAGTAGTACCATATTTTTCGGAGTATAAGACACACTTTCCCCACCAAAAGAGGGTGAAAATTTGGGTGCTGAATGTAGCCCTGCCCATCCTCTGGCCCCCACCCTTTGGCCTCTTCCTCCCAGCAATTTACCTTCTTATAGCAAACAGCAAACAGCCCATTTCAGTTTCAGCACAGCCTGATTAGCACAAGCAGTTGATTGTCGGTTGGATCAGCCTCCCGATCCTCAGCTGTTTCAGGCTGCAGGGATTGCCATTGTCTATTGCCGGGCGGGCCTCCACTGTTTGCTGCAAGGAGGCAAATTGCTGGGAGGCAGATTTTTTTTCTTGTGTTAATCAGGCTGTGCTGAAAACGAAAATGAAACTAAAGCACGCTATAGTATTTGCTGTTTGCTGCAAGAAGGAAAATTGCTGGGAGGCAGAGGCAGATTTTTTTTTCTTATTTTCCTCCCCCAAAAAGGTAGGTGCGTCTTATAGTCGAAAAATATGGTAGTTAGTTTGCCTTGACTTTGCTCAGCCATGAGATAATCTGATCTGAGCTGAAGCAAAGGTCCTTGAGATAAGATATTAAGCAATTAAACAAAACCCTAACATTATGCAAAGCAGACCACTTGGGGAGACCATTCTCCCACACCAAGTGTTAAATAAACATCTTGGCTGTACCATAGAAGAAGAGCATTTACCCTTCTGTACTGCAATGTTTTCCCATCTTCACTATTAGTGGAAGATTAAGTAACATTTCTATGAAAGAAACCTTACCCTGTCTGCTGGCAGAAACAGAAACGGCTTTCCCTGGAATTCTGCACTCTCCCTTTTATATGGTGTGGCTTCTTCTTATTCCATTTTCATGCCAGTTCAGACAATCTTCTCATCCACTTGGCTGACAGGTCTCCAGATATTTCTAGCAGATTCTTTAGCAATCTTGATAACTTTGATACTTTTCATCTCTGCTTGTTTCTGTTACCACATGGTTATGTACAGTGACTTTGGGGAGGGTGAGCCTTTTTAATTTGTCTAATCTGGTTTTTGTAAAATAAATAAACAATAAAGAAAGAAAAATAGAGATATGGAAGATAGCACTTATCCTTTTCTCTCTCTCGATGGGTTCACACAGCATGCCAAACCTTAATCCAGATTAATAAAAGACAATTCCTGAGATCATCTAATATGTATGCATAAAGAGACTAGTTAATATGACATGATACAACCATAAGGTCTTCATGCCAAATTCTCATAACTTTTATTCAAATCAGAGAGTTTTGAGAATTCAGTTTATGTGTCCTAGATCTTTTAAGAAAATTGATAGTTACTTTAAGTAGTTTAATGCTTACTCCACAAACTATTCTTGCTTTTGAACTCAGTGCACCCTTGAATTGATTTAGGGCACTGAAATACACATTGAAATAAATTACCAAAGGGCTACAAACCCTTATAGTGCTCCTTGAGATTCAGCTTAATTTTTTTTTCTTGTTGTATGATTGTAGTCTAATTGTTTTGCTAATTTCTGTCTAGCTTCTCTCTTATACAATTAAAGATTGCTGGCAGGAGGGAAGAAAGGGAACAATTTTAGCGTATGGCATTCACTCTTCTTTAAAGGATCATTTTGCAACTTTTAAGAATAAGGCATATTTTTGTTCTGCATAAAAATTGGGGCCCTTCAATCTTATGATTAAATAGTTACGGTAGTGGCCAAAATTGTGGAAACCTTTTGGGAAAAGTGTATTTTCTAAAACTAGCTAATAACACGACTTTTTTGGGAGTAGTACCATAAAATTATATATCAATAGAAAGATAATTTAATCAAGAATGTAATGCAATAACTTTTATGAAGGATTTGCTATTAGAATAGCAGTTACAGTATAAAGAAGAAAAGTGAAACAGTTAGAAAAAACGAGATATATAAAAGTTATTGCCATAGAAAAAAAGAGATATACAAAAATTATCACACCAGTTAATACTTAGTTGGGTAACCTTTAGCATGAATTATGGCCTTACAATGTCTTCCCATGGAGTGAACCAAGTCTTTTAGTTCTGCAGCTGTTATAATGTGAAACCAAGATTGAATGTTTGCTTCTATTAACTGTGTTTTATTGCTGGGTCGCTTCTGACTAACAAGTTTCTTTAGTCAGCTCCATAGATTTTCAATTGGGTTAAGGTCTAGACCAGTGGTCCCCAACCCCCGGTCCGCGGACCGGTGCCGGGCCGTGGAGTACCTGGCACCGGGCCGCGCAGCGGCCGGGGGACATGAACGCTGCAGCGCAAAGGCTCCTGGGCCGTGCGCAATGGGCCGTGCGCAAAAGCTCCTGGGCCGTGCCCCCACCCCTGCGCGCGCTCAGCGGGCCGCGGCGATAAAAAGGTTGGGGACCACTGGTCTAGACTATTCCCAGGCCATTCCAGCAGTGGAATATAATTATTTTGAAACTCCAAAAAAGAAGTAGTTTTATTAGCCATCAAACCTCAAAAATACACTTTTCCCAAACGTTTCCACAATTTCGGCCACTATTGTATAGTTATGAAGTCCTGACCAGTGGTGAAATCCATTTTTTTTTTACTACTGGTTCTGTGGGCATGGCTTGGTGGGTGTGGTGTGGCTTGGTGGGCATGGCAGGGGAAGGATACTGCAAAATTTCCATTCCCACCCCACTCCAGAAGAAGGATACTGCAAAATCCCCATTCCCTCCCCACTCCTGGGGGAAGGATATTGCAAAATCTCCATTCCCACCCCACTCTGGGACCAGCCAGGGATGGTATTTGCCGGTTCTCCAAACTGCTCAAAATTTCCGCTACCGGTTTTCCAGAACCTGCCAGAACCTGCTGGATTTCACCCCTGGTCCTGACCCAGAAAGGACTCAGTCCTTGAATGTTTCACCATGAATCATTGATCAATAAGATTTTCTTGATGTTCCTCATTTCTTTCCTCTTTTCAAATATCATTTGCTGTAAAAACCAAAATATATAGTACTTGGTAGTCAGGTTATTCTTCACCTGTTAGGTGAACCAGTTTTACACCTACTAGAATTATTGTAAACATTTTTTTCAAGAAAACTAAAGTAAAAATGAATGAGGAGCAAACTGCCCTTTTCCTTGCTAGCTGCTTTGCCTTTCTTTCAGAGAAAACATGCATTTGAAAAAGACATGAAAAACTAGTCTTTCTAATTTCCTCTAATTGAAAAATGATTCTTGTTGAGGAAAATGACATATTTCTGGTTTGAGAGAGTGATGGTATTGGCAAAGAGTAAATTGTCGATCAATTTGCTTGAAAATACAAAGTTAATAATTTCACAGAAATTTTTCAGAAAACATTGAAGAATAATGAATTACTGTAGGCCAAGTGAGAGGGGTTTACTGCTCACTCAGCACTAATGATAGTTTTCTCTGCCACCAATTGCCCATTCTTATGAACACCGCTTGCTCTTTTTGATGGATGGATGGATTATACCTGTAGACAATTATTAAATTCATATTTCTGGGTGAAGTACAAATCCGTTAAAATGCAATCCTAAAACACAAAGCAGTATTAAAAATTCCTGTAGAATGCAGAATAATATACAAGATAAAATCAGCTTCAAGAATGGTAAGTAATATAACTGGTACGGAAGGTTCACAAATGGTGAGTATAATCTTTCTTTCAGCTAATTTGAGCCACTTAGATTAAAAAAATAATGCTCTCTCTCATTGTATACATTTTTGCTCACTGATTCTACAATAGAATGCCTTCTGTTTGGAATAAAGTTAACCTAGGACAGAAGACCAGAGAATGCTTCATGCCAGTTAAATGTATTTGTTACCTTTCTCCAAGATTGTTTTGTTTATTTCACCTGGAAAAGGCTCTCCAAGGTCTCAGCAAGTATAATCGTTTGCTACCTGACCCCTTTACTTGCAGACACTCTGAATTTTCTGCATGAAAGGCACGTGCAATTGGCACAGTCCTTGGACAGCCACACATAATAGTGAGAAGCAGCAGAATTAGTTATGCCTAGCAAAGGCATTAGGAAGGAAGTATAGAAGGTCAGAGTGGTGAAAGCAGTAGTAGAAAAACAGGACAATTTTCATCTAAAAGATTCTGGGTTCAATATGCGGCATTTCCATTTTTTAAAGAATTTTTTAAAAAAGTTATTAAGGTTAGACTTAACAATTGTGAAAAAAAACCTTGGCAATGTACATAGACAACCAATTACAGATAGTCCTCAACAGGTCAAGATAACAATGGAACAACAACAACAACAACAACAAAGCTATTATGACCTAGATTTGAAGTTCCAATCAGTGGTGGGTTTCAAATAATTCCACCACCGGTTCACCGAAAATGTGAGTGCGTGCATGTGCGTGGCTGCTGTGCATGTGCATGCACGGGGCTTCCATGCATGCACATGACTTCCATGGATGCATACACATACGGCTTCCGCCACATGGTGAGGGTCGACCGAGCAGCCACCCTGTGACGGCCCTTCAGTCGAATGCCTTACATTCACAGGCAGCCGCGGTGAGCAGAATGGGTGAGGTGTGGATATCAGCTGGGCCGCGTGGCCGTCATGGTAGGCTGCGATGAAGGCAGGCAAGCTGGTGGTGCCACGTGGGATGGTGGGAGGCAGCTAGCTAGGCTGATCAGGACCGCTCAATTGGGGCGCGGGCACCATGTTGGAAGGCAGGCAAGCTGGCTGGCCCACAGAGACCATGTGGTCAATGGCATGTGAGGGCCAAACAGAAACAACAGCTATGCCGGGAAGGTGAGATGAGAAATAACTGGGTGGGGTGGGGCAGCTGGGCACGGCGAGCGGGCAGGCGAAGCGAGCGGGGGCAGGGCCAGCCAATGGTGGGATTTGCCAGTTCTCTGAACTGCTCAAAATTTTCACTACTGGTTCACCCGAACTGGTGTGAACCGGCTGAAAGTTACCTCTGGTTCCAATGACTCCTCCTCCTCTTTACTTTACTTTACTTTACTTTATTGTTATTGCACCTCGTACAACGAAATTAAATGCCATCTTCAGTGTACATTATAACTATAAAAATAAAACACAAACACACATCCTTCACATTCTATACAATTGAATTGAAAACTCGATATTGCATTAGTATTGCACTACACAGTAGAATTCAATATACTGCCCTGGGATAGAAGCTGTTTTTCAGCATATTTGTCCTTGTTTTTATTATCCTGTACCATCTGCCAGATGGTAATAGTTCAAAAAAAGGGTGCCCAAGAATGTTTTGAACTTTCTTAAGGCAGCAGGAGCTATAAAGCTCTTCTAAAGAGGGGAGAGGGCAACCAATAATCCTCTGGGCAATGATGTTAACCCTTTGGAGTGCTGTCCTATCTGCCACTGTGCAATTGGCCATACACAGATGCAATAATTTAAAACCAAGACATCCTCCCATAGACATCTGATAGCATTTTGGGAGCTCAGCAACAAGCTCAATTTTATGGCCATTTGCAGTGTCCTGCAGTCATTTTCACAATTTACTATGGTTTTGTTTTGCTGGAAACCAGCAGTTACTTCTAGTAATTCTTACTTCTTACTTTCTGTCAAAAAAATGTCTCTTGTAGACAATGGATTCAGTTAGCAACCATGGTGTTTGTTTAATGACCATTGCAAAAAATGTCATAAACTTGTATCCATCACACGACTAGCTTAATGACCAGCATAATTTACAACCATAATTCCAGACTCAGCTATGGTTGTAAATTGAGGACTAATTGTAATTTCCCTACTGAAGTATGTTAAATAGCGATGCACAGAATCTTCCAGTGAATAATTAATCAATTGAGTGTTATGTAGTGGATTGAATGAAGTCACAAAACTATGTAGCCAATCATATTTCACTACATTGTGATCTCATGAAGGGCAACTCCAGTGGTGGGTTTCAAATTTTTTTACTACCGGTTCTGTGGGTGTGGCTTGGTGGACGTGGCTTGGTGGGCATGGCAGGGGAAGGATACTGTAAAATCTCCTTTGCCACCCCACTCCAGGGGAAGGTTACTGCAAAATCCCCATTTCAAATTGTTTTGCAATCTTTTTGCAACTAGTAATAGAAATGATGCACATTTTGACCCAAATATTGAGTATGATTATCCAGAGTAATTTTGCAGGAGTAATTGTAAAGCAATGAACCCATGTCATGAATACATGTGTGGAGTATTTATTTTATGGCCAAGAAGTTAATATGGGCCATTTCACACATTATGTGTAATGTATATGCATGAAACAAAAAGATGTTTAGAAATGAAACTATTATAGAGGCACACCCATTGGAGTGTGAGAAATGGCTGTGACTCTTCACCAAGGATACAGTATGTTTATTGATAAATCTGGTTTTACTATTAAGTTTGTGAAGATTCCAATTACCAACATTTGTAATTTGAGGCTGTATTATTATGGAAGTAATAACTAACAGCTAACACCATTCCCAGACTGTCAAATTAGTTTTTTTTTTTTAAAAAAAAAATTAGGTTAACGTCAAGCAAAATGTTTTTTTTTATTCCCTTCTGAAATTTCCATTAGGTTTGAAAACATCTTTTTCTGATTAGGTCACTGGAAGTCCACTGACTTATCTGCCTTACTGTTGTGTTTGGCAGTAAGGCAGTTTTTCTTTTCCTCAAGAGTATTCTTAATTTTAGGAACCATTCTAGACCTTGTTTTGATTTTAAACATAGTTTCAGGATACTAAGATTCCAGCATCTGCTACCAGAAAACTGAATTGTATCAGATGTGATCCCATACTAGCAGTAAAATCTTGGCAAGATGCCTCATTCACAAGACTCAGTGTTACCTCTTCTCTGTGGCCGAGAGGACAGCCTGACTTTTAAATGCTGGTTTGCACTAGAAGCAAAAATATTATGAAAATTTTAATCCTAATGTTCTACCCTACAGGTAGTCCTCAACTTACAATTATTCGTTTAGTGACTGTTCAAATTTACAACGGCACTGAAAAAACTGACTTTTGACTGTTTTTCACATGACCGTTGCAGCATCCCCATGGTTGCATGATCAAAATTCAAATGCTTGATAACTGAACTGATTCACATTTATGACGGCTGCAGTGTCTCGAGGTCATGCGATCCCCTTTTACGACCTTCTGACAAGCGAGGTCAATGGGGAAGCCAAATTCACTTAACAACCGTGTAACCAACTTAACAACTGTGGTGATTCACTTAATAACTGTGGCAATAAAGGTCGTAAAATGGGGCAAAACTCACTTAACAACTGTCTTGCTTAGCAATGGAAAATTTGTGGTCGTAAATCGAGGATTACCTGTACTATATCTAGGAGTGGAGGACCTGTTGTTTTCTTTTGCTACTGAGGCTTGGTTTTGTAATTCGAAGCCTCTGAGGTCTCCCTTTCCTCCTTTAAAATATTGATGAAATTAAAATTCAGCGTTTGGTATTAGTGTTGCTATAAAGGTCTATGACAGTGATGGTGAAACTTTTAGACACCAAGTGCCCAAACGGTGTGCAGAGGCCCAAACTGAAAGGTGTGCACGTGCACGTGCATACATGCATGTGCGGACATGCATGGATGTGTGCATGCATGGACATCAGTGGTGGGTTGCTCCTGTTTCTATCTGGTTCTATAGAACCGGTAGTAAAACCAATGGGAGACTCCGCCCACCCGGCACGACATCATCATTGGTTATCTGCGGATGCGCAGAAGAGCGCGCACGTGATCCCGCTGTGAACCAGTAGTAAAGGTAAATGGAACCAACCCCTGATGGACATGTGCGGATGCACGCATGCACAGACAGCGCTGACTTTCTCTCGGCTTGTCGTTCGTTCAGAACTGCGATAGGAAATAATCACCAGTAACACACAGAGAATCAGGGTTTACTTTGGCAATGATAAGCTTGCAGTCAAAAGTAAAGTACAAGTCGGTGTTTTGGTTCAAAGTCAGCGCTGGGTGTAATCACACCACAGCGCTATTTAACAAAAACTCAGCCCCTTAAACATACATCCGGTGATTATCAATCAAGCACCCCCCACTCCCTTAACAGTAACAGCTGCGAGCAGCGAGGACAGCAGAATCGGAGAGGCCTAGCAACGTCATCAATCATTGCCCTGAATGCTGCTATCCAGGAACTGTTTGTGTGTTCGCTGTGGCTGCTTATCTCCACTCCTTCGTCTCCCACACCCCCCATTGATGGCGAGCTCCGGCAGGACTCAACACATGTGCAGACACATGCGTGGACATGTGGGCATGCAGAGACCCAAAGATCAACTGGCCGGTGGGAGGCGGGGCATCCCAACACCGGCAACACAGCAGGAGGTAAGATATTTTTCTTTTGTGACCTTCTGTTTTGCTGTTTTCAGGGAAACAGAAGCTCACAAAAGAAACACTATGGAGATCTGACCTGGGGTGATGGCGCACATGCCAGCAGAGAGGGTTCTGCGTGCCATGTCTTGGACGCGTGCCATAGGTTCACCATCACGGGTCCATGAGATCCCAGAGCAGAATGAGAAGATCATCCTTTTCTCCCTCTTCCAACTCTGGATTCACCCAAGCTGTCTTTCTGTGCTTTGAAATAGTGGCTTCCACAGGTGTTGCTGTTCACAGCTCAGAATAAGCAATTAATATCTACAATATGTTAGTTCTGTAGAACAAATGCATTGGAGTGCTAGTCTGTAGTGTTCTGGCATAATTCAGGACATGCGAAGAAATAAATAATAATTAATCTCTTAACTGTTTGTGGTCTGTGATTGATTTGTTTTAAGATTGGTTATTTGCATGCATCTAACTGAATACTAAATATAATGCTTTCCATTCTGTGTCTATGTGTGCGTTCATGTAAGTATGTATGCATATCTGTGTAATACATACAATATGCATACAATATTAAAAATAGAATAATGTAATGAAGTTGAATTTTATACTAATAAAATTAGGCTTGCTGCACTCTGGAAATGTGTAAAGTCTCCTCTAGGTGAGATGTGTTGTATATAAATTTAATAAATAAATAAATCCATCCAGTGACTATCTCTTGACCTGGCCTATCTTGAAGAGGTAATACCTGTTCAGGAAATCCTAAGCGGAATAATACCAGCCTTTGTTAAGTTATAGCACAGTGCAGGGGTGGGTTCTAACTGGCTTTACTACCGGTTCTCTTTGTGCGCGTGCTTTGCACGCGATCGCCTCTTCGACGCAAGTGCATTGCGAATCTGCCCAGCTGAGGTGCGGCAATCCATTCTGCCGCACCTCTCAGCTGGGCGAAAAAAGAAGAAATATAAGATTGGAATAACGTGGGGGCGCGGCAGGAGGGCCCAGTTCCCGAAGAAAGAGAACCAGTTTGGTGACGTAATAACGTCACTGCTACCGGCTTGGCCAAACCGGGCCGAACCGGGAGCAACCCACCACTGGCACAGTGTACTTTATTTATATATCTATTGCCCATCCAGGTGCCTTATTCACACAAGAGCAGTGAGGAGCAACCCTTCTGCTCTGTAAAACCCTTCTGTTCATGAAAACGGATATAAAGATGAACTGGTCTTCAGATCCAAATTGCACAATAATGTCTGGACCATCCCTACCAGCTTTCATTCTCACCCCAGAGTCTTCAAGAAATACCGTTTGATTGATTCAGAAACGGAATTAGTTAAAGATTGTATGATTAAGTGGGCACAGAATTTTGAAGAACCAGTGATGCTGGAAACTTGGGAAAAAATTTGGGTTCAGAATGTTAAATTTACACAGTCGCAAAACCTGAGAGAAAATTTTTATAAAATGTTTTATAGATGGCATTTAGATCCTAAAAAGTTGTCATGTATGTACCCTAATGTTCAGCCAAAATGTTGGAGATGCGAATGTTTGGATGCTACGTATTATCATGTATGGTGGACCTGTAGGAAAGTTAAGGCTTTTTGGATAAAAATTTGGTGGGTCATGCAGAATGTTTTGAAGAAAAAAATTCAATTTTCTCCACAATTGTTTTTATTGGGTATAGTTAAGGGTTTTACACGGGGTGAAACAAAACTAATATTGTATATGATAACAGCAGCAAGATTGTTGATAGGTAAATACTGGAAGAATGAAGCTTTGCCTACTATCGAGGAATGGACTTTGAAGATGGCCAGTTTTGCAGAGATGGCGAAGATTTCAGCGTATTTAAAAGATTGTTCACAAGAGACTTATGAATGGGAATGGAAAAGGTGGATAGAATATGTTCAGAACAAATATCAAACTAGAAAGTATCAAATAGCTTTTATTTGAAAATAATGTATTAGAAATATTTTAATGTAAAGAGATAAAGAGGAAAAATTATATAGGGGGAGGGATGGGTTCAGGTTTATTTATTAGTGTTATTAGTTATGAGTATGTAATAGGGAAGTCTGGGGGGGGAGGGTTAGGGAGGGTTAGGGAGGATGGGAAGTTTGGGGAGGGTGGTGGGGGGGTGAAAAAAGGGGTGAAAATGTAATTGTAAAACTTTTGCAATAAAAAAAAAAGAAATACCGTTTGATTCAGCTATATTTTTCGCACCATTCTTGATTAAAATTTGCGGTCTTAGAGGAAATGCTGTCGGAGTTTGCTGCTTCAGTTTCTATGTGATTTTTCTACAGGCCAAGCAAATTATTGCTTTTACTGTTCACATTTTTTCTCTAAAAAAAAAAAAAATCCCAAGGCAGTAAACAGAAGGAAATGAGCACGAAGAACAGTCTGTAATAAAAATAAAAGAAAGTAATAAAAAAAATGGTTGGGAGAATTAAAAAAAAATGTTAAAGGTTTTTGTTAAAAAAGAAAGCTTGAGGCCCTTGAAATAGATAGATAGATCAGGGGTGAAATGCTACCTGTTCGCTCCGGTTCAGGCAAACTGGTAGCGGCGGTGGCATGTGGTTCAGCGAACCAGTAACGGCAGTGGCGCATGGTTAAGCGAACCGGTAGTGGCGGCAGTGCAAGGCTCCGCCTATCCGCCTGAATGTCGTTACTTCTTGGTTTTAACCAGGAAGTAACCTGTTTTTTACCCTCTGCGCATATGCAGAAGGCTTTGCGCATTCGCAGAGGGTCTAAAATCGGACATGAAGTTGGTGCGTGCACTTCCAAACGGTAAGGAAGGTAAGTAGATTTCACTCCTGAGATAGATGATAGCTAGCTAGCTAGCTAGATAGAGGGCACAAATCCCTAAAATTTCTGTTTTGCCTTGCTTATTCATATCAGTCCTGACTGGGTGCAGACTGCAGGGCTGTTTACTGGAAAGCCAGTTTTTTTCCTAGAGACAGAGACATTGTCACATGGTCACCCCAGTTTGTCCCTGGGTTTGTTAAAAACCAACCAAGCTAATCCAGAGTAAGGAAAATCCTCTCTGAACATTTAGGTTTGTGTTCCATGGTGACCTCTCCTGTTAGAAAATTATTTGAACCAGTTGAGAGGGAAGCAGCAATGATGATTCTTCTGCTCTGAAGCCCTCTCTCTCCTTGTTCCACTAGAACAGGGGTTTCCAACCTTGGCAACTTTAAGACTTGTGGACTTGAGGAGGTTTGCTGGCTGAGGAATTCTGGGAGTTGAAGTCCACAAGTCTTAAAGTTGCCAAGGTTGGAGACCCCTGCGCTAGAAAAAAGGGCTTCTGAGAAAAGGAAACTTTAGAAGCAAATGCCTCAGTCCTCCTCCTACTAATGGAAGTCTCTGCCAGATCAATGTATCATTTATTTATTTATTTAATCATATATTTATTGTATAGCCACCCATCTCAACAAGAGACCTGTGGTGGTGAACAATGTTAAAATAAAAATTTAAAAAACGACAGCCACAAAGACAAAAATTAAAATACATAGCATCTGAGGAAAGTTGACAACTGATAATTATACAGCCAGGAGACGGATCCCTTCGCATGCTGGGGTACCCAGGTCTGGGCTGTATAAAAATATACAGTGGTATTTTAAAACAGTGAAGATATCTCAAGTTTCATCCATAGAGTTTGTTTGATTTAGTTAAGTGAGATAGGAATATGTGAAAAGAGCAAAATCAAAGAGTTTATTGATAAAGCAATGCTTTATCAGCAAGAGTTGCAACAGAAATGAAAATTAAGAGTGATAAAGGGAGAAGGAGAAAAAAAAATTCTAATATTTAGTTACTATGGCAGCATCCAGTGGTTGTCTGTTAACTCATTCTGTGATTATTTTCTGTATTAATTAGCTTCTCAACAGTCAAATTACTGCATTGGTTAAGATGCTTAATTTGGAGCACAGAGAACCAGGATTCTAAATCTGTGGAAGGGTACAGAAGCATTGACTCATCAAGATCTAACATTATTTCCTTTCTGTTCTTTGTCCAAGATGACTGTGAACAAAATGTTTAGAAGACCTTGAATTACAATAAACAGGTTCTTCACCAATGTAATATATTTTGACCAAAAAAGGTTAACGAGCAGATCAGATTGATTGTCCAACTATTAACAAGTCATAATTGTTTCAGTAACTTATAGAGAACTGTCCATGTAACTCACTAAGAGCTATATCTTGATTTTTCTTTGAGGAATCAATAATTAGATTTTTAAAAATGATCTGCTAAGAATTCTGCTGGAATGAAATATTCCATTCTCTGTGGGAATTAAAAATCTTCCAGAGAAGTTTTAGTGGTAACTATTTTGGCACCTAAATTGAAACTTGGTGTTTGTACTCTAAATTATGATGCCAACTATGAATGTATTCATTTTGTCACTTATTTCCAGAAATCTCTGCTTTTTAAAATTCTTGTATCAAATCAATATCTTTCTATTAAGCATCTTAATGACAAACACTCTTCTTCATGTAAGATTTTAAGAATATATTTCAAAATTAGAGTGTGATAAGGGCCTTGCATTAGATTATGTCTTACATGTGTAAGAGTCCATATTAGAGATTACATCATGACAATAAGAACAGCGAGTCATAGTTACCCATTCTTATTACATTTGCAGTTAGTTGGCTGGTGGGCAATTTAACTGATCTATTCCTTGTTGGGAAGGGACAAATCACAAGAATATCTCCAGGGCCATTGTGAAGGATATTATAGGCACCTGACAAATAAAATCCTTTGGATCTGCTCTGAGCCAGACTCCAGTTGGGAAGGTCCTGTTGAGTTGGCTGAGATGTGGTCTGGTTGTCCTGATATGGTTGGATCTGGGCAGTGGTAAACTCATTCTTGAATGAGATATTGGGTCCACAGTACAGTATCTGTTTTCTTTCCAAGCAACTGTGATTTGATAGAAGTCACCAACATCTGTCTTTTGTTATGCTCAGATTATTTGATTGACATCAGGCTAAGTGGTGCCACCAACATCTGCAGGGAGAATGGACTTTTTTGGTCAGTTTTCCCCAGGCATATAATGGATCCAATTAATTTACAGAGGTGCCTGGGAGATTCCTGAGACCATGGTGAGATTATCCTAGTGCCTGCAGGCTGTGTCTTGTTGGAGAACATACCAGTACTTAAACTTAATCACAATAACACTGAGTGACTGTGGGTAGAAAAACCTTTTAATTCTAGACATACAGGTTTTTTTTTCTTTTTTAAAATCTTAACTGTGTGAGGTTCCCAGAGTCACTTCTGTGAGATGGGCAGCTATAGAAATTGAACGAAAAACCTATAAATATTCCATCTTTGGTTCTTGTTGGGATCACATTAACTAATGGAAAGCTGAGTTATAACATAGGAGTATTCTTGGATTTACACTACAGATGTGCCAGTTACAACTAATAGAGAATTGAGAGTAATGTCACTTACAACCATTACCAGATCGGGAGGCTCTGCTTATAGTAACTTATAAATAGTTATGCAACCCTTATGCTTTTGTCAAATTTTATTGTGGTTCCTTTGTAGACAACATTTGAAATGCCTTTATTTTTTGTTATTTTTTTTTTGTTCCTCCCTGATTTTGGAACCAAAACTATTCTTTTTGGCAGTAGAAACCAAGTTGCAAGAGGGATCTCCACCTTGTACGCCATTGCTGATTATCACCAAGTCATTTTTTTTGAAGTTTTAAAATTAATCTATTATTAAGCAGTAAATGAAAGTGTAGGTGACTAATTAACCTATCACCAAGTCATTTCTGATAGGTTAAGGTAAATTCAACTCTTTCTATCCATTGGACAGAGCTGTGATACAATTATATTTCCCATTTTCTCTTTATAATCTACCTTAGTCCAGCTATTATGGTGCTTACCTTGAGGCTATTAATACTTGATTATTATTTAATCATAGCTTTTAAAAATTCTCTATGTATGAGACAAATGGATAAACAAGCTGTAGTGTTCTTTTTGTCTTAATATTAGCATTTGACTCTGTGTGGTCTGACATCTCTATTCTTTTGTCTGACAAATCTGTGCACTGACTTGTAAAAAAAAGAAGAAAAATCAATATTGTTTTCCCTGGCACATTCTCTGCAGTTGAGTTGATTTATTATCACTGTTCTTTTTCCCTTCTCTCTCCCTCTCTCCCTCTTTCTTTCTTTTTTTATCAGCCTCTTTCTATGGCTTTAGGGTTGAGTTCCTGATAATATCACAAAGTAGAAGACACTAAAAGAGTTTCCATGACCTTATCCCCTTTGTGATCTTGTCCACTATGATTGTGAACTGTAGCTATAAGGTGAACAGTGATTTTATCCGGAGTTCATGATCAGATTTATGTTCTTTTTGTGCCTGTGCCAGAAACAAGAGCAAAGTGGAACTATCAGGAGCTGCTTTATTTTTAAAGGAACAATCTAAATGCTACATTCCCTCTGTAACCCAGCCTAAATACAAGTGTCAGTTACAGCTAAGACTGAACAACCCTGAGCTGATATCCTTGTTTTGTTAAACCAAGACCTCTGTTTGGTCACTTCAACTTAGGCAATGGACTTTGAAGCTCAGTTGACCAATGCTTGCAAGCCTTATAGTAGTTGCTATTATAATCTCTCAAAGTAGGCATCACATTACAGCTTTATTTCCCTGTTCTATATGAAAATGGGTTGAAGACTTTACACATCATATAATTTAGAATGTGCTTTGCAATGTGTTTGCCAATTTAAAAATAGGAGTTCCTTAGGAGTTCCATATCTAAGGCAAATGCATTGCAAATGGGGGGGGGGAGTCACAGAAAGTTGAGTTTTTATCAAAACAATGAAACGTGCAGTGACATCATCATGCATGCCCCACCTGTCATGCCTTTAGCAATAGCAATAGCACTTAGACTTATATATCACTTCATAATGCTCTACAGCCCTCTCTAAGCAGTTTACAGAGTCAGCATATTGCCCCCAACAATCTGGGTCCTTTATATCAAAATACAAGTACAAAAAAAAGGGCCGAGTCACAATTTACCATTTGATCCCCTCACAGATGCATATGCTTTTGGAATTTTCTAGAGATGAGTTATAATTCTGAAACCTGGAATTAAAGATAATTTTTCACCTAACCTTAGTATCAGTTTCAAAGAAGATCATGTGATTTTTTTTAAAAAAAACCAATCCCTTTCTTTCCTAAAATGCACTTAAAAATGCATTTTAGACCTAAAATGTAGAATATTGCATCCATGTCAAATGCACCTTGATCTGTTCCCCCCAAAAAATTACAATTTAAAAGATAAAAAATATAAACTAAAAATAATAAAAAAATAATGCTAAAAAGAAAAACAGAAAAGAAAGTACAAGTAAAACTATAATAAAGAAAAACAAAAGCAAAATATGAAGAAATGATTCTCCCTTTTAAGAGAAGTATAGAACTCTTCTTCCCACAGCCCATCTGTCAGTTGTAAATAATTCCTTAAAACCTTATCATTTCAGTTTTAATCAGCAAAAAATTAAGATATAATCATTCATATATCTTCCCTTTTACTTTTAACAATCATGATCTTTAGTCCCTTCAAATATTGTCCTGGAACTTGATTTCATTTCCTTTTTTTCCTTTGTCCCTTTCTCACAAAATTCTTCAAACTTGGAAATCTGATTTAGGAAGATTATCCAGGTCTCTTCGTTTCTCATTCGTATATCCCTCTTAATTATTAAAGATATCAGTCAACTTCTTTTATATTACCCCCAGGCCGTGGACTTCCCCCTGATTAATTAATTAACTGATTGATTAGATGTATTCGCCAACAGAACTTCTTATTCTGCGAGACTCCCCCCTCTCGCAGGTGTGGCGCTCCACTTTATCAAGGGCCTACCTTTATGACGGGCTTTGGCACCCCGAGAGATGGCATGCTGCAAAAAGGGGATTGAGGGGTTTTTTAGGGAAACTTTTTGATAGATTTTTAAGGGATTTTAAGGGGTGGGAGGGTTGTGTGGGTTTGGGGGTTAACCCACGGGGGGAGGGGTCCGGCCCAGCTGTCAGTGGGGCCACGGAGGGTGCGGATTCTGGGGGTAAGGGGGACATCAGAGTCCATTCTGTCAAGGGCTTTTCTATCAATGTGTTGAGTGGGAGGGGCAGATATGGCGGGAGCAGGGGGCCGCATCATGTGGTGGGGGCGCGCACTCGCTATCTTCGAGCGGTGGCACGCCCCGGTCCCCATAGCCCTTCTCGCACCCCAGGCTGTTCAGACTCTCAGGGCCCGAGCCTTCGGCTGCTGTCGTGCAATGCCAGGTCTGTGGTAAATAAAGCCCCCCTCATTTGCGATCTTATTCAGGAGGGGGGAGCGGACCTGGCAGGTATTACGGAGACCTGGTTGGGCCATGAGGGGGAGGTTTCCCCTCGTGGATATGTGCCCACCAGGTTTCCGAGCATTCCATCAGCCAAGAGCTCAGGGCAGGGGCGGGGGGGGGGTGGCGGTTATTATAAAGGAAAGTCTTGATCCGAGGGAGACCACTGTTCCACAGATAGCCGGATGTGAGTCCCTTTTTGTGAAGTGGGGTCATGGAGTACAGATGGGCTTGTTGATCATGTACCTGGCTCCCTGCTGCGTGGCAATGGCCCTGCTCGAGCTGCTCAACGTCATAGCTGAGGTGGCGGTTGGTACCCCCAGACTTTTAGTCATGGGGGATTTCAACCTGCCATCTGTCGGCGAAATGTCTGAGGTGGCTCGAGAGTTCATGGCTTCCATGACGGCCATGGACCTTACTCAGTTAATTCATGACCCTACTCACACGGGTGGACACACTCTGGACTTAGTTTTTGTCTCTGGTAAGTGGTCGAGTGGCCTTGATACAGGGGATATAGTCATTGAACCCTTGTCATGGTCTGACCACTTGCTCCTTCGATTGGACTTTCTAACCGCTGCACCCCGCCGCAGGGAGGCGGGACCGACCAGGTGGTTCCGCCCCAGGCGCCTGATGGACCCTGATAGGTTCCAGATGGAGCTTGGGCCATTTCCTGAGACTCTGGCTCATGACTCGGCTGAGGACCTGGTGGCCGCCTGGGATAGTGCGGCTGCCGGGGCCTTGGACCGTGTCGTGCCTTTGCGGCCTCTGACCCGGCACCGAACTCACCTAGCTCCTTGGTTCTCCAAGGAGCTCAGGGAGATGAAGCGCCGGAAAAGACGCCTGGAGAGTAGTTGGAGGACCAGCCGCTCCAAATCCAACCGAACACTGGTGAGGTCTCATATTAAGACCTACCTAGTGGCGATAAAAGCGGTGAAATCTAGCTATTTTGCTGCTCTTATCGCGTCATCAGATAATCGCCCGGCCACCCTGTTTAGGGTGACCCGCTCCCTCCTCCATCTGGAGGTGTGGGAGGACCCCTTACAGGGCCGAGCTGAGGACTTTGTGCAGTATCTGTATGACAAAATCGCTCAGATTCGGGAAGGGCTGGCCTCTGACTGGGTATGTCCGGACGGGATGACTGAGGCAGGTCTTGAGAGTGTTATCTGGGGGGAGTTCGATCCTGTGGCTCCCGAGGACATGGACAGGGTCCTGGGACGGCTGAACGCGACCACATGTTTATTGGACCCGTGTCCCTCCTGGTTGGTACTGGCTTCCCGGGAGGTGACATGAGGCTGGCTCCAGAAGATTGTTAACGCTTCTTTGAGTGAGGGGGTCCTGCCGGCTGCTTTGAAAGAAGCGGTTGTGAGGCCCCTCCTCAAGAAGCCCTCTTTGGATCCGGCTGTTTTGGCTAACTATCGTCCAGTCTCCAACCTTCGCTTCGTTGCGAAGGTTGTTGAGAGTGTGGTAGCGCAACAGCTTCCCCGGTACCTGGATGAAGCTGTCTATCTAGACCCGCTCCAGTCCGGCTTCCGGCCTGGGCACAGCACGGAAACGGCATTGGTCGCGTTGGTGGATGATCTCTGGAGGGCTCGGGATAGGGGTTGCTCCTCTATCCTGGTCCTGTTAGACCTCTCAGCGGCTTTTGATACCATCGACCATGGTATCATGTTGCACCGGTTGGCGGGGTTGGGGTGGGGGGCACCGTTCTGCGGTGGTTCTCCTCCTACCTCTCTGACCGGTCGCAATCTGTGTTGACGGGGGCAGCGGTCGACCCCGAGGCACCTTGCTTGTGGGGTGCCACAAGGGTCAGTCCTCTCACCCCTTCTGTTCAACATTTATGTAAAGCCGCTGGGTGAGATCATCCGTGGCTTTGGGGTGGAGTTCCATCAGTACGCTGATGACACCCAGCTGTACATCTCCACCCCAGGCCACCCCAACGATGCCCTTGAAGTGATGTCCCAGTGCCTGGAGGCCGTGCGGGCCTGTATGGGGAGAAACAGTCTCCGACTCAACCCCTCCAAGACCGAGTGGCTGTGGCTTCCAGCGTCCCGATATAGCCAGCTGATGCCATCGCTGGCTATTGGGGGCGAATCACTCGCCCCCACGGAGAGGGCTCGTAACTTGGGCGTCCTCCTGGACGCACGGCTGTCTTTAGAAGATCATCTGACGGCCGTGGCCAGGGGGGCTTTTTATCAGGTTCACCTGATACGCCAGTTGCGCCCCTTTCTAGATCGGGACTCTCTATGCACAGTCACTCAGGCGCTAGTCACTTCCCGCCTGGACTACTGCAACGCTCTCTACATGGGGCTCCCCCTGGGGTGCACCCGGAGGCTCCAGCTGGTCCAGAACGTGGCCGCGCAGGGGATTATGGGGGCGACGAGGCGCTCCCATGTGACACCTCTCCTGCGTGAGCTGCACTGGCTCCCGGTGGTCTTCCAGGTGCGCTTCAAGGTGTTGATGACCACCTTTAAAGCGCTCCATGGCTTAGGGCCGGGGTACTTACGAGACCGCCTTCTGCCACCAATAGCCTCCCACCGGCCAGTACGCTCGCACAGAGTGGGCCTCCTCAGGGTGCCGTCCGCCAGACAATGTCAGCTAGCGACCCCCAGGGGGAGAGCCTTCTCTGTGACGGCGCCTCACAGTTGTTCCACCCTCTGGAACAATCTTCCCCCAGAGTTACGTACAATAACAGACCTCCGGATTTTTTGTCAGGCCCTGAAAACCTATTTATTTCAACTAGCTGGGCTGGCTTGAGTTAAATTTTAAATTGATTTTAAATTGGGTTGTTTTAATTTACGGCCAAAATATTTAATTATTTTAATACTGTTTTTAAATTTTGTATGCTCTGTTTTTTACTTTGGCTGTTCACCGCCCTGAGTCCTATTTGAAGAAGGGCGGTATAGAAATGGAAATAAATAAATAAATAAATAGATAAATAAATAAATAAATAAATAAATATATAGGTTGGACTAGAAGAGCTCCAAGGTTCCTTCCAACTCTGTTATTCTATTCTATCCAGTGTAGCATCATTTACCATATAATTTTTGTGGCCCGACATTTTTAAATCCGTTTTCAGATCAGTTTCAAGCTTTCCAGAAATAACTTGTTCCTCTTTCATAATATCTTTTAAACACAGCTATAGATGCAGATACTTTACAAGTCTATTGTTCAAAAATATTCTTTTATACATCCAATGTTAAAATACTTTGCTTCATTCTGTCTTAGTAGCTCAAATCTAATTGTTCTTCTGCTTTAATTGTAATCCTTAACTCCTTCTCTTGTCCAACCTTAGAAGTTACATCCTATCAAGTTTTTTTTTTAAAGAATTCAAAACAAAAGTATTTTCTCATTGGAAGGATTTCAGTAATTAATTCCAGTTTGTTATTTCAGATCCCTCTGAACTTTTAGTTTATTTGTAACTTGGCAAAAACCAAAGTCTAATTGCCCTTTTTGTTATTTATTAGAAAATATTTTATGTTCTTAAATTTGTATTTAAAACTTCTTTCACTAAGGATTGAAGGAAACTAATCCAGTGCTGTAAATTTTGCAAATGGAAAGGTTCCTATAACTGAAAAGCAGTTAAGTAATATCCAAAAGTAATTAGAAAAGGAAGCATGCACTTTCAGTGTCTTTTTTGAAAGTGTCAAGCATGGTTTGAGAAACACAGTTATTCACTTGTGTCCCAGATCTTTGGAAACCCACCAGTGACTGCTGTCTTGTGGTCTCCTCATGAGGAGCAACTGTCTAGAGCACTTGTGGGCAATCTTAAGTACTCTCCTTGCCCAGAAAAGAATTGAAAGTTCTACTTGCCAGATGTTCATTCCATCTTCAGTTTGCTGTTTCTTCCCTGGAAATCCAAATTCATCTTGAAGTTTCTGTAATTGAGATTAATATTGATTTTGAATTGTTAATTTTCTTTTAAAAATTGGGATGCTTGCTTATCAGAAAATAAGTAAATCACCAGTAAAATTATAACATACATAAACAAAAAATGATCTCAAATGAAAAGCTTCCTCTCACTTGTCCAAATTTGAGTGAAATCTAGCATATAGTTTGGCATGTCCCTCAAAATGGTACATAATGAACTGAACAAAACTAAAAATATAATTAAGGATCCAAATTCTATTTGAAATGAAATAAAATAATGTATTTGATGTACTTATAATATGCTCTCCTATGTTAATCACATTGCCCAGGTGAAAAATTATAAATGCAAACAATTTTTTAAAAGCTTCATGTGTAATCCTTTCAGATATTCCAAACTCAGAAACAGAGCTTTTCCCCCCACAATCAAGACCTTTAATTTGAAGCTACACATTTGTTATCAAGCTCTGTTGTTCACACACACACACACACACACACACACACACACACACACACACAGTGTTTGAAAAGGTGGCTAAATTGGGTTTTTGGGGGGAGGTAATAAAATACTCTGCAAACAGTTTATCTGATCAATGGGAAATGCATTTACAAGCTGCTCTGGGTTAATGTGCTGAACACAGGGAAAGAATAACTTATTGACTTCTGAAGAGTGATGTTGGTTCAGGTTTTTCTGAACAGCATAATATACAAGCATATAAAGAGAATGGTGAGGACACGACCCGCAATTCACTGCACTCATTGGTTGGTTGAAATGAATCAGATAAAAGTTGCATTCAACATTTAGAAATGCTTAAGTCATAGCCCTGACCTTGTTCTATTCATGTCGACTGTGGTTAATTGAACTACTTGAATTCCGGGGCCAAGACAGCAGTAGGAGCAACCCTAGAGTCCTTTCTGAAGCACCTCTGGCTGGTATTATTTTTCAAGCACAACTGAGGCTTTGTAGGTGCAAGTTAATGAATGCTGAG
The DNA here is from genome assembly GCF_029215685.1 of Pituophis catenifer annectens. NCBI lineage: Eukaryota > Metazoa > Chordata > Lepidosauria > Squamata > Colubridae > Pituophis > Pituophis catenifer. The sequence goes on from NW_027256883.1 coordinate 90,368,294, forward strand.
CTGTATCTGCTGCACCATATTATTTTGGGCAACGAAGTGCAATAATTTCTTCCTGTATTAAACTTAATTTTAAGATCAAGAGATCTAAAATTGAATATTCAGATGGATTAATCCAGGGCTCATGGAGGTAGTGTTATCAAAGTCTGGAACAGATTAGTTATAGGTTTTGAAGTCGGATAAAAGGCACAAGTCTAGGAGTAAAGTCATACAAACATCAGGACAAAGAGCTGAGATAGCAAATGCTTAAGATGAACAAACTGATGTGTTTTCTGAAGTCATTCATTATCTGATTTCCCTTTGATCTTGCTATCATTTTCAGTGATGTTGAAAGGTAGAGTGGAAACAATCTCATCAGTGCTTCTTTGGTGAAGATTTTGAGCCTGTGAGAAAGACAGAGTGCACCAATAATTAAACTAGGATTATCTACAGTATATCCAAGGACATAATTTTGAAGTTGGCCTTCTATAAAACAACAGGTTTTACCTTATTTGTTTAATGCTATGTCAGAATGGTCTATATCAGTATTTCTCAACCCCAGAAACTTTAAGATGTGTGGACTTCAGCCTCCAGGATTCCCCAGCCAGCATGAAATCCATATATCTTAAAGTGGAGGTTGAGAAACACTGAATACAATCAGGCCATTCAGAAAGATAGGATAAAAGAGTCATCCTTTTTTTTCTTTTTTGAGACTTAATTAGCTAAAATATGAAATATAATTATTGTTAAATGCTCATTTGTCTAAATTTATACCTGGTGTTTCCTACAAAAATTCATGGATGCTAATAATAGGATTCCCTGCTATTTTATATCCACAGTTAATTCTGGAAGTTAGCAATGAATCCCAAAACTCCTAGGGAATTTTATGGCTGAGTGAGGGCTTGGGCTGTGATCTTATCAAGCCTAGGCCAACTCTTTGTAGAATGGTGGCATTTTCAGTTTAGACTTTAGTTTCAATAGAATGAGGGTAGATATTTAAGGTATGTTATAATGACTGAGAGATTCAAATGAAAATAGATGTGTGAACAAGTTTATTATCAAATTAAAGCTCAGATTTAACAGTACTTCCCTGAAACTATCCAATTCTTATTTTATTTATTTCTATAACAGCTTGACATAGCTAGATGGCATCCAATTTAAAAGATACCTTAAATCATCATTTTCTTCTCAGGATTGAGAAACTGCAATGAAACTTGGTACACATACTTTTAACACAATTCCTACCTTAAAGTTCAGAGGTAAATCCTTTAGCCAAGAAAGCAATAATAACTGTCTGATCTGCCACTGCTCAACCCTGCTGCTCTGTTTAAGCTGAAAAACCTCACCACAGTGTGTGTGTGTACATATATATGTATATAACAGAATAAGAATTGGAAGGGACCTTGGTAGTCCAACCTCCTGCTCAAGCAGGAAACCCTATATCATTTCAGACAAATGGGTGTCCAATCTTTTCTTTAAAACCTCCAGTGCTTTAATGCAGTGTTTTAACACACAGTGTAGGTGTATATATCTGTACTATTTATATATCTGTACATATGTGTATATATCTCTACACTATACACACACACATATACATATATAGTGAAAGAGAGATATGGAATAAATTATTGTCGGGACATTAAAAGGATTTCATTTCCTTGAGCATACATATGCATTCTGCTGCGACATGTCCTCTTTGCCTCCTAGTGTAGCCATTGATCCACAGCCTTTATAATGAAGTCTAATAACAACTCTATTACTGCTGGCCTCCTGATTGGCTTAGGCGCCTACAAAATTAGCTACAAAGAAGCCAGCTTGTCAATATTAATTCCACCACAGAGATTACTTGTTATGGTAGAACAAAGGTGTTCTGGCTCAAGCTGAACAACTTAACTCCTTGTCTCATAAAATTTAAGCTGCTATTGATCGCTTTCTTCTTTTGTACTGAAGGATTAAACCCACCCGGGCAAGGGTGTGCCTGCATGCCAAGGAGTGGATGTGTGTTTGTGCGCCCTCCCCCAGACACCCCCAGACCTAGAATCACTCTTCTTCTGCATTCCCCCAAACCACCAGCTGCCCCCTCTCCTCATCCGTCTCTCTCCCCCCCTCCTTCTCAGCCCCTTCTCCCTGGCTAAGAATCATTCAGTAGCATGAAGCAAATTAAATCAATGGATTTGCCCTAGCAGATGGGTGCTTTAACAGTCAGTTAGCCTTTAGATAATTGAGGCGTTGACTCTGGAATCATAAAATGGATGGCTCGTTTGTACATTTTACTGAAATAGATCTCGCTGAGGTTAAATAAATGAAATCCCATTTGTCAGGCAGTAATAAATGGCCTCTCCTTCGGCAAACAGCTCTGTTTGGCCTAATAAATACTGGGATGTTACAATGCTCCTCCCTTGATAGGGTTATGGCTTAATGAAATGGTCTTTCCTCTGCTTGTTTTTGCCTCCTCCTGCACCGTGTGATAAGTAGCGAACCACCGAAGCTTGTAATTACAATCTTACAGAGAACCCGGCCAATCTGTATATAAATCTCACCATCCAATTACAAGATGTAATAATTTTGCAGTCAAGCTGGTAATGAGGTCTAATACTCATGCATGTGATAATCCCCCCTGGATGCTGACTCTATCAGATGTTAGCTTTGTAATTATACTGGCAGAAAATCATTATTTCATGTTCAGCAGAAAAATGAGGTTGGTGGGAAGTTAATTTTCTCTATGCTCTGTGAAGCATAGACAAAATTTTAATGATTTAATCATTATGGTTATCCCTTTTGCAATTGACCCGTGTTACTTGGGTAGAAACATTGGCACATTTAAAAGTCCCTGTTACCCGATAAAGCTCGCCAGGTATGCAGCTTTTAATGTAAGAATAACACTATACAATTAAACTATTAACCTTCTTGATAGGGGGAAAAATCCATACTTTTCATTATTTACAGATAGGATTCACCAGCATATTTATGTCCAGATCTCAGTGCAATAATTGGCTAATTAAAAGAATAACATTTTAATTATGATGTACGTCCACTCATTTTCTTTGTTTGCAGCACTATTTTAGTAGCTCTTTTGTTCTACCAGGTTGAATATATGATGTTGCTAGTGGTAGTATGATCCACTAACATAACCCCAAATCTGCTATTTATAATCAACAACATGTATGTGCATGTGCACAGAAACATATACATGCACACTTAATTCCATAAATTAAAAAAAAATATGTACTTTGCCTCCTCCAAAGCTCAAGGCTGCTTATGTCAAGTGAAAGTAATTTCTTTTTATAAAATTGTGCAAGTACCTAAAATGTAATTTTGAAAAGAAAAAAAAAAAGAAAAAGAGGAGGATTCAGTCTCACTGTTCATAGCACGTATGTGAGAGATGGAGCAGAACTGTGTGAAAGCTGAAATGATCTTGGCCAATTCGTAGTATTAGATTATGTCTTCCACATTCTATATTCGGGTACGGATAGTTCTCAACTTTGAACCATTCATTCAGAGATTGTTTGAAGTTACCACAGCATTGAAAAAAGTGACATGACGAGTCTTCACATTTAGGAGAGTCATAGCATCCCCACAGTCACATGATCAAAATTTGGGCACTTGGCAACTGGCATATATTTATGATGATTACAGTATCCTGGGGCCATGTGATCGCCATTTGCAACCTTCCCAGCCAGCTTCCAACAAAAGTTAATGGAGGAAGCTGAATTCATGTGATTCACTTAACAACCATGACAAAAAAGGTCATAAAATCAGATGCGATTCATCTAATATCCACGTTGCTTAGAATTGAAAATCTTGTCCCTGTTGTGGTCATAAGTCAGTCATAAGACGGTCATAATACTACCTGTATTGGCTGTTTTATTAAAATTATGGACTTGTAAAACTATATCTTTCATTGTGACATTGAGGAGCAATCCTGGAAAATGGTAGACTATCCACAGCATGTTTAACAATTGCTTCTGTTTTGACTGTGATCATGGGCAGCGATGTTGTGATTTCTGATGGGTGGCTCAGTCTCAAGAGTTTGGGTGTGTATGTGTCTTTTGGTGAGCATCAGGGATAGGGCCTATTAGAATCCTTAACTTTCTTATTGTGGGGGCAGAAGTGCTCTCTCCCACCGGAACAGGAAGAATCAACCAGGGTTGGTATCATTTGGGATGTTGGGCTTCTACCTTCTCAAATTATATATGGAGCAAGTCAATAGAAAATATTCTATCCCCTTCCTGGATGCAACCAAAAGAATGATCAGGCACAGTCTAGAAACCCCATAAAGAAATGGCATGCGATTCCATTTTTGATAGTTTTCTTGTGATACAACTGCTCTAGTCTTAAGGACTTTTAATTAGCAAAATAAGTATACATGAATATAAATCCTCTTGGGGTTTGTATATCTGGGTCCTCCTGGACCTCAGCTCTTTTGCTTTGCCTTGTTATGTGGCACACTGATGTTGCAACTATTCTAATTCTCTCCTGGGGCCCATCAATATAGCTGTGACTGAAAGAAATACTTTAGCAAGAGGATTTTTTTTTATATCCCCAACGGTGCAAAACTCTGAGTAATTTCTGTCACCTATTTCTGTCATTATGGTTTTAAACTCCATCCATGGAGAAAGTTTTGTTCCCAGTTCTCTTAAACTCCTTTCTCTAGTTCAGTGGTGGGTTGCTACCGGTTCAGTCCGGATCTTGCAAACAGGTAGTAATGGCGGTGGGAGGCTCTGCCCACCTGCCGGACATCATCACGGATGCTCTGTGCATGTTCAGAAGCTTCTGCACATGTGCAAAATCGCCACACACATGCTCCCATTGCAAACCGGTAGCAAGGTAAGTAGAACCTACCCCTGCTCTACTTGGTGCACAGCCTTGCTTCAAAAGAGAACATCTGTTTGAACTGGCCAGGGAGGACCTTTAAAAAGTAGCTCTATCTAGAAGCCTAGTAAAAATATGTATTTAGTGAGAAGTCAGTTTTGAAGGAGAGTACCTAGCCTGCTTAGCATAGAGTAAAACATTTAAAATACTTGTTATATATTACTAGGAGGCATTGATAATGAAATGTACTGTCAATCAGCCACCTATAGTTATTTTTCCTGACTGGACCATGAATGCCCCTTGTCTGCTGCTATCTTTATTTTTCTTTGATCCCTCTAGTGATCCCTTTTACTGGCAAGGAGTGAAAGTGGGCAACACTTAGTGACATTGAACAGGGCCATGGTGGGCAGAGAAAGCAGAGTTGGCCAGGATTTGTTCTGGAAATTTCTTTTTTAAAAGTGATGTTCCACTTAATTGACAGTTCATTTTATACTTTTTCTGTTTTCCTGACTGGAAATGTTCAGAAACCAAAGAGAATTTTTTACAGTACCAATCAAAAGGAATCTGCTGCAAAAAGGAATCTATGGTACTGCAAGTAGCTTTGGGACATTGATTGTCCATCCTGGTGCTCTATGACTCTTTTATGAACCATTTCATAATGGGAACATGGCAAGGAGCATAAGAGCATAAGTAATCATATAAGTTTGTTCCAGGTTCCCCACCAATTTGTGGGAAGCTCTCAGGGAACATTGAAAATGAGGATCACCCAAATTTCATTACCTCAGGAACAATGGATCCCAGCAGTCTGTAATTTGAGATACTTTTGTTGACACCTATTTCCCAAAGTATCAGACAGACATTAGAGTTTTAGTAATGTATAGATAAACCTGAAGAAATTCTTAGTGTTGGTTGTCACTGCAGAAGTTGGATGGCAGATGGTCCTTGAGCTGATAGCTGCAGTTGGGGCAGTTTGGGGAACAGAGGCCAATACTTAAAAGAATCCTATAGGATGAGACCAAAGTCCTATCTCATCCATAGAAGGCTGAATGCATTCAAATAATTCACAAGTGGTAGCTCTCATCTAATCTTGCTTCCATGAGCTGATATTTAAGATACCTTGCTTGTGATTCAAATGACCCTCAATGGTTTCATGCCTTTTTTTTTTTTTTGGTAGAGATTAAGTTTAAAAAGAACTTCTAAACTGGGCTGGATTGAGAGCTAAACTCAAGCTAAACTCAATTTGTATTTGCAATAGGCTTGCCAACCCTGAGGTCTGTTGCTTGACCACCCTCTGTTTTAAAGTGTTAGGAAATAGCTATTAAATTAACTAATTCTTCATGAGGCACTCAATTAGGTTTTAAGAGGCAAGGCTGCTTCATGTTATGATAATAGCACCTGTGTGGGAATCCTAGGATTCATTCGATCTTGTATCCAGTTTGCCTTCAACAGTTCTGAATCTACATCCAGGGCTGTAGAGATCTTGGAACCAGGCTCCAGTGTAATAGTTTCTTTTCTGGAAACTATTAAGCTGCTGCTTGTCCTCATGCGTCTAGGCTGCCAGTTGAAACAAGTAATGCCTTCTAGAATGGCCTGGGAGAATTATTCCTCTTTAGAATCAAACTTAAAATTTTGCATGTTGCATTTAAAATGTGAATATGCAATTTAGGGTGCAGGATCGTTGTTTGATTTGCAAACCATAGTAAATAAATAGCCCCTGTATGACTCATATAAATGACACTTTCATGCAGAGGTGCAGATTATGTTTGTGTCTAATTGTAGTGTGTACAAATTTCCAAGGTGCTAGTTTAGGAGCTACTTTCAATTCTACTGTGCCTCAAACAGTTTGCTATACACTTGCATGCACACACATACATTGTCTTTCATTGCTTACATCAATGAACTTGCCAAATGATTCAGTAGTTACAATCGGCTGTTGTTAAAAATAAGATTAATACTAACTAAATATCAAGGCACTTTTATCCACATGGAATTGGTGCTTATATAGGAAGAAAGCAGGTTGATGGTAACAGGAAAGTTTATTTCCATGAATAAATTTGCAAAATATGTATATTAATAGTTTTTATAAAGCGAAATAGTCTTTAGTTATTTAATTTTTTTAAACACAGGTCAGAATATCTTACATGACAATCAATTTCATGTTTCTTTAAGATCTCCTAGTCATTAAAAAAAAATATAGATGCCATGGCAATCCCATTTTTCATATGGAACATATGTTGTCTAAGAGATAAAGAGCTGGTACATGCACAGGTGGAATAGAGTGCAGCACTTTCTTGCCTCTGTTCAGATTTTAAATATTCACCTCCATCATCGTTTTCCCTAACATGCATCTGTTTGAAAGTCAGAATTAAAACTTTTTCATGAAGCAATGAATTTTACAACATTTCTCGTGAAACATGTACAAAAGGAAATATTCCAGATTTTTTTTTTTTGTGGTATCATTTTTTCACATCCCTTCTGAATGTAGAAATAATGTGAAGTTTAACAATGAGATACAGAAGTATATCCATCACCACTCCGAATGTTTTTTAAATCTTTGGAGTCATTCTTGCAATGATTATACCTATTGTTAAGTCTTGTTGTTAACTGCTTTGTCTGTTAGGGTTTTTTTTTAATGTACTGACCATGTAATACTTCGCCATGTCTCTTTTCTATTCTTCATTTAGTCTTTCTTTTTGACCAATTCGGTCTCTCTGATACTTAATATGTCTTCCTAGTGTACTAGCTTCAGTGCATCTTCTTCACTGTACTTCAGATATTTTTCTAAAGCTCTTTTTTCTTGTTCGGTTAATATTTATTTATTTATTAATTAAGCTTATATGCCGCCCTCTCTCCAGAAAGGACTCAGGGCGGCTCACAGCAATAAAAACAGATAAAATCAATATTAAGTGTTAAAAACCATTAAAACTCCCCTTAAAAACCTCTTCAGTCCAATCTGGCCTGGTGAAATAACCATGTCTTAAAGTCACGGTGGAAAGAGTGCAGGTCAGGGGCCACTCGGAGCTCCAGGGGGAGTTGATTCCATAAGGTAGGTGCACCCACAGAGAAAGCCCGTTCCCTTGGAGTTACCAGACAGCACTCCAAGCAGGCCCTCCCTGTGGGAACACACCGGGCGATGGGGAGCTGTCGCTGGCCGCAGATGGTCCGTCAGGTACCCTGGGCCTAGGCCATGTAGGGCTTTATAGGTGATAACCAGCACCTTGAATCTCACCCAGAGGGCAACCAGTAGCCAATGCAGGTCGCGCAGGAGGGGTGTAACATGAGAGTGTCGGGACACTCCCATCACTACCTGCATGGCCGCATTCTGCACTAGCTGAAGCCTCCGAGTGGTCTTCACGGGCAGCCCCATGTAGAGAGCATTGCAGTAGTCAATCTGGGAAGTCACGAGGGCATGAGTGACTGTACGGAGGTCATCACGGTCCAGGTAGGGGTGCAATTGGCACACCAGATGAATCTGTGCAAATGCCCCCCTGGTCACGGTCGCAACATGATCTTCCAAAGTCAACCGTGAATCCAGGAGGACGCCTAAATTGCGCGCCCTTTCAATGGGGGCAACACCTCACCCCCTATGACCAATGATGGAATATTCCCTTGGAGCCGAGATGCCGGTACCCACAGCCATTCCGTCTTGGCGGGGTTGAGCTGAAGCTTGTTCCTCCCCATCCAGAGCTGCACCACTTCCAGGCACCGGGACATCACGTCGAGGGCATCGCATTCTAGATTGTGGGCAAAGGGCATGATTGATTTTTATTGTTTTTCTGGTCTTCCTATCCAGGGCTTTTAGTTCTGCTTGAGTCCAGTCCATTATTTCAACTGTGTACCTAGTGAATGGAATTACCCAGGTGTTAATTGCCTTGATGGTATTTCCTCCATTGAGTTTGGACTTCTTCATTCTCATGATGTATTCACTTCTTGACTTCATTGGGCTTGATGTTGTCAACTTTAAGGACACCAAGTATTTGTAATGATCCTGTTCATCTGGGCTCTTCTTTGGCATATTCTCAGTCTTCCTGGGAATGTCCAGACAGATTTCTTGTGGAGCACAGTATGGGCCTAGGAAGAGACACTTAGTTTGTGGAAACTCAAGTAGTTTGGTCCTGGAGTTCAATTAATATATTGTATAGGAAAAAGCATACATGGCCTAAGAATGCAATATTATCTACATAGTACAATAACACAACCAGAGGTATACCCCTTGCTTACATCCTCTTTTATAAAGGGAAACAATTCCAAGCATATCTCGGGGATCAGAGGCACTCCACTAAGATCCATTTTGTGGAGCACCCCAAAGTGGTCCTTGTAGTCAGAAATAGCAACCCCATTTTTGTATTTTGGAGATTCAAGGGATTATGGGGTAAAATGGGTACCTTAAAAGACCTCCCTTAAAAAATGGGACTCAGTTGTTTTTAGAGGTTGGTCCTCAATGTACAACTCTGGTCAATGTGCAGTCATCAATATGACAGAAATTGTGCATTCTTGATCTACAATTTCAAAATCATGATTTAGACTCATTTATTGATTTGGTGTACCTTGAGTGTAAATTATGTTTGCCTCTTAGGCACACCCAGGCAGCTGCCAAGGCTCAGCCTGCATAATTCCACAACAGCACAGTCTTGTTCAATCAGAATACTTTGTTTCTAACAGAACCAAGCAGATGTATTTAGAAAACCCATCCAGAATATGATGGTAGTGGAAGTATCTCTTAAACTGTTCAACCATAACTGTAATAACTATAGTCATCTATAACTATAACCATAACTATAATCATCCCTATATATCAGGAATGCCCAACCTTGACAACTTTAAGACCTGTGGATTTCAACTCCCAGAATTCCCCACCCAGCCATGTCCATGCCAGACAGATATGATAGCTTTGTAAACTTATAGTTACTAGAGAACCAAGGTTGGAATTTATTAACCTAGTCTAACAATTTTAAAGCCTTTTAAACTAGTGATAAGTTGGTTACATGCTGTATGATTAATGATTGTTCTACGTGCTGAATCTATTGTGAAGTAATAGGAAGATTTATTTTTTTAGTATGATCAGAAAGGATTCTATGGAACCTGGCTATTTACCAACAGAATAAAATATATCCAAAAAGAGATAGTTTAACTAGGGAATGCTCCCATGTAGATTTCCAGTCAAGCTCCATCCATGCTCTTTTATGATGAACCATTTAATTTATACCCTATGTAATTTTTAAAAACTTCTCCCCAACCATTATCTTCATTCCAATACCATGGGAAATGCTTACTCCTCACTAGGTTCTGCTCCTTAAGTTGTTGTTTTTCCTGAAGAAAGTGGGTTTGTTTTTATTTATTTGGTATGTTGTACATCACAGTTTCTCTAAACCTATGGATATAGCCCAGTGGTGAAATTCAATTTTTTTTTTACTACTGGTTCTGTGGGTGTGGCTTGGTGGGCATGATGTGGCTTGGTGAGTGTGGCAGGGGAAGGCTACTGCAAAATCTCCATTCCCACCCCACTCCTGGGGGAAGGATATTGCAAAATTTCCATTCCCACCCCACTCTGGGACCAGCCAGAGGTGGTATTTGCTGGTTCTCCAAACTACTCAAAATTTCCACTACCAGTTCTCCAGAACCTGTCAGAACCTGCTGGATTTCACCTCTGATATAGCCCCTTCGTGTGTGGATGGAAAAATTGTAGCTCTGTGAAAGTTTAAGCAGAATAAATTTTATGTTTTTTAAAATAACACAAAACTCTTTATTGTTTTTGTAGCAGTGATTGTTGTTGAGAAAAATAGGGAGATCCTCTGAATAGTTAGCAAAGCATCTTATCTCAATATTTGGCTTCTAAAGCTGGAAGGTGTAAAAGTTTCCTTCTATTCCTGAAATGATCCCTCTGAAGGAGACAACCGGCATCAACCAGGATATGTTACCAAAGGTATTTAGAGAAATAGTGTTAAACTTATATATTCTGTGTTACATCGTGCAGAACTGTTGTGCAGTTGATCAGCATCTAAACTGAATAAATTAAATTAAATAAAAATGTCTGGTTATAAAATAATGGGTCATTTCCAGAGGCTGAATTTGTAAAATGGGATGACCTATATAAACTGAGCTTCCTGATGTTGTCGACAAATCTGTAAAATCAGAGCAATATTTTTGAGTATCATCGCTCAAAATAACAGGATAAAATTAACATTAAAAATTAATATGAAATATAAATCCATCTAGTGTCCCTCATAATCTTTCATATTTACTCTATAGTCTTTCAAAACTGTAATACATATTTTTTTTACAATGGAGGTGGGAGGCAGAAATCTCACAGATGCTATTGGGTTTAGGAAATGAGCATAAAACGGTGTTTGTCAAATATACCCGCTCCCATTAACTGTTATTTAAAAATTGTCAATCAAATCTGTTTGCATCTGGTATAGTGCTATGTGAATTTATTTACTGAAAACTTTCAGTCACGGATGGCACATTTTACAGATGGTGTCTCTTTTTAATTTGCCCTTCCAATTCTCTTCAACTTCCTGGTCCTCACCCTTCTCCCATCTTCTTATCCTTCCTAGATGAACCAGTTCCAGCTCCAGGTGTCTTTGCTCCCCTCAATTTGATTCTTTTTTTTCTTTTTCTTTTTAAAGATCTAATCAGCTGCATGTTAAACAAGAGGGGCTCTTTTATGTATTCTGTGTTAGGACAAGCTCAGCATCGCTGTAGATCACTAGAATAAACAACTCTGGCTGATTCAATTACAATGCCTTGGCCAAGCCTTTATCTGCTGGTGACATCATTTCAATCAAAATGTAAAATAATACAATCCAATAGATGCAAGGGGGAGAGACAGGACACAGCCTGCTGCACTTAGTCATTTAATAATAATAATAAAAAAAAAAAGAGAGGAAGGGAGCTCTTTCTGACAGGCTTCTAGGACTTCCATTTCCCAAACTCTATTACCTTGTATAATGGTATTCAAAAGAATTGAATGCAGGAAATTGTCTATTACTTTTTATTAGTTGAAGCTGTTATGTAGGATTCAGCCTACTGCACTGTATTCCCCCCCTGATCATTTAATTAAGGAAAGCATGAAATCTTTCTCCGGATAGGCAGGCAGGCAGGCAGGCAGGCAGGCAGGCAGGCAGGCAAGTATTCAAGCCAGACCTGCTGGTCTGACTAGAAGAGTCTCCCCAATCTCCGTTTTCAACTCTTCCAGAGAACATTTTCACTCAAAAAAAAAAAAAAAAAAAGAGTTATGTAAAATGGAGCTAAATCCAATGCAATGCATGATAGAAAAAAAATGTGATGAAGGCTGAGTTACATGGCCCAGTGACTCAATAAAATAATACTTAGTTTTTTTACCCAAACATAGATCTTATAATGTACAGTCCTATACAAGTAATCTGAAAAAAAAAAGGTTTGGAGTTTAGTGAGGCTAATTTCCATGCAATCTTAGTACACTACAAAAAGTGAGATTAATTAAATCAAAAACATTGTGTTTATTTCAGTTGCTGCTGCATCTTTTCTCCTCCCCCTCTCTCTAATTTTAGTTCTAATTATATTTTGTTCTTCTACCATATGTGTGTGTGTGTGTGTGTGTGTGTGTAGTGTTCAAAATGGCTCACAATCATTTGAAAACAAAGAGAGAGCAATACAACAATGTTAAAAGTGGAAGATTAAGCTTTTACTGCCATTCGAAAATACAAACATAGCAATAAAACAGCCAAAACAATTACAAAGATGGAGACAGAAATGTCAAAGAAAGCCATTGTAAATAATAATAATAATAATAACACCAGAAATGGCTTCTCTTTGTCTCAGATGCTAACACCCGCCCAAATATTGGATAAGCTATTATGACTAGAGTAATGACAATTAAGATTGTAGGATCATGTTATGCATTTTAAGTGGAATGTTTATTTGTGTAGCCTAGGAATCCTCAATTTTTTGGATTAAATAGATTAAATCTGGGAATATGTTTTGAGGGCTATCCCTTTATTATTATAATACAGAAGCAATAGATTTAATAGTTCCTGAAATCTTCTTATCAGTGGTGTTAGTTGCCACTGTAATGATACTATTGAATAAGACCTTCATACAGCAACACATTCATATTCTGCTATAGTGAAATTGCATCAATTAAAAAATATAGATCTCTGCATCCATGGTTTCACTTTCTGAATGGCTGCTGTGATCTAAACAACATTGCACAGGAAGTGTAAGTGTTCTTTAAACTAATGACACCCTGTATTTTGGGGTTATTTTGGGGGCGGGGAAATTGTTCAGGATTGCAATATACAATTTTGCTTTAAATTTTGGATTAAAATGTGACATTTTAACTGTGTGCTTATATGATTTCAATTTCTATTCTTAAATACACTGATTATTTTCAGGGTAAAAAAGTCTTCAAACTGACTTAGTCACACATAATAAGCTCTGTCACATAATCCAGAATCTTATTTTTAAAATGAAAACTAACTGGTTAGGACTTAATCCATAAATTTGTAGTGATGCCACATTACTTGGGAGAACACTCAGTTCATGTTAGGTGCTTTAAAAATATTATTATTAATAATGGTCACTATATTCTCTCCAGTAGTCACTATTTACCTCCCAAACAAATTGTAATTAATAAGTTATTTCTCATGGACAAATGGCAAAAGCAACTGTAAAAATATTTTACAAACATACTTTTAGCTCTGGTTCAAATGCAAATAAATGTTCATATCTTGGTAGCAAAGCAGTATAAGATACATTACCAAATAATGTTTATTGTGAACATCTGGTAAGGACTCCTGAGAGTGAGACACATATTTTTTTCTGCATCACACTTTTGGCTGTCAAGTAAAATCGAGGTTATATCCCAGAATTACTTATCCAGACATTAAATATTACTGAATTTATTTGCAGGGAAGTTATTTTATAAGAATAAAAAGGAAAGGGAATGAGAAGAAATAATTGCTATGATTATTTTGCTATTAAGTTCTAATTTGTAAGGAAGTGCTGATATGGGTTTCTGAACTAAATGCAATCCTGTACAGTACATAGTTGGAGAAGAACCCACTAATAGGTGAGAATTCCCACTTGTTGGTCTGAGTGATAGAATGAGATTTTAACTGCAGATGACATTATTCTTTTTTTCATGTATGAACTTCTAGATGTTGGGTATTATATTGTAATAACCCGTGTTGGGTTGTATAGATTATTCACATAGTGTGTAATCCTAGCCATAGTCATTTGAAAACTGCTGTGAATGAGATGTGTATTCTGGTAAGCATGCCCAGGACTGTAGCCTAGCGTTTTTATTCCATATGGACCTGACAGAAAGTGAAATCAGAAGAGGTAATTATCTTTTCTGGAGCTAAATTGAGCAGAATGATTGGCTGATGGGTTTCTTTTAGTGGAACAAAATTCTCCAGGGGGAAAATACAATCAAATCAATTTTATTGGCACTGTTATAAATGATATGACTACTTAATAGGGATAAATGCCAAGAGACAGATTAAGTCAAATGTTTTTCAGACACTTTTAAACACTAGATACATAGTGTTATTTAGTATGTTCGCAGTTTAATTTGGAATGATTTGGCTTCCAGAGATATAAATGGCTATTACAGTTCATTGATACATTAAATAATACAGTCATTATGCTACCTTTTGTTTTCAGTCTGGAAAAGGATGATTAAATAATATTTGGAAAGGAATAAAATTCATTCATTGAAAATCTTGTTCTTTTGAAAACTTTTTTTTTCAACTGGAGATTCAAGCACATGGTTGCACTACTCTTTTGGAAACAAAACAGAATTAAAGCTGATGGATTTTGTTCTGTTGTATCCAATAAACAGATTTTCCACTAGCTCTGAGCAAGCTGAGTTTCTACACTATAGCCTACTCAGTAAAGAAAGGTCTGGCAAGTGTTTGTTGATGTAGAGCAGGCCTCACTTGATGTAATGGAACAGGTGGATAAACTTGGAGAACCAGGGGAAGAGGTACTACCTAGGAAACAATTAGACAAGAGAGCATTCCTCAGTGGCTTAAAGGGCTGAGAAAGAAACTTAGGAAGGATCCACCCTAATGGATCAAGCAGGTAAAATTGGCAGCATGTAGTTTCAGATTTGCAAGATTTCATTAATGTAGCCTTACAATAAAGCAGAATTGGCTCATTTAATTGTGTTTCCGGCCTGGTTTACCCAGAGGGCTGACACTTAGCAAGACTACAGTGGATGGGACAATTGGGACATTCAGACAAGCTGTGTAGGTCATGTCATATATATTGCAAAGCTGGAATTGTGTAGGTAGTCATGGGTTGTATTATTATTATATTCCTAACACTTTTTAAACAGTTTTTAAGTTCTTTTTTATTGCCTAACAGTATTTAATGGTATATTGTAAATTGTAAACTGTCACTAGGGGTTGGATGGCAATAAATGAACAAATAATTAACTCAGGTTGGTGCTCTCAGACAGGCCCTGAGGCTCAGTCTCCTCAACAAGGTACACTTCCCCTGATCTCTGCTGAAAAGAAGACATCCTATCTTTTCCATAGGGCCCCACATCAGGAAGATGTTGCAGGTATTTGTAGAGCAGTCTTCTAAAGTAGTCCTCTCATTTTGTCCCATACAGTGAAATGAGGTCATTGTGTTTTTCAACATCCAGTGAATTCATTCTCATCTCATTGGGTTGCAATGGACTCACTGGACTGCTTTTCAATTGTCAATCAGGTTGAACTGCCAATCAGGTTAAACTGCTGATTGTTTAAATGCATTGTTTACAAACTGAATAGTATTTTCAACCTGCAGAACTGGCTGAATGAAATGGTACAAATCTACCCAATTTTCAGCTTATATCTTTTCCATGCTGTTCAATCCCGTTTTCATCTTGAAAAAATACTTAAACATGGCACTATATGTTATAGTATTTTTCTTCACAAACACATTTTGTACACAAGTTTCTCTAATGTATACATTTTTTTTCTATTCAACATTTTTCTAATCTACACTTGGCTCTAATATATTCATTTTTGTAGAACTCTTTGAGCCGAGAACTGCATCATCAAATTTGAAAAAGCACACTCTTTTCATTCCATTTATTACTTGCTACAGTGGTGTCAAATTGTACTTTTCTAGCATACAAACTGTGAAGCAGTGTTGTGATAGGCAAAGGGGCTAGTGAAAATGCATCACCACGAGTTTGTGGTTATCTTGTCAAAAGACACATGTCCAAAAGAGAACTTTGCAATGTCTTTGTTAAACTATCCACTTTATTATGTGTGGAAATGTATACTTTACCTATATTATTGTATATTTTAACATGAGATGTTTCATGGATCATTAGCTGATATATATTGTCTTTATTTTAATCTGCTTCAGGTGTGGTTTAGAACAGAGAAAACTTTGAAATCAGATGATTGTTCATCTTCAGTCTAAGTCCTCACCATACCAAGATTTCAAAATAGTCACCTTATATCAAAAAGTTTGAAAAGGCCCTTTCACAAAAATCTTCATTTCATCTTTGGCATCTGAAATAAGAAAAGCATCACAATGTGCAGGAATATCATAATATTCATATCATAATAGCTGGGAAAACATAATGAGCAACTAATTTTTCAGAGTAATGCCTTGAATCCCGACTTTTAAGTAAAATCCCCTGACAGTATGGGTTTTTTTTAAAAAAACAAATTTGCTTAGCTATCCTGGAGACCTCTAAGAATAATCTATTTACTATGTGTGTGGTATAAAATTGGAATAAAACACATAACCTCTTTCACACTGCACATATTTTCACTTGTGATAGGAAATGGTAGATCAGATATATATGTAGTAAATGGAATTGAAAAAATGGGGAATTTTGCTGTGATGAAGAAACCCCAGTATATCAACCGAAAGCTGCACACATCATAATGTGTTTATGATTTCAAACAAATTCTACTTTCCGTGACTTACTTCCACCCAAACATCCTCTCCTTGCAGTTGGCAATTGTCAGTCATGAATCTATGGGTAAGGAGGAGTTAATATAATAATTCCATCTGAGGTGGCTGGACTCAGATTTAGCAAAGATTTCTTGTCTAATTACATTTACAATTTTTCTTGGGGGGAAGGGTTATTTATATTAATATCTGATTCTTAAACTTTAAAATCAGTCAATTGCTGGTTGGAAGTTATGATTGAAATACAATACAGTTGTACTTGCTTAGAATGATGCATTTGTGCTAAGCCCTTTAGCATTTGACCTTTGAGCATCTTAAAAAGTTTTTTTTAATATGATTTGGATTCACCCTTTATGACTTCTCAAGTTGCTACAGTGAGCTAGGATCATCTACTGACAAAAATCTTATGTGAAATTGAATTTTGGTCAGTCACTGGGATCAGATGTTTATTCTTCCACATATATTTGCCTTCATTCATGAAAGTCTTATGTGCTTGAATCTGCTTATCAACACGGAAAGAAATTTCCTGAAGATCTCTTTGAGAAAGAAAAGGAAGTTATTATACAACTTGAAAGAAATATAAAATTCTTTTTAAAAGCCACAAATAAAAGACAGCATCAAATCATTTTAGCTTAAACAGTACAAACCAGTAATTAAGCAGAATTTCATGATGGTCTCCATAGGCTTATTAGAGAGTAATAAATAATGTGATCCTCCCTGCCCTTCCAAGGTGGATGAAGAAAGATAAGTGACCAGACTTCAGGGCCAAGACCAATAAAAATGTCCAGAGTCTGAATTGGATTTCGTACTATTCACAATGATTCAGGTTTGGGATGCCTATTGCATATGGCAGAAGATTCAGTCCGATCTCATTCAATGGCAAGTGCATCGTGTGGTCTCAAACAAAAATTCCACCCCCTCCAATTGTTTGCTTTAGGGCTCAATTTAACTTTCCATCTGTCAGATCTTTTGCCTCTTGTAAAAGCATTCACTGGGTACTTTCTCCTTCATTCTGAGAGTTGTTTCGTTTGACTGGAATTAGTAGGACAGAGTTCTTATTAGAAGGTTATCTCTGATACAAGTTCTGCTGAAAGTCAATAGCTGTAAAACCAGATGCTTAGAGCAGTTATATTATGAGGAAATCTAGGACTATGGGATTAGTGATCATATGAATTTTTGCAATCCAGGTGTTTTAACTTTCCTCATGTTTATAGAAATCACAGCAATCTTGCACTACTCATCATAGGAGTCTCATACCTTTTTTTCTTTTTAGTTTTGCCAAAGTTTTATTAATATTTGGGATGTCAGGTTTTTTTTTTTTTGAAAATTTGGGATGCCAGTTTGAGTGGGAACTAGCTCTGCTTCCCCCTAGTAATCAGTGATTTGATCACCCATTGAAAAGATTAATGCAACATCAAAAAGTATGTGTGTGTGTGTGTATACACATAGACACACTCATACATACTGATATAAGGGCTTCTCATATACAGTGAAATTTTAAATGACAATGTCAATAAAGACTTCTGTAAGCAAATGATCCATAAGTTACAAGAATCATTTTGATTTGAGGACAAACCAACTCAAGTAATTTGTCTTCCTTTCTTTTATCCCTTTTCTATCAAGGTGTTTAATACATTTTTCTTTGAAAGAAAACAAATAAAAACATATTTAATAATATCAATAAAGTTAACAGACGCTCCCTCTATTCCACTAAATTATTCAAGAATTATTATGAAAGGACAGCAGGTGTATTTTTGGGAGGATTTTTGATAGATTACTTTTCTGATAGTGACATATATAAAGTAACCATTTACTCTGCTAAGAATGATGTACATATTAAGAATTAACAGTTAATTCTGGCAGATTGCTAAATGATTTTGCAATATCCCAATACATTATCTTTGATTAAGATCAAATAAAGAGAATGAAAAGAAGGGATAAATGTCGAATCGATTAGTACAGTGATGGCGAACCTTTTCGGCACTAAGTGCCCAAACTAGAATGTGCACATGTGCGTGCACGCATGCGTGCACGTGTGTGCTGGAGCCCTGGAAAGTCAGAGACCAGCTGGTTATGTGCATGTGTGTGCCGGCCACCTGGTCTTCTGGTTTCCGGCACGCACGTTTCACACGCACCGGAGCCCTGGAAACCCGAAAACCAGTTGGCTGGAGCGCATGCACGTCCCAGCCACCTGGTCTTTGGGTTTCCAGCGCATGCATGCACACTGGCCAGCTGGTCTTTGCACATGCCAAAGCATTGGAAACCCAAAGACCAGGTGGTCTTCGGGTTTCCGGGGCTCTGGCACGCATGAAAATCAGCTGGCCAGTGTGCATGCGCACGCCGGAAACCAGAAGAGCAGCTGGCGATAGCACACATGCCCACAGGGAGGGCTCTGTGTGCCACCTCTGGCACACGTGCCATAGGTTCGCCATCACGGGATTAGTAGGAACAGAGAAAACTGATGATAAGTAGTACATAGTACATAATAAAATAGTAGCAAACAGTCACAAAACAGAAAACAGACACAAGCAGTGACGTTTTAAAGGAGAATATTTTAAAGCAGATAACAAGACCTGGAAATAGTTAAGAGCAGAAAACTTAAAGAAAGAGATAGAGGGGCTAATTCTGGCTTCACAAGACCAAGCCTTAAGAGCAAATGCATATAAAGGCAGAATTGAGAAGAGAACAACAGAGAGCAAGTACTTCCTCTATAAAGAAACTCTGGACCACTTACTTGGCTGTTGCATGAAGATCACACAGATTGACTACAAGTAACAGCATGACAAAGTGGTAACAATGGTGTACTGGAATATCTGCAAAAAAACCCATTTCCTTAGAAGCAAGAACTGGTGGGACCACAAAATAGATAAAAAAGAAAAAGAAAATGAAGACACTAAAGTGCACTGGGACTTAAGAATGCAAACAGACAAGTGCCAGCCACATAATACCTCAGTCCTAGCAGTTGTCAGTAAGAAAGGCAAAAACGTAGACAGTGGACATGGCAGCATCTGGAGACAACTGAACAGAAGATAAAGAACTGGAGCAATATAACAATTTGTAAAGAGAAATAGAATGATTGGGGCAAAACAAAGCAAAGATAGGAGCACCATTTGAATATCATTAGCATTTGACAAAATAATATTCAGTTGCCACTTTACTTGGAATAGTTTACAACCTATAATGATACTTTTAACACTATTAAGCAACATCTGCCTATTCCAGGCTCTTGGGAAGGACTCAACAGGTAGACAAATCCAGTCAAACATCTGAAGGACTGGGTAATGAACCATAATAATAACCTCCTCCATGGTTACCTTCTTGTTATGGGAGAGGGGCTTATAATGTTCTGATGTGGACCTATCCTTCTGATAGTGTACTCTACCAGAAGGATCACTCATGCCAGATAAGTGTCAATAGAAGAACTAAACCAAGTGTCCATCATCCCATTTAGCCTTCATCCCATTTAACAAGCTGAGAAAACAGAAAAAGAATTCTATACCAGTTCAATCATTGCCCTGGTTAACAGATGTCAGATGTTAGAGTTCCTGGGCATCTGTTGAAAAATGGGCAATGGGACTCAGGAGCTATGTCTGTGCAACTGGAGCTAACTAGCATTACTAGAAGAACAACAACAACCACAGAGAAGATAAAAGTATACTGTGTTCAAAAATTACACCATTATGGCATTCTATTATAAATCAGAACTGACAAAATGGGATTACTTAAAGTGAATGTTTGAACTGTGGAAAACAATTTATCCAGACTCAAATACCACTGAACAACGATTAGCAGATCAAAGGAGATTCATTACCAGAAATAAAATATTCAGAGATGCAAAACCAAAAGCAATTTAGAAAAATGTGAACATGGAAGATTCAAAAACAATAGTAGAATAGTAAAAGAAACTCATTAAAAATTGGAAATATAGAGGAAATAGCTGATATAAACTACAGAAATGATCATTTAGAAGAAGTAATAACAACAGAACAAGTACAGACCAGAATTGATACACCCTATTAACTGGGTTTCTACTAGTTTCCACATGAAGAATTAAAAGATAAAATTATGGCATACACAGGATTACCAGTAGAGAGTCAAAGATAGCTAGTGTTGAAAGTAGTGGCCACAAAAGATATAATATCTAGAATAAAGGATGTGAATAGGGTGCTAACAAGGATTAAAATAACATCCATCAAACAGATAGATTGCCTAGAGTATTGGTACAGCAATAGTGGTTACAGAAAAACTGGGTATAAATATTAGGAAACTAAAAAACAAAATCATATTTGATTCCAAAGTGGAAGATCAGACTGAAGGCTAAGTTGAAGAAGTTAAGATCAAATGTAAGTTACTGTATTTTTCAGACTATAAGATGCACTTCCCCCACAAAAAGTGGGTGGAAATGTCTGTGCGTCTTATACAGCGAATATTGTGGTGGGGGAGGTGGAGGTTGGTTGGTGCGGCGCTGATCAGCTGTTCTAGGCGGCATGGATCACTGCTACCACTGCTCGTTTGCAGCAATTGGTGGTGAATGGGCCATGGCGAATGGGCTGCAGTGGCGAATGGGCTGCAGTGGCGAATAGGCGGTGGCAAATGGGCGGCATCGGTGAATGGACAGCATCAGTGAATGGGCAGCATCGGTGAACAGGCGTCGGTGGCAGTGAACAGGCCACAGCAAATGGGCCACGGTGGCAGTGAATGGGCCACAGAGGCAGAGGCAGACTTTTTCCCCTTGTTTTCCTCCTCTAAAGCTAATGTGCATCTTATAGTCCGAAGTATCTTATAGTCCGAAAAATACAGTATTTAAAGAACATGAAAGAACAAAAATTGAAAAATGTAAAGATCAAGACAAGTATAATAAAATAAATATTGGTTTAGCACTGGAAATGACTGAAGAAGCTTTAGAAATTGTATAGCAACAAATCACAGCAACAGCTGGATAAAGTGAACACTATGAGCTACAAATCATCCAATAAGCTATTTCAATCAGACAAGAGGTGATTCTACCAAAGTATAAATGACACTAGAAATTTGGAAAATGGAAAACCAAACAAAAAGAAAACAATCCAGTTTTGGAAAGATCTATGTGAAATGGCTTACAATTGGAACATTAAAAAAAGAAACTGAAGGCTTGATTTTGATTGCTCAAGAGCAAACCAATCAAAAGTCAGAACTGAAAAATTGTGAAAATGCAAATTGTGAAAAAACACAAAAGAAACAATAGATCATGTACTCAGCTTGCAGAAGAAAATTACACAAGCCGATTATAAACAATAACATAACACAATTGCCAAAATAATTCACTGGAACATCTGTAAAAATGATCACGTGCCAGTAATGAAAAATTGGTGGCAACTTATAGTTGAAAAAGTGGTTAAAAATAAGAAGATTAAAATATTATGGGATTTTCAAATATAAACCGACAAAGTATTGGCTCATAACACACCTGATTTAATTATGGTCAAAAAGGAGAATGTGTGGATAATTGATGTGGCAATACCACGGGATAGTAAAACAGAAGTTAGAGAATTGGAGAAGATTACAAAGTATCAACATCTGAAAATCAAAGTTGAAAGATTATGACGTAAACTGGCCATGGTAATCCCAGTGGTTATCGATTTACTGGGTACCATACCAAAAAGTCTTGGGTAGCACATAGAAAATCTGTATATTGACAAAATGTCCATCTTTCAATTACAAAAGGCTACACTACTTGGATCTGTGCATATAGTATGCTGATACATTATGACATCTTAGGTTCTTGTGAAGAGTTCAATGTCTATGAAGGCCAAAGGCAGCGAAAAAAGTGGTAGCTATGATTTCATATTGTTGTGACACCACCCTGTTTCCCCCCAAATAAGACATCCCCTGATAATAAGCCCAATCGGGCTTTTGAGCGCATAGCAATAAGGCCAAGCACTTATTTCAGGGTTCAAAAAAAATATAAGACAGGGTCTTATTTTTGGGGAAACATGGTACTACTACTACTACTACTACTACTACTACTACTACTACTACTACCTAGGCATATTGGAAGCAGATAACATATTGAATGGGAAAGTCAAAGAGTCAACACAAAAGGAATACATCAGGAGGGTCCGCAAAAGATTAAAATCAAAGCTGAATGCTGGAAACATAATTACATAGGCAATTCCAGTGATACGCTACCCAGCTGGAATAATCAACTGGACTTTGACTGAACTGGAAAACCTGGACCAGAAAATGCGCAAACTTTTGAATATGTACCATGTTTTACATCCACGAAGTGGCATCGACAGGTTGTACATGCCAAAAAGAATAGGGGGCAGAGGGCTATTGCAAGTCCGTCAAACTGTAGAAGAAGAAAAACGAAGTTTGAATGACTATGTGAACCAAAGTACAGAAAAATTGCTGCAGACTGTGAAAATGGAGAACATTATAAAAACAACAAAAACAAAGGCAGAATGGAAGGAAAAACAGGTGGATGAAAGATTAAATGGATGGAAAACCAAAACTTTGCATGGACAGCACTTGAAAAACATTGAAGGAAAAGGTGATAACAACTGGACATGGGCATGGCTTAAGATGGGAACTATCAAGAAAGAAATGAAAGGTTTAATACTTGCTGTTCAAGAACAAGCACTACAAACTAATGCCATGAAAGCGAAGATACAAAAATCCACTGACAATCCAAACTGACGACTTTGCAATGACAAAGTTGAAACTGCTTCACATTTAATATGTGAGTGCAGCAAAATCGCACAAACTGATTAGAAAGCTAGACATGACCAAGTTGCTAAATTAATCCACTGCTCATTATGTAAAAAAATACAATTTACCTGTATCCAAAAAGTTGTGGGAACATAAAATGGAAAAAGTTGTTGAAAATGAGAAGGTGGGACAAAAGTCTTGTGGGACTTTTGAATACAGAGAGACTGTCATTTGGAACACAACACACCAGATATCACAGTTGTCGAAAACTGAAGCATACAATTTATTGATATCACAGTACCAGGAGATGCCAGAGTCGAAGAAAAAGAACTGGAAAAAATCATGAAATATCACGACCTGGCCATCAAAACTACACAATTATGGATGAAACATGTAACAGTGATACCCATTGTCATTGGGGCACTTGATACCCATTGTCATTGGTACTATGTCCAAGAATTTTATAAAATACATCAAGAAATTGTAGCTTTCTACAATAACACCAGCGGAACTGCAAAAAACTGCCCTACTTGGAACATTGTACACCTTAAGAAGGTACTTGGCTGTACCTAGGACACTGGCAGCAACCCATATCAGCCATTAGCACCAGTCAACTGACACATTTTTAAATGATCAGTTGACTGAGTTTCATGTTTAATGAATAAAAGAGATAATAATAATAGTATTGGTCGATACCAAGGATGCTGGCAGCAACCCGTATCAACCATCAACCCTGCAGTTCCTTTTATGTACCACTTAAGAAACAACGTATGTCTTCTGAAATCTTTGGTTGCATTAAGGCTGAGGTAAAAGAGATTATATTTTGGAACATTTCTGCTTTGTGACAAATGTATTCATCTTATAGTGATATTTTCAAGTGTGGCTGGCACACAGGAATAGAAATACATATTCACAGCACAACTTCCTTCTTAACACTCATTCAGAAAAAAATACAATGTTTCTTAATATTCTGAATTGGGTTCATGGTATTGTGGTACAAATAGTGCTGATTGAGTACATGGCATTGTGATGTTAATATGTTGATAAAGTAATCCCCATGAGATATTTTAAAAGCTGGAGAAAAGAAACAACTTTGCTTTGAGTCCTTGAATTTACTAAAATAATCTTTCTATCTGGTTCACTGTGATAGGTTACTTGAGCTGATGACTAATCAGATTTGGTTCCACTAGACCAATTAACAACCTTTTCAGTTATCATGAAGGAGGTCATTGTTATAACGGACTTTGAAAAATGTCCACCACAAAGTCATTGAGAAATCTTAACAGGAGAGTAAGCTATGTGAATTCAGAGGAAACAATAAGCAACTATTTAAATCTTGAGATCGCTTGAATAATCTACTGTGATACCACTTCCTCTTCCTCCTTCCTTCTACTTCCTGCTCCTCCTTTGTGTTAATTCCCAGTTCAGCAATTTATTGCAAAAAGAGAGCTTTTCAGGACCATCTTCATTGGAAATGTGTCCTATGCATTTTATTTAAGAAAATTCACAATTCCATCTGTTGTATGAACTATACACTTACAGACTGACTCTTACTGGGCCTCTTTTATGCACAAGAACTTTTCATGAACATATAAAGTCATACAGACTTCTGATCTGTGACTTGTTCTAGTTACCTTTGCAAACCATATTTCCCATTTACAAACGCTTTTGAATATTAAAATATTATTCCAATGTTCCTTGCAATCGCCCTCTGACATAACTTAATAGTCTTTTACCCATATTACCATTACTTGGTCTGTTGTGTAGATGTTTGGGTGGTTTAGGGGTGGGGAATTTATGGTGGGTGGGAGTGTGTTTGGACCTGGTCTTTGGGTGTTAAGTGAATTTTGTTTTATGGGTGTACTGTGTATACACGTACAATGACAATAAAGTTGTTGTTGTTGTTGTTGTTGTTGTTGTTGTTGTTGTTGTTATTATTATTATTATTATTATTATTATTATTATTATTATTCATGGAGAAAAAAAGAGAAAGAATAGCTTTCCATAAAGCTTGTGTATCAATGGCAGAAAGCTAATTTGGAGACTCTTTCTTCATAGTTCAATAAATTTGTGAATAGAGTTGCTGTATTTGTACTGCTATGTGAAGATAAAAAATACCTCCAAAATGATCAAAAATTAAATTAATTTATTTATTAGACTTATATTCCACTTTTCCTTCAGGAGTCCAAGATCTCATCTGGAGAATAAATCTGAACTGATTTCTCTTTTCTAACATAATCCTTAAAAATGTAGCTATGTTTGGAAGGGGCAAAGCCAGAAATCCCAAGGACTTTAAGACCATTATTAACCAAAATTCCCCACAAGGCAAAACCAGAACAACTAATAATAAATTTGATAAATAAACAAACAAACAAACAAACAAACAAACAAACAAACAAACAAACAAACTACAGTGTTATAGTGGCTTTCAAGTGGAATAAGGAAAGCAAAAAGAAGGGAGAAAAGTATTATTGACTTCTTTTCCTTTTTCTAGCATAAACAGAAGTACTCTATTTTGGATCTTACCCATAGATATATAGATATCTTTAAGCCATAAATACTTCTACACTCTACAATCTAGATCACCATTAAATGGTGACAGCAAAGTGACACAGAAAGCTCCAAAGCCATGGAAATGTCACCAAGATGTTTGTAGCCCGCAGCTCATAGTTCCATCTTCCTCCCAGTTGCCTGGGAATTTGTAACTTGACTTTCTTGCTTTCTTCATTTGATAGTATTCTGCATCTTCTTTCTGTTTAATTTTCAATGCCAATCTATCAATTTCTGTACAATCTAGTATCTTCTGGACTATCTCTTCATCTCATGGTATATATTCATTTTTCCAGTATTGTGCGAATATAATGCTCGCTGCTGTTAAGACATGTAATATTAAATACTTTTCTTATCAATTTTTTCTGATATTATACCTAATAAAAACAATTCAGGTTTAAAATCTACATGTTTCCCTATCATTTTTTCTAGCCACCTGTGTATCTTTGCCTAAAATTTGTTTGCTTTGACACAAGTCCACCACCTATGATAAAATGTGCCTATTTTTTAGTTACATTTCCAACATTTGCTAGACATATTTTTACACATTTTAGCTAACCTAGCAGGTGATAAGTGCCATCTATAAAACATTTTATACAAGTTTTCTTTATAAGATGTTGCCATTGTTAATTTATAGTTTCTTTCCCATAGATTTTGCCATTTTTCTAGTTCTATGTTATAGCCAAAACTTTTCCCCATTGTACCATTGTATCTTTTGTTTGTTTGTTTTCCATTTTCAAATTCAGTAAGAAGTTATATACTTGTTAATTAGTTTTTCATCAGAGTTCAATAGTGTTTGATCAAAAGGTGTTTGTCCTTTATAAAAGCCATATTTTTTCGTAGCTGAATCATATCTAGATGGTATCTGCAATTGCGGCCACCCTGATAATATAATGCCTGGTTTTCCAGCTCTTGCTTCAATTTTAATTTTCCTTTAGACATTTGTCTAAAATGTCTTTATAAATGACTATTTTTTCAAATTTCACCAAATTTGGGTATGTAAAAGCTTCATCACTGAGCCATTCTGGGATTTTGAAATATATTTTAGGTTTTATTTTTTCCCATACAGATATTAGTGAATAATTAGTGACTTTCTTGATTTCTTATTCTTACAGTGAGCTCTCCAGAGCTGCCCAGCAGAAATTTTTGAACCACAGATTTTGAGATGATCCTACTTACCATCTATTTTATTAATTTTTTTAAAAGCTTGGGTTAATCTTAGCTAACAGACAGGTTGTCCTTTTCACTTTATTTAATGGATTTTTCCTTAGCTTACACATGCTCTATAGACAATCCATGGCACATTATGACTATGATGTGAATAATAAATGCTATGAGTAATACAATTTTACTGTAGATTCCTAACCAATCATATTCTGGGATTTTACTTTCTGAAGTATAGCCTTGACTATGAACTAGTCAAAGTTAATTAGTATACAATCCAATTTATTTCAATTCAAGGATTGTCTTCAATATTTTTCCTAAATTGAGTATAAAGACTTTGAATGTTTATATTAGAAATGTTATTATTGCATCTTCATGTGTAAGCCTGTATTTCACACATGTGATTTATATTATAAATGTATTAAAAAAGTATTATTGAATATATTGAACACACTGGGGTATTGTGTATAGGCAATATACTTTTCAGAATATTTATTCATTTTATTTGGCATGTTTGTATTTTTTACTTTTACTTTTACTTTTTACTTTATTTGTTTTAATATGGTTGTAAGACTAATCAATCAATAAACTATCTATTTCTAGGTGATGATGTCACATCAGAATACATCCCATCACAACTCCTTCTCATAGAAACCATAATAATTTGTACTCTTTTTCTTTGTGAGGGTATATAGAATTCAAACTAATGATTATTTATAAGAATGCATTTGTTGGGAAAATGTAATATGCACATAGTTTTAAAAGGGTAATTAGTTGATTAATTATTATTACTTGAAAGGATAATTCAGAATTAAATTATTGATCTTTGTTGGAAATATTGTTGATCTTTGTATAGTTGTTAGTTGCTAGAGGCAACTTAGGATCTGCCACCAAAAATGGCCAGCTGGTGGCTCAAGAACTTGATCTGGCCTCATCTACATCTATTAACCAAGGCATGGAAATTTTATATAATCTGTTTATAAAATTTTATATATTCTGTTTACAAAACAAAAATGTCAGTTATAAGGATTTTCTAAGAACCATATTTATTTCCCAATGATGACCTCATACCAGTGAAGTTTCTGTAAGAACTACCTGACTCCATTATACTACACTGTTGGTGTGGAGAATTAGATTGTCCAGGATTCCAGATTAATAAGTGGAGAAACGGTAGCTCCCAAGAAGACAAATGTTGGTTATCCCTGCTTATGAAAACAAATATAAAGGTGGCTGGATAAGATGAAATAAAAAGGAAGGATCAATATATTTTCCTCTTCTTTTCCTCCTCTTTTTTCACCCCCCTCTCTTTTCTAAACAAGCTAAGAGTTTTTATAATTCATCACCTGGCTGACAGATGAGTTCTGCTGGAGAATATTAGAAAATGTCTCAAATCTCATATATATGCTAATGGTATGCTGAAAGTGGTTGGTGGTGTGCCGGAGTTTTTAATCTGTCTCGACCACTGTGGAAAGTGGAGGAGACAAGCCATTGCACTCGACAATTTATGATCAAACAACTGAATTGTAAAGAAAGAAGGACATGCAGAAAGGGAGAGTAATTTTCTGATTTAACAGCGTTGTTACTACAAATAAAGAAATCTTGATTTTGACTGCACTCGACATTAAATGAGTTTCCTGCACCCTGCTCTGAATTTTTCATTTCCAGATTTGTACAAAGCACCCTGCTTAGATACAAGTGACAGATGAGGCACTGATTGCATATGGAAATCAAATGTGTATAATAAAGCCATCTTCTGTTTATTAAATAAACACATGTAGATGACTTCAATGGAGAATGCACTGATAATTCCTCATTGTGTTCCAGTTTCTGCAAGTCACAAAGAATCTTATTTAACAACTGCAAACACTTCAATGGATGCTTTTCTGTTATTACTTTATAACAAACTAGATGGCTTAATATATGGCTTTGATAAACATTTTATTTGGATTCTTGATTCTATGCTTTATCTATACCATTACTGTAAATCTGTATTCACACCATTATGGTTTCAGGAGGATGGCTCATTGTATTCATATTTTCACTACAATATTATGTTTTCCTTATGGCAAGGCTAAAGATTAGCCATTGAGGGACTTCAGCATTACTCTAGGATGGGGATGTATTTGAAATCTATCCAGAATATTTCATGATCTGTGCTTTACAATTATACAATTGCCATATTATGTAACTGGAAACACAAAAGGAACCAACCAAGCAAAATGCTTTATTAATGATATACTACCCCCAGGATTTGGGTCAGTGTCCCCCCCTCCATTTTTTAAGCTGAAAGTCAGGATGTTTTCCATACCAATTTATATCCAGAACACTCTAATAGGTCCACTGTGAAATTCCTACACACTGTAGAAAATCCACACTCTATTTACATGTGGGCTGACATGAAATAGGATAGTTTTATTGAATATGGATAACTAATCAGTCACTGAATGACCTAGATAAGCAAAAGTAGCTTGATTTCCATTTGAGTTTTATTTCTGCATGACACCGTAAGTTACTTTTGCCCTTAAGTTATTCTCATGTTTTTAAAGACTTAAAAGTAGTCTATCCAAGGTCTTCTCCATAAAAATTCTTACAGATCTACATTGTGAAAAATGGTCATGTCACTTTTTTCAGTGATGATGTAACTTTGAATGGTCACTAAATGAACTGTTGTACGTCGAGGACTACCTGTATATCTTTTTATTAACTTAACCCAAGTGGTTGTTTATACATACTATAAAGAATAGTATTTTCCTGTGGAGTTCTATTGCATTGACTCAGAAAATAAGCTGAGCTATTTTCATCACTCATCTTAAATCTGGAAAGAAGTCATCTGCTCTTCATCTTCCAAACTATGCAGGTACTTTTCCCTGCTGGTTGGACCAGCATTTACTGCTGGGAGACAAACAGATGAAGCTTCCATCTCTCACTCTGTCCCCTCTGTAGCATCAGTGTAGCTTTTGAATGACTGGGAAGTTGGATTTCTTTTCTGATTCAGTTTTGAAGCCACCATGGAAAAGACATCTCTAGTTCCCTTTTTAAAAAATTAATTATATTAAGAATTTGAATGAAAATAGTAAAAGGTTATACAAACTAAATTTAGAGAAAGAGAAGAGAATGGAAAGAAAGAATAAAACAGAAAAAGAACAAAAGAAAGATATAATAAAAAGAAAAGAGATATATAAAGAAGTGACTTGTAATCTTTTCACAAGTATAAACAAATGTAATAACTCTTTGGTCCATAAGACTGAACAGATATTTCTTCATCATATCTGCCATCCTTTATCTATAAGCAAATCCACAAAACATCAACTTTTCAATCTAGTGTCAGCAAAATGTCCATAAAAGGTTGCTGGAACATTGAAAAAAAAAAAGTCTTAGTTTAAGTTTGATCAAATAAACCAAATTCATATTCCTTTTTATTTCTAACAACCTTTAATCTTTAATTCAATCAAGTAATGTTGTAGGATTTAATTTTTCTTCAATTATTCTTTATCCCATCACACACAAGTATCTTTTGTAGATCCAATAAGAAAACATTTTCCAGGTCATTCTGCTTTCAGGTATTTCTCTTTTAATTTTTAAAGCTTCAGCCATTTTCTTTTGTAAATCTAGTAAACTGTCATTTTCCAAATCATTTTCTTAGCCTGTGATTTGTAGTTGTACTTTTGCTACTTTCTCTGCCTTGTCAGATAAAATTTGTGCCACATCTTTCATTCCTTCAGTACCATCTTTTACACACTGTCTGTCCACAGAAGGAGACATCAGCACTGACGGGGTTGATATAATTTGTACATGTCTACATGTCTATATTGTTCAAAAATCTCATTTAATATTTCTGATGTTATAATGTTATAATGTTTTCTGCTATTTAGTAAATCTCAATATTAATTGAAAAACTTGTATTTTTTTTCTTTTGCTTAAAAAGTTTGGTCCTCTCTAGTGTCCAGTTTCCAAAATTTCATCCCCCGTCTTTTATTATGACTTGCAAGGTAGTCAAAATAAGTATGTTTGTTTATTTTCTTACAGTTAGTTAATTTTTTTAAAATAATAACATCAATATTCCAAATATGCTTGGTCATTTATAACTTTCTTAGATCAAAATCTTATTTAGCTTTTTGCCATTTTTAAATTCTTTAAATTCTTAAGCTGGTAATTAATTTTTCTTTTGTTCAGATTTGAATATAAATTCACCTGATGAAGACTTTTCAAACGTGTCCTTTGGAAGGTCTCTCATAGCTTTAAGATGGTTAATAGGCAATTTCTGAAAGTAATTAGAAAGTGAGGTTATTGCCCTTTAAAAAGTTTCATTACAGTTGCAAGCTAGATGGCTGATCCTGTTGTCTTCCAGTATGGAAAACTGCTAGAAAGCAAAAAGTTCTTAGAAGAGTTAAAAAAAAATATTTTGAATATTTTAAAACATTTATTATAACTATTTTTTTTCATCACCTAACTGTAACTATTCTATCAATGTAAGGTACCATATGTTTGAGCTCTTCCAAAATGAACTGAAACATACAGGCCTATTTGTGGTGAAAAAGATTAACTCAGGCTATAGCTTCAGCATTTATACAGTATTTACTGTATAAAATATCCCTGCTCTTATCTTAAATAGAACAGTCTTTTTACTTTACTTAAATCCAGCTCTCATCTCCAGAGCTTAAATAAGGAAGCCTATATTAGCTAAAGAGCCTAAATTGTGCATAGAGTAGTTAAGCTTCAAAAGATTCATAAATGGGCATAGTAACTGGGGTGCTGTAACTAACAGGCTGCATAAAAAAGGTACTACAAGCTTAAAATTCTTTCTCAGGGCCTCCTCAGTCAGACCATGCTTTCCATTTGCATCAATCCAGCTCTTAATTCAAGCATCAAGGAACCTTGAGTTAAGCACACACTTATGTTTTATTTGGCATATGGTAGTTCTGAATATTTTCTCAAAGAGCAAATGACAATAGCTAGTAGAAAAATTTTATTGTCATTTAAATAAAAATATATTCATATTAAACTTTTTGCATCAATAGTTTAAGAATATAGGGGTATTTTTAGGCTGAAAAATAATAATTAATATGAATAATAATTTATTATGCTTAAATACATTGTATTGCCTAGGACACTGCTATCCAATAATCCAAATAGAATATACTGTGTCATGTATTCTGCCCTGAGCTTGGTCAATAAAGTTATCATGTAATTATTACGAACTGATGTTCAATTATTAATTGTAAGCTGTAGGCCTCGCTCTGACTCTAAGTACAATATTATAGTTACGTTTGTCAGCTAAGAGGAGGGGAGAAGAAAAAGATAGTGTCAGCATGAATAATTGAACATTAATAATTTTAGCTGTTTTTAGCAATCATTTCTCCCACTCGTTACTTGGCCACTGTGCCTCTAGCTCACAAGTTGATTGAACTATCCTGCTTCTTGTGAAAACTCTGGAGAATAAGTCATACATGGGATGAGTTGGATAGGAGACAAGGGAATGATGCAACACTGCTCAGAATTTGCGAAGATTTTGGTATGTTGTATTATATTTATTTGCTCCTTAACAGTGGAGACACTCACTTAATAGGACAGATTCTGGAACAGTGCTTGGCTTTTAGCCAACATCAATGAGTTCAGTTAGATCAGTGTTTCTCAACTTTGGTAGCTTGAAGATGGGTGGACTTCAACTCCCAGAATCCCCCAGCCAGCAGCGCTGGCTGGGGGATTCCGGGAGTTGAAGTCTACCCATCTTCAAGCTTCCAAGGTTGAGAAACATTGAGTTAGATGGATACTGTACTGTTTTTAATAGATCTTCCTTGTTCACAAAACAAGAGAAGAGGTAGACCATTGATGATCTTTTACAATACAGCAGATTTTAAAATCTTCCCTTCTGATCTTTTGTCCTTTTGTAGGCAGTTATGAATAGTCACTTCCTATCACAGCCCACTTACACCTGAAGGGCCTCACTCTAACATGAATGGGGGGGGGGGAGACTGTTTTCTCATCAACTTGTTTAGCAGTGGGGATTTAAAAACTTCTTGAGCCTCATAAATTCACCAAAAGTTAAACATTAAAATAAATAATGAGGACTGAGAAGCCAGTCCATTGCACAGGGCCTAATTTTTGAGGCAAAATCTGCTGGACCTAATAAGGAGCAAGATATACATGATCTCACACAGAGTATGCTGACTAAATTATATATATATATATACACACTGTGTGTGTGTGTGTGTGTGTGTGTATTTCTACATCTTTCTAAACCACCCATCTCCCTCTAAAGAGAATATTCTCTGCCTTGAACTTGTCTTGTTGGGCTTTTGCTTAAGATCATTAGCATGACTGGGGCAAAACTTTATACTTTCTTTGCTATAGGCCTACTGAGGTTTTTTTGTGGAACACCTAATGTTAGCAAAAAGACTGTGAGGTTTGATAAGCTGTAACCTAATTGATGATGTCTAATAGCTTTTATTGAAATAGAATCAGCATCTAGCAAGCTGTAACAGAAAAGTTACATCATCTGAAGCTTATAAAGTAAAATCTCTTTGCTTAATAAAATATGCTTAGAAGAGAACAGATGTAAACAGAAATGATGCAGACAAGCCTTGCAGGAAAAATTCTAACTATCAGGCTACATAAACAGACTTGTGATAGTGGTACATACTTTCAATTGTTCTCTATCCCAATTACTAGAGGATCTTTGGTACTTAATAGCAATCTTTCAAATGTAGGTTTTCTGCCCCTTCCCCAGGTCCTAAATGACAATTTAACCCTTGCCTTGCAGCCTTGTGATTATTCCATCTATGTTGTTTGAACTCCAGAGTCAATCAATTTCCAGGTCTTGTCTCAGTTGATTGACATGGGATCCTGGTGCATATGACCTGTGATAACCTAGGCTACAGTTTACCCAACAGTGAGCCAGTAGCTAAATCTTACTGAGGATCAGTAATATTTGTTGTCACTGCCAACTACTGTATTTAGAGTTTAACTTTTGCTCCTCTGGTTATGTTTTTATTCATTTTTAAAGGGAGAAACCTTAAAGGGCCTTTCTCTATTTTTTCTTTTTGTCCTCCCTTTTCTTCAACTATTGCGATCTTGCCTCAGAAAATGATCCAATTCACTCCACTTGTAACTTTCACACTGACAGGAAATTATTACACATCATTACACTTCGTAAAACACAATTTACCCAGCCTTCTCAAATTATTCTCCAGAAAATGTGAGGGGGTAATAGAAACTGTCCATTCTATTTACATTTGTCAGTCACTCAGACTTTTTTCTCCACAGTGATACATTTATACTCCTATCTTTTCTGCAATTCAGAAAGTGTATCTTTTAGAAGTGCAAAACAGCATTGTTGAAGAAAGTGTGAGAGGGAAAGAAAGAAAGAAAAAGAAAGAAAGAAAGAAAGAAAGAAAGAAAGAAAGAAAGAAAGAAAGAAAAGAATGCCCATGAAAAGTAACCTGAATTCTTAGATTTGATCAGAATAGCTTCATTACATTTCATGTTTTGCATTTTAACATCTTTTAAAATCTACAGTTGGATTTTTGTGTTGTTCTTCTTTGACATTCATTTCCATACTTATTCTGTTAACATATTTTTCATTGTCATACACAATAACAATAGCATTCCAGTATCTAAGTTCAGAACTGAGATACGGACATTTCACCCAAGGTGTATCCAACAACGTGTATGGCGTAGTTGTAGTGAGCAAATATCTCTACATTCTAGTTGGACACAATTTATGTACTTGACTAGTGGATTATTCTTTGTTCTGCTGAAACCTTTTTCTCAGGAGTCCTTGGTTGCTTGGTTGCTTTCTTTAAGAGGTTTCATTAAGTAGGTTCATTAAGGTAATGAAAACAACCAAGCTCAAAGAACACCAAGGACCCTTCATTTCAATCCTGAGCTACAGTTATTATCCTCTATTCAGTGGTGGGATTCAATCTATTTGGACTGATTTGAGCAAACCAGTAGCTCCGATGATCAGCTGAGAGCGAACCGGTTCGCTCTGACGATTTGGTGGGCCTGCCCACCTGCCCCTGCGCTATACTGACCTTTATTTCCTTTGTTTGAAGCCCAGCTGATTGGCGCAGCAGAGCAGATTGTCACACCTCAGCTGTTTTACTCATCGGGGCTGCAGTAGAAAGCAAGTTTTCAAATGCACCGCGTGTGTGCGGAGTGCGCGTGTGGCATGCGTGCGCTCAGTGAACCAGTTGTTACACTGGTTGAATCCCACCACTGCCTCTATTGGTACCTTTTTCTCAGTTACACAGAGGCTGATGTGAATATACCGGTTGCTACAGTCTTTTAAAAAAAATCTTCTGTCTTGTGAAAAACATATAAAACCTTCTATTTCTTTTAAAGTTGCTGAGCCAATGACTAAAAACTCTTGAGTACACTGAAGCTAGAAATCTTAAAGCTTATGGGGGTAGAGGTGCTGCAGTCTGGTTCTGTGTTTTTCTCATTATTAGAATGCCACTTCTTGTTGAGTTTACTAACAAAAACACTAGTTTCTTGGCAATGCACTGCTTTCCAGCAAATTTACATTTATTTCATGCTTTAATTTGATGCCTCATTTATGATTATGGTATATTCAGCTTAACATTATTTTAACCTGACTTTCACTTTGCGGATAGATATATGGATGTTTATTTAGTAACAGCAAGTGTTGCCATCTGGAAGGAAAAGGAACGAAACAAATTTCTACTATATTCTGGCAATGGAGCAGAATAATCCATACTCTTAAAACCACAGCTCCATAATGTCAAGTGTTTGCTTCTGTCTACCTGATCTAAATCCTAGCTAAATCTGTTCTAATTCATAACATTTATTCTCTAAATGTTTGCTCTCTAATCTAATTATTCTAAAATAAATACAGTCTAAAGCAGAAAGCCACCAAATAAATGGTCGATGACACTTTATGGAGTAAATGAACACTTATGGGAATAAGTGGTCATTTATTCCAAAGTATAAGCATCTTTTAAAAAAAAAACTAGGGCGGGGGAGAAATAAAAAGAGCTATGTCTACCTTTTAACTATTAGCTTTGTGATATTGTTTGGCTTTCCTGCGCTCTTCTGTCAAATTCATTTTGCCTCAATGGGAGAGGGATGATGAATTGGTCACCTCTTGGAGGTGGAGAGAGGAGATGCTAAATCTAGGTCTGGGAATTGGCTAAGTACTTCAGCGGAGCTTCAAGCTCTTAATCGCTCTCAGCAAGTTGGCTTTCTTGATTTATAAACGGGGGCAGTGATTAATGATCTTTTAAGTGGACAAGGCAGGCCCAAAGCTTCACAAATCGGGCCACTCAAACATGACGACCACTTGTAAGAGAATAACAGCTTTTACTTGAGTCATAGGGTCTGTCCTGTGTGTATATACTGTAGTCTTCCTTCTTTGTTAATATGGGTGATCATCATTATGAGATGACAGGTTTTATATCTTGGCTCTATCAAAGGTCAAATCTAGCAATTGCTCAGGCAAAAGTCTATGATTCATCTAGGAACATTTAGGGCCATGCTTTCAAATTTAGCAACTTTAAATGCATAGATCTCAATATCCAGAATTCCCAGCCAGAGCACTAATTTAGAGGAAGGTTGAATCAGGAAAAAAGAAAATGTCGATAACCAGGCAGTTTACACGGCACAGGAAAACATTGGCACCAAATTTCCCTATTTCTTCACAGTGGGAAAACTGCTTCATATCAAGATGCAGTGGTTCCAAATTTCCCAATAATACATTTTACTTTTGTTAGGAACATCTGGCTTTTAGTCTAGACCAGCTGACAAATTCAGGCAGTAGTACTGATTTATGGGAAAAAAATGGCAGAATTGGCCTTCCTGGTTGCAGCATTACTCTACCTACCAGGTACCCCATTTATACCACTTCCGCCTTAAATGTTACTGGGTGACATCTGGGCAACCTGCTTCACATGTCCTAGAAATCAGACCTACTGCTCCCATCTTGTGTAATAGTATGTAGGAAATGGGAGACAGGAGGAAGAGCTTCAGCACAGACAGTGGTCTAATAAATGAAATCTGAACCCCCAGGAGGGATGAGGGTGAGAAAGAATCTCAGAAGGGACCGTCTCTAATTTTCAGAAGGGTAAAAGTAAAGGAAGTGAGAGATATCCCAAATGTGCTTTTTCAAGAGGCAACTGGATGTCCTTGCTTTTCTTTGAAGATGTTTTGCTTCTCATCCAAGAAGCTTCTTTAGCTCTGACTGGATGGTGGGGAATGGAAGGCTTTATATTCCTCGCACACAGCTGGTCATTTGCATTCTTTCAGATAGTCATTGAGGCCACTTGGGGGGGGGTTGTCTATATCCTCAGGATCACCTGAGTAGTACAAATGGATATGGAGCCTTCTTAGAATTTTGAAACAGCCCTTTCAGCAGTTCCAAGAAGGCTCCATACCCATTTGCACTAACTCAGGTGACCCTGAGGACATAGACAAACCCCTAAGTGGCCTCAATAAATCTCTAAAAGAATGCAAATGACCAGCTGTCTGCAAGGAATATAAAGCCTTCCATTCCCCACCATCTAGTCAGAGCTGAAGAAGCTTCTGGGATGAGAAGCAAAACATCTTCAAAGAAAGACAAAATCCAGTTGCCTCTTGAAAAAGCATCTTTGGAATAACCATGACCTGGATGACTGAGCATCTTCAATTTAGCGAGGAGAGAGGTAATTTCAGACTTGCAAAATGTTGTTCTTGTAACCTTACAGTAAAGCTAGTATTACTTCTCATGGTTTGTACTCCTCATGGTTAGCATTTCTCATCTGGACAACAGTACCTCTGAGAGCTGGCATCTCATGACTATACAAGGATAGACTATACCATCCCTGCAATATTTCTTTCAAAAGAAACTTGCAATTCAGATCTACTCAGTGTTCTGAGAAAAAAGAAAATTGAATGTCCTACAGTTTGCAGAGAAAGAGCTTCACTTTTTCTTTATATTTATCCCTTGTAATTTTAGCTGTTTTATTGTAAGTTAGCCTAACTGTGAAGATACATGAGAATTCTGGTCTTGATCTTCTTCTGAGTTCTTTGTGGTTTGATATTAATAAATATGAACTTGGTTATAGTACAGTTGTTATACTTTGCTTCAGGTTGCAGAATTAACTTTTCATATATGGGCTTTGAAAGCAACAATACCTCCTTTAATGGGAGTCTTTGAAAAAAAAGCATTCTGTGATTTTAATAATTTATAGCGCTGGTGTTATTTCCTTTAAAGATAACAACTATGACTGAGATAACTAGCCATGGAAGGAATCGAGCAAGAACACTTGATTGAAGAAAACTACCATGTTTCCCTGAAAATAAGACCCTGTCTTATATTTTTTTGAACCCTGAAATAAGCGCCTGGCCTTATTGCCATTGGCTCAAAAGCCCGATTGGGCTTATTATCAGGGGATGTCTTATTTTGGGGGAAGCAGGGTAACTTCTGCTAAGAGAGGGGAAAACAGCTTTCTCTCTGGAGGCAAATTCCAAGGGGCTTTCAATTTGGATTCAGTTCATTGGAGAAGAACGGTGTATGTGAATATTAAAAAATGGTGGACTTATTTTCTGGAACTCTGTTATACAAAATGAATCTTTTTGTTTCGCTGTTTGGTAATATCTTTTGCAGAAGTATTTCCCCCTCTCTTCTCCTTGCCCCATGCTAACAGAAGATTTTGATAATATCTTTTCCAGGAACTTTGCTAGGAGAAAAGAGGTGCAGCAGAAGCAATGAATTACAGTATCTGTATACATTAATGCTCTCTGGATGACATAAAATCTTTCTTTCATAAAATGTTGTAGCCCTGGGCTTAAAATAAACCTGATTTCAAATTGGAATTTATTCTGGGAAGGACAAAAGGGAGGATTAAAAACACATCATTTGGGCCGAAGACAAGCTTAATGCCTTCTGACCAGTGAAGATGCTGCTTGCAGAACGTGAGTATCTAGATCATCTCTGGTTAAATAGGGCTGATGGGATTTTGATAGTTAACCAATTTCCCCCCTATTAAAATTATTCATACTTCCCTTAAAATTGCAACACTTGTTCCTGGATTTAAATTTGTTGGATTGTTTGAGTATAGCCATACCCATGGGTCAAATGCATTTAACTTTTATGAATGAAATGCACAGAATACCAAAAAAAAGCTTCATGTAACAAATACAGGTTTTTCGAGTTATATCAATTGCAATGGGCCAAAGATATTACAAATACACAGTGCCCCCTAGCAGACATAACATGGATATCCAACTTTTCTGGCCCAAAGCCCATATTTGACTTTTCATAACTTTCCAGTATCCATATTTTCCACAATGACCTCATGCAGGACTGAAGAGGGAACCAGGATAAAGCTCAATTTAATTTAATTTAAATATACATTCTCCCTTGTTCATAATTATATTAAAATATATATAATAAATTATAGTTTGAAAGCAATTAGTAGATGCAATCTATGTGCTCAGCTCACATTTTGGAAAGTGAGGAAGAGATATTGTGTCCTAGGGCCTCAGTTTATAGTGTTCAACTTCCTTATATAAAGCCCTCATTGTGGATGCAGAAGTAAAACTTTAACATCATCCCTCTTCTCTTTCTTGTCTTTTTCCTTTTTTTCAAAGGCTGTTGCTTTAGAACTCTCTCTAGGCAGAAAGACAAAACTTACAATTTTCACAGATTCCTTGTGGCAGCTACAGTATCACTGTGTGTATTTGAACCCAAAATTTTCAGATTTTTTTTTTGCAAATCCATTAGATCCATGCATTTTCACCAAAAGGAGCTCATTAGTAAAATCATGAATATGTCAGTAATATAATAAATTGAAACTTGGAGCTAAACTACATATCATGTGTTATAGATATTTTATGTCTATTTTGTTTACTCATCTTTTGACTAGTACTAATTGTTTCCTCCCTGGTAGAGAATACTAGATTCTGTTACAGGCCAGTAAATAATTTCATCAGGACTACAAAACAGGAGGGTCCATTACTCTTCTTTGTACATCATCTGTAATACATGTATTACAGATGATTTTTGTAGCTCTACTTTTATCAGTAATATCATGTTTCATGTTGATTTAGATATACATTCAAATAGAACTCCAAACAAACTTTTCTGAAATACTTTATTTGGTTCTCAGACAAGAGTTATACTGAAGACACAAAATATATTAAGCAGATACCTTAATACATGACTTCTTCAGACACGTTCTTCTCCTGCATTTAGATCTGTTGAAGAAATAGAATAATAATAGTCCATTGACAGTGAAGCATGGGGAGAAAAGTTGTTTTAAACTGTATACAACACGGGTGTCAAACTCGATCGTGTCATGTGATGTCATGTGATGTGTTGCAATGATTTTTGCCTTTGCGGAGCCGAGGTGGGCATGGCCTGCGCCTGAAGCATCTGGCCCATGGGCCACCAGTTTGACAGCCCTGGTAAACAAGATCCACAGGTGCACCTCTCAACAAACAATTAGAATAAATTATGTGCAGATATTCTTGGAAGTGCCAGAATATTTATTCTACTGTTGAGACATGCAAGCTCAATTTTTAATTTATAGGATGCTAAAAATATAGCCACAGCTTAAAAATCTATTTTCACATTGAGTTTAATGAAGCTTACTCCTTGGTAAACGTTTATTGGATTGGAGCTAAATGGCACAATCCTGTTCATGTTTAATGAAATATAAATCTGAGGTTTTTTTAGTGTGTTTGTGAGGCTTTATGTTGATGGGTATAGGATGACAGTCTAATATAAAACAATGCCTTCTGTAATATAGTTTCAATTATACAAAAAGATATTATTTTACATCTATCTCATAGTTGTCTCATTTAGTGAATTGAAGGAAATCACCAAAATCATGTTTAAGAAGTATAAAACAAACTTTTAAAATGTACTATGCAAAAATTAGGAAGAACAATGAAAAATATGTTAGACATTCACAGCTGTTCTCTCTCAATCAAATGCTTTCTTATTCATACACAAGTGCACACTATTCAGAAGGCCCATTAGAATTCTGAAATCTGAAAAAAGTACACATTGTATTAAGCAGATGTAATTTCCTTTGACTAATTATTGGATAAGATCATCAAGAACCATCTCACACTTTGTCTTACTGATCAAAGAAATACTTTATTAAATCTGAAGAAGTAAAGTAAAAAAATTCAAGTGTGTTTAACAATACTCAATGAGGCTATGACAAATTAGCTTGCTATTGAAAAACAAGTGGTAATGGTGAGACACTTCTGAAAGTACAACTAAAAAGGAAATCTCAGTGATTCTTGGTCTTTGGGTATAGTACAGTATGTTTTGCAACTTGCATGTGATGGTACAATAGCTTTCTAATACGATCCCACATTTTCGGATTTGGATTGGACTGTCCGAGAATTGTTAGTAGATTTTCTCGGTATGGAACTAGATGTCTAATTTATATTTCTAGCCTGTTTGGCCCATGGTTTCCCTAAACTATCTTTATTATAGTTAAAATCAATATTTCCCTCCAAAGCATGGCACAAATTGTCAATTGTTTAGGATTTTGAGCTGAATGTCAGCTCTTTCAACTAAGGACAAAGTTAGGAAGTGGTGTTAAGTGCTCTGTGTAAGATGATTTATTTTTAAATTTAAGATAATCCATGCTATCAGTCTTTATGCATGTTATTTTGATACAGGGGTGAAATCTACTTATCTTCCCTACCGGTTTGGAAGTGTGCATGCCATCGTCATGTCTGAGGGTTAAAAACCAGGAAGTAATGACATCCAGACGGGTGGGTGGAGCCTCGCGCTGCCGCCACTACCGGTTCGCCAAACCACGTGCCACTGCTACTGGCTCGCACAAGCTGACAGAACCAGCAGGATTTCACCACTGTTTTGATATCACTTTATTTAGTTCTCTCCAGAAATATATTGAGCTGTACATGCCAAACTACTTAACTGTGTCTTATTTTCTGTTTCACAGTACTCAGTTCTTTGGAGAGAATAACTTAATACTTGTTGCTTTTCATTTTACTTTTCTTTTTTTTTTTAACTCAGATATACAGCAGACAAAAAACTAGTACAATGGTAGAGCAAAAGTTTATTTTGCTATGAGTTGTTTCATTTCCAACCAGTTGCAATATTGATTTCTCTCTGTGGATTAATTATTGGAGTCAGTTTCAGTCTTCCTTGCAATGGATAGAAGGAAAAACGATGTTTTCATTTAAAGGAAGTCTATTGACAATGGTGCACTGGCTTCCCTTGGGTTGCGAAATCAATGGAATTGGAAAATCTGGGTCGTAAAAGTAGTGTGCATGAAATTATTAATGTTTTCACAGGCACAAGTAAAATGGGCTTGTTTACAGCAGTTCAGGATCTGTTACAAATCATTTCAACATGGTTACTTGCTGATGCTGATACTGTAAGTTGCTAAAACAGAAATAAACTTGAGTGTCTGAATTGTTTATAATGGTAGCTATAATGCTAAGGACTCTGGGGACATTCTCTTCCTTCCATTCCTTCACTAGATAATTGCTGGAAAAGACAAAAAAGTAGTAAACTTAGTCCTGGGGAGATGTTCTTCTAGGTGATGGCAGATCCTTAGGGCTTTGCTCACCTCTTTCTTTATTCACTGGAATTTTAGCTCATTGAAGTCTTCACTTCAAGGTGCTCCTAGTGATTTAAAGTGGCAATTCTCTTGTGAATCATCATGTGAGAGAACTTATAAGCAACGTAAGTACTTGTGAGCGTAGAAACCATATGGATGTGTCATA
The DNA here is from genome assembly GCF_029215685.1 of Pituophis catenifer annectens. Taxonomy (NCBI): domain Eukaryota; kingdom Metazoa; phylum Chordata; class Lepidosauria; order Squamata; family Colubridae; genus Pituophis; species Pituophis catenifer. Next base: position 90,411,107 of record NW_027256883.1, read on the forward strand.
CCTCCCCTGATGTATCAGTGACTACGTATCTGGTTGGTTGCACTATTTAAATTAACCTCCTTTATATTGAATCAGATCACTGGTTCATGTAACATGACATTGCACAGTCTGATTTTAGATAGAAGAAGCCAGGAATTGACTCTGGCACAATCTGCTTTTGAGACATATATTCTTTCATTGAATTATAGCAAGGAGTTATGAAGGAGGAGGGTGGATTCTATTTAAATATTGTTTATATACATTTGTTAGTTTTAATTCCATCTTTCCTCCCAACATTTTAATTTTGTAAAGCAACTCCAAGAGATAAGTTAGGGAGAGGGGGGGGGGGAGGGAGGGAGGGATGGATGGAGAGAGGGAGGAGGGAGGGAGGGAGAGAGAGAGAGAGAGAGAGAGACAGACAGACAGACAGACAGACAGACAGAGAGAGGCAGAGTTATTGGCCTAAATTTACATCCAGTAAACTTTCATTGCTTAAGAAAAAATCTCTTCCTTCCTTCCTTCCTTCCTTCCTTCCTTCCTTCCTTCCTTCCTTCCTTCCTTCCTTCCTTCCTTCCTTCCTTCCTCCCTCCTCTTCCTCTTCCTCTGATGATGTGTCATGTGAGGTGCTATTAATAAAACATGGCCATTTTTCCTGCATTTTCTCTGTTATTGGTGCAACGGCCATCTGCTGGACTGTAATACTGTTGATATGGTCAAGAAGGGAAATATCTAATGACCATTAGAACAAGAATATCTCTATGACATGTAAAGGTGCTCCACAGGGGGTCAACTAGCACTCAGTGAGGGTCTAGTATAACTCACCATGGCCAACTGATTGGAAGACAACTCGTTGTGGGACAATTCAACACTATATTAATCATTTCATTCAGTTACTTTTATCACTGGTGAGCAAGTTTTCATCAAAATTACTGCAACTTTTGTATTTCTGGATTCAGTTTCTTTATTTTATTATTATTGGCCATGTCAAAATTAATTTAACTTTTGTATTTGTTGAATTGTCCCATGGTGAACTGTGGCACGGCAAGTTGGCTGTGGTGAGTTGTCCTGTGGTGAGTTGGCCATGGTAAGTTTTCCCATTTTGCTCAGTGCCATATATCTGAATCAGTATTGGTATCAGTACAGGTATCGGTATCAATGTTGGTGTTGGTGTTGGTATCCATATCTGTATCTGTATTTGGATCTGGATCTTTCTATTCTTCCTAACAATTCTAATTTGTGCATATAGTAACTTACATTTATCCTTACAGCAATCACATCAAGTAATTTAGTCCAAAAGACTGAGCTAAGATCATCCACTTGTGATTATCATTAATTTCTGGTCTAAATTTTCTGTTTACTAGTTTGCTGGACAACACTTGAAATCTCAGTTGGAGTTAAATTTAGATTATCTACCCAATAATCATGTTTGCAGTAACATCCTGTTTCCACTTTTAATCCATGCATGTTGATTTGTAGTCTAATCATGCAATGAACACATTGATATTTGTTTCTACTGTATATGTCTGTTTTTCTAGTTGAATCAGGTGTACAGTGATATGAAATAAATAATTTGAGTAACCTTTTGGAAAGAGAAATGGACCACAAGAAATATTCAACTTCCCTTCTATCTTCATCAGTTTAACACACAATCAGGTTTCTGCAGGGGAAATACATTTCATGCCAAATAAATATCATGCTTTTTCATAAGAGAGGAATACTTCCTTTGTAATTCCATGTTGCTGTCAGGTGAATTTCTAGAGCTCTTTAAAATACCATCAGACAATTTGTCCATCATCCTCTTAACCGTTTGATCTGTTGAGATGACTGCAGTGCTTACTAAATTCATTTAAAAGTGTCTTTGAGTCTTGAATCCCTTTGTTCTCTGAATTAAAAATAGCAGGAATAATCCTGCTTGATTTGCAAGATTCTTGTTGAGTAGCTTATAACTGTTGAACCAACAGTGACTCAGAGCACTCTCTAAAGGGATTGGTGCCATTTGTCATATTCTAGCCAATATATATGTAACAAATCCAATAAAGGTGGACAGTCTGCCTTGTCACTTGAAATTCAGATGAATGGCTGACTTTCTTAGATGTGCAAATGTGATTTCCCCAATTTAAAAAAAAATGGGTTGGGGATTAGTTGGGGATTTTTTTTAAAAAAATATTTCAAATAGGTAGGCAGTAGCAGGAGGAAAAAAACCAAAGAGCCAGCATAAGTTTTGTTGCGGATGAAGGTAAAAGAAATTTTGTTTAACATGGGGACAGTGGACTACTTTGGGACGTGAGATGGGGTGGAGTGGGATGGTTGGAAACTATTTATTTTAGATATTGAGTCATGGATTTTTCAGAAGCAGCTTCATTGTATAAAATATTATTTAAACCTTCAATAACCTTGGCAGTTCCAGAACCATGTGATACCACTACTCTGTAAGCTACTGTACATTGGCTCCAAATAAGCTTCCAGTGCTTATATAATGATTTGTATAGCAGTGCTTCTATAGCACTTTAAAGTGGTATACAAAGACCCGTGATGGTGCAGAGGTTAGAATGCAGCATTGCAGGCTAATTCAGTTCACTGTCAGGAGTTTGATCCTCACCAGCTCAAGATTGATTCAGCCTTCCATCCTCAGGGTCAGTATCAGGGCCATCTTCACAGCATTATGGGCTCCGGGCAGGGGTGAAATCCAGCAGGTTCTGGAGAACTGGTAGCAAAAATTTTGAGAAGTTTAGAGAACCGGCAAATATCATCTCTGGCTGGTCCCAGAGTGGAGTGGGAATGGAGATTTTGCAGTATCCTTCCCCTGGAGTGGTGTGGGAATGGAGATTTTGCAGTATCCTTCCCCTGCCATGCCCACCAAGTCACACCACACCCACCAAACCACGCCCACAGAACCGGTAGTAAAAATTTTTGGATTTTACCACTGGTTCCGGGCAAAGCAGTGTACTGGGGCCCCTATGACAACTACTCACAGGAATAAAAATGTAAATGGTTGATAAAATTAAACATATACTTATTTTATTGGCACTTCCAACAAAATCGGTGTTGAAACGTTAAAAACATGCTGTGTAGCAACAACTAATCAATATGATAAACATTTGAACAATACACGAGGCTTGAAAAACACAATAATACACAGTAAGCCATACAGTTGCTGTATTTATATGATACAAAGGGCACTAATACACAGATTAGTATGGGGCCCCAGGGATGAAATGCTACCGGTTCAGGCCGATTTGGCTGAACCAGTAACGATGGCGGCGGGTGGTTCAGAGAACTGGTAGTGACAGCAGTGCGAGGCTCTGCCCACCTGCCTGGTCATTGTTACTTCCTGGTTTTAACCAGGAAGTAACCTATTTTTTACCTTCTGCGCAGACGCAGAAGGGTTTGCAGATACTCAGAGGCTCCATGCGCGCATGCGATGTGCGCATGTGCACTTCTGAACTGGTAGGGAAGGTAGGTAGATTTCACCCCTGTGGGGCCCCTATGCTTGTGGGGCCCACGGGCTAGTGCCCATCAGGCCCATGCGTTAAGACAGCCCTGGTCACTATAATGAGGACTGAAATTGTTGGGGCAATATGCTGATTCTGCAAACTGCTTAGAGAAAGCTGTAAAGCAGTATATAAGTCTAAATGCTATTGCTAGTTATCCCTTTTAAAGCCCTGCATGGCATTGGGCCAGGTTACTTGCAAGACTACCTTCTCCCAAGGAGGTCTACTTATCCCATACATTGCCATAGGGAGTGCATGCTTCAGGTTTCCTCATTTAAACGTTGCCGTTCCATGGGATCTAGGAGAATGTCTTTCTGATGGCCATTTCTGTTGCCTAGCATGATCTTGCCCCCAATATACATCAGACCCCAACTCTGATTACTAGGTTCAGTTTAGTGGTGACCCTTTTGGGTTTTATTTAACCCATTTGGTCCAGCATTTTACATATTGCCTTTTGGAATGACATATGGTTATACTTTTTGTCAATGTTTACATTTCTGTACTGCATGTTGCCCAGAGTCACATTGGTTCAGTTGGGTGCTTATATAATTGAGTGAAATAAATAAATGAAAGATATTCAGAAGCCAGATGTCATATTATGTCTATGGTTAGACATATTGCTATAGCAATAGGAATACATGATGGCAATGTATGTACATAGAGAATGTATTTTATGGAGGAAGTCAAGGTTTGTCCCTTGCCCCCCCGAGATTGCTGAACAGCATTCTGTTTCCTATTAGTATCCCTATTCTGAGTATGCCTTCAGTGCAGGGTATCTGTTGATTTTGTTGGAATTAACTTTCTAAGTAGCAGGTATAAAAGTATGGCCTCATTTTAATTTCCAGTCTATAATTCATGTATGCAAAAAATGTCTTTATTTCAAGTAACCTAGTAATCATCTAACAGGTCAGTTGGGATGGGACTTAGTTTGTACTCATTTGCATCCAAATGTCTAGAGGATATTTGTCTGTGCTTTCTTTTTCTCTTTAATATGAACACTGAAAAGTGTTCCACAAAGAAAAGCCCATGTTTTGTGTAGATAGGAGTTACCAATAAGTGAGGTGGGTTCTGGAGATTGTTGATTTTGCTTTCTATTGCGCTAAAAGATCTTTGATTGGAGCAACCTTGATAGTACAAGGGTTTAGTGCACCCTGTTATTAACACAGCTGCCTGCAATTTCTGCTGGTTCGAATCTCTCCAAGGCTCAAGGTTGACTCAGCCTTCCATCCTTTCTAAGGTAGGTGAAATGAGGACCCAGTTTGTGGGGGCAATAAGCTGACTTTGTATAAAATATACAAAAGAATGAAGGCTATTGCTTAAAGCATTGTAAGCCGCCCTGAGTCTCCGGAGAAGGGCGGCATATAAATCAAATTAAAAAAAAAAACAAAAAAACAAAACAAAAACCTTCTGTGAGATAATATTCCAGGAAGCATATTTTCCAAAATGTAATGCCTGTCATGTAGATTTTTGAAGGCCGTTTTTTTATATTCTAATATGTCTACTATATACTTTTTAAAATTTACCTTCATTGGGTCACTTTTTACAACAGTTTTGGAAATCTTAATTGTTTAGCTTAGCTTTTCTTTCACTGTTTGTGTTCGTTTCAGTGCATAGAGTTCCTTCCTATAAACTCCATACAGAAAGTCAAGAGATAACAATATATTTTAATTGATGAGAATATTATAAAAAATATAACCCTGGTTGATGGATTCCAGTTAGGAATCAATCACTGTCTCTTAATTCGCTAATGAATCCAATGATAGAAGAAATGAAACATCACTGAAAGCGCCCACACAGGACATCCCAATTGATGGGAAGCCTTTTGATTTATTATACAACAGATAAGATCGGCATGATACAGCATCCTGATGGTTTATGAGCCTATGAAAATCCTTGTAACGAAGGTTATTCTCAAACTCATAAAATTTCATATTCTGGTGCATACTCTATCATCAGCTGGTAATGTGAGACGCAGATTTATAAACATATTAATTATAAACAGAATTTACAGGGCTATCCAAGATGAAACATGTCATACTTGGTATGTTGAAAGCTAAGGAAATCCAGCCCCAACAACCACAGATCATTTCTGATGCAGTAGTTATTTTATATTCAGGCAATGAATGGCGTAATTTGAGAATAGGAAAAAGGTGCATCAAAATTAAATTGCATATCACTTAGTGATTTCTGTAGATCAGCAAAAATAATAATAGGGTGTCTTAACATCCAAATTTGAAAGTCTAATTTGTGATAATTCAGGTGTAGATATGGATTTGTATACAAGTGGTCCTCAGTTAATGACCACTCTTTCAGTGACTGTCTGAAATTACAATACAGGCATACTCTATGCTCAATGTAAAAAGAAAAAAACTTAATCCAGACTTTCATTCTTTCCTATTCACCTTTTGAAACAATACTAGGAATTTTGACCTTCCAAAACTGGAAGGATGTTTCTGAAACATTATAGCTTTCCTAGTTTTAGAAGCAAGAAGTAAAGGCATTCATATATCATTTCCCATCCTTTCAGAACTAGCTTGTTTTGGGAAGAGAGATGGATCCATAGTACAGTCAGTAACGCATACCCCTTTTGGTTTCTTTAGGCTGGTATAGCATTGCCTTTCCCCCTCTGATCTTGGGCACTGCTTCTTCAAGCTGATCCTTGATTCAAAGACACAGATTCATCTAAACAGCAGGTAACCAACAATAGTGGCTGGAAGGGAGGGGCTGGGAAACAATCTCATTCTTTTTCTGCTGGTCCATGGCACAACCTTTCTTGAGCTTGTAACTGTATCAGAGGCGCCTTTGGAAGATGGGTTTAGTGCAGGGGTGAAATACTACTGGTTCGGACCCATTTGCTACTGGTTTGGGTGAACCGGTAATAAAAGCTACCAGTTTGGGTGAACCGGTAGTGAAAAAACAGCTGTGCTGTGTGATTTATCTTCGCTAGAAAGCAGGAAATCCTGCTTTTTAGAGAATCTAAATTGCGCAGCACAGCTGTCCCCCTCCCCCGCTGTTCTACTTACCTTAGAAAAGGCTTCTTAAGCCTCCTTTTTTAGCACTGCACGGTAGAGCCTGCAGTGCGCATATGTGCGAAGCGCGCGTTTGGCATGCACTGCACATGTGTGCATGCAGTGAACCAATAGCAGACTTTGGAGCATTTCACCGCTGGTTTAGTGTTCTTCTAATATAGTTTCCTGGAACAGTCCTAAACCCATGACAAATGGGAGATAATACCCAGGTTGGGTCTTTCAACAGACCCAAATGAAACATTTCTACCCAACACGTGTAAGTTTTGATAGGAGACTAAATCTACCACTCTAGCCTTTTATGGAAACTCATGTGCTCCCTAGATCAGTCCAGACTCCCTTTAAGGATGTGGGTGATTAAGTTTGATGGGAGGCAAGAGAAACAGGAACCCTGTAAATAAGTATACAGGGCACATTAAGTGCTGAACCCATAGTAGGATAGAGATTGCCAGTACAGTCAGCAAGTTTTATGCTGGCATAGTTTTCTATTGGTCAAAGACTCACGTACTTTAACTCAGCCATGAAGAAAAACCCTCAAATTGTAAGAAGTATTTTCAATGCCCGTCCATGATTAATACTAGCCAGTCAGAGGATCACAAGACACAAAAAACAATTAGATTAATACTTTTTCATACTTTCAAAACTATCTGCAAACATTGAAGAAGAAAAACAGTAGGTTAGAGTTTTCCTTTAACCCTAAGGAAGATTTTCACAAAGCAGTCCATGCATATTGGATTGTGTAATTTATACTCATTCTCTTCAATAGACGTTGCATAATAATACCTTTGTCTGAATTGTCCCTTAAAAATGGCCCTTAAAATATATACTAGGGTTAAATAAATTTCAGACATAAGGTTGGAGGAATAGATGCCAGGATTAATTATGGCCTTTAGAGCTTCTCTATATATTGCCCACCTTCAGAGAATACATTTCACAGGAAGAGAAAAAAAAACCCCTTCTATGAGCAATGGAGAATGGATATATTGGAACCCTTGCAGAAATGATGAGCTGCATGAAAATCCCATCTGATGTTTAGATTGATTAGTTATTCAATATTTCTCTGTGCCAGTGTGCATGAACTTCAGGCTCCTTCCCCCTTTTCCATCAGAAAAGGGGAAGAGGTTTCATATTGTAACAGACAAGGCATTGTCAATTAAGTATCACCTTCAATTTCCTTGTTTATGATTCTGTGGCTACTAAGCATCAATAATTTTCTGTCCTCCAGGTGTCACAAGGAAGATTGATTGTGCATGTCATCCTTGATATGAAGACATTTAAATGAAACCACAGCCTTCTCCCTGCATCAGCCTGGCTTTCTGCAAAGCAAAAGTGCCACTTGAAGAGGCCACTTCTTTAAATGTCTTCCTGTTCTGTGAAGAAGTAATCTTTTTGCTTCGGGAATGGAAAAGGAGGAAGGGTTGTGGGTAGGTGGTGGTGGGCACTTGGGGTGCTAAGTGAAAGAATCTTGAGCGTTGGCCTGTTGATGGTGTTTCAACCCCAGACATCACTGTTTAGTTTGCAATTCTGTATTCCTCATAGAACTATTGTAAAGTTTATTCTACAGGTAGCCTTTGCTTAATGACAGTAACTGGAACCAGTAACTCTATTGCTAAGTGACATAGTCATAAAGTGCAATGTCACATGACTGTGCCATTTTATCCCGGCAGTTGCAACATTTCCAGTGGCTACCATTAAGTGAAGCTCATGCAATTGTTAGGTGTCACCACTTGCAACCTTCACTGCCAGCTTTCAGCAAGCAAAGGCAATGGGAAATCACCAGGAGGTCACAAATGGCAATCATATGACTTCACATGTATTTCATGGATGGTATTAATTTATTATTCACTAATAATGTTCCATCCACTAGGATGCACATAGTGGTTGATGCAGGGGTGAAATGCTACCAGTTTGCTCCGGTTCGGACAAACCGGTAGTGATAAAAACTACTAGTTCGGGCGAACTGGTAGTAAGAAAACCCTACCTGTTCGATTGAACCCGTAGTTAAAAAAAGCTACCGGTTTCTCCGAACTGGTATTTCCGATGATCAGCTGTGCAGCAGGGTTTAGCTTGGCTTTCTAGCAAAGCTAAACTGCGCTGCACAGCTGATCCCCCTGCTGTTTTACTTACCTTCTGAAGCCTCCTTTTGGCATGTACTGTGCATGCGCATGTGCAGCACATGCTGAAAAGAGGCTTGTGAAGGTAAGTAGAACAGCGGGGGAGCTGGGGGATCCACTGTGCAACGCAGTTTAGCTTTGCTAGAAAGCAGGAAATTCTGCTTTCTAGTGAAGCTAAATCGTGCACCACAGCTGATCCCCCCCTCACTTCTACTTACCTTGCCAAGCCTCCTTTTTGGTGCGTGCTGCGAATGCGCATGTGTGTGCAGAACGCACATTTGGTGTACACTGTGCATGCACACACAGCGTGCATTTGGCATGCAGTGAGCATGCGCGGCCAGCAAACCAGTAGCAAACTGGTTTGGATTTCACCACTAGGTTGATGATCCTAGATGAGTCAATGTGGCTACAAAACTCTATTTGGTGGTACAGTGGTAAAATAAGTAGATGCATTGTAGCACAAGGCACATCAGCAGTAGCATCATCAATCATGATCAATATTCTTGTTGGAAAATGAAGATGTTTTGGGTATTACACATATGGGGCCTCACCATCTTTACTTTGTCCTAGCATGACCCCTAATTCAAGATCTATTTTCTACTGATATTGAAAGAAAGCAAAAATGAAAATGCAATACTGAAACCTAAACAGCAGCTATAATAGCTGCAAACATTTACAGCTTTCAAGTATATGCCTAGGTCAGTCAGATAAATGATTAAAAAAGAAAGAAAAAAAGAAAAAAAGATGGGAGGAAGGGCTTCTCAAGAAGTAGAGATCTCCAGTAGCAATTTTATTCCATCAGTTTTTGACGAAATCAGGCAGCTCTTCAAATAATTTTGTGCCCCCTTATTTAGTATCTGCAAGAAAAAAACCAATAGTATTTTATTAACTGAAACGTAAAAGAAATAAGGGTTCATTTTCTACCCCACCAGCATCCAGAGCGCTGCATTCTGTGGATTCTGTCTAGAACTGGTTGAATGTCTCTATCCTAATATGTTTATTTTTCCACCAAAATATTTCCATCTTCTTATAAGGGGAGGTTAGTAACTGATGTCTTGACCTGTAACTCAGCAACTTGAAGAGAACTATAGGTACCCCTCCTCTTGGGAGATGAATACTTGAGAATTTCTATGCATTTGATTTTGGCCTCCTGGCCTCCTCATTATTGGCAATGCACGTACAGCTTCATCTTTTAATTCTGAGCAGATGAAGCACTTCTGGGTGATGGCACTTCAGTATTATGAATATGACAAATCCGTGTAGCAAACCTGATAACAATGAGGGATGCCCCAGCATCTTCCTAGAGGCATCTGGACAGTTGACATTGGCACTGGAAGGCTGCTGTAGATGCCAAAATGATGACTGGTACACATGTGTTATCAAACCTGGCTAGCTAGCTCTTGGTAGAGCCATGCTTCATCTTGCTCGTTGTTGTTGTTGTTGTTGTTGTTGTTGTTGTTGTTGTTGTTGTTTTAATAAAAGTCAACTCAAAGAGTGACTGATATTGACAAAATACCAATTTTACCAATATATTCTATCACTTAATTACATTCTGTAAAATATTAACTTTGTCCCTCAACCTTGCTTCTAATCAATTTTATCGGGAGTTCAAATTCTTGTATTACGAATGAAGGGGGAAAGGAATGGTTCTCTACAACATTTATCATTTTATCTCTCCTTAAATTTTCCCCCCTTTCCTTCCATCTCCATGTACCTTTCATTGCAAGGAAATTGATCCGATGATTCAACCTGCTCTTTCTTTTTGGGAGGAGAGGTATTCTCCTCTACCCTACCCTACCCCATCCCAGTCAATATTCTTTGTTTTTCTTCCTTGCACCTCCTGAGCCATCTCTCTTTTTACGTCTCACCCCACCTCCAACCACATAAAGGTCATCTTGGTTTTATTCAGCAAATGAATGCATCTCAGTACAATGTAATCCCAAATCTCGAATTCTGACCCTGTTGTTCCATAAGCGCCAGGGCCTCCCTTTTTTCAGACCTGGATTCCTCTGACTCCTAACTCCTTTGACACGCTTCACTAGAGCTAATAGCTTCCTATTACCAGTTACAATTTAGCATCTGAGCCAGGAGCTGGAAGAAGAGGGGGGGGGGGGAGGAGAGTGTAAATTATACGGCATTGCAGTGAACAAAGGTTTTATTTCTCCTGAGCGCAACTCTTTGATAGGAAAACGGGGGAGACAAATGTGTTGCTAATTTAATTAAGTAGTATGAGATTGCAGGGTCTGCAGATGCCATTTAGGGCTGGATTAATCAAGAGCAGGTGATGAAAATGAATAGTCACACATAATGTTAGCATTTTTAACAATCCGACACAGTCTAATGGAATCAAGTGCCAGTTAACAACAGGGCTCAGTTTTGCTTGCTAATCCAAATTTATCTCCACTTTTGCTCTGCACATCCATGCAAATCAATAACTCAGTACTGTTCCTGCTATAGGAATACCTCTATCTGGGACAGATTGAGCTATTTTTAGAATTTGCGCCTCTGAGTTCCATGCACCCCCCCTGTATTTTAAGCAGTAAAAAAATAAATAAATTCAAAGGCATTAATAGGAAATAAATTCTGTAAACAGCAAATCTCAGGAGGTCAAGAAGGAAAGGAATCCTTTTGGTTCAGTTGAAAAGAACCTTCTTATTTACATTTGCTATCAATAACATTTAGGGCCTTTTTTATAGCACAGGATAAAGCAAAGCTTTAAAAACTGGCTGGATAGCTGTATTCGGAGTGAACCAGAATTTTTCCAGATTAGCAATTGGTTTCATATTATTCCCATTCTTGAACCTGTCATTCCTGAGACAAGGCTAATCATAAACCCTTGCCTTCTAACCTTTTTTCTTGTTGCAGCCTGTTCTTTCATTCTGATTTACCATAACTTCTAAACTTCTGCAGTGAAACACAGTTCTTTGAGGAGCTATCTAGACTTTTCTTCCACTGCAAAATCCAGAATAGGACAACTTGCCATGGCCAACTCACCACAGCTAACTTGCCAGGGCTAGTTTGCCACAGGACAACTCACTACGAGGCAATTCAACAATTCAATTTAATTATTTAAGGTAGTTAAAAATTATTTTAATTTTTGTCATTCACATTTCATTTTGTCTCTCCTTTGGCATTATTTCTTTAATGACTCTATTCCACTATTTCTTCAATATTAGTGTAACTCTTGTCCCACGGCAAGTTGGTGAGTTGGCCATGGTGAATTATCCCATGGTGAGTTGACCACAGGGAGTTGGCTGTGGCAAGTTGGCTGTGGCAAGTTGTCATAGACCCTGCAGAGTCATCCGGTTGCTATGAAATCCTACTTTTGCTTGTGTTGAATCTGGCCTCTCTAGCCTAATCTCTATCAGTTTCAAAAGGCCTGTTTGTCAGTTTGACCACTACTTGTCTTTCTGATAGAATTATTTTGCACTCCAATGCTGATGTCTACAAATGATCATGAAGAAAATTATCACTTCTTTAAACAGCAGTATGCCAATGGATGCTATGGGAGAGAGACTACTGGTGAGGGCTGAAAAACCCTTCCTTTCCTTCTGTCTTTTCTCTAGTCATAGGTGTAGCTAATACACAGTTGTTACTGAAGAGCACTAGGACTTAATAAGGAGCCCAAAAAACTTGCTGGCAGCTGCTATTTTTCTCAAAGGACCCATGGTTCTATAATGGATATGGAGGAAAAACTTGGGCTGTTTAATAGGTTGATTATCTTTCAAGCAAAATGCTGCATATAATTTTCATTCATGAATTTGTATTGTCACACAAAGACAAACATTGAAATTGGCATTGTGCTATTAGTTTGGCAAAATAAGTTCCACCTTTCAATGGGTACGTGACTATTTTCATAAGCTGGTGGTGTCAATGAACTGATCAGGATATTTCTGCATATAAAATTAGGGATTAGGGCATAGAACACTAATACAACTTTGTGCCTCCTCCAGATGTTCTACTATTACATTATTTTCTATGGAGAGCTGACCAGGAGTATGATAGGTGACACTCAAATCTGCACTACAGGTCACCTTGAAACTGATTAAAAGCAAGACTGGCTGGGGAATTCTCACAGTTGAAGTCTACACATCTTAAAGTTGTCAAGTTTGAGAAACATTGTCTTAAACTATAGGCACCACTGCTATAAACTAACTTTATGAAGGCCAAAGATTATACATATAAATAATTTTGCCTCTTAAGTCAGGAATTCAGTTGTACTTTCTAACTTCATGCGAAAGACAATAATATAGATAAAAGTTTAATAATTCTGAATTCCCAAAACCAATGCAAACCAGTGACATAGTGTTCCCATGAAGTTCAGTTTCAACAACCATAAGTTTGGCATGTTATTACAACACTCATTACAATTAGTGAACTTTAGTTGGAAGCAAAATATAACAAATTATTGAGCATTCAATGACATTATCAATGAAGGTTGTAAGATGGATAATTAAAAGTAGTATACATTTAAATTGGCAAAGCAAAATAAAATAAAATTCAGTGAAATAAATCTGTTAATAAATAGTAACTCCTCTATATTGTATATCCAGACAGAAACTTTTTTCTTTTCTTGTCTTTTCCCTTTCTTTCTTTCTTTCTTTCTTTCTTTCTTTCTTTCTTTCTTTCTTTCTTTCTTTCTTTCTTTCTTTCATAAATCTTTCATGCCTCATTTAAAAACATATCTTAATTTTGAATACAGTCTGGAGGTGTTTTCAATAAAATATTTTCATGGAAAGCCTGCAGAAAACTCATAATTCACCAAGTCTCTTTGCTATAATCATGTAAATTCATTTATTTATGCAGTATCAAAAAAAAATCCTTTAGTGATTATAAGTTTGATGCTGTACATAAAAATGAATTGACAATGTTGCAGGGTTTCTATCAGTGAATGGTGTACTTTTTTTGTCTTTTTCTTTAAGGAAACCATATTCACATGATCTCCCTGCACGACATCACAAATCTCCCATCTCTGTTTGTTGGCCTTATATGCATGAATAATTTTCCCAGTGCTTGTTTGTAGCACAACCAGAGAAAGAGAGAATTACTCCTTCACAATCTCTTGTTGTCCTCAATCAGCATTCAGTTGGCTTGAGCTGGCTTACAACAGTGTAAAGACATTGGTGGCATGTGTTATAATATATCGAGCATTGTCCTCTTGAAGAACGCACGAAAGAAAGAACATTGTTCAACCAGGGAGCAATTCATTGGGTTTTTCCCAGAAACTCTTGGGTCAAGTTTTTATAGGCCTATTTGATTTTCAAATTCTTTTTCCTCCCCTTTTTCCTCACAGTGTGCCATAGTCTCCAAACTTGTCTACATTTACTTCTCATGTTTTGTGCATGGTAGATGTCCTTTAAAAAGAGTATCTCAAATAAGTCTTTATTCTTGTTTTGTTGGCTCTTCTTCTGTGTTTTCATGAACTCTGGCCCCGACCATGGCAACTGCGAGAAAAATGTTAACATTGATTGACACAATTGAAAAAGCCTCCATCCCTATCCGCATTTCAAACACTTGGAGAACAATGGGGTTTGGTGTGATTGAATTAATGAGATAGCGCAGACTGTCAAAAGAGCACACATACTTTACATAAACCTGATTATCTTTACATGGCAGAAATAAGAGAGAGAGAGAGGGAGAGGGAGGGAGGGAGGGAGGGAGGGAGAGAAAGAGAGAGAGAGAGAGAGAGAGAGAGAAGGAGGAGGAGGAGGAGGAGGAGGAGGAGGAGGAGGAAAAGTAAGGAGTGGAGGTTTGGCTTTCTGTCCTACCTCCAAAGGAGTCATCAAAGTGGATGCCTTAGCTCAGAGAGTGATGTGCCGACTCAGTTGGCCTTTCTCTCCCCAACTGAGCCTGCTTAGCATACATCAGCCATGGTCTTTAACAAGTCTATTCAGGAAACTGTGCCCCAAACAACACTCTTTTCACTAGTCAGCATCTCTCTTGCTGATTCCCTTCTCCTCCTGGGAGCCACTGTTTAACTTGAACTAAGCATATATTCCAACAATTAGACCTGATCTGGCTCCTCCTGCCCTAACTTAACCCTCAAAGACTGACATCACTCATGACTATAATACACATTTAAGGAGGTGAACCTCAGCCAGTCCTGCTTTTAAAGGAACTGAAGAAGATCCAGAATGGGAAGGGGGCTTGTGAAATATACCTATTTCCCATTGTACAGGTAGAAATTAGATGTAAGTCTTTGGGGAAAATGCTTCCCCAACCATTCTATTTTAGAAGTAGAAACAGATTCAGCAGCACACCACTTGTTTGTAAATGAAAGCTGAAGAGCTTTACTTTTTGTTTTCAAAATGGTGATGATACCTCAGGCCTGTGCAACAAGGTCTGAGGTAGCGTCACCATTCAGCAGACCTATCAAGCTGAAACTAGTGCACCAAGGGACCAAGAGTACTCTTAATCACCCAGCAGGCCATGAAAAAGGCTGATGGGCTGTGCCTGACAAGATCAAATCTAGATTTTTGTCAACCTGCTGTATGATTTAAATGGTTCTGAAACCAAGTATAATCATACACTCCTATTCATGGGGCTTTCATGCCTCTTTTTTTCCTCCTTGGCTACACTTTTATTATTTAAGAACAAGTTAAACAAAATAATATTCTGAATTTTAAAATAACATAGCCTTCTACATAAATTTAAATTTATTTCCTTTATTTCTCTCTCTCTTTTAATAAGCAGCGCTATTAATTCCAATCATACAGTAAACACTAGAATTTCTTTAGAAGACCTAGGTCAAATTCTCACATGCATGCAGTATATACACATTACCTGAATTCTCAATTCTTAATGAATTGAGCAAAAACATGTAAATAATTTCCAGCAGAAGGGTTTTTTTATTGGAAGTGGTATGAAACTGGACTGAAGATTAAATAGGAATCTGTATTACATTCAACCTGAAACAATACTGTTTTGTGCATTTAATGAACAATAAAAGAATAACATATATAGAGGACATTCATGTTTTTAGTTGTTGTGCACAAACATTTCCTGATTTTTGTTGTTGTCATCATAGGGATTCCTCTTTGTCTTCATATTTTGGCAAAATCTATAATCAAAGAAGAAAGAGATGAAATGTAGAATAATATGTTGGTTTAGTGTCTTAGCCATACCAAGCCTTGGTTTACAAGGTTTATATTGGTTTGTATTGTTTATATTATATATCTATCTTATTTTTCTCTTTTCCCATTTTATCCACAGAAAAATCTGGATTTAGGAAGAATCAGTGAGTTATTCTAATTATTTCCAATGCATTGAAGAAAAGGAACTATTTTGTCTCAGAGAAAGTTGCCTGTTACTTCTCCACTTGAGTATATAGTTTTTGATGAAATTGAATTATTTAGGCAACCTTTTTAACATCTTTTGAGGAAAGAGAGAGGAAAAATAAGTTAACTAACTTACAACATTGCTAACAACAACAAGAGAGAGAGAGAGAGAGGGAGGGAGGGAGGGAGGGAGAGAGAGAGAGGCGGGGAGAATTACCTTTATCCAAATGTCCTAGAGGGTGAATGTTTATATGTTTTATGGCTATTCCTCAACATCTGGGTACTTTATTTTTTTGTTGCTGAATATTGCTTTTAATCCTATTATTATTTGGAGCTCGGTAAGCCACTTAGAGTCAGTCATGACTGGAGCAGTATATAAACCTACCTAAATAAATACATAATCCAACCAATCAGAAATCATGCACAGAACAATGACACAAAAAAGAGAAGCTGGACTTTTATTTTTTCGTTTCTTTTAAAGTTCTTTATTCTTATAAGATTTTTCTCGAATCAATGTTATATTTTGGCAATAGTGACTTTCCTGAGGATGGGTATGAGTATTACAAGTCGTTTGCCTTTGAAGTCCTAAGCAAAGGTCTAAGTGTTAGCTCTGCTGCAGATTTTTTCTGAGACTAGCATAAAATGGGGGAAGGCATTGGCTGTATGTTAAGATAGATTTACTTATTATTCTGCTTATAACTAGAGTGGCAATATTCCCCACCATCTCATCTTTCTTTCCTGGGTCCCTAGATTTCTGCCAATTCCCCCCCCACTTTTTTTTTAATGCTGTGAGAGAGGATCAGCCAAGAATGTAGCCATCCAGTCGTCTTTCAGTATTTGGCTTGCTCTTGTGCAGCAGAATTTGAGACTCTGATTGTTTCTTTAATTTTCCTGCTTTTAGCCACTGTCAGGTCTTGTTATCTAGTTTGCCTGCTATTTTTTAAAATATACCGGCCATGTAATACTTTTCCTTACCATGTCCCTTTTGGTTTCTCTAGCACTTCATGGTACACTAGCTTCAATCCTCCTCCTCCTCCTCCTCCTCCCTCTTCCTCTTCCTCCTCCCTCCATGAAAGTGTATTGTGGGAGACGTGTGGTGATGTATTCCTTATCCCAATCTGTGGTTGAGTTATTTGAATTGCTTTTTCCCCCCCTAATGAAATGACTCAAGGATAGTTAGGGGTAAGAGTTGGCAATCATACTTTCATACACCCCAACTTTCTTGCTTCCTATTGATCTATGTGCTTGTTTAGTCTTTTTGCTAACTGTTGCTGATTGCCTATGGCCTTTAAAATGGATTTGGACATGACTTCCTGTCAAACTTGAAAACACCTTTAGTGAGAAAAGCTGTAAAAGGAAACAAGGCCGCCAAAATTCATGGTGGCTAGAGAGCATCAAACCAACATCAGCTGGAGCATAAAACAACTGAAATACATTGCAGAAGATCAGAAAATGTGGAGAGCTGGTTCACAGAATCACCAAAAATCAAATACAAATTGAATGAATAGCATCATCATCACCAGTCAGATCAGAATGCTAATGTTTAAACTGAAGTTTCTGCTCTATACCTTATTAATTCTTGGTATGTTCTCAACTGATCCTTTCAAAAACGACCTGTGATTTCCCATTAATACAGATATACAAAATAAAATTAGTGAACATTATGCAGGCTAGTATAAGGGCATTTAAAGGACAATTGAGTAACTGTCAGTATAAAGTTGATTTGCAGAACTCTACAAACTGCAAATAAGCATCCATTACTAATAATGTTAGAGTTTGCATAACTTTTATTTTCTTTGGGAAATAGCTTCTTTAGTTATTTAGTCTTTAATTATTCTAGATATTTAATTATTTTAATTAAAATATATTGAGGATGTTGATATTAGGTCTAACTTCAGAAGTGCTGTTTCAGGAAATCAATGCTGCTAATGTTACTTTCCTGCCTGAACTTTTCTTTGAGATTTAATAGTATTACCTGCTCAGGTTCAGTCCCCTTGGTCATTTTACTTTTTATGCAGCACAGTCTTTGTACAATCCTCCTTAAGTAACTGCAAACAATTAAATCATTAACAGTAGCATTAACAGCAGAAAACTAGGGAAAGTTTTGAGGCCAATTCCTATCCTTGTCCAAGATATTGACCAGATGAGAAACACTTGCAAAGTGAATATCTGCTGAGATTGCAGGCTGATGGGTTGTCGCAGGTTAATGGAAATATGCAACAAGAACCAATAAAAGACTTAGCAAAGTCTGACTTTATGTTCTAATGGTCATTAAATTGCATATATAGCTCAGAGAAAGGTTCCATTTTGTTACATTCTGCCTTTCACGTTTTGCCAACATGTTGCCATCCTTTCCAGTATATCCATTCTCCAGTAGCTACACGAATTGCCTTAGCAAGGAGAATGAATTTTTTTGTGGGACTTGAGGAACTGTGTTTTCTTATTTTGACTCTGATATTGTGCAGTCAGGGACAATGCAGAGATGTCACTCTATTTGATAATTAAAGAGGCTGAAATTGAATACCTCTGATCTTAGCTGTATGTGAGGAGGGCTCTAAACCACAAAGAGTTCAGAATAGCTCATGAGCTTTTGTTCCTTGCCTAAATCTGAGGCAAATGCATTTTATTCAGCACTAATCAGACAATCATCATCCATTCTAAGCAATGAAATATCCCTAATATAAGACTACATGTCCCTAAAACTATACAACAGAGACTGTGGGCCACAACTTTTAAACAGGAGTAGCTTCATGTTCCTCATAGTCATGATAGCTTCTCAATCTGCCTAACAATCAGATGCCCTTGCATAGATCAGTTGAGTTGCTAGTTCTTAAAATGATTGTTAATGATGTGATGAATTATACATTCTGTTAATTAATGTCTCCTTTTGCATTCATTTAATTTTTTAAAAAGGAAATGCTAATTTCTTTTAGAATTAGGAAGAAGATATCATAGCAATAACACAGGAAAAAACCAATCCATCCCATTTATAGATTATTTTTACAAAAACTTATTTTTCTAGGAGTGGCCCGGTGGCAAGAGTCCGTTTAAACTGAACAGCTAGGACAGAGAATTAATTAATACAGAACATTTCTGTCCCTAGCAATCTAAAATTAATAGGGTTATCAGTGCATGTAACATCGATGTTAAGGCGGGTAAGAATATCAACCTTGCTGTCAAGCAAAAACATGCATTTAATACCGAGTCCCATACCATGTGCACTAATCAAACAGGTGGTAAGGCAGTAGGGAACAACACAGGTAATGTAGAAAGTAAACACAAGGTCAGTCAAAATTGATTCAAATGTCTATACACCAATGCACAGAGTATGAGAAATAAACAGGGTGAATTTGAATTAGAAATTCAAGTAAATGAGGGCAGATATTGTTGCCATTATGGAAACTTGGTGGGATGAAACACACAAATGGAACGTACAGCTAGAGGGGTTTAAATTATTTAAAAGAAATAGACCAAATAAAAGAGGAGGTGGAGTTGCACTATATATAAGAAATAACTACATCTCTACAGAAATAGAGCACAACAATGATGAAAATTATCTTCAATGCATTTGGGTCAATGTTAAAGGGGAAAAAATGACATTGCCATAGGTGTATACTATAGGCCACCCAATCAAACAGAGGAAATAGATGAACTTTTTGCTAGTCGGTTAATTAAAATATGTAGGAAGCACGCCACAATAGTAATGGGGGATTTTAACTAACCTGACATCAACTGGGAGACAAACTCTGCACCAAGTGGAAGATCAAACAGGTTCCTGACAAACCTAGCAGACAACTTTGTTTCCCAAAAAGTAGAGAAGGGGATCAGCCATACTGGACTTAATTCTCACTAACAGAGATGAAATGATAGAAGGTGTTGATGCTATAGGAACCTTTGAGGGGAGTGATCATGCAATATTGGAATTTAACATTATGCAAGCACAAGCAATAGAACAAAGTCAAACTAGAGTCTTGGACTTTAAGATAGCTAATTTCAATAAACTTAGAGAGAGCTTGGGAAGGATTCCATGGATGAGAATCCTCAAGGGAAAAACAACTCAAGAAGTTTGAGAAATTTTGAAAAGTGAGATTATAAAAGCCCAGTCTAGCACAATACCAATGAAGAAGAAAAATAACAGCTCTCAAAAGAAACTAGCATGGCTGCATAAAGAACTCTCTGACAAATTGAAAGACAAAAAGGACAAGTATAAAAAGTGGAAAGAGGGCCACATAATTAAGGCAGAATATCAGCAAATAGCTCAACCCTGCAAAGATGAAGTGAGGAAAGCTAAAGCTCACAACAAACAAAGGCTTGCGACAAAAGTTAAAAAAAAAGCTTCTTCCTATATGTTAAAAACAAGAAAAAAGTCAAGGAAACAATTGGTCCATTGCTGAGAGAAAGTGGCAAGAAGGTGACAAGCAACAGGAAGAAACCAGAACTACTTAACTCATTTTTTGCATCTGTCTTTACACAAATGGAAAAAAAAAACAGTCCAACCCATCAAAAACAGCACCACAAAAAACAGATTAGGAACACAAGTTAAAATAGGGAAAAATGTTTAAGTGAGCCCCTGTCTACCCTAGACGAGTTCAAATCACCAGAACCAGATGGATTACACCCCAAGGTTCTGAAGGAACTGGCAGATGTGATCTCAGAATCACTGAACTATATCTTTCAAATATCCTGGAGCACCGGGGAACTGCCAGAGGACTGGAAAAGAGCTGATATTGTTCCCATCTTCAAAAAAGGAAAAAAAAATAGATCCAGGAAACTCAGACCCATCAGCCTGACCTCAATACCAGGGAAGATTCTGGAAAAGATAATCAAGCAACGAATCAGTGAACACCTAGAAGCAAACAAAGTAATAACCAAAAGCCAACATGGATTTGTCAAAAACAGATCATGCCAGACTAATCTTATTGCATTCTTTGACAAAGTGCAAAACTAGTGGACCAGAGGAATGCTGTCGATATAATTTACTTGGACTTCAGTAAGGCATTTGACAAAGTAGACCATAACCTATTACTTGATAATATAGAAAAATGTGGGTTAGACAACATCACCACCAGATGGATTCGTAACTGGCTGACCAACCACACTCAACATATAGTCCTCAATGGAACTGCATCTACATGGAGGGAGGTATGCAGTGGGGTACCCCAGGGCTCTGTTTTAGGCCTAGTACTCTTCCACATATTCATCAATGATTTGGATGAGGGGATAGATGAGGAACTTCTCAAATTTGCGGACAACACCAAGCTAGCCAGGAATAGCCAACACTCTGGAAGATAGGCTTAAGATACAGAAGGATCTTGACAGACTTGAACATTGGGGCTATTTAACAAAATGAAATTCAATAGTGAAAAAAGTAAGGTTCTACATTTAGGCAAGAAAAACAAAATGTACAGATACTGTATATGTGGTACCTTGTTCAATAGTAGTGATTGAGAGGGATCTTGGAGTCCTAGTGGACGATCACTTACATATGAGCCAGCAGTGTGCTGCAGCTGCCAAAAAAGCCAACACAGTTCTAGGCTGCATAAACAGAGGGATAGAATCAAGATCGTGTGAAGTGTTAATACTACTTTATAATGCCTTGGTAACAGGTGTGAAATCCAGCAGGTTCTAACAGGTTCTGGAGAATCGGTAGTGGAAATTTTGAGTAGTTCAGAGAACCGGCAAATACCATCTCTGGCTGGCCCCAGAGTTGGGTGGGAATGGAGATTTTGCAATATCCTTCCCCTAGGAGGGGAGGAAATGGAGATTTTGCAATATCCTTCCCCTGGAGTGGGGTGGGAATGGAGATTTTGCAATATCCTTCCCCTGCCACGCACACCAAGCCACGCCCACAGAACCGGTAGGGAAAAATTTTGGATTTCACCCCTGCTTGGTAAGGCCACACTTGGAATACTGCATCCAGTTTTGGTCTCCACGATGTAAAAAAGATGTTGAGACTCTAAAAGAATGCAGAGAAAAGCAACAAAGATGATTAGGGGACTCAAGGATAAAGAATGGTTGCTGGAACTGGATATGTCTAGTCTTATGAAAAGAAGGACTAGGAGTAACATAATAGCAGTGTTCCAATATCTCAGGGGTTGCCACAAAGAAGAGGGAGTCAAATTATTCTCCAAGGGTAGAACAAGAAGCAATGGGTGGAAACTAATCAAGGAGAGAAGCAACTTAGAACTCAGGAGAAATTTCTTGACAGTTAGAACAATTAATCAGTGGAACGACTTGCCTCCAGAAGTTGTAAATGCTCCAACACTGGAAGTTTTTAAGAAGAGATTAGATAACCATTTGTCTGAAGTGGTGTAGAGTTTCCTGCCTAAGCAGGGGGTTGGACTAGAAGACCTCCAAGGTCCCTTCCAACTCTGTTATTCTATACTCTTTGAAACACTACCCACAAAAATTAGCAGGAACAAATGTGGGTGTATTGCTTTCCTATTCATGCAGAATTACTAGTGATAGATTCATTTCTTATAATCATATACAAAATAATTAATTATTGTCTGTGTGTCTATCTTCTTAAACAGCTAGTGTACACATATGACTAGAATTCTGAAATGTGGAGAAAATAAAGCAAGGAAGGGGTTAAAGAGCTGCATTGACTGTATTTTCTCAATCAGCTTTGTGAAGCCTCAGGTCAACTTTGCTCATAAAAACTCTGCACAAATATTTCTTTTTCCATCAAAAAAGAATTCTAATCTGCTCAGACTTGTGCCACTCAGATTATTACACATTATTAAAAATTAATTTAGAAAAAAAGGTCTAGTCTTTGAAATCTCATGAGGAGATGATTTGACAAAAACACTTCCCCTATCTGATATCCGTAATATCCAAAATATATTTTTAATACCTTCCCTTTTAATTTGTTTTTGTTGCCTCCTATGAAAAACATTGCTCACCTCAGTGACTAGGACACAGTTATCATGTATACCTTAATTTACAGCATTTAAATCAACAACAAATGAATAACAACAATGAGAACAATGAAGAAAAGAGTGTTACTTGCTGAATAAGAGTGATCTAAAACAGCGGTCACCAACTGGTGGTCCGTGGACCACTGGTGATCTGTGAGAAAATTTTGGTGGCCCACAGAAAAATTATTTGCATTTTTTATATTGCACTAAATCAGGGGTTCTCAAACTACGGCCCCTAGGACAGATACGTGCAATGAACGTTTCTGTTGCTGCAGAGTCTCCCCCTTAGGGGTCTTTTTGTGTGGGTCGGGGGGGGGGAAATTCTGACTTGGGGTCTGCTTCAGCCTCCTGGTGTGGGGCTTTGGGCAAAGGCTGGAGGGAAGTGCTGCTGGTGGCAAAGAGCCGGAGGGCCTTGTTCCAGTGGGACTGCATCATGGCCTGGAACTGGATGACCATCTCAGCCCGCTGTGCCTCCAGGCACCTGTACCTGGCCTTGCACTCCTGCAGGTCTTCCCTCTGCTTGGAAAGCCTATGCTCGTAGTCCTCAGTGAGGTGCTTCTGCTGAGCCTCCTTTTCGGTCAGATCCAATTTGAACTGAGCCAACTGTTTTGCCAACTCTTTCTTGTGGTGGCTGCTTAGCTCCAACAGCCTCTTCCTGTTGGGGCCCTAAGGAGCCCAGGCAGACAGGCCAGGAATGTCTGGGAGGGGAGGGGTGAGTAGAAGCTGGCGAGATGCTCCTCGATGTGAGTGACATTGAGTTGGTCACACCCACCCAGTCACATGACCACCTAGACACACCCACCCAGCCGGTCATTAGGCAGATCATATTAATGGGATTTAAAATTATGAATTTAATGGTCCATGAGGTCCGAAAGGTTGGTGACCCCTGATCTAAAAGGTAACATCTTGCCAGAAATCAAGATATCCAGATTGCCAGATATCTATCTTGTTCATCTATCTAAAAAAGCCTGTTGAGAATCCCACTGTTTTGGGAAGGTACATGAATTGTGGGTTAGTGTGAAGGCTCCTGTATAGTAACCTCCAGTCTCTGGAATAGCCTTCCCCTATAGATGCCAAGGGAACGGCCTTGAAAGTCAGGGAGAAGAGCCATTACAAAGACAATAATCAAATCAGTGCAGGTTATGCCCATTCCAGAAAACTAATTTGAGTAAATGTATTAGACAGATCCCTCCCTAATTCACACAAAAATAAAGAAGAGATGGGGGAGGGAGGAAGCACATTCAGACTTACAAGATTCTGTTACTCTAGCTGTTACAATAAAAGTACTTTTAGACCTACGTGGCATTTATTTCTTAGTCTGGTCTACCTTATAGGGCTGACATCCTTGGGAGATATGTGTGCTCCCAGCCCTTCTTGCATTTTGCAAACAAGTAGTATCTATACTATTCCAATTTACCTGTGATCTTTTTGAGTGTAGGTGCTCAAAAGGAAATTTTTGATAGTTGCTTTTAGTGGTCTTAAATTTTGCTTTTATAATTTTTTTGTCTTTTGTTTGCAGTTCAAAGTCTGATAAGGATTAGGGCAAATATATTGTTAAACAATAAATAAATTTAAAAAACCCCTTTTTATCAAATTTAGCATTAAAGTCAAGAAAAAGTTTCCTATAAGGCCACTTTCTACTGATTGAATATGCTCATTTGACAGTATAGAACAGAGGGCATGTTACACCTCCCTTTTCCAATGAAATGCCACTTTCAGGGACCCTATGGTTGAGTCTTTCTACCAATGTCTGATGCCTCCTTTTCTCTGAAACTGCTAGTCCCTGGTCCTCTGCATTGTTCCACCCTATTGGGTTTCCAATGGACCATAAAATCATGAGTCTTTAGGAGAATTTTAGGTATGTAGATGTTTAGACTTTCCTGTTTTGAATGGGTCATCCATGTTATTATTGTCTGGTTGACAAGATTCTAACCCTAATCCTAGTCCAAACTCTAGCCCTAATGCCTACAATGATTTGGTCCTGCCTACTACAACACTTGGCTCTTTTCTTGTAACCTGAAGTGCATTCCCTCCCAAAACTTAAATTTCTATTCTTAAGATAATTAGTTAGCCTGCTTCTTATGTCTGACTGTTACAGTTGTTATCATCTATTTATGCTGCAGAGAAAGTTTGGAAAATGTTCTCAAAACTATAACTTGGGGCCAGATTGGAGAAGTCTGATAAATGCATGCAACCCACAGATACAAAACCAATGCATATCCAAAAGCAACAAAGAAATATTATCAAAACATGGGAAAATATGCATTTGAAACATGAATAGTTTATATAGACAAGTAGGTGGGACAAAAATCTAATAATAAATACATGTAATAGTTGATTCCCAGATTGATAAACTTTCATGTTATCAGTGAAAGATATGCTTCCTTGCTTGTTCATTGCTGACTGAAAGAGAATCAGAAAGCCTCTACCCCAAAGTATGCAAAGATACTGTATATTGGTTGTAAATTGAAAATAGTTTATGATATTTGTGTAGCCCCATCCTATTTATCTGATAAGAACTCTGGGAGATCTAGGCTGCAGAATTCCAAGTGGTTACTAGAGGTCAGCAAAGAGCCACAGTTAACTGTTTTAACTTTTTCCTGTCCTTTACCAGTTGTCAGAGTTATTGCAGCCCAGATATTGGTATTCTTATTGGAGGAGTTTAGCAAGTTGGCTTGGAGTGTACATTTCCAGAGCCAAGACGATAAACCTACTCCTATGTATCTCTTCTCAAATGTAAGCATTGATAAACTAAGCAGAAGTTAGTTTCATGATTTCTGTAAAATTTTGCAGTGGAAAATGACATGTTTAGTTTCATTTTCGGTTGGACATAAACAATGATCGCATATAGAAGAATTAGCATAGGAAAGGTTAATTAGCAATGTCGTAGAACGAGTCATGCAGTTATCATTTTTTCTGTGCTTTCCTCCCAGTTGTTTCTCACAAGATTTGGGTTAATGCCCTGGTTGATGCTGCACTGTGATTTATCTTACATTTACGCATCACTGAGATCTGGTAAAAATGAGGCGGCACACAACAGGATGACATCACATCAGACCTTCTGCTGAATTGACATTGTGAAGGAGACTATGAGTGTGTAGAATGACGACTGCTCCTCATTGTTTGTAATTCCAATGTCCTGCTGGGAGTGATGGCGGTTTCAAAGTTAATTCTCAGCATGGAAAAACCAAAAGCAAGGAAACAATTTGAAAACTAGGTTGTTGTTTTTTAAAAAAAAAATCAGCACAAAGGCCATCAACCAGCACTGGCTGCAGTAAATAAATAAAACCATTCCTGACTTTTACTGTTATATAGAGTAATTATAATTCACACATCCAGATCTTTTGTACCAGTGAAAGCTTCGTTTGTGGTTTGCATGAGCAGATACATTAACTCTTGTAAACTCTTTTCATTAGAACATGATTACTCATTGAGGACCGATCAATATATCATCTATACAACATCTTGAAAGTGGATGTCTGGTCTCATTGTGGGCTTGCTGATAATGACTTCTTTATTCAAGGCAGCTTGTATGAACAAGGAGATAAAGAAAAGAGAGGAAAATTATAGCATATGCTCAGGGAAGTATTATAAAGGAAATAAACAAAAAGTAATAGTAGACTTACAGAGTTCAAAAAAGACAATTACAGGAAAAGAAGAGAGGACAAGGAGGTAAAATATATATAAAAAGAGGTTTCTGGCCATTTCCAAGACCTCTGTAATGTTCAGCAAGCCATGCTTAAAGAAATCTCCTTTTGAAAGAGGTCATTTCCCAGTGGGGTTCATAACCCTTTTGATTTTAGCATTAAAAATTATGCCCATAGTCTTCAAAGGACACAAAACGACCTCCACAGCTGCTCCTCTCTCCCTCCCTGCCCCCCCCGAAAGAACATACTCATTTCTATTCTTGATTTATCCCACTTTCATTACCTTTACCTCTTTATGAAGCTATGGGAAAATCACTTCATTCCATCATTTATCTAGTTCAGTCCTTGGAAACAGAACTAGACACATCTTGTAAGAGTCTTTTCGAAGCCTAGATTACTTGATAATGCTAAGAACTAAATTTGAGACGTTCGCACAAAAAATATGCACTCTAGTCTCTAAGCTATAGAATATATCATGATCCTTGTTGGAGCAAGGATGGAGTTGTTGGCCACCTAATAATAGGGAACTCAGAAGTAGAGGTGAGCACAATAGTATCTTCTGGTTCATGTTATTCTGGAACTTGTATTGAGAAGTACCAATCCTCCAATAAATTAAATAAATAAATAAATCTCCCTTTCCAGAGAGTATGGAATAGAGTTTGCCTTAGGGGCAAATAATAAAGTAGTGCTAAGGGTAAGAGAGTTGGCCCTTCTTAGGAAAGGAGGGCAGTTTGGTGGGTTTTCAGGTTACAGTCTAACCAATGAAGTTGTAGGACATGGCCAGCTTGAGCCCAAGGGAAGGGTCAAGTGTGTCATCCAACTCAAATCTCTTTGTGCCCACAAGACATCTAAGCCCAGTCCTGAATTGAATTCTGTTGACTCTTAACTACTGCCAATTTGCTTTGACTATTAGTGGTTCAGATTCTTACAGCGAGTGCTAGCATGCAATAAACTTGTATTCATTTGAACCATTTTGATTCTTGATTTCCTGCGCTTGATAGAAGTCTAAAAAGCCCCTAGTGGTTCATCTTCCAACCTAAAGGACCTGGTTTTTAAAGCCAGGTCAGATGCTCATAAAACATTTATTACCTTGAATTTATCCTTGTGGAAAATGTTGACTTGGCATATATTGCAAACACCTTGCTCAGAGGGAGCATGCATTCTGCCCTTCCATGCTCTCTCCACCAGAATTCCTGTGATGCAGTAGCCTAATAATGAAGAGAGGGACTTGTTATTTATTTATAAGAATTCATCTTACTAACTGGAAGCTCCATTCAACAGTCTGACAATTTTGAAGGTCTTCTGCTGATTATGGAGGGTTGGGACAGTATAGGGATATATCTTGTAGGTTGGAGAAACTATTGAAATCCTAATGCCCCCTTTCTTCTAACTCTAAATCCATGGTTAGTATCCCTAAATGTGTCTACTATTAATAATTGATTAGATAAGGAAGAATACACTGAAATTAAATCCAGATAAGGCAGAAAGACTGTTAACAATGAAACAAAAGGATTCTGGGACTGAGCTGAAGCTTGTTCTGGATTTGGTTCCACTATCCCAGAAAGAGCCAATTTGCAGTTCGGCAATCTTCTTGACCCCAGTTCTCACAGTCTTTGTAGGTGGCAGCTATAACTAGGAGATTATTTATAGAATTACAGACAAGGCATTAATTGCAACACTTCCTAGGCTGCTCAGCTTAACAACAGTCTTATTTTTAGTTCATCTCAGCTACTATGGTGTGCTTTATGTGGACTACATTGAAAAATAACTGGACATTCCAAATTACTAGCACTGAGGATGTTACCTAGTTTGGGTAATGAAAAGTCTGCAAGATAAGAACCAAGCTCAGAGAGCACCAAGGTCCCCTCAAATTCCAAATTGTACAAAACTGTAGCAGAGGTTGCCTGGGGCAAAGTTCATGATGCCTGAACTGAAGGATCAGCAAAGACTAATGGTTGCCCCCTGGGTATGACTGAAGGTGCCTTGTGTTCATTTTTAAAACTGGTAGGACCTGATTATCTGCACAACTACCTCTCCCACTCTTAACAGGTCCAGTTATTTATATTGGCAGGAAAGTATCTTCTGAAGAAGATGTCCATTTGCCAGAAGCTTGACTGTTGGGTACTTAGGAAAGGGGTTAAGGAAGTGTGCGTAACTTCCAATCTCCCACTATTTGGAAAAATAGAAAAAAGAATGCTGTATGTCTCTTTCAGCAACCTTTTCAGTGTTAATTATTTCAGTTGATGATTTTGATTTGAGTTGTATTCATATCTTTAATCTTATGCCTTGCCTTTTTTTGTCATAAGCAGCTTTGAGGACCTTAATGATTGATTAAAAAGAAATTCAGTAACAAATATAAATGTAAATGTTGACTATTAATATGTGTTTAACTTATTCTATGCCTCAATCAACTGGAATCTCAGAGGTTTACTTCTACATATATAATAACATTCAGTGAAACATCTATAATGGAAAACAGGGAAAATAATTTTAAATTAAATAGAAAAATGCATAAATCAATAACTTCTCCAGAGCAGTAATCTCACTCACCAGAGGATCTCTGGGACAGTTTGGTTTTTCAGAAGGTCAGAAGTAGGAAGTGTAAAAGTAAGACTCAGATCTACAGCCTAGGCAGTGTTTCTCAAGTTGGCAAATTTAAGATGCCTGGACTTCAACTGTCAGAATTCTTCAGGCATGCTGGCTTGGGAATTTTGGGAGTTGAAATCCACACATCTTGAATTTGCCAGGGTTGGAAACAGAGGCCTAGACAGCCACTGAAAAGTAGTGATTCTATGGCTCACTCCTCCTCACTTTGCAATAGTAAAGTTCCCTAAGTAATTTCTCCTGGCACTAACAGATTGGGGTGACTTGATTTTGACTGGAGAAAAAGGTCTTGGAAGTTTCAGCCATATAGATCTTCAGGGCTTAAAACAACCACTAATGTAAAGTGCTTGTGTTGATAAGCATCTGCTAGCAATTCAGCCACTGCATTCTGGACTAACTGAACCTTTCAGCTGGTCTTCAGAGTCAATCACTTGGTGACTGTATAGCAACAATCCAAGTATGTAGTACTGAAAATAAGAATTACTATTGTAACATCCTCTCATTCCTGGTAGGACAGCAACTGACCCTCCGTCTACTCAGATATCAATAGTCAGAAAAACTTTCAAATTGCAGATCTTTTTCTTCAGGGATAATGCCATCTCATCAAAAGACAATACCAGAAACACGAGAGTACTGTTATGTACAAACAGCAACTTGATCTTGCTGGGACTCAACTGTTTCATTCTATTCAGTCTTAACAGCCTCCAGATACTAGTTTAAGGCATTAATGGCATCTCTTAACAGCCAGAGTAGTGATGAATGTTCTATTCTATTCTATTCTATTCTATTCTATTCTATTCTATTCTATTCTATTCTATTCTATTCTATTCTATTCTATTCTATTCTATTCTATTCCATTCCATTCCATTCCATTCCATTCCATTCCATTCCATTCCTATCCTATCCTATCCTATCCTATCCTATCCTATCCTATCCTATCCTATCCTATCCTATCCTATCCTATCCTATCCTATCCTATCCTATCCTATCCCCAAGTTACTACCAATTCTGTGCATTAGTAGCAGCTGAGGTGCCCTTACGATCCAGCTCTTTTGTTAAAATGGCAAAAGAAGTGTTGTACCATTCTAATACACCTCTTTTTCATATGTGTGAAATGTCATGATGCATGTAGAAAAGGGGTGGAGCTTGCATTGTATCAGGGCAAAACTGCTTTCATCTTTGACTTTCCCTTGCCCTGTGGCTATCTCTGAGAAGTTGCTGGGCTCTTCGTCCTGCCTGAAATCAGAAACAACAATTGTTTGTCAGGGAGGCAGGAGTGGGCCCTTGAGTTCCTTCCTTCTTCCAAGCCCTCAAGCACTGTCATTCTTATTTTTTAAAACAGGCCCGTGTGCCTGCAATCCAATTTCCAGCAGCTGGATTGGAAGGGAAACTTCAAATATAATTCCAGTGTGTGTAAACAAACTGGCATCCAGTTAAATTTACACATACAGAAACTAAGGGTAGTAGTTGGATGGTGTTGCAAGATTAAAATGATGTGTGTTTAGTCTTCCTAAATTTTAATTTTAAAATTTAAAATATTTTGAAATTTAAAATAAATTTAATTGATTTTGAATTTTTTTATTCAGCAAAGATCTGTTAAACGAATACATTTTGGTTTCCTATCAGCAAGCTGCTGTAAAAATGGCTTATTTATACATTTTAATAACCTGGCACATTCATGTATGTTCCACAAGCTCTGGGTGTCCTTCTTCCTTCTCGTTTTGCCTTTCTCACTTTGTCTCCTGTGCAAGTGGACTGAAAATGCAGCATTTATTTTGATGATCAAAATGTGTTGGTCTCACACATGCAGAAGTTGCTATTGTCATCCTTGATAGTCAGCCAAAGCATCCATAGTTTTTTCATTATTTATTTTTTCATTATTTATATTAATATTAATTCTGAACCCAATGTACCTATCGTATTTTGACATCTGTTAGTGGTGAGATACAGGTAGTACAGTGTTGTGGCCGCCAGCTGCCAGTGGAGCTGGTGGCAGACTCGGACAATGAGGAGGTTGGAGAGGAACTTGGGCCAGCTCTGGAGTCTGGGGAAGACTCTGATGGATACTCTGCATCGGATGCAGAGATAGAGCCAGGGCTGTCTGACATTTCCCAGCCACTGCCTTTGGAGGCTGAGATAAGTGGGAAGGAAGAACAGCTGGGGCCTGTTCCAAATGCGTGTATGTGCAGAGCTGTTAGGAGATTAGAACAACTGAGGACAAGGAGTTGATTCGGGAAGCAAGGCACACATGGATGCTGAATGGCCCCTCCCTGGCTGGAGAATAAATAGAAGGAAAGGGGAGTGGTGGTCATAGGTGACAACAGTTCGTAGTTCTGAAGATTTTAGCTCATTGCATTTTGTGTCACAAAGACTACTTGCCAGAACTTACTTTGCAGCCTTTCATCTGGGAGCTCATGGCCTTGAAACTATTGCAAGGAACTGATAAGATCTGTATTGCAGTTAAGTCCTTGAAGGACTAATGCCTGGACTTTTCAGTGGGTGAATGCAATTAATTCACAAGAGGAAAATAAAGAGGGTTTTTTCGTGACAAGGAGTCTGTTTCTTGTTTCTGCTAAGGCTGGGTCAGAACATACAGGTAATCCTTGAGTTATGACAAGACTCAGTTCCAAATTTCCAATGGCGCCTCCACTCCTCCTCACTTGTAGTCACAGGACTGTATTTTGGCAGTTAGCAACTGGCCTGCATTTATTTGTACAGTACATTATTTGTAGTGTCCTGTAGTCACGTGACTTATGTTTTTTGCCTAAAACTGGCATTCATTTTATTTTTTGGCAAATAAAACAATGGATTCATTTAATAACTGCAATGTTTTTTTTAATGATCACAGCATTCTGTTAACAACCACAGCATTTGCTTAACAACCACTGTAAACAGATCATAAAACCCAAGTTGTGTCGACCCGCTTTACACCTGTCATGACTTATGACCATAATTGGTAGGTTCTATCACAGTTGTAAGTTGTGAACTATCTGTAGTATTATTATTATCAGGTTTGGAAACTCCTCTTGTTTTCCAAAGCAATGACCCAAACAGATAAATAAGACGCTCTTCTCAAAAATACTAGGACCAGATCTCTGGAGATCCTGGATTAGGTGCTTTCAATCTCTTGGCCACCTCCTTAAGATTCCTCCACATGCCACTTCTTTCCTTGTTATGAATTCCATCCAGAAAAAACTACACTTATTTCACTTACACCTTCTCCTTTCATTCTTCACAGCTCTTCATAATTTTTTATGAGACCAGTTCAAGGACCTGCACAGCAAAGTATTAGGACCTGCCCTTTGAATTTTCCCAGAATGCTTCTAGGCACCACCCTATTTTGAAGGCCAAGAAGTGGTTGAAGGCAACATTGGTTGATATTGGTTGCAAAGTAGGAGATTATTAACTCTGAACTTTTATCTCTTACTAATGTCAATGGGATTTAAAAGTACTTATTTTGTTCCAGATTCATTTATTGTTGTCAATGATTATTATTAGTATTAGGTATTTTGCTACAGTCAATTGTCTTGTACAAATTAAATGAACACAGAAAACACAGATTAAAAAGTCCAAAGCACATTTCTTTTAAAGAAATAATGGGAGCAGAAGACTAAAAAATACAACTAGATATTTCTTGGAAATAATATTGCTCAACAGTCATAATGCATTCTTAGTCACAGCTCTCAGAGGGAAATGATAGAAATGCAAAGACGCACACACAGGCAATTCAAGCAAAAGTTTACGACTAAGGAAAACTAGAAAGGAAAATGATTAGCTGACAAAGGCTTTAGAAAATCATGACATGTGAAACCGAGGCTAATTAGCCCTAGAATGCACATCTGGTTTGAGAAGAATAATGCTGTGTTATAGTATGTTCAGCGGAATATTCCGGAAACTGATCCAAAATATAAGAATAAAGCAGAAATCATTTTGCCTAGGTGAAAGGATTATGGCACATTAGATGCATGTGCCATGTATTTTTTTTTTTACTTCAGAATAACCTTCTCTCTATCTTCCCGCCTAAATCAACCTTTAATCTAAGACACAGATATTTGTGTCTTATACATTTACCTAGTATATTATTACAAAACATGAATCTTTAAATAGGCTAGTAAGATATTAAAATATATGCATTTTTATTATAATTTTACCTGACACTTTTCAGAAGGTTTCCCGTATTAGTCTGCTGATAACTGTCATCCTAGGAAGACTGAGCCTTGTACTTTATTAGATGCATGAAGGGTTATTCCCAGTTTATTTATAGCATTCTACTATATGCAAAGGAAGAAAATGTTTATAAACTGCTGCATACACAATAAAAAATTAAAAAAAATATGGATTAAAGGCACTAAAAATGCAAGGGCTATCTCATTTCTATATGTATACAAAAAGAAACCTTAGTCAATGCTGTCTAACTTGTATGCTAATAGCAGAAATGAATAATTCCTCTAGTATGGAAAATGTCCTCATTCTTACTTTTAGCTTGAATTTGATAGATGCAATCAAATACATTATTAAATCAGCTTTTAGGGATAATCAGGGATTTGTTTAGCCAGCAGACTTGATCAACCTCTTGGGTTGCAGGCAATGTGCAGACTGATGCTTCAGGTTTTATATTAAGAATGTTAAGAGAATGTTAATCTCAAAAACGTACCAAAATATACCTTTAAATATGTATTTGGCAATCAAATATGCTTATCAATCTATTTAGAGAGAAAAAATAAATAAGGAAATAAGTTCAATTTTAAATACTTAAATTTAAATTTTAGCTAGCAACCCATGTGAACAATGGATTGATGAATGAAACTCATACAGGCTAAAAATAGGCTGCTTTGACTGTTCCTCTCAGGTGTTACTCTAGAACTTTCTTTTGAAGTCCTTTGGTTGAAATATGGTGACTTTAAGATCAAAGCTTCTTAAATATTCCCCCATACTTTGGTACAAGGTTTTCTATTGAATCCATAGTTTTAGCCAGCAAAATTTATAAGTTTGCCGTGAGTACACAGCAGAAAAGAACTCTTAGAATGTGATTTCATCAATGGTATCGAAAAATGAATATCTGCCATTGCTGGTTATTAGGAAAAACAATCTTTGGAACATGTGTATAAGGAGGGAATCAGGTGAAATAATTGGAATAATGTTGGAAATGATGCAAAAAAAAAAAAATCCAGTCTGTTTCTAAGGCAACTCCCAATAATAATGTTTTTAAATAACCAATTCATTAACGTATTAGAAAATAATTCTCAATTCACCTCTTGGTGAGATGAGTGGCGAACAAGTCTAATAAATAAAATAAAATAAAATATTCCCCCTCAAAGGCACCTATCGCAATAGCCAAGCAACAACATATAATAAATTCCGGCATTTCAAATACCATTTTAGACCATGAAGATTTCCAGAGACATGACTTAGATACTTAGGAGCCAAGGACTTGGCAGCATAAGAAACAACACTCAATGACTTAATAGTCAACCATCAACACCCCAATCAACCAGTGGTGGGATTCAGCCGGTTCGCACCAGTTCTGGTGAACCGGTTGTTAAATCCCCCCCCCACTGTCAAAGTGGATCCTGGGTGCTGCACTGTGCTGCAATGGAGAAATGGGCAATGGAGCTGCCGGCATAAGGGAAAGAGAAGGCCACTTTCCCTCTTCCCTCTTCTTTTTCCCTGCTCCCCCTCCTTCCATTGTCCATTTCTCCATTACAGCGCAGCGCAGCACCCAGGATCCACTTTGACTGATTGTGTGTGTGTGTGTGTGTGTGTGTGTGTGTGTGTGTGTGTAATAATTTGCCTGGCCAAACTAATCCCTCAGTAAGCCCTAAACATATATAGCCCTAAATATATGCAGCCTTGAAAACTTTCGCTGAAACTTTCAAAGCCCCGTAGAACTTTCAATTGAATTTTAAGGTTTAACAAAGAAAAGTTTGGGAAAAAGAGTAACTATGTAAAGAATTATCATGTTAATTACATTTAATTTAAACTGCCTTTGCATTTAAATCACAGGGAGTCAAATTTAGTTTTTGTCCTGACCCACCTAAGGCCAGGCATAGGCATCAGTCTCCCAAATTTGCCATATACACCCTCTTAAAAAAATCCCCGGCTTAGATTTTTGCATTAAAAACCTAGACCTCAAAACACAATCAGTACAAGTAGGACATTCAAGTCTTCAGTGGTATAAATAATCAAAAGAGTATATCTAAAAATTAGTGGAAAAAGCCAAATGAATGTCTTTAGTGTTCTGAAATTTGGATGCCAACTAAGAAGGGATACATCTGATCTTAACAACCACAGTTTCAAAGATGAGTAAAACCAGAGAAAGTCCTCATGGTAAGGTAAGGATTCAAGTTTTCTGGAACATTCCCATAAAAAATGTTTGTTGGAGACACTGTAAATAATAAGAATTTGTCTGATACTTTCATTGCCAGGTTAATCACCAGGTCAACACTTGAAGACCTGCAAGGCATTGTCTGCATTTTGTATGTTAGATATACCACATTGATTACTTCCTCTTGCACAATTAATCCACCAGCATCATTAAAAAAAAATTACAGGGGCAGACTTAAAAATAAAACTCACAATTTTTTTTAGCACTTTTCCGTTTTTTTGAGGAACCGTTGATTTTGATGAGTGGGTAGACGGAAGAAAATATCTTGCACTGGCCTAAATGACATTCTAAATGAAAACTTTCTACATAAATTGAACTACTGAGGGGTCTCTGTGTTAGAGAAGTTTTACATGCATTCGGGGAACATTTGCATTTCATGATGATGACCATTGGAAAGTTGGCTGGACAAAGAACATTCATAAACATTTAATAACTAGATATGCTAGATATAATTGCTGATGCAAAGCTAAATGGTTGAAATGTCCTTTACTATAAAAGATTTTTATGATTTGATCATATGAAATAACTTCGCTGCATCATTGCCCTGCATGAACTGAAGGTTAATCCAAGGTCAATCCGAGACATTTTGCTCAACAAATTGTTCTGCTACCACTACTCTTCCCAGCTAGGAGAATAGCATTCAAGTCTATGTTATTTGCAAATTCCAAAGAATAAATAATGAGAATGATTAATGATATCCTTGGCAATTTGTTTTGCTTTCATTATACCCTTAATCTGTTGTTTCAGCTACTATATCATTCTACCTAAATTTCATCCCTTATATTGCTCCAAAGAGCAAGACAGAAATCAATAGATTCAGTCCAAAAGTAAAAAAAAAAATGATTTAGTTATAGACTAGAATAACTTGGTGAAGTAAGAAACATGGGACATTAAAACAGAATGTCCCGCAAAGTGACAGTCTCTCTTACACTGAGATTTTTTTTTTATAAAGCAAAAACTGGCAGGAAATTGGTTTAGCTTATTTCCAATTCTGTGAAGTCCCTGGTTATGGGAAAGTCAGATGAGCATAATGGTTGAAGACCTGATTTTTGGAGTAAAATCAGGGAGACTTATTTTTAAATACTCCCTCAGTCCTGAAAAATCACCAAATTCTTCCTAACTAACTCACAGGGTTAGTTAGTTCTGAAGACAGAACTATGTTGAGTTTGACTTGAGGGGGAATAAAAATATAAGTAAGGTTACAAGAGAGCAGCTTTCTCTTTTCCATAATTAGGATGATTTTGGAGATCTCCAATAAGTTTTGAAATAAAGGTTAGGCTGCTAGTAAACTGATGAACAAAGAGGTTTCAATACAACGTACACTGTGTGTAATATGTACATTGAGAGCATAGGCACCACAGACAAATTCCTTGTGTGTCCAATCACACTTGGCAATAAAAAATTCTATTCTATTCTATTCTATTCTATTCTATTCTATTCTATTCTATTCTATTCTATTCTATTCTATTCTATTCTATTCCATTCCATTCCATTCCATTCCATTCCATTCTATTGGACACAAATATATATTTAATATTATCTGATATATGAATTAGACACTTCTTATAAAGTAGAAGGCCAACTTTAAAATTATAAGCTGAAAAAGGCAAGTATTATCCTGCTGTGAAAAACAGAGCAAAGCCAAGAGATTATCCAATGTGGAAAAACCATTATTATTGTATCACAGGAAGAAAAGAAAATAGAGAGAGAAAAAGAGAGAGAGAGGAGAACAAGGAGATAAAAAAAAAAGAACATTCATCATCCACATAACCTCCAACTTTTTGCCTCACCTGAACTGATAGGCTTTCCTTACCTACAATGACCTAAGTGGATGATTAAAAAGAAATGGGGGGCTTAAGTGTGGGGTAAGTGCAGGATCTCTGGGGCTTTGCAAAGCACTGAACCGTGTGGCTACAGCTGTCTTCCAAACAAGCCTGACATTCTTTATTTATTTGTTATGAAATATTTATGGATGTTATGAAAGGTTTAAAATAATGTGTCCGTCTCCTTCCTGCCTATTTCTTCCCTCTTCCCCTCCCCTGTTCTCTTTTGCCCTGGCACACTCTTTTCTAATGCATCAGTAATTCTGGCCTGTGGACAGTAGGACAGCACATTAGGCGGGATGTTTCTGCTGTATCACATTCTTTCTGCCTGAGAGAAAATATCATTCCTAGTAATTTTCTACACTTATACAATCTGCGTTGACAGTAAATAATTGATGTATGAATTTAGGACTAAACTCCAACACAATATGACTTTATGTCAAAGGGTTACTCCCAGCAGATTTTGAGCTAAATCATCTTGCAAAATGGGTTCTTTCAGTGGGAAAAAAAAAGGCTTTTTGAATTATTTTAATGGAAATATGGGACCTCTGTGTAGCTTTCCTTTTGATGAGGTCTTGTTTTGCATGACTGGTAATAAAACCAAGCAATCTACCCATTATGAGATTGGAAATGTTTCATTTGTGATCACAAATGGATTTTTTTTTTAGACTGACACAAGCTGTTTTTGTTCCTTTCATTCTATTTTCCCCTCCCTCTCTTTTCTTTTCTTTTCTTTTTTTTATTGTAGTAGGAGAGACTACTGTGATAGGGTGCCCTCTGCTTTTCATCCCTGTATCTTCTGAACAAAGTACAATTACATTTTAAATTACAAGCTAGATATATTTGCAATTTATAAAGATACATAACAGGGAAGAAAGGCTTCAAATAAAAAGAATACAAATTTCCTCCGATTGCCTCAATTAAAATCTCTTTCATCCCTAAGGGAAAGTGGTAACCATCCAGCAGAGGCTAGAAAGAACAGAGGACACGATATAGTTGGAAGTAAAGAATATTATATCTATTATAGACAAGTCAGGAAGATCAAAGCAAGGAAATTACTTGAATGCCTCATAGTCAAATCACCTCTCTTTGGTGTTTTTGTTTTAATGGACAATAGATGGAAGTAAGGAATGTTCTGGTTTTCCTTTTAACATTCTACTTTTGCATCATTGCTGATGTGGCAGGAATGTATAAAAGAGCAGGGTTTCTTTTTGCATTAAAATATAATTACAGTCTGTGAATAAATGTCAGGATTATTATCTTGATCGTGATTTCTTTGCTGCTTAAAAATTGTAATGATCCTTGTTCACTTAAGTTAAGCTTCCACTTACAGGAAAATAATTGAATTTGTTGTGGTGAGTCACCTGAATGCCGGCAAAAGTGCTTCTTGTGAAACTGGACAAAATTGCCTCTTGGGACAATAAAAGAAGCCATGCTTTCTTTTATTGGCATAGAATTGCTATTGAGCAGAGAACATGTGCTGTAGGTGGCGGTCCTGTCTCTGAGGGAAAAAAGCAAAGCAAAACAAAACCACAGTTTCAGTTTTCATCAGGGATAAACAGAGAGGGAGAGGGAGGGAGAAAGAAACAGAGATACAGAGAGCATCAGAAAGAAAGGCACAATCCGACACTTTTCCTGCAATCCAACTTTCACTTTACAGTCATTCCATTTTGTAGCTATCATTTCATAGCTTGTTCTTCTGCACAGAGAATTCTTTACCAGTGTGACTAGCGATGGATTTGCTTTCTGCCATTTCCAAATGCTTTAAAATATCCTTTTCTTCGAAGGAAGGAAGGAAGGAAGGAAGGAAGGAAGGAAGGAAGGAAGGAAGGAAGGAAGGAAGGAAGGAAGGAATAATTTCCATTTGCCGGAAGCAAAATTCATTGCGCATATTCCTGACATGTATCAGTAAATCTGAGGATTTCTTCAAAAAGAGAGGCAGAGTTTTGCAGCCCTAAGTCAGTACAGCTGCATAAATGAATGGACACAGCTTCAAAATCACACACTTAGGATTGTGGTTGATAACTTGTGCAGTTTTGCTTTCCCCAACTTCCTTTCTAAAAATTGCGAAACTGGAATAATCTACGTGCAAAAAGACTCTGTGTGCTACAACTGTTACATAAAAATGTTTCCAACTGCTTTTAGGTGCATTACATCTTTATTTAATAACTATTAAAATGTATATTCTACCTTTCAGTCTAACATATTCAACTGAATGTTATGTATTATGCATGAATATTTGACATTCTTTCAGTTAGTTTAGTTTATATAGTAGTAATAAGAAGTTTATCACAGTGCTTTTCTGTCTGAAAGTAAAAAGGAGATTTAATTCCCCACCCACATCTGATTCTATAACATTTCATAATAGCAGCTGCCTTAAACCAAACCAAAATAAATGTTTGTGACTGAGCAATGAAGACTTGTACCATTGGATGAAATGGATTTGGACAATTATCTGACTCATAATCATAAAAGAGGAAGTGCATTTTAAGAGAGAGAAGGAAAAATGAATGATTAATGAAGCTGTATGCCATTTTACATGAATAGAAATAAAAATCAAATGTAGAATTCAGAAATAAAAGTATAATTCAAGTAGATATAGAGTATTATGGTGGGAAAGAAAGGTGGCCTCTGATTGTTAACTGATAGTGGACAATGTTAAAGCAACTATGCTTCCTTTTTATGATCTTTGACTTTGGACTTAAACTGAACAGTCTATCAAAGAGAAAATGTCCACTATAAATAGCACAGAATGACAATCTTAACATAGATTTCTTTTGTATTTTTAAAAAGCTGTTCTGTATCTTTTCAAAACAAAAAAACATGAGACAGTCTATAGCTCATTGATGCAAGCTTTTAATAGAGTTATACTTCTCCCATTCCCAACATAGCAACCAGCAAAAACCATGTTGTCTCAATTAAATTAAAAATGGACAATTCCTTATCTGGAAATCCTATCATGAAGATGACAGAACAATTTCAACAGCATCCAATTAGAAAACTGGCTTCTGCAAACCTAACTCCTCTAGCTGAAACATTTTAAAGTGATGTCATGATAATAAAAATGTATATAAACTGAAATTTCAGTCATGTAAAAAAGTATTCACCTCTTCATTTGCTCTTGCAAGGCTAGAAGATGGAAACACAATGACAGGTTAAAAGTCTTGCTATCTGCCTGAAGGCCTGGCCTTTTATTTCTCCAAGAGTGTCAAACCAGAATGTCCTAGAACTTACAGTATATGAAGGATATTCAGGCAGGAGTTTTCTGTATTCCCAACATTCAGCATTCATAGGTAAAGTCTCTTTCAAATCAAACTCTAAACATCTGAGTGTAGCCAATGACCCTGGTATTCCCCAGAAGAATTTCATCCAGATACTAATCAGGCTTGATTCAACTTAGCTTCAAAGCCCAAGCAACATCAGCCCACCAGGTATTACTATGTTTTGAGGCATTCAGTGATATTTGGAAATTCTGTCTTGAAATCATGGCTGTTCAATACAGAAACAGCTTCTGGTAATAAATCACTAATTTCTTATTATGTAGGTATATACTAAATTTAGGGAAAATGTAATGAGCTCTAAAATAAAAACATTTAGTCCCATGGCAGAAACCACTGTGTATTCTGACAGACACTTAATTCCACATTATAAAATCACCCATGTTTATAACACAATACATGGATTTGGTCCAAAACAGTTGTTTTTTTTTTTTCTGGGGAAAGAGATTCTTTCCAATAGAAGTGGCATCAATATCTATCTTTTTTTCCTGCTCCTAGCAATTTTATTTTGTTGTTACTGCAGTTGTTTTAAATACTCTACAACATCTTGACATAAGCTGTCATCCAAATATTCTGAAAATATCCAGAAGAATACATGCACACATGCAAACACACACACAATTTCAGAATTTTTCTCAATCTCTCTTATCTAAATGCATCTCATTACTTGTGAACTGACGACCCTCTTTAATTTTCCCATCCATGGGGAAATTTTAATTGACAGGTGGGCATTTGGTTTACTGAATCTCAAGTTGCACTCTGTTAAAAAAAAAATCTCAATGCATTATAAATAAAGTTTTGCATTAGTTAATTTCTTATAAGATCAGAAGAGGGGGCTGGAGACAGAGAATTCAAAGCTTGGTGGAATGAGACTAGAATATAACAACTCACTTAAGGGCTTGCATGATTGGTTATGGGTTTTTTTCCTCTTAAAACAGGGATGGTGACCCAAGGGACTAACTAGCGCAAGTGCTCTCTGGGAAAATGGCACACCAAGGAAAGACTACAGCTGTTAAAAAACAAAATAAAAAACCAACAACCCAGCCCTAGAGAGTTTTAAGTTAGATAGTAGCTGAGTTAGAATAGCCTGCAGTGTGCAACTAAGATTGGAATGTGTTAACGCTGTGCCAAACTTTGCCTTGTGATTTTTCAGATTTCCCCCCCCCCCCTCTATGAAACAAACTTTGTTTACCTTATTCTCAGGTTGCTGGGAAATTTCTTCAGAATTGTTGTTTTGGGTGTTTTTGAGCTTGCTTTATTGTTAGAGGCAGCGAAAGATCTTAACTGCTGTTACTATTTCCGCCTGGTCTTTTCATTACTATGGAATGTATCTGGATGCTCACTGTTTCTTATCTCTAACTATCCAATCCAAAGAATCCCTTCCTAGTTTTATTCCCTTGGGATTTAACTGAAACATGGGAAGCCAGGAAGTGTGCAGGCAACTGCTGAGAGGACTAAATGATTACACACAGTCTTTGATTATTTCATAACTAAGTGAAAGAATAACACACCCTGTTCAGGAGTTTAGCACAATTCTCTTCTCCTTTGCGAAAATGTAGAAAACAAATTCTGCTTCATTGAACTAAATGAGAAATAGTTAGAAAAAACAGAGCAGGTGGAAGGAGGAGATTTTTACTTTATTTTTGTACAGCCCAGGATTCTACTGAAAACAGTTGTTTTCCTTAGAGTCTCTGGCCTGTGAACAGCTTGACTGCCTCCCCAAAGGGTATCTATTTCTATCATAAAACCAAGAGCTGGTGGCATGTATTTCAAGACTGCAGAAGATGAGATTAAACAGCATCAGGCTGTTTTAGTCGCATGCTGCAAAAAAAATCGGAACTGGATAATGTAGCCCTGCACAACTGATTATGCTCCCCCTTTTAAGCTGTGTGCCCACAGCCCTTCAGCTACAGTATGCATGGGAACCTGATTGTGAGAACTTAACAAACCACATGGGGTATTAGCATGGCTTTGAGCAATTTGAGTTTTGCAAATTTCGGTGTATATTGACCAGATGCAGGACTCTGGATAAGTGTGCATAGTAAGCCTTTGAATATCAGGCCTCCCTTCAACTTTAAAAGGCAGCCCTTGGCTTCTAAAGCAGAGCAAATACATTTTAAGGCTAAATGTAATTTAGAAATGCGTATATTTAGATAAAGCATATGCTTTATGTGCTCTTTGCAGGAAAATGTGTACAGAAACATTTATTCACGTGTTAAGTTTTTAAGGCCCCTAGATAAAAAAAAAAATGACTTGGGACCTATAACTCTCTTGATCTCTGAAGAAGGACAGAAGCAACATTGACTTCAGTAAGTAACAAGATTTAAGAGTCTCACAGCAAACAACAACAATAACAAAATTACATCAATGTTTCTTTTATCATTAAGCAGCCACTAAAGAGGGCAATGATGAGCAACCTATTGTTGGGAAAGTCATGGTTAACATTTCCAGGTGTGTGAATTGTAATATGTGGGGTATATACAAAATGGGCAGGGCCATTTTACCCGGATGGGAATTCGGAGTCCTTTCCTGGGATTTGGAGGAGAAACATTATTTTTTTTCTCTCTACTTCTTTAAAAATAGTGATAACATGATTATTTCTATACCTTTCCTTCCTCCAAATAACGAGAAAGCTTACAACTGATATTGAGGATGTAGAGGCCACAAAAATAAAAAGGATTTGTGAACCCAAACACTGGGGGTTGAAGTTGTTGGAAACACAGAAAGCTGCCATTGGGGGAGTGCAATGCTACCCAGTAGATCAATGGTGTTCTTTATTGTTCTGCTACATTCTCAGCCCAATGGAAACAATCAGATGCGTTTGCTGTTTAGTTGCTTGACCATGAATTCTGCCATTCAAATCAACAGGCAGCCATCAAAGAAAATGAAAGTTAAAACTACGATTAATTGTACTACTATGACAGTTGCAAAAAAAAAAATGCTAGCACAAAAAGTATGTCTATGGAGGAGGGTTTGACGGGGTGGGGAGGTAGAATGTGTTGATTACACATAATCTCTGTGATGGAAATGGACAGTGTCATGTAAAGAGTCAGTTGGTATTCTCTTCCCCCTCCAAACCTATCAAATGAGCTTCATTTCATTCCTTAGCAAGCAGAAGTGGGTGGGTGTTAGCATCCCTCACTAAGGTGTTGGATCAATGACCCTTTTCTGCATCCCTTTCTCTG
Organism: Pituophis catenifer annectens; assembly: GCF_029215685.1. Taxonomy (NCBI): domain Eukaryota; kingdom Metazoa; phylum Chordata; class Lepidosauria; order Squamata; family Colubridae; genus Pituophis; species Pituophis catenifer. Next base: position 90,454,836 of record NW_027256883.1, read on the forward strand.
TGTGTCAGTTTCTCCCTTTGAATGCTGGAGCATCTTCAAACCTTTCTGAAAATGCTAGAGGGCAAACACGTCTTCCCTTCGCTGTGGAATGTTGCTGATACACCAAGTTCTTTCCAATCTCCAGTAACAGGCCCCCTACAATATAACTGGCAGGGTCTGACTGCCAATCTATAATGTTCCTGGCCATGATTAATCTGATAAATAATAAATATATCAATCTAGTCTTTTAGACAAGGACAAATTCTTACCAGCGGGGAGTCGCAAAACCTCTTTTACAGCTGCCTGTAGTGCTGGAATTAATTATTTAATGCTTAATTCTTTGGGAAATGAGAAAGTTTTGATTAATGTTGTCCAGTGTCATTTCTTGCTTGTTTGATATGTGTCAGATAATTTTTTCCTTGGCAGTTGCTCTGAAGAACCCAGAGGCAACTGTCACTGGGATCAGACACTGAATTTCAAGAGATTAATTGAAGTGAAAATTTGAAAGTTGAATGTTCCGTTAAGTGTTGGCCTAAACTAACCTTTCCAAAGGCTAAATTTAGCCTTTTTCAGGGTTTATGTGTTAACATTAGCCTCCCATTGCCCTCAGTGTAAAACATTTGTATTCAGTGCTTCTAGAAATTGTATTTTTATTATGTTTCGGAAATGGATTTGTGTCAGCATGATTAATATATTCAGGCTAGATTGCAAGCTTTTTATCTGAGGAATTCTGGTCCACTGGCTAGGATCAGCAATCAAACCATAGCAAGGAAAGCCTAGGTAGAATCAAATGGATCATAGACAAAATCTTTTGCATTTCTATTAGAGTCTGCTCATCAGGAGGGATGCTTTCCAGAATTTTGAAACAGACATCATATAAATACCACAGAGAATTTAAATGACATGGTTGCTAATCCATATCTTACAGTCACTTAAATATAAGTGGAACCTTCACAGTTTAACAATTCTACTCATATTCAAGTCTTCCTTCATACTTTGCTACTCACCTTAGCAAAGACTGGCTGGGTGAGCATCAGATCCATCAACATGCTGGGATCAGATCAGAGGTGGTATTCAGCAGGTTCTAAACAGTTCTGGAGAACCGGTAGCCAAGATTTTGAGTAGTTCGGAGAACTAGTAAATACCACCTCTGACTGGCCCCTCCCCCATCTATTCTCTGCTTCCTGAGTCCTAGCTGATTGGGAGGAAATGGGGATTTTGCAGTAACCTTTCCCTGGAGTGGGGTGGGAATGGAGATTTCACAGTATCCTTCCCCTGCCACGCCCACCAAGCCATGCTCACAGAACTTGTAGTAAAAAAAATTGAATCCCACCACTGGTTCAGATTCAGGAAACAAATGGCCCTATATGACTGAATATGTTTTAGGTTTAAGAACTGAATCATGCCTCTCTTTGAATAATAATAATAAAAAAGTATTGGTGAAATGCCAAGTGCTGCGAAGGCTCTTGACCATTCTTAGTCACTATATTGTTCATGTTAGAAAGTGCATATCTCTCTCTCTTTTTCCACCCCCCCCATCCCACTGCCTGGGGAAAGAATCAAGACTAGTTTCTTCAGCCAAGCCTTTTCAATTTTATGTTAGTACAATAGTGTTTTTACAAGTATTTACAAGACCGCCTGCTGCTACCAATAGCCTCCCACCGGCCAACTCGCTCCCACAGAGAGGGGCTCCTCCGGGTGCCGTCGGCCAAGCAATGTCGGCTGGCGACCCCCAGGGGGAGAGCCTTCTCTGTGGGGGATCCTGCCCTCTGGAATGAATTGCCCCCCGAGATGCGGAGGATTCCCGACTTGCGCACCTTCCGCCGGGCCCTCAAGACGCTTTTATTTCAACAAGCCGGGCTGGCCTAATTTTTAAATTTTAATTGTTAATTCTTTTTTAAACATCTACATTGGGTTGTTTATTTTAATTATATGGGACAATCTATTTAATATTTTTAAACTGTTTTTAAATTTCATATTTGTGATTTCATATTCATATTTTATGTACACTGCCCTGAGTCCCTTTGGGAGAAGGGCGGTATATAAATTAAATAAATAAATAAATAAATAAAATTGTGGTGGTGGTGGTGATGATGATGATGATTTGGTCCTTTACCCTAAGTAAACATAAGGCATAAATGGGTATAAAATGTCAACAGAGACAAATAAATGCCTGATTAATGTTTACTGTATAAGTGAGTTGAAAGATTGGTAAATAATGCAAGGCCTCCTCATCCTCTTGATGCAGGTGTGTATATATATATATATATGTGTGTATGTGTGTGTGTGTGTGTGTTTCTTTTTTCTTTTTTTCCTTTTTTCCTTTTTCGTAGGCTTTTATGTGCATATTCTTTCTAGCCAGGTTTTACCTACGTAAGCTAAAATGTTCTTCAGCCCTAGTTTTGTGAAATCTCATTCACAAGTTTCTGGGCTTTTTGTATCTTGCTGAAAAGCAACAACTCTGTGCTGCAATTTGGGAGACTCAAATAGCTATTTCTGCCTTGTAAGGCGTCATCAGTGAGCCACACCCTCTTCTCAAGTATCCTCCCTGTAAAGGTACAATGTTTCTTTTTTCCTTTTTCGTAGGCTTTTATGTGCATATATATATATATGAAATATATATATGAAATATATATATTTCAGAATTGTTTTTTTGTAGGGTAGCCTAAAGACAGAAAATGGAAAGAATGGAATTTCAGGGCAATCTGCCCAAACTCCTGTTCTGGAATTTATTTTAGAAATTATAGTTATTCAGTAGAATTCAAGAATAGGTAGTGAACATAGAGCTTAGCAACTCTATGGAAGAATTGCAATTATTAGTTATGGCAAAGGTGGAAACCTCTTCTTTTTAGTGCATTAATAGTCAACTTGTTACTCATGATTATCTGTCCTATGCCAGGAGATAGAAATGACAGCTTCACTATGAAACAATGAAATATATGTTTTCTATGTTGCTGCAACCTGCCTCCTGATTATGAGGGATGTAATTTGAATAAAACTTTCACATGTTTATTTTCTTCCACTTATTTCTTCCATTTATACAGCTGTGAAAATACCTTGCTTTCCCCTGCTCCTTAATCCATGGAACTTTGAACACATCCAATCAGACTGGACTTCTGGGCCTTGCTGTGTTCATAGCAGAAATCTGAAATAATCATGGCATTTTTTTCGAACAGAAATTACTTGGTAATTTGGGTGGTGGTGAAAAATGAATATGAAATTCATTGACAGTTAGAAAAGACCTGTATCTGTATGTTCTACTGGATTTGTAATTGAGTTCTCAAACTTTTCCACAAGCACTGTAACAAGTGGCCACAATCATGTTCCAGAGGAATCTTGTTCAAGTTAACGAATGTTTAATAGAAAACATAAAAGTGACTGCCTTACCCTGGAAATAGTGAGGTAATAGCCTTCCATGTAAAAATCCCGAAATGTCTCTTTCTTTTTTCTCTTAAGATCTTCATGAAGAATGGGAGGAAGATACCTTTTCTAGAATAAGGACTTGGGAAATAGCAGACCTGTCAGCTTGACATCCATCTAGGTAAAGTCCTTAATCAGATTATTAAGTAGTGTATTTGTGAGCCCAACAGTTAACAGGTTACTAGCATGCTTTGCATGCTTTGTTACAATCAAATCATGCTAGGTTAAACCTACCACTTTTTTTAGATCAAAGGAATACTATGGACAAAGTGCATCTTGACTAGGGGTGAAATCCAGCAGGTTCTGACAGGTTTTGGAGAAACGGTAGCGGAAATTTTAAGCAGTTCGGAGAACCGGTAGTGGAAATTTTGAGTAATTCACAGAACCGGCAAATACCACCTCTGGCTGACCCCAGAATGGGGTGGGAATGGAGATTTTGCAATATCCTTCCCTCAGGAGTAGGGGTGGGAATGGAGATTTTGCAATATCCTTCCCTCAGGAGTGGGGAGAGAATGGGAATTTTGCAATATCCTTCCCCTGGAGTGGGGTGGGAATGGAGATTTTGCAGTATCCTTCCCCTGCCACGCCCACCAAGCCATGCCCACAGAACTGGTAGTAAAAAAATTTGGATTTCACCACCGTTCTTGACCTCAGCAAGTTATATGGTAAATAACTCAAATATCTCTCATGATATCCTCCTTAATAAAAGGGAAAATATAGACTAGATTACCTGTTAGTTGGAATCATTATAGGTAGTCCTCAACTTACAACAGTTTATTTAGTGACTGTTTGAAGTTACAATGACATTGAAAAAAAATGACTTATGACTGTTTTTCACACTTACAACCATTATAGCATCCCCATTGTGACGTGATCAAAATTCGGATGCTTGGCAATTGACTCATATTTATGATGGTTGCAGTGTCTCGGAGTCATGTGATCCCCTTTTGCAACCTTCTAACAAGCAAAGTCAATGGGGAAGCTAGATTCACTTAACAACCATGTTACTAAGTTAACAATTGCAGTGATTCACTTAACAACTGTGGCAAGAAAGTTCACAAAATGGGACAAAACTCACTTAACAAATGTCTTGCTTAGCAACAGAAATTTTGGGCTCAGTTGTCAAGGACTAGCTGTACCGGCAATTTGTTCATAGTCCCCAGATAGTATGATTATGACCCGAAGTTGAAATCCAAGGAGTAAAATGCAAGCCTACACTTTATTTGAAATTGAAATATTTGGAACCGCGAAACCTTGAACAATGGTTTAAGTGAGATCTTTCTAACACTGAAAACAAAACAGAGGGAGGACTGGGCCACAAAACCTAAATCTATGTTTTTTCCTTAGCCAGGATCAAACAAAACTCTTGCTCCGTTTTCCCCAACAGGCAAGATCTTTTCACCTCAATTGCCATTTTCCAATCAACTGAGTATTTTCCTCTTCCACACACCTGTCCTGCACTTGTACACAACACCCACATATTCCTCCCAAGCCAAAGAAATGCAACACAGTCCCATTTTCTTTCCCTTTTCATTGCCAAATCATCTTTTAGCATCCCCTATTTCTCTACTACTCCCCACAACCTTCCCCCGCTATCCTCATTCCCCAGGTTCTCCTCTTAGATGATGGAGTTGTATCCAGTTTAATCTCTCTGAATCCAAGTGACCAACTCTTCCCCAGATCATCTCTGGTTCTTCTGCAATTGACCAGATGGAGCATTTCAAAGCAGTCCACTGGATCCAGCTCTTTACTATTATTACTTCCTAAGAACTGGTCTATACGGAACCTCATTTTTTAATGGAATATATGTGATTCTTGAGTACAATTTAGCTGTAAAGCACTCCCTACCTCTTCCCAATGTTAAATTGTACAAGATAAACAAACATCCAGAGTATGGCTTCTAGTATTCTTTCCAATCTTTAATAATAGTTCTGTTATGGGTCATGTGACCAGGATAAAAGTGGGAAGCGACAAAAATTGGAGGAGCTGGCAACATTCCAAGCTGCTGATCAACTGCTCTCCCATAGGGAAGCACTGGGGGATTATTTTTCTACTATGTTTTTCATTGCAGCCACTATTCAGATCTGGCCCATTTTCAAACTTGATCTTTCCCCCCCCCCCGGCTTCTCCTGTCCTAACAAACTTTAGAACTCTCTCAAGGCATATTTTGTTTCAACAAAATTAGGCAGAATATCCTAATATCCTAACAGCCCAAATGCTAAATACCAAGCAGAGAAAGATCCTCATGTATAATGTTGTAGGTATAATTTTGATGCTAAAAATGCTTTCTGCAGATATTTATATTTAAGCAAGGGTGAAATTAACAATTGTACAGTGATGAACCCTGGAAAGGAGTCTTTGGAAACAAACCATAGGTCTAAAATATTCTAAAATAAACCCAAGGCTCAGGAATAAAAAAAAAAAAAAGAAAGAAGGAAAAAGATTTGTGATATGTGAATGTGATTTCAGAAGTCAGATCTGTTTAGGGAATTTATATTTTCTGCTCCTATTTGCATTTTAAATAATTAAAACATTAAAACTGAAAAATTTATAAATGAGGGCTGCTAAGAGGATCCTTCTTGGCAGACAATAGAAAATAAATTATTATCCTGCTAGGTTTGCTTTAATGTCATATCTGTCATTCTCCCCAAGGTGGGTTTATTACCATACCAAGAACCCCCTGCCAATCTAGCCCCCTCCCTCCCTGCTACTGAAGTAATCCAGGTCTCGGGGGCTTTGATCTCATTGTGCAGACTAACCCAAACAAAACCTCCACTGTTCTCAATAATTTTTTTCTGTTAAAAAAATTGGGTGTGTTTACAGGGGTGTGAATTCATGTGAAGAGTGACAGCACCCTTTGTCCAGCACAGCTTTGCCTGGTTGTAACAAGCGTCAAGACATTAGACACAACAAAAGCAGGATTGACAGTATCATCAATCACAGGACTGACAGTCGACTTCAGTTTGTTTGTTCCACTCTGCATAATAAGTGATTGGATCAGGTTTAATTAGAAATTGGGTAATCAATCATTGCCAACAAGGCAACTCAGCTTGGGATCTAGATACTGCAATGGGGGGAGGAAAGCAAATCTCCATCGAAAGGTAGCAAATGCAGAAAACCGGGAAGCATCTTCCAATGATGCTTCAGATGGAAGTACATCTGTTCAGTGACACCTCTCAGTATCTTTCACATCTGTGCTTCTTATAATGGACATCTGCCTTTGGACATTATTCTTTCAATTCATAGGTACTTTTCAGAAGACTATAATCTGTGAACCGATGGAAGAAAAACAAAACAATTCAGGAATGTGTTAAAGATGCTTTCAGCTGCTTGGGAAAATGTCATTATTCTGAGGAACATTTATTATTAAATTACTGAAATTAAATTAAATTAAATTACTATGATCACTGTATGGTTTCCATAAATGAACATTCAGAGTGTTTCACATTATACCATCTCAGCTCTCAAGTCCTGTAAGATGCTTGATGTTTCCTCCATCTTGAAGAAAGGTGGAAAGAAGCAGAAATTATTCTAAAGCTACCAGATGAACCTAGGGCAGCAAGATGTGAATGAAAGTTTAACACAATCAGAATTATAGAATAACAGATATTTGGTAACAAAGACCATTTATTTCGGGCTTGGCTGTGGTAAATTGGAATTGTACTGAAGTAAAAGAGGACACTAGTCTTTTTCTCATGACTTATTCTACTTGGTGGCTCCTATCAAATCACTGCTTCCCTCTGTGTAGAAGGTCAATTGCCCTATTTCACAGCTCCTTTAAATATCTACTGTTATTGGATATGGGAGGGCAAGGCATTGATTGAATTGTTAAGTTATTTATTTATCATCCATCTCCCTTATAGAACATATTTATATATGATAAATATGATACATTTCTCTAATTATGATAAATTAATAAAAACTATGCAGTTACTAAACAAGGTCTACCTGTATGTGCTAAAGTATTTGCTTATAGTGTATATATGTTTAAAATAAAAGGGGACGTGGTGGCTCAGTGGCTAAGATGCTGAGCTTGTCGATCGACAGGTCGGCAGTTCAGCGGTTTGAATCCCTAGTGCCATGTAATAGGGGTGAGCTCCCATTACTTGTCCTAGCTTCTGCTAACCTAGCAGTTCGAAAGCACATAAAAAATGCAAGTAGAAAAATAGGGACCACATTTGGTGGGAAGGTAACAGCATTCCATGCGCCTTTGGCGTTTAGTCATGCCTTTGGCGTTTAGTCACATGACCACAGAGACATCTTCGGACAGCGCTGGCTCTTCAGCTTTGAAACGGAGATGAGCACCGCCCCCTAGAGTCAGGAACGACTAGCACATATGTGCGAGGGGAACCTTTACCTTATGTTTAAAATACTGATGATGATTCTGTGCTATCAAATCATTTTTGACTCCTAGTGACCACATAGTAGATTTTCTCTAAGACAACCTATCTCTGTTATTTCAAATCTCCTAATAGTACACATATTGCCACTATGACTGAGTATATCTATTTTGCTGCTTGTCATCCTATTCTTTTCTTTCCTTCCACCTTTCTAAGCTTTAAAACCTGAAAAGAGAAAATAGCTGAGACTTTGCATAATGTGTCCAAAGTAGGATCATTTGAGCCTGATTATTTGTGCCTTGAATGGGAACTCTGGTTTGATTTCTTCTGATGATCCATCAGTTTGCTTTCTTGCCTGTCCACTATATTTTCAGGAGTCCCCTCCAACACCAAAGTTCAAAAGTATCAACATTCTCCTTATCCTGCTTCTTTTAAGTCCAACTTTTGTTTCCTAGAGTGTCATGGGGAATACTGTTGCTTGCATGATTCTGGTCTTTCTAGGTATAGACATTATGGCATTTGAATATCTTCCCCAAAGCCTTCAAGGTTGCTCTACCAAGTGCTAATCTATGGTGTATTTCTTGTTCCTTTTCTGTTGACAGTTGATCCTAAAAAGATAGACGATCCATCACTTTGATATCTTCATTGTCAGTTCTAAGGCTAGTTGTCTACCTCTGTTGTCATTAGTTCAATCTTCTTTATATTTAATTTCACACTTCTCTTTGACTTTTAGTACTAAGACTTGAATATCCTTTCCATTTTCCACTATCAAAATAAACACAGGTTATTGGTGTTTCTTCTTCCAGTTTTAAAACCATACCCATCTTCTTTCAACCAGCTTCCCTTAATATATACTCCACATATTCTCTCCTAAATAAGGAGAGAATATGCAGCCTTATAGTACTTCTTTGCCAACCTGGAGGCAGTCTATTTTGTCATGTTCTGTCCATACTATGGCATCCTGACCTGTATATACTGCATGAAGACAATGAGATCTTCAGGGATTCCCATTTTTCTGAGCACATTCCACAGCTTGGTGTGATAAAATAAGTTCAGTCCTGGTCCTACCACCAGGGAGAATGACACAGCTGCTTGTCAAACTGGATTTCAGTGTCTTACAAGAAGAGCAATTTGTTAGCTACTTTTTTATTATTATACTTTTAGTATTAAGATGGAAGAAGCCTTTGGGAGCATTTTCTTATCCGTCTTGGATAATAGGCATTTAATGTCTAAGACATAAAGGGAGTGATGGCTCAGTGGTTAAAATGTTGAGCTTGTCAGCTGCAAAGCTGACAGCCTGGGTTTGAAACCCAAACACTGCATCAGTGGTGGGATTCAGCCAGTTCTGTCTGGTTCAGGTGAACCGGTAGTGGTGACTGCGGGAGGCTCCGCCCACCCACCCAGATATAATGTGTGAGCAACTGCGCATATGCGGAAGGCCATGCGCAGAGGTGACGCATGCGCTTACATTTGCAAACTGGTAGGGAAGGTAAGTGAATCCCACCTCTGCACTGCATGATGGGGTGAACTCCTGTTACTTGCCCCAGCTCCTGCCCACCTAGCAGTTCAAAAGCATACAAATGAGTAGATAAATAGACACCACTTCGGTGGGAAGGAAACAGCGTTCTACGCACCTCGGGATAGAGACATGCTGCCACATGACTACGGAAGTGTCTTTGGAAAATGCTGGCTCCCTCCCTTAACAGACAGAAATGGGCAGGGAAAACTTTTACCTTTACCTTTAATGTCTAAAGCACTAAAAATCTTTCATCATCCTTGGCTATATTTGTCTTACTTTTAGGTGGATGATCCAAAGCTGAGGAATAATGGACCAGAATGGAGCTAGAAAAAGTTTCCTCATTTCCTAAACTGAGAAAATATTGCTGTATAATTGGCAGAAAACAACACTGAATATGGAGACAAAATTTCCAGGTTCAGAAGGGTAACTGAAGAAAAACCTGAGCTAGAAGCAACAGTGGTTGATGATTTTAAGAAGCTGAAAAAGAACATGAGGCAAGGAATAAGCCTAACATTGGTAACTGATTACTTACCAATAAGTAATTACTTCCCCTTTTTCCAACATTCTCCTCTATCCCATTGCTTCACTGGGGATAATGAATTGCATACAATTATGTATTAATTTACTTAATTTCCCCAATAAGTGTATTTTAATATGACAATATACAACTGAATATTATAAACTATCAAATACTAATTACCATATCATCATGTCTTACATGTGATCAGCATGTTGTCCAGGATTATGGGACATGAAGTACAGCACATCTGGAGTACAGCATGCTGGAAAGGATATTGTTTATAATGTTAAACATAGTGGGATGACAACTTGGAAACTTTTCAGATGTGAAATATTTTTGCATTATGTAAACTACATTATGTACTGCTTATTAAATAGGTATTTGTTTTATTTTTCATCCTTTAATCCAATGTTCACACAATGACATACATTGTCTAAATCTAAATGCAGCACAGATAAAATTTTAAAACAGCACAATAAGATTTAACAGTGTGTAACCTTGAAAGCAAAAACAGAGATTACAATCATAAAAGCTCACACCTTTAGTAACAAATTAAGAATATTGCAAAAATTTAAAATCTTCATAAAGTGTAAAATATAAAAATGTCTGCTTCATGTAAGATTGATGAAAGTGGATTCATGTTGTCTGAAGAAGACTCTGCCTGAAATAAGGGCATTCCAACCAGGAAGTTTACTGATAGTAATTAAGATGAAATATGTGGGGAAAATTATTGATTTGTTATTGTGATCTCCAGCCATTAAAGAGATTACAGGGTTAGACTCAGCATACTAAATGATGCTTGAAAATAAATTGGGAATTAATAAGATATGATGTGGTCATAATGGCCACTTTCAATCAGCTAACTAATCACCATTTCTGTAGTATTAATTTCCAAACTGCCTTCAAAGATAGCTACAGGTAAAAGCAGTGCAGAAAATAAGATTATGAGATTATGAGCTACAAAACATCGTTACATGTCAGTTTGTGTCAAATACTAAAATTCCGTTGTATGAATGAATGAATTAACGCTGGCAAAGATTGAAATGAAATATGTTTGGATGTCAGAGATATCTGATATCTGACTAATATTTTTGGATAGCCTGTTTGTTTCAGTTGTGGTTTCTTTATCAGAGTTGTCTGATGGATGTGTTTCCAAGCATTGGACTTCTTTGCAGATGGGTAAGTCATGGTATTTTAGGATGATGTAACATTTCAAAGAATTCTGTCCAAGTTTAAGTAATGGTTATAAAAATAAATTCATGGATATTTTTGCCCCTGAATAGGAAACATTTTGTCAGTTTGACGACTTTCGCTATTTCTTAGCTGAAGGAGTCTATTTATTTCCTGTAGGCCTGGATGGTAAAAGGTTTTTCTAGCTGTCCTCGAGGCTCATTTTCTTTAATCCTGGATTAGCCTTGTTGCCCTCTGCTACCTTTTCAAGTACTGTAATGTCTTCCCCACCCCACTTCAATGCAATTGGAGAAAAATAGCCTGTTCCCATTTTGACCAAAGCAATTCATAATCATACTATAACCTTCACGAACATTTCACAGGCTTGTGTAAGCACAATATTTCTCTGTGTTATCTTAGCAGCAGTACAAAGTGGTGGACTTTTTTTTATTGCTCTCTGACATCTTGCCATCATTTCTATCAACTTGTTTTCCATATATATAGCATTGCTGTTTATTAAATTTACTAGAGAGAAAAGGGAAGGGTCAGTTGACAGAAGAGAAGATAGGAGGATCCTCAGTTTCCCTATAAAAAAATTGAGATTCAAAAATTCAAACCAATTCTCTAAATCATGGTTTATTACAATTTTCTTTATGGCTTTGTTTTGCTCCCTAAAATCAAAGACACCCCTCATCCTCCCCCTTTTCACTGCCCAAGCTGAGCCACTTATTCTTCCATCTACTATGAGACCTAACCTTTTTACTAGCCATCCCACAAATGATGTAGGGTGACTTTTGTCCAACCATCATGTAAATACACTGTCTCTTACCATCAGACCTCCATATCTTGGAGAAAGCTGTAGGAAAAAGATAAATTTACTTTATGGATATATATTTAAAAATGCACAAAAACTCCAACAGATCAGAAACCTGTACTACTCACATAGACCAAAAAAATGTGGAAGGATTTTACCTCCCACAAATTCTTACTGAGTAGCAATCTTGAAAGCTATTTTGGGACAGGTGTTAATATTAGTGGTATGGTTAATAAAAGGCAAAGTAAAAATGCTAAACGTAATTAATGAATAAATAAATAAAACTTAGTCTCAGAAAAGTGTTAGGAGTAGCTGAGACATAAGCAAAGCATTTAAAAAACTCATTGCAGCCACCTTTTCTTTTCGAGACAACAAAAACACACCAGAAAAATAAAGAGGTAAACAACTATAAAATAATGGGAACAAAATATAAAGGTAGGTATGTGTGTGTATGATATTAATTTCAGCAGACTCCCATCTTTTTGCAAGACAGTTGGGAAGAAATTGTTTAAATTCTCCCCCTTTCCTTTTCTTTGCAATGATTTATCCTTTTTCAAAATCACTGTCAGTAAAAAAACTTGACAGAAGTTACCATACTTTAATAAGAAGACTTTTTAAACAGGTGGTCTGATGCAATTTGCATAGCTACCATTGCAAGCAAAATGTTGTTCTATTCATTAGATGTTTGTTCAGAGTAGGTTCATTTGAGATGGTCATTTGTGCCTTGAGTGAGAACTTTGGGTTGATATCTTCGATGATCCGTCATTTTGTTTCCTGTGCATGGTATTCTCAGTAATCTTCTCCAGCATCAGAGTATCAATACTCTTCTTATCCTGCTTCTTTAGAATCCAACTTTTATTTTAATAGAGTCACAGGGAGTACCATGACATGCACGATTCTCATGTGTGGATACATCATGGCATCTGAATATCTTTTCTGAAGCCTTCATGACTGTTATACTATGTACTATTCTGCAGCATTTTTAAAATTGCTCATTTCATTACTGTTGATCCAGGATTATAAGAAATGAAAACCCATTGAGCATTATAGGGAAGGCTATTGCACAGCATCAGAAATCTGTGGAATCTTATTGATGTGGATTGAGGATGATACTGTTGCATCCACATCCCCAATGCTTTATCAATATTAACTGTCCAACTTCCTATCATACTAAAAGCAGAAAAAGAATAAGGTCCTACTGTAAATACAGTATATTAGATATGACTCATGTAATAGGATAGCATGAATTAGTCTCTATGGGTTTTTCAGCTAACTAAAATGAAGATATTGATGCATTAAATATTTTTTTCCCACAGCAAGGGGGATGTAGGGGGATGCAACCTGGGGAGAAAATGTAGCTCATAATAGCGAGACATATGTCAATTGTGTCTTTTAAAGCAATCCTTGAAAGGAAATAATTGTTAATATTTTGTTAGACGAGGAAAAGATGGGCAAGCCATAAGACTGCTGATGGCTTCCTTTAAGATGGCAAGAGAATCTTTAAAGAACACAGGATGAAGAGCAAAACAAGAGGGGAAATGCTGGTTGTGCTATGGAATTCTAGTCTGCAATTTCATATATGGTCCAGCCTCTCCTTCACCCTTAGCAAACTCTTTGCAAAATAGAAAGATTTATCTGTGTTCTTTTTTCAGTTTTAATTGTGTGATTCAGTTTGCACAGCAGCTCTTGGTTCTCTGCCTCACATCAAAGGGAATGATGGAAATGTTTGCTTGTGGGAGAGAAAACATATTGATAGTCAGATTTAAGCCTCCTCATCTCTCTGGTTAGGCTGAACAGTTGAACAGACAAAACATGTTAATTAATTAACAGAACAGAGCTAAAAAATTTGGAAACAGACATGCAGAAAGCCTTAAAATATTTGCTGTCATCTAATAATTGTCTGAATGTTTGCAGCCTGAATATGGCAGCCCTAATTTAATAGTATAGCTGAATAATTAGAAACAAACACACACAACTTACTTTTGATGAATCTTGATGATATGCTTTCCTTGGAATCACCTTCCTGTATACTGTTAACTAACACTGAAGGTGGGAATCCAGATGATAAGAGAATGGGTTAGGGTGAGATTCAAACTACAAGTAAGCAGAGTTCTTGCACTCTTGCCACCAAACCAGCAGCTGGCGATGATGAGATGGTGTTACACATTTTCCAACAGCTGCCAACTAATGTTTGATCAGGGATAAAATATGCCAAGGTGACAAGATCTTGCTGCCCTGCATTTCAGGGACCATCATTAAAAATGCAGCAAGCCTCATTCAAGCCCAGAAGGTCCCATGTTCTTTCAAGGTACAAGGGAGAAAGACAAGTTCACAAGATGTCAAAAACAATATCCATTTGTGTTTACTATGCAAACCCACTGAGTAACCTTTTGATGCGTGTTTGTACAGGGGGACCATTGAGACTTTTTAAAGGGCTATTTAGGATATGTATGTAAGGGCAAGGCTGAAAGATTGGAAATGAGACAGAAGGGTCAGCTCTGAAAGTATGAAAGGAATCTAGAAATGTGTAAACTGGATGAAAGGTTCCACGCTCTTTAGGAAATAATGCCTCCCCCCCCTCCAAAAAAAGAAGAAGCAAACTCACTGAATGTGAATGCCAACTACAAAGATTGTGATAATGTTACAGGTCTGTGTCTGTTTCCTCCTCCCCCTTTAATAATATATTGATGTGAGCAGCTTGGGCATGCCAAGCAAATTCTCGGCATAAAAAGTCAACTGTCGGAATGAAGCTCATCACTCTGGCAAAGTGCATTCAGGTAGAAGCCCTCTGGGGGCACAATCCCTGGCAGCCATAATATAAGGGAAAGGGATTGCTCCTTCTAATGAGCTCATAAATGTTTATTAAGGGAGGTTTCTGCCAGGTTGGAAGAAAAAGCAGCTGGGTTGCTACTTGGTTGGTAATTGGCTTCAAAGTGATATTGTGATAAGGTTTCCATAGGGTAATTGAACTTATCCTTGCTACTAATCTAACTCAGAAACACTTGGCAAGGAAGATATCACTGGATTCAGAGTGACAATTTGCAAGAATATCAGATACTCTCAAGAGGGAGATTTTTGTCACTAACCTCTTCCTTGATTTGTATTTCTTCTCTCTTTTAAGTTATTTTATGGTTCATGGAATGTAGATTATGCAGAACTGCTTGCTGTGTTACTGGTTCCTCCACTGAGGAACTCCACATTTCGATTGTCCAGAAATTTGATGGTAACTCTTGATTCTTACTTAGTTGCTAGCTGGAAAAATAATTCCTGGACTATTGTATCTCCCACTGAAAGAGGTGGAAATATCAGTAACCATGGATTTCACATGAACTCACAATCTGTGTTCTCTGAGGAAGGCTGGGAATTTTGTGCTGATATCTGTTTCTTCAATTTTTCCAGAGTTTTCTTCCTTTATGCAAGAATTGCTTATTTTCTGCCTCATTCTCAGGTGCTTTAAATTCCTTTAGGAACTATTTTCATGATATCTTAACACAAAAGTGTAGCGTGCAGTTGTCTTTTTCTTTTTCATGCTCATCTCTTTATTGCTCTGGAGAACATTCTTTGTGGTAATATGTCAAGATCTGACAAAAATGCATAGGAGGAGTTCCCACACAATGTCTTCCTCTGAGTTGGATTTGAACTACATGAATCCTGGAATGCTACACTCTTCACAATAAAGGACAGAAAACTCATGTATATTATATCCCTTATCCATTTGTAGTTAAGTTTAGTGCTAGAATATTGAACCCCACTTGTTTAAAATAAAATTCTTCTTTGGAGGAATATTTGAAAACCAATTTCCTTTTATCAGTGTGAACAAAAATGGTGGGAAATGTTCAAAATAATCTTTAAATCTTTGACACTCCTGAGGAAAAAAATCCTAATGTTATCAATGATCTGCTTCAGATTAGTCAGATGTTTCAAACAATTACAGCAATCTAAATTTTGGGATGAAAGAACTTTTCCTGAACATTTACCCTGTTAGGATGCTGGAAACATTAATCGAGATCCTTTTATAGTAGTAAGGGAGCTAGATAGATTGTACACAGAAGAAAGATTCAGTTTAGAACTACTTTTATTCCTAAAATGAAGAAAAGCTGAGCTCTGCACAAAATAGCTCAACTCAGAATGCCCCTTTTGAACATTTCAAGTGGATTATACTCTGATGGAACAAAATTTGAAATGTTTTGAATATTCTGCCATAGGAAACATTTTAAAAAGAAAAAAAGAAGGGAAAAAGGAAGCTTCTGGGTCCCTTGTTTTTCATCCAAGAGCCCACTAATTTAGGTGGTAAAATATTCCCTGTAGAGTTACCTTGCAATTAACCCTAAAAGGAAAACTTGTTCAAGGGAGTTATTTTTTTAAAATGAAAAATCTCAGGGTAAACAATTGAGGGAATAATTAAGCACATTTTGCAGCCTTTGTCTGTATAAATAGTGAGCCATGGAAGTGAGACCAGCAAAAAAGCAATTATAATGAATTCACTTCAATGCAGCCTGTTACTAACTTAGTACCAAAAACATGCTTCCCTGATGTGAGGATTTTTTTTTTTAAAAAAAATGTAAATATTTGCGCAATACACTTTTTCATTTTGCAATTTTTTATAACATTTCAACAAACATCAAAGCAACCTTAAGTATCCCTTATTGTAGAAGTAATCTTTGATTTATGACTACAGTTGAGCCTGAAATTTTGGTCATAAGTCATTGTAGTTGTTAAACAAGGTGCCCACATGACCGCCTCAAGCAATGACCATAATCTGAGCTTTCCCTCTTGTAGCCATTAAATGACTGCCTCAGAATGTGGAGGAAGCCCTAGAAAGTCTGCGGCCCCTCAGCCTGCAGAAACCTGCTGTGGATCATTAGGTATCAGCTGGCTGGACCCAAAGAGGGGTGGACCCTCTTCCCCCTCCATCATGCCTGGGTCCACTTGTCTTTCTATCATCTTGCTCCACTTAATAGAAAACTGAAACTAACTCAGAAACTAATTAACTCCAGGCCTTGCTTGCTCACTTGGTATAATAAATTCACCCAATCACTCCAACCATTTCCATGAAATGTTAATACTAAGAGAAGATTGTTTCTTCTTGCTTTGCAGCTTTTAACGGTTGCCTCAGTATCCTTTCTCAAAAACACATGAAGAGGACGCTTAAGTAAAGTGATTCCTTCACTGGAACTTGGGCACAGATATGTTTTTCCTCCCTAAATTTTTTGCTATTGACATTTTCTTTTTATGAAGTGCAACCGCAAATGTGTATCAGCTGAGGGAAAAAATGAAACTAAATTCTACCCACCAAGGGCACCACAATTCAATCCTGAACTACAATTCTTCTCTTCTGTTGATTTTGGGTAAGTTAGTTTCATATTTTACCCACCCATATAAAGAATCAGCATGATGTAAAAGCTATTTTGCAGACAGCATTGGGCAATTATGGGGAGAAGACTACAATAAACACTTTCCAAATCAGAGGCCTTCCAGATATTTTTAAACAGAATTGCCATTATTTGTGACTAAAATCATGCAAGCTGCAACTGATTGGAGTTGTGGCACCAGATAGGAGAAGTCTAGACTTAAAAATATCTTATTGCACCATTATCTCTTCTGGTTTCTTCCATATTCCAGTGCATAAGTCCATAGTAATATGAGCGGCATCTGAATGACATGCCATGATAACCTACTTCAGTGATACATGTTAATTTTACTTTGACCGGTTCCCTGTGGCACATCAATTCCCTCCATTAAATTTGAGAACAATATCCTTCCTTCAGCCTTAGTTTAATTAATAGGTTTCCCGGGAACTTGCCCTTTTTGCAATTGGCAGCTGATTTTTTAATTTCTAAGAACCTGAGGTGTGCAGCCACAACCCTGCATTCTAAATCCTCGTCCAGAGATGAACTGCTGTAATTATATGTTAAATATGCTTCAAATCTGTAGGGAGCAGTAACTCAATAAAACCATGAGCAAAATTTAATGGGAAGCTTAATTATAATAATAATATCATAAAATCCTAATGAGAAGAAAAATCAGCTTCATTTTATTTTAGCTTGGCCACCTAATATATATAAAAAATGGAAGGGGGTAATACAATAGTAATATTGTCTTGAAATTTGGGATAAATTAGTTTTTTCCCCTCTTGGTAATATCTCTGGATTTCAATTATTTCCTTATGAATCTAATAAAATATCTGGCAAACTTTCCAAGTGCATCTAGAGCCTTGCCACACTGACTTCAATTTCATATTAAAAGCCTCCCCAAGGCAAAAAAAATGTGCAAGCCACTTTCTCTCTGAGGTGACCTCAGAGGTGACTATTCCCAAATATGAGACACATTCCTGATTGAGTTGAGTTCACTTTGTGGCCCAGCTTTCCCTGCCTGAAGAGCACAGAAACCATCCTGCACCTCAACACTGTCAGCCTCTGCATCTCTTTGTGCCATCCTCTCTCCTCCTTTTCCCCAACCCTTGAATAGAAAACGTTTTTTTTATCCTATCTTGTACAACAACAAGCAATCTTATGAAATAGCCTAGGACATCCAGTAAGCGGATAACTTTGCTTTTGGCATTACTGTTTGAAGACATTGGGGTGGGGGAAAAGAGGTCATGACAAGCATTGTAAGGTACCTCTATAACACAAAGTGAATTTGCTTTGCTCTGGGAGGCAACAGGGAATTCAGAATACATGGTTTAGGTCTCTCTCTCTTTCTCTTTCTCTCTCTCCCTCCCCCCTCTCCCCTCCCCCCCTTCTCTAAATTTGGTGTAGTGGAGGTGGCCTAGAAATATTCATGCATGGGAAATACTTTGATTTGGAAATAATCTCTACTTCACTCAACCCCCCCCCCCATTTCTTATGAGTAATTGTAGTTAACCAGTGTCTGCAATGGGTCACTCAATCCCTTCCTTTATTAAATCCCCATTTGTGGTAGACAACAGACTCTTCCAAGCATTGTAATTGGGAAGACCCTGATAAACCATTTGCTGGGATTAGAAGGCAGATGTGTCAGTCATTTGATTTTAACCTTTTCTCTTCTCCTTTCCCTATCCTGTTTGGCAGAAAATTATAAAATATAGCCACATTTGATGGTTTTTTTTTTTTTTTTTTACTGATTCAATATTTATCTCTCCCAAGCATTTGGAAGTATACGTGTCTATGGAGGCTCTCAGTCATCCAGGTTGTGGTTATCCAAAAAGTGCTTTAAAACCGGAAACCGGGGGAAGGCCGTTTTTCCACTCATCGGCCCCCTGCCCAATATGCTGAGCCTTTGACAGTTCAAATGAGCCGTCTCCGACAGAAGACGGCTCACGGATGACCCAGGGACGGCGATGAGAGGATTGCATCAGCTGGGCGCCGCTGGGAGGGCGGTGTCGGCCCCTGCAATCGCGCTGAGGCCGTTGGAGTTTTACCGGCTGGATCGGCGCTATTAAACGCTGCAGACACTCGGCAATTTTACATCTAATTGGGGGAGGCTACAGGCGCTAAGGCTGCTGTAAGATCGTTAGCCCCCCCCCGGTGGGGGCCTTGGATCGAATCGCGCCTTTGCGGCCTCTGATCCGACGCAGATCCCGGGCGGCTCCTTGGTTTACCGTGGAGCTCAGGGAAATGAAGCGTCGGAAAAGACGCCTGGAGGGTGGTTGGAGATCCTCCCGATCCGAGTCCGACCGAACACAACTAAGAACCCATATTAGGTCTTATCTTGTGGCGATGGAAGTGGCGAAATGTAACTATTTCGCCACTCTCATTGCATCTGCAGAAAATCGCCCAGCAGCCCTGTTTAGAGTGACCTGCTCCCTCCTTAATCAGGGAGCGAGGGAGGACCCCTTACAGGGCCGTGCTGAGGATTTTGCACAGTTTCTGCAAGATAAAATCACTCAGATTCGGACCGGGTTGGACTCCGACTGGACAGAGTCCGTTGAGGTGACAGGGCCTAGTCTCGGTGGAGACATCTGGGTTGAGTTTGAGCCTGTTTCATTGGATGATGTGGACAGGATTATGGGTAGGTTGGGGTCTTCCACATGTTTACTGGACCCTTGTCCCTCCTGGCTTGTTTCGGCAGCCAGGGAGGTGACTGGAGACTGGATCCAGGCTATTGTCAACGCTTCACTAAAGGAAGGGGTCTTTCCCGCTGCACTTAAAGAGGCGGTGGTTCGACCCCTCCTTAAGAAGCCTAACCTGGATCCTGACGTACTTAACAACTACCGTCCAGTCTCCAACCTTCGCTTTTTAGCGAAGGTTGTTGAGTCCGTGGTGGCACAGCAATTCCCTCAATTCCTGGAGGAAACTGACTACCTGGATCCTTACCAATCTGGTTTCAGGTGTGGCCACAGCACGGAAACGGCATTGGTCGCCCTAGTAAATGATCTCTGGCGGGCCAGGGATGGGGGTTGCTCCTCCATCCTGGTCCTTCTTGACCTCTCAGCGGCATTCGATACCATCGACCATGGTATCCTGCTGCAGCGGCTCAGGGGGATAGGGTTAGGAGGCACTGTTTTACAGTGGTTCTCCTCCTATCTCTCGGGCCGTCTGCAGTCTGTTTGGGCGGGGGGTCAGGGATCCTCCCAGAGGCCTCTCACTTGTGGGGTGCCTCAGGGATCGGTTCTCTCCCCTCTGCTCTTTAATATCTATATGAAACCGCTGGGTGAGATCATCCGTGGTTTGGGGGTGAGGTATCATCAATATGCTGATGATACCCAGCTTTACATCTCCACCCCTGACCACCCTAGGGATGCCCTTTCCGTGATGTCCCACTGCCTGGAAGCGGTGCGGGTTTGGATGGGGAGGAACAGGCTTAGACTCAACCCTTCCAAGACTGAGTGGCTGTGGATGCCGGCATCCCGGGATCTGGAGGTTCCACCCTTAATGATCGGAGGTGAAATCCTTGCTCCCTCCGACAGGGTCCACAACTTGGGTGTCCTCCTGGATTCTCGGCTGTCTTTAGATGACCATCTGACGGCCGTAACCAGGGGGGCCTTCGCACAGGTCCGTCTTGTGCGCCAGTTGCGCCCGTTCCTAGACCGGGATGCCCTCGCCACGGTCACTCATGCCCTTGTTACCTCTAGGTTGGACTACTGTAACACCCTCTACATGGGGCTGCCCTTGGGATGTGTCCGGAGGCTTCAGCTAGTCCAAAATGCAGCCGCGCGGGTAGTTACGGGGGCGTCTAGATACTCCCATGTAACACCTCTCCTGCGTGAGCTGCACTGGCTACCGGTGGCACTCCGGATACGTTTCAAGGTGCTGGTGCTCACCTATAAAGCCCTTCATGGCTTAGGCCCGGGGTACTTGCAGGACCATCTCCAGCCGTTCTCCCATCGTCCTGTGCGCTCTCACAGAGTCGGCCTCCTCAGGGTGCCGTCGGCCAAACAATGTCGGCTGACGACCCCCAGGGGGAGGGCGTTCTCTGTGGGAGCCCCGACCCTCTGGAATGGATTGCCCACTGAGCTCAGGACAGCCCCCGACCTTCTTTCCTTCCGTCGCGAGCTGAAGATGTGGCTCTTCTGCCAATTAAACTGATCCGTTTGGGGGTACACTGGTATAATTTTAAATCGTTTTTAATTGGGTTACTGATTTTAATTTGATATTGTATTGTGATTTGTATTGAAGTTGTCATTTTGTAAGCCGCCTTGAGTCTCTAGGGAGAAAGGCGGCATATAAATCGCAATAAATAAATAAATAAAATAAATAAAAAAGGCAACTGGGCTTTCTTGATAAAATGAAAGAAAATCAAGCTTCCCTTTTTGAAGCACCTTTGGGTCTTTGGAAGCAAAAAATAATCTGTGAAGCCTCTAAACCTGAAGTGCCTCTTTTCACTTATTCTTCGAGTCTTGTTTGAAATGGATGTGCACCCCTTAATCTGTACACTTAGGAACATAGTATTTTCCTTAAAATAGAGTGCTGTAACATCAAGAAAGCAAAACTAGCATGGAAATGGAACAGTGGGTTGTGGTAATTCTGTGGTTGCTTCATATGAATGAATTGGCCCATTTGTGAGGGAGAAGTAATTTCCAATAACAGGTAAGCATTTATATTGATTAAATATAAATTTAATATACTGTAATCTGTATAGTGTATAGGTCAGACATTAGATTAGGAATAGTTAAACCCAAGTCAAATCCCTACTCAGCTATTTTGTTGCATATATGGCTGATGAAAGAGTAACTAGCAAAAAAGGAAAGGCTTAAGCCATCCTTCCTCTTTGTTGCTCTTTAGCTCTCTTTTACCGCCTCTCTGGCCTCTTTTAAATGAAAAAAAAGAGAGAAATCTGATAATAGAAACATAGTATTGAAACTTACATCTGGATTGGCTTTCAATCAAAATGTTATCTTACAAAGAAACAGATTACAAGTGATTCTTGACTTATGACCATTTGTTTAGTGACTGTTTGAAATTACAACGGTGCTAAAAGAAGTGCTTACAACTTGCCCTTGGACTTATGACCATTGTAGCATCCTTATGGTCACATGATCACCACTTGCAACTTTCCCAGGGAGCTTCCAATGAGCAAAGTCAATGGGGGAAGCCAGATTCATTTAACAGTTGTATGATTTGTTTAATGACCATGGTGATTTACTTAATCAGTGCAATTCAGTTAATGACTGTTTCGCTTAATGATGCAAGTTCTGATCTCCAATTTTTGTTGGTAGTAAAGAACTACCTATATAATTATTGCAGACATTGCAATTCAAAACAATAGTGATGTAGTCCTAGAGTAGCCATTTTCTGTGATAGCTGGAAACGTTCTGGAAGGGGAGCCATGGGAGTTATTTCAGCAAAACAATTAAGGGGTTAAAGAAATTTACAGTCTAACAGATTGATGACTCCTACATATTATACTTTCTCTCTCTCTCTTTCTCATACACAAACAACTTTCTTCTTCCTAAGTTACTGAGAAAAAGTAAAAACTGAAAGTTGATCCCACATTTATGAAATGGAAGAAATATTTCTGTGAGATCTGCCCCAGTGTGTTTGTTTTGCAGATTATTTAGCACAATTACTTATTTTTTTCTTTTGTAATTGCACAAGGGTAATATGCCAATGTATAAGGGATAGGGGAAATGATGTTGATCAGTAAGAATTTGCATTAAAAATTAATTAAAATAGTTGAAGTGATGGAAATATTGCTGCATTGATGCCAGAACTGAAGTCGGGGGCATCTGAAGATTGAAGAGACTGAAGAGAGAATGCAGTTTCTTTGGACGAAGGAAGAATGGTCAATCTTATATGATAAGCAACTTCAGAATAGTGGAATATTTTCTTGGACACTGTGAGAGAGTGTGGGTTTGTGTAGATGGGAAAAAGGAATGTAATAGATTGGTTTTGGAAATCCTAAGCAGACCCAGCAGCAGGAGAGAGGGACAGGAAATGTTACCTGAGCCCTGGAGTTTTCACAGTTGGGCATATTGGCCAGATTAGATGCTCTTGGGTGACACTGAGCTGGATTGACTGCACAGTGTCTGGCCTAGTGAAAATGGTCAACAGCAGATGGGTTAATCAACAGCAGACAGGAGGGTGGCAGCCATGGTTGGATATATCTGCCAGAGCAGAGGTAGGGTTCCTCCCCACCAGTTGTTGCTGAAAGATTTATGTTGGGATGGTCCATTTTCCCGCTGCCTTGGATACTAATCTGTGCTTGTAAAATGCTCAACTGCAAGTCTCTGCAAGCATTTCATTGTGATGACTGTCTTATTTAAGAACTTGAAGGTTCTAGAAAGACAAAGGTGTTCAAGTTTGCTTGGAACTTGGTAGGTCCATTTGCTTCACGGTTGGTAGGTCCAGCTGAGATAGCTAAAGTCCTATCCTGTGTTGTTATCTGGGATGCTAAGTCTCTAATCAAGGAGACCATATTGTCACCTTCAGGGTTCATGTAAGTATGTCTTTTCAATCTTCCCCTCTTTCCTCTGGAACAGCCCTCATTTTGATATAGTATTAACCCTTTGACGGAGGGCAGATCAGAGTGGCCTATAAGCACTGTAAATAATCAACAGATAAGGAGATTTTATTCAAATTAGAAATCTACAAGATTTTGCTTTTAATCTCCTGTCTCCTGACCCTTCAAATGACTTAGAATATCTAAGCTACATCATAAAACAACTTTTTATTTATTGGTTGTTTATAAGTTCCCAAATCTTTCTAATTTATTCAATCATTCCAGGGTGAAAAATTATTATATCAAACCATCCCATTTTGATGTTTGGATGATACAGTTTGAAGTGATTGTCTTCATACAGATCTAATTCTATACTGTCAGTTCTATATGACCATAGACAGGCATATCATTCAAATAAGCAGTAATGCACAGAAGGAATAGCCAACACTCCAGAAAATAGGCTTAAGATACAGAAGGATCTTGAAAGACTTGAAAATTTGGTGCTATCTAACAAAATGAAATTCAATGGTGAAAAAATTTATTTATTTATTTATTTATTTATTTTTGTCACATTTCTATGCTGCCCAACTCCCAAGGGACCCTGGGCGGCTTACAACAAAGAATAAAACAATGCGAACAATCCCATAAAAAACATTAAAAAGAAAAACATTAAAACATTAAAAACTTTAAAAACATTAAAACACATGCACTCCAATTCGTGGCCGGGTCTCGCAAGATCATTATAACGAGATCAACAGCCCCAGGCCTGCCGGAAGAGCCAGGTCTTCACTGTTTTGCAGAAGGCCAATAGGGTGGGGGCGGTCCAGACCTCAGGAGGTAATTGGTTCCAGAGAGCCGGGGCAGCCACAGAGAAGGCCCTCCCCCACGGGCCCGCCAGTCGACATTGTTTAGCTGATGGGACCCGGAGGAGATCGACTCTGTGGGATCTTACCGGTCGTTGGGAGCTATGTGGTAGGAGGCGGTCTCGAAGATAGCCTGGCCCTGAGCCATATGGGGTTTTAAAGGTAATGACCAACACCTTGAATTGCACCCGGAGACCAATAGGTAGCCAGTGCAGCTCATGGAGAAAAAGCAACATTTAGGCAAGAAAAACAAAATGGACAGGTACAGCACATGTGGTACCTACTCAGTAGTAGTAACTGTGAGAGAGATCTTGGAGTCCTACTGGACAATCATTTAAATATGAGCCAGCAGTGTGCTGCAGCTGCCAAAAAAGCCAAACACAGTTCTAGGTTGCATAAACAGAGGGATAGAATCAAGATCACATGAAGTGTTAATACCACTTTATAATGCCTTGGTAAGGCCACACTTGGAATACTGCATCCAGTTTTGGTCACCATGGGATAAGAAAGATGTCGAGACTCTAGAAAGAGTGCAAAGAAGAGCAACAAAGATGATTAGGGGACTGGAGGCTAAAATGTATAAAGAATGCTTGCTGGAACTGGGTATGTCTAGTTTGATGAAAAGAAAGACTAAGGGTGATATTATAACAGTGTTGCAATATCTCAGGGGCTGCCACAAAGAAGAGGGAGTCAAGCTATTCTCTAAAACATCTGAGGGTAGGACAAGAAACAATGGGTGGAAACTAATCAAGGAGAGACGCAACTTAGAACCAAGGAGAAATTGCCTGATAGTTAGAACAATTAATCAGTGGAACAACTTGCCTCCAGAAGTTGTAAATGCTCCAACACTGGAAGTTTCAAAGATGAGATTGCATAACCATTTGTCTGAAATGGTATAGGGTTTCCTGCCTAAACAGGGAGTTGGACTAGAAGACTGCCAAGGTCCCTTCCAATTCTGTTATTCTATTCTATTTGAAACACTACCCACAAAAATTAGCAGGAACAAATACTGGCGTATTGCTTTCCTTTCATCTCTTAAGTGACAGTTTTAGAAAACTACGGCACATTTGAGCATCCATAATTACCTCAATAAAATGACAAATAGCAAAAAAACATTCTTGCAATAAGTGATTACTTATTTATTATCAGTTTTACCTCTCTTCCCATTGAAGTCTTCAAGACCATTATAGCAATTATTTGTAAATAAGCATAACAGTCCTTAGCATTCAATTCCACTGGTGGAAAAATATTGTTTAAGTGTGGAGTACATTAGCAAGGCATTGAGATTGTCAATAATGCATGCTCAACATAATTTAATTATTTGGAAAACATCTGTTGAAGAGAAATTTGCTCCAGAGAGGAAAAACGAAGATAACTGCTTTAGTGACTATGCTAACCATCTCATACTTTGAAAAGACAGAAAGGAGGTGGGGAGAAACTCTTCAAGAAAACAACATAATGAAGAAAAATATAAGTGTATTTTTTTTCTGCTGCATATCTAGACAAATAGAGATGACCTATTTATTAATATAGTTATAAGTCTTTCTCTTAGAAAGGCTAGAATTTTTTACATGAAGACTTCAGGGAGTGAACTGCTCCAGATCTCTTTAGCTTCATGCATTCTAAATCGACTTCCCAACCATTTGACTTCCAGATTTTTTGGGACTGTAATTCCTCTTTTGGAAATGAAGATACCAAATTGAGAGATTATTATACAATCTCTGTTGCTCCACTAAGGTATCCATTCCTTATCAAATACAGGGCAATTAGATGGATTACAAGCAGGGAAGTGTTTTTGCTACCATTTTGCAATTAAATTGTTCCCAATTGTTCACTGAAATCTGAGCCTAGAGATCTTGATAACTTGATGGACTTTAAGTAGAATACTGTGATATTTGAGAGGATAGATTTGAAAAGTAGATTTAAAAGGTGCACCTAAAAATAAAATAAAATAAAATAAAATAAAATATATATAAAAAATATAATGAAACTGATCTTTCCTTTGGTTCTCTGGGAGGTGCAAGTCTGTAATATATAAACAAACAAGGAAGCAATTACCGTGTTTCCCTGAAAATAAGACCCTGTCTTATATTTTTTTGAACCCTGAAATAAACACTTGGCCTTATTTTGGGGAATGTCTTATTATTTTGGGGTGCGTGGAGCAAGATGGGACTCCTCTTGCCGTCTTACCTGATTTCCAGCTCTGCATTTAAATATTTTCGGGGAGGGCTTATTTTTTGGGGGAGGCTTATTTTAGCGCATGTGCTCAAAAGCCTGATTGGGCTTATTATCAGGGGATGTCTTATTTTCAGGGAAACAGGGTAGCTATATTGTCAGACTTCTCTGTGTTGGAATAAATCAGTTTTTCATATACAGGTAGTTAAACACCAATGATCTTTGCAGCTAGAGTTCATTTTAATTACAAATAAAAATTTAACCAAAAGGGATAATGTGAGGGATACCGAGAATTGTAGTTTGCCTACATATTTAAATGTTGCCTCTATGTGGCAATTATAAAGTAAACAATTATTTTCTACCTTTGTTTTGGCCCCAAACCTGAAAGGACTGGTTTATATTCCCTAATGGTTAACTCCTTTTTAATGAGTGTTGGGGAAGTTAATTCAAAACAACTGCTAGAATAGATTGGTGTGATTGGTGTGATTTTGTAAAACAGGCTAAGCACACTCATCATACCACTACCACGCAAAAATCAAAATCAAAACAAAACAAAATCCTGAACTATGCAATTGAATTAGTCATGTCTTGATTATATTTCAGATTATATTTTGAAACTTGTGTTACTGAATGTATCTATATTTTTAATCCTTCATGGGAATTTAGATGTCAGGAAAAAAAAGACGAGAATGATTTCCATTGATCCATTTACTCCATTTGGGTGGAGATTATCTTTAGATGTATTTTGTTTTATCGAGGAACATGCCAGCATAGGAATTTACGCCTGCAATATAGAGTGGCATATCCCAGAGCCTGCTTTATTACCTTAGTTAACATTTACTCTTGCTTACTTTCATCATGTAAAAAGCCTTTAGATACATTGTGGTTAATTTTCATCTATTTTATTTACTGTAGAAAAGCCACAATAATTAACATTCCTATTTTATCCAAAGGTTCATCCAAAATCCTGGCCCAATTTCTGGGGAAAGTTGTTTTCAAGCCTTAAAAAAGACCAACATGATCAGGGCCACCAGAACCTCAGGATTAGATTGTTCCAAAGGGGTAGGCACCACATCAAAGAAATCACCCAACCTGGGACCTATGAAATGACATTCTTTCATAGAAAGAACCTCAAGCATGACAACCCTGTCAAATCTTTTGGGATGGGCAGAAATAATTGGAGACAGGTAATTTTGAAAATAGCCCCGTCTTATGCCTCAATAGGTTGTTCTGTGGTACATTCTTATCTATCCATGCTACTGCATGCCCCCTATATAGTACACTGTAGTACACATCAGGTTGACATATTCTATTACTATTGAATCATGGATAAGGGAGTCCTTATTACAGGCTGACTTGGCATTTAGCAGCAGAAGCCCAAAGCCAAGGACACTGAAAGTCTGAAGACCAGGAATTGGGGCTGAGAAGAAAGTGCTGGAATGCAGAATTGGTAAATTGAGACTGGCTTCCTTGTAAGTAGGCTGCCCTCTCTTCTTTCATTTGTATCCTTACCTTGTTATTATCTGAGCCCAATCCCCAACACATCTGCCCCCTGTCCCTTGCATTTGAGAGAGCCCCATCTCATCTCCCCAATGCTACAACTATCCAACTAGTGGCTAACCAGTTCTTCAGGATGCTTTTGTCCCAGCACCTGGCATCCCTAATTGTATATTGTCACTGTACACCCCCTTAATACTCACAAGATCATCTATGCTTATCTGACTCTGCTTGAACTCTAAACACACCCATATTCCACATGCAAGAGATAACAGACACCTACATCCAAGCCAGGAACCCTTACAGAATCCACTAAGGATCTCTTTTCTCAGGGTTCACAAATCTTATTCCTTTCATCCACCAAATTTTCAGACATGGTCAATCCTAGAGCAGCTGGTAAAGAAATAAGAGGCACACACTAGAATCCTTAGATGGCACCACACCATACAAAAAAAAAAAAAGGGGGGGGGACTATTGCCAATGTGATAGGCCTTATGACAGCCAGATAATACAGTTTAGTTCATCAGTTGATCCACTCATCACTGTTGCCCATATACCCATGCTGTCTGAAATACAAGGGGTAGGCATTGCTGGTTGATTGCACAGCCGACGTTTAGATGGAGAAGCTAGAGTAGACCAACAAGACACATTATAAATCCATTGTTTGGGCAAAAATCACCTGCTGATGCTGTATGGCCACTGCCACATTTTCACTAGCTGAATAGTGGTGCTAAGCACTGTGCACTGCTCCAGCTGGTCACTGGCAGTTCAGCTGTATCATTCTGCCATGACATTACTGAACAATCCAGATGACCACACAACCCAGTCTCACCCTAAATCAGAGACTGACCACTGAGCAGATCTTCCTCATTGATCACCCAAAAGCTGCTCAGGAAGCTCTGCTCTCCATCAACACAATGGTGCTCCATCAACACAGCACCATTATCTCTGCTATGTTGAATCATTTATTATTATTTATTCAAATTTATATAATATTTTATTACTTAATAAGTAACACAAGATGGCAAGCATATATCAGCAGCCTCCTTCCTCCTCCTATTTTCCCTACAACAACAACTGAGGTGGGTTGAGCTGACAGAGAGTGACTGGCCCAAAGTCACCTGGCCGAAAGCAACCAAAAAGAATTATATGGTTCTGATACCTGTGGATGCAATTTAAATGAGGTAATTTGCAGATCACCTCTAAAAGAAGATGATAGTATGGGATCACTCTGGGACAGAGGGCAGTGGTTCATTTAGAATATTTGAAGTTGAACTTTCATTAAGTTCAAGAAAGTCAAAGCTGTTCTTGGACAAAACAACAACACTGAAATAGAATTGGCCATTGGAAATATTTGTTCATAAGAATTCTTTTGATGAGGTTCCATCCTAATATTTACTCATAATTTGCTTTTCATGAGCATATTTGGAAAATGTGTTTAATGCAAATAACCAAAGGAAAGGGATTTCACTTCCCTAGGTGGGGGGAGATTTTGATTTCTTTGTATGTGAAGTATTGTTTTATTAGCACTCAGACTTTTTTTTTGTACATATAGTCAAAGAGGATCATACCACTTAATTCTTGCAGTTGAGAATCATGGACCCGCACATGTGTATACAGACAGAACCCTATTTAACTATATTGTGAGCATTTGTCTTCTCACTCCAGTTAGCTAAAATTCTCTGTCTTGTTGATAATTCAAATTCTGACATGGAATTTGATATATTAATTATGCATGGCAGTTATATTCTCAATCTGATGAATCAGTAATAAAAGAGGGAACTCCAGGATGCCTTAAAAGAGCACACATCTTCAGTACTGAGATTCTTGGAGGGGGTTTTCCCTTGTCTTCTGTCTGGAAGGCATGATATTCAATAATTCAAGAGAAGCAAGAATCAACATATCTTACAGCATATTTGATGTGCCAACAAACAGACTCAAGACTGTTTCATTTCAATTAGTCCCTTTGTTGCCAACAAAAGACTGACAAACACATTGAGAGAGAGGCCAGGTGTTGCATATTCTTGCTTTTGCCTGTTGCTATTTGTTTTGTGATAGTTTGCCTAACATTCCTGCTATTCCCCCTTTGCCATATTTTAGCAACTATTGTTCCCCTCGTATCATCTTACCGAGGATCAAGCGATTCTATACTGCACAAAATAAAGATTGCAAGTCATTTTCAAGACCCTTCTGAACTCCTCGGCTAATTGGCTCAGGTGTAAGCCAAACCAGCAGGCCTGTGACTTTGATGTGACATTTTAGAGCTGAGCACCTGGTAACATCCTTGTTTGTGTGTCAAATACCAGCCGGCCTTGCCTGCTGCTCAAGACTGGCTAATAAAAATGCTAGTAATCACGTTGTATTACAAGGCTCAAATTCATGCTGTTACTTTATTGCAAGGCTGTCATTAATTTTGCAGGGTGAACCTGGAATCCGATCTGACCTGTTTTTAAAAAGTGTGGGTTTGTGCATGAAGTGTGTTTGCAAGTGACAGAAAGGTGACTACCAGCTGTTCCTTCTTTACATGTAGTTCTACCTTTGCCTTTGATCAATAATGCTGTTTTGCTTAAAAGAAACTTTTTTTTCTCCTTCAGTAAGGAGGTAGAAAAAGGCCCTCCTTGTTCCTGTGGTTTATTTATAAAGAATATACAATTATGCAAAGGTCAGTCAGTGGAAAATAATTTCTCTGGTGGCTTTGCTTGACATGACTCTGGTAGTCTGCTTTGCAAACAGCTGGGCCACTCATTTCGCAGAAACCTCCCTGCCCATCCCCAGTGGTGCTATTGGGAAGGCATAGAAGACCATTAAAAAAGGCATTATGAATGCATAAGCCATGCTACAAACTGAAAACTTCTGAAATGTACTACCTAGGGGACAGTGGGACTGCAAACAAACAAACACACATATGTTCCACAAAAGGCCCAGATTCCATTAGAAAAATAGGTAATGGAAACCTTTCAGGGCCAGGGGGAGCCAGCAACCTGTACTTTCTTTACACAAGGTCATTCCCCACCCCCTCCAGCTGCTTAAAGCAGGGGTGGGGACCTTGTAGCATCCAGACTCCATACAGTCTTCCTGATTTCCTTTATGGTTTCTTGGAATGCCAGGGTTGACTGCTGAAATTCAGAGGCACAATAGCTGCAGTTTTCAAAAAACAAGGGTTGGGGGTGGTGGTGATGGGAATGGAAAGCTTCTGGGAGGCAAAATATTCTCACTTCCTCCCTTCCCACCCACCTGCCAAATATCCATCCAATTGGGCCCCAGGTTAAAAAAAAGGCAATTAAAATAAACTCATGTAAGCTTATACCAATTACATCAAAGATATATCATGTTCAAGTGAAACCAAAGTAAAGATGTCTATAAACAGATGGGAAGGGAAATAAGAGACACAGAAGGAAGATCAGCCATCTTGATCCCATAGCCCCCTCCTGCTTTCAAGTGACTTTTCTTCTTCTTTTGCCTGCATGATTGAGACAGATCTATACTTTAAAATACAGAGACCCGTTTTCAGCATTTTATTATTTATTCATTGCTTGTATTATTAAGATCTCCAGGGAAGTTTGTAGGAAGTTGATAAAAATACAAAAATCAAAATAAATAATGTACAATATATGTAAAACTTCTTTGACTGATTTTCTACCAGCCACATTTGTATATCACATCACCCCCCCCAAAGATACACAAAATAAAATTATAAATATAGTTCCATCATAAATCTTGCTTTGCTTTGGAAAAATAATTAAGTTGAACAGCAGGTAAAAGAATGTTGTGAATTGTATGACACCATCAAGAAAACCAATACTTTAAGAGTGGATACTCTTCCAATTCCCTAGATTTTTGATTATATAAAATTTTAACCATAAGCATCTTTTAAAGCTATTGCTTTGATTATGCATTCAAAATATCTGAAATACAATAAATTAAACTGAAACTATCTTGATGTGGAATTATCTAATTTTACTTCAAAGAAGCAGAAACACTGAGGGAGATAATTTTAATCTGTAGTAATTAACAGAAGACGTGCAAAGGCAATACCACAAGTCAAAACAATATCCATAGCCAAGATATAGATAGGAAAGAATACAGTCTGTCTTCATTCCAAGGCTGTCTGTAACAAAATCAACAAGAAATATTGCTGGATTAAACCACCCTCCTCAGCCAACTATCTTTCAGAAAATTCTGTAATGACAACTTCAATCCATCTAGGAACATCAGACTAGAGAAATAGAATTAGATATTGCAAATGAGGAAAGAGATATGTGATATCATTTGCTGTTGGATGTGTACCCATACTGTTTGCAAAGTTTAATCCAGCCATTGGCCCATTATTGTTAATTTAACTGTCAAGAATTACCAGATAAATCCATGATCAGGTTGCAAGACCGAGTCTTGCAAAGACAAGTTACTCCATCTTGACAGTGAGTCTTGGTGTGGTTGATCTGCCTCGATCACCATTGACAAACAAGCTGCTGTGCAAAAGCCCCTTTTTCTGAGCTAGGCAAGGCATCCATTCCACTAATTAGAAGTAAAGTGCTGCTTCGTATTGCCACTATAAGTTTTGCTCAGATTTCTAACCAAATGAAGCACCTAATCCAAGATGTACTCAGCCCTATCAATTTGGCTATGTAAAATACTTACAAACGGCACTCTTAAAATACAACAATGTTTGAACTGTTTCCAACGGATTACTTTTTCTCATCCCCTAAAGGTTTCCTTTTAATTGTGTTATTAATTTGATTGGTAAAGAAACATGCCAGATGTTCTAATCACTAATATGGTACAAATTTAGAAAGTCACTGAAGCATCTTTCTGGGACCAAAATATTGAACCTAATTGCTCAGGTGTTCCATCTACATTTAAAGACTCCTGCTGTTGAAGGACTTCTGTTCCAGCTCCTCTTTCACTGAAGCCCCCACAATGTAAGGAAGTGGAGGGGGGAGGGAACCCATAATGATAACAAATTCAATTGGACAGAGTGAAAGGGGAACTGATTGGCAGGCTGCTGAAGACACAGAGATTTCTAATGATGGTTAAGAAAACAAAAGTAATTGGATTACACAAAGAAAATAAGATAAACATTCATTAAAATTACTGTAATAGACTATGACTAATGAACATATATGAATGCAAACAGCACATGTTCTTTAAATCCTGCATGTCTACTTGTGGAAGTGTCAGTAGTAATTCCTAACTCTTCAGTAATTACTTGTGTGCTCCAGTTTAAAAGATATGGACTGGTTTTCCATGCACTGATTTTATCAGATGTTGCTGTGGATGAATCAGATACATCATAATTGCTAATGGAATGTTGTCTATGTTCTTGCTGGATATTTTAAAATTGTGGTTTCAGATGCTAAGTGGATTTAGTCGTAATAAAACAAATAGCCCGTTGATCAGTTCAGCCATGTATTTCTCACATTCATATTCAGCTTTATTATGGGAAGCTTAAAAGTGTATACAAACACAATCTTGTCCTGTATTCATAACTAAGCCAGTTACAAAAGTAAATGTGCACAGTCTTGCAGCACTGAATTATTAAATAAAGCAGAGATAAACCTTGGGGCTACAAGAATGTTATAGGGGTGAGGGTGCTGTGAGCCACTACAACAGAATGAATAAACTACTGAATATGAATTAGTAAGGTTTATATTTAATCGTCACCGCAATCAAAAATGTTATTTGAGTATTGTGATAAGTAATTCAGCAATACAATTGCTCCTCTTAGTCATCTATTGATGGTACTCAATGCTTATTACCTCACTCTGCTTAATGATATGTCAAGTCCTATTGCTTAAGAAGGAGCCCTGGACGCTATAGCCATCTAAAAATTTAAAAGGGTTTTAAAGGGCCATGAACTAAGTGACTAAAATGCAGTCCCAGCATGCCATCTGTGCTTATTGATTGTGCAGAAACCTAAGCAAGAAGATTTTGGAGGCAGGTCAAGCCACACCAACTTCAAGTTGCCCATCATACTTAACTTTATACAGACTTATGGATCCATGATTAACAGTCATTCTTTGAAGTCATTGTCTAAAACATCCATGAATGGGAAAATATATTTTTTAAAATGCAGACAAATAGCTTGCTTTTCCTAAAGCAAGGGAAAAATAATATATTTTTTGCATGAAAAGATACCTACTTTTAATAAACATTTTCCTTCTTACAACAATTTTTTTTTGTTTCAGTCCGTTTGTGGCTAATGTTAATTACTATTCCTTGAAGCTACACTACACATATGTACTGCTTTCAGGTGCTGATCCTGGCAAAGGCAAACATGATTTGTTGGAATATTTGTCAAGGGAAGATACTTTAATTGTTGTTCTTAACTGTAAAAGAAATCTAGGAATTTCCCTTTGCTAATCTTTTTAAAGTTACATCTAATACCCTGTAGCAGAAGAGCCACTCCCTCTGCTGGGGATAGTTCTGTATACAGCATTTTTTATCCTCTTCACAATGAAAAGGAAAGAAATTAAATATACTTAATGTATCTAAATGTAAAAATGTAAATACATTTGTATTTAAATAAATAAATAAATATAAAATTTATTAAATATTTAAATATCATCATATATGTAAAGACTCACCAGGTGATTGAGATGGGCAATTTCTAAATTTTATAAGTAAAATAACAGTAAATGATAGCTGAGAATAAAAAATAACTGTGATCTTCTGCAATAATTTTTGCAAACAAGAGTGATTAACTGAAGAGGAAGCCATTCTCAATAACCTTTACCTAATTTTAATCAAGACTATGGCAAGTTGATTGCTCAGAATTTTATTTGGAGCAAAAGACCAGCCATTTTCATATTTGCAAAGAATTAGAGTCCATCCTGCCCTATATCTCTTTGGGGATCTTATATTGCTATGATCCATGAATACTCATAGGGTATCATTAATGGCAAAGCAATTCCTCCTAAATGACTTCCATTTTAATACCATAATGACCACATTTTGAAAAGACTGGAGTACGCCTTATTCTTCCAGCTTATACCACTCTGGTTTGTAAGAAGAATAGCCTTTGATATTACAGAAATTGGCTAGGCTTGCTTTATGCTAGCATTGGACATATTTCATTTCTTGAAGTTGCCCCAATTAGATGGAGACAGTCATGGTTTGGTAGCAGTCACTGCACCTGAGAAATACATCCCAGGAAATTCCAGGTTGGCAATTCGCAGGACTTAACATTCACAAGACCGATCATTTCTTGAACTATTTTGTATTGTGAGAGAAGTACAGTATCGTTGAAAAATTGTATGAGAAAAAATATATTGCATGTTTGGGAAAGTTTCAGTCTTCTGCATTAGGACAAGAAGAACGAACCACCAAAATCCTGCTTTCTTCCCGGAATTTGTATTACAAATGGATTCCTTTACACAGATTCTGGTGTCAGCTGAGATTTAGAAATGAAATGAAGTGAATGGATGAAATATAGCTAGATCTAATTGGAATCAGTGTCATCCTATATACCTCTCTATACCTTTGTACCTTGCAAACTAATCTTGCTTTTTCCACATCCATGCATAGTTTTATATATTATCTTTTGTACCTTTTCTCAATTTTTTTTGAAAGATCTCATCAACTCTATTTAACCATGTCTTGGCTGCCCTCCATCCCTCCCTCCCTCCCTCCCTCCCTCCCTCCCTCCCTCCCTCCCTCCCTTCCACATGGCAGGTTTTTCTAGGCAACATAACATTTATTATGCGCTATATTGCCACATTGGCCCCAGTTGCTATTGATATCTTGCCTACAGACTATTGTCTGGACAGAAAAAAGAATTTGAATTATCCAAAGATGCTACTCAAGTGATCCACTTTAGCAAGAGGAAGGATGGGCAGAAAGCATTGTTTCTCAGTTTTGGCAATTTTCTCACCCTCCCTCTAGGAGTGTGATAACCTTTAAACACCACGGTCTTGTTCAAGGCCGTTACAGATTGTTTATAATTTCTACTTGAATTTTATATAGTTATTATTAGCAACTATCTTTTAAATGTGTTCCTGTGCTGAACTGTTTTGTATCATTCTTACTTCGTGTATAAAATGTTACTGTATTTTAGTGATTCAATAGTATCAAAATTTGATAGATGAATAAATATTTTGTGATTTGATCCTTATTGATTCTGCCTAAACAATCTCAGCAGCCATTCATTCTTGAACCCCTCCCTTTGTTTTACCATGTACACATTTTAAATACCTCATTCCCACTGTATTCAACTTGCTTTTATGTTTCCAGATATATCAAACTCTCATTTTCATATAATGAAGTGAACAGAACCATAATCTTATGCACAGCTATCTTCATTTCATTCATTCTTTGTGATGGACCACATACTACTCATTATCTTTCTATTAGTATTTCCTTGTTTTAAAAAATTTCCACTCTTTCTCCTTTTTAGTCAACATTTTACCAAGCTACAAAAATGTTTTGGCATTTTGCCATGTATGTCTAATTAGCAGTTGTCCATTTTAATCACCATTACATTGGCCTTTGATAAATTTATTTTCACAGCTATATTCATTGCATCATATAATCCATTTAATGTCATGTTTCCACCCTAAAACCTTTTAATATCATAAAGGATATTAAAGTATAATATCCTTATACTTTATCCAAAAATATGTTAAATAACCAAGGCGACATCAGATTTTATCTTACTTTCTGTTCTTCATTGAACCATTCGTTAAGCATGTCATTTATTCTCACATTTGCTTTAATTCCACCATCTATCACTCCTGCTGCATTCAACAATCAAACTTCAACTCTATATTTGTGCAAAACAGTACATAATACATGCCTAATCACTTTATCATATGCTTTCTCTAAATCAAGAAACATTAAGTGACATGTTAGCAAGAGAAAAAAAATTGAACTGCATTCTTCCCAAGCATAAAGATGCATTATATTTCACAAATTATGATAATTGTCATGATCAGTAATATGATCATAAGCACAAATGTAGATTTCACACACACATTAAACAAATCACTCAACTACTATATAAGCAAACCATATCCGTATTTTAACATGTGCGTTCCTAGATCTGTAGTCTTAACAATTTTCAATATTCTCATAGCATTTTTGACTTCCTTTTCTTGGATACTAAAAGTCACAGGATTTTTCTCAATTCTATTCTTCTTATTTCCAAACAAATTTCTGAAAGACCTCTTCTAGCTTATCCGTTCTTCGGTTTCACTTTAAATAATGTTATTTCTTTTAAGATTCCATATGGCATGATGAGGGCTCTTTAGTCATTTGCAAAATATATGTCTGTCAATATATCTGTCAATATAGTTCTGCATTTTCTCAATCACAAAGAGGTTTTTTTGGCCTATTCTTGGTTGAAGCATACTCTATATCAACTTCTAATGACAGTTTATATGCAGTTTTAATTTGTGACATCATCATGGTAAACAATCAAAATCAATGTAGTAGAGATGTCACTAGTTAACAAATCCTTCTGAATATGTCAGATATATTGCGTTATCTAACCCTATCAGAAAAGGCTGTTTTCCAATCCCAATATTCATCATTAACACAATCCTCCACTTGATTGTTTTGGTCTCTTGAAATCCTAGGGCTTGTTTATATTGTAAACTTGTAATTTGAAGCCAACCCTATTTTGACTGCTTTTGAAATAAAGTTCTAATTCAGTCTTATATTTGTTGAGTTTTTAAATAAAAATCTTCACATTAAAGTCTCTCTGAACACTCTCTCTATATATTACCAACTCTCTCTCCCCCCTCAATTCAATTGTGTCCCATTCTCAAGGACTGTCTGGACAAGTCCCTTTCTTGACAAGGTTTTGTAGAAATACTTTCTCATTGCCTCCTTCCTAGGGCTGAGAGAAAGAGACTGGTCCAAGATTATTCAGCTGGTTTTCGCCTAAAGTGGGACTAGAACTCAAAGTGTCCTGATTTCTAGCCTGAACCATTTCACAAATCGGCTCTCATATTACCAATAACAATACATTTTAACTCAACTTGTGAACATTTCCCCACAGTCCTTCAATATGTTGGAGTACAAAGTAATATTTAACACATGCCTGATCATGTAGCGAGTTATGGGGATATGCATTCCTTATATTAAGGCAGTAGAAAACATAATAAAAAAACACACCAGGAAACAGGTCAAACCTTTTCTTTTAGGGTAAGAGGCGTGCACCTTTCATAAACTCACAAAGATCAATTTCCATAGAAATAATATGGTAGTGTTTGGTCTAGATCAGCAATGGCCAGCTGATTTCATAGATGTTTCCAACATTTTAAACAAAACTGCTCGAAACCAATAATCTGTGATAGATGTACCATCTAAATATGCCAGGGCCATTCCTTGATCTGACAAATTGGGGAGAGATGTAGCTGCCAGCTTTCAGAATATCTTCCAGAGAAAACACTTTACAAATTGCAAACAGATGCATGTAAGGAATTCTTAAATAATCCTCTGAAGACATTTTTAGAATGTTACCATATTCATCACTTTGTCACTCACAGTGAAACTAAGGCAGTTGTCCTAGAGAGGCTCAACTGAAAATTAAACTCTAGAGATATATTACAGCTAGAAATACCTACTAATATGGGGCCATTTTGTCAATGTTCTTTCAGTGCTATAATAGCACTTATTACCATATTTTCCAGGCCACAACTAGTAGTAGAAGCTATCACTCAGGTTTTTCATTCATTACTCTATAAAGTTCAGAATTGTGATGGTTTCATATGAAGATTTTCTTTTAATGTAATTCTCATTGCCTTTACCAGATCTTTATTAGTATTGCATAATATAGCTTTCTACTATTTTAGCCCAACTTTATTTAATAAAAAAATGATTTTCAAGAATTGGACAGCCCATTTATAATGCAAGAGAAAGGATGTACAAACTCTACAATTGTTCACATCATGTTTAATAACTTTAACATAGCCTGACAGTGTAGTGCCCTTTTGCTGTATGACACTTTTAGAGATTTTCAAAATATCTATGTTTCTACTGTCCACTGTTTCTAACACCTCCACTATCTCTTTCTCACCCTTCTTCTCAAGCAAGCAGTACGCAAGACTCTGAAAGTTGATTTTGTCACAATTAACAATGTTCAATATAAGACCTAAATCTTCAGCATTGCTTTCCTGTTTCACAAAGAGTATCTTTTCATTTTGGGGCTTTCTGAGCACAAACTTGATAATTGTGAAAGAAGTTGGTCTTCAAATTACAATTATAATTGGGACGGAATTTTCCATTGTGAGATTATAAAGTGCGACCTTATGTATATATTTTGGAAAACTTTTTTAAAAAGTTCC
This sequence comes from Pituophis catenifer annectens, assembly GCF_029215685.1. NCBI lineage: Eukaryota > Metazoa > Chordata > Lepidosauria > Squamata > Colubridae > Pituophis > Pituophis catenifer. The sequence continues at coordinate 90,494,277 of NW_027256883.1, forward strand.
TTTATTCTTCCTGTAAGGTGCTGTTTGTATACATTTGTTGTTCCAGTTAAACTTTGAATAAATATGTATTTTTAACTTTCAGAAAGGATGGAATGTAAAAAACTTTACACTCTGCATTTAAGGTGCTGCTTTTAAAATCTCAACAAAAATAAAACCTTGTTATTATGGCTTTCTTTCTTTCTAAAGGAGTCAAAATAGAGTTTGGTTCAAAATATAGTTTTTCAATACAGTCACGGCCTAAGGTTACCAAAGGTCAATGCAATTAAGTGGAGGGTTATCTTAAATTTAGGGCTACCAAGCAACCTTTACTGATGGGATTAGATAACATGGTAAAGTTTGGTAAAGTTTGTGACCACATGATAACCAGATCATGTGAACCAGATCATGTGAACCAGAGGGTTCACTTTGATGACATCACTGATGAACACTACTGATAAGTTCCCAACATAAATTAGAGAGCATAGAAAATATTGATAGGACTGTAAACCATTCAGGGGTTCAAGAAAAAGAAAAAGGCTTGCAATTCTTTTACCTCTTACTCAAAGCAAGTAATCCCATGGATCAACCAAGGCAGTTTCTGTCTCCCCCCCAACCTCCCCCAAAAAGGTATGAGATCTATTGAAATAGTCAGAGCAAATTAGTTTTGTACAATTTTAACAGAAGCTGATCAACAGCCACCTGCTCAAGCAATCTACTTTCATCAGTTAGGTTTGGAACAGTTTTCTTTGGGAGTGACCATCTTTAAATATTCTGATATTGGTCTCCAGCTGGTAAAATAATATCTAGCACCTATGCATAGAGTAGATTAAAAGCTACATTGCCGTAGGTCATACTGACTGATGGTGCCATTCTTGTTGAGGCAAAGATTTCCATTTTTATACAGAAGGATACAGAAGGAGCTAAAGTGTTGGTATTCACTGTTTTGGTGCCTGGGTCAATGGCTATGCAACCATAGCCTAAATCCAGACTTGCCTACACATTTTTGAGTCCCTTTGCATCAAACCAAACACATTTTCAGTTGTATGTGGCAACAATCAGCAAAGACCCATTAAAACTAAGAGCAACATGTTGCATTCTAAACATTGCCTGGTTGAGAAATATATTTTTTAGCACCAATTTTTGGCTTCTTTTTTAATTTTACTCTAGAGGATCCTTTGAGGCTATGATTTTTTTATTTGCATTTTTTTTGTTACATGGGAATAAGATTTAACAGGAATTTTCTGCTCCTATAACTTATAGAAATGTTGGTAACTTGAGGAAAAGTGCTGTCTTTTTCCAGATGCTACAGAGGCTGCAACACCTGGAAAAGCCACAGGGAAGAAACCAGGGTGACCTCTGCATTTACTCTAGCAGCAGCTGTACATTCAGCAGGCAGGAAACTTTGCTCTAAACTACAGTTATCTATCAATCCAATGGTCTTTTAATTTATGACACTTGCTGGGAAAATGAGCTGCTGGCAAATATATGTAACTATCTCTTGTGGTAGTCTGTCCTGAAACTAAACATTCCAAAAACAGTCTGAATATAACACATAATAAATCTATATGGATATACTTTGGGAATCAGTGAGCCCCCCATAGATGAGATTCTACCTCCTACTTGGATGCACATGGCCAAATCTCAATTTTTCGATTGTTTGCTAATGCAATAGCTAGATTTTAAATATCTCAGTCTGGTCTATGGAATATAGGCAAGAAAAGTATGGGAGAATGTAGGCAAGGAATGATGGCGAGAAAGCTTCTTGGGTCCATTAAGACAAAGAGTAACAATTTAACAAAGAATTCAGTAGGCTTGAGGAACATTACCAACCCCATAAACATCTGGGGGTGCAGTGCTGCTTGATCTTTCCCTATAACGCACATCTTCTAAACAATAACATTCCACCTCTTCTGTTATTGTGGAGTGGAAAAGGAACGGAAACTTTGGTTGAAGATGCTCAAGAAAGTTCACCTATAATATTTGGTGGAAGGTCACTGCTTCGTGGTAGAACATATTCTTTGCATAAAGAAGAGGTCAAACAAGAAGTGTTGGAAAATGGAAAGCCAAGAAATAGCACTAAGATAGGATGCTTCAAGTCATACTTTCATGGGTCCACACACAGGAAAGTTTTAAATATTTAAGAAAAAAAAGAAATAGCCAGGCCAGGTATTAAGTACAATACCCAGATGTCTGTTGTTATGTGAACAATGAGAGCATAGGCAAATAATGTAAATAAAATCTAAGTTAACACTCTAATCACCTCAGTGTCACAAACGAACCTTCATTTTGGAGCCAGCCATTATTCTTCAGTGACACCATCATTTTAAAAATTTTTGTCCCTAAAAAAGGCACACAGTGTCAAATTAGCATATGCTTTATCACTTGTCCATTTTCCTTTCCAAACAATTGTGAAGCGAGGCTCTTCTTTCCCCATCACTGTTGATAGGGTGAATGTCTATGTATATGTATGGAACATTTAAAGCAGACCTCAAAGTGTGATATCTGGATGAAGAATCCTTTTTATTAAGCATCAAGACCTTGAGCAACACCGAGAGGCCTCTGCAATGACAGGTGACACATTATGTTTCTTCAAATGTTAGCATCACTTAGGTTCAGTTGACATAGCCTTGCCAGCCAGTAACTATGTATTCAGGGCTATTTGAGGTACTGTAGCAGCAGCTGTCGGAACTAACAGCTACAGGCATGTACAACAGGTCACCCAACAGTAACCTGCTCAACAATGCCACTGCTACTTCATCACTCAGACTCTAGAGACACTAGATTTTATTTACAGTGTACTTAAGACATTCATCATTATTGGGTGACTTTAGATAGAGAAGTGGGAACCTTAAGGACTAATTTATACAGTATGCCGTAAACCACTTGCTGAGAGGCTGGGAGTTGATTGTATTTGCTGCTGCCCTATAAGCATGGAAGGAGAATCCTTTTCCCTACCATCCCCTCATCCTTAATTATCAGCATTTGCTGTCTTCTTGGCACTTGAGCACAAAGCCAAACATATTGTGGAGAAGGCAAGTCCCAATGACTCTCTTCTTTTCTTCTTAAAGAGAAGCCAGAGACTGAAAATAGTGAGTGAAGAAGTAGCAGACATGATGGACAGAAACACTGGATCAGTGAGAGACTTCAAAGTGGGATCCACTCGGCAGTCTATGATTATTAAGGTAAAGGTAAAGGTTCCCCCGCACATGCATGCTAGTCATTTCCGGCTCTAGGGGTTGTGCTCATCTCCGTTTCTAAACTGAGGAGCCAGCATGTCCAAAGACGCCTCCGTGGTCATGTGGCTGGCATGACTAAATGCCGAAGGTGCACTGAACACTGTTACCTTTCCACCAAAGTGGTCCCTATTCTTCTACTTGCATTTTTTACGTGCTTTCGAACTGCTAGGTTGGCAGAAGCTGGGACAAGTAACGGGAGCTGACTCCATTATGCAGTGCTAGGGATTCGAACTGCTGACCTTCTGATCGACAAGCTCAGCATTTTAGCCACTGAGCCACCGTGTCCCTTCTGTGATTATTAGCTGTGGACAACTGCTGACATAATCATCCAATGATAGCCAGCTCATAAGTTGCTGGGTTGATTTAGGCTGGGTTGAAAGTTGGATATCAATGTCAGGCAAGCTCCAACTGAGGCAACTTCCCTATTAACCCTTGCATTTTTTTTTCTCTTGCAGAAATGTCTTCTGCCAATACGTACTTGTTACACAACAGATGGCACAATTTCTATAATATATTCGTTCTATAAATGCTGGCAGTCTTTCAGAAAAGCCTATTAAAAACAGAGCCTCTTTTCACTGTTTTGTTTTTATTTGGAACAGTAATAAAGTCAGTTGTTAGCTTCAAGCGGTACTAAGATTTAAAATAGGAACTGCTTTGAAGCATCATGAAACTGCACCCAGCCTCTAGGTTATTAAACGTGTTCTTTCTGTACAGCTTCCTACACATAGCTTATTGTTTAGGAGAGTTACAACTGGATGTTTCCATAATAGACATTTCAATTTGTCTTACTTTAGAACTATGTAATTATATACACAAAACACTATGACATACAGAGGAGGTTACAAGGAGAGACAGATTAGAGACTGTACAATAAGAGCCACAGCAGGTTTTCAGGAACAACATGTGAAGAATGCCTTCGAGGAGAAAAAGTAATACAGTGCGGGCTAGATTGACTCCAAGTCACTAGATGGAATTTGGGAGGCTCCAAACTTCAAGGAGATTAAGGAGAGCCAGCTGGCACCCTTTATCACATAGGCAGCCTGTGGAGCAATTTTAACTGACCCTTGGCAGTTTTAGTCTTGTTGTTATTTTTTGAAAAGTAAAATTTAAACATTCACAGTTTCTCCTACAAGGGCATGGATTTTGTTTCTGGCAGTGATGAGAGAAAGAATTATATTTATTATGTCTAGTGTCATATAACCACTGACTACCCATCCAAGTAGTTTCACATTCTGCAGATCTTTAGACTTCTCCTAAGCATTGTGAAGGAATTCTCTTTCAGTTCTACCACTGGTAAAAGCTTGGGACAGAATTAGATGGAAGCATCAGGAGGAAATTCAGCCTTCAGAACAATTGTATTTGTTGCCCACAGAAATTCCTGAGATTTTGCTTGCAGGAAAATTTCGGGGTCAATTCTGTTTACATGGCCCATCCAGTGAATGATATTAATTAGAGATGATGTACAGATCAGTATAAATCACTTCATTTTAAACATCCTTGTTTTGTGGCACCTAGAAAATATATTTTGCTTGCCCTTTAAGAAATACAAGTAGTCCTCGACTTACGACTAAAATTGAACCCAAAATTTATGTTGCTAAGTGAAATATCTGTTAAGTGAGTTTTGTCCCATTTTACGGCCTTTCTTGCCACAGTTGTTAAATGAATCATTGCAGTTGTTATATTAATAACATGGTTGTTAAGTGAATCTGATTTCCCTATTGATTCAGAAGGTTGCAAAAGCTGATCACATGATTCCAGGATGATGCAACTGTCATAAATATGAAGCAATTGCAAAGCGGCCGAATTTTGGTCACGTGACCAAGGAGATACTGCATGAAAAACGGTCATAAGTCACTTTTTTTCTGTGCCATTGTAACATTGGACGGTCACTAAATGAACTGTTGTAAGTTGAGGGCTATAACTACCTGTAGTTATTTTTGCACAAGTATCAGAAAAGTTATATAGGGATCCTATTTCATATAATGGTGATAATGGGGAAGAGCACCAAATGATTAGGTTAAGATACTTTAGCCTACAGTTTATTTTAAGAATTCAAATCTATAGCTCTGTCTGAAAACACAGTACTTGCTTCTATACTACAATGTACAAATGCTTTTAATGCCACAGGTTAGACCTGTTTTCTTTTTTTGGCCACAGATTGACAATTAATGGAGGCTGGGAAGTTTATGGTTTTTATACATTGTTTTATGTACAAGTTTTACTGTTTTAGCAAAAAATATTTTTGAAGACCAGGAATTCTGCTGGAATTCTGGCAGCCTCTCAGAATGATTGTTTTATTAATAACAGTAGCAGGGCTTGTATAAACTTTTGCCTAGAAGTCTGTCAGAATATGTGTGTGAATAGTTTAATGAGCTGACTATGCAACCCATCTCAGCAGTTTATTCCATCTGATTTAGAGCATGAGTCAGATTTTGGACATTTTTATGTATTTGCCAAAATGATATTTCTTCTTCTTCCAGGAAGCAGTTTTTTCCACCACATTGGACAATGGTGGTTAAAAAAAAAAAGTTGGGTAAAGTTTCAACACAGCATTATTTTTTCTATCATATTCACACTGAGTTGACTTTTCAATGACTGTCCAGACTTACAAACGCAAGATAGGTTAATAGCTGTTTTAGTATTTCGTGCCTTTATGTACACTTAGGTGTGTGGAGGGGGGGAGTAAGAAGATAAGATTCAGCAATCTCATTATTTGCTAGTCATTTTTAATAAATAAAATAATATTTATTTTTTTACTTCAATTGGGGAATTAATGGGTGTTGTTTTGGGTGATGGCTATTTCCCTGACATCCAAGGGCATTGTATGCTCATCCTGTGTCATAAGGGATGCAGTCCCTATACATTTATAAGAAGAACTTGCACTAGTGAACATCCTTTGCCGATCTATTGTCAATTGGTCTCTTTAGGGAGATATATAGTTGCTTATGTCTCCTTCTCCTGCCCCCTCGCACTTGTAGAGAATAAGGACTATAGCCTTGATGGAAATGTGCAAGAAATGTTACTTGAGCAAAAGGAACGCAAACATTTTAAAAGTCCGGAGTAATGAGATAACATTCAAAAGCAGGTCAGGCAGCCACTCCCCTGATTCACTGGATTATAAGGAAGGGGGAGGAGGTTCAGCACAATCAGACTGGCAAGTTTCTGTTATTGTAGCCATTCTCAATAAAAGTAGTTTTGTCCCTCTTGTGGTATTGGTTTCCTCATCTGACCACCATTTTGTAAATATTTCAAGAGAGACTGAAGGTTTTTCCTTTGTTTTAGTCATACTGTGTAATTAATTTCCTGGTCTGGTCTACCTAGTGGGGCTGACACACCAGATAATAAAATTAAGGGTAATTATTTCTATAGTAGTTTTAAGTATAGTTATAATGCTCCTTGCTCATCTGTCTTCTCCTTGCTCAGCTTCACTTTTGAATTTAAGCAACAATAATATCTCCAAAGTGAATATGCAATTATACCAGAAAGCGGCCAAATTAGTATGGATCAAAGATTGGGTCACATTACAAAATAAGAGACTTCTGACATTAGAAGGCCATGATCTACAGGCAGGCTGGCACGCTTATTTATGGGGCCCAAAGAACAAAAAGAAACTACATTTTCACAGACACAAATTAAGGGAGACGCTGATCCAAACATGGGAAGAAATTAGACAAAGATTTTATACCAAAATTCCGATTTGGCTCTCAATCACGGAGGCGTTGCTTGCTACTAATAAAAGGGACAATGGAAAATTCGGCACGTACAAAGACATACTAGATGGAAATGGTACTCTTAGACCTCGAGAAACACTAAACAATCAAGGCTTTAATTTGGACTGGTGGAGTTACATGCAGATAAGCTCTAGATACCAAAAAGATAGGGATCAATTTGGGATAGAGACGAAGTACAACAATCTAGATAAAATTGTGTTGGGGATTGAAAAGAAAATGTTAGCCAGATTCTATAACCTCTTATTAGGCGAAGACAGAGCAGAAGGGATAGCTAGGAACCAACTAAGCATTTGGGAAAAAAAAATTGGCTACAGACTAAATTTTAATGATTGGGAGGAGGCTTGGAATAGAAATTATAATTTTACCAAATCAGCAACTTATAGGGAGAACCACTACAAAATATTTCACAGATGGTATCTAGCCCCAGCTAGATTAGCAAAAATATTTCCTAATGCCTCAGGAATTTGTTGGAAGTGTGGAAAGGAGGTTGGCACCTTCTTTCATATGTGGTGGTCCTGCTCAGAGACAAAGAAGTTCTGGACAAAAATACGAACTTGGCTGCAGGAAATAGTGGAAGAAGATATAGAATTTTCTCCAGAAATTTTCTTACTGGGAATGATGGGTGACGGGTTCTCTAAGGACAAGACGCAATTAATAATACATATCATAACAGCGGCCAGATTAACCTTCGCAAAATATTGGAAGGATAAACAAGTCCCTCCAGAGGTGATAATAATAAATAAAATTTTGGAATGTGCAGAAATGGCGAAATTAACCAGTATGCTTAAAGATGAGGAGAATTCAAAATTTAAGGCAGTATGGCAAAGGTGGTATATATGGTGGAATAATAGAACATGACTATAAGGATATGCCTATCTCTAATAATGATAGATAGATCTGAAGATACTTGTTGTGTATATATTGTATATATGTAATTGCACGATACCTCAGATGTTACCTGAGATTTTATATTGTCTTTTTAAACCTTTTTTTAAAATTCAATAAAGTATATTTAAAAAAAAATAAAAAAATAAAATTAAGGGTAATTATTTCTATAGTAGTTTTAAGTGTAGTTATAATGCTCCTTGCTCATCTGTCTTCTTGCTCAGCTTCACTTTTGAATTTAAGCAACAATAATATCTCCAAAGTGAATATGTTTTGAAAAGAAATGGCATGTTATAACAGGATTAAAACAACACCAGTCTACCTTTAGAAATCATGTGATATTTTTGCTGGCAAAACCACAAAACTGCACCTGCACGCAGAAGATTATCTCCCCTTTGCTTTGTGAACTGGCAAATATCCATTGCGGAAGAGACTGGTCATGGGGCTTCTATAAACATGAATTTTTCTCATACAGCACCACTTGTTTATACTTTTCCTTTAGCACATTACAATGAAAACCATTTTAATACTCAAAATGACAACACTTCATTTTAACACCATAGGCATAACAATAGCTGAGTGTAGGTTAAATGTCAAGGGAAGTTATATCAGAAACTTGTCTTTTAGTAGCATCTTACTAACAAGCAAGGCGAATGACCGTAGTCCACAGCTAATAACAATGACACATAGCAACAAATCTATCTAGCTATGAACTTGATGAACTAAGGAGTGGCAGGGAAATAATTAAAGCTCAGCCCAATTTTCTCAAATACTTTTCAGACAAAGTGTCTGAAGTTCAGTTTTATCACACAAAAACTGCTCAATATTTTCAGAGAAACTGGGATTGTGTTAGGTAAAATCCTCACCTCCAAAACTCAGAGAGAATCTTGAGTACCTTTACACTCAAAGCAAACTAAGAACCTAAGAAAAATATTGCTAGTGAGGAATGAATTGTAGATCTAATTATGTTGACGAGGGCAGGAAAAATCTCTCTATTGTGCGTATTGGGCTACAATTTTCTCATGTTGTTCATTTGCTTCAAATTAATAATGTGTATGTATTCACACACACACACACACACACACACACACACACACACTGAGTTGGACTATAAACCTACAAAATTAAATAGGAAGATAAGAAAAACATTGCCAAAAACATTTTCCACAATGATAGATGAATTAAGTCTACAAGATGCATGTATGTGTGTATGTGTGTGTATATACACACAGAGAGTATATAAAGAATATACTACGTGTTAAGAATAAAGTGGTTGGGACCAATTTCTCCCCTCCCTCTCTAATGAATAGAGGTGAGATCCAATGTCATTAAGAACACAAAATGATTCAGATGTGATTTTCATGCAATTCTAATTTTCTTGGGTTGAATTCCTGACTAGTGCTAGTAGCACCACACAAACACTCATTGTACTGCAGGGAACAAGAAATCCGTCATATCTATCAAAATCAGACTGCAAAGCTGGCCCATCCAACCTTCCAGGATTTTAAGCAGATCTTCTTCTTCTTCCCAACTCCCTGCTCCCTCCTCTTCACTTCAATCAACCCTCCTACTTTTATCTTCCAGAAGAAATGAGGGCTATCTTTCCCTTTTAGGAGGAAGGTCAAGCAAAGTGTTCATGGAAGTCGCTCCATGGACTCTCTAATCAGGGAAGATGTATAATTGTCTGGTCTATTTATACAGCATGTATCTTTCTTAATGCGGTAATGCATGAAGTAAATGAAACACCGCATGCTTAGCTGTGTGTAATAGGACATATGGGGCACTGGAACGACATCTTCTTTTGCAGGAAGCAATGGACAGATGGTGATGAGGGGTGAGGATTCCCATCCAGCTTCCCACAAGGGCAAGATTGCATTGTATATGATCTCTGGATCAAGTCCAAATTCTGAAATGTCACAAGATTTAATTATTCCTCTGATGGTTTGATCATTTAAGGGAAAGGGTTGTCACCATGGTACAAGATCTCATTATAGTGTCTAAACAGTTTGATGATCCTTGTGTAAGGAAATCTATTAATATCATTTACAAGATATAATTTATACTATATATTATATTATATTATATTATATTATATTATATTATATTATATTATATTATATTATATTATATTATATTATATTATTATATTATATTATATTATATTATATTATATTATATTATATTATATTATATTATATTATATTATATTATATTATATTATATTATATTTATATTCTGTTTTTGCTTTAACCCCTTCTTTGGAATAGCACTTAAAGGATTTAGTACACATTTATTAAACAGGAACATAAGCATAGCTTCAGAAAGTACAGAAGATTCTGACCTAGCTTTCATGTTTCTAAGAAGGTAAACATATTGTCTGAAACTAAGGCAGGAGACATGATAGCATGTATGACACAATTCCTCTTACAAGAAAAATTGGTATAGATAGTTTTTTTTTCCTTTGCTTAAAATATATGTATCTGCTTATGACTGGATTGTGAGTTGCCATGAGCAGGTCCGTGTTTTCTTACAGTAGAGGGCAGTGATATCCACACTCTAATTATTTCTCTGATTTTGTGAATTCTCTCCATTACTCCATAATCAAAATATTCCCTCATGCTGCAACAATACATTACTTTAATAAAGAACAATAACACTGGATTAATTTGAATTAGTGTGCTATATGCAATCCATAAGCAGCAGACAGAAAGGCAGATCAGAATAATTCAAGTCAAAATAAATAAAAAAAGTCCTTGTATTTTTGTGTCCATATATTTGTGTGTTCATGTATGTGTATGTGTGTTTAATAAAACAGAAAGCTGACTTCCATCATGTTGGACTGGTCCATTTAAGTCTCCCACACTTTTTCACTAATACATAGGCAAAAGTATTATAAAACAATCCTATGGCTTTACCTGTTAAACACATTGACTATGTGTTGTATTCATATTGCATTATCTGAAAAAAAAGAGCATCCTACTTCATCTTCTTTTAAGGTAAGATTGTTCGCAAATACTGATTTGATAGCAATTCAAAAATTATTATTATCATTATTTGTATGCTGCCTAATCTTACCAAAGTCATGATGACTTATAAGTAACACAGAATACAATAAACATCTCTGATTAAATATAACCTATAGCCAAATAATATCATAACATAATGCAGGGTTGTAAAAAACCTAGTCTCAAAATAAAAATTGCAATATAATTACTAATGGAGAATAAAATTCCAGACAGGAGTTCTGGAAAAGTTCAACTTCAAGAAGGCTGTTATTGAAAGAGCCAGTCTATTTTTTTGGGTGGGATGGGAAATTGTCCCACAATATTCATGCCATGATGGAAAAGCAATACTTTCTGGCTTCAACCTTACTCACCCCGTGAAACAGGGGCACCACCCTTAGAAGGACCTTCATGGATCAGTCAGGTGTAGCTGATGTCAGCATTGAATAATTTAAGTGGATTTTGAAAATTTCTTATTGAAACATTATCATTGGAGAAAATCAACAAGTTAGAAAATGGATAAATGTGTTTGCAGTACATGCTACCGGGTTGGAATTTTCATGGTTTAGCATAACATGGGCATCTAGCCATTTGCCTCATCAGAGTTGCAAACAGATATCTACATTAAGCAATAAAATAACTATTCTGATGTTGACTCTTAATTCTTTCTATTTGTTCAATCATGAAACTGAAATATTGTTGCGATAAGCCTAAAGATCCTATATTTTGTCCTGGGCTTTTCTGATGTAAGGCTGTCTTTTAATTATATATGGAGATATATAATTTGTAAATATACACTGAACAGAATATATCTGGTCACCCATTTGAAAACCTCCCTCTAAGAGCAGAATGAAGCTTTGTCTATACTGAGTAAAGATGGTTGCACTATAAGCGGCCACCAAGTACCTCTAATTTATTTTATTTTGTTTATTTATTTATTTATTTATTTATTTATTTATTTATTTATCAAGCATATATAAGATTACGGATATAAGTATAAACATGATTATGAATACATGAAATGGATACGAATAAATGGGGACATTAGGACAGGGACGGTAGGCACATTGGTGCTCTTATGCACGCCCCTTACAGACCTCTTAGGAATGGGGTGAGGTCAACAGTAGACAGTCTAAGGTTAAAGTTTTGGGGGTATGGGGAAGAAACCACAGAGTCAGATAGTGCATTCCAGGCATTGACCACTCGGTCGTATTTTCTGCAATCAAGTTTGAAGCAGTTTACCTTGAGTTTTTATCTATTGTGTGCTTGTGTATTGTTGTGATTGAAGCTGAAGTAGTCAGTGACAGGTAGAACATTGTAGCAGATAATTTTATGTACTACGTTTAAGTCAGACCGAAGACAGTGTAGTTCTAAGTTGTCTAAACCCAAAATTTCAAGCCTGGTGGCGTAAGTTATTTATATGGTGTTTCCTTTGATTTGTTATAGCTAGGTTGAATATAATGAGAGATGAGTCCTATCCCCAAGAATCTTCCATGTGACTTGGAGAAATCACTATCCAATAGGGGCAAAGTTTACGGAAGCAAAGATTCTCAGAAAGAAGCAAGAAAAGGAAGAAAGGTGGCATAAAACCAGTTAAGAAGAGAGACTGTGACTAATATTCTCCCATCACTCAGATGCAGCTTAAGCCTAAAGCCCTATTTCAATATCCATTCTCACATCTGCCTGCTGAGCCAGAATTATTCCCCTGTTTAATTTCAGACAAATTCATTTGAAATGAAGACCTCAGGGTCTAGCTGGTAATAACTAAATAGAAATGGGTGATGGAAATAAATGCAATTTCTTTGATATCATATTTGATTTTTCAAGTATTTACTCCTTAGCTTCATTAATGGTCTGCTAAAAATAAACAAACACACCAACCAAAGGGAGAAGAATTGCTTTTTTGAGACAAAGCTTCAGTGGCTCCCTGACAATGATTAGTCAAGCTCAGAAAATTTTAATTGACTACTTGTAGAGCTGAGATAGCAATGGGCCTCCAAAGCCAAATTACAATGGTCCCAGCATGCATTGCTTGCTGTTTATTGGGTCACACCAAAAAAACTTCATTAGTGGTAGAACATGTCAAAATTAGTCACTTAAGAATGTAAACAGCTCCAAGAACAGGAAAGAACAGGCCTCCAGCCATCTGCTTGGTGTGTTTGTCCCACTTCCTCACACTACTGGTGCTGATTTTCATTCACTCATCCAGATGATGGTTGTCTTTGATTCAGCAGAGTGTCTTGGAGTAGTAAAGAGCTGAAGATGTCAACAGATTGCTGTGCCTTCCGGCAGAGACACCAAGGCTCAGGACTCAGCGGGGACGAGCAACAGCAGCAGCTGCTGCTTCCCAGGACTTCTCTTCCATCTTCTCTTCTCATTTTCATCCTTTTTTGTTATTGCTACAGATGCAAAAAGCAAATGATCTTGACATGATTAGCACTGGCACCCTGGTGAAACTCTTTGCATTTCTTTTTGCTCAACATGATTTTGGATTCCACACTAGAAATGGCTTGCTTTCCCAAGTCATTATTTTAATTCCCTCCCCCGGAATTTCAGCTGTCAATCAACAGAAACTTGACAGTTCTTTCTCATTAAAGAAGTTCCGAGTTTGAGCTTCTGTATTTGTATTCAAAAGTTGGGATTGGTGGGGTTTCCTCCTTTTAAACTTGCTCAAGATTGCCGGCTTGGTATAGGATCCATTCAGTGTAACTGGTTTGTTGCTCTTTCCAACAAATGGGAGCAAAGTAAGAATAAAGGTACTAATTAAAAACTTCAATTTTTCAGGAAGCCATAAAACACCCTCTGAATTTTTTTAAAAAATTAATAATATGAAAGAAATCATTTTCAGTAATTTGATGTGTCTACATGCATAATTTAAGCTAGCATTTAAGAGCCAAGTGTTAGGAATGCCCCAGTTCAAATCTTCTATTTAAAGTCCTGCTGTTAGCCTTAAGGAAGCCTCTCTCTGCTCTTCCTATCTATAATATGTGAACAGTAAGCAGTTATGCATCTGTTTTATAATGAATGAAACACTAACAAGAATGACATCTGTTAGCTCAGTTTTCCTACATTATGGAAGAAATGTCAAGAGTCACGAGTGGTTAATTTTCATTCACCCATCTTTATTCGTTGGCCATTCATTTGAGTGTGAGAAGACCCTGCTGGTTATGTATAAATAAATAGTGATTGCTGGTTGTGGTTATCAAGTTGACATGGTGTGTGTGTGTGTGTGTGTGTGTGTGTGTGTGTGTGTGTGTGTGTATGTGTGTTAAAAATGCTCAAAATGACATCCACAATGAAATGATAGAGGTCCCACTGTCTTTTCATATGCCTTATGTGGTCAGGGTTTCAATTTCATGGCCATGTTGACTTTTATCTTTTGAGCCCGCCCCATAAATACTTCAGGTGGTTGGTATATGTTTTGTTTTCTCAGAAAGTCTCAGAAAGCAGAGTTCTGGAAGGAAGCATGTCTTAAGCATTTGGGAAAAACAAAAGAAAGATGACCTAATTTTATTTATTTATTAAATTTATATCCCCAATAAGGTGACTCCCCAATTTTGCTCCCATTACTATATGTGATAGTACAAACTAAAAAGAAAAGAAAAAAAATGAACAAAACAACTGAATGACCCAATAAAGTAAATGTCAATTATGAAAATTGTTGCTTGCAATAAATCATTAGCTATTCCCTACTTTTTGGATTCCATTTTGAGTTTATTCATTTTGGTTTATGCAAACAAATAATGAAAAAAGATAGAAATATAAAATGTGTATTTTCAGGGATAGAATTATTAGCAAACCATACAGGAATTTTGGCTGACGGGGTCCAGAAGAAGAGCGTTTTCTGCTGTGGCTCCCACCCTCTGGAACATCTTGTCTCCCGAGGTCAGAGCTGCTTCCATTCTTTTGGCCTTCCAAAAGGACTTGAAGCAGGGGTGAAATGTAAAATTTGTTACTACCGGTTCTCTGGGCGTGGCTTGGTGGTGGTGGGGTAATGTGACTGGGTGAGCCAACTTTTTTTTTTTATTTTAACTTTTCAAAGCATTTTTTCTGCAAATGCAAAAAAATGCTTTGAAAAGCCTCTACCGATCAGGAACACAGCTGGGATCGTCAGAGCCTTTTCAAAGCATTTTTTTAACCACCTCATCCGCTGAAGAGGTTGCAGAAAAAAATGCTTTAAAAGTCTCTTTGATGATCAGGCAACTCAGCTGGGATCGTCAGAGAGACTTTTAAAGCATTTTTTTCTGCAACCTCTTCAGCGGATGAGGTGGTTAAACAAATGCTTTGAAAAGGCTCTGACGATCAGGCAACACAGCTGGGATTGTCAGAGCCTTTTCAAAGCATTTCTTTAACCACCTCTTCCCCGGAAGAGGTTGCAGAAAAAAATGCTTTGAAAAGCTTCTGAGATCCCAGCTGAGCCGCGCGATCATCAGAGGCTTTTTCTTTTACTTTTAAAAGCATTTTTTCGGCAGAAGAAGTTGTAGAAAAAATGCTTTTAAAAGTAAAAAAAAAAAGCCTCTGATGATCGTGTGGCTCAGCTGGGCATGGTGGTGGTGTGGGGGGTGCACAGGGATTTTTGCTACCGGTTCTCTGAACTATCGCCATCGCTACCGGATTGGGCGATCTGGTCCGAACCGGGAGCATTTCACCCCTGACTTGAAGACATGGCTGTGGTGACTAGCTTGGGCCCTAATGGGAGTGTGGCATGTTGGAGGTGGCTGATAGAGTAGAAAACACGCTACCTCTTCTCTGTGCCTACTTTGCTCCTCCCCTCTCCCTCCTGCTTAGTTTATTTTATTTTTTTTAAAAAATTAAGATCTTCCTTTATTGTTTTATTCTGTATTTTATTCAAGTCCGTAAACTGCCTAGAATCGCCTTTGGCGAGATGGGCAGTATGCAAGTTTGATAAACAAGTAAATAAAAATATAGAGTGAATGACACAGAATTATTAACAAACCTGATATAGACTGAATGATCAGAAATATAAATCAATGTGAAGTAAAATGAAATTGGAAAGACAAAAGTTTGGCATTAAGAGGCAAAATTGTTCCAGAAAAAGGAAACAGATTGCTCAAAAGTCTTTTTTCGTTTTCCCTTGGGGAGGGGGGAGGGGGAAATCCACTAATATGTGCTTTTGTCAACAGGCACTACTAATAAATTATAAAGTCTTACCTATTTTGGGATGCAAATAACTTCAGGATTGTTTACTCTGAGAGGAACAATATTACAATTGCTGCCTCCCATGAGTCCTCCTTTGGTGAAATTGGCTCCTGCAAAAATAAGACTAGCTTCCTTTTTCTAATCTTTGTTTCTTAAGATTAATGAAAACCTTCTCTTTCAAGTATAGCAGGTACAAATGTAACAAATAAATAAACAAATTTAAGCAGGCATTTGGGGATTGTTAGGCAGAGTGTATGTATTTAAGATGTATGTGGACATGCAAACAATAGTATGCTCTTTATTAAAATGCAATGAATTGTATAATGTATTATCTACCACTTTTGTAAGCTGTTTATATCCATCGTTTGATTGAAGCAACATACAAACATTTAAAACAAAGGAATAAATAATAAACAACCATGTCTACTTTGCTCTAAATCAGATGTAAATATAGTTTCTGAATATTGTGCCATAGTTATTTTGGTTTACATCCCCATGTGCCAGAGGCAATGGAATATTTTCAATTTTATTGACCATTTTTCCCCGATTATTGCATAGTTTTTATTGATTTTAAGATTTGATCTGTAAACATCTAGATATGTATTTTTCAAATATAGAAATATGGCAGTTAAATAAATATCATGATGAATAAATTAGAGTAAAATCTGAAACATCAAGCTTTAGGGGAAAATATATATCTTATGTATGCATTTTGAGAAATACATTCCATTAATTTCCTTCTTCTGAGTAAATGTTTTAATTATTGAAGCCTCCATTAATCTAATTTAAGCAAATTAATAATGAAACTAAGTATTTAATGTGAAAAACAAAGAATTAAATTCTGTAAAGCAGAGTACTTGATGTTAATACTTAGCTTAATGGAAATCCTGTTGATTATTTACTGTAAATTCTATAACAAGTTTCCTTTATGAAATAACATTAAGTTTATGCTTTAAAAAAACTATTGTAATATCTATTCATTCAAAGAGTACATACTTCCGGTCTTCCTAAGTCATGTTCAGAGGAATTTCTGTCAAGAGATTAGACAGAGAAGTGGCTAGTCTAAAATCATCCAGGAACAGAATTGCTATTGGGTTTATTATCAAGTTTTCCTACTGTTTGTTCTACAATTACTAATAGTTACAATACACTGGCTTTTAATTAATAGACTTAGGGTTTTGTTAATTAGTTAAACAAATTTAATAAAGCCACACAACTCTATAACTACTCCATAATGGATTATTTTTCCTTCTATGTTCTTATTTAAAACACTTTTTTTTGTGTTAGATAAATTTTGGGTAAAGAATTCGAAGGAGGTTTCTGTCATGCTGTTTTAATCATCTTATAAGTATACATGAAAGGCACCCTAAAATTTTGACTAAATTCAGGTCTTTATTCCTATTGTTGATATGAAAAATACCCCCAGTATTTTTCAAAATTCCATTGTAGGTTTATGATGGGAACATATTTTTTTGAACATCATGGTGAAGGCCTTAACCCAGTACATGGAAGCTGTCAGGTTCTAAGGGTGGTGGATTATGTAGACAAATGAGTCCAGAGACAGTCAATGTTTGACTTTGGATGGTTTGACTTGGATGGTTTGACTTTGGATGGTTTGCAATCTTCTTGATAGAAGTCTTTATAGGCTCATAGCTCCAAGAGATACAGATGGAAGCTGTGGTGAAAATGTTGCACAATTGCATCTTGTACATTAGTTGCAGCCATTTTTTGAAGAAGACACGATTGCTCAGATGCATGACAATTTGTGGCTGGACTACTGCAATTTGCTCTTCAAGGCTACTCTTGAAGATGGCTTGGAAGCTTCAATTGTACAGCATGCAGTGCCCAGACAATTATGGGTACATTAAGGTAACACTACTATGGAAGCTGCCTTTGCTGCAGTTAGCTTCTGGTTGCATTTCCAAAGCTAGGCATACTACAGGGCCTAGTTATCACTGAGGCTATCTTTTGATTAAATCTGCCTGTCTGATAAGATCGAGAATAAAAACTTGCTGCAGGTCCCACATACTGAGAAAATACAATCCCCCAGGGTTTTACTGTCAAGCCTTCTTGGTGACACCCCAACCCCCAAATAGCCTCTCTTTATCTGAGCATCCCCTCCCTCTTATGTTTCTGAAAAGTAGTTACAACATCAGCAGGAGGAGTTTGAGAATACATATGATCATATTACCCCTGAAATGTGGCACCTCAGACTGTTGTAATTTGTTATGGGTGGACTTCATTGTAAATTTTAATCCTACTTGTCAGCGTACCATAAGCCACTCAGAGTTTTCAGAAATGGAGCAGCATATAAGCTGAAATGAATAGCAAATAAATAAATCACTGAGCCACTTTGAGGGGAATGTGTCCAATAACAGCTCCTCTCAAGCCTTCATTCCCATCATTTCCATAATCCCAGCCATTAGACAGATGAACTCACCATAAAGCAAATGACAGAAAAACTCATCAGCACTTAATTCATTACAGAAAAAAGGAAATGTGACATGACAGTTTACAGAGCCCCACTCAATAAAGCACATTAAAATACTATATGATTTAAATGACAATATTTATGGCAACTAGTAGCTTATTATCTCCTATATCATTCTTGCAAAATGAAGCTTGTATTCTTTCACCTTTGTAAAAAATACAAACAATCTGCTAGATGGGTTGAAAATGCAGAACCAATTGTAAAGTTTGCACAATCTCTCTCAGTGGAATGTATTTTGTTTCCAAACTGTTGAAAAAATGTGAAATGCTTCTTTTCTCCACTAGGATCAAGCAATGGGTGTAACATTGGTGGTGTGTGCACACCCGACATCCACAACAAAAGGATTTTTTTTTTTGGGATGATGTGAATCAGAACAGTTAATTATAGATTTTGATACAAATCATAAATTCCTTAATCTGACATTCTTATGAAACACATCAAAGTTGCATTAGAAGATTGTGGTTTTCTCATTGTAAAATGTTGCACATCAGCTAGATCTTAAGTTACTGTAGTTACTAATATAAATATCTAGCTAGGTGGCAGCCTGTAACCAGTCCTCGTTGATCATAAAAAGCAAAACAGGTTTGAACCTGGTTAGTTCTTGAATGAGAAACTACCAGAAAATATCAGGCTATAGGAAGAGTGGGATTCAGCCAGTTCGTACCAGTTCAGATGAAACAGCTGTTAACTTTTTGCCCAGTTCGGAGAACCGGTTAATCCCACCTCTGGCTAGCCCCACCCACCCTCCCCACACCCCGTTTTGGTTTCCAGGGTGCTGCAGGAGGCCATCCAGGCCCAAACCTCCTGCTCTAGGATGAGTTGGGAATGGGGATTTTGCATGATCATTACTGTGGGGTGAGTTGGGAATGAGGATTTTGCATTATGATTGCTCATAAGTAAGTAGGAACCAGTAAGAGAGGAATGGAAAAATTCCTATCTGTAGATCAGTGTTTTTCAGTCTTGGCAAGTTTAATATGAGCGAACTTCATGCTGCCTGGGAAATTCTGGGAATTGAAGTCCATACACCTTAAAGTTGCCAAAGTTGAGAAGCATGGGTCTACACTAGAGTTTAGGATTTTCCATTCCTGTTTTATTTAAAGTTTGGTGCAATGAAATAAATCAGTTGTGGTTTCGTTAACAAATAGTGATTAAAGCGATATGAACCATCACTGGACTTTTTGTGAGAAACTGAAATTAAAAGTTGATCTGGGCTTTGATGATTAAATAAGGGATTATGGAAATAATGTAGACAAATGTTAATCTTAGAATAAAAGTTTTATATATTCTTTTACTTATATCTGTATCAAAGAAAGTTGGAAGTCATTCTTTTTCAGTTTTTCAGTTTTTCTTCTTTTCCTCTTTCTTATACTTTCACTCTTTTTCTTTCCTGAGCCTTTTCTTTTTTCAAATCTGTTTTTATTTGTTTATCCCTTAGCTTTGTATTTTTTTTTTAATGTATGAAGGATCAAATACTCAGCCATTATAATTTTACATTCCTTATTTACAGAAACCATATCAAAATTTAGAATGAAATCCACTGGGAGCCATCTCATATAAGGCAGGCTCTGAGTCCCTCTAACCAAAAAGTGTTTATTGATAGAAGAGAATATTTGTAGCCCAGGGTTGAACTGTGGGGCCCTTGGTGCTCTCTGAGCTTGGTGGTTTTTTTGCAGATGTTTCATTACCAAACTAGGTAACATCATCAGTACTAGAAGGGAGTGGAGTTTGCTCTTATTTTCATATACTAGTGGCTTACCCTGTCAGTGTTGATCAGTTGCTTCACAAAAAGTGTTTTGATTGGTGCCAGGTCTCTATAGCCTCAAGCAGAGAAGGGCTATTCTGCATCCCTCCCTCAAATGTTCTTTAAAATACAGAGTTTCCCAGCATTCCTTTAGGAACCCCCAACATGCAAACTGTGGTTATTCATCCTAAAATGAATCCTCTTTACCTGGAGCTTCAAAATTTGCTATTTGCTGGGGAGGTGTGTAGATAAAAGTCAGTCCACATTTTGTTTACATCTGACTTTGGGGATTTTCTTCATAACCAAACAAAAGTGTATTTTCTTTGCAGTTCACACCCCTTGATTGCTGGATCTGGATGTCACCAAGCAAAGCCCACATTTTGTAATTAACCCCCTTGCCCTGTTTTGGCTGGCAGAGTGCTGCAGGAGGCTGAGTGCTGTCACGCCCCCCTGGCCACGCCCACCCAGACAGTCATTAGGGCAGAGAACCGGTTGTTAAATTATTTGAATCCCACCACTGGCTATAGGTTAAATTGAAGAGTACAAACATCGCAGAAGAAGGCAGAGATGAGTCATTATAGATCATTGTCAAGAAAAATACATGGAAGAATTCTTGAGGACAATTTATTTATTAGGAACTTGAAGTAATGTTAAAGTAAATTAGGAAGTGTGTGGTGGTGGGGGGAATGGAGCTATCATTTACCAGAAATGTTGAACCTCACCCTTCCAAATCCATTTTAGTTTGGGTACAGATCCATTTGGAATTTAGACTTGGTTTGAAACTCTTTTATCCCTTTTTCTAAATTTATTGAGATACTTAGGGTTAGTGTACAAACAGGCAGTAGAAGAGACTATGAACACGTGAATGGTTTTGCTTAATTGCAATCTGTAGAATAAATATAAACACATACACACATGCCCACACATATATACATACAATATTTGTTGATTATGTGTATCTAAGAATAGTGCATTTAATAGGCATTTAATCTGTATGTCCAGCTTGCTGGTACAACTAAGTACTCCATACTTCCAGTGGTCTAGTTAGTCCTGTCACCCAACTATTCATGTCTTAGTTGGTCTCAAAGGTCCAATCCATAACCATCCTTCAAAGCCCAGCCTCAGGCCCTCAGTTGGGCAAATTAAGCATACTGAGTGTAAACGAGGACATTGAAGAAGAGCTCTTCCATTGGTACAAATAATTTTTTTCTCTCTTTTTTTCTGCACCCTCCATATCTATTCTAAAGGCTGGGAAAATTCTTGGGAAATCTAGAGGAAGAATGAAAAATTTAAAGTAGGATAAAATGTTACAGTTTTGAACAAACCAAGACTGAGTTTGAAATAGAATTGTGTATTAATGATGACCATGTTAATGCTAAAATGTATAAATCTTTGCTGAGTTTTTAAATTTCTTTTATTTATCAAATATTAAAGCCACACATCTCCCTCTCAGAGAGACTCTGGTTGGTGTACAAATAAAGAGGGATTCTGGGAAGTGTACAAATAAATATAAGATATCAGACAGAAGAAGTACAAATGAAAGAATACATGATAAAATGGGCTAAAAGTTTTTGGTGTAACATACAGACAGATCAATGAGAAAATATATGGTTGAAAGGAATGAAATTATATTCTAGAATTTTTAGAAGTTGATGTATTGCTAGTACTTATCACTAGACAAATTGTCTAGAATGTATCTGAAACATTTCTTGGAAATGTGAACAACATGAAAGGACATTTTACCCATTGTAAGTTTATGAGGGATTGTGGACTTGGTCATGTAAAAAAGCAAAAAAATAAATAAAAAATAATACAAAGAGATATACTAATAGAGAAAATTATAAAAGTTAAATTGCAACTGAAACTTGATTTCAAATCTTGTAACTATACCTGGTTCCAAAATGATACATGTTAAAGATATTGTTGTTGTGTTACCAACCAGCAGAGTAAATGCACAAGGGAACGTTGCTGAGAGCAATGAATAAGAGATATGCAAACTGGTTTATCAAAAGCTTACTTTATAGTAGAAAAACAGTCTCATAGTCTTTAAACAAATTCCAAGTCTTTGCCAGTAAATCAGTCCAGTAGTTACAGAATCTTCTTACCCAACAAACAGTAGCTGGTTAGAATAACAAACTCACTCTGGTTCACAAACCACGATGGTTGCAGATCCATCAAACGATGATTAGTAGATAACAACTCCTCTCAATGGTAGCTTATCATATCAGCTTCATCATCATGGCATCATATCATAGCAGCAACTGAACACGTTACAGTACCTTGCTTAAATACTCTCACAACCAGTCATTATCTAATTATAGCATGACTCAGCATTAAAGTCACATAATACATTTACAGATTAAAGTAACAGTACACATATATTACCTGGACAACTAGTTAGGCTCAAACCATATCCTAACATTCTCCCCTTTGGACAGGTCAATATATACAGTTTAGATTCTTAATCCATAGCTTTCACAACACATTTTATGTTTAATAGCACCTTGCGCTTTGGTAAAATTATCAGCTATATTGTCTTCCGACATACAATATTCCAACTTAACCATGTTGCTTTGGATACACTGACGAACATTTAGATACCTAATGTCAGTATACTTAGATCTAGTTTTAACTGCTAAATTTGTTGCCATTTTAATAGCAGCTTGGTTGTCCTCATGTATTACAATTGGATAATCCATCTTTAAACCAATATCCAACATTAGTTGTTTGTAATAAATTAAGTCGGTACAAACTAGTGACAAACATAAGAACTCCGCCTCCATAGTCGAAAGACTAATATGTTTATGACGAATTGATGTCCAGCCAATCAAACAATTGTCTAACATGATAGCTATACCCGATGTGGACTTTCTGGTGGTCACATCAGTAGCAAAACTGGCATCAGCATATGCACTTAATACTAAATCATTGTTAGGTTCCAGATACAATGCATAATGCATTGTCATTTTCAGATATCTTAATATACGCTTTGCGGCCTGCCAATGCCTATCAGTTGGCTCTGCATTATATCTTGCTAATTGATTTACTCCAAATGAAATATCGGGTCTTGACCAATTGCTTATATAAGATAGACTATCTATAAGAGACTGGTAGATCTCCTTACTGAATCTAGGGCTTTGGATTTCTCCTTGTTGAAAATCCTGTGCCATAGGTGTTTTAGCTGGCTTACATAGCTCCATGCCATAACGTTTTAACATTTGAGTTATTTTGCTAGATTGAGATATTTTATAACCTCTAGCTGTTTGATTGATATCTAAACCCAAATAATGCCTAATATTTCCTAAATTTCTGATTTTAAATTTGGTTTCTAACTGTTTAACAATATCTATGGCTTCATTGTCAGTTTTAGTTATTATGGCTTTATCATCTGTAAACAATAACAAAAATGATACTACACCATTATTTTCTCTTTTAAAGAGACACTTATCCACTACACCTTCATGAAAACCAATCTTATTTAGCTCTTTAACTATACATTGGTTCCACTCAAACCCTGATTGTCTCAAACCATAAAGGATTTTATTTAACTTCCAACAATCAGTGTGGTTTTATGTTTCAACTCCTAGAGGCTTCCTCATATAGATGGTGTGTCTTAATGGAGCATGCAAGTATGCTGTCTCTACATCTATATGGTTAATACTATATTTATGCTTAGCCGCCCACACTAGCATTGTTCTTAAAGTACTAGCTCGTAAACTAGGAGCAAAAACCTCATCGAAATCCTTTTCGGTCTGAGAAAAATCTTGAGCTACAAGGCGAGCTTTATGGGTTACTGTGCCATCTATGCTTTTCTTAATTTTGTAAACCCATCTACAACCTATTAATTTTTCACCAGGTGGCAATTTCACAGTTTGGTAAACACCTAACTCAGTTAAAGAATTAATTTCCTTACTCATTGCCTCCTTCCAAGCATTCTGCTCCTTTTCAGGATAAAGCCTGATATCTTCATAACTTGAAGGTTCAATGTTAACCTGGCAAACTACAGTTGCTTTATAACAATCAGGTGGATGCCTTTCCTTAGTTGATCTCCTAGGTAAAACAGGATTTACAGCAGATGGTTCATCTGACTCCTCCCCTAAAACTGCATCCTCTAAACCTACTTCCTGTTCTTCCTCCTTGATAGAGAATTTTACATTATCTAAATCCTCAGGAATATCATCAGGAATATGATGCTCTACAGTAACAGTATTATTATCATGTCTATAATCTGCACGCTCTAGTTTATCCCATCCTTCATGCTCTAGAAATTTAGCACTTGCACTACAATACACACTAGTAGTTCCCTGTGCCCAAAATCTAAAAGACCTATGATTTGATTCATAGCCAACGAAAAACATTTTTCTGGCTCTCTGTTGATCCTTTATCCTTAAACTAGATGGAATATGTACCCAAGCTGGGGTTCCAAATGTGTGTAAGTAACTAAGATTTGGTTTCCTCCCATGCCATAAGGTGAATGGTATTTCTCCTGTAGAGGAATGAACCACGTTGTTTAACACATGGTTAGCACACATACCAGCCTCACCCCATAAATTTTCAGGCAAACCAGAATCTGCCAACATAGTTCTAGTCATGGCTTGTAATGTCTGACCTCGTCTCTCGATATACGAATTGTGCAGTGGTCTGTACGGTGCATATCGTTTATGCTGGATCCCTGCATCCTGCAAAAACTTTTCCAATCTTTGGTTGGTAAATTCTGTACCATTATCAGTCACTAAGCATTTAACTTTAAATTTCTGTTTCCTTTCCACAAAACGTAGCCAGTTGTTAATATGCTGGAATGTTTCACTTTTTGTTTTCATTAGATAACAGAATCCATATCTTGAATAATGGTCTACTATGCTCAGAATATAGCAGGCATCTCCTATGCTAGGTTTCTTGGGTCCAATTAGGTCTACAAACACTACCTCTAATGGCTTTTTAGTTTTAAAACCATTAACACGGTTTGCTGGTATAACCCTACTTTTCTGCTGACTACAGGCATTGCAATTTAGATATTTACTACATACTTGTAGTTTTATCCCTTCAGATAACTGAACTGTTTTCTTTAACGTCCTGAAATTTAAATGCCCAAGTCTCCGGTGTAACAGATGAATACATTCATCATGTGGTTTAACATTCTTATAAACAGACTTAGACTTAACCATCAATACTGGGTTATCCCTTAAAACAAATAAATCATTTTCTAAACTTGCAGTAACAACTTTGCCATCTTTCTCAATAAAACACTTATCATTTTTAAATGTTACTGTAAACCCAAATTTTTAATTTTTAATCAAAATAAGAGCCTCTTGTGCAACTGAAACTCCCTTACAAGTTTTCCCAAAGATTTTTCCATCTGAGCACTGCTCTTTTTTCAGATCCACTTTCTGGAAAATTCTTTTTGGGCTATTCTGATAATAAAGCAGATATGGCTTACTTTCACATTTCACTTTTACTTAATGTCTTGAATCTATATCTTGCTATTTGATTTTCCATAGATTTCAGGGTAGCTTTTTGATTATAAAATATTCAATTCCCAGAGGAGGCGTTTTTCTTTATATAATAAAGAAACCATAATGAAAACATATGAAATAAATAGATTGCTCAGGGTTGAGAAGAAAGACCAAAGAGACATTCTGTTACAAATGGATTCCCTAGCAACATTTCTTGGAAAGAAAAAATGTCAAGGGTTGATAGATAAGCAGCTGGAAAAATCCATGGAACTTCATTTTTATATATGACAACTGCAGGAAGATTATTATATACACAAAGCTGGAATGATTTGACTTTACCCACAATGGAGGAACGAATGGTGAAGATGATGGAGCTTGTTAAGATGGCCATACTGATTGTTTTAATTACAACATTATCTAAGTTTAATAATGTTTGGAAACCCCTTATCGACATATCTCAGAAACAGAAAAAAAAAAGAAATGATCACATATGGTTTTGCTGACTAGAAAAAAAATGCATTACTGAAGAAATGTAAACAATGTCGTGACCATATACTATAAGGTTAATTTACACTTATACTTTATAACTGCTGTAAAAGAAAATCAAAAGTCACTTCTTCATATTCTTTTTTCTTTGCTTTGATTTCTGTATTTTTCCCTTTCTTTTCTTTTCTCATCTTTTGCATATTAGTTTTTATTCTGTTTTACAATTCTAATAACATTTATATATACAAAAAGAAAAAGATATGTCTAACATCTTCCTCTGGAAGGGCAGCATAACAAGATGTGTGATTTCTAGATAGGTACCTGAAAAAAAGTGATGGTTCCTAGGGAGCATCATCTCTCATCATGATTCCCATATAGACCTAGAAAAGAACAGCTCTTTGCTGCAAATCCAGTGCTGAGTCTTAAGTCAAGTGCTCATCTATTGTGTCTTTCAATATAACCCCCCCCCAAAAAAAAGCATAATATAAAATTATCCTGTTCAAAGCCACCAATAAATATTATGTGACTTATTTCTGAATAGATATTTATAGGATGGTGATTGTGGCTAGGATCACCAGATTCAGAATACAAAGCTCCAGACAATCATTAGTTGGCAGCATTTTTTTTTCCTTTGCACTTATCTTTTGTCTTTCTTGATCATCTAGGGTGCAAAACCAAATTTTGCCAAATTTAATCACCCTATTTTTTGCATATTTTTCTCCACATCTATATTATTCCTTCTTCCTTTCCTGTGAGTGTTTTTTCTTCTGCTGAATGCTGATAGCCATTTGTAATCTCCTAGGGGCAGGAGTTGTTTTATTTTTATTCTTTTCTTCCCTTTAAATAAATAAATAAAAAAAAAAACTATAGAGAAAGATGACAGAATTACGGCCACCATTCCCCCTGATCTTGGTAGAGTATCTTGTATGTCAGCATAGCCAACTGAGCATCCAAAAAGGAAGAACTCAACTCTGGTCAGATGCTTTCAGCTACTCTAAAGGTTCTTTGATTAATTGAGGTGAACCACCTTATATAACAGGGTCAGCACACACAAGCTTTCATTATTTTCTTCATTTACATCAATTAGAATTATAGAGAGCCTGGGGCTACTCCTGACTTCTACAAAAAAACAAAACAAAAAAAAAACCAGTCTATTCCAGTATGGCAAAGGCTACATCATATTTCATTAACAAATAAAACTTTTATTCCACTTATCAACAATACCAAGATTTATATACAGTGCATTACTAAAGAAAAGCATTAACATCTATCATGCAAGGTGGCTGAAGTCAGAGAGCTGGCACTGGGGGCATTCCACTACCATCAATCTAGACTGGAAGAGAATTTCATTTTAGATGGACAACAGTGAAGAGCAGAGCTGCAGATATTGTTTGAGTTTATGAGGTGCCTGACAAGATTGCTATAAAAATTATATTATTCTCTTGGTATGTCAATACAAATGGGAAATAGACCAAAAAAAAAAAAAAGAGCACAAATGCTTCTATTCTATTCTATTCTATTCTATTCTATTCTATTCTATTCTATTCTATTCTATTCTATTCTATTCTATTCTATTCTATTCTATTCTATTCTATTCATATGTTGAAACAAACATCTGGAATTTAATAACTGTTTTGCTCTCAAATTAATACTGACAATTCTGAAGTCATAAATATTTGAAGTGTGCATTTGTATGTATTAATATTATAAGACACAGTGATCAGCATTAACAACAGTGTTTAAGCATATTTTCAAACATTTATGCCATTTGAAATTGCCAGCATTTTAATGTGAAAAAAAAAATCACCTTAGCATATTTGAGATCTCCTTTCTGTCTTCTACACACACACATCCACCATTCATAATCAGAAATGCATGTTGCATAGTTTTTCTGAAATCAGTTAAGACTGCATTCCTTAGATCCCTGGTAGGTAACTCACCTCACATCTGAACCTCACAGGGCTGTTGTGGGGAAAATGGAAGGAGGGGTGTGTATTAAAAAGGTTTGCTAAATCTAAAAAAGAGAATAATCTAATTATGCTCACAAAAATGAAAGGCAGTAAATAGAGTAAGCACATCACAGAGATATTCAGAAACAATTCTATCCAAGCTTTATGTAGCTTTTCAACTGTTAAATCCAAAGCGTCAAGTTTTGATCCACCAATAATTGTCCAGGGCAATGAATAGCAACTTGTTTTGGATAAAAAAGACAAACTCATTTCAAAATTGCGTCTTTATGCCTTCTTTCCACAGAAAGTGGTTGGTATGAATTAAGATTTTCCACACATAAATACATATAGTTGTGGATGCTCCAACACTGAAGGTTTTTAAGAAGAGATTGGACAACCATTTGTCTGAAATGGTATAAGACTTCTTGCTTGAGCAGACGGTTGGAATAGAAGACCTCCAAGGTCTCTTCAAAGTTTGTTATTCTATTAAACTCTGATGGATTACCATAATTCCAGACAGAGATATCACAGGCTTCAAGGCCAGTGAAGACTCCAAGTCATAGCATCCTTGTGCAAATTACACTGAAAAAAAAAAGTGGGGCAGATGAAAGAGAGAGAGAGAGGGAGAGGGAGGGAGGGAAGGAGGGAGAGAGAGAGGGAGGCGGAGGGGGAGGGGGAGAGGGAGAGGGAGAGGGAGGCGGAGTGGGAGGGGAAGGGGGAGAGGGAGAGGGAGAGGGAGAGGGAGAGGGAGAGGGAGAGAGAGAGAGAGAGAGAAATTTTGAAAGCGAAATCTGTAAGAGTCACCTGAATGGACTTTCTGTCAAAGTGAAGTATCCATTAAAATCAATATACACAGGATAGGGAAAACTACAAGCAAGTATTAAGGTCCCTGTAAGGAACCCTGTGTAGGAATCTTGCCTTGGCTACACATTATTCTAATAATTTCTTTAAACAAAAAAAATTATGTTATATTTGGAATGGGAACTTGGGGGGATTTTATTGGGGGGTAAATAATAGCAATAGCTCTATGACTGATAATCAAGAAATCAAATCTGGGCCACCTACCACAATAGCTATAAGCAGTTCAGATGTGATACATTCAGCTATACTAATAGGGTTAGCTGTGTAGAATGACTATGTCCTTTATTGCTTTGATTCCTCCCCCCCACCCCCACCAAATCTAATGTCTGCACATATAATAGACAAGGAGGCTTATATGCAAGTCTGAACTCTGATGATATAATGGGACTAAACTTCAGGACTCAAATATTTTTTGAGCTACAGTCTTTTTACTGATAATAATAATAATAAAAAACCAAGAACCAATCATGATGATGTTAGTATGCATTCATAACAGATAGCTGAAGAAATACTGGTCTCAGAAATGGTATTTTACAATTGTTTGCAACCAGAACTTCTGCCTATTGATCTTGCAGCATATGCAATAATTATAAACTCACATTTGTATCTATATTTTGTAGCTTTAATCTCCCATTTATTTAATGTGAACATATTTATTTTTGGAGAGAAAGTTACCTTGGATTGATATTGTAATGATGCTTGTAATTTTCCACTTTCCACTATCTGATCAGATACATTAGATGTTGACTGTAACTTTGAACATGTTTTTTCCCCTGTAGATTTTGACAGAGTACTGTTATTTCCTGTACAATAACAGTTTCAATTTCCTGTTCACCATCTTACTTTCTTTTTTCTTTCCTGCAATCACAAAATAAAATCTTCAGGGAAGACTGAATGTAGTTAGAGCTACATAGATGGCTGATTAAGGAAGCGATTATCTCCATTCTTTGCCCTTAAGACATAATACCAAAATGATTACATACTCTCTTTTACTTGATTTACTGGGCGTAAGGGCAGGGAGAGAGATTGGGAGTACATTCTTCCAGTCCACCTCCTCTGGGCTTTCTAATCGAACCAATCAGAAGCTTTTCTAGCATTTCCCCCGTATCCATAGTCAACTGTGGTCTCATGTCAGAGAAAGTAATCAGATAGGATCAGCTGTCTTGGGATAATCATCCTTTCCTGCTCCCACAACATTATATAAATATATTGTTCTACAAAGGGCTACCAGGAGCTCTTTATTTTCTTTCAGTATGGCTGAAATGAAACTTAAAGCAGAACTACCAGTTGGCAGCAATCTTATAAACATTTCAGGCATCTGGTGATGCGAAATTTTCTTTCTTGCTCCCAGTAAATTCATCTGTGCAGTGGTATCAAAATGGAAGCACAGGTGTATTCAGTATCCTCAGTGAACATAGCAGATGGACAGACAGGCTCCATTAAGCAACTAGTTAGGAGTTGAGCCAAGAAGAGGCTCATCTATTAGCAATCACCTGTTTTGCCGATAAGAAAAATCTTTGGGCTATACAGAAGTCATCCAACTATTTTCAAAGGTTGGATGACTGCATCTGGAAATAGTCCAACATGCCCCAGCTCAACCCAAGCACGGTCCATACTAATATCTTTGTCTCCTTCTCCTTCTCCTTCTCCTTCTCCTTCTCCTTCTCCTTCTCCTGCTCTTCCTCCTCCTCCTCCTCCTCCTCCTCCTCCTCCTCCTCCTCCTCCTCCTCCTCCTCCTCCTCCTCCTCCTCCTCCTCCTCTTGTGTCCTGATGTAAGGACCAAGCATCAAAGTATGCTCTGATCGCTCCCACAGTTTTCCTAATAATTGGTGTGTTCAGAGTAAGAACATCTCCTGCCAGCCCTATGCTTCTCAATGTTAAAAACACCTTGTCCCCATGATCTTATCACCCATACAAGATGCATGATTAATTTGATTGCAAAGGGGAACTAAGTTGAGTATAGACTTCATTCTCTTTTTCCACACCATAATACTACATGGCAAATTATTATTTTTTTAAAATGCCATATCTATCTATCTACAGCAAGCTGGTGATTCTAAACAACAAATTGGGAATGCAGCTCTGCAGAGATTTTTGGCCTGTACCACTGCTAATCTATTCCAAATCATGTCAATCCATCTCATCCAGTGGTGGGATTCAGCCGGTTCACACCAATTCTGCAGAACCGATACCTATTTTTTTGTTGAGTTCGGTGAACCGGTTATTATAAATCTGTGTTTCCCGTAATATGTCTGGTTTTCGTTCAACTTCCTTCCAGGTGGAAAAAAAAACCCCTCCCCAAAAGTGCAAGAGAGGAGTAATGGAAACCAAATGAAGATGCAGAGCCTTCGATCATGTCACTCAGGTGAAAACTACTGTGTTTCTCCAAAAATAAGACCAGGTCTTTTGAAAAGACCCATTAGGTCTTATTTTCAGGGGATGTCTTAAAAAGTTCAAACTTCTCATGAAAAAAAAAGACCTTGTGAAGTTGGAATTGATTGATTGAACTTTTTTTTTTTTTTAGTCCCACAAACTTTTGTTTCCCTGCACAGAACAGCAAGACACGTGACAGAGAAACTCAATGGAGCTGGAAATCAGGTTAGCAAAGAAATACTTGGGGGAAGTGAGAGTATCTGGGTGGTGGTGGGTGGGGCAAGCTCCGCAGCGTGGCACTGCAATGGAGCAATGGGAAATGGAGCGGCCAGCACGAGGGAAAGAGGAGGAGTAGGGAGAAGAAAGAGGGAAAGCAGCATCCTCCTTCCCTCATGCCAGCTGCTCCATTTTCTGTTTCTCCATTGCAGCATAGTGCCAGGATCCAGGCAGAGAACCAGTTGTTAAATTATTTGAATCTGACCACTGATCTCATCATTTGAGATTTGCCCAGACAGGAAACATTTTTTTCCTAACTCGATTCCTGCAGATTTCTCTGTGGTTCAAACAATGATAAAGGAAATGAAATGAATTTAGTGAAGGCAGCCACAGCCTCTCCCAAGAGGTAGAGGAAGTAGAATAATTCCTTAGAGTTGACAACTTGGTTGCACATAATCAATCAATCAATTGTATGATGTTGGCATATTTCTTTCATCATATGATTTATATAATTTATATTTGCCAATTTGAATTCAAATTGAAGAATTGGAAATGATAAAACCAAAATAGTAATTGAACAATTCATTCTGTCATTTCTAACATATACTCATCTTTACAACCAAAAGATCTATTATACATTCCCTCTTCATCTTGAACCAAACATAATCCAAACCATAATCTAGTGCCCTGTTTTATTTAATATATTTATTTTTGTAAACCTAAGCTTTTAGAAGTCTTTTTTTTTTTTGTAACTGGATTTCAGGTTAAGGACGAATTGTGTGTTTGTGTGAAGAATCTGTGTCTTTTCTTCAATAACATGCTCCTTGTGTGGATATTACTTCATGTCATTTGTGTTTATTTGTTTTCCAGACATGTTTGCCTTAACAGGTGAGAGGAAAGCAACTTTTGGACAGATGCAAACTGTTTTGAGCTTGCAATAGGCATTTTATGGTTTCATTCCATGTTGTCTTGAGTGTTCCAGTATTTAGCACATCTTCAGAGTCTGAACTGTGCTGTTGAGATTTTCCATTTTCATATTTAAAAATGATATTGCTTTGTTTCTTTGTTCATACCGCCTTCTACACAAGCCAAATACAAAAATTACGCATTTATGTTCAAAAGAAGGGTTTAGCTAAAGTTAGAGAAGACAATTTTTGCTATTATTACTGGCTATGTGAAAATGTGGTATTATTACAGTCTATGTTGAAATTAATTCATTGGTGCTGAGCATTTAATAGCTAGTATTTTTTTTTTAAAAAATTATCTTGGCCAATTTTTCTACAGGTTAGATGATAACAGGTACTAACCATGAACTTCCACCTCACATTGAACAAAAATTAAAAACCTAGGAGCTTTTTTCAAGTTCCCATTGTTCCCATTCACAGAATATTCAAAATGTTGAAGACTTGTTTATTTATAACATTTGAAATATTTTGAGGGTGAAGAAAACTTTTGTTTGTTTGTTTGTTTACTATACACAGCTGGAGGAGATTACATTGGAAGACATTTTCAATATTTTGAGCAAGGCTGTCTTCAAATTTGTTTCACATTCTGTGCCCTGCACGAGAGATTTGGCAAATGCCCTTGATTTATGCCTCCTGTTATGAACACCACTTACTGAGAGTTGCAAATAAATGTCCTGGCAGGCAGCAGGTTTA
This sequence comes from Pituophis catenifer annectens, assembly GCF_029215685.1. NCBI lineage: Eukaryota > Metazoa > Chordata > Lepidosauria > Squamata > Colubridae > Pituophis > Pituophis catenifer. Next base: position 90,527,498 of record NW_027256883.1, read on the forward strand.
AATGATAGCTTCAGATAAGTGGAAAAAAAATAGTACAATGGAAAGTTCAGGTACTGCACATTTAAATCACCCTTCTTGCAATCCATGATGATTGAAATCACAAAACGCTGCTAGATATCTATGTTGATCAATAGTTGAATCAACTACAAATAACATTTGTGATATGAACAATAACCGTTTGGTTCTTCTCTCTAATTGCTTAGGGAAATGCTTGTGAACAGGGAATATGATGCACAAATAAGTCAAGTGAGGAAAAATATCCATGGAGCGCAAAAATGATTTCTTTATCTGCTGTTGGGGATTTATCCTGAAGAATGTGTCAAAAAAAGAAAAGTCTTCAAGAATGAAAATATTTCATATATCCGAACTGTTGCATTTTTTGTGTTTTACTTATAAAAGTAGGGATTTTTAAAACTTGCAAGAATTTTTCTTTTGCCTTCATGTATCAGAAAGAATGGCTATACAGGTAGTCCTCAACGTACGACAGTTCATTTAATGACCATTCAAAGTTACAATGACACAGAAAGGCATGATTTATTATCATTTTTCACACTTACGACCATTGCAGCATCCCTGTGGTCATGTGATCAAAATTTGGATGCTTGGCAACTGGCTCATATTTATGACGGTTGCTGTGTCCTGGGATCATGTGATCACCTTTTGTGACCTATTGACAAGGAAAGTCGGTGGGGAAGCCAGATTCACTTAACAACCATGTTATTAACTTAAGAACTGCAATGATTCACTTAACAACTATGGCTAGAAAGGTTGTAAAATGGGGCAAAATTCACTTAACAAATGTCTCATTTAACAACATAAATTTTGGGCTCAATTGTGGTCATAAATCTAGGATTACCCTCAATCAGCATTTTGTTTAGGAAATACTGAATTTATTACATCAAGTGATTTTGTCCTTCAATGTCTCTACAAGATAAACTAGGGCAGCCCTTTCTTGGTTTCACATTTTCAACATTGCTACTTGTTTTGGTTCTTGATTAGAGAAATTAGCTTTTGGGGGGTGGTATTATCCCTGAAAAAGCACAAAAATTCAATAATTCTTCTATGAGATCTATGAGATGATCAAATAAACTGCTGGTGTCATTCTAAAACAAAATGTGCTGAGAAGGATGCCTGAGGCAATTTTCTTGAACATAAAGAATAGGACTCTTTTTAAAGTAGCGATGATGCTACAGAAATGAGGACGGATCCCATTGTATTGTTTTCTTCTCCCCATTTTATATCATAATCATTTCTTTCCTCATCCACGGCCATTTTTATTTCATCATCCCACCAATGCTTTTTCATACTCCTATTAGCATAACTCATTTCCATGATACTCTGTGATATCATTCTTTTCACTCAGTTCCTCCACATTTTCTTTATGTCCACTTTTCATTCATTCATTCTGTTCTGAGTTTAATCTGTCTGCTAATTCTTCTTAAATATACGATTCATACTTATTCTTGACACTGCCAAAGACTAATCTGTCCCACATTCAGAACTTCTCATTGCTCACATAGAATAATATTATTGGGTTTTAGTTTCATTCCTTTGCCCCATGCACCATGAATATATTTAACTCTTAATATTTGCTGCTTGCTTTAAGGTTCTGTTTTCTCTAACAAACTTAGTTTGTAGATTTGAAAACTGGATTTCAAAAAGTCCCTAGATTTCCAGTCCTGTCCTCTCTTATTATAGGGGAAAAGACCCTGCGAAAAGCAATCCCATTTTTACAGCAATATTTTGTCCATTTCATTTAAGTGACTTTCTAGGAAAGTGATGTATTTTCCCAGTCTCCTAGCTAATGGTTGGCTCACCATTTTCCAGATGGTTAATTTGAGAAACTGATGCACTGCATCTTCAGTGAAACATTTGCTTCCATTGGCCAGGTTCCCATGAGTTAGCCAGCTGATAGTACATCACAGTAAATGATTATTAGAATGACCACTTCAAGTTAACTGTTGGCTATCGCTGACAACAGGACCACTCAATAAAACACGAATTAGTTTAGGTCCCATTCAGCTCAATTTGTTGCTATAAGTTACCTTTTGTGAGTCACAATATCCACTTCCCGGCTGGAAAGGAGAATCTTACTAAATCACAGCAGCAGCCAATTTAAGACATGAGCTATTGGGAGGGCTGCTGTTTTCTTTGTGGCCTTCAGCTGTCACTCAAGTCACTTCTTTTCATTAAATACCATATACTCCTTTCTGTAAAGTGTGATGAATGACAAAACATTACATGTTTGTGGCATTACATGATAGGATAAATGTACTCTTCAACTTTTATGTCTGTAAGTTTCTACTGATAAACCCAAAAATAGATTTCCTAGCTGGTTAAAAGAAAAGATTCATTCACAAACTTGCAATCATTTCTATGCTGAAAGTTAAAGCTACTTCCTTTTCTTGGGGACAGCTCTAAAAAGGAGAGTTTAAGCAATCTTCTCATCCTTTGGCTTCTCTGTGCCCAATTGTGGCCTCTGATGCAACATTCTGCATATGAAAATATTGTCTGTACATCTGTTATGAAAGGCACTCAGAAAAAGCCATCTTTTATTTAACTGGGCTTTATTGCATAAACTAAGGGATGCGGTGGCTCAGTGGCTAAGACGCTGATCTTGTCGATCGAAAGGTTGGCAGTTCAGCAGTTCGAATCCCTAGTGCCGTGTAAAGGGGTGAGCTCCCATTACTTGTCCCAGCTTCTGCCAACCTAGAAGTTTGAAAGCACGTAAAAAATGCAAGTAGAAAAATAGGGACCACCTTTGGTGGGAAGGTAACAGCATTCTGTGCGCCTTTGGTGTTTAGTCATGCCGGCCATGTGACCACGGAGACATCTTTGGACAGCACTGGCTCTTGGGCTTTGAAACGGAGATGAGCACTGCCGTGAACAACTAGCACATATGTACGAGGGGAACCTTTACCTTTACTTTATTGCATAAATGCAGGGATCTAATTCTTAGGAAGAATAATTAAGATTTTCTTCCAAATACATGCTGATGCTATACACCACAACTATTGTATTGAATTTGCCCACTTCATTTATGCTTTCTAAAAACTGACAGAAACAAAGCACAGAGTTTTGCTCAGAGGCTTCAAAACCTGCCTGCCTACCTGCTTTTCCTTCTGTAGAAATGTCATCTGTTCCATATATCCTTCACTGACATGTCCAAAAGTACTTGTGCCAATTACTCTTATATATTATTATTATTATTATTATTAAAATATATTTTCTATGAAATTATAAAGGATCTAATAGAACCTTCTATAGCTAATGCTTTTTAGATGGACTGGATCTAAACCCAGCACCATGCTTATTCTGACAGTGTATTGCGGGACATGGATTGTAGTTTAACATATCAAAAAATGGTGCTGGGTGATAAATATTTATTTATAAATAAATGCAATTTGCACCACTGACTATAAAATTTCTGGAATGTATTTAAATAGTATGAAAATATGGATTGAAGATTATATTAATTTGTTTTATATAATTCAAGGAACTACTAAGGAGACAAACAATCAAACAGACGAATAATCAAGGAAGCAGAACACAATGCATTTATCCAAGAACTACCAAGGAGAAAACTACAACTGCATCAACACTGGTAGGGCAAGCTACTGTATATAAACAGTGAACGCTCACTAGCATTGAAGATGTTACCTAGTAAGTAATAAAGCATCTGCAACCAAACAGCTATGCTCAGTCAGCATTAAGGACCCCAGAGATAGAAACATTGGATGAAAAATAGTCTTGGGTAAAAAATTTTGGGAAAGTAAAATGACTTAGTGCCTTAGTGCACTGATTTAATACAGAGGACTTTTTTTTAAAAAAGAATATCTTATTCAGAATATATCTATTTATTTAGTCTTTTGATCTGAAAACTAAGTAAATCAACAATGTTTCTCAGTGATATATTTTTCCCTCATTCATTCTTAATTTGATCAAAGGAAGGCAACATGATGTTAGCATTTATATTCTTTTTATTCTTCAAAAACTATCTTTGCATATTTTGCGAGCATGTATTTTTAGATTTACAAATGATATTGATCAATGACTGACACTATTTTGTACAAATGTAAAATATACAAATATCCTTTTAAAATTAGACAATTAAAAACATTGAGTTAAATGTTATAATTTAAAATATTGCCTTAATCACTTCAGCAAAAGTTATTTTTTCCTTTCATTTTACAAATTGATAAGGCTCTTTGATTCCTTCCAGTTCTTAAATATAAAATTTCCATACACAGTTTCTGAACATATAAATAGAGAAAATCCTTGAAAGAGATGTTATCACCCTAGAGTTCTTGCTAGCTAAGATCAGACCAGTTCTTTTTACCCACCTAAATTGTACCAAAAATATTCCAAAATATTGGAATTATGCAGTCATTATTCCACTTTACCAAAACAGAAAGGAAAGCTGATCCAACCTAAAGGGAAGTTGCAAGACTTTTCAGTAGTACTGGAACTTTCTCAGTTGACTGAGTGATGACAAGAGTTTAGAAAAAGAACAAACAGGTCTTCAGGATGAAGGATGAAGTGTCTTTGGATGAAGTTTAATTTTGTAACATCATACCAAAATATATTATTTTGGCCAATTAAATTTTTATACTATCCCCTAGGGAAAACCTTTAAAAGAAAATTAAACTTAATTGAATTAATTTATAATAATATATGTCTGTTGCTCCTTATTCATCATCTCTATGAAAGTTCTAAAGGGTCAGGTAAAACCCTCAGAGATATCTCTTAGAGTCAAAGGTGCATTTATCACCTTTTATTTCAATTTTGGTATTCCTTCATTAATTAATTTGTTGTCTGATCCAGTTTACCATCTGGCCAAATTGCCCAAAAATATTTGTGGGATTTATTCTACATTGGACATGTACATAATAGCTCTAGGACAAAAATAAGTGTGAAAAGAGCACCATATGTATTGACTATCTATTGCTCAACCACTGCCTCCTCCTCACAGTATGTGTGCATTTTTGCAAATAGAAATAAAGCATGATAGTTCTGCACAGGATCTTAGCTGTTCCTAGCACTGCATGTTCTTGGACAGAGAGCTCTGATGTTGTTCCTGGAATCTGTTGGAGCCACTCTCCCAGCTTAGGAGTCATAGTCCCAAGTGCTCCTAACACCACTATGTATGTATGTATGTATGTATGTATGCATGTATGTATGTGTGCATCTTTGTGTATATATACACACACACATATTTGTATCCCGCCTTTATTATTTTTACAAATAATTCAAGGAGGCAAACATATCCAACACACCTTCCTCCTCCTATTTTCCTCAGAACAACAACCGTGTGAGGTGAGTTAGGCTGAAAGAGAGAGTGACTGACTCAAAGTCACCCAGCTGGCTTTCATGGCTAAGACCGGACTTGAATTCAGGATCTCATATCCCATCGATAACCACCTGCCCTAAAGGTCTATGATACAAAAAAAAAGCTGCATCTCTAGCTTTTCTGTGGAGTCCAATTCAACTCTTATAAGGGGTCTGGGCCCCTGAAGGTGCTTTGATCTACACTCCTTCCTTTATTCTAGTAGCTTTGCTCTCTCTACCTACCATTCCTATGAGTCAGTGCTGGAACACCATCAGGCTTTTATGCTATCTTGTTTTAATGCTCTTTCCTCTGTACCAAAGACAATGATATCAGAACATCTCAGGCACCGTGGGATTGGTGAGGAGAAGATGAACCCTGGTGTTCTATACTATAATAATAATACACCCCCCCCCCTTAAGGAAAATCTGATTCTTATCCCTTGTCAGACCAAACTTTGGACATCTCTAACAGCATTGCAACACTTTGCTCTATCACTTGACTCCCATTTTACCAACTGGTTAAATGCAAAGCTCCCATTTCTTGGTTTATGATTTATTTTAGCTTTTCTTTATATTTGTGTTCTAGAATATGTTCAGGTTGTTTTTATTCTATGTATGCATCTGATTCATTTGTTGGTCTTTCTACCACAATAAATGATTCTTCCAAGCCAACATAAATAAATAAATATTTATTATAAATAAATAAATAAATAAATAAATAAACATGTACATATATAACAAAATGAAACAACTTATGTTGGCTTTTACCTTTTTATCATGGATTTTATAGTATGCCTGTTGTCTGTCAATAAAGCAAATGGCACTTCCATTCATTATTAGGTTGACCAGGTGGTCTGGGAATCTCTCCACCCTCCTGAGAGAGGACATCTCCTGTGAGGAAGAGTAAAAACCCTTTGCTGTGAAGGTGATGATGTTATCTGGGCCTTCCTTATGCATATTTCTATTGTAACCAGGCACTGAAGGAAAGATAAAGCATTAAGAACTGGTGCCTAAGTTATTTTGTTTTTCTTTTCCCTCCCCATCTCCTTTTTCTCCTGTGCTGTACTGGTTGTAAGATAGATGGCAAGCATCCTGTGGTTTTGTTATGTCAATTGTTCTGGGAGACATTCAGGCTGGAGAAAAAGAGACTCAAAGGGCCACAGGTGGTGGTCTTGCAATCCTTTTCTAAAATGTCTGACCTTTGCTAAGAAAATCAATAGTGCACAATCTGTGCATTAATGCCCTCAGTGCCACCAAGATTTTACTTGTATTTCATGTGACACATTGTTCAGATGATGTTAACCACCATAACTGAGGACTCTTGAAAGAAAAGTTTCAACCACAGAATCAACGGTATGATATTTACTAGTATTTCTACCATGAGTAGAACAGGGAAGATTAAAACCTCTCAGCTGTATTTTCCCCCTCCTCTCTTTTTTCATAAAATGACTAATAGCAACTGTGAGCCTGTGGTAATAAATGAATGTAACATTAGAAAAGGTTATTAAAACAACATTAATAAAAATCTTCAAAGCCAGTGGAAAGTACCTTTTAAACACTTTCCATAATCTTTGAGTAGAATCATCAGAGTTTAGATGGGAAGGAAACCCACATCCATAGGATTGTTGTATTTATAGGGAGGGGGTGTATGTATTCTGTTTTCCCGAAAATAAGAAATCCCCTGATAATAAACCCAATCGGGCTTTTGAGCGCATGCGCTAAAATAAGCCTCCCCCGAAAATAAGCCCTCCCCAAAAATATTTAAACGCAGAGCTGGAAATCAGGTAAGAAGGCAAGAGGAGCCCCATCTTGCTCCACATGCTCCAAAATAATAAGACCTCCACAAAAATAAGGCCAAGCGCTTGTTTTGGGGTTCAAAAAAATATAAGACAGTGTCTTATTTTCAGGGAAACATGGTATTTGTGTGCTTACTTTTTGCCATATTTGTTATCACAATAGGGACTGCTTAGATAACGGTGTAAGCACTCTCCAAATTTGAACAAACTATATAATATAGTGAGGGGCTCTAGATACTAGAAGGATAAGAACAGGGGTGAAATCTACTTACCTTCCCTGCAGGTTTGGAAGAGCACGCTTGGACACCCTGTGCATGCGCAAAGCCTTCTGCACATGCACAGAGGGTCAAAAACAGGTTACTTCCTGGTTAAAACCAGGAAGTAATGATGTCTGGGTGGGTGGGTGGAGCCTCACGCTGCTGCTGCTACCAGTTCTCTGAACCACGCGCTGCCACTGCTACCGGTTTGGCCGAACCGGTCCAAACCGGTAGCATTTCACCCCTGGATAAGAAGCTATGTAAGAAATTAGAAAACAATGGAACTTATTTATCCTGATTAAAATTAGTATGAATTACTACAATGAATGACTACCTCTCACAGATTTATTGGACAGGAAATAGGAAGCCAATTAAAATGAATGGGAATTGTCAGAAGCAACACTTGTCTTTTCCATCTCTGAATTACCCTTGCCAAACTTTTCATCTTTTTCACCTCCTCTCCCTCTTCTGACTGAGCTGGAATGACAGGAACATCAGAAAATGGATGGTGGTAACATTACTTTTTGGGAAGGGGAGCTAGATTTCCAATCCCAGTATCACAAAATAAGCCATCTGATTCAGCCCCCATGAAAGTGATGGTGAATACAGGTAGTCATAAGGTACAATGTTATGTGACTACGCTGAATTATGATTTGTATTCCAGCAGTCCCAGTTGCGTGTTAGTGTAATGAAAAGTGTGGATGACTTTGGGGGGCAAGGGAAGAGATGCTACCTAGGAAACAATCGAGCAGGAGCCCCCAACTATCAATCTGATCAGTTTCTATTCATAGAATCAAGAGAGAAAAGGGAAGCATCCTGTCCTTCACATCAGACTTCCAATATTTGGACAGTAAAATCTCTTATGTGTAAAAACTCCTAAGCAAGTCAGTATCATGCACCATAGGCACATTAGGCAGATACATAGTACAATGAATTGTTAGGGCTATTTCCTCACCAGTGATTTATAATGTTACCCAACCATCCCCATGCCAATATATCAATAATGAAGACAGAGTTTATATTGCCAGCCTAGTGGGTGGGTGATTCTGTAATGCCTATACAGTACATCACTAGTGAGGAAACAGCTTCTATCCACTCTTTGTTTGGGGGCTGGAGGTTATCATGATAACGTTCATGTAATGTTTGCTTTGGAATGATGGCTTCAATATAGCCATTTGAATTCCACGCGTTCCTCAAGTTCAATCTGGTGGCTGAAAAAGAAAATACGAACAACTTGAAATAGAATCTTTTCATGAATTGATGTTAATCTTAAATCTGATGAGACTGATGTAACTTTCTTTAAAACTCAGACATCCCAAAGAATGTATCTGAAAGGATGGATGCCAGATTTTCTCAACTGACCATGCAAAAAATTGAAGGATCAACAACTTATAGGTGATGGTCTTGCAAGCTATTGACATTCTTTTAGAATGTCAATAATATTTTTAGAATAATATTTTAAGATATGTAAATAGATTTATGGGGAAATCTGTTAAAAATATACATTTTATGTTGAATTACATTCAAAAAATGAGGAATTTAACTGTTCTTGAGAAGCTTTAGCTATATTGGGAGTGGGAAATTGCCAAAGGAATTATATTTGAGAAATTGGATTTTTTTTCCAGGTAATAAAAATTGGATTCAGGATATGTATTATTTATACACTTTTGAAAAGGTGATCATTTCTGCTAATCATAAATTAATGCAATATGCTTCTCTCTCGTACAGATTTCATGATATTTTACTTCAACAGTCCTTTTCTCTTTTTGATATGAAATCTTCACATATGATTTTATATATGATATATAGATGATATGCATTGTTTATAATTTTCTTTTTCTTTCCCCCCTTTTCCTTTGTTACTCATCTCACATTAAATTTTTCTTTTCTACTTTTGTTTATAGTTTTATTCCGGGTTTTTTTGTAGCTAGTTAGGTGGGTTTTTTTTAACTCTATCGTTTCAAAGACATTTATGTGCAGCCTCTCAGGGTACCTTCTTGATCCCTTAAGTCTATAGCTATGATTATATATCATATACGCCTCTCAAGGAGTCTCTGGAGGCTGGGGACAGCAAAAATGTCACTTCCTGTCCAACTGGAAGTTGGGAAATGGGCCATTTCTGGCCTCCATAGGGCCTCTGCGGGGGGAAGGGTGGCCATTTTCGCCCTCCCCAGACTCATAGAGAGGCTCTGGAGCCAGGTAAGAGAGAAAAATGGCCTTCTGGGCAATTGCATGCCAGGAGCAGGGAGGGGGGTCATGCGCACATGTGCGGGGGCGGGGTGCATAGAATTATGGGTGTGGGCACACGCATGCATGACCCCCACGACCCCTTCCTGGCACACGATGGCAAAAAGGTTAGCCATCACTGCTATATAGTAATAGCTGCAAAGGAATTTTGCCCCTTGAATGAGAATAGCAACACGTTCTTCTACCTTACAGAAAAATGTAGTATCAGAACATGGAGAAGAACCTCAGTTCAAATCCCGAGAAAGAATCATACCATAAAACCTACTCCCAACCTGACGAGGCAATGATGAAATAATTGGATCTAAAGTCATATCTGTAGGTTCCATTTTAATTTCCTTAGAATGGAAACAAAATGGAGAAATGATTCCTATATCTGAAAACTCTCTAAATGTTCCTATTTATATACTGCTGATAGTAGATTGCATAGATTGCAAGCATGTTGATTCAAAACTTCTCTTATATATTTTACAGTGTGAATGTTAGTCTGGTTCTCCCTTCACCCAACTCTATTTCACAAGAAAAAAATGGGGGTTAGAGGCAGGAGTATCCCCAGGTGTGGTAAAAATAAAGGTCAAGAATGGTGGTTGCAATTGTGGAACCAAAGCTCCATCTATTTTTCAGATGTATTATGATTTTGCTTTTTTTAATCATAATCTATGGGCACTCCTGTGTTGAGAGAAAAAAATATGGCTCCCAAGTCCTTGAAAGCAGGATAAACATGCCAAAAAAATTAGTTTTTGCATATATATATATATACTAACAAAAATGCTAAGGTTCCCTTTTCTTAAGAGTATGTATCCCTGACCTTACTTTTTTATGAGTAAGCATAGATAGGATTGGATTGAATGTTAATTAAACCTTTTCATTAGTATACTATACTTGCCAATGACATTTTCCCTCAGAGAAATGAAAAACAGAGTTGGATTTGGCAGCTGCAGGTCCCAGATGCTGAGGTAAGAAGTGCATTTTTTACCCCCCATCAGAGAAGTCATCTATTCACATGAATCCACTGACTGGACGGCTTTTTCTTCAGCATCCTTTGTGGGTGTGTCTGTATATACCCACAAGCAAAACACCTGCAGGGTCAAGTGGCTTGCAGAGGGTCTCAGCTTTTTAGTATTGTTCTATCAGCTGCAACACTTTTCAAGGTGACTTTGGCTAGAAAGCACAATTCTTGATATTTGTCATCTGGAAAGAAATTGCATGTCTTTTGCTGGCTAGAAAAACAGTTCCTTTGGAAACAACGCTCCATTGGAAACAAAATGAATTTTGCTGCTGATGTTAATGAAATTGAGGTTACTCAGAGTGGATTTTAAAAGCCCATGTTAATGGTTTAACTGAACATTGCTCAAAAATCCATGCTTCTAATAAGCAATCTACACTAATATTGCAGCTTAGTATAATGCTTAAATGAAAACCACTCTTACTGGGTAAGTTTCCACATCTTTCCCAAAATAAATCTCATGTTTATGCCCATATAACTAGATATAATTTTGCCTCCTTATCTTCCTGAAATGCAAAAAATCAGTAGGGATGAATGGAATTTTCCTGAGAAAACTTGAGAAGAACCGCCAAATTCACTGACTTACTTTATTAGTTTGGGCCAAAATCTATTTAGACTCTATGGATATGAATAGTCCCTTTTAAGCAATGTCATTTATATACAAACTGCTTTCAGTTTATAGATGTCTTGTTGTTCATCCATAAACATACCTTTAATATCACTGTAATTTACTGTATATTTTCATGGCCAGCTTACCTAACACTGTATAATTTTTAAAGTAATTTATTTTGCAACTATCACCAAAGATTTTTAGTGCCAACCTGAGAATTAGTCTGTGCTCTTAGGCTTCTTCATTCTTAATTAAACATGTTAACAAAGTCTAGAAAAAAAATAAATGAAACTACTCACAAGGAAATTATACTAAGAAGCTAAGCTCATTTATAATTATTGTATTTCAATTAGGCTGCATTGCGGCTGGAAAAAGAGATAGTTAAAATAGAACAACTGTACTGGTTACTTCCATAAATATTTCCAGGATTCCTGTATATAAACCTCAAGTATGAATGATAACATTGTAAAATGAGAACTGTTCTTTATTGCAATTACAGTAGTTCATAGGTGAATCTATGGGGCTAATTATATTATACACAAATTCTAACTAATTTATTTTTAAAAAGTGAAGAAGCTACAACTTCTTGGAGGGGGGACATGGTGGGCAAAGTATTCAGTAAAACAGCCTACTTTACTCTGATTTTATTTTCTCTAAGTGGCTCTTACATAACCTGAGGTCCCTAAAATACAAAAAGAAGTATACGCTGTATGTCTCAAGTATATAGGAAGAAACAGCCGTTTTAAGATATGTGTACTTATTTATGCAAATAATATTATTCTTAAATAGGGAGGGATGGAGGATATAAAGTCAATCCATTTTATTTTCTGCTTCAGACTTCTACTTTGATTGATTTTTGCTCCAAGTTTTAATAAACAATCCCAATATAAATTGTAGTCCATTTAGGGTTGAAGATGGAGGGGGTATTTATTTTTTTAAATGTTTGAGATATTCACAATTTTTGGATTTTACTTCTTGTCCCCAATAGCATGAGGTATTTCTCAGAGGCTAGTTTTCCTAAACCTGTTCCCTGTGTTTGGTGATTTTTGCCGCTATGGGGACCAAGCCTCATTCCTTAAGTAGTAAAAAAAAAGTAGTTCCTCATAAACGACAAATTCATATAGCTGAGATGTGCATTCACGTGGTAAGGAAAAGGTTCATCATGTCCCTGATAATAATGAAGGCCATCTTCTGCATTGTTTCCAGATATTTGATATATTTTCAAATGTGGTGACATTGCTGAACTGTATTTGCGCAGTTTAAAGAGATTCATCTGGAGCTCCTCCTAATCAGTTTAGGTTTCCTTGACTAATAGGGAAGCTATGCAAACTTGCCCATCTCGCTGTTTTTCCCAGAGTATATAAAAATAATTTATGTATTTAAGAGGGCCCTGTCCCAACAGAGATCCTTAAGAGATAGATCCTTAACAGATTCCTCCTCCTCCATTGTTGTTATGTTATTATAAACCTTGATACATTATATTGTATCATGATAGATTGTAATACTGTACAATGATATTTATACAGTATTAATAAAAGTTACTAGCTGTCTATTGTTTAGATAACTTGGAGTATTTAAGATAGAGAAAAATATTAGTTCTATCAATATTAGTTACAATTAGTATCTGTCACATGTAAATGCCTTATTCTCTAATATGTAAATAGTATATGAACGGGATATCAGGGGTTAATTTATTCTTCACTTCTTAATGTATTCATACTTTACCACTCCCATACCTAGCTCCACCCATTGTATATATAAGGAGCTGCAAACACCCATTCCTCGCTTCTATCTGTGAATATTCAGTGAATATAGAATGCCTAGTGTAAATAAAGAGAGATATATTTGAACTTTCAACTCTTACTTTTATTATTGAGTCTGATCCTGAAAATATTGCAACAAGCTGGTAGCAGAGGATGGTTAATTGACTCAATAAAAAAATTTAAATATGTCTAAGAGAGATAGGCCCAACACCAGGGCATACAGCAAAGAAATGGAAACGGATCAAGAAATAATCGATGAATCCACAAACGCGATTTCGAGAGAATCCGAAGAATACACCACTGAAGACGAAGAAATAATAAATGAAAACGATGACCGAGAGGAAATCAAAATAGAAAACAACGAACTCAGGTCAGAGATATTAAAACTATTAAAAAGCCAGAAGAACGATGAAAGCCTCATCGCGAACCTCCAAGATATGCTGAAAAACAGCGGAGCAGCGAGAGAGAAGCACGTCGCTACTGAAAAGCCAAAAGATTCAAAAATAGTGAGTGATACGATTACAGAAAAAAACACTATGAAGAAGAAAAACGGTGATCCCGCGCAAAATTTTGAATGGCAGCCATCTTGGTTTCAACAGACCTCCAGAATGAGTGAAGCAGAGCCAATCAGAAAACTCGATTCAAAATTTCTGGCGCGAAAGACATTACTAGATAATGAAAACGAAAAAGAAAAGTCAAACACATCAGAAGAATCAGAATCGGAAAGTGAAGGTGATTCAACAGATACTCAGATAAAATCAGCAATGAAAACGCTTTTTGCTGCATTTGGACCGAAACTAAAAATTACCAAAAAGTCAACTAGAAAGCAAGCGAGCAAGCCAACGCCTCAAAATCTACCCGCTCCCATCCTGACGACGAGAGCACCGACGCCTGAACCCAGAGAGCCCTGCAGATACCGCCCCACGCCGCAGACCGATGCAAGCACCAACGCTCTCAAGAGAAGAAAAAGAACAACCGCCATCGTCAGGACTCCCAAGATCGAGCCAGAGACCGATTCATCTGAGGAGGAGCAGAACGAGCGAGCCGCAACGACGAGAACCTCTCACGACGACTCCAGGGACGAAATAAACAACGCGCATGCGCAAGACCACGCAGACGGCCCAGGAAGACATGAGTTGCTGAAAGGATCGTGCAGGCTCGTTGCGAGCATCCCCACACCATTTTGTAATTTCCAGCATTTACGAGACCACGGACTACCTCCGGTTGTAAGTAATGGACCCAATAATGTCGGAAACTTGCCCAGTGACTTCCCAAAGCTGAGGATAGATGGCATTAATTTACAAGAATGGTATCAGCAGCTCCAGGTTGTCTTTATGAAAGAAAACTTACTGTTTTTTATCACTAATCCCCCAAAAAGACCTTGGACTCTAAAATTAGACTGCTTACACCATAGAGCATTTTTCTTATTAATTTCTAGTGTATCTCCTGCTATGTATCACAGCATTAAGCAAAATCTGACTGTTTCAGAAATTATTCAATGCATGTTCAATTTATTTCACAGTGACAGTGTAGCTACTACCACAAGAATGTCTAAAGATTTCTTTTCCTCTAGGATAAAACCAGGGGTTTCCATAAGTGAACATTTAATATCTTTAAACAAAATAAGAGCTGAACTGCATTTAAGGGGGGAGGTGATTTCAGATCAAACGATGAAAAGTGTTATCATCAACTCACTTGACCCATCATGGGATAATTATATGTCACATTTAGACACAATCAATCTAGGATACTTATCCATAGAAAGTCTATCCAATAAGTTAATAGCTGAAGACAATTCAAGGAGGAGTCGCTCTAACAACCACATAGAACACAAACCATATAGAAAAGTAGCTTTTCAAGAAAGATATAATGAAACATTTAGATGCCACAACTGTGGATCCAGGGAACACAATAGAAGAGATTGCCCCAAAATCTCAAAAGAAAGACATAGGTCAGAACACAGAAATAAATACAATTATAGACAGTCTTCCATTGATAGACATAGATATAGAAGCCCACCAAATTACAAAGAGCATAGAGGGGGCAGAGATAATTCAAAGGATAGAAAATCTGGTTCACTGAATGGACCAAACAAACAAGACAACACTAACATACAGCAAACTGAGAACAATAATTGGCTTATTGATTCTGGAGCAACTAATCACACCACTAATAACAAAAGTATATTATCTTCATTTGTAGAAGATAAATTTGTAATAAAGGTAGCTAACCAAGAAAAGGTTCAAGTATTAGGTAGAGGGAATGTAACCTTACCTGGCCTAGGAAAAATAGAGGGGGTATTACTAATACCTGAAATACCTCATAACATACTAAGTGCCATAAAACTAAGCAGAGATTCTGATATTAATATTGTTTTTTCAAAAGGAAAAGTGACCTTGGAGAAAAATAAAATAGATATAGGTACAGTAATGATTAAAGGAGGCCTACCTTATTTAATAACAAAGGAGAAATGGTTACACAACATTGATTCAAATATGGAAGATTGTATTGAGCTAGATGATGGAAACATTAGCAACAGTGACAATGATGAATGTAAAGTAGCTCATGATCACAAGGATGCACATAATGAAAAAAAACCAAAAATAGGAAAGCCAATTCATGATGAGTGTGCTCATATTTTGCATAGGAAGTTAGGACATGCCAGTTTTCCTGTAGTACAAAAAATGACTGAACACGCAGAAGGTGTTAAAATAAAAAATTGTGAAAACTATTTGGAATGCTCAGTATGTAAATCTACAAAACTAAAAACTAGTCCCAGGCCTAGAAAATCAACAAGGTCAACCAACAAAATTTTTGATTTAGTACACATGGACCTGGTTGGTCCACTAACTCCATCAATCACTTATAGAAAACGTTACTTCTTAACCATAGTGGACGATTATAGTCGCTATGGATTTGTATATACATTAAAACACAAAGATGAAACTTTTCAGAAATTTAAAGAATTTTATAAACGCGTAGAAACACAACACAATATCAAAATAAAACAAATCATGACAGATAGGGGATGTGAATTCATGTCTAAGGAATTCTCCCAATGGCTGAAGGACAAAGGAATGTTACATTACACATCTAGCCCATTTTCTGCGTTCCAGAACGGAATTGTAGAGAGGAAGAACTCAACATTACAAACCATGATTAGATGCACATTGGAAGATGCTGGCTTAAGCAAACAATTCTGGTCAGAAGCCCTACATTATTCCAATTACACACAGAATAGAACCTGGTCCAGCATTGTAAATAAGACACCATATGAAGTGATGTATAATAGGAAACCAAAATTAGCACACATGCACATATTTGGAGTCACTGCAGACGTACACATACCTAAACAATTAAGAAGAAAGGGAGAAAATGTGTCTAGAAGACTCAGATTTATGGGATATGAGACAGGCACGAAAGGATACAGATTCATTGATAATAATAACAAATTTATAGTTTCCAGAACAGCTGTGTTCCATGAACAGGCCAACTGGTCTAAAATACATCTTAATGAAATATTCCCAAGTAACAACAAAGATACAAAACCCCAAGAGAAAGGAACTATAGAAAAGCAAAATGACAACAAACATAGAAACAAAACCAAAACATGGACAAATAGTCAACACAAAATAAAGACAGATACACTAACAAAAAAGGAAGTAAGATATTTGCATGATAATAATAGTAAACCTGAAAAAACAATTAGAAACACCAGAAACCAAATGCCAAATAAATACAAAGATTATATAATGCATATGGATGGAGAATCAACAACACCTAATACGTATGAGGAAGTGTTAAAACTTCCTCGTAAAGAAAAAGAAAAATGGGAATTAGCAATGAAGAAAGAAATGGAAAGTTTACAAGGATTAAATGTATTTACACCTGCAGTTGCACCAAAGGACAAAACCATTATTGGCACTAGGTGGATATATAAAATTAAAAATTTAGAGGGAGGCAATACTCTATACAAGGCTAGATTAGTTGCACAGGGTTATGCACAGAAATATCCGGAGGACTATACTGACACATACTCCCCCACAGTAAGAACTGAGAGTGTCAAAACAGCTCTAGTTGTAGCATCAGCACTCAATCTCGATGTATTCCAATATGACATACAGACTGCGTATTTACACGCTAAACTAGATAAGGAAATATATGTAAGAGCACCTCACAGTCAATACACAAACAAGAATTAGACTTGGTTATTAAACAAGAGTTTATACGGGTTAAAACAATCTGGTAAACGATGGTATGATTGTTTAGTAAAAGTACTTAAAACTATGGATTTCAACGCTACTACTGCTGATAACTGTTTCTTTGTTAAAAAGGGTGATGATTACATAGAATTTGTATTGATCTATGTGGATGACATTTTGTACATAGGTAAACATAAAGAAAGAAGAGAAACATTTGTAACTAAGCTAAATGAACATTTCTCATTGAAATCTTTAGGCAAAGTAAATAAGTATCTTGGTGTTCAAATTAATAAAACTAAAAGAGGATTCAAACTTACTCAGAGAGATAAGATCATAGAACTCTTGAACAAATGCAATCTAAGCGATGCCAAACCCTGTGACACTCCTATGCAGACAGACTTCCTAAGAAATGCAGATGAATCATCCCCTGAATTCAAAGATAATACATTCTATAGGTCTATCATAGGTTCCCTTCTTTACATTTCCAATTGGACAAGACCTGATATCGCTTTACCCCTCAATTTATTATCCAGACATGTCAGCAAACCAACAATGTACCATTGGGAAGCTGTTAAAAGGATATTAAGATATTTGAAGAATACCTTAGATTTTTGTTTGATATTAGAGCCTAATAATGTTAAGGAGCCAAACCTCACATGTTACGCAGATGCAGATTGGGCTGGAGACACTTCATGCAGAAAAAGTACATCTGGTTATGTATTCCTCCTAAATGATTGTCCAGTTTACTGGTACACTGGCAAACAAGATTTAGTGGCCACTTCAACGACAGAAGCAGAATATGTTTGTTTATCTAAAGCAGCAAATAACCTTGTATGGTTTAATGATTTAATTTCTGATGTTTGGAAAAAACCTGCCTTACCTTTTGTCATGCATGAAGATAATAAAGCGGCTATCGAAATATCTAGATCTGACGCCATTGGACAAAGGTCCAGACATATAGACATAAAATTTAAACATGTGAGACAATTATCTCAGGATGGATTTATTAAAGCGGTGCATTGTGAGACATCAGAACAATTAGCTGACATATTGACAAAACCTTTGCCATTTAAGCAGCATAAATACTTGACTTCCAAGTTATATGTTTTGTATTGTCCAGAATCTGAATGTAATTGGTGTAGCATATCGAATCGGCATTTAGAGGGGGATTTGTCACATGTAAATGCCTTATTCTCTAATATGTAAATAGTATATGAACGGGATATCAGGGGTTAATTTATTCTTCACTTCTTAATGTATTCATACTTTACCACTCCCATACCTAGCTCCACCCATTGTATATATAAGGAGCTGCAAACACCCATTCCTCGCTTCTATCTGTGAATATTCAGTGAATATAGAATGCCTAGTGTAAATAAAGAGAGATATATTTGAACTTTCAACTCTTACTTTTATTATTGAGTCTGATCCTGAAAATATTGCAACAGTATCAATAGTATAAATATAATATTATTTGATTTTTTTAAATACAAAATTAAGCATAACTTTAGAAAGAAGAAACTGATTCAGGTTACCTCAGAATGTTTGTTATACAATGTAGGTTTCAGTTTTAAGACTTTATATTAAGCCTCTATTATATTATACATGCATGCACAAACACACACACATTTGTAAATGGGTTTCTAAAGTTCCCTCAATTTCCCAGTTTTATTTTTGTTATTGTTTTTCTTGGAATAACTAAATTTGTACACTTATTCCATACTTATCTTCCCCTTGTTGTTATTTATAATTTAATAATATATAATATTTTTATAATAATTTTAAATTATTATAAAGATAATTGAATCATTTTATCTTTGCTTATTAGCATTTTTTCTAGAACCTCTTCAGCCAAAAAAAAAATGCTTTTAAAAGTTAAAAAAAAAGCGTCTGATGATCGTGTGGCTCAGCTGGGATCGTCAGAGGCTTTTAAAAGCATTTTTTCTACAACCTCTTCCACCGAAGAGATTGTAGAAAAAATGTTTTTAAAAGAAAAAAAGCCTCTGCTGATCAGGCAACTCAGCTGGGATCGTCAGAGGCTTTTAAAAGCATTTTTTTAACAACCTCTTCGGCCAAAAGAATGGTTTTAAAAGTTAAAAAAAAAAGGTGGCCAAGTCCACCCAGTCACATTACCCCCCTCTACCAAGAACTGATAGTAACAAACTTTACATTTCTGCAGTGGAGCACCACTGCTCCAATCCAACTAGTAGATATTCAGAATACACCTCAGTATGTAAACCAAGACCCCAGGCCAGGCATTAGAGTTCCAAGCTAACTCTGTGTCAGGTCCTATGGATTATCAGACCTTGAAAGGAATCAGTGCATCATTGATAAGATTGAATTCTGTCATTTCAGTAATATTCTGAGACTTGTGCTGGAAGTCCTATTGTGAGCAACTGCTATATAAATGAGTTGAGCAAAGGGCTGATGATAATGAGGTGGAAGAGTCAGAAAAATTCTGGAAGATCAAGCAAGCTACAAAATTAAAGGGTTTTCCAGATTCCTGGAGAGTGCCATTATGCGAGAAAGGTAATATATGCTATATTTAATAGTTTATAGGCTGCACAGGGCTCAGTTTCATTTACATGTTATGTTTTTGGTAATATAAACCAACAAATAAACAAAGATCAGACTATGTCATGGAAAAATATAGGTGCAAATCAGTGTCAGTGTCAAAGAATTTCCATTCTCAACAAATATCAAATTCAACAAATACCAAATCACTCCTGGAAGTCACATTCCTCTTCTAAGTACATACTGGGGCTGTAGAAATAAACACCCACCCCCTACATGAGCATCCTAGAGTCAGCTGGCAAACTGGTGTTGAAAAGAGGACATTCATCTAGGTCAGGGGTGTCAAACTCGTGTCATCACGGTGGCGTCACGTGTCGTATTGTGACTTTTTTCGCTAAACCAGGCTTGGGTATGGCCAGCGCATGACGCATCCAGCCTGCGGGTCGTGCGTTTGACTCCCCTGATCTAGACGGATACTAGTCTGAATGCACAGAGGGAGTTCTCAACCTCCTTTTTCACTGTTCTTTCTTTAATGTGATTGCAAAGCCATTCATTGTTCTACTATTGACTTTCATATTTTAGTGCCAAGCATTGTAGTATACATCATTTAAAAAAGGAACTGGAAAATCAGTCAATGACAAACTCCACCTAGTGGGAGGAGGAGGAGGGGGAGGAGGAAAGAAAAAAGCAAAAATAAAATCCACAAGAGCTCGGTTTAACATTCTTAGCCCAGAAGCATGCTCCAGCTTAAATCCTCTCCTCTTCAGCCCCTCTGTCTCTTTGTTAGATTCACACACTTTGCTTTTGCAGTTGCTGTAGCCTGAAGCTGTTGACCTTTAGCCCCACCAGATAATCGAGGAATAACATTTGTGTTACAGTTTAACATGACCTCTGCCTTTACAGCTCTTTTTAGATTACCTTCCAAAAATGGCTGCTGACACCCATGGTGAGTCAGGAGGTAGAAGGGAGGGGTGGGGGCAGTGAGCAAATGGGGAGCTAAAAAAAAAAAAAGAAGCAGCTTATTATTGTAGCCATACAGTCAATGTCACAAGGAGCTGTTGTGCCCTTTTCAGCTGCGGGTGTGTGAGTCTTAAGGAAGAGGTATTAAAAAGAAGACTACAACTATGATGTGAGCGGCACACAGGTTATGTGGGAAGCAAAGGTTAATGGATTGACTGTTACCTGGGTATGAAGCTTAATGCTGGTCTATACACAAGAGGATTGCTTCTGTGCTGCATTCTTTTCAAGGAAACTAAATTAAAGAGCTAATTTATTCTAGTATATCACCACAGTATATCAGTGTGAGTTTGTGTGTGTGTTTGTGTGTATGAGGAGGGGGGAGAAAAGAAAATGTGAATGAGTTGGTCATTTTCGTTCAAAATAAGTGGGATTATTTTTCAATTCCTTTTTAGAATCACAACAGATCTAATCGGGGAGGTAGGAGTAGTGAGATTAATCTAAATATTCATAATGAGACACTGCTCCATTTATTGCAGCAAATCTAGCTAGTTTTAGTAGGTCAGTAGTATCCAAGTGTATAATAGCTGAGGCACATGGTTTTCTGAAGCCTGCTTGAAATTTTTCAGCATTTTAGGGTGCATTACAATAAGAATGAAAAGTGACATCAGCAGAGGCACTTCAAATATTTCTGTACCATCAGGAAGGAAGGAAGGAAGGGACGGAGGGAGGGAGGGAGGGAGGGAAGAAGGAAAGAAGGAAGGAAAAGAGGAAGAAAAAATGTGAATCATGCAGAAATGTAGTCTTCTCCACATAATGGAATATTTTAATTTCCTCTGAGATTTTGATTATTTCATCTATTTATGTCTCAAGGCACATCGGTATGATTATGGCAAATAGTTTGGAATTAGAGTAAAGATCTTCAGCTATTGTGATAATAATAATAACTGAAATGCCTAGATTTAATGCTTTGTAAATTTCTATTCCCCACACATGAATGATTTAAGCATGGACGGGGACAAGAAATGAAGAAGATATAAAACATTGTTACTCTGAAAGGGAAAGGTGAGAGGGAAGAAGTAACATGCCAAAAGGAAAACTCAACACGTACAAGTTCTCTCTATCAGTATGGCATGCTCTTCAGCATTATTTTTTGCCAGGGAGCATAAAATATCTAATTTTAATAGCTCCTAAAGTGAAGTGGTAGGCAGAGAAAAATCCAAATTTTATCCAAGGCCAATAATTTCCTTCTGGGAAAACATGAAGTAACGCTCAATATCTTTCAGTTTAGTTTGGGCAGTAGAGAAAATTAAAAACTATATTCTCCCTCTTCATAAACATTACAATAAGAATGAAAGGTGACATCAGCAGAGGCACTTCAAATATTTCTGTACCACCAGGAAGGAAGGAAGGAAGGAAGGAAGGAAGGAAGGAAGGAAGGAAGGAAGGAAGGAAGGAAGGAAGGAAGGAAGGAATGCATCTCTTGATGATGGCAGAGGTTGCTTTAAATGGCATAGCAGGGCTAACTAGGGCAAAGGAAATTTCAGAGCCCAAAGCATAATTTGGTAGGAAGTGATCTAAACTTGCAATTTAACCTCTTCCTCATATGCTACAAACTTATCTCCTCCATAAATTTTCCTGGTTTTTATTTATGTATATGAGTGCATGAAGTTAATATTTGCATATCTCAGCCCTGCAAATCCTTCTGTTGTTCCTGGCTTCCACTGTCCATGGGACCAACTGTACTATTTTGTTCCTCCCATATGTTTTTACCTCTCAGACACAAGAAGAGAGTTCCTGGAAGCTCCAGAGAAAGCATTTCACATGGCGAAACACTGAACTCTTTGTCTGAAACTTGAGATCCTAATTTCAAGTCACAAGTTGTACATCTCACTGTTCTAAAGAAAGACTTGGCATCGAAATGTTGGGGTTTTTTGCATCTAATTGGCTCCAGCAAATTGGATAAGATCACACAAGCAATATGTAGACATCCCCCTGGGAAAATCTACACTTTAGCCTTTTCCTCCCCCATCTCTTATACACTCACTTGAAATGGCAAAGGTTTTTTTTTTTCTTCAGCCAGCCAGTGCGAATCCAATGTGAAGTTTATCTCCAATTTTTCTGAAATCTGAAACCAACACTTCCTGGCTTCCATGTGTCCAGCATTGGCTGGTGGTAAAGTGTCTTGGACTGTGTTTATGTAGCAACGCTAAAGGAAAATTCTCTGTACCTTCCTGACAGCTTTCATTTATTGCAGAATAAAATAGAAATAGGAAGGTCCTCTTATCCATGATCCCATAAAATTGGGTTTGAAACAGTTTTTGTTGAAGAAAAGCAGATACTTTTTTTTTCGTGATAGGAAGTCATTATTTATCTTTTCATGATTTTTTTCCTTTAGATCTTTGAGGTTATTAGTATACAAGAGCTATGATATTTACACACAATGCATGAGTTGACATCAAATCCTGAGGGTCATATATGAACCCAAAACCTGAAAATGTAATGACCAACATTCCAATATTGATAGAATTAAACATGCAGATGAATTTGTTCTTAAGGGGTGAGATTCAAGGGACAGATTTTTTCCCCACACAGCACAAGAACCTTGTGTAAGAAAAAGATGCTCCTGTTAGCACAAACCATTATATAATCCTTGACAGAACATTTTAAGATATGTGGTAATACTCTGGCTCTGCTGGAGAAAGTCTTCTATTATCTCCTGCATAGATGTTTACTTGACATTAGTACCCCAGAATTTCTATTGCATGTGCATTCCTGAATCCAACCTCAAGCTCACCCAACCTCTTGTCCTACATTTGTTTTCTTTACCCCTTGCAAATGCTATTCTCTAAGAATGGACATTTGGGAAGGCATGCTTTTGTTTAGAAATCAAACTGGAAATTTATTATGTGTACCTTATCACGCTAATGTCCCTTGCAGCTTTTTAGTCTCTTCACATCCCTATCACGAAGAAAGAAAATGTAAATAAGAATGGTTTCCTTTGGCCTGAGAAAGAATATTAGAATAGTTACTTTTTTCCTCTTCTTTTTTGAGTTCAATAAACACATCAAAGCCTTCCCTTTCAGTTGCATATATTTATTTGAAGGCACTTAGAAGCTGACTTTTATGAGATTGTTTAGCCAGTGATTATTTTTGTTGAGAAATGCCTCCACCATCCCTCTCATTCATCCCACTGGTAAGATATTTCCGTTTGTCAGAAAGCCTCCGTTTCTGATAAATGACAGAAGACTGACTGCTACACTTTATTAAAAAGTAATAACAATTTTTGTACGCACCCTTCACATTGTAAGGGGGGACTATGAATCAAAGGACACCGCCTGTCTGGGCCAGATAAATGGATCGTTTACCAGCTGAGGAGTTATTTAGGACTAGCTATTAATTTAAATCACATTTATCTTCCCTGAATAGGGGAGGTTGCTGTGATAGGGCTCTGAATGACCAATGGTGCGACTAAGTGCACATTATTTATTACTACCGCCTGCAAAGCACAGTGCTCTTAAAAAAAAAAAAAGCACTGTGTCAATTACCATGGTTAATCTAGTCAGGCTAGTAACAACTTTCTCCCTAACAGAAGCAATTGTTACCCTTGTATTTCTTTCCTTTGAGAAATTTAGAATTTCTTTCAGATGCAAAAGGGCAATGGCTGTGTTTCAAGTATGATATGCATTCTTTCTAAAATCATGACAAAGAAATCACACAGCAAATTTTATTTCTAATCTATAGCACTATCTAGGCAATATATTTCTTAATCAATATTAAAATGAGGACTTTAAAGGATGAGTCCATGAAGCCACATGTGCTAAAGCTAGACTTAATAAATAGCAACTTTTTAACAGTGGTTCCAAAAGAAGTAAATGCCACTGATTTAAAAGAACATACTAGTAAAGTCAATATGATTATGAATGAACTCTTAAGTTCAAGTCTAGTGAACCTCATTGATTTGGGGAACTTTCATCCAAAAATAAGAGGATTGGCCTGCAAAATTGAAATCCACAGAAGCTAATCATATAAGCTTGCATGTTGGGTTTTTGCATAAATCCAAGAAGATAAAGCTATTTTAAGTAGTAGATTTTGTTAAAATTCATTATTTTAAGAGACATGATCTATGATAATGTCATAGATAATGGGCATATTTGAATAGCTTATTTCTAGATCAGAATAGGAATGCAAATGGCCTGCTATCAATGGTGCCTTGAACTCCTGAATAGACATTGATGAATAATCATTAATCCCAACATGATTAACGCAAACCAGATGGAAACGACTACCTTTAGAGAATTTAAAGTCATTCATAAAAGTGATAAAACAATAAGTTATTTACACAAGTTCGTATCTAAAAGTTTCCTATAATCTTTAATCCCTAGGAGTTTGTTATTAAATGAGCTTTGGTGATTCTAAGGTTCACACTCTGCTTTCCCCCTTTCTTCTCTGTTGTGGCTGTGAAAGAGACTGAACTTTTCCATTTCTATTTTAATGCACTTTAATATGTTTTCAAAAACCCAGACTGTTAATCATAAACATGGTTGATGGACCAATCATGATCATGCAGAACATAGGAATTCTTAGAACAAATAAACTGCCTTTTGGAGTATGCCTCAGGTCAAAGATTTATGTATGTATGTATGTATGTATGTATGTATGTATGTATGTATGGTGAAATGCACTTATCTTCACTACCGGTTCAGGAATGTGAGCATGCACGCCTATTTTGTGCATGTGCAGAGCCTTCTGTGCATGCTCAGAGGGTCAAAAATGGGACGTAATAACATTCCGGTGGATGGGTGGAACCTCCCAGCGCTGGCTCTGGGAATGTGAGCATGCACGCCTATTTTGTGCATGTGCAGAGCCTTCTGTGCATGCTCAGAGGGTCAAAAATGGGACGTAATAACATTCCGGTGGATGGGTGGAACCTCCCAGCGCTGGCTCTACCGGTTTGCACGAGCTGGATAGATCCGGCTGGATTTCACCGCTGGTATGTATGTATGTATGTATGTATGTATGTATGTATGTATGTATATAATCATGTCTTTGATTATCAGCACTAGCTGCATTTTTCATCTGCAGTGATTCACTTGCCACACTCCAAAGCAGTTCCCACAACCTACCAGTCTTCCACAGAAATTTCTTCATTATTTATTACAAAGGCAATCTAGTCATGGTATATTGACAGATGAAGTCAAATGCTTCAAAGGTCACCAAAACATTAAACCAGAAAGAAGGGGTGAATGTGGGGGGTGGGGATTGGATAGCAACAAATAAAAATTCATCTTTTTAATTTTGACTGAATTGATTAAATAAGAGTTGAATGGTGTCACAGGTCACTGGGCTTTGAGGCAGAAGGTCAGCTTAATAGAAAAGAGCCTGAGGCCACGGTCAGAGGGTCTGTTCTGAGGCCTGGAACTGAGGCCACCTCATTGTTTCCTTTCCTGTCCTTAACCCATGCAGTCTAAAATGAAGAGATGCTGAAATGAAAGAGAAAATAATCTAAAAGGCTAGAGGGTTTTTAAAAGGCATTTCTTTTAATTCGCGTAACCCAATTGTTTTCAGTTTATAAAAAGTAAGTCAAAGAAAATTGTTCTTCTACATGAGTGAGAAATAAGGCAGCTGTAATATTAATCTTATCTATATTAATATTAATTAATATTAATCTTAGCTATAGAATGACATTTTTATCCATTTTGGGATATATTAAATAAATTATATATACATACATATACACACATGTATGTGTGTGGTGTGTGTGTGTGTGTGTGTGTGTGTGTGTGTATACAGAATTGTGTACTCAGAAGCTCAGAATTGTGCAGGTAAATTTTTCCCAGCAACACTTTATGGAAGTGAAAGTTGGATTTTGAAGAATCAGAATCGAGAATCAGTGTTGGAAAAGACTCATAAAAATACTGCAGATAACTAGGAAAACAATCCAACTGATGAGAACAGATCAATGTAAAGACACACATGACAAGCTCAAATTGTTATATTTTGGGTACTTAAAACAAAACTGGCTCTTCTGTCTATAATCTATAATGCTGCAAAGATAAAAAGAAAGAGGATAACCAACAGCAAAAGGAACTGACTGAATTGCAGTAGCAATAGCTTCACTGTTGGAAGACCTAAAGGGCCCGGGTTTGGACAGGTTAACCAGGAAAAAGCCTCTTTATTAGGTCATTAAAAATTAAAATTGACTTGATGACATATAATCAATCAATCAAATCAATATATATTAAAGTATTTAATCTAGAATATTTTTTTTTCAGTGTTCTGAAACCCGTACATAGTAAGATATGAAAAAAGAAGGAAAGGAAGGAGGGAGGGAGGGAGGGAGGAAGGAAGGAAGGGAGGAAGGAAGAAAGAAAAAGAAAGAAAGAAAGAAAGAAAGAAAGAAAGAAAGAAAGAAAGAAAGAAAGAAAGAAAGATTATAAAACTTAGATGTTTCAGTTTTACTAATTTTAAGATAGTTTCACAACTAAGTAGGACTACATTTTTTAAAATTTCTGATCTAATATCCTATGTTTTAAGAACAAAGTCTGTGAGAATTCAGTAGCTCCTTTTTTTCAGTATGCAATTATTTTATATGATAGGTATAAAATCTCCAAAATAAGTTAACTGATCTGAACAAATACAATGTAGGTTGACTGATTTGAAAAGTTTATTACAAACAAATGTATCAGTTTATTACAAACAAATGCAGGGTAAGGGACAAAGCAATCCCAATATTTTATACTCAAATTGTCTATGGTAGATTATTTTAAACTTTTCATTTTAGTGAGAAATGCTTTAAAGAGAGGTTTGTTTGTTTTTTGTTTTTTTAAGAGTTTCAGTTTCTGCCACAATTCAGCCTATATGCTCCAGGGCATTTTTTCTTACTACTGAAACAATACATCCTAGTAAGAAATTGAAAATATACGAAATATCATCCCATACGAAATAGACACTTGAGTGGCTCTAGTGATGCAAAAACAGGCACTCAACTCTAAAATCCAACTCTTAGTCAAAGTATCTGCCTAGAGAACAAACAAAATACCTGCAATGAAAGCTCAAGGAATGAGATTTAAGTGTAGGGAAAATGCAGCTATGTTTACAAAGAACTACAAAGCTAAAAGATGGTCATGGACTAATGGTATCTAGTTACTTAAAATGTTTGCACATTTGACTAAGGCTTTTGGTAATACTTGAAGTATTGCTTGTATACCTGACACCTCAGGATTCTCCTTAATCAGTTGATAGTTGATAGAATGCTTTGATGTGATCAAAAGTAAGTAGAAGATTCGAGGCTATATTATTTCTGGCAATGAACTCTCTTGGTTAATTTCAGCAGGAATTTTCAAGATATTTTATTTGTTACCTTTGGGATACTGTGAATTCTAGTCCTACCTTAAGCATAAAGCCAGCTGGGTGTCCTTGGGCATCATTCTCTCTTAGCCCTAGGAAGAAGGTAATGGCAAACCACTTCTGAAAAACCTTACAAAGAAAATTGCAGGGACTTGTCCAGACAGCACCTGAGAATCATATACAATTAAGAAGAAGGAGAAGGAGAAGCCCATAATGGTAATGTAAATAAAATAAGTGACTAGACCAAAGGCCAGATAACATCTTAGGTGAGTGAGAAAGTGAAAGCTAGATAAAATAAGAACAAAAGTTCAAATTATTGTGTTTTTTTTAAAAATTCTCAGCAGTGATAGGGTAAGCAATCTACCCTTTTAAAAGCTTTTTCCTAAATTCAGAAAACGTTTCCCATGTTGCATTATTGTTATTATGGTACTATTATATATACAACAATGTGTAGTCACAGCTGCTAGTTATTTAGCTGGTGTTGGTCTTTTTATTTATTTATTTATTAGTTTGTCAAACATGTACAAGATAGCAGGTATGAATCAGGGGTGGTTTCTACTTACCTTTACTACAGGTTCACAGCGGGGCTGCGCGTGTGCTCTTCTGCGCATGCGCAGAAGCGTTTTGATGACGTTGGGGTTGTTGGGTGGAGCCTCCAGCCGGTTTTACTACCGGTTCTATAGAACCAATGCGAACTGGGTGCAACCCACCACTGGTATGAATATGAACATGGACATGAGATAAGACCGAGGAAAGGAACAAGGACTACCAATAAACAATAATATGGAAGAAGAAATTAAATTAATATCAATCTAAATGGCTTGAATTCTCCAGCTAAAAGAAAGCAAGTATTCACTAAACTCCAAAAGCAAAATATGAATATTACATGTCTACAAGAAGTCCATATCAAAAAACAGCAAGGTGAACTTCCAGTCTGAACCACAGGCTTCGTGGACAGTCTTTTTAGACTGCCAGCCCTGTATCTTTGTAAAAGCCGCTTTGACAGTGCAAACTGGCTGTCTGGCGGCTGAAAAACCTCCCCTTCGGGAAAAGAAGGAGAGGAGAGCCAGTGGGTGAGAGTAGAGCTCCCGAAAGCCCTCTGGAATATTTCCAGAGGCTTGGAGGGTGAGAGCTCCCCAGCCAGCCCGCCAAGAAGCTCCGAAGCCAGGACGACTCTACGAAAGCAGAGCGAGAAGCCGCGATCCGATCCTGCTATCAAAAGTGAGTTTGACTGATTACAAGCGCAGGCAGAGCGGAAACAGGAGAACAAGTTTTAAAAGTACAGAGCTTAACTCCGAAGTTACTTTGTTTCAAACTGAATCTCATTGAGCTGGAGGCTGAAGATGGCGTCTTTGTTATGGTTTTGAAAGTGAAAGCCAGAAACGAAAGTGCTTATTGAGAACTTTGCGCTGGGAGAGTGTATTAGCTGCTTATTAACTGCTGGGAAGTGAGAGCTTGTGGAGAAAAAAAACTATCCTGCCTGATAAATTAGAGACTATAAATTACAAACATTTTAAAGTTGTTTAAGGGACTTTGTGGCTTTGGGGAAAAAAAAGATCTCTTTAGAAGGGGGAAAAAAATGGCTTCTAAACAAGTGAAACCAGGAGTTGTTAAAGGAGGGGGAGGTTCTCCAGTTGTGTCAGTGGTGACACAGAAAGCACAACTTCCGGCTGATTCACAGAGTCAGAGTCAGAGTCAGGAGGTAGCGCTTAATGATTTTAAAGAATTTATGAAAGAAGCCATGAATAATCAAGCAACAGCAATGAAAGAAGCTATGAATAATCAAGCCACAGCAATGAATAACTTAACATTACTTGTGGAAGGGAAATTAAAGACAGTTGAGGGGGATATAAGATCAATTAAGGATGTGGTTGCAGAGAAACATGATGAAATAAGAGATGATATTATTTATGCTGTATCAGGATTGTCAAACCTTGTTATCCAGCTTGATGGGAAAGTTGAAGAAATTAATGAAGCCAATTTAAATTTGGAAAGCAAAATGGGAGATAACCAGAACAGAGAAAGTGGATGATGAATTGGTAATGATGAACAGGTCCCATGGAGTTTGCTTTGAGATTGAGAGGCCTGAAAGAAAATAGCAAAGAAAATGTAAAAGATATTTGTGCTGATGCTATTGCAGAGATAATTAAAGAAAGACCAGAAGATGTGGCAAGCCAAATTGATAAAATTTCAGGAACCAGTGATGATGGAAACGTGAGAAAAGATCTGGGTCAGAAATGTTAAATTTACGCAAGCACAAAATTTGAGAGAGAATTTTTATAAAATGTTTTATAGATGGCACTTAGATCCTAAAAAATTATCATGTATGTACTCAAATTTGCAAGCTAAATGTTGGAGATGTGAATGTAATGATGCAACCTATTATCATATATGGTGGACCTGTAAGAAAATCAAGGCATTTTGGATAAAAATTTGGTGGGTGAATTTCTGAATATTCTGAAAAGAAGGTTGAAATTTACTCCTCAATTGTTCCTATTGGGTATAACTACGGACTGTACAGTATCAGAAACTAAATTGACTTTGAACTTAATATCAGCAGCTAGGCTGTTGGTAGCGCAATATTGGAAGAAGGACTCTTTGCCTACTATTGAAGAGTGGATACTGAAAGTAATGAACCTAGCAGAAATGGCGAAAATCTCAGCGTACTTGAAGGACTATACACAAGAAAGATACGTATCGGAACGGAGAAGATGGATTGATTATATTCAAAATAAGTATCAGACAAGAAAATATCAAATAGCTTATGAATGAATGAATGTTAAGTATTAGAAGTATTATGTTATCTATAGTGGAGTTAAGGTTTCAGGGGGGGAGTTAGTAGTCTGAGGATAAGTAGGTTAATCTAGTTTATGATTGTTAAATGAAATACCTTGTATCTTGGTCTGGGAAGTCTGGGGTGGAGGGTGGGATGAGGGGAGGGAAAGGGTGGGGGGAATATGGGGGGGAAGAAAATTCTTGTTTTTTTTGTAAAACTTTTCAATAAATAAAAAAAAAACAGCAAGGTGACATCTTAGAATCTCCTAAAATAGGGAAACTCCATTTGGCTCTGGCATTAAAAAAAAAAAAAAAAAAAAAAGAGGGGCGTAGCAGTATACATAAAAGAATGGCTAAAACCGAGACAGATATACACAGATGATGAAGGGAGAACACTATTAACTGAAGTAACAATAAGGCAAAATAGAAGATTATTGGAAGTTATCTATGCACCAAACACTAATTAGAGGGAATATTATCATAAATTGCATGAGAAAATAGTAGAATTAGACCTGGAGAATATTTGTTTATTCGGAGATTTTAACGCAGTAGTAGATCCCAAAAAGATTACACAACTGGTAAAAAAAATAAGAAGAGGAAAACATTGCCAAATACATTCTTCGACATGATGCAAGAACTGAACTTAAAGGACATTTGGAGAGAATTAAATCCACAGAAAAGACAGTACACCTTTTTTTCTAACCCACATAATTCATGGTCCAGGATAGATATGGTGTGGATGGATTTGGAATTGGGTAAAAACATAGTGGAGGTAGAGATAACATCAAATACATGGGCGGCCATAATCTGTTAATAGTGAAATGGAAGGGAAGAGAAAAAAGAGACGGAGGTGGACCATCAGAGGGTGCTAAAAGAAAAAAAGTATTTACAATGGACAGAAAAAGATTTGGATTTCTTTTTGAAAGAAAGCTTAAATGCTTAAAGCTTACATTAGAGGCTTAATGATAGCCTATGTGATGAGAAGGAATAAAGAAAAAAAGAAACAACAAATAGAATTACAGGAAAAACTTGTAGAATTGGAACTTAGGATGCAGGAATCCCCAAATGAAAAAAATAGAGGAGAAAAAGAATTGATTAAGCACAAAATAATTTTGATTTCTCAAGAAGAAATGGCCCCAAAACTTAGATTGATGAGACAAAATTTTTTTGAACATGCCAATAAATCAGGGAGATGGCTGGCCTATAAATTGAAGAAGGAAAAAGAAAATAAGTTAATAACACAACTACAGGATGAAGAGGGGAATACACATTACCAGATGGAAGAGAAAAAGAGTATTGCCCAAAAATTATTTAAAATTCTCTATAGTCAGGAGAAGATAGAGGAAGAAGGTATTAAACAGTATTTAAATGAGAGGAATCTCCCCATATTACTGGATGTAATAAAAGAAATGTTAAATGATAAAATTACTATGACAGAGATGAAGGCAGCAACAATGTCAGCCACCTATAAGGAAAACCTCAATAAAATGTTCTACCATTGGCATTTACCACCAGCCAGATTGGGCAAAATGTTTCCAAACTGTTCACCCGAATGCTGGAAATGTGGTTATAAACAGGGAACCTTCTACCACATGTGGTGAACATGTCCCAAAGCCAGGAAGTATTGGCATAAGATAAGGAAATGGTTGGAAGAAATAACTGAGCAAAAGATTGAATTGAAGCCAGAACTATTTTTATTGGGCATCTTAGATGAGAAAATGGGTAAAAAATTTAAAAACATAATATTACATACTGTATATTAATGGCATCCAGAATCGTCTTTGCGCAGAATTGGAAACAGACTAATATTCCTTCAGAGATATTGATAATAAGAAAAGTATATGAGTGCGCAGAAATGGATAGGTTTTCTATGGAAATGAAAGAGAGAGAAGAATCTGAGTACTACCAAGTTTGGAGTAGATGGTATACCTGGCTTGAGAACAGGAGTAAAATTAATGTATAAGATGTATAATGTATGATATATAATGTATAAGAACTATATAATATTGATGATAATTTGATTATATGTGAGTAGATATTACTATAACTTAAACAATTGTATAATATAGGATAGTGAACCATAGAAATAGAATCTATGTAAATATGAATGTTATGGATGATATTGTTACTGATACAGAAAAGCTGTGATAAGTGAAAATTTGTGTTTTAAATGTTGAAAAAGTATAATAAAAATATTTTTATAAAAAATCTAGAAATGTATTGTATCACAGGTATGGTCCAGGTATTGATGTCTTTTATGATGTTTCCACCATTGAAATTTGTCTTTAGCAATGTTCTCCCGCTTTGGCTATATTCTTTACCAATTTCATTTTTAACTTGTCCATGCTTAATGTTATTCAACTATAAAATAGCCAGATATTTGTAGGCTTCATCCTAATGGTTTAGCCATTCAGCATTTCAACTCCATTATTGTTTGTGATTTTAGCCCAGTTTATGGCCAAATTCAATTGCTACATTTGTGCTAAAAAATTTAATGTATGTCAATGACTGGATTTGGATTTCTGATTTTCCATAAAAGATCAATTCATTATTATCATCATTATTGGTGGTATTGGGTTTCTAAAAAAAGTTAAAACAGGTCATAATCCTACAAATGCTTATCTGGAAATTTTCTTCCCAGGAGAATTGTACTGTCAGTATTTCTTCTTTCCCCAGAGTTTCCTCTTGTGTCTTTCAAAATATTATCAAACGTTCTTTCCCTAGATAAGAAATATTGTAGTCCTGACTTGATAAGGAATCTTGAACATTCAGCAGGACAATTCCCATGAAAGAGTGTAATCTCTAATTCAAAGTCTTTGTCAGTTCACTAAGGGACATGATAAAGCTATGGCTAATATTGTAGATACATCCAACATAAAAAAACTAAAATAAACAAACAGTATAAGGAAAATATCTGACAGCTTGAATGGAATCCAAAACCTCTCCATTTACATTTATGTTGAGATTTTTTGTTAAAGAAAAATCTGAGGCTTTTGAAAGATGCCAGAAGACTGAAGACAGAAATCAGTGCTGCTATCCAAGTAAAATATTTCTCTCTTCTGAAACGAGTAAGGGTAATCCAATGAAAACAAGCTTCTAATTTATAATTCACACACCACTCTTCTATTATTCAGAGCATTTGTTTAGTAATTAGCCACATTTCAGCCAAATTGAATTTATTTGACTCAGTGTTTAATTCAGAATGAAATAAATGGATGTCTGCTCATTTCTTCCACTTTTACAGTGGTCTGTTGTTTGGGCAAAATGATATTGCAAGAATAAAACAAGGCGATTTTATAAGAATGTGTGTGTGTGTGTTTTTTAAAAAACAAGTAGCATTCTTTAGGTAAAATAAGGCACTTCCTAATAACTTTGACTCTGCATTTAGAAAGCAATTTGTGTAGGATAGGCTTGCACAACTTGTTAGCTTCCAAACCATTGGCAACCACATATAGCCAGACAGATGTTTGATAGTCTTTGTGTTCTTGCAATGCTCAATAGATTGCAACAAGTTTATCAAGTCCTTGGTGGGCTGCTATACTTAAATGGTATATTGTTTTCTACTTGGTGGTCAAAAGTTGCACAGCCTGCCTTAGTATATATCTCAAAATAATGGAGGGCTGTCTGGTGCCAATTGCATAACTCTTTAAAAATTGTTTATGTGTACAAAATGAACACTATGAAAAAATTATTAGTGCATTTGTGATTTGTTTGGACTCCGAGAGCATAAAACTTTTTTACAAACCACCAAGCCACCCAACTGATTTCATTTCAAGCTCTTACTGGGTTTGTTTTCCTTTCTTGTGTGGTTGACTTTATGAAATATCCAAGACTTTTTGAAATAATGTTTAAAATAAACCTATGTAAACAATGGGGCCTACATATGGAGTTGGGAACTAGGATTTAAAGTCAGACTTCCTTTGCTTTAGAAATACTTCTAGCCATCAAACAATAATGAGTTTGGTTGGTGCTTTTAAGAAAAGAACTTTAGCAAATACTAGAATCTTACCAAAGAAAGATTAAAAATGAATTACTTGTATGAAGGAAAAAGAGAAGCTTATTGCTGTATTACTCATTGTCATTTGAATCAGATGCTTTTGTTCATACTGCTTTAAATCAATGCCTTTTGGCTATGTTAGACTTCAACTCCCATAATCTCTAGCAGGCAAGGTTAAAGCTGGTCTTTCTACGCAATTAGCCCTGTCTATAGTTTTTTTAAAAATTTTTTCTAGATTTGTTTAATTAGAATTGCAAGAAAGGAAAAGAAAACAAGAAACCCTCAAACCCTGTAATAGTTTGTATTTTCTAAATATGTGTATTTATGTGTATGGTTATG
Organism: Pituophis catenifer annectens; assembly: GCF_029215685.1. Taxonomy (NCBI): domain Eukaryota; kingdom Metazoa; phylum Chordata; class Lepidosauria; order Squamata; family Colubridae; genus Pituophis; species Pituophis catenifer. Next base: position 90,562,636 of record NW_027256883.1, read on the forward strand.
ATTGTGAATTTCCCTTTGAACTGTTTTGGTATAAAAATGTTGGAAGAAAAACATTGAAAAAGAAAAGCAAGGTAGTCATATATTTTAATATATGCTTAAACTTATTGATTGTATTGGTAATAGAGTATGAAAATTCCTCGGATGTAGCAGATGATTTAAAAGACCATGCTAATATAATGCAATGTGATAAATTTGTGTATAGATCTGTGTGATTTTTCCAGAGTTAAGGTCATGAACAGAAAGCAATAAATAAGTAAGTAAGTGAAGTGTGTGTGTGTGTGTGTGTGAATATATTTTGTTCTCTATATTAACATCTTATCCTGCAATTTAACAGAGCTGATTTGTTATTTGTTCAATGTAACAAAGTCTAGCCCTGTCAATTGGAACTATTTCTTCGATAGAATTTAACAGAACTACATAAGCACTGCAGATTAAGTATGGAATTTTAAATCATTTGCCACTGAATTTCATCTAAAGTGGATGTCTCAGTTAAGGATCTAATTAAGTTACAGAATATAGAAAGAACATAAAGGTAACGGTAAAGGTAAAGGTAAAGGTTCCCCTCGTGCATATGTGCTAGTCGTTCCTGACTCTAGGGGGTGGTGGTCATCTCCGTTTCAAAGCCGAAGAGCCAGCGCTGTACAAAGACATCTCCGTGGTCATGTGGCCTGCATAACTAAACACCAAAGGCGCACGGAATGCTGTTACCTTCCCACCAAAGGTGGTCCCTATTTTTCTACTTGCATTTTTACATGCTTTCGAATTGCTAGGTTGGCAGAAGCTGGGACAAGTAACGGGAGCTCACCCCATTACATGGCACTAGGGATTCGAATTACTGAACTGCCGACATTTCTGATCGACAAGCTCAGAGTCTTAGCCATTGAGCCACCGCATCCCTTATAAAGAACATAGAGTTGGCCAAAGATACATATTTTCTTTTTTAAAATAGAACTATGGAGTTCCTCTTGTTCTTAGACAAAAGGCATAGTACCCTAGGCTGGCCCTAGTACAGAAAATCTCAGAATATAATTTACTAACAATTTTATAACCTTTCAAAAAAAAAAGCCATAGACCTCTTTTTAATGTGATTGACTCAGCTGTGTTCTATGCTATTCAGTACTATATTAATAATTTCCTATCCTCTGTTTACTCTCCATTGTACTGTCACGTCCCCAATCCTTTCGTTTAGTGTTTAAATCTAGGCTCACAACATTTGTGGCTGATATATAATCAACACATCTGTATGAAATGGATTTTTATTTTTCGCCTTTGAATCATGATTCCTGACAACTGTCAGAACAAATTCCTGCAGTCTTCTTGGCAATATTTTTGGAAGTGGTTTTTCCTTGCCTTCTTCCTAGAGTTGAGAAAGTGACTCACCCATGGTCAACCAGTTGCCTTTCAAGTAAAGTAGAACTCATAGTCTCCCAGGTTCTAACCTGGTGGTTTTAATCACTACATCAAATATCTCATGCAGTACAGCCATATTTCCGCACTTTGTCTCCTGCAGTGGAGGTGGCATGCTTTACCTCAAGGCTTTATTTTTTACAGTAGATGCTCACCCTCTTGAAATATTGAGGCAAGAATGATCTGTCTCAGATGCTGGGCACCAAAATGGCTCAGAAGTTATTGTGTTAGTAAAAGACTGGCCCAAGGTCACCCAGGTGGCTTTGTATTTTAGCCAAGATTAGAGCTCATGATTTCCCAGTTTAAAACAGTGCCTTCAACCACTATCAATTTATTTTAATTTTTACAAATTAAAATACCTCCTTCCACCTTCTATCTTCCACCTCTTACTTTCCCCACAACAACAGCCACCCTGTGAAGTGAGTTGGCCCAGAAGTTATTGTGTTAGTAAAAACTCCACTGTGCTGTATGAAAATAGAGATTTGCTTTAGTTTGTAATTTTGCTTCAGTGGTGCACATTGCTCAAAGCTTATATGAAGTAAACTACCCTTTGAATTCCAAACACCCTAAAACAGTTTCTACTGAAACCAGATGTATTAATAAACCATCTTTCAATGAATAATTCACAATGCTAAATGTGTATTTTGTTAATCTATGTATAATTCATTTATATTTCTATTCTACTTTTTGTTTAGTGAGGATGTTCAAGGTAACTTAAAAGGCAGCTAAGAATACAAAATGAGGCTAATGTAGCAAATAATATAATAATTAAAACATACAATGCTTAAGCAAATAAATAAGCAGAATAAATAAAAGAACCAACTATCAGGACTGAAAAGATCTTTCCTCAATTAATCATTTAAAGTAGTTGAGAGAGATTGTGTACAGAATTGTAGCATGTAACAATGTTGAGAGTCAGTTTGGTCTAATCTAGTGGTTAAAGTGCTGACCTAGGAACTGGGAGACAGTGACCTGCCTTGAGGACAAAGGTTGGCAGAGTGACTTTGAACCAGTCACTCTCTCTCAACCCAACTCACTTCACAGGGTTGTTGTTGTTGTGGGGAAAGTAGGAGGTGGAAGGAATCTTGAGTTATTTATAAAAATTAAAATAAATTGATAGTGGTTGAAGGCACTGTTTTAAACTGGGAGATGATGAATTCTAATCTTGGCTTAAATAGAAAGCCACCTGGGTGACCTTGAGCCAGTCATTTTCTCTCAAACCCAGAAAGACGGTAATGGAAAAATCATTTCCAAAAATGTTGTCAAGAAGACTTCAGGGATTTATCCATGTAGTTGTCAAAACTCAATTGAAGGCACAAACAGAACAAAATCCATCTATTGATGAAGAGATACAATTCTCTTTGCCATTTAGAGTTTAACAGAAACAGAAAAGAACATTGTTTTATACTGAGTCTGATCATTTATCTAGGCCAAGGGGTCTTTCCTTTCATCTAATCCAGGGGTGTCAAACTCATATTGTCATGGTGGCGTCACGGGACTTTTTTCACAAAAAGTATCATGACTTTTTTACCCTTTGCTAAAATGGGCATGGGCATGGCCAGCGCGTGATGCATCTGGCCCACAGACTGTGGGTTTGACAGCCATGATCTAATCCTTTAACTAATATCTGTCTGTCTGCCTGCTTGCCTGCATCTATCTATCTATCTATCTATCTATCTATCTATCTATCTATCTATCTATCTATCTATCTATCTATCATCTATATATCCCCCTCCTCCTCCTTCTTCATCCCTCTCCTTCTTCATCCCCTTCCTCCTCCTCTTTATGCAGCCACCCATGTAACTGTAAAGTCACTCTAGGTAGCACACAACAACAAAAAATCAAAATATTAAAACAAGCACAATTAAAAAGACATCAATATTATTATTAATAACAAGTCAGTAAAATGATGTTAAAAACAATGCAGCAATCTCATTAGATCAATATTTCCTTGAGATTGTCTGCTGACAGCCATATTTTGAGGGATTTCTGGAAGAATATCAAGGATGGGGCCAATCTTATCTGGAGGGGGGACGAATGATGTTTCACAAGGCATCAATATGCAAATCTTGAAGCTTCTACATGCCAATAAGATACTCTATTACTATACTAACATCCATTATATCTGCAACTGTATTCAATATTCAGTAATACATAGCTTTCTGTAAAACCATCAATTATATAATTTTTGAGCCACTAATGTCTGCAATTAGTATGTGACATTAAATATCTTTCATAAACAACTTTAGTTAATTAATACAGCTTTTGTAGAATCACGATTGTTACTGCAACTGCTAAAATCATCGTCCAGCATGTTCTAGAAAATTCTAGAATTTCTTCCAGACTCACAATAGTTTAAAACTGTAGAAATGGATAAGCAGACTAAGATATTTTGAAGAACAGAAATGATGTTGGTGTGCTGCAGAATGCAGTTGAATGTATTTTATACATTTCAAACATCCTACACTAGAATATGAGGAGTTAAGTAATATTTAAAGTTTGGTAAATAAGATAATTTAAAAGAAAAAAGAAAGGAAGAAGGAGAGAACATATCAATGTAGGATGGATTGGGAGAATTACTACAACCCTTTTATTTTTAAAAAACAATTCCCAGATCATAACGTCCTTTCAGAGTTCAAATGTCAAGTGGCCTTTGGATAGCAATCCTGGTGGCATTGGTGAAAGAGAGACAAAGACAGAGAGTGTCTTTAATGGTGACAAGCCTGGTTAATTCCATGAGATCCATTGCCCTTTGTCTCCTTTTCTCCCCATGGTAGCACCTGCTGACTTATATTGGGGTACATGGTGGGGAGCCAACTAGCGTGGCAGTTGGTCATGCATAGTCTAGGGAAAGTGTTTTCTTCACCCTTGTGTGTAGAGTGCAAAAGGCCCTTCAATTTCCTTTACAAAATTTATTTCCATTTCCCCTGATTGACTAGCTTTCTATTGACTGAAAAGTCATTTTCTTTGCCTAGTCTACTGAGAAGTAAAATAAAATGTTTTCCCAGTGAGTCTAACATATTTTTTTCTTCCTTCACAGCATTAAAAGGGGTGGGGTGGAGTTTGCAGCCTATTATAACAAGGTAAAAATGATATTGTTGTTCTGTTGCACTTCTCTCCACTCCTACTCACCCTCTTGGCCTTCCCTACATGTCAAAATGGAGCAAATGATGCATTAAAAGTTTGAAAGCTGAAATAAAGATTAGGTGTAAAGTGCTATTGATCCCTTTATGTAAGGAAACCAAGACATATTCCACTTGACTGTCAGGTTCCATTTTCAGCAAGTTACCCAGACGGAAGGCTGGAAACTTCTGCAAACAAATCTTTAAAGTGTGGTTGAAAGTATCAAATAGGATTAGGAAAGCTAGCAAAAACAGTAGTTAAAATGGCATTGTGGCCTGATTGAACTATGTTGAGACCTCTTTGCCTGGGCAAATTTAATACTCAAAGTGCTCACACAATGAGTGGTTTAAGTTGACATACGTTGATGTTTAATACATACATTTAAGGGCCCATAATGCCCCTTTTTCAAAATTTGCTCCTGGACAGCAAACAGCTGCAACATCAAGTCTGAATCTGGGATATATCATGAAAGGCAGAAACAAGTTGATTCTCAGTATGGCCACCAAGTACATTATATATTAAAATGGCTGGAAGCTTATCCATCTTAGAACTTTTTAGTATAGATGAACAAAAATCAGACGCAGTAGAGGTGGTACATACTCTACAGTATATGCTTAGAGCTAATTATCACATTTTTGCAAAATGAAAAACTAGGAAAGGAAGCGAGGAAGGGAGGGAGGGAGGGAGACAGGGAGGAAGGAAGGAAGGAAAAAGGAAGTTTTGAAATAACTCTGGAGTCCTCACATTCATACTTGGGATTTACATAAAACATTAGACATAATTTTTCAGGTTTGTTTTTGGTAACTTGATATTTTTGGTATCTTGCTAACAATTTAAGACTTGTAAAACAGTGTGTACTGTGGCTTGAATCTTTTCATTAAACCCCACCCCCACCCCTCAATAATCCATACTTGTGTTTCACCTATCTCTATGCAGACGCAAGAACTTCTCCATCACTTTGAGGAGCTGTTCACCACTTGCATGTCCCTGTAGTCAGTGAACCAACGTGTCATAGAAATGAATGGGATAGAATATGGTATGCCTCCTCAAAAGTGCCCTCTAAGATTATCTTGTTTTTATATATTTCTTTAAATATAATTGTTCTTTATATTTATATTTTTAAGAATAAAGGTGGGTCAAATGCATGGATAGCTAAATATCACGAAAGCTACATGATCATCATTTATACTTCATTACGATCTTACCACAATGCAGCTACTTCCAGCTTTGGGTGGGAAATTTTATATATTCATTTTCTTGCTCAATCAATCTCATTTTACTCATGTTTTATATCTTTCCTGGCTGTATTTTTGTTTCACAACATTTTAATTAACTAGTTGGGATGAAGAAAACATATAACAATGTATTTGATTTCAAAAAGTAATAACAACAAATAATAATGCAACTGCTACCATAATAAACATACTGTTTCAAATGCTATGTTCCGGAACTGCATTTGGACTGACTAGAAGCAAATAATTGAGAGTGTTTTATGTATTAACCTCATCTGAGATTGTCTTATGTATTCTGTTTGAATATATGTTGATTTTATTAATAACTTGAGTTGGATTTGAGTCTTAACTGCATCTCTCCCCCCCCCACTTATCTGTCTATCATCTGATTAATATTCCATTTGGTCAGGCAGATTTCATTATGCTTTAGAAGAGCTATAATATTGGCATTTCATCAGTTCATTTACTTTTACTTCATTCCTCTTCCATTTTTGTCTGCATATTCAAATATATATACTGTATATACAGAAAATTAGTGTTGGTATCTGTTTATATTTTTAATAACTTTGTTCCCAGCATCTTTCTCTCTATACAAACTTTCTGTAGAGTTTCATCCTTTGTAAATTATCTCTCTCTAATATAATGTTTTCTTTATCCTTATTTTTCCTATTTGAACCAATTTGAATAGGTTATCATTATTATTACTTTATTATTGTGATTTTTTCCAAAACTTTCATTCCAAACCTTTCATCCCTTTCTCAGCAAGGTCTGTTTGAGCAGTTGGATTACATCAAGACTTTGTTGTAGAAATTCATAGAACCATAAGGCTGGAAGAGTTGTTCTATAAGTTACTGTCTAGTTTTATACTTCTACTAAGCTCTTGAAATTTGTAATAGCACTTTATAATTACTTCTGTTATCCAACAAAAATAGCTTTTCATCACCAGTACCACTTTTTCCTAGAAAATCCAGTTCTAAACCATGCAGAAAATTCATTAGGCCACAGGGAAAACTGATAACAATGGATACAAATTAGTAATCAATCAAATCAATTAGACATAAATTAGTAGCAAATAGTATACTAGGGTCGAGTGAGCCCTGAAGATATGAATTCTTAAAAGAAATCAGACAAAAACTCAGTGGTTGTTAATGCCACTGAATTAGAATTTAGCAGTGACCTATGAAAATTAATAAAGTAATGCTTGATAATTTTAGCTAAAACAGGCATAATAATATTTCTGAACAAATGCTCATTTCGTCAGTTGCTGAAATAATTTTAATTAACTAGTCTGTGGGCCCAAAAGCATACTTAGGAGTATATTCTGTAGAAGTAGGTGTTACTTCTGAATAAACAATGGTAGATTAATTAAAGTCAGGATTTCTATCTTGCTTATAATCTACTAAGTCATGTGGAAACTGATCACTCCATCCATATCTATTAAGATAACCAAATGGCATCATTAGAAGTGAATTATGTAAAAAAGAAAGGACTTTATCTGAAATGGTTTCTAGGAATGTGCTAAAGAAATCCTTCAGCATCTGCATGATCAGAATTAAGAGCAGAAGCAAAAAACAACAACAACAAAAAACAAAACAAAACCAGAAGCTTGGTATCTTTTGTGTATATTTTAATCTGTCCTCTCTGCATTATCTACTCTACAGTGTAAGTATCCCGCTAAAATTCCCAGAGTTTCCATAGTGGCCATGGTGATACAGAAGTGCAGAATCCATGCCTGACCTTCAGGGATTCTAGAAAAATGGCTGGCTAGTTATTAAACAAACAAAATAACAGTAACTGCATAGTAATTTTATTTGCATGATTTACATCAGGGACCCCCAACCCCTGGGCCATGGACCAGTACTGGGCTTTGGCCTATTTGGAACTGGGCCACAGAGCTGGAGGTGAACGAAGGGCAAGTAAGCAAAACTGAAACCATTTCCCCACCCCACAATGCCCGGTCCATGGAAAAATTGTTTTCCATGAAACCAGTCTCTGGTGCAAAAAAAGATTGGGGACCACTGATTTACATTCCAATCTATTTTGTTTTGATCTTAGGCCCTATTTACATGGGTTGGGAAGAGTCAAACATAATGTATTCTACCACTTTATGATTGGGGATCTGTGTAATTGTGTTTGTAAAGCAGCCCTGAGTGTATATGCTAAATCAGAAAAGAATTATGTACACCCATTCTGAATTGTTTTTCCAAAGTGGGGGAATGGTCCTCTGCCAGTTGTTAAACCATTAGTGGCCTGATAGATTAAAAGGCACTGGTAGATCTCTACAAGACTTGCAAGCATAGTATACCTCATCTATAAACAGAAAAAAAAGCTGTTCATTGATTGTGAGTAGTGATCTTTGTGTACCTCTGTTAACTGGCTTTGGTATAGATTTGTATGTTAAAATTACTTATCTATGGTCACACAGGTGTAGATTTTATGTTCCTGCTGATCAGCAGCCTCTCCCCAGACAGTTATTAGCCTGCTCTTGGCTCTGACAGATGGACATTTTGATTTTAGAAATGATTAAATAAATCCCAGCAGTCTAAAATCTGGGTGCCCTGATGTTTATATAGAAATAAATGTTCTGTTTTCTATGCAAAATGCCACCTCACATTTGCTTTCTCCTAATTAATTATATTGTTGTCAATGATTGCCTATTAAGGACCTTTTTATTTTTAATGGGACTGTTGATTCATTTCTGTTTGGTTTGGCTGTGTTTTGACTTGGTTGGCCATATGCATTTCTTAAATAAATACATAAAATTTCCTACACAGAAAAATAAAGCCTAGCTATTGCGGTTAGAAGAGATGTGGTGGCTCAGTGGCTTAAAGATGCTGAATTTGTTGGCTGGAGAAAGTTGGCTTTCTGGATTCCAGCACTTTGAGCCACATGATGGAGTGAGCTGTTGTCACTCGCCTCAGTTTCTGCCAACCTAGCAATTTTAAAACATGCAAACGCAAGTAGATAAATAGGTACCACTTCAGTGTGACTAATGGTGGAAGCAAGAAACCAAGTGGCACCGGACTGGCCTGAATAGAAGGCGAAAACTCGCCGAGAAAAAAGAAGATACTGACACTCCCACAGAATGCTGTTAGCTGCTTTATACACAAATTTAGTTTGCTCCTTGTGGTACAAGGATAGCTCAAGAGCATGAAGTAAACAGAGCAGCAATCTTGGGCAGCCAAACTACTACTCTCCTGGCTTTCATGTCCTAATGCTAAATAAATAAAATAAATAATTGTGGTTAGATCCAAATCTGCCTTTTCTTCCTGACATAGGAGAGAGTTTGTCTTTGGTAGGGACTTTATGAAATGGGGGGCATGGAACAGAGAAGAAAGGTTCCCATGGATCTTTTCTGAATGCCAGTCATCGTCTCACATTCATTCCACCAGTCATGATGGCTGGCATTCTGCCAGTTTATTAATAAAAATCTGGGGCAGTATAATGGTCCACCCTGGGTACACATCAAAATGGAATTTATCTGTACACAGTGTTTTTCTTAAATTACCTTTGATTGCAGACTTAAACTGGCGTTCTTTGAGTGAAGAAACATATGCTAAAAAAGAATTTGTCATGCAGGACATCCATAATTAAAAGGGAGCTTCAATGAAAAGCATTTCACAATACCTCCATTAAGCTTTGCCATATTCCAAAAGAACATGAGCTATGGTGTAAGAAAGTCAGCTGAAAGCAGAGGAGAGCTTTATGGAATGCACATATTACTAATGCATGACAATGTGCTCAGGCCAAGTACAGCAGAAGACATAATTGGCGCTTTTAATCATTGTGCAAATTTTATTACCAGTGAAATCCCTAGTACACAAATAATAATAATAATAATAATAATAATAATAATAATAATAATAATAATAATAATAATAATAATAATAATAATAATTTTATTTCTATACCACCCTTCTCCCGAAGGACTCAGGGCGGTGTACAGCCTATTTAAAAACACAGAAACAAAACAACAATTAAAATTTAAAATCATTAAATAATTAGGCTCCAATTAAAATCCCAGAAATTTAAAATACCCCAATTTAAAACGTTATGTTAATAGCCCGGCCTGGCGGAACAACAGGGTCTTCAGAGCGCAGCGAAACACCCGGAGGTCGGAGATCTTACGTATTTCCGGGGGCAGTTCATTCCACAGGGCTGGAGCTCCCACAGAGAAGGCCCTCCCCCTGGGTGTCGCCAGCCGACATAACTTGGCCGATGGCACCCTGAGGAGACCCTCTCTGTGGGAGCGGAAAAGGACAGATGATCTTTACTGGTACAGCAATAGTTTTTATTCTGGAGAATGTGATGACCTCGGTCATCTGATGATCACTGATCCTGGCAGGAGGATGATCTCCTGGTGAAGAGGAAGCTAGGGTTACTCCTTTGATGACCACACTGATCAGGACATTTAAACCTCACCGGCTAGGGTCACTGCAAGGTTAAAGCCATGGATAAACTGTTCCGAACATACTTCGCTTACAGGCATTAAAGCATCAACTCTCAAGCTGCATTTTATGAACAGAATAGTGTAGTAGAAGGTGAAATATTTCTTACACTATGCCCCCTGAACCCTAGTAAGTTCTACATGGTGTTTCTTTAACAGCAAAACTTTGACCAAAATAAAGCCTTGCATTAAAATTATTAATTTTTAAATCATTAAATCAAACCTTTCCCACATGGAAAGCTTGTTGTTTTTCCCAAATCCATAGGAACCATAATATGAATAGTCGATTAAACTGGGGCGAGCCCAAATGTGTCAGAACCACCAATTTACCTGTATAGCACGAGAGGTTTGATATGTATCTCTTCTTAAAGATCTACTGAGATTCAAAAACTTTCAAAAAGAATCTTTCTGTTAGGATTAGGAATTTTTCTGTTGAATTAATCATGGGAAATATATTTAAACTTCAGTTTTCAGTTATGGTTTTTCCAGTTGCAATGTATGGCTGTGAAAGTTGGACCATAAGGAAGGCTGAGCGCCAAAGAATTGAGGCCTTTGAACTATGGTGCGGGAGAAGAGTCCTGCGAGTCCTTTGGACAGCAAGGCGATCAATCCTGTCAGTCCTAGAGAAGATCAACCCTGACTGCTCTTTAAAAGGCCAGATCCTGAAGATGAAACTCAAATACTTTGGTCACCTAATGAGAAGGAAGGACTCACTGGAGAAGAGCCTAATGCTGGGAACGATTGAGGGCAAAAGAAGAAAGGGACAACAGAGAATGAGGTGGCTGAATGGAGTCACTGAAGCAGTCGGTGTGAGATTAAATGGACTCCAGGGGATGGTAGAGGGCAGGAAAGCCTGGAGGAATGTTGTCCATGGGGTTGCGATGGGTTGGACATGACTTCACAACAACAACAACAACAAAAACAAACTTCAGTTGTTGGTTTCTCTCAATAGGACATCCACTTTTTATTCTGGTTTTTTTGCAAACTACAAATACTTGTTTTAATAATCCTCTTCAGCTTTCTGTAGAAATAAACTGTGGGTTCATTCATCTAAAACATTTTCTAATAAAATGTAAACTGGGAGTTTCAGAGGGATTAGTCCATCCAGAAATGTTTCAATTGAATTCAGCATTTTTAGACCATCCAAATTCCTCTTGCAGTACATCAAGTGTTTTAAAGAAATCTTTAACAATAAACTATTCTAAAGTATTAATATCTTTTTCTATTCAAATCCTTAAAAGGTATGTGAGGTTTAGATTGTTAATCCCAAATTATCATTTTTTAAAAAAAAAAGAATGTTTGCAAGGATCAAATTTAAACCTCTGCCCCAAATCTACCAAATATATTTTGTAGCTTTTCATGTTGGGAAAACATTTTGACTAAAAGAAGAATCAAAACTATGCTGAACTCTCAGATAGCTGTCTAATTGCACTTAAAATGATCTTTGGCATAAATCACTTTGATTCCACAAAAAAACTCAAGTTCAAGATTTTTTTGAGCATTTTGTTGCAGGATTTTTTCTTTGTTTTTCTCCTTTTCTTTTTGCATATTATAGCAGAGCAGAAATATTAGTCTTGACCATTTTAAAATTTAGTTTCCTCTTATTTTGGCTTATTTTGGTTTTTTGGGGCATTTTTTGTTTTTAATTTGTTTTTAATTTTTAATTTTAATATTTACAATGGATGTTTTATAGTTACCTATTTACATTATATAAAGTATTAGGAAATGGTCTGGATTGTGACAAGATATATATAGTTTTATCTCAGGAAGTTTATGTGATTTTTTTATTATTATTAAATCTGTACTCTGCCTAACACTTGACAACTCTGCCTTTTATGTTTTCAAATATATTGAAGAAAACTTTTGCTATTGACATTCAGTTAATCTAATTAATTGTAGTTTTCTATTTAGATAATAGTCTTACAGTTTTAAAATAATTTTAATTTCTTGTCTATTACATATTATTGCATAGTGCAAAAAGCAAAGTGTTTAATTCTGAGCAAAGATTCAAATACATAGTCACATAACGAAAATATATTACAGCTCTTCCAATGTTATTTTTTAAAAGGCGATAATTAGCAATTCATAATCAATAGGATATGATTCAGGACGAAAGGTAAAAATTAATTAACTTTTCTCCTTTTTGTTATGAGTGGAAGAATATTAAATTCAGTCCAAATAACTATGTGGGAAAGATTATTAGCAGATGTACCTGATGACATCTCAGCAGACTTCAAGGTCACAGCTGAGAAGACACTCTTGCTTCTCCCTTGTGAACAGAATTGTATTGATTGTCCATTTACAACTTATCTTCTTCTTTTTTTTTAAAGTACTGAAGATCTTTAAGGACACTCAGAGCAAGAACCTACCTTCGATAGAAAACCAAGCACAAGCTTCTTGGCTATCAGGCTTAAATGAATCATATGGAAATAGTCCAAAATCACTATGTTCCTGGCAGATGGAGCAAAGACATTTTAACTTTAAGGCAGTTAAGAACATTTGCAGATTTTTTTTTTTCAGAAATGACTTTTTCCAGATTTGTCTTTCAGATTACATAAGGCAAAACCTGTGCCATTCCTTGAAATGCAGATTGCATCATCAGAACCCTGATATTTTGTTCTTGTTCTGAAGCCATCACACTTGTTGATGGCTTCAGCAGCCATTGGTCTAATACATCCATGTTGACAAATACTCTGATAACTTCACTTGAGTACAATGCAGAAAATTCAAGTTGGTATGCCTTTAGGATCTAGGATAGCTACAAACACCTAGCTAGTCACCACCTTAAGCTAGAAGGGTATAAAAAGTTCAAGATCAAGTTGAAAAGGTCCTTGTATGGCTAAAATATAATCTTACAGAGAATTTTGTGGGGGAAACATTGATAGTATGCACCCTTAGGTTCTAACTTGACTTTGTCATGGTTCTATCATCTTAACAATGCCACAGGTAAGGCTCTCTTTTCTAGCTAATGACAAAAACTATCCCAAGTAAAAATTTCTGCTTAAAATGTGTTATTTTGTACGTATGACTAGTTTTAAAGAATAAAGCCAACATTAGTCAGAAAAAGCAAGGAGGAGCACAGTGATATCTCCTGATAATGGTTCTTTTACTGGATGTTAATCTTCTGTGAAAATAAAGGGTGTGAAAATCCATAAAAGCATTCATGAAGTTTCCTAGGTAGATATGAAAAAAAAAGCTCTCACTTTTCAGAGATAACCTTGAACTTATAAAACCACAGTGAGGGGTAGGAAAAAAAGCACAACTGTTGTCTGCATTAAGAAGAAAGGACTACATGCATTTAGAAGTTACAGTTTGACCTCCTATAGAAGAAATTAAGCATTCCCACCATGTTCTAGATGGGCCTTTAAGCCAGAAGAGTACTGTCAAGACTTCATTATATAACTAACCCCTTCTCTATTTGGGCACGTTTTTTGCTATGTAGTCACATTTGTGACAAATGGCAAAAATAAAGAAAGAAAGAAAATCAGTGTTCGGTCTACACTGCCAGTTCTTGGCAGTGAGTACTGTAATAGATGGGCTTGCTTTTTCAATCATTTTTTTGTCTCTACTTGTTTTTATTTTAGGGAACCAATATGCAAAATAGGACAATCTACTTAACTATACCCATAAGGTGTAATCCTATGTAAGACACATCCTTTTCAGGACTAAATCTAATTCATCTTGACTGGGTCCACTGACTGAGTCAATTCACTCTTTTTTTTAGTTTTCCCCCCAATGCCATTACCCCAGTGATCAAATGAAGTATATAGTGAGAATAGAGCCATACTGAAAATACTGCCCTTGTCCATTTCAACAATCTTGGAGCTGGATTAATACGGCCCAACAAGGAGCTACATTATGGATCCTAGAAGAATAAGGCTGATTATGATTCAGAAGAGAATTCACCTTATCTATATTTTCAAGATTTTTCTGTAGATGGATTGGGATCATCATTGGAATCCATGTCCACAAAGAATATGGTATATCCACTGAAATGGTATAGGGTTTCCTGCCTAAGCAGGGGGTTGGACTAGAAGACCTCCAAGGTCCTTCCAACTCTGTTATTCTATAATTCTGAAATGAAATAGTGTGGATTGGTGGTCTGAATATGTACATGTCAAAAATTGGCCAGAAATAGTCCATTTTACTCCATCCCATACCGAAGAAAGCGCTTTATGGAGCTTTCAAGCAGCATTAAATAAACAATAAATATTGCTAAAAATAACATTTTGTACAGCAGTTGCAAGAGGTTTAAAAGATTTCCCTTTCGGTGAGGACCTCCAGCAGATAATCAATCTTTCTTTTTCTTTCCTTGTAAAAGCCACACAAATGCCTGCTTTGCATGTGAAATCGCTGAAAGGCATACCTCCTGCATCAACAATTTTAAAACAAGGATTTTTTTTCCCACAGATGGCAACTCAATTAATTGGAAAGATTGAAATCTGATTGCATATTTAATGCTAGCAAGAACCTGCTTGTTTAATCTGACATGAAACAGGATCTCCAGGGTCTTTTTTTTTTTCCTTTTGGTAAAATCAAAGGTGAGGAAAGAATGATTAATTTTAATAAGCAAAAACTAATTTGTTGAACACAAGGAATATTTTGCACAGAAGGTGAAATAATGCCATGTGAAATTCTTAAAACTTGGTCAGGCAACATACAAACATAGCTTTCACTTTCTTATTCATAACTAAGGGGATGTTTGCCTTTCAATGAATTGCTATACATGCATGTCATCACTTAACGTTCATCTCAGCTGAACATATCCATTTTTTCATTGTAAATTATTGTGTTTGAATCCTTAGATATATGAGTAATATGGTATCATAGAAGACAAATCTCCAAATCGTAAAAAACCAAACTACTTTAGTCTACAAGTTAAGGGACACACTTCTTGAATGCTTCTGCGGTATAAAGTATCTTCAGAATTACAAGTATCCATTAAAAAAAAGGGAAATGCCAGCATGTAATGAAGGAAGAAAAGGGTGACTAAGTTCCCCTTGTTAGGTTTTCAGGGTTTTTTTTAAATGATACAAATATATATATAAAAGCAAAATACCACTCACGCATCATCACAAAATCTCCAGAACCGTAAAGCCTACAAACTTGAAATTTGCCATGTATGTTCTTCTTGGCTTCTAGGTGCTCACTACGAAAGGATTTTTCGAAATGACCATCACAGCATTAGTGTTTCCTATATCATTATTGACACACTCTGATGCTAAGGAGTTCTACTCCCCCTCCCCACCTGAAAAGAAATCTGTTCCAAATGCAAAACACAAGCAGAGGAGAGGAGTTTCAGTTTCAGTTTTACTTTCACAGCAGCAAGCAGCTTTACTACAGAACAGTTGAGCTAAGCCACGGCTAGGCTCATTCTCGTCTCCTTCTTGCTCATATAGCAAATACTGTTTTACTTTCCAAACAGCCCTCTGATGCTAAGGAGTTCTACTCCCCCTCCCACTTGAAAAGAAATCTGTTTCAAATGCAAAACCCAAGCAGAAGATAGGCGTTTCAGTTTCAGTTTTACTTTCACAGCAGCAAGCAGGGGATAGGATAGGGGAGGCTTCTGTGGGGCAAGGCTAAGGGAGAGAAGGGGGATAGGATAGGGGAGGCTTCTGTGGGGCAAGGCTGAGGGAGAGAAGGGGAGATGAGAGGCTGATTGTAACTACTCATTAATTTTCAAGCTGTAAGTATCAATTTATCAAGCCTAATCACATAGTTTCATAGCGGAGCACGGGTATTCAGCTTATTAAATATATAGCTTATATATACAGTATTATATAATTCAGCATATTCAGCTTATTAAATATTATATATATGTATACACACACACACACACACGTGTGTGTGTACGTGTGTGTGTGTGTGTGTGTGTGTGTGTGTGTATGTGTGTGTGCATGAATGAAAGGGAAAGAAATTGTTCTAACTGGGGCTGTATCCATAACCATATCAGTCCCACAGGCCATACTTTGAGGATCCCTGGTATAGAGTATGGAGGGATAGATGATAGCTAACTAGAGATATAGATAGGATAGATGATAGATAACTAGATAGACAGTTAGATAATTACATAGTGAGAAAGATGATAGATAGATAGATAGATAGATAGATAGATAGATAGATAGATGATAGATACCCATGTTTCCCCGAAAATAAGACCCTGTCTTATATTTTTTTGAACCCCAAAATAAGTGCTTGGCCTTATTTTCAGGGATGTCTTATTATTTTGGGGCCTGTAGAGCAAGGCGGAGCTCATCTTGCCATCTTACTTGATTTCCAACTCTGTCTCCCTAACCCTAACCAGAGGAAATGGTGAGGACTGGCTGAGCATGTGCTTAAATATTTTTGGGAAGGGCTGATTTTTGGGGAGGGCTTTTTTTTGGGGGGGGGCTTATTTTACGCATGCGTTCAAAAGCTTGATTGGACTTATTATCAGGAGGTGTCTTATTTTAGGGGAAACAGGATAGATAGATAAATAGATAGATAGATAGATAGATAGATAGATAGATAGATAGATAGATAGATAAGAGATAAACAAAAATATGGAAGAATGGAATAAATACTTTTTATTTAAAAAATAAAATGGCATTTGAGAAACTGAAATAATTTAGGCAAAATGCCAGCTTTCGATACTGGCTTTGTAGACAAGATGTCTCTGGGCAGTAAACAGATCCCATGGACGTAGTAGGAAAATAAAAAAAATGTTGATTTTGCAGCTGGATGCTTTGTTTGGAAATATTCCCATTCACTGAGGGAAAGAAAAAGACAAAAGTAAGAAAAGTTGGTCGACAGTTTTTGGTAGGAGATAAACTACTGGGAGGAGATTGAAGAGCTTCACCAATTTGCATTCTGGTAAATGTTTTGCTTCTTTGTGGCATGACTAGCCACATTCACCATGACAATTGTTTTGTAAAAGTACAAGTTCCTATGGCAGCTATTTTGTGAAAGCAGCTACAATATACACAGAACAAAATATATCTCACCGATTGCAGAAATTCTCCTCTTATTCTGGGGCGTTAATTCACTATCTGTCCCAAAATTTATGCAGATTAATACTGCTAATATGCTAGCATATTAAAGTTACAAGAAGCAAAAAGTGCCTGAGAATGACTTGATGGTGCAACCACATTAACTTAATTGGAGGCTGCACTGATCATTATGCCAAAATCCTTGTTCCCTTGGAAGTAATTTTGCAATACCTTCACCAAATTTTCCTTCTGAAATATCAAAGGCATAAAGCAGAGGTGCCTTAGTAATTTGGGGGGCTGTGTAAAAATACAACAGTGAAAATAAAGTGTCAGAAAGATTATGATGGATTGTTTCATTAAAGTTATAGCCCAAATCTTGCTTTTTGTTTTAGCCCAATGTGAAACAAATAGGCTTCCTATGCACTGTGTTTCAGCTTTCTTTCACACGTATTATAAAATACAAGGCAACATTCCAGATGGTTTCCTTTTTGTTGTTATTGTCAGTCACTTTGGTGACTAGCCTTTTCTAGCATTTTTTTACTTCTCTAAAGAATATCCTGAGCTCATCTTCTCTCCTCTGCCTGATATGTGTCACAATAAGACTTTTTAAAATGTGCCTGTAAAAAAAAAGGTTGCCAACTTTAGATTGTATGAATTATTATTATTGTTAAAACTTTCAATAACAATTATAATGATCATTTTATAAAAAGTTATATAAAACATTTATTTTAATAAAGTATTTATTTATAAATATTTTTATTTTATATAAAAACATACATAAAAGGAAACCTGAGTAATTTGCAGCTAATGTTAGATGTTATGATACAATAAAGAGTAGTCCATGAATTATTGTCTCCCTAAATGACTTTCTTCTTTCTTTAATCTATCCTGTCTAATGATCTAAACTATGTTTTTTTTTTTTTTTATGTAAAAAGCTCATAAGGGGTTTCCAGCACCAACACATGTTGATATCATCTTTTTGCTAATGAAACAATTCAATTTAGCCATTTCAATAAATTCTGTCATTTTTACCAATCATTCCTCTGCTGTAAGTATTGCCAACTCTTTCCTGTTTATCCATTCAGTGCCAGGAGGAAATGTTCTTGTTTCAATTGAATATTAATATTTAAAGTCTTCAGAATCACTGTATGCATTTGAGCCTAAATTTCTAAATTTCTTGTGGTAGACATGTAAAAAAGCTAGAAAAATTGGAGTTCAAATGCATACAGTGATTCAGAAGATTTTAAAATTATCATTCAATCAAATTATTCAGGTTTTCAACTAACAACATACTATCTGCCTACAAAGCACTGTGCACATTCATGTACCCAACTAACACAAGCATTCTTTATATATTTGTACAAAAGCATTTTAAACAACTAAAGGAGCATCACAAATCCTTTTCTTACTCTCTACTGTTCATGAAACTATCAGTAAACATTTGATTTATTTTCAACTTTGCTTTACTTTCATCATATCTCTTTCTCTTATTGTGTTTAGCTAACATTCTTCAACTACATACCAATATAAACATTTTATGAGCAAAGCTTATTCACTTTATCATATTCTTCATCCAAGTCACCAGAGATACACGCATATCTGCTGCAGAGCAAAAAATTAGATTGTATCATCCCTACCATTGCACTGTTCAAAATTTGCTTATTGTCATCTCTCATTCTTTTTAAAATTAAAATTCTGTGAAAATGTGGTGGACAACAGTAATGCAGCAGGTTCTCAGGAAGGAAGGAGCACATCACAAGGAGGGAGAGCCAGACAAGAGATAGTACAGTCCAGAACTGGATCATGGGAAGAGGAAGAGATTGAGAATAGCCACTGTCTAGAATCTCCCAAGTTATATCCATTAGGTTAAGTTAGTCTAAGTTTAGACTGGCAAGATTCTGTCTGTATGGTATATGCAAATAAAAAAACAACTTTGGTTTGATTGTTTTACATTGTTCTTGGGAAAAGTCTGAACCTTCCTCCAAATACAAAATAATTTTCTTGTAAATATTGCATTCATTTATAAAACAAACCACATAGACATGCCATAAACAACCAATAGCTATATTTTAATGTTTTTCTAATTACACCATTTATACTTGCAGTCATACATTTTTTTAAAAAATACAATGGTGGATCTTTGGTGCTTTTGAGCTGGATTTCTTGCAGATGTTTCATTACCCAAACTAGGTAACTTCATCAGTACTAGTCTGATGATGTTACCTAGTTTGGGTAAGAAAACATCTGCAAGAAAACAACCAAACTCAGAGTGCACCAGGACCCTTCATTCTAGCATTTTTCTTGGATGTTAATATTTATAGAATTCATTTCAATTCCATTTCACTATCATCCCTCTATAGATCTCTAAAATTCTAGAATTCCGTCAATTCAATTTCATTTAAATCAATTTATTACTTTTATTAATTCCATTCTCTCTGCTGGAAATTCCTTGTCTTCACTTCCAAATTTTTTAAATTTCTAATAAAATAATGCTGTATTTTCTATGCCTATTTTAATCTTAACCATCTCATTCATTCATTCATTCGTTCATTCGTTCATTCATTCATTCATTCATTCATTCATTCATTCATTCATTTATAAAATGTATATTGCCACCTACTTGCACATGGCGACTCAAGGTGGCTTATAATGACATAAAAACATCATATAAAAGAAATAAAAAGAATAAAAATAAAAAAACAATAAAATAATAACTCCCCACCCTCCTCATCCTGATGACAACACACATTCATATTAGCCATTTAATGGGTTCCATTTGGCTCTGGGATTCTTTGTTATTTTCTTTTTTCTTTTTCTTTTTTGCACATTATACAGTTTTCTTTTTTCAATAATAATTTTATTAAAGATTAAAATTGACAATAAAAACAAATACAAACTAAAAAGAAGAAAAAGAAGAAGAAAATGTGCAAAAAAGAAAAATGATGTCTTCCCCCTTTATCACAAGTATAAACAATTTTGGTAACTTATTACCTTCCCTTAAAATATATCAAATGATCTTTTCTTCCTATATGCCATCTCTTATTTATAAACAAATCCATAAAACCTTGCATTTCAATCCTGATTCCAGTAAAAGACAGGATAACAAAATATCTACTTTAACCATGATCAAATAAACCAACTTTATTTTTTTTATTGAAAAAGTTTTTCAAATACAAATTTTTCCCCCTTCCCCCCCCCAACCCCCCTCCCCCTCCCCTCCCCCTGTGGCTTCTCCAAAATAAAACCCAAATTCATAATAGATTATATAATACTTTACCATCCCTTTGCTCCACCCCCCATACGCTGACCCTTTCTTTCTACTATACATTTCAAAATAACAGTCAACTGTAACATTATATAATAACTCCTAATTTAGCATAATAATATTATTATATCCCCCAGTTTAACAATTTCTACTCATAATCTACTCTTTTCCTCCTCCCCCATACATATATCTCTTAATTCAAATCTTTTACATATATTAATATAACATTTCAAAGCAACCTTCAGCTATAAGACTATATAATAAATCCTAATTTAATATTTATTCAACTCATAGTCTGCCCATTTCCTCCACCCCCATACATGTATCTCTTAACTCAAATCTTTTACATATATTCATATCTAAACATAATATCCCCTTTTCTTAAACTAAACAATCAATGAGCTAACCTGTCTCCACCCACTTTCCTACAGGACTACCATGCATAATATTTTTAATATCTTTATTCTTCTGCCCACACCACTAAGAGATATTCCCTTATATAAATAAAATCCTCAAATGACTTTAAGCTTGTAATCCATATGATATCTTCTGTAATATCTTTCAGCTAGATTGTTAATTCCATTACCCATGTTAGGGTAACATCACATCCTAATTCCAACAGTATGTTCGGTATCTTCAGTAACCATCTGCCCCCATCAATAGTAAATATTTTCATATATAAAAAAACCACCCGAGTGACTTTATATTTATATTCCATATAGTGTCTATTGTAATGTTTTTCATCTAAATTATTAATTCCAATCATCGTAATAGGGTAACAACCAGATCTTCTGCGTGCCCCAATCCCATAACTCTCTTGCCTTGTAGCTCAGCATAAACGTAATACATTTATCAAAGAATCCAAAGTAGATAGTTCCAATCCACTCAGTTTAAGGCCATTTTCACATCCCAAAAGTACAGCACTGCAGAGGTCTGTCACTCTCCTCAAGATAATATAAACCAATACTTTGCCTCAGCTATATTTTCATGTATTCAATCATCTCTTAGATAACTGGCATTGCACTGTTGTTTAGTCTAAAAGTTTTTATTTTTATGGGACCTGCTTCTTCTTTTCTTGACTTTTTGTGGCTTAAATCTCCATTCTGGTTTCCTTTCTATGAGTTGTATATCAACTGATTGATTTCCATACTGGTCTGTAACTTGATAAGTCATCACATTAGAATCCAAAGCCGCCTCTCTTGTATTTATAAATAGTCCAGCTGAGACCTCTGAAGGAGAATCCAGAAGCGGCTCGTCTACAAAGACCTCTGTAACTTGTTGTTTTTCCATTACCTCCACTTCCATCTGCTTATCATGAATTTCTATCTCTTGTTGATTTTGCTTTTCTTTATTCCACTCATGTATTACACATGGAGATGTTGAACCCATTTTGAGAACCTTATAGTAAAATTCTTCCGCTTTTTCAACAGTATTTAGTTGATATCTTTCTCCTTGATATCTCAATATTATACCAACTGGAGCATCCCACCTGAATGAGATATTTTGTTTTTTTAGCTCAGTAACCAAAAATCCAAATTTCTTTCTATCTTTTAACATCTTGGGCGGCAACTCTTTATATATCCAAATTTTTCTTCCATTCAGTTCTAGAGTAGAATTAAAGGATTTTTGCACAACATCATTTCTTATTCCTTTATCTGTGAAGTAAATCACCACATATCTAGGCAATTGCCTTTGCTTTGCAATCCAAGAATTTACTCTATAGGCCTTGTCAATCTTACAAGATACCTCTTCAGGATGAACCTTTAAAATCTCAGCCAGAACTGCAGCAGATATTTTTCTTAAATCAACTCTATTATCTTCCTGTAATCCTCTCATTCTAACCGCAAATTCCGTGAGCCTGTATTGCATCATTATAACTTCTTTTTCAATCCCTTGTTTTATATTATTTGCATTGTGAGTCTCGTGATCAGCTTCCTTTTTAAACTTTACTTCTGAACTATTATCTTGAGTATTTATCAAATCATTTTCAATTCTTTGTATTTTATTATCCAAATTATGAATCTTATCATCAACTTTCTCCATTTTAGACTCTAATAACTTGATATCTGTATCCATCTTTATAACTATTTCTGAAAAAGCATTGACCACTGTTACAATCTTTCGTTGCAAATTATCATACTTTAGTTGTATCAGTTCTTTAATTTCCTGCCTAAATTTTTCAAGATTCTGGTTCACAATCTCGTCATGTCTTGCCATTTCCTCCAAAACAAATTCTTTTAGGTTAAAACCATTCTTCTGAGTCTGCAAGTTCGAAACTTGTTCACATAGTTTGTAAATGGGGGAAACCCCCCCCCCCCGCTGCTTGTTTGTCTGGCTTTGTTAGTTTAGACACCATCCTGCCACACAGACAAACTCTTTTTAAAGAAAAGGACTTCTCTCCAGACAATATCAATATCAAATCTCCAAGAAGAGAGAAACATAAAGTAGAAATTTTTCTTTTCAATTCTAGCCAGCGCTATTATTTCTGCTACTTTGTAGCTTGTTAAACTATTCAGGCAGAAGGACTTTCACTTTCAGCTTTCTTCTTCTCAAGCCTCAGCTAGTCGCCATTTTAAACTTTTTTTCCTTCGCTTTTAAAATCGCTTATAAAATTATTAGAAATACTTGCGATTTAGGGTCCAGAGTCCAGATCTCATCCTCTTTGTTTAAACAATCTGTTAGTTCTCAGTAAATGGCTTGGTCCTGTCGTCTAGCTCTGCAAAAAGCAGAGTTCTCCTGAAGCCCTGAGCAGCAGCGAGGAAAAGAGGGAGCCTCATCCTGCTTCGTCCCCAAGAGTAAAACAAAAACTCTGGGGACTTCGCAGAGGGCTCTACCTGCCCTCACCTGCTCTGTCTCACATTTCCTTAAGGAAATGGAGTTTTTCGAGCCGCCTTTCAGATGTAAAGGCGGCTCTTTACGAGCGACGGGGCTGGCGGTCTCAAAGGACCGTCTGACGGCGATGGAAGCCAAACCCGGAAGCCAAATAAACCAACTTTAGATTAGTTACTGGTACAATATTTTTAGATTAAAATCTTTATTTTTAAATCCACTTTCAAATCTGATTCAATTTTGTCAGGTAACACTTGTTTCTCTTCCATAGCAGCTTTGAAACACAATTTATCTATTCAGGCTGACACTTTTAAAATTAACTTCTGGGTTTATTGTTCAAAAATGTAATTCAATATGTCCAATGTTAAACTATAGAATTTGCTTCATTCTATATTAGTAAGTTAAGTTTGAGTTTTCTTCTTTTATTGTAATCTTTAGTTCCTTCTAGTCCCCTTTAGTGTACAATTTTAAAAGTTTTATTATATATTTTTAAAGAATTCTAAACAAAAACATTTTCCCACTGGAAGCATTTTTAATTAATTCCAAAATCTTATTTCAAATTTATCTGAATCCTTAATCTATTTGGAAGTTTTTAAAAATCAAAGTTTCAATCAAACTTTTGCTGATTACGTCAGGGAAAAATGTTCTTAAACTAGTATTTAAAACTTCTTTTGCTAAGGTTTGAAGGAAATTCACCTGGTATTTTCAGACTTGTTGAATAAAAAGTTTGAATACTGAAAAGCACTTAACAAGCATGTTCTGAAAATGATGAGAAAAGGAAGTATGCAAATTTAGTGTCCTTTTAATGACACTGATCATGGCTTGGGCAAGATGGCTATTTCCTGCCAGATACTGCTGACTTGTGTTCTCATTATGAGAGCAGCATTTGTGGGCAATCTCAAATCCTTTCTTTATCCAGAGAAGAATTTGTAGGACTTCTCAGGAATCCATTCTCTCCTCCCTCCTATTTAACATCTGTACCCTAGGTGAAGTAATCCATCAATACTGGGTGAGACATAATCAGTACATTAATGATATCCAATTATATATTTCTACCCCAGGCTGACCAAGTGATGACATTAAGGCACCTTCCTAAAGCTTAGAGGATGTGAACCCTGGGTGGGGAAGAAAAAGGGTAAGCTTAAGTCTTGCAAATACTGAGTGACTGTGGGGTTTGAAGCCCCCAAGATCTAGAGATTTCTCTTCTTTAGTTTTGAATTGGGTTGTACTCCCCCAGACAGAACTGGTGTGAAGTGTAGGGACCTCTTGGATTCATGGCTCCTGTTCAAACAGCAGATGTCTGGGAGGGTCTTTGCATGGGTCCATCTTATGTGCTAATTGTATCTGTTTCTGGATCAGGAAGTCCAGAAGATTCTCATAGTAATTTATGCCTTAATCACCTCCTGGTTTACTACCATAGTCCACTTTACATGGAATGTAGCTGAACATTCACAAGCAACAACTGATTCAGAATGCAGAGGTGTGGGAAAGCTGGGACATTCCATAATATGCTCATCTCTGCTCTGTAAGCTGCATTGGCTTCCATTGGGCTCCTGGGTACAAGTCAAGATCTGCTTATCATATATACACAGTCAGGAACAGATTTGTGGGACTGCTTGTTTACAATTGTTTCTACTAACCTTCCACTGCACCCTCCCCAAACCATCAGCATTGACATTCTCTAGGTTCCTTCTCCTAGGCAAAGTCCCCTTGTGGGATTTAGGATATAGGCACAATCAATTTACTACAAACATAGCCATGCTATGATACACATTCAGATGCAAGTTTGCTTGCAAACTTCACTTTTTATTCTCCTAATTAAAATTCCCCACTATTTCCAATCTTGAGTACTTTCGGAAGTAGAATAATGTGACACCTATAGGTAGTAATGTCCATGAATATTGCTTGACATCATCCAGACATGGCTTATTTAAATTTTTACTTTCATTTTAAAAAATGAATACAGTGGTACTTCAGTACTCAACTGCTTCAAAACACATTGAATTTGGTACTTGAACATTTTGTCATGGAAATTCTGTCCCAATACTCATCATTTATTTGGTATTCAATGTGCTGTGATAGGAAGAGTGGGGCAGCCACAGAGAATGAACAGAAAGTCAGCCATGACAGGAAGATAACTGCAAAAGGAAGTGGGAGATGGCTATAGGCAGCAGACAGGAAGTCGGCCAAGTGGGGAAGGTCACTAACATGGGAAAAGGGAGAGAGTCCTTCCCAGATGAAACAAAGAGTTACATGGTAAGTCATGTGATTTATTTGGTACTCATTTTTAGTACTCATCATGCCTCCTGGAACCAAAACAAGGATCAAGTTTCCACTGTACCTGAAAATTGTCATAATGTAAAATAAAGCTATTTGTTTGTATTTGTATCATTTGTTAGTCATTTGCATCATATTTCCACATCTGTCTCTGCAACCCATATGGAGATTCCTAGAAAGTGAGCATTATTGACATTTGTAACTCTGTTTTTTGAATTGGTGCCATCTTTTCAAAATTTCAGATATTGATATAAAATAATTTCCTCCTCTATTTAGAGACCCGTTAAAAAACAAAAAAACAAAAAAACAAACAAACCCATGAGAATAATCTGCTGACATGTCTTGAGCTGCCACTAAATTATTTTGCCTCAAACTAACAACTGAAGCAGATTTGGATGGTTTTGTTTTGTTTATATTGATAGGAAGTCCAGAACAAGTCAACATTATTTCAGTGTAAATAATAAAATATGCCTGGCAGGGTTCTATCAAAAACTTAGCAGAATATTTAGAAGGATAATGTGGATGAGTGAAGAAGGGGAAGGAAGAAAAGGAGAAGGAAAGTTTGTTCAATTTTTAATATGCCTTTTCTTTCTTCTTTCCCCCACCATCCACTACATTTAAGCAATTTCCGACTTCTTCAAGAAGCCTGAAGTACCAAGGCAATATTTGATTCTTAATTAACTCTCAGATAACCATCTTGTACTGTTAGATTGCTATCTCAGGTGCTGGGTTGTGGAAATAGCCTATTTTATATTGCAATTAACAGATTAATTGTATTCTTTACATATAGTTATTGTTGACATAATGATTGTTTGCTGGAGTTCTACTGTGGTTAATGAGTTGGTGCATAAAACAGGCCCTATTTGAAAAAGGAATTGTGGTATTTGTCATAAATTCCTTTGAGGAAAAAGCTGCTTTCCAAGTACTGGAGGGATTCTTTGATACTGAATGTGAAGGATCAGAGGAAGGCAACAGGAAAGAAAGGTTGAGTCTGCCAGGATCTTCCTAAACTTCTAAAATTTGCAAAGTAACCTGAGATGGAACTCAATCTCTGAAGCAAAACTCAACAGGGATGTGACATGATTGAAAGATTCCAGCTTGGGGAAAAAAGTTTATGACCTCCTCCTCATTTGTTACAAGCTGTTTATGATAAGTTTCATGACTGAATGTTTTCTTCATAGAAGGAATGAAGTAAGCAAATATCCCTGCAGGTAGAAAGCTAGCACATGAAATGAAAGAATTCAGCATCATCTTCTCCCTGACATATTATTTTCTTTTCTCATCACCAATTTCCACATGATATAGGTGTAATCTATGGTAAGCATCGCAATATATAACTGGATAAATTATATCACAGGTATCTATTTGCAGATCACTCTTCAATGAGAATGAACTTCAGAGGTAAGTAACTGACATGGGGTTTATATTCTTTTTTTTTTTTTGCCTGCCAGTGAATAAAAGAAGGATATCTTCAAATGCATTCTTCATAAAATATCTGTGCAATATTCATGTAACTGTCAAATAATACAAGTTCTCAGAACTTGCCTGTACAAATTTATCTGCCGTTGGGCAAAAACCTTTAGAACATTAGATTTTATCACTGGGGGTGCTAGTGAAATGTTCTACTTGTTAGTAAGCTCTCTAATTCATGAAATAAGAGAGATATCTTCACCAGGGAGGATTCTTCCAAGAAACATTTCCTTTGGGACTTAGAAATGAATAATCTTAAGGAAACAGATTTCATGGGAATGGTGAGAACAATTTCTCCCAGCCCCACCCAACTATAACTCTTTTAGACTGGAAATTCATGTGATGAAAACAAATCCTCCTAGGATATGCTTAGCCATCTCCATCTTCATAAACCCCAGAGAAGTGGAGACCAAATGAAGAAAGGAATGTGAGCCTGAAGGTGGATAGATCAAGGGAACCGTGCTTAGGTAACATCAAAGGATAGGGGTTCATGCCCACAGAATATGGTCTGAAGATAATCTAGTGAAGCCCATGCTTTACATGGCTGTTGTGAATGAAAATGTATGTGATAGTAAAGGACACCAACACTATTTAGTTCTGTTGCTGCTGAAGCACTATTCCTCAGGAATTTGTCAGCTTAAGAGAATGACCTTAAGGGACAGATAGTTGCTTGATTCATGAAGTTAGGTGGGATCTTTCAATCTTCTTGGATAGGAGACTGCCTAAGGACTAAGTCTTCCTCAGGGTAATAAATTCATAGTCCATGAGATGTATCAATTAGCATGTCACAACTAGAACTAAAACCAGTCAGTGGTGGAGTTGAAAAGTGGGCTCTTGATCTTTTTTTTTTTTGGCTGCTATTAGGGTTAAAATCTCATGTCCAAAAGGTTTTTGATCACTGACATAATCAATTGGTGTGATATTCTTGCTGCAATTATAGTGATGGGTGCATAAATTTGTAAAGGTAATTGTCAAGTATTGATAATCCTAACCATAACTCTAACCCATTTGGCAGTAAGAAAAAGAACATATGAGAGCTGAAATATGCAGCAGTAATAGATTATCAGGCAGGAACCTTTTGGCAGGGGAAAAAAAAAAAAGACTCCAGTGGTTGATCTACAACTATTATGATCTCTTAGCCTAACTAACTAACTTAGCCTAACTAAGTCACTGAAGGTTTATGAAGATACATGAACAAAAGTCAGTTTCATAGAGAAACAATGAGAGAGAAACATTATCATTAAAAAAGGAGCACCTCCCTCCATAACTGATTTAGAATCATAGCATAAAGATTAATTTGAGTTCTCCTTGTGAATCTGGGCTTGAAATTTCCTGTTATTTCTGTTCCATGTATAAAGAACAGTGCAAATATTGGTAAATTCTTACTGTTGTATGAGTCAAATCCACCAACTCAGCTTTTCTTGCTGTGAAGTGGTCCATGTAATGTCTTTCTGCTATATCACTCTTTATAAAGGAGGAGTCTTTTGGAAGGGGGAAAGGGGGGGAATGAATTAATTTGTTCTGTTTTCTGCTACATTCATTTTTTAAACAATAATCATGTTCCCTCTATCTTGCTGATGAAGGAATGTGCAAATTATAGCAAATCCTTATTTTTTAAAAATGACAATCTCACTCATTGCTACCTATAACTTAGAAAACAGAGAAATATTGTGGTTTGACAAATCGGAAATGATTAAGACAGATGATTGTGGTAATTGAAATGAGGCATATATAACTTAATAACTAAAATGAGATCTCAGACGGTAAAGTGGATAATGAGATAAGAATGAGGGGGCTGTATTTAAAGAAATAGAAACAGTTTTATACAAGAGTCATAGAAAAGATTACACATTTAACAAAAGTAAAAGAGGCATTACTTACAAGTGCAATTGCCGATAAATCTTCTAGAGAGTTACTTGTCAGAATGGGTCTAAAGAATTGTGTGTTTCATGTATTTCTCTGCTTGAAATACTAATGGTCTTTTGACTCACAGACAAAAATCAAATTGCTCATTCCCACTAGCACAAACATTCAATAAGTCTAGTTATAGTTTAGTGGGGTCCCCATAACCTGATTTGAAATGTTGTTAGTTCAATATATCGTTGATGTAGATTTTAATATGTATCTTCTACCTTTTGCTGTTTGTTGCTCAATCAGGTTTAATAACTCAAGAGTTTCCTGGAATTTTTTATTCTCCGAAACATCTATTTTGAGGCCCTCCCAAATCTGACTCTCTAAAAATTATTTTGTGAATACTCATTTAAATAATAATATTTTACTGATATCTCTGAAGCTAGTCAAATGAACTCTTCATAACTGGCTTTTCTTGTGTTAATCAGAAAGTACTACAACACCATTGCTATTTCTATTCCCAAATCTTTCACACACACCCTCATTCCTACTAAAGGAAAATAAAATACATTTTATTTATATTATCTATGTCAGGGGTGTCAAACTCAATTTCATTAAGGGCTGCATCAAGGTTGTGTTTGACCTCGGAGGGCTGAGGGGCATGGCCAGATTTGGGCAGGGCCATGGTAGACATGGCCATGATGGGTGTGACACGGGACTCATGTCAGGGCTCTGTTTTCACTGGCAGCTCCAGGAGGCTGTTGTGGCCAAAAATGGCGTGCAAGGGGACCATGCAGGCTCCCCTGAGCTCCATTTTCACTGGCAGAGACACCATGGGCTGGTCCTTTGCTGTTTCCAGGCCAGCCCTGTGGGCCAGATCTAAGCACCCCATGGGCCAGATCCTGCCCATGGGTCTTGAGTTTGACACCCCTGATCTATGTCCTTCACATGTGCCCTGTTTGGTTGTTGTTGTTATAAATGTAAATAAGTAAAAAGCTGAATGATTCATTTCTAGGGGACCTGAAAATGCACCAAATCTTCTCCCTCTCCTCTGAAAGACCTGAAGCCTAATATTCATGGCATGGCAGGAAGTTATACAAGTAGGGAAAGGAAGAACACAGCAATTCCACAAATTTATAAACATACACACATAAACAAAATATGTGAGCTACTCTCATTGCAATTTGCAGCTAAATTTTTAAAAAAACATAAATGTTCAAACATATCATGGAATCATGGAATCACAGAAGTCTAGAGCTAAGTTCAAACCTTCACATGGAGGTATCCTGAACCTCACTATGATTGATTTTGGATACTAGGCATTGGCAAACTTACTGAAAATAGAGGTGTTTTCATTTTTAAAAAAATTTATAGTACTGGGTTAGCAATATAATATATATATATATATATATATATATATATATATATATATATATATATATATATATATATATATATGTAGGTCTTTGGTTATTCGGGTCTTCTCCCGCGTAAAATTGGAAGTGTCTTGGCAACGTTTTGACGAAGTCTCATTCGTCATCTTCAGGCTGGTGTTTTCGGCTTCATGCTTCTAGGAGCAATGCGAAAACACCAGCCTAGAAGCATGAAGCCGAAAACACCAGCCGGAAGATGACGAATGAGACTTCGTCGAAAAGTCACCAGGACACTTCCAATTTTATGCAGGAGAAGACCCTTATACTGGTCTGTGAGTGAAAAAGAAAGATTCAACTTGAATGATTGACTTTTCAGACCTTGTCATAGAAAAATGTAGGTTTGTACTGAATTAATAAACTGACCCCAGCGTGCTCTTAAAATGGCACATTTTCACAAGAGAACCTTATCCAAAGCTCAAGCATTTCATATTAGGGGATGCTGATAAATCTTAACTTCTTTTGAAATGTTTCTGAATAGGCATATTCCATCGTATAAGTATGGCCTATTTGAATAAGTGAAACTGATTGTCACAGGCAGACCAGACGAACATCTTTTTAAAGTCCCATTGCACAGTAATTTGAAGTAATTTTCTTTTCCAGGTCATTATTATTAAATCTATAAGCCTGCATGGTAAGGTTTAAGAATCTCATAGATAAGAGGCCAGAGAAGAGGGAGGGAAGACTAGACTTTAAAGATGGAAACATATCACTCTGTGAGACCATTAAAATTAATCTTTTCTTCAGACTAACTCCAGGGGTGATTTCAATTAAATTTGTTCAAAATTTATCAGTTTCCTACATGTAGCCATAAAAGATTCAATACCCCATACATATTCCCTATGTAAGCAAGGAATGTACTGAAAGGAACCTATTATTGTTAAAATCTTTTTGTGGTCTCTCAATATATTCACTTAATAGGGCATTCAATTATTTAAAACTTTGGTTCTTGACAATCAGTCTTCTTGTTGTTCCTCTAGAAATAAGATGCAATCACCTATGGAAATTTTTAGAAGACCCTGAACTGGTTAAATTGCCCTTTTCCTTGCCCTGCTGATTCTACCATGATATTTGTCAGAGCAAGAAGAAATACAGTATTTGAGAAATGAATGACATGAAACTACAGGACTTTAGTGAACAATTTTGTCCCATTTTTGCTAATAAGAGATCATATAGAGTATCACATAGTCACAATCGCCACTGTCCCCACGCCACACACACAATACACACTCCCTCCCCTCATGGACACCCCTCGGAGTTTGCTTGGTTGACTTTAGGCCTGCAATTTGAGATCAAATGTGATGGACAGAGCTATAAAGAATATATTTTAAGAGCTTTAGAATTTAGAGATCAATACTAATCTGCAATCTGATTACCACCAAGGGAAAACAGGAGGCTCATAACTGAGGGTCATTTTGAAAAGGATGTTCAGTTAAGATGTTATTCTGCATGATTTAATATGATTTTATAGTGATATTACCTTAGTTTTTTCAGACAGATTTGCTGCTGGTCATGAAGTTGGAATTTTATTAGCATCTTAAAAATGTATTTGCATATGTGAAAGTAAAAATACATACTAGCAATGGGCTTTGAAAGGGTAGGCTTTTTAATATATACATACTGTATTCTCTGTTTTTATTATTAAGTGGTTGCCACTTAATCAGATGTCTCTCTCTCTCTCTCTCTCTCTCTCTCTCTCTCTCTCTCTCTCTCTCTCTCTCTCTCTCTCTCTCTCTCTCTCTCTCTCTCTCTCATCTATTTATCTCTATCTTTTCTCAACCACACTGGAAAAGAAAAAGACTTTGAGGAGATTTTATTCATCACATTTATTTGCCACTCATCTCATGGTGTGAGGCAACACTGAGTGAACAGTAAATCTACACTATATCAAATGGAGAAAGGAAAATTGATTTCAAAACATAGACAAAACTTAAGTTTTTTTTTACATAAATTAAAAAAGAAAGTTCTGCTTGTTAGTTTTAACCAATAATTGGATGAAATAAAAAGATTGCTATATCCCTACTATTTGACATGGTGGTGAAGCCAAATAGAGAAAAAATAAATATGGATGTCCTTATAAAATGTATGGCAATTGAGTTGTGTCTTGGTAGAAGGGGTTATAAAGAGGCAAAATTCTCTCTTACTATGTTTATCTTGTATTTTTATGAAGAAAAGAAAAATAGATGTTCAGATAACTCATGGGTCTCCAATCTTGGCCACTTTAAGACTTGTGGACTTCAACTCCCAGAATTTCTCAGCCATCTTTGCTTTGCTGGCTGAGGAATTCTGGGAGTTGAAGTCCACAAGTCTTAAAGTGGCCAAGATTGGAGACCCCTGAGATAACTATTGTATTTACACTATTGACATGGCAGCCAGACTATTATTTATCAACTCATCATTAAACTTTATTAGATTAATCATCAATTATTGAGCAATTGATGTTGAAATCCAGCTGTGCTACCTTACTTCAGTTCAGAAGGGTCTGCAAAGCCCTTTAGCCATCTCTCTGGGAAAATACTTGGATTGGCAGTAATTTCAGAGTCTAATTTCTCTGCTTTTTAAAACAGAAATGAGTGGTATCTTAATGTTTTATAACTGTATGTGTATGTTGTGTGTATGATTCACACATGATGCACAAAAAAATGGGGTAGATTTTCTTTTTAGGGAAAGTTTTAGGGAAAGTTAAGAATATTCTGGTTGCAAAAAGATGCTTAGATGACATTGTGAAAAATGCAGCAGGTACACTAAGGGTGCACCCTAACTTATAAAAAGTATTTTGTATATTAAATGTGCGTCTTAACCATAATATTTGGTTTTATTTGGTCCTCTGGAAATTGGTACACTTCAATTTCAGTGCTAAACAAGATTAATAAATTAACATAGAACAATCACAAACTTTTGCAATCTTTTTGTTTTGATTAATTTCCATATATTTAACCACTGTAAAAGAGATTTGCAAAAGTCCTGTTTTGACCATAGATCCTGCTAAAAGAAGTCCATTTCTTTGGGATTTACTTCATATGATGCACATCTTATTAATACAATATTGTTTTGTAGCTCTTATTTTCCCTTGACCACCATTATGTTTTAGAGATGAGTAGTGCACTGTAAATACCCCTATAATGAGAACATACTGAGATTTCTGTCACATTTATTTGCTTCTATACACCCAGATTCACAGGCAAGGGCAGGATCAATCATTAAAAATAATTAAGAAGTTATCTTAGCATTTGTAAAATAAACATATTTAGATATTAGCAGTACAAAATATTAGGATGGAAAATGTGTATATTATTATGATTCAGTGATTCCCAGTTTCTCAATTTGGAATGATTTCTTATTTATCTTGAGAAATAGCAGATATGATTTATTCATAATTCCTTCTCATGAAGAATTTAGTAGCCCCATGTAGTTGTTTTATATATGAAATGAAACCTCAAACAAAATGTTTCAACATAGTGGGGAATGACTTTTTACAGTCTTTCAGTCTTATTTTCATAAATTTACCTCTTTCTTTGAGATAAAAAAAAATCCACTTTCCTCTAGAAAATATTTGTTGCTCATGCCTATTATGCCTTTGCTTTCTGAGCACTTTAAATATTCTCTGCTCCAAGTGTGTGTGTAATCTGATTTTTTCCCCATGATTTCCCCAGCATCCATGAAGTGGGCATTGTACAAATACTTGCATATAAATAAATAGACGTGATGGGCATAGAGACAGCAAAGGAGCTGGGTGGACAAGCCTAGCCTATTGAAAAGAGATACTTCATATATACCATACTTCATATATGGTATATACTTATACCATACATATATATATATATACTTCATATATAAAAGGTTAGTACTCATGTTTTCCCGAAAATAAGACTCTGTCTTATATTTTTTTGAACCCTGAAATAAGCGCTTGGCCTCTTTGCCATGCGCTCAAAAGATAATAAACCAATTGGGTTTATTATCAAGGGATGCCTTATTTTGGGGGAAACAGGGTATATATACTAACCTATTCTGGACCGAGTGCCCAAAGTGTGCGTGTGTGCACAAATGCATGTGTGCACCCCCAAACCACTGAAACACAATGTGCGTGCAGCCCCCTGCATGCTCTCCACCCCCCACACATGTGCGTGAACCCCCTGCATGTGCCCCCCCCACGCCTGCGTCCCTGCACATGCACGGCAGAGACCTGAAGACCAGCTGGTCAGCAGGAAGCACGCACGCATGCATGGGGGAGCTGAACTAGGGCGATGGCTCATGTGCCCACAGAGAAGGCGCTGTGTGCCACCTCTGGCACGCATGCCATAGGTTGGCCATCACGGATATATACAGTAAATGACAAAACCACAGCTTTTAGCAACCACAATCATCTCTAAAAGGTTTGTGATGCTTTTTGGCCAATTCATACTTGGCCTTCACCTGTTCATCCTAGATTCACCAAATCCTAAGCATATACTCAAAGCTGATAGCAGTATTAAGTCTTTCAGTCCCATCTTTTGCATCTCTTCTTCAGATGCAGTGAATTTAAAACTATTATTTTCATTAACTTTGAAGCATAGTTCTTGCAAGTTATGATGTCCTTATTTGCTCTTCTACTTAGTTTTGATTTCACTGAATAGTAGTCTTATAGTTGTTTACTCTTTTGCTCATTCACAAAGTACAGACTTATAAAACAATGAAATACATATCACATCTTTTATATATTCAAAATATGTTTTCTTTTTTTTAACCAAGAACAAGCTAAAACTAAGACATTTATCCCTGCCAAAAGAAATGTTAGGTGTAATTTATGCTTTTGTGTTTAGTTAATCATGTGTGCCTCCCCCCTGGATAATAAACTATATACTCCTGGTTTTTAGCAATCAGATATATAGGCTACCACCCCGGATCTGAGAATATATGACTTGTATGAGTGACAATGGAAAGAAACAGAATAAACTGACTGTGACATACAAGACTTCTAGGACTGGGCAGAATGGATAAATATCTCTTTATTATCAGACATGACCCATTTGGTAAAAACATAATTCTCAGATGTCTCCCAAATAACATATAATGATCCTTTTTAAACTCAGAATTGAAAATTGGAAGTTAGAGGAACTCTCAAAGATTACTGCATTTGACATTTGCCCATTTATCACAGAGTTTTAAAGTTGCAGTCAGAAGATAAATATATTCCAATTGCATTGTATGGTGATTTAATTAGAATAAGGTTAAAAGAAAGAAGGGGGTTGGGTGGTCTGTTGACATTTCCCATGAAATGAAATAATACATATATGCATATACATATAATATACATATACATATAATACAAATAATACATGAAATAATGACTAGAATGCTTGCAAAATGAAGCACTTTCACAGATGTCTAGCTTCTTAAATATATGCAGAATCCATGGGAAAAAAAAATATGTTGATTTCTGTTCCCAGATCTATGACATGGTTGAAGATGCTACCTGCTGTGCAGGCAGCCCAACTTCTATCAGCAGCTCTGAGTTCTTGGAGTTCTAATTGTCAAGCAGATCTGAACTTGCCTCGACAATTCAGCTGGATGGCATTTCTTTTAACCAAAGTTATACTGCAACGTATTTGGTTTGTTAGTAAATGTACATGTCAAAGCCTTGCCAAATGAGTCATAGTCAGATATCTATATGTTGGAATTCTTTTTCAAAAGAGGAAGACTGAGGCTTTTCATCTTTGTAATCTGATCCACAGTTCATGAAAGAAGGTGTGATTCAGAAATTTGTTATACCCTGATTTTCATGTTTCTCAAATGACTTGATACTAAATGATTGTAATAGAGATCTATGAATATTATTAAGCAGAACAGAAGTGTAATTAATTAAATACACAGACTTATTTTTTTTTTCAAAAGGCATCTTTTCAAGAAAACATTTAAAGAGATTTTTTTTTAAAGAAAGGATTTGTAAAAGCGTATTTTAAATGGTTGATTAAAAAAAAAACATTTTAAGATGGAAATACCTATGAGTGCACAGACTGGAAATAGACTAATTAAACCTTCTCTCTCCTCTTCAGATGAGTGTGGAATACATCTTCCAAAGTTTCCAGAAAATTTCTGTAGCCCTCAGGAATCCAATTTGCATTGCATGACAGTGGGATTAGTCTAGCGCCTAGTTAAGATTATGGTTGTAGCAAGACTTGCTTGGTTGTCCCACTACTTCTTGCCTTTCCTATTCCTGCAAGGAAGACAAGTCTCACTGGCTCCTATATAGACTGATCTATTAGCACCTGCTTTTTCCTTTTAGGAAAAATCACTTCCTCCTCACTAGATCTTCTTTTGCTGTCCCAGATATTTGCCCCCATGGATACAGGTACCTTCATCCTACCTCCTTTCCATATTCTCTCATTTGACCTTTTCTTTTCTCCCTTTATGACACCACCTTTGTTCTGATGGCAAAATAATAAAAGCATGCTGTTCTTTTGTTCCTGTGCTTCTTAGGAAATGAAAAGAAAGGGAAAGGAAGAGATTAAATAGAAGGAAAGGGAAGCTTTGCAGGACAGGGGTTGGGAAAGCAAGTGGAGGATCTTGGGCAGAAACTGAAAGAGTACCCATTGGTAGACATAAAGGTTGAATGAAGCATGAGCTTTTAGGGTTGAGGATAGTGGGTAGTTTATTGATTTAACAGGTCATCATTGGATCAACTGAAACATTATTTAAAGGACTACAATTGCTAAGAAGCAGAGAACATAGCCAACTAGCAGCTGATAATAGTCCATAGTTACCTAGCATGAAATGGCTGCATGGGACAGCCACTGGAGAGGATTTGTTTGACATGCATTGCTGTTGCCATTACATTGAAATATAGTGCTGGAAATAATTGACTTTGAAGGTCTAAAGAAAGAACAGGTTGGAAGGCAATAGTCAAAGCTGGAAAATACAGGCATGGATTTACTTGCAATGGGCTGGGTGTGAAAGGAAAGCAACATTATCTGTTCTGGCACTCATGAAATAGTAAATGTCTCATACTGATGAGTGACCAAGCAGAAAATATCGATTTACTCTACGTCATCAAACATAATCTAGGTACTCATGCCAGACTTTGGGTTACCAATATATAAAGTCAGAATGTGTTATGATGACATCAGCACACACATCATTTTGTCATATTCTTGTTTGCCACAGACATTACTGGCTCTCGGCTCCCCTAGGACCGTGTCCACGCTCAAAGAACACGCTTAAAGCCAAGCTGGTGTATCTTCATTTATTCGTGGCAATCAGCGCTTACAGAAACCGGAATGCAAAGCTAGCAAAACAAAGACGCAGCTGTCACGCCCTTGCAAGCGAGTCCTTATATAGTTCCTTCCAGATTACATTCAGCTGGAAGGTCTCGTACTTCCTCATTTCCTTCGGACGTACTGGGATGCCATCACTTTTCTAGAGTGTTCTCAGAGTAGTAAGCTAACCCCACGCGACCCCATAAGGCACCGGTGCACATAAACACCTACTCGGAAGCCTATTCCACCACGATCACCCATGTGGCTCAACCCCCCCCTTCCAGCCGGGTATCCATGTTCTGCCGGTGCATGGACATGATGTCGAGTGCTTCTTGACGCTCGACAGGCGGCTCCCCCTACCAGGCGTCCGTCTAAGAGGAGGAGACAAAAAGAGATGATATTAATGGTCAGGTAAGGGATGTGGTTTCTGGGGGTTTGCTTTGTGGAACTTTCTCAGTAATCTGGGGGCGTTTATGTCTTTTACAGGTACCCAGGATGCTTCACTATCAGGATACCCTGTCCAGCGGACTAAATAGTATAACTGGCCTCTACGTAGTTTGGAATCGATGATGTCTTGTATTTCATAGTGGGCACCGGTTACCGGGCCAGGAGGTGGTTTTGGTGTTGTAGTGGGTGTAGTGGCCGGTTTTAACAAGCTAGAGTGGAAAACCGGATGGGTCTTTCCCAATAAGGGGGGTAGTTTTAGCATGAATGTTACGGGGTTAATTACTCTAATGATAGGAAATGGGCCTATATATTTGGATCCTAGTTTTTTACTTGGTAATCGTAGCTTTAAGTATTTTGTTGACAAATAAACCAGGTCTCCGATCTGAAAAGATGGACATGTAGCCCTCCTTTTGTCTGCCTGGAGCTTGTATTCATCGGCTGCCCGTGTCAAAGCGGTTTTTACGTGAGGCCACACAGCATTCACGTTAGTAGCCCAGTCGTTGGGAGTCATAGGTTTTTGGAGGGAAAGGTCTAACTCCGGGATAGCAGGGAAGTCCCTCCCCATGACTACCTGGAACGGAGTAAATCCGGTACTCCGATGTACTGCGTTATTGTATGCCGTTTCAGCAAATAGAAGGTAATCACCCAATCGTTTTGTTGGTAGGTAACGTAGGAGCGTAAGTATCGTTCTATCATGGCATTCGTGCGTTCAGCAACACCGTTCGTACTAGGGTGATAAGCTGAACTAAGGCCCTGGGTTGACCCTATATCACGGAGAAACCCTCTCCAGAATCGGGCGGTGAATTGTACCCCTCTGTCTGATATTATCCTCTTAGGCACTCTATGCAAACGGTAAATATGTTGTAGGAATAAACGTACCAGGCGTCGGGCAGAGGGTAAGCCTTTACATGGAATAAAGTGGGCTTGCTTTGAGAAAAGATCGACTACTGTCCAAATAACGGTATAACCTCTGCTACTGGGAAGGTCTACAATGAAATCCATGGCTATTTCCTCCCATGGTCTGTTTGGTTCGGCTACGGTTTGTAATAAGCCCAGTGGCTTCCCTGGTTGTGGCTTGGATACCGCGCATGTGTGGCATCCCCGGACGTATTGGTCAATGTCTTTCCTCATTTTAGGCCACCAGAATTGTCTGCGCGTCAGATGTAGGGTTTTAAGGAACCCGAAGTGTCCGGCGGTTTTCCTATCATGGCACTGGAGTAACACTCGTTGTCTCAATGTTGCTGGAATATAGAGTTTATCTCCCCACCACGCTAGGCCATCATGGTGGGTTAGGGATGCTGCATTGTTTTGTGCCCATGCGTCCGTCCGAATGGCTTTCCGTAAAAGCGTGAGCCAATCCTCGGTCTGCGGGGCTGTCAATACATACGCTTTTAGGGGTGAGATTACTGCTTGTAAACCCTCATCTCGTTTACTGTGATATTGCGGCATCCGTGACAACGCATCCGCTAAAAACATTCCTCTAGCTGGCTTATACACGAGGGCAAAACGGAACCGCTGAAAATATTGTGCCCATCTCACCTGTTTTGGGGACAGTTTCCGAGGTGTTTGGAGGGCCTGTAGATTCTTGTGATCCGTCCAGACCTCGAACGGTATGGGATTACCCTCCAGTAGGTGCCGCCATGTCTGTAACGCCCATTTTACGGCATAGGCCTCTTTCTCCCACACTGCCCAGTTCCTTTCTGCGGTTGTAAATTTTCGGGAGGTGTATGCACAAGGCCTTAACATACCGTTCGCATCTTTCTGCATTAGAATAGCTCCTACTGCCACGTCACTAGCATCCGCTTGTATTACGAACGGTTGTGACGTGTTAGGGTGTATTAATACGGGTTCAGTGGCAAAAGCCCGTTTAAGATTTTCAAAGGCTTGTTGGCATTCAGATGACCATTGTAGTTTGTATCCCGGCCTAGGCTTTTTCCCAGGGGCCACCACACCTTTTGTTCGCAATAGCTCCGTTAATGGTAATGCTGTTGTTGCAAAGGACGGAATGAAATGTCGATAAAAGTTTGCAAAACCTAAAAAACTTTGCAGTTGTTTACGAGTTTGCGGAGCTTTCCACTCTAAGACCGCAGCTACTTTCTTCGGGTCCATCTGGATACCAGTACGACTAATTCGAAAACCTAGATAATCGATCTCCTCCCGGTGGAACTCACATTTTGAGAGTTTTACAAAAAGATGTGCGTCCAGCAACTTGGTCAGGACCTGTCTAACCAGCTGGACGTGTTCTTCCATTGTATCAGAGTAGATCAAAATGTCGTCCAGATAGACTAAGACGCCCCGATATAGGTGTTCATGTAAAATACCGTTTATAAGCTGCATAAACACCGCTGGTGCCCCTTGTAGACCGAAAGGCATCACCAGGAACTGGTAGCTGCCGAGGGGAGTGTTAAATGTGGTTTTCCACTCGTCTCCCTGACGTATCCGTACCCGATAATAGGCTTCGCGGAGGTCCAATTTCGTGAAGATTTTCCCTGACGCCAGGGTAGCCAACAAATCAGTTATCAGCGGCAGGGGGTACAACGGTTCTACGCAGACAGCATTCAATCCCCGGTAGTCAACACATAAACGTAAGCCGCCATCCTTCTTACCTCGAAAGAGGACGGGTGCCGCTAAATGCGAACGACTGGGACGAATAAATCCCCGGGCCAGGTTTTTATCTATATACGTTCGCAATTCCTTCAGTTCCTGTGGTGTCATCGAGTACATACGGGGTTTTGGCAACCGGGCTCTGGGAAGTATTTCGATACCACAATCCGTATCCCGATGGGGGGGCAGGATGTCACATTCTTCCTCGCTAAATACTCGGGCGAGGTCATTATATGCTTGGGGGTATGTACCTTGTCTTGTTGTTTCTTGCTGGAGAGCCACCCTCTCTTTTGTACATGGCAGTCTGAGCCTACGATAACCCCCATCCCACCATATGTGTGGTTCCCACCTGTCCAACCACGCGAGCCCAAGAATGATGGGTTCGATCATCTGGGTTACTACAATGAACCGGATCATTTCCTGATGGGCTCCTATTTGCAGGAATACGGGTTCTGTAACACTGGCAGTAGGTGTGCCTCCCAGGATGGACCCATCCATCTGCTCGAATTTAATGGGGGTACGAAGAGTCAGGATCCGAAGGCCCAAGCCCTCAGCTACCGACTGCCGCATAAGGCATCGAGTACAGCCTGTATCAATTAAGGCTTTTTGTTCACACTCCTTCTTAGTGACAGGATGTCTAAGGGTCACTGGTATCAGGAAGGGGTGTACAGGGTCACTTACCATAGGATCCTGCAACTCATCTCCGTTGTCGCTTTCTTCGGATGCGTCGGGGACACGAGCCGTCCCTGGCATGG
Organism: Pituophis catenifer annectens; assembly: GCF_029215685.1. NCBI lineage: Eukaryota > Metazoa > Chordata > Lepidosauria > Squamata > Colubridae > Pituophis > Pituophis catenifer. Next base: position 90,603,973 of record NW_027256883.1, read on the forward strand.
TATTACTGGACCGGGTTGTCGGTTCTAACGAGGGCGTCTGCGTGGCCGCCCTAGAGCGTTCTGGTGTTCGTAGGGGTCGGTCACGTGGCGTGGTAGTCGGAACGGATGGCCGGGAAGTTGACAGTCGCGGGGCTGCGACGGGGCAGTCCGCAGCTCTATGACCCTCTTGGTTGCATCGAAAGCACCGGAACGGGCGTCTGTTCGCCTCGGTAGCGGTCGGCCCGAATGCCGGGGTTCCTCTAAACGCCCCGCGGTCACTGGATCTGCCACCTGGACCACGACGGGACTGGAACGGTGGTGTGTTCCGAGGCCTGAATTCTCGTAAACCAACGTCTAGGCTCACCGCTGCCTTGTACCATTCGGACAATCGTGGGCCTAGACCCTGGTATACACAGGCCTGTTTTATTTCTCTATCTAGCCCTGCCTGGAATTGGTGGATAAGTAATCGCTCTGGCCACGAATGGAGTTTTCCTGCCAGATTACGGAACTCCTTGACATAATCCTTGGCAGGGCGACCACACTGCCGTAGGTCGACCAATTCACCTTCGATGACCTGGGTCCGAGTTTCATCCTCGAACCTATTGCGTAATGCCTCAAGGAACAGGCCCAGATCTGTTAACTCGCGGGCGTGTTCACTATGTAAATCGGCGACCCATTCAGCTGCCTCCCCCGTGAGCACTGCTGTGACCGCCACAACCATGGACCACTGCGAAGGATATAATCTGCCATAAAGGTCCATATGGCTTATTACCTGACTCAGGAACAGTGCCACCTTTCCTGCAGTTCCATCAAATTTTTTTTTTTTTTTTTTTTTAATTTGATTTATATGCCGCCCTTCTCCGGAGACTCAGGGCGGCTTACAATGCGTTAAGCAATAGCCTTCATACTTTTGTATATTTATACAAAGTCAGCTTATTGCCCCCATAAACTGGGTCCTCAATTTACCTACCTTAGAAAGGATGGAAGGCTGAGTCAACCTTGAGCCTGGTGAGATTCGAACTGGTGTAATTGCAGACAGCTGGATGTTAATTACGGTGCTTTAGTCTGCAGAGCTAAACCAGGCTCTATGCAGCCTGCACAGGCGGTAATCCCCAGGGATGTTGCTGGAGGGGGGGTTCCCAGGGACCGTGGCCCCATGCCGGTAGCGGGTCTCTGTAACGCTGTTGTGGTGGCCTATCTCCTGTGCCGGGTAGCTGTCGAGGGGCGTCTCTCACGGGATCTACTCTCCTCTCTCTCCCGGGCTGTGTAGCGGCACCGGGAGTTGCGTGGCTGCCCTCGCCCCCACCGTATGAATGTACAGCCTGTCTCCGCTCTCCACTCACCCAGCGTTGTTCACGCCCTTCCAACTTCAGCTTCGGGCTGGCAAGGCGGAATTTGCTGTCAGAACTCCCACCCGCCGTACCGCCTCCCGACCAGGAGGTGGCTCCCTCCATGCTGGGCGCCCATGGCTGCCAGGAGGGCGCGTCGCGAAAGCTCGCCTCGCCAAAACGGTCGCGTAGGATCTCTAGGGTGGAAGGCCCCAGGCCAGTGGAGTGGCTCCAGTCCCCTTCCTCGTCTTCCAGCCATCGCCGTTCCCTCCAATCCTGAAACTGGGAACCGGCATAGGGCGGGGTTTGAAGACGCATCCCACCTGTCTCTGGGCCGGGCGTCTCCCGGGCGTTGCGTTCGCGTTCCTTTCGTTCACTAGGGGCGCCGGCAACCCCGGGCTCATGCTGTTTCGGCCGCACCACCGGCGGGCTGGCCGCCCCATCCATCCCGGCGTCAACCTCCTCCTCCGCTTCGCCCACGGTCTCCGCTGTATCCTCCAGCAGCACGTCGGCCGCTACGCCCTCTGCCATCCCGTTCCTTCCTTCACGGGGGGGGGGGGGTGTATCTTCATTTATTCGTGACAATCAGCGCTTACAGAAACCGGAATGCAAAGCTAGCAAAACAAAGACGCAGCTGTCACGCCCTTGCAAGCGAGTCCTTATATAGTTCCTTCCAGATTACATTCAGCTGGAAGGTCTCGTACTTCCTCATTTCCTTCGGACGTACTGGGATGCCGTCACTTTTCTAGAGTGTTCTCAGAGTAGTAAGCTAACCCCACGCGACCCCATAAGGCACCCGTGCACATAAACGCCTACTCGGAAGCCTATTCCACCACCATCACCCATGTGGCTCAACCCCCCCCTTCCAGCCGGGTATCCATGTTCTGCCGGTGCATGGACATGATGTCGAGTGCTTCTTGACGCTCGACACTGGCCAAGAGTAAAAAGACAAGATTATCGAATTCCTTCATGATCTTTAGTAATACGATCTTCTGGGGAGGGGACTACAGCTTGGTGGTACAGCATTTTCAGGTGAGAGCCCTTGTCTGAGTGTTGAGGTACTTCCTGTCATTGTAGAGGCCCTTTTATTATTTTTTGTTTTTTGTTTTGCTTTTATTGGATTTATATACCGCCCTACTCCTGAAGGATTCAGGGCAGTGAATAGCCACAGAATAAAACACATAAATACAAAAATTTAAAATAGAATAAAAAACGAATTAAATAATTTGGCTGAGACAAATTTAAAATACCCAATAATTTAAAAACAAATTAAAATTTACATTTAAAAGGGGAAAAGATTTATGCCAGGCCAGCTTGATGAAATAAAAAAATCTTGAGCGCGCGATGGAAGGTGCGCAGATCCGGGATCCTCCATATCTCCGGGGGGAGCTCATTCCAGATCGTAGGTGCCCCCACAGAGAAAGCTCTCCCCCCTTTTCCCCCTTTTCCCCCAGTCTTTCCTTTTGCAGTACACACCAATTAAAAACATGCATACATTTATCTGGGACCAAGCCAAGTGGGGAGGGGAAACATTTTGTTCTTCATTCTGATAATATCTATGTGAAGTTCCCCAGAAGCTACATCCTTTGACCCAAACCTGGGGCATCAGCTCCAGTAGATGCTATGGAATGAGTTTCAAATTCAGATTTCTTGCCGATGCCAATCCCAACAAGACTAAACTTGTTGGGATTGGCAACGACTATTGTTGTTTAGTTGATTTGTAAAGAAGAAAGGAGTCTTCTCCTCCTCTTTAATGTGCTGGGTCATATTTAAGACTAAATACTGCAATTTATATTAGAAAGTAGACACTTTGCTACATTTGTAGATTTTGCCAAGCCTAAAATTATGTAATTTTAAGGTAGAGGGATTTTTTTTTTTTTTGGCAACTTTCATGTGAAAATAAATATGTGGGTAAATAAGTGTTTTGATGGCATCTTGTTTAAACTTGTCATAATAACTGTAAATTTCACTCATTATCTGCAAAATTATCTGTTAGAAAATGATGTTATTGTTGATCCCATAGCCCTGGAAACTATTCCTTTTAGAATGTGAAAATATTAAAGCAATTCTTTTAAAATATGTTAAAATCCCTTTTAAATATAAATAGACAAGAAAACAGAAGCAAAATTCTGTATTTCAGAAATTCACATATAACTTATAAAAATTCACAGAAATATTGTGGCTTCCAGGGACAAATTTTTAGAGAATTCTGTTAAAATGCTTACTGCTGAATTCAGACTTTACAAGCACTAATTCTGATCAATTTGTTTGCTTGGGTGAGCATTAATTTATCTCCATTTTTTAAAAAAAAAAAAAATTGTGAGCAGCATAAAAACTTTGAATTTCAATAAATATGTGAGGTGGTGATTATGTGCAATTTCTTTGGTTTCTGCAATCTGTTCCCCAGACTGACAAAAGAAACAGAAACATCATAGCTGTTGTGTGGCATTATTCCTGTATCTTCAGTTCTAGGACTAGCATGTGGTTCTAGCTTTACAGTATGCAATATTATATCATATACTTAATAAGGCAATGGTAGACATGCTTCACTGCAGTGATATTTGGCCATGAAATAAGTGAAAGGCTAAAGAAGGCAAGCTCTCATTTCTCCATATTTTCGTGATTTTCTCAGTCTAGCAATAGCCATTTTTTAGCTGTTTTGTTTACATATGTAACACCAGAGTACACATGGATTTTGTGATATGTTCAAATTTTTGTATGAACTTTTCCCAAGCCATGTATAATTTTTTAGAGGAAAATAGAAATTTTGTTTACTCCTTTCTCTCATGTACACGTTTGGGAGTCTCTTTTCCCACAACCCACACATGTTTGTGCTTATGTTGTGACTAGTGAGCCATAGTACAATACTGTGAAGTGAATTTTGGCATGCATATGCCTTTCAGCTTCTCTAGATTTTGATTTAATCATATGCTGTAACATTTTTCATATGACAAATTTATTGGCAATCCTTACACAAGTAACCCTTGACAGCTTTATCCTCCCTAAGTTTTGCCTAACATTTCTTAAAAACTATTTAGGTTGGTTACTATTATTATTATTATTATTATTATTATTATTATTATTATTATTATTATTATTATTTAAACTTTAGTGAGATTCACAGCCTTTGAGGCTGGTTAATAACTCAGCAGCTCGAGTCCTAACCAAGGACCTAGGAACTGTTAAAGTATCATCGGAGGATGTAAGCTGTTCCGAGTAAGGTGGTTTTTTGGAGAGTCAAAATGTTCAAGTCCGGTAAATTTAGAATTTCTAAATAGCGGGGTAGCCCTTTGGGTATTGCTCCAAGGGCTCCAATTACAATCGGGACAACACACAATTTCTTTTTCCACAGTCGCTCAACTTCAATTTGCAAGTCCCGGTACTTTGTGATTTTTTCTTGCTGCTTATCTTCAATCCGTGCATCACCAGGTATTGCAATATCAATGAACCATACTTTTTTCTTTTCAACTATTGTTATGTCAGGTGTGTTGTGGACCAAGTGCCTGTCGGTCTGAATCCTAAAGTCCCACAAGATCTTGAGTTTCTCATTCTCTAAAACTTTCTCAACCTGATGTTCCCAGTGGTTTTTGCTGTACTCAAATCCAAACTTCTGGCACAATTTCCAGTGAATGATCTTAGCAACACGGTCATGGCATTGTAGGTAGTCAGTTTGTGAAATTTTGCTGCATCCACTGATCAGGTGGTCGACTGTCTCATCTTTCTCATTGCAGAAGCGGCATTTGCTGTTGGTGGTAACATGTTGAATTTTTGCCTTCATGCAGTTTGTGGCTAGGGATTGTTCTTGAGCTGCCAAAATAAAGCTTTCTGTTTCTTTTTTCAGTACTCCTGATCTTAAACAGTTCCAAGTTAGTTTCTGGTCAGCTTTGCCTTCAATACTTTTCAAGTATTGGCCATGCAGAGCTTTGCTTTTCCAATTTTCAGCTTGCTGATCAATTACTTCTTTCTTATATTCTGCTTTTGTTTTAGTTGTCTTTAAAAAGCTTCCTTTATTTACTTCCTTAATCATTGGTTCTTCACTTTTCTGGATGTAATCATTCAAGCTGCATTTTTCTTCTTCCACAGTCTGCTTTACTTGTAGGAGTCCTCGACCACCCTCTGCTCTTGGTAAATATAATCGGTCAACATCACTTTTAGGGTACAAGGCATTATTATTATTATTATTATTATTATTATTATTATTATTATTATTGCTATAATGAAGATGAAACCTGTGATGTTAAAATCAAAACTATGCCCCTTTCACATGCAACATATATAAAAATGGGGGCAGCACATCAACTGCATGGTTGTGGCTTCCATCTTGACTACTACTCTAGATGACCTTGCCCTAACCTCCCTCTGTTACTTCTGTCTCAAATCACTGCTAATCATTTGACTTCCATCCAATGTAGAAGATGGCAAAGCCTAACAGATTAAGCTTGTGACACTGGTTTAGCCAGTTCTGCCTTGGCTACCAGTTTATTTCCAGATACAGTTCACAGAGATGGTGTTATTCTAAAAAGCCTTATTTGGCTTTGCTCCTAGGTATCTTAGGACTATCTCTTTCACACTGAATCTATCCTTCTTGCATGTAGATATGAGAGAAGATGTGTTGGATGTTTCTCCTTAATAAAGTTGTGGGCACAGGCAACCTTCTCAATAACGACTTCTACTCCATAAAGTAACCTTTCTCCAAAGATACCAATAATTCTTTATTGGGTATAAAATCAAAGAAAGCATTCAATCAGGGCTTTTTTTTGCAGGGCTTTTGAAGTTGAGCTTACCCCTATATCTGGTGTGGATTGATGTTTTTATTTTTATTTCTAGTTTGTTATGAAAAGTCATTATTTGTGATTATATTACTGTTCGGTTATGATTATATGTTTGTAAACCACCTGAAGATATTCTGAAAAGTCAAGACATGCCCAATTTGTAATAACAAAATGAAATTTGTTTTTACGCAATATGTAAAATGAAATTGCATGTAGTACTTTAAATTTGGTACAGCTAAGGATATCTAAGGCCTGTCATGCTCATAGGCTGGAAAATGACATGAGGACAATATCATAAAAACAAAATAGAAAAAAAATGATGTTAGGGCATGTTAGTTCTTTGTTAGGAACAAGTGGGGGAAGCTATATATATTATTGGCATGTACATAATTCCAAGCTACAACATACATGTTACATAGACATTGTCACATTGGCATCCTTCTTTTCTTTTCCAATGACACCTAATGTGGAATTTACCTTTTCACACCGGCTCAGTTTTTCAGCTATGTTGGTCACCAGGACTCCAAATTTTCTTTTCCAGTATCAACTCAGACCATATCAGTATAGATGTGGTTACGATTTTTGTCTGAATGGCTATCAGTAACATTTCTTATACTGAAGCAGATATTGACACTGAATCGTATTTTAATCACCTAGTTGAAACAGCTCATTCTGCCCCTTTTCCTGTAGTTCCCCAAACAATGTTTAAAAGCATTGGTTATTTATATTCTCTACTTTTTGCTCTTTAACCAGACTGCTAACTTTTCTCAAGGGATTTTGGTCAGGGACTTTATCAGAATACTTCAGAAAGCCAAGTAAACAATATCTACCAGCTCACCTCATCCACATGCTTGCTGACATTCTCAAACAACTTCAAATGCTAATGAGCCAAAATTTACATTTGCCAAAGAAATATTGATTCTTCTTCAACAAATTCACATTTAAATTCTTTAAAAGTTTTTGGATGCATACCATCTGGACCAAGTTTTGTTTTTAATTTTAGTTTGTTAATCAAGCTAGAACATTATTGGCTCAGTTTTCATAAATGAGTCACGGATATTGGCCACTCCTTGACTTCTTTTAGCAATCATTTAACTAACTAGTCAGGAATGAGTCCAATAACCTCTAAAATTGTTTTTCTGATTTTGATTTATTTAAATATGTTTGCTATTATATAATATCTTTGAGTCCCTTATTGTTTGCTTGCATTTCATATGCTAGCATTTGCATTCCTTCCTAATCTCCTCAATTGAGCAAGTCTTCCACTTTCTTAAGGAAACCTCTTCCTTTATTCAATGCCTTCAATTCTTCACATTTAGTATTCTAGCATCCCCCCTGAACCTGGAAGTATTTTTGTTGTTGTTGTTGTTGCATCATATAGTCTTGCTAAGTTTCCCCTACTATTGCTTAAAATATTCCCCTACCTTTTTGCAGAAAGTTGACTTCTCCAGTTTGAGAAGTTTCTGCTTTGGAAATCATTTATATCAGGGCTATGCCAGTTGAATCATTTACAGCTTGCAATACAATCTGGCTATCACTCAAGTCTTTTTGGTTTGGTTCCAAGGCCAAAAGTGGGCAACCCAAAGTCAATAGATTCCAATGATGCCGCGCCCCCCCCCCCAAATCCACTGAGATTGCACCACTAAAATTTAGGGGCAGAAGATGCATATTTGAGTAGTACAATTTTATTTTATTGTGTTCAAATTAGAACTCCAAATTCTCCCAACACCTCATCCAACATCCAAAATATTACAATATCAGGCAAAAAAAGAAATAAATAAATTTTATTGTTGAAAACAGACAGTAAGACATTGGGCTTTTTTTTTTTTTTGCATAGAGTGGAATTAATGCATGACAATGGAAGTAATTTATCTCTATGAATCTTCCTACTTCTGTCCCCCTTTCAGATTTCTCCACAATAGAGAAGAAAGAAAGTCTGAAAAAAAAATCCTTTTTTGCTCTTCCTTCTATGATCCTGTGGTCTGTTCAAAAGTCAAGACATCATATTTAGTCACTGATTCCTCAAACATTGCAGACTTTTGTTTTAGAAGTCAGCCATTACATATTTCCTGAATGCTTTCCTAATTTCAATCTTCACCTGAGGTTCCATTGAAGGGTGTGAGAGTGTGCTTATAAGAACTAGATGTAATAACTGGTTTTAGTTCTGTTGTCTTCAGGGCTAAATCTGAAATCTCCTCAGCTACATTTTCCGTATTAAGCACCAGCAATTTATTTTTCCATTTTGTTTCAAGTTGAGCCCATCCCTTCTGTAACTGCACAGTTTGTTCCAGAGCATAAGAAGTCCAAATCATTCTCTCTAATCTATCTTGGTTGACATTTCTCATTTCTGCATCTACATCATCATCCTGGGAATGTTTTGGAGAAAGCTATCTTGCTGGTCTTAGATTGCAACCTATTAACCTAACGTTTGCTTCTCAAATCACCAAAACTCTAGTTGCTGGCACCCACCGACCATTGCCATTACCAATAATTATCTCTTTATTGATATGATTATAAATTTTCTCACCTTTACAGTTTCTCAACCTAGAGATAGCTTACTGGCATTAAGAGAATATAAATTCATTCCTAAGGAGAACATATTTTCTCAAGAATTATTTCCATGCACTGTACTTGGGCATGGCACTATTCTGCACTGAGACTTTGTTCTCCATGAGAAGACATGAGTTATCACTTAAACGATGGACACAACTATTGGGTTCTTAAAGTCGCCATCTAAAAACTTTCTGCCTCTCAGCTGTTTCAGACAAGTTATATAGCTTTTAGAGAAGTTAACCTGTGTCCTGAGGACTAGTAGCTTGCATAAATAAGACATTCTCCATTTCTCTGAAACAGCAATGACACATCTACATCCCTTCTGGCTTTCAATCTTTTAATCCATTTTATATTTCTTGGGCTCATTCACCCAGAAAGTTAGGATTTATAATAAAACAACAAGGAATGGTTGGTTTCCCTGACCCCTTTGCCCTGTTGCTCAACTTGCACAGGTGTTTAACTTGCCTGTCTAAGTGTTATCTTCGTGATTTGTCATCTGGGACTGCCTCTTGCTTGTAGAGTGTAACATTCTTCATTATTAAAAATAAAAAAAAAAGATGGGAATCAAGTAAAGAGAAGAATCCTTGGAGCATAATTCATGAGGTTTAAAAGAACTTGACAATTGCCTTAATTACAAGAAATTCTTGTACAAAGCTATACATGTACAAATTTGTTCCAGGGAGATAATGTTTCAAACTGTGGTTCACACAGAACTAATGTAAACATGCTTGTGAACAAGATCTAAGGCACGTTCCAGCTGAAAACATATAGTGAGTCACAGAACAGCTGCCTTTATGAAAAAGAGAGGTGGGGGGGTGAAGAGAAGAGGAAGCAAAAAGAATTTCCTCAAGCCTAAACATGTTTTGCAATTTGGTCTGAGTTGTGTCTAATGGTTTCATTTCCCCCTGTTCTATTCGCCGTCTAAACAATAACAACTTGCCAAGAAATGAGTGTAAGTTAAACAGTTTAAACTAAAATGCTCTCTCTCAATGTATTGTTGGTTTAACTTGACCATAAATTTAAGAAATTATTAGGCTTTCCTCAAAGCTCTGATCCTAACGATAATAATCTAATAAACGTAGAAAGATATCTTCCAACACCCACATTCATCTAGTGTTTTAAATCTGATTACTCCTCAGAAATTGCTAAGTACTTCTATATTCTGAGTAATTACTGTGTTGGAGATATGCAAAAAGAAAACAAAGATTTGGAAGCAAAATTAATAACATAAGGGGTTTTCTTTGTTTTTTGTTTTTTTAAAAATCTTGGTAAAAATGGAAGAACAACAAATTAGCACTTTAAAATAACAGGAATCATTTTTATATTTAATCTTCCCTGAACCTGCAAGATATTCAAGAAAATATATATGAAGTTTGTTGTTGTCACATCAAGGGTGCAACATTTTCCACTTTACAGAAAGGCGTTATTACAGTGAAAAGATACCTTACGATAGTCCTATGAATCTGGAAAAATATTTTCAAAAAGGATCAGCTATGACATATCAGTTTTTCCAGTATTTGACTGATTATATGCCATCAAGTTGTTGTTGACTGTTAGCAACCATGTAAGATTTTCTCCATGATGATCTGTCCCTAACCTGGTCTTTCAGATCTTCCAAAGGTGCACTCATTGCCACTGTAACTGAAGTCTATTCATCTTGCTTTTCCAGTATTAACAATTAAAAATTACAATTTTATCTATACAATAATATATTTCTGAGTATTCCATTTGCAGGGAATGGTATAAAAATGATTGTCAAGTTCTGTGCTTTGCTTTTTTTTTTTTTAATTTATGCTAACTTTAAATATATAATTAGGAACGATACTGATTGAAGTGAAACACTGGAAAACAGAGTGGTATTTATATACATCTATCTAAACAATGGGAATCATGTATTGTGACTTTTTTTCAGTAAAGAGTTCCGTTTGCTTGTTCAGCTTAATCATAAAATGGTATTTATTATAGGTTAATTAAAATACCATTGATCATTTGAAACCATTTACTGAATGTAGGAAAGTGCTTGGCCAATCCATTTCTATTACTCTGCTGTTACACCTCAGTAATTATATCTTTAAACTAGACACAATGTTTAATTAGCAACACAGTGCTTTACCCTTTAAAACTACATTTGCTGTTTATGATGTGATTTGCATGATCACAGTGTTAACCTGTAATATAAGTGTAATGAATACTTGTAACATAATTATTTTATACTTCTACAAGCAACTGTAGTTTAGAAGATCAAACATATTCTAATCTGTATGTAGTTCAGTAGATCAAACATATTCTATTATGCATGTGTGCAGGGTTTTTTTTTGAAGCAGACTATGTAGGTTTAGTCAAAAGTATAGCTGTGCATTATTCCATCAACTCTGTTAAGAAGGAGTAGAAATAAGTGAAGTATAGTCCTGATATATACATAAGTACAAAAGAATAATCCATATTGAGCAGACCACCATTCAATAAATGAATTACCATTTATTATCTAAGTGGTGAAATGACGAAAGTTGGCATTATTATTGCACAAATGGTCTGTACCCAAACTCTTTTTCTCTTCCAGCTCTTACCATATGCGCTACATTTGTTTCTCATGTTCTGTAGTACACTGGTTTTAAAGTCAGACATAAGGAGGATTTCTGTACTTCAGCATTCCTGCAACATCTAGTTGTCTTGTTTTTAATTGCACATTCTGGAGTTAAGTAAAAACCACATTGTAACATTTGAAGAAAATAAAAAGCATGCAGATATGATTAACATAATTGATATGGGTTGTAGCTTTCTTGGCACAGAATTTGCATTTCCTGGAGACATTCATTATTTTATTTTTTTTGTTAGCATGGAGTAGCACAACTCAAGCCTTATTCATAGACAGAGAGGCAGACATAGAGGGCGATGATAGATATTAAGACTGTGCCAAGCTTCAAAATGGCTCTTTGCTTGAGATATTTTGAGCAAAGTAGCTTTTTGAAGCTGCTTCATGATGCAAATACACTTTCCCATGTTACTAAATGGTAAACTCAGAAGTCCCACAGCTAGAAGTTTCATTGCATGAAGATACCCAATGGACTAGAAGCAAATCAACTGAACAATTGCATCTGCTTAATGCAGGCACAATATTTAGATGTAGATCCTGACGATAGAGTTAGTTTATAGAGAAAGATGCTAAAGATAGCTAAAGATAGTTGTGGATGTAACTATAGGTATAGGTTTATGTGGAGTATATACTGTACAAAGGAAATAGAGATATGACAACCATACTGATTCTCAAGGGTTAGATTTAAGTAATAAGTATTTAAAATAAATAACTTCATGCAACAATTTGCTGTAGTGATTTAAGAAACTAGGCAAGAAACTAGGAAACCAGGAGGTCTAGTCTTGCCTTAAACATGAGACATGTAATGCCATGTTAAGCAGTACTCAGCTGTGGCTTTCAAGATCTATGGCTCCTATGTGCAAAACAGATGCCTACCTTGAATTATCTGAACCAACTTCAGGTCCAGAATCAGAGTGGGAGTGGACTACAGAGGGGGTTCTCCTTACAAGTCATATAAAGCAAGATTTGCATTTTCATGAACTGGCACATGTTGCCTAGAATCCTAAGATTGTCATGATTCAAATCCAGTGACATTTGTCCCACATCACCCTCAACACCCAACCAACAAGGCAAACCCAGATGACAAAACACCAAAAGCAGAATTGCCCCCAAACATATCATAATAACAGTTTGGTGGCTTTGAAACCAAAGTGTATCAACACTCATGAAAGCAAAGACCTCTCTTTTTAAAAACTGATGTGAATTGTGAAACAAGACCTATGAGGGCCCTTTTTGTACGACATTTTGCTGGGCATCTCTGCTTGCATGCTGCTAGCAGAGAGTACAGGGAGAGTACTTTCTAATTAAGAGGTCTTTATTTTTTACATCCTCATCTAAAGCTTTACTCTTTTTAAAAGTAAAAAACCAATTTTTTTTTTTTGTTACAGATTGTGGTTACATACAAATTAAGGATGTTTCTGAAGTTCCTATAGCAGTGATGGCGAACCTGTGGCAGGTGGCATGCGTAGCCATAGCGGTGGGCACACTAGCTCAGCTCTGGCGTGCATGCATGCACTGGCCAGCTGATTTTCAGGCCTTCTGAGCTCACTGGAAGTAGGGAAACAGGCTGTTTCCTGCCTCTGGAGGGCCTTGGGGGTGGGGGAGGGAAGGCCTGTTTCTCTCTCTCTCTCCAGGCTCCAGAGCCTTTCTAGGAGCTTGGGGAGGGCAAAAACGGCCTACCCCACCCCACCGGAGGCCCTCCGTAGGCCGAAAATGGCCCATTTGCCAACTTCCGGTAGGACCAGAAGGCCTGTATTTTGCTCTCCCCAGCCTTTCTAGGAGCTTGGGGAGGGCGAAAATGGCCTTCCCCACCCCTTGAAGGCCCTCCGGAGGCGGAAAATGGCCCATTTGCCAACTTCCAGTCCCACTGTTGGCAAATGGGCCATTTTCCACCTCTGGAGGGCCTCCAGGGTGGTGTGGCAGGCTGTTTTTGCACTCCCCAGACTCCTAGAAAGACTCTGGAGCCTGGGGAAGAGCAAAAAACAGGCCTTCCGGTTCCACTGGAAGTTGGCAAATGAGCTGTTTCCAGCCTTCAGAGGGCCTCCGGTGGGGGGGAGGTCATTTTCGCCCTCCCCAAGTGCTAGAAAGTCTCTGGAGGCTGGGGAGAGAGAAAAACAGGCCTCTTGGGCCCACCGGGCCATTGAGTGCCAGAAGCGGTGGGGAGAGATGGGGTGTCACATATGCATGTGTGGGGGAGGGGTGCATAGAATTATGGGTGTGGGCATGCATGCATGCAATCCCCTCCCCCCCTCCTGGCACACGATAGCAAAAAGGTTAGCCTTCACTGTCCTATAGCATGATCTTTGGTGTTACATACTAAGCCTTTTTTCTTCTCCTGTACATTAAAATTATTAGTGCCCGTGCACTATTAGGATAGCAAGTATCATTTATAACTTATGTTATAATTTTTATATGTTTATTATTTTACTGGTTCTAATTATTTAAATAATCTATCAGTCTATTCAGAACACCCAATATTTCTATTATTGGGTAAATTAAAACTAATCTGTATGTATGTATGTATGTGTGTATATGTATGTATGTATCTTTATTACATCTATATATATTTTTTCATTGTTGTAGGCTACTCAGAATCACTTTCTGTGAGATAGGGGGCACATAATTTTTTCTTCCCAACTACCCTGTATGTTAGGCAAACATTGTGGCTTCCAGAGTGAGCTCTTACAGTTGAGGTGTAATATAATGGGGGTCTCTTCACTCCTGGTTCAACAAAATTAAAACATTTTTTTAAATGTTGTCATTGAGACTCCATTCAGATTACAATCAGATAGATAATCAGGTAAATGTAAGCAAGAGATGAAATAGATACTTTATTTAGAATGTATGAGGGATTTGGGTTTTTTTTAATATGTAAAACTGAAAAAAACATTCCTCATATTTAAAAAGTATAAGAGAATAACATGGTGGATTTGTTGGCTAATACTGAAATATCTTGGATGGAAAAGCAGTAGCTTCAAATTATAAATATATTAATTGAATTGCATCCCATTAGTATATCAAATAGAAAGTCTACAAAGTGATGCATTCCAATAAATTATCTCTATAATTAACTAATATCTAGATTTTGCAGACTTCTTTTTTCATGTTTTCAACCTACATGAGTGAGAAAGACTTCATAGAAGTAAGCTAGACATGAAATCTGGTTGATGCCTGATACTGGAAACATTATTAAATTCTACTGGATACCCAGAAGCCACAATGTTTGAAAGGAAATATCACTATTGCCCAGATGAATTACATTTGCACATGGTAAATGTTTGTGACTGCAATACACAATTATTAACAAAACTAAATACAGAGCTGTCAGACAGCTTTTAAGATGATTGTGCCTGGCAGCGGCATGGCACGGGGGCTCCTATTAGTTAATTGCATTGTCACCCTGAGAAAAGGGGCTATGGCTTGATTAACTCAAGGACAGGCATCATTTTGCCAAATACTTATTATGTCCCACCCAATAGATTTTACGAAACATGGATGCTTCAACTGGGATGTGCAAATTCTGAAATGTGCAACATTATGTTTACAAGTTGCTGAAAAACAAATGATTTGTTTGAGGTAATCCTCAATCAATTCATGGTTGATGATTACTTGTTTTGAGTTGACCAAACCCTTTGGACAAAAATGTGCCTTTATCCCAATATGTGCCCATTCCATTTTCTATGCTACTGCCAAATAAGAGGATATACAAAAGGCATCCACAGAAACATTAGGTGACACCAATCATGATTAATTTATTTACTGAAGATAATGGCACACCTAATGCTTTTGAGAGTAATGTAGACATTATAATTGGGAGGAAAATTTTAAAAGAGAGATAAAGAAGGAAAACAAAGTTGACTAGGAATTAAATCATATATTCAGACATGGTTAGTGTATGGGTGAGGATTAAGGGATTATGGGAATGCTTCACGGAAGAGGTGGTTTTTGTGGAGATGCTTGAGGGAGTATAATATCCCATTGCCTTCTGGTTTTATTTTGCACTTAATAAGAATGCTTTGTGCTTGCTTTCACTGATGAAATGGGGTTTGAGATCCAAATTACCTCCCACCCATTTTATTTCTGCTTTAGAGGCTCATGCAGGGGAAGCAATC
The DNA here is from genome assembly GCF_029215685.1 of Pituophis catenifer annectens. Classification (NCBI taxonomy): domain Eukaryota; kingdom Metazoa; phylum Chordata; class Lepidosauria; order Squamata; family Colubridae; genus Pituophis; species Pituophis catenifer. The sequence continues at coordinate 90,619,310 of NW_027256883.1, forward strand.
ATTTTACATCCCAGAAGTTTGAGAAGAAAAGACATCATCAACATGCTCACACTAAATAGTTGGAGGCTTAGCACATTGTTTAAACCCTTCCATTGTGATTTATTAAATAAATCATGCTTAAACAAAATTAAATTAAAAACAATGGTGATCTCTCTCTCTCTCTCCCTCCCTCCCTCCCTCCCTCCCTCCCTCCCTCTCTCTCTCTCTCTCTCTTTCCCTCCCTCCCTCCCTCCCTCCCTCCCTCTCCTTTCTGTTTCAGTTATTCTGGTCTTGTACTCATGCCTTCTTGACTCTAAATTGGACTAAGAAAATTCTGGCCAGACTTTTGGCAATTCTGCCCTTCAACTTAAGCGGTTTCTGTCCTAGGCTATTCCTGTTTCTTAAGCCACCCTCGGAAACCCCATTCCAGTAGTGGGTTGGCAGTGGGACTCATCTGGTGCTTAGTCCAGCCACAGCAAGATCAGATTAGTTTTTTCCCCCTGCTTCTCACCCTGCTCTTGTGTAAGTTGCTTTTCACTTTAGAGATCAGTGCCTGTCTTTTCCTTTGACTCCCTGGCATTTCATTTGCTCACCCAGATGTTTGCACACATGGGTGGCTGTACCACCACCACTTTTTCCTTCATTCCCTTGTTTGAACCTAATGCAGATATTTCCTTTTCTCTTTTTTTTCCCTGCATGGTACCATTTGACATTTTGATGCTGCAATAATCGAAGCAAAAGGAAACAGGTTGTTCTTTTGATTCTATGTTCCTTTACAGGTACATGGAGACTTTGCAGCAAGGAAGAATTGATCATTAGTTTTTTTAGAAATAATGCAGTATCAGATGTACTTGCAACATTCCACATCCACCTATTTTCCTTGGTAAAGGAGTCTGTCAATTATCATTATTATTGTTGTTGATATTGTTGTTATTAATAACACAGGATGAAATGGCTGCACAGAGCAGTGGCCAGTTACTGAAGGGAATGGGGTATGCCGGGCCATGCAAACAACTGGAACTGAAGAGGTTACTGGAATTAAATGAAGCACCAGAGATCATTTGCTCTGAAGCTCCTAAAACAGTTCTTATCAGAAAACAACACTTTTAGAACTCAAGCTGGAAAACATGGGTGCAGGGTGGGTGCATGTCACCCATGTCTATTCTCAGGAAGCAGTGAATTACTCCTACTGGTAATGAGTCAATGTATTCGATACAGAATGGGTTGTGGTTTTTATCACCCAACCACAATTTTGACACTTTTGACACCACCAGTGCTCCTTACAGCCCTGATTCTTTTCATTCTTCTTCCACTGCATTTATTTTTTATTCATTATAACCCAACTAAAGTTTGGAAAGGAATATTGTACTGTAAAGGGTTTTGGTTTGCAGGAGTAGTTTTGCAAGGAGGACGTTGGCCAGGAGCATTCACAAGGAGGATCAGAAAAGCCAAATGGTGGCTGCAGTGAGGTCATTAAGGTTCCATTTTGTTTTGTTTAATGTTACATTAAACAAAAAAAAATTAAAAAAAAATGGAAAGGCTTCAGTTATACCATCCTAGTCATGTCCGTGGAGATTCTCAGTCATCCAGATAATAGTTATCTCAAAGGTACTTTTTTTTTCTTCAAAAGGCAACTGGACTGTTTTTTTTTTCCTTGAAGAAAAAGAAAATGTTTTGTTTCTCATTTAAGAAGCTTCATCAGTTCTGATGGCTGAGGGAATGGAAGGATAGGTCCTGGCAGCTACTGACATTTTGGTCATCTTGACTTTTTTTTTTTAAACCTAGAAGGACTCCTTTGATAGGGCAAAACCAATATTAATAAGCTCTGTGAACTGTTGAACACTTTGTCTCTTTCCTCTTACTGCTTCTGTCAGCTATCTTTTGCATCCCAGCTCTATTTGTGTGTGCATCCCTCAGCTCATGGAAGGGTTAAGAATGAAGGGAGGCACAGGAGGATAATCCTATATCTCTGTTTAAAACAATGTGGCTGACAATGTGATCATCCTGACTGCCCATATTTTTTTAAAAATAGACTGAGCCATTGTTGGAGGGGAGCACATTTTTTAAAAAATTATAGACATTTAAAATATGTCCTCTCAAGTATAAAAAGGAATAAAGAACCCAATTTCAGGAAGAATTTCTTTATGAATTTTATCACACGAGAACACGGATCATGGTACTGTTTATAACAGCAAACCAGCTGGCCAAATGCTGTTTCACCGTAGATTTTTTTTCTTCTTCCCAGCCTGGCTGATGTCTTTCCAGTTTGGATCTCCTGCTTAGATAAAACAGATGATTTTCTGGGCCTGCTTCTGCTAACAGCAGGCAGGAGCGCTGGTGACTGATTGGTTGAAACATGAGGATTAATGGGTATTTATATTTCATTAAATTTTATGCTCACTGGAGAATAATGTATCACTCGCAGATATTGAAACATATGTCAACCCTATCCACTTACATATAATTCAATTTGACTTAAATGCATTGATCAAATTTTATTAAAGTCCAATATATCTTCCAAAAAGGCCCACTAACACAATATTGCTGTTTGGTATTCATCAGATAAAAAGAGGCAATTGGGTTGTAATTCTATTTATACCTTTTTTTCTAGGAAAAGGGGAGATTATTGGGTAGAGAATAAACATTGCAAGGTGACTGCTACTGGCTGAAGGATTTAGGATGGGGATTATTAAGAGATTTCCCAATGTGCTCTTCTGTTCGGTTAGGATTATCCATGTAGAAAGGAGGGGGTTGGAGTTGGGGTTAGTACTACATGCACTGGGGAAATCCAACATTTCTACTCTCAGAAGGAAACAGGGGAAAAAATGGAACTATTGCCAATCGTTAAAGAGTGCTTGGAACCCAATTTCTTCCTGTTTGGTAAAAGGAAAATGGTAGAATTATATCAGGGAATAAACTGATCAGTCTAAAAAGCACTTGCTCCTAAAATTATCTTTTCTGCAATTCAATGTTACTTGTCACACTGGATGTCTGTTGAATATTTAATCTTGCTGATATTCAGCCATGTTTATTTTGATTTAGGTATTGACCTCACTATTAATATTTGATACATAAAAGTTTTTGACAGGTAAGAGTATTTTACATCCAACAGTACTAGCACTGAATGGGCTTCAAACCTTGTGCCTTCAGTTAACACTTTCTGCATTGGTATGTCTTGCTGGAAACTTGCCCACAGTGTAATGCTTTCTGAGATATGTGTTGTTTATTGGTTGTGGTTGTAGTAGTTCTCATTATTGTTAAATATATTTCCTGCTTTTCTCCTTATGCAAGGTTATAGAGTTAATATTCAGTTCATTGGAAGGTTACTGAGTCTCAGCATCCTGCACAGTGAATTAAAAGCATGTTTTAGAAGAACCCAGATTTCTCAGTGGTTACTTGTTGTACTTAGTATTTCACCAGGCAGTGGACAAGCTGCCTTTCACACATATTTTCCCATTGTTTTTGGTTTTTTCAGTGAGGAACTTCAACTAAAGCCTGAAATAACCAGAATCCCACATTGGACAATCTGAAGCTCTTCATTGTATCATTGTGGAGTTGTTTAGATAATTGCTATGTAACAATCGTTCACATTCAACCATGTTTGATAGTTAATACATAAGTAGTAGCATTTTATCAAACAGTATTCCATGGGAAACATGCAATGAGACATCATCTTTTGTGCTTGATGATTTTGACATATGCAACAATCAAAACAATTAAGAAATACTTTCATATATACACATTCAGTTCAAATGAATTTAAAACAGGGATCCAGTACTTACAAAGTTTGATCTCTATTGGACAGGTTTTCTAGATGTGCTAGAAATCAAATAGTTGTAGCAACAACAGTAGTAGTCTTCCATGTCTTTCTGCTTATATCAGCACTCCAAACAGCATATAACAATAAATCAATCTGGAAAATGGAAAACATGACAAAGAAAATCTATAGAGTGAAGACAACATTTATTTGACAGCTAAAAGCCTGACAATGTGCAGGTTTACCACTTTTGTAAATAACAGAAGTGTGGAGGGAAAATATTCCATTGCTTTGGGGGAGTGGGGGTTGAAACAAATTTAGCCTGGTGGCCAAATTCATGGCAGGAAGGGGCCCTTCAGAAGAATATCTTCTGCTGATCTAAGGTAGCCCTCAGATGGAGTAAAGGACTGAGGGAATGCCTTGAAGGATAGGAGGATAGGAGGAAGACTTACTCACTGGTCAAAAAAAAAGAGGTCTTGGTCTCCAGTCCAGAATATAACTTGAGAAAACATCTCAAACAAGCCCTTCCTAGTTCAATGGAGATAACGGGAGGCATGGAAGCACATTCAAACTTGCAAGTTTATGTTATTCTAGCTGTCACATTAAAAATAGTCCTGACCTACAAGGCATTAGTGCTTATATATGGGATTTCTTAGCATGGATTAGCTCGTAGGACTGACAGGTATTCAGATTCTATGCTTAAGGATTGATACTAACTCCTTAAATAGTTCTTAATAGGCAAATGGCAACAAATGTAGGTCTTTCAGTAAAGTCATATGTTGTCTTGTGGCTTGTAGCGGCCTGACCACCAATGGGTGTCCACACAAAAATCAGAATGGCAGCCATAATGGTGCTATTAAAGCTGTGCCTGTTTTTTTTATGTGCATCACATGTGTGACATACATTAAAAAAACACCACTATGAACTCATATTAACTTCTTTTACCACACCCTTGCTGATCATCATGTGCAATTTCCAAACACATTTGTACCATATGCAATTTTCAGATACTTTTATAGGGTAAAAGATCCATATAGATCACATTTGTGCTAGTGAAGTGACCTCATTAAGATTTTCCCCCTCCCTGCAAGGTGCTTTAATAAATGTGCAAGTGCATGTCAGCAATATGTAGGAAATTGACAACAGTTATGAAAACACATTTTTCAGTAGTGCCTATACAATTGACTTGAATTGTGTCAAATTACTAAGAGCACTTGAAAAAAACAGAACAAAACTTTAGCTACTTGAAGATCTGGTTTCACTTTTGTGAGTAGTACAATTATTGGAAAGTTATACAACAATAATGGTGTTAATAAACATACATTTTTACACCTTCCATAAGAAATACAGTATCTTTTAAACTTTACATGTGAATGATGATTGCTTAACCTAGAACTCTATTCATGTGTCATATAGACTTGCCTAGTGAATTGGCAGCCATCCATATATGACCAACCCTAATCAACCCCAGGCATGTACAAAAAAAAAATGCATATTCATCCCTTTCAGCAATTAGACAATTTATTAAGGGTATACAATCTATTTAGACAGTTGCTTCACAAAGCAACTTTCCAAACCTGGCGCTCAGAGGCTATGATATGGTTTGGGGCTGAAATCTTTTAAAACCTTAGCACATCTTCAGGGTCTTCCTTCTGTGTGTCCTGAAGACAATTCCAAAAAAACTGTTAATAAGGCAAATCAAGGGGAAGTATCTTCTGTTAGATGACAAAGAAGACCTGGACAAATATGCTGAGCTTCAAGAGATATTCTGAAGAGTGGATTGGGATGAAATATTTTGCATCCTCCTGTTATTTATTACATTTTTTTCCTAGTAAAGTTGATTGAACTCAAGCCTCTTTTACAGTTTCTTATATGGGATTTAATTTTTTAAAATTCAATATATAATTTGTTTTACATCTGAGACCTGAAGATAAAGTATATAGTATTCCCTTTCCCATTTTTATCTTCTCAGCAACAAGCTGGGAGATAGTAACTGGCCAAAATCACTTTCTGGCCAAAATCATCTTCTAAGCATCTATGATTGAGGTTGGACTTAAACCCAAGTTGCTCTGTTATCCCTTCCTAGCTTTAAGGGTACATATGAAGAACCTTTTTGGGGCTGGAAGCTGCATTTATTAATCTTTACAAGGCTTAGAGGTGCAGTGAGCAACAATATGCCACAATCTGAGGGAAGCTGTGCTACAGCCTTGGGTGAGGTTTAGATTCTGGAATAGTTTGGAATATATTTTTTCTTTTTCCCCCTTTTTTTCCTTCCCACCCCCTTTCCCCCCTTCCCTCCTTTTTTCCTTTCCTTTCCCTTCCCTTCCCTTCCCTTCCCTTCCTTTCCTTTCCTTTCCTTTCCTTTCCTTTCCTTTCCTTTCCTTTCCTTTCCCTTCCCTTCCCTTCCCTTCCTTTCTTTTCTTTTCCTTTCCTTTCCTTTCCTTTCCTTTCCTTTCCTTTCCTTTCCTTTCCTTTCCTTTCCTTTCCTTTCCTTTCCTTTCTTTTCCTTCCTTTCCTTTCCTTTCCTTTTTAATCCAGTGAAATTATTCTGCAAAATGGGAGGAAATCAGCACACCTATTTTTCACCGCTGTGGTCAAAGGAAACTCATTGGACCTCCAAAAATGCTTCAGAAGTTGCATCATGTCATTCCAGTTCTTGCTATTATAGGAATAATTAACTAATAATTAGCGAAAAGACCTCCAATCCAAATATGAATTGTTTCAAACTTAGTTCCTAAATGCCAGTGAAAGGCCACCATTCCTTTTCTTCTTTTGTATAACCCAACAAACAGAAACAAGTGTCATCACTGGCTTCTTACCAGTGCTCTGAAGCAGGTGGCCAGGAGACAGCTGCCTGCAAACAAGTACAGGACTAAGCCAATGACTTTTACCAGGCCCACTTCTGTGGCTGTTTCAGGGACAATCTGGATATTTAGATCGGATGGTATGTAATAGGAAGCCATCAATCTTTTATAGTAAGAGAATACATAAATTATAAACAAATATGTCCTTTGGTCTAGTCGAACAGCATAATGATCAAAGACATACAATAGAAATGTATTTGCTTCTACAGTACGCTTTATTCCCTGAGCTCTCTGTCTGTGGTGATGGACAGGCAGTGAACTGTCAGTTTTTGTTCCATCTGTCACACTACACATACCTCCTGTTGTTTTAAGTAATCAATATGGGGGCTGAAATCACCTACTGCTACCTCTGTTACCTCCTATTTTGTCCACTCATAAATTATGAATCTCTGCACAACATCAAGTCTACAATTTCGATTGCATTTGCTAATCATTGATCAATAATTCAGAAGTCTCTTCTTCTTCAAGGGCCCCTGGTTTTCTCGAACATATGGCAGAATGCTGACACTGTTCATGAGACTATTCCCTTACAATGGAAGCGATCTTTTTTTTAAAAAGAAGTTGTTTAGAGTTTCTTCATTTTTCTTCTTCCTTGTTTCCTTTTTCTTTTTATGAGGAGTCTTTGTACTTTCCTCCTCTACTTCTGTTTTCTATATTTAATGAATATAGAAGCAGAACCCCCACAGAGAAATGCACGGGATGCACATACTTACAATTGTGTGCTTGGGACAGAAATGGCATTTAGCGAAGCAACATTTTGCTGCTTTTTGTGTTATCCATACTGTCCATTCAGTCGGTGTGCTTCCTTGCGCAGTAGCCTGCTGTTACTTGTTTCATTTTAGCTCTCTATATATTTGTGTGGACATGACAAGAAATGAATTTGGGGGGGATCATTTTTCTTGTGAGGGAAAGGTCGTAATATGAATATGTAACTTCCAAAGCTATAGTGTGTTTATAAAATAGTTGACATGAAAATTGGAATAAATATGTGATACAATGAACATGTATATCTTTTTAGACAAACACCAATGTATTCCACATTTACAAATCACCAATATAGCTACACTTTCTTTGTTTGTGTTGACATGTCAATGTTAACATATTTTCTGAAGAGTTTTAGATATTCCTTTTGCTTATATAGGCATACAAAGTTACACACAAACACACACACACACACACACACACAAATACATAGTGGGTGTGTATTCATATGTGCATTCATTTGTATATCTATATAAATGTGTGTGCATACGTACTGTATGTATGGACATTTATAGCCATAAAATCAGAAAATTAAGGGATGAAAATCAATCAATCAATTGTTCTCTATGGATGCTGTGTTCCTTTGAAACAGAATGAACTGGATAAAATTCTAACAGCAGTCTAACAGCCGCCTAACCAAGAATTCTACTATTTCTTTGTCTAAGATTGTTTTATTAGCTATTATATTGCTATAGTATGATCATAAATAATAAATGCCACGATACAGGAGACTTTGATTTCATCTCCACTGAGCCCTCTTAAACTGCCCAATGGTGCAAACATTAATATATTAGCATCTCTCTGCTCAGTGTGCAGGCTCACTGATTAAAGAGTACTGTTTTGGAAAGTAAAAAACAGTAGGATGGAACCACTAGAAAAATCTTCAGCTCATACTTTATGTTTCCTTTTTCTTTAAAAAACACACAAGTGGAACATAATGATGACAATGTGTAGAACGGATGATATGAGTTATCAACAGTCAATAGCAATAGCACTTAGACTTATATACTACTTCATAGTCCTTTACAGCCCTCTCTATGCGGTTTACAGAGTCAGCATATTGCCCCCAACAATCTGAGTCCTCAATGCCTCTTTATGGGGAGTTCTATGCTGCAAAATAATTTGTCAAATGATTGTGGGTATAACTTACCATTTATAGAGGAAACTGTCTAGCACTCATCTCCATCACTTGCAACCCTGTCCTCTTTTTGCCTCATTTGAGTTAGCTTCTAACAAAAATGGAGGCTTTTTTAATGCCTCTCTATTGGTACAATTGCATCATCCTTCTCCAAATTCTGAGGTTACAGTCTGAGTTCCTGTTCTGAAGAGGTTACCTTCCATATACAAGGCACATTGGGAACAATGACTCTTATACAGATGCAGGGGCTCTTTACACAGATCATTTCTAACTAGAGTGAAATATGTGTCTATGCTACCTCTAACCCAGGAGTGAAATCCAGCAGGTTCTGACAGGTTCTGGAGAACCGGTAGCGGAAATTTTGAGCAGTTCAGAGAACCAGTAGTGGAAATTTTGAGTTGTTCAGACTCAAATGCCACCTCTGGCTGGCCCCAGAGTGGGGTGAGAATGGAGATTTTGCAATATCCTTCCCCCTGGAGTGGGGTGGGAATGGAGATTTTGCAGAATCCTTCCCCTGGAGTGGGGTGGGAATGGAGATTTTGCAGTATCCTTCCCCTGCCATGCTCACCAAGCCACACCACCTGCACCAAGCCACGCCCACAGAACTGGTAGTAAAAAAATTTGGATTTCACCACTGCACTAACCTTTCACTAAATTGCTGGACTTTTATATACTTTTTTTTTTATCATGCTGAGAGCCAGCTTTTTCTTCAAGAATTCATAGTATTTCCCCTTATAAGAAACTTATTTTATTTTCAATAAAATATTTTAGATTCTACATCAATACAATTAAAATAAAGTAACCATGGATAGACAAAATGATTTTAAAAGATTAAGATGTCAAAAAAGTATTCAGCTAAAAGCTAGTAATTGTGCTGAGGCTATGATGGGTTTTGGACACAATTTAAATTATATCTAAACTTCTCTGGGATTATAAAATTCCCATTTCTATAAATGAATGAATGAAACTTAGATAATATTTTATATTAAACATAGCCTATCAGCTCACTAACCATTGCTGTGGGCAGACAATTATAAACTTACTTACTAGCCAAAGAAGAGAAACTTAATATAACATATGTTAATTTTGAGTTGCATGTCTGACAGAATGAAAATGAAGCAAGTCACAAAAAATGGTTATTTAGTTGCTTGCATAATAATTTAAGGACTCAGCTAGATCAGAATAAAACTCCATTAAGTCCAGTAGTCCATATATTACATAATAACCTTCTGGGAAGCCTAAAAAAAAGATTATATTCTGATTGCCACTGAGATCTACAAATTCTACAGTGTCATAATCAGCAGCACCTGATAATGCTTCTTCTCCTTAAATTTGTTCATTCCCACTTTCAAGCCATTAAAGTTAGTGGCCACTATCATATTTCATGATAGCCTGGTTCCAGAGGAGGGTTTCAGCAGGTTCTGACCTGTTCTGGAGAACCGGTAGTGGAAATTTTGAGTAGTTTGGAGAACAGGCAAATACCACCTCTGGCTGGCCCCAGAGTGGGATGGGAATGGAGATTTTGCAATATCCTTCCCCCAGGAATGAGGAGGGAATGGGGATTTTGCAGTATCCTTCCCCTGGAGTGGGGTGGGAATGGAGATTTTATAGTATCCTTCCCCTGACATGCCCACCAAGCCATGCCATGCCCACCAAGACACACTCACAGAACCAGTAGTAAACATTTTTGAAACCTACCACTACCTGGTTCCATACATTAAATCTAGGTGGTGAATTACTTCCTCATGTCTGACATTTCATTAGATGACCTGAACTGCCAATAATTTGAGGGGTGAGAACATTTTTTCTTGATCCTCCATCTCTACTCCTTACATAATTTCACAAATATTTGATGTCTATTATATCTCTTATTTTTCCTCTTTCCTGAAAATTCCAAATCCTTGCATTTTTAAAAAAGATTGTTATTCTTTTATAGAGGAAATTAACATATCAGATGTTAATTTGATTTGCACATTTGATAGGATGAACCTGCAGCTTGGAAAAATGTAGTAGTATTTTTTTCTCTTTGGTTGAACGTGATTGTAGTGCAGTGTTCTAATAGTGTTCTGCCCTTTTGCATCCATTCCTTGAGACCCTTAGGGTTGTAGCTAAATTAACATAATCAACAATTGAAATTGAATTGTTTCAACAGTTGAAATAATTGAAATTTTTCAGAAGAAGATGTCAAATACCTGATCACCATTTTCTTCAAATTATCTATAACTGGGGTTCTGAAATCAGGGTGAGATGGGAACTTCCACTTGGTATTATGCAAGTTCTATTGTGCTGCATTTGTGCAAGTTTAAATGTACCCTTAAGTATAAAATCAACAGGAGATACAATAGGAGTATAAACAGTGTACCTATGCAAGTTTAACAGATCAATATTATCGTACAGGTAGTCCTCGACTTACAACAGTTCATTTAATTATCATTCAAAGTTACAATGGCAATGAAAAAAGAGACTTATGACACTTTTTCATACTTATGATCATTACATCATCCCCATGGTCACATGATCAAAATTCAGATGCTTGGCAATTGACTCATATTTATGACTGTTGCAGTGACTTGGGATCATGTGATCAGCTTTTGCGACCTTCTGGCAAGCAAAGTCAATGGGGAAGCCAGATTCACTTAACAACCGTTAAGTTACTAACTTAACAAATGCAATGATTTACTTAACAACTGTGGCAAGAAAAGTCGTAAAATGGGGCAAACTCACTTAAATGTTTCACTTAGCAACATAAACTTTGGGCTCAATTATGGTTGTAACTCAAGGACTACCTGCATTCAGGTAGTCCTTGAGTTGGCATAGTCTCAGCAATATTAATAACACTTCTGGTGAGCACATGCTCATATTCATGTATATACAGGCACACACATATTTGTGTTATTTGCTGGAAAATAAAGCATAGTGGAACACACATGTAAGACATCCATCCATCCATCCATCCATCCATCCATCCATCCATCCATCCCATAAACTCTAACTTCACCATAGCAATTACATCTAAAATGGCACTAATTTACCAAGCAGGCTGACAAGCATGTAGTTGTGAAAATTGGTCTTCTATCTGCTCATTTATTTCTATCAGTTATTTCTATCACTTAGTACTCTCAAATCACTTCATTTCCTTTAAACCAGTAGCAGCAGGGATTTGACTTGTCTCTGCTGCTGAACTGGCTATCTGATTGCAAGCCACAATACAACAGCTGGATTGCCATGGGATCACTTCAAATGACCTTTCTTAGTCAAGATTTGTTTCATGCCTGGAACAAACTATGTGTTTACTCTAATTTCAGAACACAACCCCCAAAAGACAGATGTTTTGTTTTATAGTCAGACCACTATCAAAGTGGCCTTTTGGAAGGCAAAGCTTTTCAAGGTCAACAGGTTTTCCACATTCTAATTTTTACTAACAAAAAAAGAAGTGTTAGGAAATATATATTGGTGCCCATTCTGACCCACGGCTCTTCTGCTTTCAAAAGTCAGGTCCTATTTTGATCCTTGGAAGAATATGAATCAAAGTATAGACCCAATGCTGAGTTGCCAAAAACACAATTTGAATAATATTTAGGAGGAAACCCCACTGAATTTGGTGGAAAGTACCTTTGAGTAGAATATAAGTCATATTTTATGCATATTTATTTGTTTATTAGATTTATTTTTATCCCACCTTTGTTACTCAAGGCAGCGAACATAGCTAATACTCCTTCCTCCTTCTATTAATCCCACAACAATAACCCTCTGAGGTGAGTTAGGCTGAGAGAATGTGACTGGTACAAAATCATGCAGTCTGTTTTCATGTCTAATGTGGGAGTAGAATTCATCACTGAGAATATAAAAGGGATTTATTGATTATTATTATTTTATATTTTATCTTGTCTACTTATTTGCATCTATTTTAATTATTGATTAATTATTGATATATTACTGGTGCTGTTACCTGATTTATTGAGTGTAACATTTCTGGGTTTTTTTACAATTTTTCATTTTTGCTCCTATTGATTTGGCCTATGTTTATTACTTACATTAATGATGTTTGATTGTATTTTTAAATCTAAATGAACAAAGAGAGGGAATTGTGTGTCACTCAGAATCAGATTTGATTAAAGTAGGTTCTAAGCCTTAAAACAAACAAACAAAATAAACAAACAAACAAAATAAATAAATAAATCTTACATAACAGAATACAAAATATTTTATGTGGATATTGGACAGAAATAGAAAAACTTATTTTTTAAAAAAATCTAATGTGTTTTAAAATGGAATCTTCTTCCTCTTTTTTAGTAAAAGTTTATTCATGTTTACACAGAAAGAAATCCTGTTAAGTGAAATGACTTTGGGAAGTAGAATTTTTGTTGTTGCTATTTTCTTTTGGGGGAAGGGCAGGCTCTATTATTCTCAACATTTGTCTCACACCACAGGAGTCCCATCTCGTTTGTGTTTGTGCTACCTGGACAATAATTTTGAATTTGCATACACATTTTACCCTATCTTTTATATCTTTCCATCTTAAGATGCCTGGCTGAATGAGACATTCACCCCCTTAACTGGAGCTACCATGAGAATAAATTCATATCCTAGGCATTATTCCTTAAAATGTTCTTTTTATTTTTATACTTGGTAGATTTTTGTCAATTGTTCACAGCCAGAGGTAAAATGAATGCCAAGAAATTAGAGAAACCTAGTCTATCTGAAAGAAAAAAGGTTACATAAAACGGTGTCACAAAATCACAGAGGAGGGAATCGCTCATGTAACTTAAATCCAGCCTTGTTAGATTGTCCAAATGAAGGAGCTTCTAACAGTTTAGTTAGGAATTAAGTTAATTAGGTTTGGTGTAAAGTTGGTATGGTTCCTGCTGGAATGTTTCCCTCATTTTCCTCCATAGAAGTGGTGGCTGGTCCCTCATGTCACCCTGTTAGCCCAGACTTTAATTAGTTCTGGCATTCGCCTCATAATGATAAATGCTGAGATGATGAATGGAAATGCAAATGAGTGTGAAGTGGCTCAGCCATCAGAGCTGCATATCATTAATACTTTCCTACTGTTAAATCGATCAGTGTCATCCCTGGATCCCTCTGTTCAGCGGGTGCAGATGGCTACCCGCCAGAATGCTTTCCACTAGACCAGCAAGGCAAACTTTGAAGGTTTCTCCTCTCCATATGCTTTTTATTTCTCATTTGATGATCTTTTTGGCAGCTCAGATTCCAATATAGTTCCAGCTGAGATGCTTGCTCATAATGGTCAATAAGGAAATTGCTAATTTAAAACAAAACAAACACCAGTAACGGCTTTCCTCCAGATTCATTTTGAAGTAGCTTGGATGCTTTCAAACTATGATTAATGCACATATACCCTCAGTTTTCCGCTTCCCATTTCTAATATTTATCTGTTGAATATAGTAAGTGAGATGAAAACACAATAAATGATGTGTGAATGTATGAGTTTGGGTGCGTGTGTTATAAAAATTCAACAGAGAGAAGACAAAATAGTACCAAAATGGAATAATTCAATAGCAGAGGCAAAAGTGGATTTATATAGACAGATATAAAACTTCCACAGCTGCCTCCCAATACCAATATTTGCTTACATTTATTTCTCTTTCCGAGTAGAATTCTGGCTGGCTAGCCTTTACTTATGTATTTATTATTTTACAGCATTTATAACCTGTCCCATCTGATCAACTCTGTGTGATGCACAAGAGTATAAACATAAGAGTTAACTCAATAACAAAGAAGCAACACAAAATCTATCTAACAATCTTAATATGTAATAATAGATTCTAAATCAATTCTGGGTTCAAAGACCCATTGAAACAAAATAGGTTTTATAGGAAGGAAGAGGTTAATTTTACATTCAGGGATAGTGTGCTACACACTATTTCAAGGGCCAGGGATTGGAGGTGGATCCCTGGCAGGTTTTGCCTTGATGTTCATACAGGAAGAGTAGAGTATTACTTGGCAAGCAGGGTCTCTAATATATCTCAGTGCTATACCATAAAGACTTTATCGGTGGTCACCAGCACTTATTCCTTTTGGTAGCCAATGCAGAGAACTTAAGTTTGCTGTAATTCTACAGTGATGATTTTCCCCAGTAGCAGTCTTCCCACTGCATCTGTACCAATATGTGAATTGTAATCTACCTATGAGTATATAATCTTAGTTTAAGACTAATATATCCTGGAAATTTGTTGGAACTAAGCTAAGATCACTTTTCTGTCTATGGGCGGACATAGCCTACTAGTTATATAGAATAGCTAACAATATCTTTTTGTTCCAATGCTTTGAAACAAAAGTGTTGTCAACCATCACAGGTGACAGTTAAGCAACTGTTTTTATCTTGTTTGTTTAACTTAACACATCAACATACACTGGAAGACTTTCAACCCTCACGATTATAAATATCCTGTTCCACTTCCTATCTTTGACTGATGCTGGTATATATTACTCTTCCTGCTGGTATGCCTGCATTTTCCCCCAGAATTGACTCAATTCCTGATTGTCAGGGTCTCTATATCTATGCTACATTTCATTGTCCTCACATTGACTCAGGAACTTTAATATCCTTGCAAATAATCTTATGCAGCTGATAAGCTACCTTATTCTTCTCTGGTTTTCTGGTTTAAACTCCTTCTTTGCCTGCCAGAAAGGAACTTGTTCTGTCTTTTACTTGACATCCATAATTATAGTGGAGGAACAGATTACTCTGTAAAGGCATTTCTGAAGAAGCTAGCAGGTAAGTCATTCTATTACCAAAATATAGATATCAGCCAATAAATTATATCATGCACAGATTCATAATTCCAGATGAGAGTGCAGGGAAATAAGAATTCATTATGCAGCAACAATAAACTGGCTACCCCAGAAGACATATCATATAGAAATAGAGCACCACTAATAAATGATTATACAGTCAATCTCCAGTACTTCCCCATCATTCCAGGATCCCCAGACAAGTAAACAAGAACAAACTAAGATCACTTTTCTGTCTATGGGCGGACATAGCCTACTAGTTATATAGAATAGCTAACAATATCTTTGAGAGTGCAGGGAAATAAGAATTCATTATGCAGCAACAATAAACTGGCTACCCCAGAAGACATATCATACAGAAATAGAGCACCACTAATAAATGATTATACAGTCAATCTCCAGTACTTCCCCATCATTCCAGGATCCCCAGACAAGTAAACAAGAACAAGCTAAGATCACTTTTCTGTCTATGGGCGGACATAGCCTACTAGTTATATAGAATAGCTAACAATATCTTTTTGTTCCAATGCTTTGAAACAAAAGTGTTGTCAACCATCACAGGTGACAGTTAAGCAACTGTTTTTATCTTGTTTGTTTAACTTAACACATCAACATACACTGTAAACAAGAACAAACTGAAAAATGTAGATCATCTTGAACAACACATTTCCCATCCAAGACCCCTACTTTGGAGGAGAAAATAGTTTCATTTGAGACCAGATAATATTCTATGAAAAGCAGGAAAACCAAAAGAAACTGTAAATTACTTGTTAGTTGCTATTATTAGTTTAATACACCCTCCAATTCCACATGAAGCAGTCCATTCACTTGGCTGGATAATTCTACTGTTTCAGCAGCAGATGATTCTATGAAACCAACATTATTTTATTGGACAAATCCTCAGCCTTCATGGGAAATTAAAGGACAACACTCAAAGTCAGTAGAAATATCAGATTAGCTTCAAGCTCTGAGGCTTAATGAAGATAGAAACTGATTATGAAATTAACAACTAGTATACTACATCAAAAATACATTTCTCTCCTTGTGTAATATAAAACCTAAAATGGGTTTTTATCCATGTAGCATGTTATACTTTTCCTATGTCCTTTAGACATAAAAAAGATGATTTATAATCACTAATTTAAGATATTAGGATATTACTATGCATACTTGGTCTCTGGCTTAAAAAAATTAATCTGCAATTTTTACACTAGAATTATAAATTTGTCACGTGAATAAAGGAAAACTTGAATTTTCCATAAATGCCATGCAGCTCATTGCATTAAATCAAAGTGTTTACATAAACACTTGATAATTGTGTTTGTAGAGATTTTTATTTGTATTCCATAAAAAAGTCAAAATATATGTCTGGTGATAAAGTTAAAAGCCTCCATGATATTTGTAATGTAGATAAAAGTCAAACATTTATTCTCTCACCAATTTTGTAATATTTTATCCATTTGTTATAATAACTTAAAAATGCTTCTAAGAAGTCTGCTTTGATTGCATGATAAGACATACTGATGCTTCTAATGTCATATTAAAAGAAGATATTGGAAGCATTCGGCCTGTCTTATCTTGTAATCAAAGAACATTACAGGTATGAAAGTGGCTGGGGTTTAGCACAATCAATATTATATGCTAATGTTACATCTTATTACTAATTGTGAATATGCTGTACCAAAAAGTATTGATATAGTGTTAACAGTTTGATGATGGACTAACAGGAACGGGGGTTTTTCTACCCACCCCACTGTCATATAACCATCTAGCAGATTTCACTCTATCATGGGATCCTCAGGTTATAGGACCAAGTTTTAAGGCCTTTCTGGAAGGCCAGCAGGATTGGGAACAGCTTCACTGATGGGACAGGTAAATATAACTGGGGAGAGGCCGGCCCTCAAAAAACACTGGTCCCATGTTTGCTAAAGTGAGCAATTTAAAACCTGTATTGTTTTACACAAAAATGTATAATAGAAATAAATAATATCAGCATAAAACAGTTTGTGTTCTGTTCTGACAAACAGTCACTGTTATGTCCAAGGCAGGCCAATTGTTCCAACACCATATTAAGGAGAAGGGTAGCAAACCATTATTAATGAATAAGTTTAAAAAGTATCCATTTCAGTATAGCACAGATCTTTTCAGGAAGCTATTTTCTCTCTTTTCAAGTAATTTTGCTCTATTCTTCTTACTTTTTGTCTGCATTCTTTGCTTTCGGTTATTTAACCAGTAACTGATGCATAACAGGAGCTGTTTTCTTACCTGGGGATGGACAGTTATTATTTGCTTAGCACTTTTGCTGAGAATCTTTCTCAAACGATTTTTGCAAATCCATTCAATCTGCAAGGTTACTGACATTATTAATGATATCTAAAGGTTTAGTGAGACTAATTCCCTTTGCAGAAAGCAGCACATTTTTTTTTTGAGAAAATGTATCTTTCTATAGTGAGTAGGCTACTTAAAGCATCAGCTGGCTGCACCTGAATTAAGCGGGTGCTTCACTTCATACAGTGGGAGTTTTTCCCATCTGGCTGTGTAACATGGCAACAGCCCAGAAGGAAAAAAAAACTGAAGCCAAACTAAGTGAAATAGAAGTGATCGTTTTTCTGAAGGAAACCAGAAATTACTGATTCATTAATTATGGACTGATTGATTATTCTTGTAGATCAGTTTCCCTTTTTCCAACTGCATTGAAGCAATGTTATTCAACCTCAAGAAAATTAGGGTTAAATTTTAAATAGCTTCCTGTCCCACACACACACCCACCCCCGCTAGCTATAGTATGGCTTTTCAGTTGTTTTAAAAAGTTGACCTCTGGTATTATAAAAGAAAGACAATCAGTTACCTAATAGGCACTTTATTTGCTAATCAAACCTCTCATTAACAATTAATTGGCACAAAAGTTCGCTGTCCATTATTGCTGTGTCAGTCAAGCACTGTCGGCTTCAGAGAATGAAATTAAATGAGCTGGTCAGGTTATAAATAATTTCCACTGGCTACTCCTCTTACCTCAGGGTGTTTAAGTGGAGGTCAATCTCCTGTCTCTTGCAGCCAGAAAAAGGGCTATTTTGGCAAGAGTACAAAAGTTGTCCTTCTTCTGTGCTTATGGTGTGAATCAAAATTTAAATAACTACTCATTCAGTGGGTGGGATTTGTTTTTAATCTTTTTATTTTGCCCTGAATGCAGTCACAAGCACCATCTTTTTTACTAGGCAGCCTTGGGAACATCACATTTTCTGCCACACAGTCACTTCCAAGAAGGTAATTTTGATCATTGCAATAACTATTTTGACTTTTTCATAAAGTGGAACTCAACTCAATGCATACAAAAATATTTTAATTAATCTGAAATGGTTTTTTGGGACCAAGGCTTTTTGTTCTATTTTTGGAGTCCATATTTGGTAGCCTGATACAGTCTGCTTCCTTATTTCTCAGACTGTTTTCTGAAACCTGGAGACACAAGTTTTTAGAACAACGAGTATAGTGAAATAGGGTCATAATCAGTGAAGAGCAGAAAGAGGAGCCATACATTAAATGGCAAGAATAACCTCAGTTAGAATAGAATCAGAAATTGGGGAATGAGTTTTACTAAGAAACTAATAGCTAGCTAGCAACATATTAAATAGACATGTTATATCATTTTTTAATCATATAACAGAATTTTTGCCCCTGTAATAAAGCAAGAGCTTTCCAAACTGTCATATTAATAAACTAACATGCTTTCTTACTAGGAAAGGTTGAATAACTTTGACCAGTAATGAAATAAAGTGTAATATTTTGAGTTTCTGAAAGAAAGGTAACATAGGCTTATAGAAGACAAACATAAATACATATGTGATGTGTCCATTGAGCTGAGTCCTAAATTTATTGATCATAGAACATTGGTCCCTAGGTTTATTCAATTACTTTATCTTATATATTTTATCTTCCTTTTATCAAGTAACTGAAGAGACTGTAACCTGGAAAAGAAGACAAGCAGCTATAAAGGACACTGTGCTTCCCATTCTGGGTCCTGTAATGAATCAGGGTTGGCTTCATCATCTGAATGATCAACATACAGATTTATGAGTGTGTGTGACAGAGAGAGAGAATGAGAAGTGAATCACAAAATGCTTCTTTGTGCAAAAGATGGGTTCCAGATCTGAATAGATCGAAGGATTCATTCTCAATGGCATCTCAGGGATCACTTTTACATTTTCTGGAGGACATTCTCTTCCTTAAGGCTCTTATCCCTTTTACAATATGCATCAAACCTTACCTTTACATTCATGAACTTACATTTGCATTTAGTATGATCTTACATCATTCCTAAATGAATATTTGAAATGATAGTATAGTGATGAATGGAAAGAGGAATTCTTTCAGAAGGAAAGTGAAATGGTCTTTACTATGTGAGCACTGAACTGCCACAGAAGACAACTCTCCATAGTTTCCAGGAAACCCCTTTTGTAGTTTCCAATGGATTTGTTGTTTGGCCTTCACATGTTACTCATGGACTGGGTCATCCATGACACCTATTTTTCACAAGTCTAGGATCTTCCAAGTTAGTTATTCACTGACAATATAATTACATAGTTTCCCATCTATTTTGGTGAGAAAATAAGGGGATAAATATATTAAACTTTAACATTACTATAAAATGAGGTAGTGAAAACTATTTCCCATGTTGACTTCTTACAGAATAGGAGAGGTATATAATTATAATGTTAATAAACAAATGCATTCTTACTTTAAAGGTTGATATAACTGTTGTGTTATAACAATTAATTTAATTATTGAAACAATTATTTCAAAAAATTCCAATATTATCAAATAGATCTGTCCTTGAAGAGCATCCTCAGACTTTGGTACCTTATTCATTTGTTTTATCATATCTGTATAGTTGCCCATCTCACAAAAAGTGGCTCTGGGTGGTATACAACACTGAATTAAAGAAAACCCAACAAATACATATAAAACAGTAAAAATTAAAACTATGAATCTGTGAAAAAGCACACATGACATAAAAAGCACACACAACCAACTTTTCTAACTTATGTCTCAGGCATTCTGATCTTAAGGATGGATAGATTAATACCACCTGTCAAACAAATCAAACTATTCAAAACTATAATGCTCTGTTTCTCTGAGATGTATCTCTGTGAGATGTCCAACAGGGCCATTATAAAGAGAGAGAGAGGGGGGGGGATTCATCTGAGACCATGAGTGACACAAGAAAAAAAGAACTGAACTGAGAGGGAAGGAAATGATGAAAGCTCTGCATAAATAAAGGCATCTTTCACAGAGACATACAAAAGTACATGGAAAAGGAAAAGATAAACACATGCAGCCTGCTAAATATCTTTACACTTATGTGGTCTAGTGATCAGTAGGTTTATACAAACCGCAGATGCATGCAATCTTGAATTTCAATAATTATAACAGCAACACATTATTTTGACAAATACATTTGTCCATACAAGCACTTGATGAGATAAAAAAAACTAGCAATTCAGCCCTATTCCTGTTGGTTTGCTATTCCCAACCCCACAACCAGAACAATTTCTGGTCTTACTTGCTGGAGGAAATCAGATGAAAAAGTGGCTATGAGAGATTCTCAGAACTAGTCACTTAATTCAGAAGGGACTCAACTTCCCTTGCTATCTTTGGACGGTTCCCTACAGATCGAGTCTCTCCACATTAATAAGGTCAATATGGGACTCTATCTAGTTTAAATCTTCTTGAATGAGTGGTTTTTAAAACTAAATAAGAATGTTGATATTTCCAAAACCTCAAATAGTTCTCTTGTTTGAAAAGAAAGAGGATGGACCACAGAGGCTCATAGCTGAGTCTATTCGGCAAATCTCAGAGGAATTTAGATATATTTTCCACATGTTTTGGTACCCAGAAATCAGACTTCTGCACCATTTGCCCTCCAGATGTGTTAGTTTGCAACTGTTAGTGACAGTACCATTAGGAACAGAGGAGACTAACACACCTGCCTCACTACTGGAGCTTTTATCAGCCCACTCAATATATTACAAAGAAACAATCTAGCTCCTTCACTTTTAATTGAAGATATATTTTGACATAATTTTCTCCTATTAGCTTATTATTCAAGTTAATGAAATACACTGAGACCAGAACATCTTTAATATTTATTGTGTGTCCCAAGCACAACTTATTCTAATAATTGTAATATGGCTCACTGGATGAATCTAAATGTCAACAGGTTAAGCAAGTGCTCCAATTGATTTAGAAATTGCAGATTTGGATGGTGGTTGCCAATTTTAATAAAAATGCCTTTGTGTTGTGAAACTGCATGTGGTAAACATAGAGCTAAATATTACTTAATAACTATCCTTTATGTTCTAGAGAAATCAGCAAATAACATTTGCTCTAAAGTTCATGCTAAATACAAGTATAGTAATCAAACCTATTTTTAAATATGTTACATAGGTTATTCTTAGAAAAAAACCCTCAGTTTCTAATTGCTTTTTGTGGATAAAATAATTAACTGCATGATCACTTATAGGGGCTTCAGCTGTTTCCATCCTTTCTGATTTAAAATAGCACTAGCAATAGCACTTAGACTTATATACAGATTCATACTGCTTTACAGTACTCTCTAAGAAGTTTACAGAGTCAGCATATTGCCTCCAACAATCTGGTTCCTCATTTTACCAACCTTGGAAGGATGGAAGGCTGAGTCAACCTTGAACCAGTCAGGATTGAATTCCTGGTTGTGGGCAAAGTTAGCTTGCAATATTGCATTCTAACCAATGTACCACCACGGCATAATAGAAGTTTTGTCAGAGAAAATGTATGAACATGCCCAATTAATCAGTCAGCTTCGTATATCTGGCAGGACCTAGAAGGACCTTCTCCGCGGTGGCTCCTTCCCTTTGGAATATCTTCCCTGCAGAGATTAGACTGGCCCCCACTTTGACACTTTTGCAAGGCCCTGAAGACCTGGTTTTGTCAACGGGCCGGGGAACCCAGAATGGGGTGGAGCCCATCAAGTGGCTTGTTTGACTGATTGCTGTCACCAGATGGTGGGCATTATTGTTTTTTATCATTGTATATTGGCTGTTCCTCTCTACCCAACATGGCAAAACATTGTGGTTCTGTCAATCCATGGGTAAATGCAATATACAACCACCAGCTGCTTAGGACTTGGAACGAGTGTCCCCTTAGAACTTTTTTCCATTTGCATCTGGAATTCTGATATTTTCCTAGCTTGTATCACAGAACAGCCACTTTTGTCTTGCTTGATATAGACATAAGGGACTGCCCTTTTTCTTGACTAAAGAGTACAAGAGAGCTTCCTGACTATATAAGCAAGTCTGTCAGTCTTGCAAGACAGTCTAGAAGTACTAGCTCTACATTTATTGTAAAATTATATTAAAAGAATCTTGGAAGTCTGAAAGTACATCTCTCTCTCCTCACCTTTACAGTGGGGAGGATCCCCTCTGAGATGTTTGTCACACATCCCTTGCTTCTGTCAGCTAAACTGCCTTATCTGACCATTGCCTAGTCTTTTGCCTGTCTTCCTCCTGTCTCCCAAGATCATTCCTTCTATATCAATGGTAGGCTGCCCCAATAAAAAACACTTTTAAGATTGTGCTTTGGTTTTCTAAGCGGTTACTCTCCTGCTGGGTCATTATGATACTGTCATAAGAAACAAAATGGAACTCTTTCCCAGTTCTATGATCCATCATTCTAGAAACTGTTGAATCAGTTCAGACTTTGAAAACAATGAGTTCAAGAGGTGAACCGCAAAGTTGTAACTTAATATGTATCCCTTGCCATTAATCTGGTAACTCATTTCGGCCTTGTGCTATTCGTTACCTTTTCAATCTGCGGGAGAATCAAGCATCAGGAATATAACCCTAAGGCTTAAAAATTGATCCCACGCTTTGTTTATATTTTTTTCTTTTTTTTTCTTCCCCTGGTAAAAACCATTATAAAGAAATCAAGCTTTGCAAGAAGTTTTTGCAAAGACATACACTCATCTGATAAAAGTTGAAAAATTCTTGTAAGGCTTTCCTTTTTACAAATAATAAATAAAAAAGCAGAATCTTAGAAAGGTCAAGTTTTGGGAAAGACCACAAGTCTCCAAATCTTGCAGCCATACTATCTGGCTTTATTCATTCATTTTGCTTGATAACATACCTTTTTGTATATGAAGTTTTAGGGTCTCGGTCAGTGGTGGGATTCAAATAATTTAACAACTGGTTCTCTGCCCTAATGATTTCTTCCAACAATCAGTTTGCCAAACTGCTCAGAAAGTTAACAACCGATTCTCCCGAAGTGGTGTGAACTGGCTGAATCCTACCATTGGTCTCGGTCCTTCCTCAAAAATGTTCACAATACAGACCCTGTTGATTTTTTTGTATGAGGTTTTCAACCTTGAAAGCATGGAAGTAGGAGAATCTGTTTCCATATACTGTCTTCCCGAGAGAAGACTGTATCCTTAACCCTCACTCCACTGCAATGTGCAGAAGCTAAAGGCATAATTTAGGATCTTCTAAACCTAAACATGTGGGGCAAGGCCTCTGTCAAGAATTCCCATCCACAGATGTAGAAGCATAGTAATCTGTCTGATGTTGAATAAGAATTTCTAATTCACTGTTACCTTCTAGTAGTACAACAACTCTAGCAACCACTCTGTAGCATTTCTGGCAAGCTGTTTTAAACATGGAACTTGTATCTCCTGACTGGAATCAGATTCTGGAGATCTGAAAATGCATGTAAATTTAGGCTTTCTGCACATAGGTTTATATTTATATACTTTATATTTTTAAATAAAATATAGGGATACACAGAGCAAAATTACTCTTGTAGCTTCAGTGCTCAGTCAAATACCTTTTGGAAGGGAACAGGATTCCTAATCATGTGCCAGTGCCAAAAAGACTCCTGTAGGTGAGTTGCTAAGAAGTTGAGAAAAAATAATTACACTCCTCAAGTTCTATGTGAATTCACAGTATCCATTAGAAAAGGTGATTTGCCCATTGGATCTCTGCATGTTTTGCTATTCTAGATCTGCCTTCCTCCAGTGAACTTTTGATGGAGTTAGGGTTAGTTCTTTCATGTCTTTGTATCAGTTTGTTTCAAAGATAGGTCTGAAGCAGAAGATCAAAGCTACAGAACCATTCAAAACCAATGACTGAAGAATAATTAATAACTCCAATAATTTACTCTTTCTCAGAACTATACATTTGCCAGCCTAGGTGAGCTGAATTAGGTGAGCTTAAAGGTGCTTAACAGAGAAATTTGCCATCTGCAAATCAATGCTTTCAAACATGGAGCTATCAGTCACAGATTCAGCAGCTCTGGACAATTTGGCAAAGATACCCATTGCAAGGAACTAGAACTGCCACCCACTTTCAAAAAGAGACTACCCATTGAATCTGTGCAAGAATCACTTATCTCCTTCCAAGATGGTTCCTCCCCAAGAAAACAAGAGATCCATCTAAAAGAAAGAATTTCAAGTATCTATGAACATGTCTTTACACTTGCTTTAAAACAGGAATTGTCTCTTAACTCCAAAAAATGCTTTTGCCCTAGAGGATTTATACGCAACTTTGCAAACCTTTGATTTCTATTGCCTCAGGTAGCCCACCTGTATGAATTTCATCCTAGAAACAGAAATGATAGAAACAGGTAATTCTAATCCTAACTCTGATCACATGTTAATTTAAAATAATTTGCACAGAAGCTCTGAATTATTTGGGAAATTAGAATCAATAACAATTCAGAAGTCAATTATTTGCTTCTTGCAGATGTACCCAATCTAGGTAAAATATGTTGAAGATGAGATGTAGCTAGGCATCTCCTATCAGGTACTTAATAGAACATGAAGTGAGGGGAAATGAAGGTTATAGTGTATTATTACACCTGAGATCTCCTCCAGGCTACAGTTCCACTGTATAGTGTATAAGCCTATTGAAAAGAGGTTATTTAAGACAGGAGGAGGTGCAAAAGTGCTGAAACTTCTGGAACCCAAGCCAGATGCACAATTCAAAGCATCTTATGTGTAGAAGATAATTATGAGAAATGGGAAAAGATTGAAGTCTATAGTGAAGAGCAGTTAGACATGTATTTAGGCTTGTTCCATATGAGTGGCTAGTTAAAGTAAAAGAAAAATTTATTTAGGGATGTGGGGATTCTCCAACATTATCTTCATTTTCTGTTAATTTGGGCAGTTTAGAGATTGGACATTTTTTCCTAAGGATTATTTAATTCAAAGAATTATTGAAATAGTAATGAGGACAAAGAGATTGCGCCTGCATTTTTAAAAAAGTCTTCCAGTTTAGTTTAAAGTTGTAAAAGCCCAGATGACTTATAGGAGAACTGGAGTCTATGCAGAATACCTGACATTTCTTGGAATGATCATCAGATCAAGCAATAATGTATGGTCTGCACAGGAACTACTGCAAAATTGAAGATGCCCTGGTGCAAAGAAGGCCAGAGCAAAGCAAGTGTAGATTTTTGAGGGAAGGGTGGATGCCAGTTTCCTTGGCTAGCATTTATCTGTCCCTGGTGTCTTCTGAGGGTAAAACCCCTCTTTATAATCCTAGAAAGTTCATGGCAGAATTCTTCTCCTCTTTTGCAGCCCTTCTACCCTCTGCTTGGAGTTCCACAGTTATCATGTTCCTTCCCTCACACACATCCTCTGCTCCCTCCTGGCACAAGCAGTTCAATGCATCAGTGCACATTCTGCACACATGTGGGCTGGCTGCATCTCAATGCCTATGCAGTGGGTATGAATATGGCTCACAAACCAGATGTTCAGCCTGCAAGACTGATTTCTGCTGTCTTTTGCAACCTCTTCTTTTAAGAATGGCTCAGAAGAAAACTACTGGGATCTGTTGCAATTTGTTAATGAGAACCTAGCAATCTGAATCAGGATCACAGAGATGAAAAGAAAAATCTCAATGCTTTCCTCTCCCACTAAAAGGTGGGAGGTGGGGGCTTTGCAAGAATGAGAAAGTTTGATGTGGGTTGTGCATTTTTGTTCCAAGACATGTAGCAGTTTGCTATGTGGAGGGATGTAAAAGTGTCACACAGGCATAAATGTTCAGTTCCAACTTCCATTGATGCACACCCAAGACACACTTTGGGGCTGAAAAAGTGGCTGGTTCCTAGATTTCAATAGTTCTTTTGGTTCCCAGTGGCTGCCTCCTGGGTTCTGCTGAAATACGGTGTTAGAGATTTTTGATTCAAATGTGCATGGAGTTGGTGAAAGGATCATAACTGTTCCTCTTCTCTTCCCCCCTTATACTTAACAGCTGCTTCAGGAGTTAATTATTGTTCATATCAAATAAAATCTTCTTTGCTCTCTATTGCAGAACTGAAATAATTCACAGAAGGGGTGTGTTTGTAAATTTTAACTGTGATCATTGTAGCATCACAGTTGGTGGAATCAGTAAACCAGTTAGCTTCCTGATGTTTGGCAGATAAACTTGCTGGAAGAGGAGATAGATAGATAGATAGATAGATAGATAGATAGATAGATAGATAGATAGATAGATAGATAGATGATAGATAGATAGATAGATAGATAGATGAAAGCAAGCTTGCAGGACTTTTACTAGTACAGAATCTGAATTATTTTGACTGCATGTGTCTCTTCACTGAACATTAAGAATGAGTGAATTAGTTGTGGAAATCAACCAGATGGTGTAGCTATTGTCTTTGCCATTTGCCAAAGAATAATGGATTTTGTTCTCCACAACTTACATGTTGTAGTTATTAAATTTGTGTATCAATCTGAATGATGGTACTAGGAAAGATGTTTTAAGAAAACTTCCTCTAGTCTCTAAAAAGCATACTAAGATATTTTAATCAAAGAATGAAACCGGATGAAGAGCAGCTGCTCATTTCAAGGTGACTGATAGAAAGAAAAAAAAAACATGAACACTGGAATAAGGACTACAAGAGACACTTAGCTGATTAATTAAACAATGTAGTAAAATGGGTTCCATTTTTGCTGAACATGAAAAACCAAGAAGGATTGGACTTTAATAGTATTTGGATGGGAAACTATTTGGAAATCCATAACTGTATGCTAAGTAGAAGGGATTTTTTTTTAAAAAAATGAAAAATACCTAATAGCAAATCACTTCCATATTTTTACTTAGACACTACATGGATATTAAGTACAATTCAAAGTCATCTTTACTTTTATATTATTAACTGGAAAGCAGATTTTTTTTTTAAAAAAATTGCTATTTGAAAACAAATGATTCTGATACATGTATCACAGTTTTCTTTGTTTGAATAATTTAATTACACCCCTTAAATATTCCCATAGCAACCCATCTAAGGTTAATACTACTCCTATTATCACCTGTCCTGTCTACAAATTCTCTGTATGAATAGAGAAATATCAAAAAGATACTACTTATGAAGCAAAAAAAAAAGGGGGGGTGATGAAAAGGAAAGAGGGGGAAAAAGGAAATTTACGGACATTAGAACTTTAGAAATGAGTTAATATTTTTAGGAGCTAAAAATGGCATAATTAAAAGAGAGGGAAAGGACTTTTAAAAGAACATGCATGGATTGACTTTTTTTCTCCATTGTCTTTTGCAGCTTGTTAACACAACAACTTATGAACATAGTGAGCAAATGTCCCATCTTGCTCATTTGCATACAATGAATGGAAACCTAATCTTTGTATACATGGCTTCTGCTTGCCAAAATTCACCCTTACAATCCCATATGTGCACACAACAGGATCTTGGCATTGGTGCCAATGATGAAGGTTGCCATTGGAAGTTATTTGTTCCTAAATTCCTACACATACTCAGTGAAGTACATATGAATTTTACCAGAATACTTCTTTTGTTAGGCAATACTTTCAGTTTAAATGCATATCAAATAAATACAGGCAGCCCTCATCTTATATCCATTCATTTGGTGACTGTTCAAAATTGCAATGGTATTGAAAAAAGTGACTTATGACCATTTTTCACACTTATAAACATTGTAGCACATGATCAAAATTCAGACATTTTTCAACTGGCATGTATTTATGACAGTTGCAGTGTCCTGGGTTCATATATTCACCATTTGTGACTTTGTAATACCCAAAGTCAATGGGGAAGCCAGATTCACTTAAGATCGGTGTTATTAACATAACCACTGCAGTGATTCACTTAACAACCATGGCAAGAAAAGTCATAAAATGGAGCAAAACTCACGTAACTGTTTTGCTTAGTAACAGGAATTTTGGACTCATTTGTGGTCATAAGTCGAGGACTACCTGTAATTCTATCAGGCCCAATCGAGAAGTCAGAATTACACCATGAAGAAACCTCTCATGTAAAACTACTGACTGCATATATAGAGGGTGGATTATCTTCCTAACCTCACATGTGAAATCATTCCTCCTTAACCTTTTGTATGCTCAGGATACAACCTATATTTTGCAGAGACCCAGTCCATGTGCATCCATCCATTTATTTTGCAAGCACGCAGAGCTTCTCCTTCCTTCACAAGGATGGCACCTTCATCCATAAAAGGATACTTGGCCTCTTCTGATGAAAGGGACTGATGGGAAAATTCCTTTGCCAGATCTATCACTGGGGCAACACATAAAACATAACTTTGCACTAGTTTTTAACCCATAGTTTCAAAGTGGGCATCTTAGAAGGGGCAATAGACTTAATTTTATTGCTTTCTAAATACTGGGGGTGGGGGGATCTATTCCTTTAAGCATATCATTAGGAAACAAAAAACCCTACCTATTATTAAAATTCTAAAAGCTAGCTCAATATTTTATTATCTGAGCTGGACTGATAAAAAATATTGTTATGTGTATTATTGATTTTTTTCTCCCAATACTTAAATGCTATTTTTTTCTTTGTTTTTTGAACACTTATTGTGAGAAATTCATTTCACACTTTGAGAAGCACACTTTAATAACATAACCAATATAAATTAAAGTATCCAGTACTTACAAAAACAACAACATGAAAACCTGAGGCAAATGATTATAACTGCTAGGTAATCTAAATTGCTATATGCACATAGAAATACATTTTATATACTCATTCAGACATGTGTGAATATGTAAGCAATCATGTCAGGTCATTTCCATATGAACAGAAGGAATGCCATCTGAAAGCTTAAAAGTTATGTAGAGAAATTCTACATAACTTCCTTGACCGACTGTAATAATTGAAAACTAATTGAAGAAGAATTTAAAACCATTGTGACATAAGTAGCTACTGGGCCAATCCCAAATTAAATATCCCTCATTATTTATATGATGAATAATGTATTATCCCAATCCATGTGTGGATATTTAGTATTCCTAAAATGCATGACCATTTCACTACTAAACAATATTACTATACCTTTCAATAATTGCTTATCCTAAGTGGTTTTCCCACTTAGAATAATTGTCACTCAACTCTATTCCCATTGTGAATTGCCATTAAACTCCATAGAGTGGAGCCTCTGTCTGTTTCCAGGTTAGTAGAAAAAGCAATGGACAAAATATACAAGTAGTGCCAGTTTGCACTGGTTAATCATTGTCATAGAAAAAGAATACTTACTATAAATTACTATAATTTAATTATTATATCATTCTATGATTACATGTTGCAAGAGAAAAATACATACTGTATAAATGAATATTAACTTTCAAAGAAAATGTTATTCCCTTGTACAAAAAAAATGATATTGAAGGTATTGAAAATAGTTAGACCAGATTAGTTGGACTTTGTATAAGGTAACTTCATATATTCCACCAAGATGAAGGAAGCTGGCCTTTTCTGTTGTCACCTTGACCTCTGGAATATCATAACACTCACACCCAAAATCTGGCTGCCCCAAACTTTGCTAGCATTTGGAAGGTCTTCAGAACATGTCTCTCTTTGCCATGCACGAGGAGTGGGAGGTTAATGAGGCCTATGAAATGGGTGAGATGGATTATTATTGTGAATGCTGCTGCCCTCAGTTACCATTATTTGTATATTTATTGTTAACTTTTATTGTTTTATTGAGTTTTTAACATTGTTGGCCACTCAGCTGTTGCCAGATGAGCAGCCAAATAAATTGATGAAAGAAATCATTTTTTTAAAAAAATGATATGCTGCTAGGACTTTCAATTACTGTAAAGTTGTGTTCACTCCACACACTTAATTTGGTTAGTATATTAATCAGTTTTCTGGGATTATATAAAACCAGATAGTGATCAAATTAGTTCAGTTTTTGAAATATACTAATATCCCCCCAACACTAAGCAATATTATTTATTTACTTTTTATTTTATTTTATCTCGAATATATATACCGCACCTTCTCCCGAGGGACTCAGGGCGGTGTACAGCCAGATAAAAACATACAATACAAACATTAAAAACAATTAAAAGGATATATATTAATTTGGCCCCAATTTAAGATAACAAACCAATTAAAAATTAAAAAATATTTAAAAAAATATGTTAAGCCAGCCCGGCTTGCTGAAAAAAGAAAATTTTAAGGGCACGGCGGAAGGCACCGAGGTCTTGGATCCTCCTTATCTCAGGGGGCAGCTGATTCCAGAGGGTAGGTGCCCACACAGAGAAGGTCCTCCCCCTGGGGGTCGCCAGCCTACATTGTTTGGCTGATGGCACCCCGAGGAGGCCCTCTCTGTGGGAGCGCACAGGTCGGTGGGAGGTCGTCGGTAACAGCAGGCAGTCTCGAAGATAACTAGGTCCTATGCCATGGAGTGCTTTAAAGGTGGTAACCAACACCTTGAAGCGCACCTGGAAGACCACTGGGAGCCAGTGCAGCTCACGCAGGAGCGGTGTTATGTGGGAGCGCCAAGTGGCTCCCGTAATTACCCGCGCGGCCGCATTCTGGACCAGTTGGAGCCTCCGGATACTCCTCAAGGGGAGCCCCATGCACATGGAATCCCGATCAAGAAAGGACTGCAACTGGCGAATCAGGCAAACCTGACAGAAGGTCCCCCTGGCTACAGCAGTCAGATGTTCCTCCAAGGACAGCTGCATATCCAGGAGGACTCCCAGATTGCGCGCCCTCTCTGCGGGGGCCAAAGATTCGCCCCCGGTAGTAAGTGATGGTGTCAACTGACTATATCGGGATGCTGGGAGCCACAGCCACTCAGTCTTGGAAGGGTTGAGCTTGAGCCTGTTCCTCCCCATCCAGATCTGCACAGCCTCCAGGCACTGGGACATCACTTCAAGGGCATCGTTGGGGTGGCCTGGGGTGGAGATGTACAGCTGGGTGTCATTAGCGTACTGATGGTACCTCACCCCAAAGCCACGGATGATCTCACCCAGCGGCTTCACATAAATGTTGAACAGAAGGGGTGAGAGGACCGACCCCTGAGGCACTCCATAAATGAGAGGCCTCGAGGTCGACCTCTTCCCTCCTGCCAACACAAACTGCAACCAGTCTGAGAGAAAGGAGGAGAACCACCATAACACGGTGCCCCCCATCCTCAACTCTTCCAACCGGTGCAGCATGATACCATGGTCGGTATTAAATCTATCCAAGTTTAGTATGTTCTAAGAATGCAGACTCTGGGTCTGTATCTAATCTGGTTAAGCTACATTTAGTCAGCAGTGAGGAACTTTCAGATACAACTTGGGTTAATCATTCTATTCTTCAAAATGCAGAGATCTCTAAAAATATCCAAAGCCATACAGAGAAAAGCTGGAAGGCTGGAAGGCACTAATTGTCTTCTGCCTAGAGGTGACCATGGGGGTGGAGGAATTAAAAGCATCATGAAACACATAAAAAGAGGTAAAACAACACCTTGACATTGTGACCCCCTCCAATGGATGCTCTGCTTCTACCATTCTTATTGCTGTTGTTCTTTCATAGCTAGAACAGCACTTGTTTAATCTTAATTCACAGCATCACTGGCAAGTCTGCAATCAACTCTCCCAGACTTCCACTTGGGTTTTTCAAACATGGCTTTTCTTAGCACATGGAAATAGAAAAGTTTTCCAGGTTTCCTTCTCTGAACACTGAGTCTTCTTTGAGAAGATATCTACCTATTCCTGTGGCACCTGAGATCTGGTCTTGTCATGTGCCTAATTTCTATTTAAATATATTTAAAGACATTTTCTAAAGCAGGGGTCTCTAACCTTGATAAGTTTAAGACTTGTGGACTTCAACTCCTAGAATTCCTCAGCCATCTTTGCTGGCTGAGGAATTCTGGGAGTTGAAGTCCACAAGTCTTAAACTTGCCAAGGTTGGAGAGCCCTGTTCTAAAGTAAACATTAGAGGGAAAAAATTATGGAGTATGCATTTTTAGGCTTATGGCAATTGTGCCCACTAAAAGCTGTAGATCTTGGGGGATGCATTATACCTGCATGACTATTAAAATGTGAAAACAGCACATTAAAAAGCACAAACAAAAAGCAGTTGCAATTTCAACACTGCTAAAATTTTTTTAAATCATTTGGTTAATATTTGCTTGTCCATAAGACCTGTCATCTTTCAAATTAATTTCTTTCACTGTTGACAATTAGCCTGTAAAGAATTGGAACAAAGCATTCACCACAGTGTTGATACAATAAAGAGAAATTTATATTCACCTTTTGTGTGTGCGTGTATTCCCTACTATACGCCACTGGTGGGCAGCAGCCAAGTGTAGTGTGGCTGCATAGGTTTGAAAGATCAGAAGCTAACTTTACAAGAATGTTTATGAAAGTAATCTGGAATCTATACAAAGGCTTTACAAATAAGTATTCCAGCTCTCCAGGTTTCAAGGTCAAGAATCACCAGCCAAATAAAACCCATTAAAACTGGTAAAACTCAAAAACATAAATATTGTAGCACAGATACTGGAGAGAGAAAATGTGAGTTTAATAGATTCCACAAGATGTGTACACATTGTACAGATTGCTAAATTCACAATACAATCCTCTGAGTCTTGGGACAATATTCCACAGTACTCAGGAAACAGCGACCTTTTCTGATAAACTCCTTCTGTTTGATAGCCAGTTCCAGAGTTTGGTTTAACTAATATTGAAAATTTCTACTTTGAGGGAAAGAGGCCTAGCTGGGATCCAACACCTTCCCCATCATTTAGAACATTATGACTTGATGAGAACTGGAGTACCAGCCAGTCAGATCATCTAAGTCAGGGGTGTCAAACTCGTGGCCTGTTGGAGAATCAATGTCAGGTAACTCAAATGGTTCAGGATGACCTTGTCACTTTGGGCTAGTGACTCACCCCACCCAGATTCCATGGCAAACTCCTCTGGTACCACCAGGTGAGTTATTGGTGGGAATACCAGGAGGAGGGGTAAAAGATGGGAGAGAACCAAGCAACTGCAGCCCTGAATCTAGCCTGCATTGAAGATTTTGGGTAATCTTCCAAGACAATTTACAAAGCAACAGATGTTAGTCAAAACCATGGATCATCAGTTCCATGCAGAGTTTTTTGGAATAATGATATTCCAGTTTTTTTCTCCCCGACCCTTGATTGTGCTTGGATGTCTCTGTTTCATTGTGCTGATTCTTAAGTAGGTTTCTTAATAGTAGGTTTAAGGCTAAATTCAAATATTCCATGTCAGTTCCAAAATCTGGATGCTTATTTTATATCAGAGTTAATCGTATAATTATAAACACAAAGCTGTGAGGATAAAACTAGGTCACTTAGCCAAAATTTGCATTTTAACCATGGGAGAGTTTGGTTAAAACTTGGTTGATTCATAGGCAAACAGTAGTGACTTGAACAACAACAACAAATCTCAAGCAACATAAAATCTTCGTCTTAAAATCGACCAAATGATTATGCATTTGAAAATGTAAGGATGACCAAGACCAATCTGTACAAGACAAAAATGACATGTAAGTAATTAAGTCTACAAAATATGCTCCATTTTATCAAAAAATTTTTTATAATTTTATATCATGCATACATTTTATAAAACATAGAACAAAACAGGATGGTGATAATTCTGATAGATGAAAAAATTGTCATTGCAGAATACAATGCAAGCAGAAAACGTGAATTACAAAAACTCATTAAACCTGCTGCAGCTTTTCTGATCAATCACCTAATAATGACTTTTCTGGCCTTGAGATGGGAAGACAGCATGATGTTAAAAAAAAAAAAGCTATCCAAACATCTTAGCTTTTACTAAGATGAAGCTTTTACTTAGCAATGAAGCTAGCAATGTTGTGCCTGCCCATATTTCCTAAATATACAATCATAGGATTGGAAAGGACCTTGGAGTTCTTTCAGACCAACCCCCTGCCCAAGACAGGAGTCCTTATACCATCCCAGAGAAATGGTTGTCCAATTTCTCTTCCTTAGGCTAAACATAGTTCTCTTACCTGTTCACTGCACAATTTAGCCTTCTGACCACTTATCATCTCTGTTGCTCTTCTCTGCACATTTTCTAGGGCCTCAGCATCTTTTATGTATTATTTTGTAGAACCTATCCAGAATTGTTGTGGACAGCCAATCCATGGTTTTGACTAACATCTGTTGCTTTGTAAATTGTCTTGGAAGATTACCCAAAATCTTCAATGCAGGCTAGATTCAGGGCTGCAGTTGCTTGGTTCTCTCCCATCTTTTACCCCTCCTCCTGGTATTCCCACCAATAACTCACCTGACTGTGCCCTGTAGACAACAACAGACGGGAGACTAGAGGGGATGTTGAAGCTTTGTACTATACATCCTGGAACTTTGTTTTGTCTTTGCAGAAAATAGTCTCAGAGTGCAGCTGAAGACTAATGCAAAGGAGAACATTAGGCAGGACCATGGTTGGAAAGAGAGGGTGAAATTGAGCAGAATCATGGAGGGACTCTTTCCATTTAGGCAAAACCCTCCTCCACCCACTGTAGTTACACCATGAAAAATCAAGTAGGTTTTCAATCAGGTCTCCATTTGTTGTCTGTTACTTACATTGTTGCTTACAATGTACATGATAGATTCGGCTGCTGAGGGGCCAGTGGCTGACAGGCCACAACGGGACCTGCTGGACTCACATTATATCAGTGAAATGTGCAGCCTCTAAACTGAGCATGGGTTCCTAAACTTTTTCTTCAGGATTGGACTTAATTTCAGTAGACTCAACAGCACATGGATAGAAAAAATCTGTAATACTAGTCGGACTAAAAACATAGACTTGAATGAAGTTCCTGGGTAGATTTATAGCAAGCCAATGAAGGTGAAGTTTCTTTAAATCATTTCCTTCCTCTAGCCCAGTGGTGAAATCTAAATTTCTTTCCTACCGGTTCTGTGGGCCTGGCTTGGTGTGTGTGTGTGGGGGGGGGCGGCGTCATATGACTGGGTGGGCGTGGCTATGTAACTATGTGACTGGGGGATCAAAAGATAGAAATTCACTAAGAATGTCCTGCTGGCGCAGGGTTGGACTAGATGACCTCCAGGTCCCTTCCAGCCCTGGATTATCCTCTGAAGCTGCGTCTAGTGCCAGGTTTATAGTCTTTCCTTCCTCTCCTTTTTCTTTCCTTCTTTCCTTCCCTCCCTCCCTCCCTCCTTTCTTTCTCTCTCTCTCTCTCTTTCTTTCAAAAACACACCCCCAACCCCCATTTTTTGCTACACCCCCCATTTTTGGCCTAGCAGACTTCAGGGAAGCCTGCTGGGAGCAAAAATGGACCCCCTACCCCCACCCCCGTAAAAAAAAGTTTCAGACGATTGTGCGCCACAGCTGTGATCCTCGGAGCCTTTTTTTAACCTTTTAAAAGTATTTTTTTTTATTACCAGCTCGGGCAAATAGGTATTTTAAAAATGCTTTAAAAAAGAAAAAAAAAAGTCTCCGGTGATCGCGCAGCACAGCTGTGATCGTCATAGCATTTTAAAAACTTTTTAAAAGTATTTTTTTACTAGCTATTCGCCCGAGCCGGTAGTAAAAAAATACCTAAAAAGTAAAAAAAAAAAGTTCCAACAATCAACTGAATGATGTCGGAACTTTTTTTTTTTTTACTTTTTAAAGCATTTTTAACTACCGGTTCTGGCATGTACCACTGCATGTGCAGAGGGTACAAAACACATTACTTCCTGGTTAAAACCAGGAAGTAATGACAACCGGGTGGGTGGGCGGAGCCTCGTGCCAGCATCGCTACCGGTTCTCTGAACCACCCGCCAGGATCGCTACCGGATCGGGTGATCCAGTCAGAACCGGGAGCATTTCACCCCTGCTCTAAGCCCCTACTTATGGTCTGTGTTGAGACATTCTCATAGTCTCAGGTCAGCTGAACTCTCTCCCTCCCCCATTCCTTTCTCTCTCTCCCTCCCTCCCTCTTTCCTTGTAGGAAAATGGTTGCAATATAAATGCCATAAATAAATTTTAAGTTAGGGCAAACACCATTTTACCAATTACTTGATAAAACAAATGTGGGTGTAATCAATAAATCAAAGTGAAATACAAGGTGAACTAGGTATTTGATGCAAGCTTGCAAGAAAATACATGATTAAGGGGAGGGAGGGGAAGAGCATGTTTCAGTATAAGAGATGTGCGGTAACATGATTACAGGTTCTGATTTATTATAAGCTATAGTTCAGTCAGTTATTGCAAATAGTAATTTTAAAAATTAACATTAGTGTTTAGAGCATTTTAGCCTTAGAAATCCCTGCAACAAATTACAGAGACAATATTATGCCCACATTACAAAAGGATGAATTCAGGGATAAGGCAAGATATGAACCACGAATTTCCTGGCTCATTGCTCACCTTATTTGTAACCGCTACACTACACACCTGTTACTCTAGCACTTCTGTTTTCACAGGCAATTATAGATGACTATCTGCTTTCACATTCAGTGTATGCAGGAAAGGTTTGCATGTCTGAAAAAGTACCCCATTATTTTAAACCAAAGCAAAAACCTTCCCTATCCATGGAAAATAATTTCAGTGGATAAGGCTAGATGTTGTCTCTATGGCATGTTAGTTTTCTACATGCGTGTAAAGTCCCTTAATGAATTTCACTGCTACAATGCCAGCAAGATTGTACAATACTGTACAAAATTATTCTGAATCTTTTACTCAATCTTCCTGTTTATTTACTGATAATTCAAAGAACCAGACAAGATCTGTCATGATATAGATCTTGACAGACAGACAGACAAACAGACATTGACTTAGATACCAGTTATGCATACATAGAACAGACCCACTGAAATCAATGGATTTTAAATTAGTTATGATTTCAATAGATAGACAATGAGAGAAAAGAAGTACATACATGCACAGAGTTCAAGCTATTAAATACCAACATACATGTATTTTTAAAATGAAGTTTTATACTATTTTATATATTCACATGGACTAATATAGCAATAAGAATTCCATTACACTTCTCTTTTGAATTTTGTAGGGGGAAAAAAATCCATTGACCCATTTCCAACCCAACATCAATTTCTCTCGAAATATGTCATTTCTAATTTGCTTAACACCTTAATTAAATGAAGCTGGCTATCTTGCCAAAAGACTAATAACAGTGAATATCTTGTAGGAGATTTCTTTTGAT
This sequence comes from Pituophis catenifer annectens, assembly GCF_029215685.1. NCBI lineage: Eukaryota > Metazoa > Chordata > Lepidosauria > Squamata > Colubridae > Pituophis > Pituophis catenifer. The sequence goes on from NW_027256883.1 coordinate 90,657,023, forward strand.
AATGAGTTTTGGAAGTGATTAATGCTTACACATATGTAAACATTTTCACTATGTCATTAGCCTCTGTGATGCTAATTTATACAGATTAAAGGGGGCCTACGGATTTACATTACATGAGCAATCTATGTGAAACAGGAACAATATTTGAATTAGGTGAGAAGGAACATTTTAATCCCCCTCCCCTTCTAATTCCTAATCTTTTGATGCTATTTATTACAAATAACTCAATGGTAATTTCTAGTAGCATTAATTTGAATAAGGATGTCATTATAGGGAGAATTTGGCTGCATCTCAGTCAAGGATTCTTTGAGACAGAGTGAAGGAAAAGATGTAGCCCCTTTTGATTCAAGATCATCTCTTAATTACAGATTATCAGTGAAATATAATTGAGAGTAGAATCTCCCTCCCTCCCTCCCTCCCTCCACAATGCAATGACACCAGAAAAGCTGTTCTTATCCACTTTGGGGCAGCTACAAAAAAACACGACAACTTCTCCTGTGTCTCTGTCCATTTATTAATGAAGCTGAGATACAAAAGAACACCTTTGTTGGAAATGAACCAATTTTAAAAACAGATTGCTTTTACCTAAACAAAACAATAATGGTTTCCTAAATAACTAGTTAAGCTTGCTGGCTCAAAAGGAAGAGGAGATGGCAATGGCTCCAGGATATTTAATAGCAATTAATGTTCCGGATGCGGTTTTTGTTTGTTTGTTTTAAAACAAATCATAAAATCTAATCTTAAAAAAATTAACAGTAGTAATCTGTACACAGAAAAAGCAAATTTCTAGTGGAGTGGGAACTTCTCTAGCAAGGGCATACATGACTTTTGGAGTAGTGATGAGTTCACATCTGATGCTGGTGTTTGTGGGAAAAGAATCTACCTTATTCTATCTGAACCACTATTGGAAATTATTCCACCTGGTCAACTAACCGGTAATCTACGAGAGACCAAATTGAGAATCTTGTGTGTAACAACTATCACAGAGACATGAGTCATTGCTCGGCATATGTTACATGTGTAGATAACTGCTTAGATAACAATTCCACATGTTCACACAACAGGATCTTTTTTTGAAAACACATTAATATAGCATCTCTGAATTATTTCATTATTTCCACAAATTATCCTTGAAAGCTCTATATAGTGGGTTAACATTACGCACTTGCAATGGGAATGATCAACCAGAAGTTCCAATTTTTTTTTTTTTTACCTCCCTTGAAATTGCTCTAAAAAAAAATCTCCAGAAAACCATCCCCCAAAAGGTACATATTCCTCGCAATTTTAATGCAAATGAAATGAAAATATACTGTACAGGTAAATCATTGGATAGGTTCCACGCTTGAAAACATGTAACCAAGCAAGGAAACAAACAGAAATACTGGATCCTTTTCAAAGACCACCAGAAATCCTGGCCCAATTCAGGGCTTTTGCCACGTATGCCTTTGCCAAACAAAGTAGGTGCTAAAAAAGTGCCTTCTTCATAGAAACCTTCAAGCTGTGGAAAGGCTGCCGCAGAGATTTCCCATAATGCCCTCTTTATGTTCAATTAATCTGTTGAAGATCTGTTGAAGATCTTTGGTACACAATACAGAAACCATTTAAGCAGAGATGTCAGTACAGGTTTTTTTACATAGAAAATTTAAAAAGTGCCCTGTTTTTAATGTTTCTGTTTTTTATATATATTGTATATATTGTATGTGTATATATATATGTATACCCATATATAGTATTTGTATCTAGTTATTTTGTTTTGTCAATAAATTAGGGAATATTTGCTAAATGGTAACTATATAAATCAAAGATATAATCCAGATACTAGTAAACACAACGGGTAATTTCTCTTCCCTTCCCTTCCCTTCCATTCCCTTCCCTAATCTATTCTTCCCCATTAATTTAAATCAGCTGTGAAAAGCTACATACTTCTTTATTGGAGTATTTCTGTTTCTGTTTGTTTCTTGTTGTGAAGGGGAGTTGGCGCTTCATCTTTGATACGAGACACTTAAACATGCTCCCAAATCAAAGGGAAGCCGTATTCCAGCTTGACTTTCACCTGCAGCAGGCACAGTCTAGGCAAATAGCCCAAAGCACATTTAGAGCTGCCCTGCAGTCAATGCAACACATCGAGTGAGTAGACAATGTTAAAAATAAGTCAGCCAGAATGTAATTGGCTTGGATTGCAAAGCTGTAAGGTGAAGGCATCGGGGCGACTGGTAAACTACAAAATCATTTTGACTTGATCTCTTGATTCAAGGCCTCTAATGTGAATAATTTCCATGGGAGGTGATAAAGACAGTGGAGGAAATCTTCCTTAACAAGAATGGACATTTTAAGGCAGAGCAATCTACCCATCTTTCAATTAGCCTACCGGGTATGGCGTGAAATAAAGCAGAAGCTGCAACCCTGAGGACATAAAGCAAGACAGGGAAAGAAACACAGCTCAGCATGTTTGCAGGAAATCCAATTATTTGTCTGATGTTTTGAATTCAAAAGTGGATTCCAGAAGTCCTAAAGCAATTACGATTTGCTGTTGAAAAAGACTGAATTGAGCCAGCAGCTAAACATTAGTATTGTTTTTGGCTTGCATGCTCCATTTACACTAAGGAGCCCCCTTAAGCCCCAGCTCTTCAGCATGTAACCAAAGTTATTTTAATTTTTAATAGGCCTCCTTGTTGGTCAAAATACCCAAATGGCAAGGACAAGAGAAGTAGAATCTCCCTCTCCCTCCCTCCCTCTCCCTCCTCCCTCTCTCTCTCTCCCCCTGCCTGCCTCATTTTTTTCTTTTCTTTTTTAGAGCTGGAAAAACTGTACTCTCATAATTCTCTAATTTTTCTTGTTTAAATTAGATGTTCTCTGAATAGCTGATAAATATATTGTACAGTTTTAAAATATTTGCTATCACTAATTGATATTCTGAATTGCTACTTAACAATATGACTCTTTGGACAGAATGGAACTCAGAATTTCACCCAAAAGTTTTTTTTTAGTGTTCTACTGTTTCTCAGATATGAATTTGGACTACAGCAACACAGGGAGAAGCAAATGCACTAGAGCAATGATGGTTAACCTTTTTGCCATTGCGTGCCAAAAGCGGGGGGGGGGAGCGTAGGGAGTTGCATGCATGCCCACACCCATAATTCTATGTGCCCTGCCACCCACACATGCACGTACAACCCACCGTGCTCCCCCCGCTTTTGGCACGTGATGACCCAGTGGGCCTGGTAGGTCCGTTTTTTGCTCTCCCCAGGCTCCAGAGACTCTCTAGGTGCCTGGGGAGGGCGAAAACGGCCTTCCCACCCCCCCAGAAGCCCTCTGGAGTCTAGAAATGGCCCATTTGCTGACTTCTGATGGGACAGGAAGGCCCGTTTTGGCAAATGGGCCGTTTCTGACCTCCGGAGGTCCTCCGGGGTGAGGTGGGGAAGGTCATTTTTGCCCTCCCCAGGCTCCTAGAGAGGCTCTGGAGCCTGTGGAGAGTGAAAAACGGGCCTTCCCCAGCCCAAAGGCCCTCCAAAAGCAGGAAACAGCCTATTTCCCTACTTCCAGTGGGCCCAAAAGGCCTGAAAATCAGCTGGCCGGTGCGTGCATGTGCGCTGGACCTGAGCTCGCATCCCCACCGATATGGCTCCATGTGCCACCTGTGGTACACATGCCATAGGTTCACCATCACGGCACTAGAGTGTTTCAAATGACTGAGGTCCAAAGGGAGTCCATAGCATGTCTCAATAGGAGCACCAACATGACTGGGAGTGAACTAGCACTGGCAGTTAGATCTTCTGCAGAATGAGAAGTTGGAAGATAAATTGTGCAGATACATTATTGTAAAGTGGAACTAAAACAAGAATTTTATGTTAGTCTGGTAGAAAGGGAGACTTCAGGACTGTTCTTTCGGATGCTACTATGTAACTGGAAGATCATGGGACCACACAGGAAGATCTTATGAGGAGTAACCACAATACATGGCATACTCTCATGGGATCTAGCATTTTGTATTACCCATGCATATCCTAAAAGCCTATACAGAACTGTTTTTGTAACTTTGCATAAGATCCTTAATTACAGTAACAGAATGATCTGAAACTGTAAACTGCCCATGGCATTATATCAGTACTTCTATTTACTTCACAGCTTTAGTATTCTCAAGGACATAAATTAAAATAATAATTATAATGCTTGTGCAAGAAGATCACTATAAGATGACTATAAACAACAACATAATACAGTTGCCAAATAATTCACTGGAACATCTATAAAAATTAATGTGCCAGTAATGAAAAATTAGTGGGAATATAGAGTTGAAAAAGTAGTTGAAAATGAGAAGGTTAAAGTATAGTAGGATTTCCAAATACAGACTGATAACGTCTTGGCACATAACACACCAGATTTAACTGTGATTGAAAAGAACAAAGTGTGAATAATTGATGGGCCAGGGGATAACAGAACAGAAGACAAAAAATTGGAAAGATCACAAACTATCAAGATCTGAAAATCGAAATTGAAAGATTATGGCATACACCAGCTGTGGCAATCCCAGTGGTTATCAGCATACTAGATGCCATACCAAAAAGCCTTGGACAACACTTAGAAAATCTGCACATTGACAAAATTTCCATCAGTCAATTAGAAAAGGCCACACTGCTTGGATCTGCACATATGCTATATCAATACATTACAACATTCTAGGTTCTTGGGAAGAACTAGGTGAAAATTTAAAGCCAACACCAGCTAAAGAACTGGCAGCTGTGATTTTATATTGTTGTATATGTAATAATATGTACTCCACGTACTACTAAAACTTTTGTTCTTTATATCTCTGAAACTCTGACTCAATGGAGAACAGATTGTCTAATAATGATGATGGGTGTGGCAGTACCTGGAGACAGCAGAAGAGAAGAGAAAGAATTGGAGAAAATCACAAAATACAAAGACCTGTAAATATTAGTTGAAGAACTGTGGCAAAAGAAAGCAAAGATAGTACCAATGGTGCCTTGGGTACAATCTCAAAATAGCTGGAGCATCACTTGAACATCATTGGCATTGACAAAATTACATTAATCAATTGCAAAAGGAAGCTTTACTCAGAACAATTTACATCCTGCGATGATACTTTAATACAATAAAACAACAACATATGCCTATCCCAGATCTCAGATTTGGCACTTTATCCACTTAGTAGGTAAATAAAATGCCAAATCCACACTAAACATCTAGCTGACTATATGAATAATAATATTATATTATATTATATTATATTATATTATATTATATTATATTATATTATATTATATTATATTATATTATATTATATTATATTATAACCGATGACAATGGGTATCACGGTTGCATGTTTCTTCCATAGCCTTGTAGACCAGGCCATCGAAACTACAAGGCTATGGAAGAAACATGCAACCATTGTCATCGGGGGTACTTGGTACCATGTCCAAGAATTTTACAAAACACATCAAGAAATTGCAGCTTCCTGAAATAACACCAGCGGAACTGCAAAAAAACTGTGCTACTCAAAACATCATATATTTTAAGAAGATACTTGGTTGATATCTAGGATGCTGGCAGCAACCCGTATCAACCATTAGCACTAGTCAATGGTATTTATGACACATCTTTAAATGTTCAGTTGACTGAGTTTCATGTTTAATGAATAAAGTATACAATAATGTGTTGTATTTTTTACATAATGACAAGTAGACATGATCGAGTTGCTAAATTAGTCCACTGGTTATTATGTAAAAAATACGACATACCTGTATCCAAAAAGTACTGGGAGCAACAAGTGGAAAAAGTTATCAAAAATGAGACAGTGAAGATCTTGTGGGACTTTCGAATACAGACGGATCATCATTTGGAACATAATACGCCAGATATCACGGTTGTTGAGGACCAAAGCATAGTTTATTGATATCACTGTACCAGGAGATGCCACATTCGAAGATTTCTAACTGAGAAAGGAGAAAAGCAAATGACCCTGGAAATTATAGACCCATAATCTGTTTGCCAATAACTTACAAATTATTAATGGGCATAATTGCAAATAAAATCTATAGTTATTTGAAAAAAAATATTTACCCTTTAGAACAAAAAGTTTGCTGCAAAAATCTGAGAGAAACCTATTGTTGACTGATATTTTTTAAAAAGAATTTAAAAAACTGTTTATAGCTTAGATAGACTATAAAAAGGCATTCTGTTTTGCAATAGCTGGGTTGAGAAATCTTTTGAAATTTTTGGAATCAGCAGAAAGATTTGACAATTTATGAATACTTCAGTGACTTTTTGGTGAATGAAGCTGATGGCTAATAGAATTAGGGCTTAGGAAAAATCTAAATCAAATGTGGAATTTTCCATAGTAACTTATTTAAACCTTTCCTTTTTATTCTATCAATGTTCCCAAAATCAACAGTTTTGAACAAGATATACTTGGGATATGAATTGGTCAAAAAAGGATGAAAAGTTCACATATACTCTAGGTGGATGATTTAAAATTATTTGGAAAAACAAAAGCTGAACTAGATTCCTTATTCAAAAGCACAGAAGACTACAGTAAAGATATTGTGATTTGGCATTGACAAGTGTGCAACCATTGCCATAAAGGGAGACAAAATTGTTGGAAGATGATAGAATATAGCTTAACAATAAAGATTAGATAAAAGCAATAGCCCTAGAAAAAGGCTAAAATATTTTTGATTTTTGGAAGCAACTAATTACAGAATCAAGTCATGAAAAATATTTCTACCAAATATATCAAATGAGTGTAGAAAATTTTGAAATTCAAGCTGAATGATGGAAACATCATTAAAGCAATTAATACCTAGGCAGTTCCTATTATTCAATATACAGCAGGAATAGTTGATTGGACCCAGATGGAAATTGATAAATTGGATTGGAATACAAGAAAATGAATCATAGTGCAGCATGCTTAGTACAAAAAAATTATATTGATTGGCTGCATTGACCAAGAGCTTAAGGGGTTAGAGGATTCCACAGATGAAAAAATTGTGGAGGAAGAAAAGAACAGTCTGAATGACTACATTAAGAAAAGCCAAGAAACTTTGCTGTAGACAGTCAATCAAGGTTTTAAAGGTTCTATATCATGGCTGAATATAGAAAAGAAACAATTAAAACTGATTTGTTAATTGCAAGAACAAGTCAATGCATGATCAATGCATGAAGGTTACAGAACCAAAAGCTGATTTAAAAAAAAAACACCCCACACAGACTTGATTAAGGTATGGAGTGTTAAAAAAAGAAACTGAAGGCTTTATTTGAATGGTTCAAGAACAAGTTTTTCTAACTAACTACATGTAAAATCCACAGCAAACACCATCTTTATAATAGAAAATATAATAGAAAAGGATGAAACAATTGATCATTTGATCAGTGACTTCAGCAAAATTTCACAAACTGATTACAAACAGCATCATGAATGACTTGCCAAAATTATTCACTAGAAACCTTGCCAGAGGCTTACATTTGATGAAGTAAAAACTACTTGGGATCACCAAGTTGAGAAGCTTTTGGACAATGATCGAGTAAGATTTTATGGGATTTTAAGATCCAAACAAACACACATCTTGTTCATATCATCCTTGATATAACAATTATTAAAAATAAGAAAATCCAGTTCACTGATGTTGCTATACCAGATGATGCTAGGATTGAAGAACAACAATTTGAGAAAAATATATATTAATATAAATATATATAATACCGGGACTTGCAGATCAAAGTTGAACACTTACAGAAAAAGAAATTCATTGTTATATCAATCTTGATTGGAGTCCTCAGGGTGATACCTAAAGGACTTCCCTGATATCTAGAAATATTGAATGTATCAAACTTGAACATTTTTTTTTACAATGGAACTGCTTGGAACTGCCTACCTTAATAATTCTTAGGTCCTTGGTTATTATTTGAATTATTAAGTTTCTACCAATCTTTGACTGTGAATCTAACTGTAGATTATCTACATATAATAATGATGAAGACTTGGTATCTGTGAATCATAGTCTCAATACAACCAGAGGCCATAATATTGGAAAAAAGTATATAATCCATATACTATATGTAGATAAGAAATGATACCCAAATCTTTCAAATTAGGGTAATCATTTCTGAGCTGCAACAATGGAGACAATCAATAGAAGGCATTAAAGGAACTACTGTTTTTTGTATCTCTTTGCTGCCACCTATTGGCCATCTTGATGCCTACAAGTATTGCAGTACTTGAATGCTGCATTTAAGCGAGAGTTGGATCCATATTGGTCCAGGCAGAAGTATGTCACAGGCTATTAGACTTTAAATAACAATAGGAAAACAGAAATATCTGAATTAGCCCTTAATACAAAAGTATATTTTTACTGATTATGCACCTACAGACAATCATATTTTTTGTTTGTTTTGCATATTCATGCTTTCTAGTAACCTTGAATGCTCTGTCTCTCCCATTTAAAGAAACTTGTTATTTTAACATTATGTTTTGTATTGTATTGTATTGTATTGTATTGTATTGTTTGGTAGCAATAGGAGTAGCCTTTTATTGTAACATGAAAAAGAACATTTCAAAATAAATGCTAGTAATAATGATATTAATGCTCTGTTAGTCCTAGTTGCTTAGACTAGCAGGGTGGGGCATGAGTGCCAATTATTGTGTGGTCATGTAAACAACTGAAACATTGTATGAATTTTATGCATCATGTTCCCAAACCACAGCCTGTTGTAACACATCCAGGTCTGAGTCAACAGGTGTTGCCCACAGCTGGCAATACCACAAGGTAATATCACAATTCTCATTCATGTTATCATTTCTTCAGCAGGAACTGCTCGTACAAATTAAGGCTCAGAGGCTGGTGTCACCTAGGCTGTTCCTGCTCTTTAAACCACATTCATTTTTATTCAGACATGTTAAATTCTTAGGCATGCCTTCACACATTTTAAATTATGAATAGTCCAACAATGGCAGTGAGGCCAATAATAAGATCAATTTTCACTCTGGATTAATTTCAGATTTTTAAAATGTGTGTTTGTTTGTTTGGTTATCCATTCAATTCCTCCAGATGATTTGATCTGGCTCCAATCCAAATTGACTTATATGCACAGTTATAAAAGAATCACATCAAATTACAAGTTGAACTGATAATATTTTACAGATGAAATCTTATAACAGGAGAGTTAAAGGTGACCTTGAAAATATGAATCTATCGGACACCTTCCATGGGATATTCTTTATCTCAATGTACTAAATAGGTTAGATATAGAGAGATATGGATGGATACAGTATATAGATGTGAAACTTAGCACCCCAAAATATAACTTCAAAGACTTTATTACCAAATCACACATTTCATATATTTCACAATATCAAAAAATAAAATAGCATGATCTAACCAAAATCGTGTTGACTAATTTGTTCACCTTTTAATAATAATAATAGTTTTAAATATAATAATAATAATAATAATAATAATAATAATAATAATAATAATAATAATAAATGGGATTTAACTGTTGGGAGGTTCAGCCAAGGCTATCTGAGATGGGTAGGTGGCTGGGGCCCTGGATCAAATCACTCCTATGCAGCCACTCCCTGTGTGCTTATCCTGTGAAATTCCTTGTTTTACTGAGGAGCTCCAAGAGATGAAGCAACAGAAAGGATGCCAAGAGCATCACTGGAGGAAGATTCAAAACAAGTCTTGCTGAACATGGGTAAGAAACCAATCTTTATCTGCCCTTATTTTGTCCATGGATAGCCAACTAGTAACTCTGCTCCAGGTGATCTGGTCCAATTGGGGAGGGAGGACACCTCCGACACTCAATCTAATGGATAAAACTGCTCAAATTTGTCCCAACATAGACTCTAACTGGGCAGGACAGGACAAGGTACCTGGGAAGGTCTGATAATGTGATGCAGGATGAGTCTGAGGCAGTGACTCCTAAGGAAACGGACAGTTTTCTCTGTGATCTTAGCTCTGCTACCTGTTTTCTTGATCTGAGTTCCTTGTGACTTGTAAAAGTAGCCAGGTGGATGGCTCAACAGTTTTCAACAGCTATTAACCAGTCTTCAATCTTTTCTTTTTGGGGAAGCTGTTGAATAGGTAGTTGGTCCGTAGCTGCTAAGAAGACTGGAAGAAACAGATTATCTAGTCCTGTTTCAGTCAGGTTGGGATTCAGTCAGTCCCAATCACCCTTGTTGATGATCTCTGATAGGACCATGATGGAGGTGGTAAACCCATTTTTTGCTCTTTGATCTCAACAGCTTTTGATACCATCAATTATGTCATCCTTCTGAGATGGCCTCTGGACTGGGGCTTGGGGGCATTATGTTATAGTAATACTCTTCTCTACGGCCAGTTCCAGTTGGTGTTTATTGAGGGGATCACTCCCTAAGCCCTTCCTATATGTGGTGCCATAGGGTTCTATTCTCTCTTCATTCATTTTCAACATCTATGTGAAACTGCTGGGTAAGGTGACTGGCCAATCTGGGATTTGGTGTCAACAGAACACTAATTATGCCCAATTATATGTATATTTTGACACAGCGAAGTGAGGCAATCAATCACTATTTCAGTGCCTAAAGGTTACGTGGACTTAGATAGTGAGGAATTGTCTCTGACTCAGTCCTACCAAGACCAAGTGGTGTTTGGGATGCCCAGATTTGAGGATATTCCATCTTTTACCTAATTCAAGGGTTGCAAGCAATCTGAGTGTCTTCATAGACTCATAGCTCCTGTTTATAGCTCCTCAACTTTGGTCAGGAAGGCCTTTACACAACTTCATCTGGTGCACCAGTTGCATCTTTCTTAAATCAGGGGCCATTCAGACTGCATTTATGCTCTGATCACCTCACAGCTTAACTACTGCAATGTATCACATTAAAGACCACAGAAGCTTCAACTGATCCAACAGTGTGGACAATGATGGGTGTGCCTGTGTAACACTTCAGCTTTGAGAGTTGCAGTTGTTGTCTTTTTGTTTCCGGAGGTAATTCAAATTACTGTGTCCTCCATCTTCCTTGAGTCTTTGTGCTACCCGGTAAACTAGGAAGGCATCCAGGGCTCAGGACCTCCTGCAGTGAACCTGCAGGAGATTCGGGTTAATGTCAGGGTTCCAAGTAACAACTCCAAACAAAATCAAAACTCCAAGGCAGGCATTTTCCTCAAAGCTTGAATTTATTAGAGATGTCATATTGGCACATCTGGGAAAACCCGAATCTGAAGCCCCCAGGTTTTCCCCACCCTAAGTAAAGTCAAAGTTCCTTCACCTGCATCCATATGGGCATCACATGGTCTAATCAGGTTGCTGTCCCAACTGTAGTTGACTTCCAGTCATGCCTCCCCAGATACAGGCTGAACGTCCTTGACTCTCAAGGGAAAATATTTTGTTATGGCTATACACCCCACACTGTCTCCATTCCCCCCTCCCATTCCCACATCCACTACTGTGGCAGCCCTGAAGATTCCAAATTAAAGATGGCTCCAGGGCTGACATACTGATTGTTATCTATGAAGCCCTTCTTATGGCATAGGGCCTGGTTGCTTGAGGAGGCATCTGTCTCCAATAATATCTGCCTGCCTGATTTGATCTCACACATACTAGGTCCCTTTGATTAAACAATGCCATTTATCAGGACCCTAGAAGTAAGTCTTCTCAATTGAAGGTCTACTCAATGGAATGAAGGCTGAGGTGGCGCAGTGGTTAGAGTGCAGTCCTGCAGGCTACTTCAGCTGACTGCTAACTGCAGTTCGGAAGTTCAAATCTTACTGGCTCAAGGTTGACTAAGCCTTCAATCCTTCTGAGGTGGTAAAACAATCCCCAGATTGTTGGGGGCAAAATGCTGACTTTGTAAACCACTTAAAGAGGACTGTAAAAGCACTATGAAGCGGTATATAAGTCTAGTGCTATTGCTAGTGCTAGTGCTAGTGCTAGTGCTAAAAGTTCTGTATCCTTAGATTGATGCATTTAAATCTTTATCATTAAAGAAGAGAAAGAAGACATGTAGGCAGACAATGGGGAATACACATAGAAAACAACATAGTAGCACAGGCTGTTTGCCTCATTAAGCCTTTTGGAGGTGAGGTGCAAACTGCATGGGAGGTGAAACAAATGTCTATTAACTTATTAAGGTCAGAGAAGGGAGCTTGTTAGTTCAGGACTCACACTTGGCAAACAAATGGCATGCTGCTTAGGAAAGCGGCTTAGGAAAAGCCAGCTTGTTTAAGCAATCTCTCTTCATGGAAATAACTGAAAAAGTGGGTCAGTCATCAGACACATTACAAAATGCAATACGAGGAAGGAAAGAGCTGATCAGTGGAACTTGGTGAGCAGAGCTGGGTGGCCAATAGATAGCAGAAAGGAGAGAATTTTTTTGCATCTCTGTGCTGCCACTTAGTGATAATCTAAGCTACAGTTTCTTAAAGTATGGTCCCAGGACCCCTGGGCATCCCTAAGACCCTCTCAGTGGTCCATGAAATAAAAAATATATGCCAGATGCTGAAGGTATTTGCAAAAATTTAAAACAGTCACTCACTGTTCTTTTTATGAAAATTATTATACTTATATTAATAACTAATAAGTTTAATATTAGTATTAAACAATATTAATATTGCTATTTGCATATGATTCAATAACTGTGCAGCAATCATTTTTTTAATTTTTTTTTTTGATAAATATAACCTATACAAGTAAAGACTTTTTTGGTGTTCATCATAATTTTTGAAAGTGGGAAGGGGTCCTGAGAGGTCCTGAGAATAAAAAAAGGTAAGAAACACTGGTCTAGATATTTGCCAACCAGATCTGATAGCCCTAAGAAATAATATTATTGGGTTTAATCCATTCCCCAACCTTAGTTGAGTCACTGTTATACTTAGTTATAATAACATAGTATTAGTTTTAGTATTGGTAGCATTACTATTGAAAAACCCTACTCATTGATTTATTACCATGGTATATTCCTACTCTTTCCTTGAAAGTTCTTTCAAAAAGTTAATATCCACTTTAACAATGCTTTTTAATTGTCTGTAAAATAAAATATGGATTCAGAATAATCCAACAATTTTTAATCCTGATAATGTGCATATTTAATTGAATATTCAGCCATATTGCAATTGTAGACAATTCAAATTCCACTTATGATTATTGATATGGTTGAAAGATTTCATCAGCAAAAACCTGTCTGAAGCATTAATATCCTATTAGTCCCTATCTCAAAAAGCATTTACCATCAATTATTAAATTGAAATTATTCAAACGTATAAATGTATCATGTGTCTAAAGTTTAAAATTATGTTTCTTTCCCAACAAATTCCAAATTTGCTCTGCCAACTTTAATGTTAGAAACATAATGACCAGGGTTGGGATTCAAAAAATTTAGCAAACGGTTCTCTGCCCAGTTGCTGGGTGGGCATGGCCATGATGGGTGTGGCCTACTTGGCCTCCTGCACCATGGCAGGGGTGGGCGTTTTCGCCCTCCCCAGGCTCCGAAGGCTTTCCTCGAGCCTCTGGGAGGGCAATAATGGCCTCCCCTGGGCTCCAGAGGCCCTCTGGAAGGTGGAAAAGGGGCCCGTTTCCAGACTTCCGGGAGGCTCATTTTTCACCCTCCCAGAGCCTCCACACAGGCCCTGTACTTACCTGGCATCCAAAACGGGCAGTGTGGAGACTCCTGGGAGGGGCAGGGTGGGGTGTGTGGGGCCAGCCAGTCCTTGCAACTATGGGTTCGGCAAACCAGATGTAAAATTAGCATCCGATTCACCTGAACTGGTCTGAACCAGCTGAATCCCACCCTTGATAATGACTATATCTAAAGATAGAGCCAAGTTCTCTTCCTGCTACCAAAGGATCATTTAATAAATTTCCAAATGACTTTGGATTTGAAGGGCCAATGACCCTTCTCCCAATCAACATACAGTATAATAACTAAAATCTAGGCTTTTATCTAGTCCTTTTAAACTGTCTTAATTTTCCTATAATACACAAGAATACTTCTAAGTGCAGGTATGTGTCTGGGTAAAAATTTTGATATAAAGATCATTTTTACAATATTGTTTTTCCTTTAAAATCTAACCCTAATGACATTATCTTAATCTGATAGAAAGAATTCAATGTATTTAAGCATAGAATTTCCTTGGAATAATTAACCCCAGATTTTAAGAGAATCCAAATGCCAGATAACTTCCCATCAACCCCAGTAGATAGACCAAACCAGGGGTGGGTTCTACTGACCTTTACTACCGGTTCGCAGTGGGGCCGCGCATGTGTGCTTGCTTCACTTGCATGCGCACGCTCTTCTGCGCATGCGCAGAAGCGTTTTGATGACATCGGGGTCGGCGGGTGGAGCCTCCCGCCAGTTTTACTACGGTTCTATAGAACCGGTGTGAACCGGGGGCAATCCACCACTGGACCAAACCATGAAATCAGCTTGACTTGAAGGCTAAAATGTTTATTGATATTGGCGATAATAACAGAATCTCGTAAATCTGATCATTTTATACCTCCTTCTTCCTATACTTTAGTAAATAAGGATGGTTCCTACATGAGACACCTCCAAATGTTATCTCTTTCTTCTGGATTTAAAAATGTTTCAGACCCTTTTTTCTAGGTAACATATGATGAGGTCCAGAGTTGCAATCTGAGTTGCAAGTATCTGGACAATCACTGAATGGCACCAGATATACCAAAAATCCTGCCATCTAGTGGTCAAATAAGTTATTTGCTTATTTAGTTAGTTGCTCTCTTATTATATTTAGTCATCAAATACCGGTAATAATCAAGCATAGATAAAAATCAGGAATACAAATTACAAATTATATTACAACAAAATGATTCCTGAAAAACAAAAGGATGATAAAGAAACTATTATGGATAATTGAACTAGTGAATTCAATTTCAAGAGGAGCAATTCAAGGGAAGCAAAAATAATTTCACCCAATCTTACAATAATGAAACACTTTTTTACAACAACAACAAAAGTTAAAAAGTCAGCAGGGGGCAGGGTTATTTTCAGGGGTGTCTGAAAAGTAAAGATAATGGCTTTGAACCAGCGGTGAAATGCTTCTGGTTCAGACCAGATCGCCTGATCCGATAGTGAGCATGGTGGGTGGTTCGGAGAAACGGTAGCGATCCTGACCTGAGGCTCCGCCCACTCACCCGGTTGTTCTGCCCCAGCTCTGAATTCCCGAGGATATTGACACACACCAACGGTCCTTATCAAATTTATTAAGTGGCAAGAATAAACCAAAGTCCGGCAAAGGTTGGCAACCAGCCCAGAAAACAAGATACAATAAGACTTTTCCAAAAATGTTCTGATGATAATTACAAGTTGTTTCCAGCAAGAAATTACTAACTGTGTGTGACTTAAATAGGCTAAGGGAGTGGCCAATTATCCTCAAACCTTACTCTCGAGGAGACCTCCTCCTCCTGAGTAGCCACTCCTGCCTTTTGGCAGCCCTGCGTGCTCGAGCATTGAGGAGAGGTTCCTCTACTTCGCTCTCTCCACTTGAAGGAGCCTTTGGAGGTTCTGAAGGCCTAGGCTGAGTCTCTGCCTCTGGCACCACATCCTCTTCAGCCTCCTCGCTGTCCGACGCGAGCGCCAGCTGCGCAGGCTGCTGGCGCAACCCCACACCAGCCTCCTCATTGTCGGGATCAGCCACGATCCGCACAGGCCACTGATGGGCCACAACAAGTAATGTGTTTTGTACCCTCTGCACATGCAGGGGTACATGCCAGAACTTTAAAGCATTAAAAATGCTTTAAAAAGGTTTTTTTTTTTAAGTTCCAACATCGCTCAGCTTTTTTAAAGCATTTTTTTACTACCTATTTGCCGAAGCCAGTATTAAAAAAACAATTTTAAAGGTTAAAAAAAGGCTCCGAGGATCACAACTGTGGCGCACAATCATCAGAATCCTTTTTTACAGGGATGGGGGGGTGCGTTTTTCCCTGAAGCCTGCTAGGCCAAAATGGGGGGGGGATTGTAGGCAAAAAACGGGGAGTGGGGCGTGCGTTTTTGAAAGAAAGAGAGAGAGAGAGAAAGAAAAAGAAAGAAGGGTGGGTGGGAGGGAGGGAGGGAGGGAAGGAAGGAAGGAAAGAAGGAAGGAAGGAAAGAAAGAAAAAGGAGAGGAAGGAAGGAAGGAAAGAAAGAAAAAGGAGAGGAAGGAAGGACTACAAACCTGGCACTAGATGCAGCTTCAGAGGATAATCCAGGGCTGGAAGGGATCTGGAGGTCATCTAGTCCAACCCTGGTCCAGCAGGATATTCTTAGTGAGTTTCTGTCTTTTGATCCCCAGTCACATGGTTACATAGCCATGCCCACCCAGTCACATGACCCCCACCAAGCCACGCCCACCAAGCCATGCCCACAGAACCGGTAGGAAAGAAATTTAGATTTCACCACTGCTTTGAACAGATATTTGCTGGCCCATTTTTACATGCCTTGTATGAGACATGAAAGGTGAGTCTTGTGATTTTTCTTTTTACACCATTCCCTGTGGATGCCTCTATTAAGGAGATATATTCCATTGTATCACAATTTAAAATCACATTTATGAATTGATTTTATGTGTATTTAAAATATTAATTGGCTGTCATTAATGGTGAAAGAAATTCTATCTTATCCTAAAAAGAACAGCAAGATTTTCAAATAATAATAAAAAAAGGCTTTTAGCTGAATCATGCTGTTCCATTTTTTTGATTTTGCCAAATATATGAAACATTTTAGTTTTGAAACTAAATTGTTTTAGGGTCTTTTTTTGCAATAGTGGTAACCTCACTGAAAATAAAAAGTTATCCATAGACAAGGTCTAATACTGAATAGCTGTCCTATTCATTTCATTGAAGTAGGGCTGTGATGGCAAACCTATGGCACGCATGCCAGAGGTGGCACACAGACCCCTTTCTGCTGGCATGCATGCTGTCGCCCCAGGTCAGATCAAGGGTTCCAAGTAACACCCCCAACGAAAGAAGACTCCAAGGCTAGAAGTTCCTCAAAGTTCCGCTTTATTAGAGATATCATATTGGCACATCTGGGAAAACCCGAATCTGAAAGCTTCCAGGTTTTCTCCTCCCAAAAGAAAGTCCAAGTCACCTTCCCCTACACCCACCTGTCCATCACATAGTCCAATCAATGCACCGTCCCAACTGGAGATGCCTCCCAGTCACGCCACTCCTGGTGCAGGCAGAATGTCCTTGACTCCCAGAGAAAAGAATGTTATTATGGCTAGATATCTCTACAACTCCATGCAATCCCGCCTTCCAGTTTCCCACAGCACTAAGTGTGGCAGCCCTAAAGAACCAAAGAAAAAGAGGTCAGATCTCCGTGGCATTTCTTTCGTGAGCTTCTGTTTCCCTGTAAACAAAACAGAAGCTCACGAAAGAAAAAGATCTTACCTCTTGCCATGCTGCCAGTGTTGGGATGCCCTGCCTCCTGCTGGTCAGCTGGTCTTTGGGTCTCTGCTTCGCATGCGCGCATGTCCGTGCATGTGCATGCATGTTTGTCCATGTACGCATGTCTGTACATGCATGCATGTTGGCACACGTGTATATCAGCACACATGCACATGTCGGCCTGCGTGCGCATGTCCATGCACATGTGCATCAGGGGTGGATTCTAAAAATTTTTACTATGGGTTCTGTGGGCGTGGCTTATTTTGTGGCCGTGGTTTGATGGTCATGTGACAATTCTTTAGGATTTAGCAGAGGTGCTGATCTACCAGGCTTTTAACTGCTTGCAGAGCTGTACCGATCTACCCATTTGTTTTTGGAGTGTCCCGATCTACCTATTTGTTTTTGGAGTGCACTGGTCTACCACCACATTGCCTTTTACTACTAATCAGCTGTAGGGTGGCCCTTTGAAGTGCTGTGGCAAGAGTTTAAACAGTTTTTTGTTGCTCTGCCACCACTGAGAGCATCGGAAACCACTTTCAGGCAGCTTGGCCTCAATTGCCAATCTACCACCACCGAGTGGTTTACAAGGAGCAGATCAGTTCTAGCCAATCAGTTGGCTTCTTGGCTTCTCAATTTAAAGCTAAGGTGTCTTGTTTTTTTGTTTTCTTCTTTGTCAAGTGAGCCCTGATTTTTTCCTTCTAGACGATCAGCTGGGACTCAGGAGGCAGTGAATAGATTGGGGGCAGAGCCAGGCAGAGGTGGTATTTACTGGTTCTCCGAACTACTCAAAATTTCCACTACCGGTTCGCAAGAACTGGGGAGAACCGGTAGCAACCCACCACTGATGTGTATGTTGACATATGTGCGTGTTTACGTGTGCACACCTTTCAGTTTGGGCATGCATGTGCACAGTTTGGGCACTCTGTGTCTAAAAGGTTTGCCATCACTGAACTAGGGAATATCTCACAGATTACGTGGGCTATGTTTTGGGTGGGTAGAGCTATGTTTTCACAGTTTTATGTCTTGCATAAAAAGCACATTTCAACTTTCCTGTTAATATATTTCTCAGTAATGCTGACTGGTTTTCAGCAAAACGGGAGATTTCATTTTGTGGAATACTTATCCATTCAGCAGCTGATTTGATGTGATTGTTTTGTCAACCGGGTGCAAATAAATCAATTTGCACTTGAACCAAACTAAATGGATTACACAAATTGACCTCAGCTCTGGTAGCCATAGGAAAAACACCAAACTGATTTAATTCTTTTACAGATAACTGGCATGTCCTTAGTTAAGTACTGCCAAATGGTGCCCAGCCATTAACGGCTAAGCCCAGGAGATTTTTATTACAGTGTTAAAATGCAAACATAAGAAACAGGATTTTACATGCCATTTATTCCATCCTGGACCTTCTCTTTCTCTTCGGCCAACATCATCCTTACAAGTAGTAAAACATACAAGGCTGCAGAGTGAAGCCAAAGAGCAGTGTTATCCTTTCATATATCTTCCCTGAATCGATCCATCAGCATTCTCACCCATTTTCTTTCTGGCTGATCACTGTCCAGCCTTCTATAAATATTTTTTTATCAGATCCTAACTGTTCAGTCTTGCTTCACATATGTCTGCCTCTTTACAATCTGACAGTTTCCTTTTCTGGAAAATAGAAAGGACCCAACAAACCATGATTGCCTATGAATGAGGAGCCTTCAGAAATAGCATAAAAAACCCTTGCCTTATTGTAAAACAACCTCCCCAGAGGGTCTGGACTCCCTGCTTCTGACTTAGTCCGAAGTCTTGCATCAAATAGAATTCATATAATGATTTGTCTGGACTGCAAGAATCCAAGTGATCACAGGTGGCAGCAAAGAAATAAAAAATCCCACACAACTCATTGCTGCCACCTAGTGGATATCTAGAATTTTCCCACCCAGATATGGGGGTCCTAACCTTATAGATGTCATTCATTCTTCGGAAATACAGGAACTATTGGAACTCTCTTCTATCAGATGGGAACCATTGTTGTTACAGATTTAATTGGTTAAAAAGCAGGGAGAAGTAGTATCCCAATTGTGAACAAGAAATTACATAATGCGTTTTAGATAGCTTGCTTATTTATTAAGTTATTTGTTGTCTTGCCTTTCATTCAGGGGTTCAGGGCAGCACACAGAGCTCTCACCTTCCTGTTTTTTCTTGCAAGAAGGAAAGGAAATTGAGGTAGGTGGAACTGACAAAGAGAGATAATGCATATTGCAAATCCAAAACAAATAAACAACTTATTTAATTTTACACAAGTAAAATTCAATTGCTAGTAATTTCTAATCAACATATTTTAGCTGGGAACCCCAGCTAGAGGTACATTTTGTTTAAAGCAAACTTCTCCTCCCCCTTTTTACATAATGATAAGAAAAGAGCAAAAATGCTGAAGCATTTTGGAGAGGTGGAAAACATTTCTTGAGAACTCGTGAAGTCATTTGGTTTTATATGGGAATGTAAAGCATGAAAGCAATGATAAAAGATGAGTCCAGAAAACACTGTTAAATATATGGATTTAATTAGAGTGGACTTTTTCCTCTTTAAAAGTGGATATTTTTCATCTTGCAAATGGCTGTTCTTTGCATTAGCTCCAAGTTCTTTGACAGGCATATTTGTTTTAGTGTTTCCAAGATAAAATAAGTTGAATTATAAAATATTCATTTCAGAAATGTGCCTTCTTTGTTGTAGATGTAAACAATATATTGTGTTGAATTTGTTTTATCTTATCTCATTTATACATCACATTTTTACCTGCATAAGCTATATATTTGGTTTGATTTTGTAGTGCCCTTGATAAAAGCTGCATCTGAAGAACACAGAGTTCCTCTACCATAAATTATTTCCTTCTGGCACTTGAGATATTCTCACTCCTTTTAGGGAGGGGGAACAATGCCTATATTTTTCCTTCGATTGCATATCTAACCAGAGAGTGTCTTCAGTCATCCAACAGTATGATTAACCCTCTTTGCCCAAGTATGTTCAGGTTTAAAATCTGGTGCTTGTCTCTTCACTATTTTTGCACATGATGATCTGGAAAATATTTTTTAAAACTCAGTTTGCTCTTTCCAGTGTATATAATTGCATTATCTGGATCTTTTAGGTTGAATGTCGGCTGGCGGCCCCCAGGGGGAGAGTGGTCTCTGTGGGACCGCTGACCCTCTGGAACGGTTTGCCCACTGGTCTTAGGACAGCCCCCGACCTCCTCACCTTCCGCCGCAAACTGAAGACGTGGCTTTTTCATCAAATGGACTGACCCGTTGAGGGGGAGGTTTACATTGTAATAATTTTAATTAACTTTAATTGGATTTTAATTTATATTTAATTCATATTGTTGAATTTTTATCTTGTAAGCCGCCCTGAGTCCTTCAGGAGAAGGGTGGCATATAAATTGCAATAAAATAAAAATAAATAAATAAATGTAAATTGTACTGGTTATTCTAGTTATAGCCTCAGTATATGAAAGCACCTTACACCAGTATCTTAATAAAATAATTTAGGGATTCATCCAAGAATAAGAAAAATCCAGACTTGTCCCAAAGATGCTTAAAAACTAGTACCGTATTTTTTGGAGTATAAGACGCACCTTTTTGCCCCCTAAAAGGGGATGAAAATTTGGGTGTGTCTTATATACCGAATGTAGCCCCACCCACCCACTGGCCCCCACCCTTTGGCCTCTGCCTTCCAGCAGCAAGAAGAAACAGCCTATTTCAGCTTCAGCACAGCCTAATTAGCACAAGTTGATTGTCCGTTGGATCGGCCTCCCGACTCTCAGCTGTTTCAGGCTGCAGGGATGGCCATTGCCTATTGTTCCACGGTCTTCTTCTGCTTGCTGCAAGGAGGTAAATTGCTGGGAGGCAGAGGCAGATTTCTTTTTCTTGTCTTCCTCACCAAAAAAGATAGGCGTGTCTTATAGTCTGGAGCATCTTATACTCTAAAAATACGGTATGTTTTTAGCAGGTTGATTCAACTTATGCTGAAGAATTGGATAACTAAAAATGGAGGTTTTCATTTTGTATACAATTGGGTGACTTGCTGGAAAATGAGACTTGGATGAAAACAATGCAATGCATAAGCCAATGGTTTTTCTTTAGGGAGGAGATCTGATGTTCCTCTGCTTTTTACAAGAAATTAGCAAATTGCTCATGCTGACGGCAGGTGGAACATTTATACAGAGGGGAGACCGATATATTGAAGAAAATCTCAGTAAAACCTCAGGGCAACATTTTGCACATATTTACAGGGTCTTGACTGTGAAGCATTGTGGAAGGAGAAGAAATTTAATCCATAGGAATGTTAAATAATTTGAAGGGGTGCATCAAAACGTTTTAATGAAGGTGAGGCATTCAACTATTTCCTGTTTCTAGTGATTTGCTCTTATCTGGAAAGCCTTACCCTGTGTGGCGCAGTGGTTAGAAGACAGTACTGCAGGCTACTTTTGCTGACTGCCAGCTGCCAGCAGTTTGGCAGTTTGATTCTCACCAGCTCAAAGTTGACTCAGCCTTCCATCCTTCTGAGGTCGGTAAAATGAGGACCCAGATTGGGCTGTAAAGCACTGTGAAGTGATATATAAGTCTAAGTGCTATTGCTATCCTGTGTTTGCTAATTTTCTATACATAGATATCAAAGCCCACAAAGTCAAGAGACGTAATTGAATTTGGGGCTTTTTCACTAGGAGCATAGGATTTTATTGTAAAATCTTATGGGGTTTATTAAGAACTCTGAATGCCCTCCTCTTCTTTAAGTTGGCCATTGTTAATTCCTAAAGGATTAAACTGCCCAGGTTTGCTAAATTCTTTCACTATGGCTGGGCTATTTTGGGAAGATTAGAAGATTATGTGGATGATCACTAGTCACTAAACCCCAAGTAGTAGCAGGCAAGCTGTTTCCTACATAGCCTGGATCAGTTGTCAAATAACTGTTTTACCACTAAAAGAAATTGTGTAAATTGGACACTCACACTCATATTTTAATATGGTTTTTCAAACTCCATCATCTATTCAAATTCATTTTCAGATTCTTCTTTTGCTTTGGTTTGTGGACAAGTCTACATTATCTGGGGGGAGTATGCAGTTTGCAATCTTCAGAGCTTTCCAAATGGTCAAATGCTAAATCATCCACTGAAGCTCCTAAATACTAAAAGCCAACCATTGGCTCTCTTCAAACATCGGTAGGATTGAATGTCATTGATTAAGTGCAGTCAGATTTTCAGTTTCATTATAGGGCCACAGGATCGGTTTTTGCATGCTATAATATCAGATGTCAGATATGGAAATCAATTGTGAGCATGAAAAATCAAAAGAATGATTTGATTTGAATACCAGAAAAGAAAGATTTGAGGGTTGCATTCACGTTTCATCTCAGATAAGGGATGAACTTCTGAAAGTATTCAAAAGGGTCCATACATCATCAAGTCTTTCACCCAAAACTTTTTCCCCTCCCACATTTCCCCCTGCCTGAATGAAGGTATCCCAGATCAGGTCATAACAAAGACAGCAGCAGGACAGAGCATGCTGTTAGATGTTGAAGAGAGTCTGCTGACCGCTGTGAGCATCATAAACCTCTCAGTTTGATGATCAACTGTGCAGTCAATTAATTAATCATCATTTTATGCCTCATCAAGCACTTTGCTGAGGCTCTCAATGGGGGAGCATCTCAATTAGCCAATGGGAAGCAGACTGTTTTGTTTAGCTGGGTGAGCCTTCTATAAACAAGGGAGGCCTTGGCAAGCTAATAAATATGTCATCTGTCTGTGTCAGTTGCTACAATGTGGCTTCACCTGTAAATATGTGGAACTGGGCCCAACACAGCTAGCACGGTCCTGAGAGAGGAAAGGGAAGTGCTTCTGAATTCATATACTTTGCCATAATGTTATAACTTGGGATTTAGAAAGCTGTGCCATGGGAAGAATCAGTCACTAGGATGTGAATGCAGAGATGCTGTTCAGGATGGCTAGTGGCTGGGAACCCATTTAATGCAGAGAACGGGCATGCCCTCACCTTGATATTTTCACGCACGGGATTATGGCAAAAGATACGCATGTATGTTTCCATCATGTATGAAGAATATTATTATAACTGCAGATGCAATTTCTTTGCTCTTTGTCGAGGTTTATGAATGCCTATAAAATGCAAACGAATGTACAATCACAGCCAGATTGTTTTTCTTGCAGACTTTTATTGGTGCCTATGAGTGCATCAGTAATTATTTGTGGGTGGTTGAGTGTGGGGAGGCAAATAACCAGAAGGAAGCTGACAACACACCATGCATGCTAAGTGTTCTGCCTAAAATTCAGAAATAAAAGCAACAGGAATATGTGTGGATGTATTAAGTCCAGATAATAGGGAAGCCCATGAACTGTTTCTGGAAGTATCCCCTTCTGCATTTAGAATCACCATTTCATTCATTTTCTCCAATTCCACATTCAACCTGGTAGTATGAAGGATATTGTATGTCCAAGTGATTTCAGACAGACAAGCTTTCCAAAAATATCTCAGATCTGATTCAAACACGATACATTCTGTGCTGAAAGAATGGCAAGACGATTACCTAACTTTCTCCATGAAAAGCATTATGCTTGAAGTGCAGTGATTTGGATTTGGCCCTCAAAAACATTACATGATAACACAAGTGTTCAGGTATGAATAGGTCTCAACTGCTCAGGCCAGTTAAAGACACTGGAAGGAAGAGAGGCTGCTTCAGCGTACCATTGTCCTCTGCCATAGCTCTGCCCCATCAGAATGCCAGACAATTATAAGTCCTTGCAGGGACCGTGGTGAAAGTAACATTGTCAACCAGTCTTCTGCTTATCTTCACAAGAAGATGCATCAATAACCTGACTGATCTGCATTGCTTTTAGCTTTTGAATGGTTTTGCAAGGCCCGTGACAACTGAAAGGCAGCTCCAATGCATTCCTTAGCAAATTATGACAAGCAGTTCCTTGGGACTTTTGATTGGTGTTCAAAGACTTCAGCTGGCAATCTTCCTTAATTTAGGAAAGGAGCCAATGCCTTCCTCCTCAGGCAGCTGTCTTATTCATATTATTTCTGATTGTTTTACTGGATTTTAGTTGATTGTATTTAATTATTGCTTATTATCAGGCTTGAATGTTCAATGAGGATGGAAATGCAATTGAAATTCCAAAATTGTACTTAGGCAGGGGTGTTACTGGGAAAGCTTCACTACACTTCTTCATGGAAGGCTTTCAAATGAGTCGTTAAGACACAATCTTTGGGCCAGACTACTTTGCAAAAGTACGCTTAGTCCTTCAAATAACTTGGTTCCAGTCCTTGCCTACCTGGGCCTTGAGCCTTTCAGAACTGGGCCACGGAAGTGGTGGGTGAGTGCACATATGCATCCCCACTCGCACTAGCAGCAAGTAGGTGGACCACATGCGTGCAGGACCATCCCCCGCCAGTCTACAACACTGAAAAAGTTGGGGAACTGTGCCTTAGATGGTGTTTCATCTGGTCATCCTATCTACATTTTTCCCACTGAATGTGAGTCAGAGAGCTCTGGGAAGTATCTATGTTGCATGGTTAGGAAAAGACCTAGAGTCAAACATCTTTGCAATGGATATGTTTATTTATGATGACACAGTGATTCAAGGGGTAAACTGACATTGTTTGTTAAGATTAGCACAGATTCAGCTCATGATGGAATATTGCAAAAAAAAAAATGCCATTATTCCATTTAATAAGGGTAGATTCAATTTTTGGTAAACAACTATATCCTCACATCCCCTTTTTCTAAATAAAATAATTCAATCATGCAACATTCAACACTCTTGAAGTGTTGCATATAGGTCTACAGTTAGGTAGGTCATTACATATCTGTGCCATGTAACTCATATAGTAACAACATATTCTTTGTTACTACCAATTATTCTAAACTTTCTGCTGATATTCCTTTAGACTGATCAGGTTTTGGGATAAAGCTAGAGACTGTTTTCAGTTTCATAAATCTGAGCCTATTTTGATTCTGGTTTGACCCAATTGAACTGTGGTGAGCTTTCCACTCAAACTTTGGCTTGAGATCTTCATTGTTTTGGAATATTTGCTCTGAGATTTTCTTCTAGTAAGAATGAACAAGAAAACACAAATCTGTCATAGGGATGGAATTGCAAGTGTGTCTTTCAGTCTTTAACTTCATATTACAGAATCTTTATTGGGCTTCTTGGAATAGATGATTGCAAGTTGTGTCATTATTGTTCTTCCCAAACAAAATGTGAACTTACAACACTATGAACTATAGAAAATATCCTATAATTCATAATAGGAAGACAAGGATTTTTACCATTCCTGGATTCTCAAGAAAATCTTGACCATCCTAATGTCAACTTCTGCCATTTAATTATAGATGCTTGGAATTTTACGTCACATGTTTAAACCTATATGCTGCTAAATGACCCATAACCTATTGGGCTCTCCTTTCAGAGATATTTCCTTATCTAATCAGAGAAATAGAATGACCACAGGCATGCAAAACAGCAGTAGGAACAAAAGCGACTTCCAATTTCCTGCCAGCTTCCCCATTGATGTTGCTGTAGGAAGCTGGCAGGGAGTGTCGGAAATAATCACAGCATAATTTTTATCATGTAGTATGAACAAGTAAATGCCTTCTTTTTCCCCTAGAGCAAAAAACAAAATTCTCATCTCTGAAAGATTATATTGGTAAACTAGGATAATAAATAAACAGAACTTACATTAAACGATCTGTACTTCGGTGCATGGTGTTGTCTCTGGATTTCTCAATCTCTATGTGCCCTTCATATAGGCTGGCTAAAATTATGAACTCTAATGAGTGAGGTAGGATGATGCCAGATGGCATCTTTGTAAATTAATGCTTGCAGATTTGTGGTGTGAGAATAAATTTGGAGGCATAATTTACCATGCCCCAGATCTTCTGAACCTTTGTGGCATGCCAGTTCTAGCATGTCATGCTTTTTATTTTTGTGTGAGTTAATATTATCTTTCATTAGAAAAAACAATTGCTACCAACCTGCTTTCCATTGAGGATCTCTATACTGCACTAGTCAAAAAGAGGGCTGTGAAAATATTTACAGACCCCTCACATCTTGAACATAAACTGTTTCAACTCCTACCCTCAAAATGATGCTATAGAGCACTGCACATCAGAACAACTAGATACAAGAACAATTTTTCCTGAATGCCATCATCCTGCTAAACAAATAATTCCCTCAACACTGTCAAACTATTTACTAAGTCTGCACTACTATTATCTTCTCATCATTCCCATCACCCATCTCCTTCCATTTATGACTGTATGAGTGTAATTTTGTTGCTTGTATCCTTACAATTTATATTGATATTGTTTCCAGATTGCTTATTTATACCCTATGACTATCATTAAGTGTTGTACCTTATGATTCTTGATGAACGTAACTTTTCTTTTCTGTACACTGAGAGCATATGCACCAAGACAAATTCCTTGTGTGTCCAATCACACTTGGCCAATAAAAAAAAAATCTATTCTATTCTATTCTATTCTATTTTATTCTATTCTATTCTATTCTATTCTATTCTATTCTATTCTATTCTATTCTATTCTATTCTATTCTATTCATGTTTCTCTCAGTTCTGTATTTTTTGAACTTTGAAACAGCGTTCCCTTTTGTTCAATTGAATATTTTGGGTTTTTTCTAGTACCAGTTTTACTCAGCCATCATGGACTTTTATGGTGTCATATACAAGTATGACATTCTGTGTTGTTCCTGGAATGCTTTCTATCAATTGTTGCATGGCCCTGTGAAACACTTCAGAAGCAGAACACAACCAAAGGGCATATGTATAAAACTCCATGAGTGACATGTTAAACATACAAAGAGGTGTTCTTTCTTATCCAGTACTATGTGCCCAAACTGGACTGATCCATCCAGCTTGGAGAATTGTTTTGCACCTGCCAGTTCTGTGAAGTGTTGCACTCATGCCAGGATGTGATAATGCTTTCTTTGAATCAATGTCTTTAATTCTTTGGAGTCCAGGCATTTTCTAAGGTTTTTATTTTCCATGTGAGCTATAATCCAAGAATAAACTGATTCAGTTGATTCTTTACTATGGCAAATAGAGTAGTCCTTACAACCACAACTGAGCCCAACATTTCTGTTGCTAAGCGAGACAGTTGTTAAGTGAGTTTTGCCTCATTTTATGACCTTTCTTGTCACAGTTGTTAAGTGAATCACTGCAGTTAAGTTAGTAACACAATTGTTAAGTGAATCTGACTTCCCATTGACTTTGCTTGTCCGAAGGTCACAAAAGGTGATCACATGACTCCGGGACACTGCAACCATCCAAATTTTAATCATGTGATCATGTATATGCTGCAACAGTCATAAGTGTGAAAAATGGTCATAAGTCACATTTTTTAGTGCCATGATAACTTCAAATAGTTACCAAATCAATATTTGTACATCGAAGACTACCTGTATAATTGCTCTTGTTTCCATTTTGTTCAGTTCTACTTCAGTTACATTCTCAATGCTAGTAGTGCATTTCTGATGTCATATCTCACTGGGTTGTTCATTTTTGTGGTAAGTTATTGAGAGGCACCCAGTACTATAAAATAACACTAGCAACAGCACTTAGACTTATATACCGCTTCACAGTGCTTTACAGCCCTCTCTAAGCAGTTTACAGAGTCAGCATATTGCCCCCAACAATCTGGGTCCTCATTTTACCCACCTTGGAAGGATGGAAGGCTGAGTCAACCTTGAGCCAGTGGGAATCGAACTCCTGAACTGCTGGCAGTTGGCAGTCAGCAGAAGTAGCCTGCAGTACTGCATTCTAACCACTGCACCATCATGGCCATCTTTATACCTGCTTAACCACAGAGATTTTTTTTCTTCCTCCATGTAGGTAAATATATTGCACACATCAAAGGCATCAACTTTAGCCACTGTCAGGAAGTGTATGATTTTCTGTTTGTCTGTTTTCTTGGTAGCAGCTAGTTGTTCTTGAGTGTAATATATTTGTGCAAAGCACTGCAATTGGCCTTCTGCACTGACAGCAAGTTTCATTTCTAATGGTGGCCTCAGAGCATCCTTTAGTTTTCCCCCCACTTTTAAGCTCATCTTTTCTGTTTTTTCCCTGCCTCTCCTTTTTTTTTAGGCCTGCCACTGCTCAGATAATATGAGCAAGGTGTCAGTCTCTAAAGGCTGCTCATAATATACAACTGGACTTTTAGCCCTCTGCTGGCCCTCTAAAGTTTGAAGATGCAGTAATATTCACATTTTCTTCAAAAAATATTGCAATAACTAGTTTTTTTTTTAAAAAAAACACCCAATAAGAAAAAGCAGCAGATTTCTAGGATGTCATATCTGCTGCATAGGAATTAAGCTTCACTTCTGACCTCATGTGTTGTTCATTTATGATAAAGGTAAAAACACAAGAGGTGAAGTGACTCTTTTTATTAAGAACTCAATTCTCACCTGGAATGAAAAAGAATTTAACATATTGAAAGGACCATATCATTCCTCCTCAATAACATAGATAAGATTCGGCTTTTGATAAATGCCAATTTCTTCACATTGGGAAGCCTTTAAAACATACAGTAGTTTATATCCAAAGGATATACAAAGCATTTGCAGGCAAATGAATTGTATAGACCTCAGAAAAAAATATATATTTTCCTCCTCGGTCAAGCTATTTTGCTGTTGTGAATCTTCAAAGCTAGTGAAACTCATTTTTTGGTTGCTGCTTTGATTGCATCGATACCCAATATTGTATCTCAAAGTAGCTTTGTGTACGTTATTGAAAATGTATCCTACTTCTTGTATTTTGCTCTTTGATCATCTCTTCTTTCATTGTCTCTTCCTCATCTTGCTCTGGTCCATTGCTGCAATATTTGTTTTGATCCCCAGATTTCCATCTTATTCATTCACTTGCATGCATTTTGTTTAATGACTTATGTATGGAATATTCTCCTTTTACCCTATACATCTGTCTTGGGTTTTTATTTTTCACCATCACTTTCAAGGAGATGAAAGACTTATCTGTAGCTCAGACCTTTCCTCATCTATTTGAGGAAATTTTGGTTCTTTTTTGTTTGTTTGATAAAATTATTCCAAACTTCACAAGTGTCTTTATAAATATGATAAAAGAACTTGAGATTTAAGAAAATTTTGGAGACGACAAAACAGATCCACGCATCTACTGTATATTCAGCAGAGCCTGTGGTGCCAAAACAAGGCTTTGCCATTTCTTTTTCTTTGATCAGCTCTGTCTTTGAGGACTCATTGGTAAGTAGGTACAATATGTGTGTATGTGTGTGTGTGTGTGTGTGTGTGTGTGTGTTAATAGGTAACATTTAAATTTAGGTAGACCATGAATTAATTATAATTTGATTTTGATCATTTTTTTTCTTAACAATCTGCTCAAATCTGCATTTTTCTTCAGAAGCAAACATTGGCATTGTTCCAGCTGATCACTCTTGTAGCCTGTAGTGTGCATATGTACAGGCTCAGGCTTTTCCTCCAAGTTTTTGGGTTAGGAAAACCTAGTACCTGATTAAACTTGCATAATATACAACAAATACATTGTCTGGGCCGAGCACAGGCATTTTGTTTCTCTGTCTTTTGAACATTGAGAAACATTGAAAAATGTTTCAAAGAAAGTTGCTGATAACTATTGCTAGTTTTATGCCAGAATACTGAATTGAAATTCAGTTGCTATTTAGCGCATGGTAAGCTCTCCGAAGAGCAGAGAGGAAAATGAATAATGCTGGTCAGGGAAGAATATCATCCCTTATTTTCCAGGCATTGGCTCCAAGTAATCTCAAAGAAAAGAGCACCTGCCACGGTTGTTTTAAATTTAGCCGAGGCACCAAAGTGATCTATGGCCACAGTTCTTCCTGTAATATGGATATCATCCCTATGGGGTTTCATGAAGTAGAATTGTTCATATGGGCAATTCACATGGAGGACAGGTGGAAAGAAAACAAAATGAGTTGATTTATTGACAGCAGAGACTCATCTTTCTTAGGCTATCCAGATTAGTCACTCATGCACAGAGGTATTATCTCTGTCTCTTTTTCTCTCTTCCTGTGCCTCCGTCTGAGGGATTCTTTAAATAATATTTTTCTGCCTTGCAAATTAAATTGTTTCACTCAAGAACTTGGCTGAAGGGGAAGTGCATTCAGCCCAGCCACAGTCCCCTTGGATACCAGGCTGGTCATATTTGTCTGGATGTTTTAGAAACCTTCTTCTACAGAAAAACCAAGAAAAGGCTTTGGAAAAGATAATCCAGCACTTCCATTATTAGCCTGATGCAGACCAATCATATGTGAGAGTGACTGGATTGATTTGTCAGATACTTTGACCACTTTTTATACATTAATTTAAATTGAATTAATTACTTTTTAAGCCCATATTGATTTCTGTGGCAGCCTTTAATATTTTTTTCACTGAAACTATGGCTTAAACAAAAGGCTAACATTGCATATCCATGTATGGCTACTCCGAAACCACCTTATTTGGATTTATTCCTAAATGTGTTAAATCTGCAGCCTCTCCCACCCATTGGGGAGGAAATGGTACTATAGTATTAGGTGTAAATTTGATTTTTAAACTTTTTTTTACTGTTTGCATTTTGCTTGGGGAAAAAAAGAATGGGAGGATCGCAGAAGGGTCTGCAGTGAACCACAATGATGTCAAAACATTGACATGTGCAGGGCGACATGACATAAATGTTGGTATTATGTCCTTTTATCATTGACTCTAACCCATGCATGTCCATAGCGACAGCTGCAAAGATTCACTGGGAAAGGCTATCTTCAACTGTATGAATACAAACTTAGGCTTTCATCATTATCCCTATTAGAGTACTGTTGACTGATTTTCCTTAAATCTGTTATGTTCCATCAGGTTGTAACTAAGTCTTGGGTACTGGATAGTTAAAACTCTTCAAGCTATCCTGTCTCTTGTCACATTACACAATTCTTACAGGTGTTTATCTGTAGATTCTAGTCCTCTATCTAGCCCCACATGCACTCTCGGTCTTTTCTCCGTCCACCCTGCTCAACATTATACTCTTTTCCATATAGAGATGTCAGTCAGCCTGAAGAATCTAAAATGCAATAGTTTTTGTTTCCTGATCCTTGAAGCCAATGAGCATCCAGACTTGATTTCCTTACATTGTGAGATCAGCGGGATATAAATTTGATACATAAAAGAAAATTAAATAAATAGGAATGGAAATCAGCCTCCTCCAGTACCATCACCCAATTTTTTTTCACTTTTGCACAGAGTCCCTGTGCAAAATGGGGAAGACTTCTGAGTGGGTCATTCTAATGTGAATTTTCATTGAAATGTCATAATCCTTCATGAGTTTCCATGTAGGGTTTCCAGGGCTTTTATGCTCATCATTATTCTGTTTTGAATCTATTTTGCACACCCACTATTGTTATTAGTTCTGGAGCATAGAAAATAACATCTGTCAACTACTTCTACTTTCTTATGGTTTATCTTAAATTATTCAGCTTTTCTACTGTACTGTATATATTTGTTATCTTAAAGTTTGAAGAAAACCCAGCCTTTTTCTTCTCCTATTTTACTGTTAGAATGATTGTTCCAAGGCCTTCTTCAGTTTCTGCAACCAAGGTGGGCTCATTTGCATACCCCAGTTTATTGACATTCCTTCAGTGGATCTTCCTTCAACTGATTCCAGCCTTCAGTTCTTCCAGGCACGTAACATGTATGCTTTATTCATTCTATAGATTGTGCAACCTGGCCTGATTTTTGCAGTGTTTAACCATTCTAGCTTACCACACTTTGTGGCTTCCTAATTATTGTAGAGATTTCCTATCAGAAAAATCAGGTGCTTAAGTACACTCATTGCTTTGAGAGTTTTCCAAATTATTTCATGATTGGCACAATCAAAACTTTAGAATATAAAACAGAAGTAGAGTTCTTTTTAATATGCTCCTGTTGTTTCCACCAGCCATTTAATACTATATGATCTCTCTTCCCCTCCCAGTTCCTCTTAAATTCTGCTATTTGATTATACTTCCCTTTTTAATCTTTTTTTTTAAAGATTTTCAATAATATCTTGTTAGCATGTGCATTAAAGACATTGTCCTATAATTAAAATGTTCTGTTATCTCTCCCTTTTTTAGAAATTTGGATGCAGATATAGTCCTTTTCCAGTCTTTGGGCCATGTTGCTTTTTTCCATATTTGTTGGCACAGAGCTGTCATAATCTTCCATGCCAGCTTTCTTTTAGAGGTGTGTAGAGATTTCATCCACCTCGGGGCTTTCTTATTTGACAATTGATTTATACCCATTTGACTTCCTTTTCAAGCACTGTTGGTTTATCATCAAATTCTTCTCTCTCAAATGTGATCTTATCTGACTCGGTCTTCTTGTACAGGCTTTCTTTGTATTCCATCCACCTTCTTTTAACGTTATGTTCCGTCAGTAAATCCATTCCCTGATTGTTCCTTATGACATTGACATGAGCTTGGAGTATTTCCATGATTTCTCTACTTTTTCTAATGTTCTAAATAGATTCCTTGTTCTTCTAGTTTTGCTATGTTCTTTTACCCAAACATTCCAAATTCAAATATGTCTTTATCTTTTATTGCCTGCATTAATTTCTCTAGTTTTCTCAAATCACATCCAGATTTCACTAGTCTTCTTTCTTTAGTAATGTCTATACCTTTGCTTGAGAGCCAATGTTGCCTTCATTTTTTCCTAGTTCTTGTAATATACTTTCCAACTTCCTCTTTTACAATTACTTTAATTTCCTCCCACAGTTT
This sequence comes from Pituophis catenifer annectens, assembly GCF_029215685.1. Taxonomy (NCBI): domain Eukaryota; kingdom Metazoa; phylum Chordata; class Lepidosauria; order Squamata; family Colubridae; genus Pituophis; species Pituophis catenifer. Next base: position 90,690,206 of record NW_027256883.1, read on the forward strand.
TTCAGGCTTTCTATCACAAGATCCAGGTCTTGGAATCCCTTTCTAACCTCAATCATATATTATTTGGAAATGAGTATGAGTATGAGGATATGTCTCATGGGGATTGGTCCTTTTTAGTCTTTGTCAGTCAGTTGCATATTTCTGTGATGAGTAGCTGATGAGTGTTAAATCAACAAACAACTTTTTGAACTGTTGCTAAATACTTGATAACAGTGTTGTCCATTTGAGATGTTGTTTCAGATGTTGAAATAACATGTTAGCAACAAACAGGTCATTTTCTGCATATCAACCATTGTCTTACATTATTATTATTATTGCACAGGATAGGAGCACCTTAAGTGTGGATATGCAAACAGAATGACATATAGCACTTCTTCTACTTGAGAGTTTAGGAGCTAAATTTGTTGGTCTCCATGTAAAACCATTAAGGTAGGGCAGCAAGTGAAAAACACTCAGCCACTGAGGCCAAATTTTGAATTCAAAATGCAAATTATTGTATAAGCATATAGAAAATTTCACCCTACACTAACCAGCCTGTCTGTAATTTGAGGTCTATGGCTATATATTCAAACAGTATCACTGTTCAAACATATACTTCTGTTGATGTAATAGCCAACAATTGATATTTAGATGCCTCCCTTCTTGGGTTTTGCTACCTAGCAATTCAGAAATTCCAGGTCAGAGTCAGATCTGATGGCAACTGCAAGAGCACATGTTGCAACTTTTGCTGCAGTGACTTATACTGATCACAAAGGATTCAACTGCTAAAATGAGGGGCAACTGAGATGCTACAGAAGCCAACAGACCAGGGGAGAGAAATCATAAGCAGGGTTAACACTTTACAGATTTTGTAAGAATGACTTGCCATTCAAGATGAGGTACCTTTTCAGGTGAAGCTTTCTTCTGAGACAACAGCAACAAAAAAGCTGCTTCTTTTAATGAATGACACTTCTTGTTGTAACTGTTCTCCACACCAAATGCCTCCAGGCTGTCATTTAGGCATTTGATAAAATCTCAGACCAGGTGCTCCAACTCTTTCAACATCATAAATTCCACTCTGACATTTTAAAAAAATGAAATAAAAGGTTAAACTAGTTTGATGGAGAGACACTCTCCCAGGTGTTATTTTCAAAGTGCCTGACTAATTTACAGCAGTGAGTAATAATTATAAATGATAATGATCATGTAAATTACCCAAATTAGAAATATGCTTCATTTTGTCAGGAAGGCAGTAAATTGTTTTATCAGCCCTTTTATGACATAGTGTTTCTAGAAGATTGTTCAAAATATTTATTAAGGGGGAAAAAATCAAGAATTGTTATGCCAAAGACAATGCATTCAGTTTGAACTGCAGAAATTTGGGTGAACTTTTGTTGAACAAATCAGTTGACCCATCTGGAATCAGGAGACACACAAATTTACAGTATTATTATTTTTTTTTGAAAGAAACGTATTTACATAAGGCAGTTGTATCATGATTTCTTTCAAGGATCTCATTTTTCCTTTGGCCACAACCAATTGTATTCAGTGTCTTCTGCCATAGCTAAAACAAAATTGTAGAAATCCCCAAGGTGTTGTTGGGTAGAGCATTCAATTCCTAGATCAGGAAGGGAACCATCTTTTCTCTCAAGAGCTAAATTTACTTAGATTATTTTGTCTGCATAAATACCTGAACCAGAGCCCAAAGTTGAAACCATCAGTTATTTCTCTTTTTGCTGTCACCTACAAAGCAAAGGGCATTCTTGCCAGAGGGGCTAAATGGATCACTTATAAGTGCTTTTGCAATTAGGCCAATGGCTATGTGTAAAAGCCAAACAATTCCCCTTTGCTCCATATTGCATGGTAGCCATCACACATACAGCTGTATGCATAAGTACAGGGAGCTAGGTATGTCTAGCCTTTAAAAGAAAAGGATTGAGTGGGGGGCATAACTATATTCCAGTACTTAAGGGGCAGTCACTGAGAATAAGAATGACTTATTCTTCAAAGCACTAGAGGGCAAGACAAGAAGTCATGGGTGAAAGCTTGCTAAAGAGAGATCCAACTTGGAAGTATGGAGAAATTTTCTGATAGTGAGAACAATTAGTCAATGGAATAGCTGGCTTGTCAGACCTGAAAGCCATCTTTCTACCTTTGTGCCTTCAGACTTCAGGACTGCCACAAATTCTACTGTGGGAAAATGGGAAGGGGGATTGTACAGAGTGAAGAGGATATGTAGTCAAAATAAAATTCTTTCTAAAAAGTCAAGGCCGTTGTGCCCTGCAGCTGTGCTGAGAAGAATGAGGAGGTATCTTTTGTTCTGGAGGGTACCTGATTGGGCATGTTTTGGACATGTGGATGAGGGGCAAGGTCTTGAACTTTCTTTTGGGTGTGGAAAACCCGGAAACTCTCAGATTCAGGTTTTCCCAGATGTGCCAATATGACATCTCTTATAAAGTATAGCTTTGAGCCTTCTGGAATTGTGGTTGCCCCAACGAAAATAGACCGAACAACTATTTGATTGGGATGGTATAAGACTCCTGCCTGAGCTGGGAGTTGGATTAGAAGACCTCCAAGGTCCCTTCCAGATTTATGATTCTATTTTCTATGTTCTAAATGACTCCTCTTTGCAAAATTTGGCCTGGAGAGTTTTCCCTTTCTCTGCTAGGGTTGCCAGGTGTCCACTATTTGAGTGGACAGTCCACTTTTTTCACATTATGTTCACTATTCTTTTTTCACAAAATAGTGGACATTTTTTTTTATTCAAAAGCTTTACTCAGCAGATAATGCATCGGTCAATTATGGAGTGAACAAATCTGTTTACCAAAAATTATTGCTGGAAAATGACAATATTGTAGCTGCTCATTGCAATAATCACATTTTACACAACAGTGCAAAAAAATGCATTAAAGCAGTTATCTTTTGATATCGAAAATGTAGTGCTGAAGGTTTTTGCCGAATTTTCGAATTCTGTGAAGAAACGAGAAGAGTTGAAATCATTTTTTGAGTTTTGTGAGTCAGAATTCATGAAGTTTTGCGACATGTTCCAACACGTTGGTTAAGTTTGTTTAAAGTGGTCGAAAGACTTTTTTTAAACTGGATACCTCTAAAATCGTATTTTATTTCTCTTGGATCTGATGAGTGCCATAAGGTTATCTGGAACCTTATTTTGGATTAGGAAAATGAACTTGCAAAGGACGATGAAGCAACAATTTCAGAATTGTATTTATATTTCACGCACTTCTTCATGTCAATAATGCAAAACACCCTACTGAAGCTGGAAAGCAAGAAACTTCTTGCATGTGATCTTCACATTATCATGTGTAAGCTGCGTGATTCTTTGCAAAAAAAATATGATGAGCAGTTTTTTGGAATGAAAATTTTATTTGCCTTACGTAAAAAACATTTGCCTGAGAATGCCGTGCAAAAGTTCAAGAAAGAAGCCATCAACGTGTATCAAAGAGCCATTGCGTACCTAGAAAAGTGGTATAATTTCACTGATTCAGTATATGAGACGCTAAGTTGTTTCAATCTAATTGATCGCAATAATCCTCCAACTTTAGAAGAAATGACGAACATCTGGTTATTATCACCATGGCGAGAAGAACTTCCACCCAACACTCTCTTCGATGAAATTTCTGCCTTAGAAGTAGTTTATGTTCATCTGCAGGGCGATTCATCCCTTGATAAGTGGACGTACTTTTTCAAGAAAGAGCCAGCTCCGAGTTTACTGAAACTGTTCCAGTATTGCGCATCAATTCCGGTATCAAATGCAAATGTTGAACGAATTTTCAGCATCATGGGAAATTTGTGGACTGACGAACGTAACCGACTGCTTGTACCATCAGTTCGAAGTGAACTTTGTATATTTTTTAATATTTCTCAATGTTGTACTGAAATTAAAGAATTATTTCTTAAACACAAAGAATTGATCAAAGCTGCACAGTCAAATAAAAAATATACACGACAGCAAAGTAAAATGTAATTTAATATTTTACATATTATTATAATATATTTGATGTTTTGAATTTTAAGTAAAGTTTTGAAGTGATTATTTTAATACGTGTTAAAATGTTTGTAAGAAAATATATAATTTAATTGTAAATTTTTTTTAATTTTTTACTACTTAACCCCCCCACCGCCCACCCCGCTTGTCTGCTATTTTTTGGAAGCAGACCTGGCAACCCTATTCCCTGCTTAGACATTCATATTCACATACTCAGGGATTGTTCACCTGAATATTTTCTAAAAGGATGGTAGAAAATTACTAAGTTGACTGTCACTGAAATTAGTAATTAGTAGGTCGTATGTGTGACATTAGTAGACCTAGGTTTACAATGGGTCAGTTTATACTCCATGGGGGATCAGGCAGTTGTTTTTGTTAATAATTGCAATGAATAGATTGTTCTCTTCTAAAAACTGAGGAAGACAGCCAAAGTATAAAGTGACCTATTGTAACTTGAAGGCAAGGGGATATTATGAATGATCACACAAGGAAGTGTTGGATTTTAGTGTTTGACAATGGAGGATAAAATTGAATTTGCTATGGTATTATTAACTTCCTCTACCCAATTTTCAATACATAAAAAAATAAATAATTATATAAAGATTTTTAACCTTCCTTTGACAGCCACATATTATCCATGTATCATAACATTTATATCTTAAAAATAATGCAAATATATCTACAGAAAGAATTGGGAGTATCCTATTGGGGGATATTTTGCTTTTGCTTTTCTAGGAGCAATATGTGGAGACTTCCACCGATGTCCAGACAGGTGCAATTTAAATGATTTATTCACTTATACAATAAACAGATGTGCTTTAAATTAAATATTGTAGAAAACAGATATACAAGTAAAATCATGGGAAATCTTTCACATGCAAGATACTCTTGTCCAACATTAGGCTTCCCCTTCCTTGTTTATTTATTTAAAAGCATTTATACATCCCATCCCACTAAAATCTTAAAGCAACGTGCAACAAAATTAAGTAAGATGTTCATGACAGTTCCAGCTGATAGGGATGATACAGTATTCTTCAGACTTTTAGCCAAGTCTTTTGAAAACCTATTTAGAAGAGTAGACACTGTCATCACATCACATTTATTTATTATATTATATTCCATGTTCTGACTAAGAGTCAGTTCATGGATTCCCTGAGCAATATGTAAAAGCTTGAAATCAAAAGATTAGGTTTGGTAATAATATAGTCACGTTGTGTGAGTGTCCTTTTCTAACTATTTCAATCCTTTTTCCTGATCATCCCAGACAATCAGTATTACATATTGGATATAATTAGAGTCCTATTCAAACATATGGTCTGCTCACAACTTCTCATCCTCATACCTCCTTTTCAGCCTACTAGAGTTGGGTGCTCAGTAAATTTAAATAAATCATAGTGATAAAATAATAATATTTATTTACACAAAAGATGACTTTAATGCTATGCTATGCTTACATATTTTCAACATTGGAAGACCACCCACTCACAATGGATTTTTTTTTAATTTATCAACATGAATATAGAAATAGAGGAAGACTTGAATATAAATAAAATTGGATAAATATCTGAATAAAACATCCTCATACGGATCTTTAGAATGTCTGTTCAAAGTTTGTGTCACAATATTGTGCCATCAAATTGAGCAATGTTGTAATGTTACGAAATATAAAAAAGATCTTTTAGTTAGCGTGAGGGCAATAGCTCCTGTTAAGTAACATTAAATATTGATAGATAATCCTACACAGTGAATAATTTCACAGTGAGTTCTCAGTACAACTAACTCTCCAGTAGGTAGTTTTGTACTCTAAAGTGAGACAAAAATATATTCACAGAGAGTATAAATGAACTACGAATGCAAGATAATGTGGTTGTTTCTCTAGAAGGTCCTTTTGAAATAATAATCAGATTTGCGAACATAAATAAACAAATACTCTTGCTTTTGTTAAAATATTAACACAGTCCAAAATAGTTAAACAAAGCAGAGATTCATCATGTTTCAGCACTGTCTCTCACAAAAAACACAAAGTAAAAGATGCATGAATGTAACCTATATGTTTCCAGCCAAGATGTACACAATTATCACCACAAAAGCCTGACTGATTTTGTAGTCAGTGTCCACATAACCCCAAACCATACGTTCTTCTCCTCAGATTGATTGTACCCTAATTTCAAATCCTTCTTAACCAGAAGAAGATAAATTCAGAGGGGAAAAATGAGACTGGATTTTCACTTTCCATAGAATTAGGCAGATTGTACAACTTCAGAATTTCATGGCCTCCAAATAAACTAATACTCCCTTGATATAGACAGCTAAGAAAACTCAGACAATGCCAGCCTGCCTGCTGGGCCACATTTATGCAAACAGTGCCTTTATTTTGTTGTTTAATATGTAAAAGCATTCAGAAAGACTGCTTCTTGTACCTGTAATCTCATTTTGTTGTATTTGTCAACTTATTCTTCTGGCGGAATTTAAGAGATGAAAGGGAAAAGGAAATATGACTTAGATGATCCTGCAAGATGCATTTAGCCATGTTGGTTCAGTAGAACAATTCAAAAGCCATAGCCAAAAAATACATTTCTGAGAAATGAAGGATCACAAATCTGTGATAAAATGTATGTGCACAGAAAAAATACCACTACCTCTCAAATAACTTCATTCCTAATTCAGGTAGTCTTCGACTTACAACCAAAATTGAGCCAAAACTTTCTGTTGCTAAGCAAGACATTTGTTAAGTGAATTTTGCCCTATTTTATGACCTTTCTTGCCATAGTTGTTAAGTAAATCATAGCACTTGTTAAGTTAGTAACATGGTTGTTAAGTGAACCAGGCTTCCTCATTGCCTTTGCTTGTCAAAAAGGGATCACATGACCCTGGGACACTGCAACCATCATAAATATGAGCCAGTTGCTAAGTCTCTGAATTTTGATCATGTGACTGTGGGGATGCAGCAATGGCGGTAAGTGTGAAAAACAGACATAAGTAGCTTTTTTCAGTGCTGTTGTAATTTCGAACAGTCACTAAATGAACTGTTGTAAGTCGAGGATTGCCTGCAGTCTATTTAATAAGAAAAAAAGTGAGAATTCAAAACAGGATGTTGTGTTTAATTTATATATGGTATTGTAATGATATAAATATAAATATTAATATATGCATTATGAAATACAGTTAGGCCCTATGCAACTGTAGGGTCTACAAATTAAGGTCTAATTACCTTGCCTACATTTGTTTCTGAATAGTTTCATTGTTTTTCCTTCTGCCAATGCCATTTAACCCACCATCATTAACAAATTTTTCAGGGGTGAAATCTAAAATTTGTTACTACCAGTTCTGTGGGCGTGGCTTGGTGGGGGTAATGTGACTGGGTGGGCATGGCCAACTTTTTTTTTTTTTTTTACTTTTAAAAGCATTTTTTCTACAACCTCTTTGGCTGAAGAGGTTGCAGAAAAAAAAATGATTTTAGAAGCCTCTGATGATCAGGCAACTCAGCTGAGATCGCCAGAGGCTTTTAAAGGCATTTTTTTTTCTTACAGCCTCTTTGGCCGAAGAGGTTGCAGAAAAAAATGCTTTTAAAAGCCTCTGATGATCCCAGCTGAGCCGCAGGATCATCAGAGGCTTTTTTTTTACTTTTAAAAGCATTTTTTCGGCTGAAGAGGTTGTAGAAAAAATGCTTTTAAAAGTAAAAAAAAAAAGCCTCTGATGATCACGTGGCTCGGCTGAGCATGGGGGAGGGGGTGCAGGGATTTTTGCTACCAGTTCTCCGAACCACCCGCCGGCATCGCTACCGGATTGGGTGATCCGGTCCGAACTGGGAGCATTTCACCCCTGAAATTTTTATATATTAAATTTATGTCTCCTCATTCACTTTTTTATGACTATGGAAATGATCCACTTAGTTATTTATGTAGAGCCATTCAGCCCACACACATTTTTAGGTTTCTTTATAAAGTATACTATTCAAAGTAATTTTCCAAAGACCTATGGATGCATGTTTTCATTGTGAACAAAACAAAACAAAACTTAAGGTATATAGCTACAAATTGAAAGTAGGCAATAGAGATCTTCCTCCAGAGTGAAGAAATTGGAAGATGTAAACAGCTTGGTTTTGAATAAATGACTGAGGTAAGATGGGGACAGTGTGTTTCAGAAAGTTAAAGATGTGATCACAAACATGTACAAGGAGATCAGGATTAAGCTTCAGCCACTGCAAAGAGAGAGCAAAGTGGAATTTGGTGTTAAAAGAGGTGTGAATACATCCACAAACATTTAGATGCCCTTCAATCGTAGAACACTAAGAGCCACATGTATTTCTGCAGGAATGCACAAAGCCATAAAATGTTAACTGGGTTGCAATATTCATCTTGAGAACCTCAACTTTCAGCCATTCTGCTTTTATACCATGAAAATTTGTATTCTAATATTTAAATAATATTGCAGAAAATAAGTTCACCTTTCTAAAATTAAAAGTCAAGAGGGATACGTTTGAAAACTTATTGCCTGGTCCAGATATAGGGAGTTCTCAATTGGAATTACCTATAAGTACAGTATCTATAAAATTTCCTCTTTCAGGTAAGAAGTTGCCCAATACCAAGTCAATCTGCTGATTGGTCTAGCCCTGTTCTTCCTTAATGATAGAAATGGCAAATGTGTACTTCAAGATATTACTGAAGTCTAGTTCCCATCAATTTTATCTAGTGTGGCCATTGTTCAGTGTTTATGGGAATTGTTCTGTTTGTATATATAATGTGAGGTAAGCAGGAATATTTTCCAGATGGAATTTAGAAAATTTTATTACCTTGACTCTTACTTCATTCAAACAAATCACTGGATCATGTTTTATTTTTGTTTTCCAGTTCCATTTCACTTCCAATCTATTCACAATTGGTCATGAATACGAACATGGGTATTTTTTTTCTAGTTAAAAATTCAGATATGAATAGCAAATTATACTCTTTTTTTATTTGAAATGCTATATTCTGTCTGGAAATCAAGATTGTGAAACTTCTGCTTTGCTTGTTAACAGATCCCAAAGAAAAGGGATCCCTCAGCTCATTCAAAGAAACCCTCCCCCCAAGTAACCCATAAGGAAGGTTCAGCAAACAAAGAGGAAGTTAAGAAACATTGTGATTGGCATTAAAACTGGTACATTTATTTTCCCCATTGACATTTACAATGGCCATAACAAAAACATATATAAAAATATTCCCTTCTCAACTTTATGGTTGGTCTTCAACCTTATGGCTGGTCTTCCGCAATCTTGGATCCTCTTCTGGACAGAGAACTCTGATATTGTTCCTAGGATCTGTTGGAATCACTATTCCAGTTTAAGAGTCACAGTCCCGAGTTACTGGAACTATTTACTTTCCACAACCTCTCTTCTTCCTCCTTCAAGCCATGATACTTCTCCAGTTTCTCATACTCCTTCTTCCTGATGTTGCTGTCACTTGGCACCAACACATCTATCACAATGGCTGTCTTCTGGTCTTTGCCTACTGTTACATATATAAAAGAAACAGCAAAAAGTCAATGAAACATAAATGTTTTTATTTAATTAGCCTTACATAAAATGTCATCACATGTTGCAAAACATTTTTAAAGATAGGGAACAGCTTGCTTAACAATGTGAATGGTGCATATGAATTAACATGGGCCACCCACTTTTCTAAGTAGTCCTCAGATAGGGCTTCTGGTAGCACTCTAAAAACTTTGTTCAGATATAGAAAGACATGTGAACTCATCAGGCTAATGTATAATTGATGCAATATGATTATTTTTCCTTCCTCGTAATATCCTCTTTTTTCCCCTCACAAACTATCTATTTCCATTGTCTTCCTGTTTTTAAACTATACTGTTGAACAAAGAGAATTTTGTTGCCGCAATTATATACACGATCCTCTTGTCAGAGCACTGTTTTTCTTTGAAGAGCAGCTTTACTGTATATATAATGCAAAGTAACAATTATTATCTCTCTGATGTAAATCATCTCTCAATCATAAAGTTTACTTAATAAGCACTAGGACTAGTTACGATCTCCTATTTGCACAGTAATCATAAATGAGATCCAATTACTCAGCTGTTGATTTCAATGCACTTCTGATGGCAAAACTAGTTGGCTCTAGTGGTTAAGGCACCAGGCTAGAAATCAGGGGACCATGAATTTGAGTCCCTTCCTTGCCGTGACAGCTGGCTGGGTGACTTGGGGCCAGTCACTCTTTCTGAACATAACTCACCTCTGAGGGTTGTTGTGGGGAAAGTAGGAGGAGAAAGGATGTGTTCAGTGCCTTGAGCTGTTTGTAAAAAATAATAAAGAGTTACAAATAAATAAATGACAAATATCCATCCCAAAAAATACTGCCATCAAAGAAGGAGGAGAAAAGAATGGCCACTGGGTGCAGAACATTATTTATCTATTTATTCGCTTATTTGTTTTATTTATTTATTTATTTATTTATTATTTACTCATGCATTCACTCATTCAATTTATATGCTGCGGATCTTACTCTGCAAAGCAACTCTTGGTATGTCTCCAATGACCTCATATGCTCTGGAACATAATTTAATGAATTTCTAAAAGGAAGCAATGTAAAGGTTTCTGTATGCATGTGTATATAGTTTTAAAACTCTAACCCTGATGTGAAAAATCAGATGTTGACATCAAAACGTGAATTTTGAATTCTGGCATTCAATGTCAAATCTTGTGCATGTTTAACCTAAAAAGATCAATGATACAGAATTGCTGCATACTCTGCACTCCTAATCACAATTCATTGTTGATGTTTATACCTTAATTATTTTCAAGACTCTCCATTTCTTGACAGCAATATGTTTAGAGACCACACAGAAACTGAAGCTTGGAATGGTGAATTCAGAAACCAACACCCTTTCAAAGTATGATTGTTCCACAGATAAGAACTTCAATGGAAATCTTCTATCTGATCTCTACAGGTTGATTCAAGTCTTTCCACATAGTCTCCCACACAGTCATTTGACTTCATATAGTGCTTCTTACAGCACTAGCTTATATCAAGAGAAAATAAGTTAATCTGCTTTTAACTGTTAAGCATGCTCCTTAATGACTACAAATCATTTGAGTAATGGCCAGATTTTAATTATTAGTAATAAATCTGAGTTCATGCTATCTTTGAGTTCCCATGGAACTCAATTGTTGGGACTTGATTTAGTCATCCTATCAATGATTCCATCATCCAGATGAAAACTTGCTGATACCATGATATAGATAATGAAGGTAATTTTGGATATTCAAGAAGAATTTTTATTATTCCAATAGGCAATCTAAATAGATTGCGTGCGTGACCAAATGATTTGAGCAAAACTTTCTCTAGGAACAACAACAACAAAAGTTTGGAAGCCAAGTTAAGCTTTGGGGTTAAACCTTGGCTTTAATTAGTGCTTATTGTGATCCTAAGTGATTCCACAGTGATTCACACATGAGGAAAATCCAGCCACATATAATTAATATACAACATTATGGGGCCAAGGCGGAATATTGTTTTTATCAAACCATGGTTGTATAGTGTTAAAACTACAAGTGCAAACAAGGCCTTCATTAGAGCTTAATGTAAAAAAATCACATAACTAAAAGGGGTTATTTAAGTCATCAAACTTTTTCAGTATAGAAATCCAAATTAAAACATTGCTAACAGATGGCTGTCTATCATGTATTTAAATGAATGCATGATAGACATTCCAATGAAGAGGGCCTCATGACATGCTCTGTGTAACTTATTGAATGTTAGAAAGCCTTTTTAAAAGCCTTCCTATAATTTTAACCAATTATTCTGTGTCTTGTACTTTGAAGTGACAGATTGTTTCATGGTTTCAAGAATGCTATAATATACACAGCCCTTCTTTACTCGTTGTTAAAAATCTCCATTTCCACTTCTCTTTCTCTTCATTGGATTTAGTGCCTTGAAGTATTTTTAATACTTTAATTTAACTTCTAGTACCTTGAAGTACCTTTGGTACCTCATTGCCCTTCTCTAAATGTATCCCAGTTTGTTTGAAGCCCTTTTAACATTTTGTGCTGAAAACTAGAACCAGTGTTTGATATTAGATTTAATTAATACAGAATATGGTGAAACAATTGTTATTCAGAATTTGGAAACTACTCTGTTAATGCAACCTACATTTGGATTTGTCTTTTATGTAAAAATAAAAAGTTGAGGCTGTATGTTATTATCTTATTCTACTGCGCTAAAAAGAATTGGAAGTCAATGCTTTTCTTTCTTTTCCCCTTTCCCCCTATATTTTTTCTTCTTCCTTTTTTCCTCCTCCACTTTCCCACTATTTTCATTTTTCTTTGCATTTTATATTTTGATAAACTAATAAAAATAGGAAAAAAATGGAACTTGCTAAATATATAGGAAATAAAACATGAATATTGAAATAATGTAATAAAACATGAACAGAATGCTAGCAAAGGAAAACATTATACTGTTAAAGATGAAGGAAAAAGTGATTTTGGTTGCTCAAAAACAGGCTACTTAAACTGATGCAATCAAGGCCAGAATTGAAAAAGTCATCAAATGATTTAAAATGCAGAATGTGCAAAGAAGCGGAAGAAACAATAGATCCTATTGCTAGCTCATGCAAGAGGATTGCACAAAGTGATTATAAACAACATAATGCAGCCTCCAAAATGATTCATTGGAACATGTATGAAAATTATCATAGAATAGAATAGAATAGAATAGAATAGAATAGAATAGAATAGAATAGAATAGAATAGAATAGAATAGAATAGAATAGAATAGAATAGGCATATTAAATTATTGTGAGATTTCTAAGTACAGACTGATAAAATCTTGGCTCATAAGACACCAGATATCACTATAGTTGAAAAGAAGAAAGTATGGATAATTGATGTGGCAATATCAGGGAATAGTAGAATTGAAGATAAAGAATAAGATAACAAAGCATCAAGATCTAAAAATCAAAGATGAAGATTATGCCATAAACCACCAGTGGTGGTCCCTATAGTTTATTAGCAGACTGGGTGCTATACCAGAAAACCTTGGACGGTCTTTAGAAAATCTGCACATTGACAAAATTTTCATCTGTTAATTACAAAAGACTAGTGTTCCTGCTTCTTAAGAGCCGTGGTGGCGCAGTGGTTAGAGTGCAGTACTGCAGTAATACTTCTGCTGGTCACCGGCTGCCAGCAGTTTGGCAGATCGAATCTCATCAGGCTCAAGGTTGACTCAGCCTTCCATCCTTCCAAGAGTGGTAAAATGAGGAGGACCCAGATTATTGAGGGCAATATGCTGACTCTGTAAACCGCTTAGAGAGAGCTGTAAAGCACTGTGAAGCGGTATATAAGTCTAAGTGCTATTTCTATTCTTCCACTTCTTATGCTAAGTCTTCTTTATTGGCTAGCATCTCTTTTGATTCCTTGTAGTAGTAAGACAACAATTGCATAGTTCTTTTCTTTCTCCTCACACAATTGTAGCAGTTTCTGCTTATTTAGCAAGAAGCAATCGTTTAATCAGGGACAATGGGCAATCAGTGGCATTCAGGCCACCCTCTTTGCAGTGGAAGAGATTTAAGAGAGTGAGAAAAAAAATTGAAAGCTAAGGAAGATAGGAGAGATAAAGCTTAAAACTGAGATAACTTTACTCATAAGTCAGAGATAAGACAACAGGAATGTAAGATAGAAAATAAGTGACAAAAAATACTTGTGGGTAAGAAGTAAGATAAAATGCTCAAGGGGTTTTGCTCTGCGTATGCCTTGCTGATGTATCTGCCTATAGATGGAATTCAAGGATGTGGATTAGTGGACAAAGGACTCAGTGCCTCAGCTGAAGAGACAATTGAGACCAAAAGAGCCAAAAGAACACACTGTGTGGTGGCTGAGAAAATGGACCAGGATTAGGCAGAGCCAAAGAGCTGACAAGGAGCTGACTGTATCTAGAGGAGTCAGCAAATAGCAACAGCAATAGCACTTAAACTTATATACCTCTTCACAGTGCTTTACAGCCCATTCTAAGCAGTTTACAGAATCAACATATTACCCCCAACAATCTGAGTTCTCATTTTACTGACCTCAGAAGGATGGAAAGCTGAGTCAACCTTGAGCTGGTCAGGATTGAACTCCTGGCAGTGGGTAGAGTTAGCCTGCAATACTACTTTTTAATCACTGTGCCTTGACCAAGGTCAAGAGAATGCAAGTCACCAGAAATGAGACGTTTTGGCAAGGCAGCTGTGGTGTGAGCATCCTTGCCAAGGAAAGAATTGAACTCACTGTTTGCATCCTATGTGACTGAAAAAGTATTGTCCCCTTTAAGGAAACTGAGATTCCACAGAGATTCCAGCCCACTGACTTCAGTAGTTATTGCTATATAAAATTATTTTTGAATCTGTGTAAATCTGGCTTTGTACAGTAAGGTTATTGTATTAATGAATATAGCAAAGTGGAATGATTTAGCTTTGGTTGCATTATATATAACAAAACAAATTGATTTGTTCACAATCAGAAGTTGGTTTTGGGACTTAATGGATCTGGGGGAACACCCCTTAGAGCATGGGTGAAATTCAGCAGGTTCTGACAGGTTCTAGAGAACCAGTAGCAGAAATTTTGAGCAATTCGGAGAACCAGTAGCGGAAATTTTGAGTAGTTCAGAGAACTGGCAAATACCACCTCTGGCTGGCCCCAGAGTGGGGAGGGAATGGGGATTTTGCAGTATCCTTCCCCTGCCAGACCCATCAAGCCACACCACGCCCACCAAGCCACACCCACAGAATCAGTAGTAAAAACATTTGGATTTCACCACTGCCTTATAGCCCCCAACTGGTTGCAGATTTGACAGCAATTTAGTTGAATTAAATTTTAAAAATTGTCCGGACAATTGGGAGCTTTCCCTTGAGTTTCTCAAACTCAGGACTACAATAGTCAGTGTGAGGGAAGAAAAAGGGGGTGCTCAAAGAGCTATATTTGATTTGCACATTTCCTGGAAATCATATAAATTAAACCAGCTCTTTGAATAAGTGTTCTATTTGCATTAACAAAATAAGGTGGAAACTGTGAATTCACCAACATGTGCCATTATTGTTCAATGGCAAAGGAGCCATGATGATTTTTTAATACCTTTATGACCCTGCTTGTAAAAACAAGCAAGCAAACAAACATAGGTTTAATGTATTTTTGTTTGTTTGTTTGTTTGTTTGTTTGTTTGTTTGTTTGTTTGTTTGTTTGCCTTTGAGTCACTCTTGTCTCCTGGCAACTGTCTGGAAATAATTAGCCACTGTCTCCTTCCTAGGGCTGAGAGAAAGTCCCAAGATCACCCAGTTGGTTTAGAGCCTATGTCAGAACTAAAACTCACGGTCTCCCATTTTCTAACTCCATGACTTAAACCACTACACCAAACTGGCTCTATGTAATTTATTTAGTGTATTTATAATAGCTGCCCATCTCACATATGTGAACTCTCGACAGTGCACTCAATTCCAATACAAACCTAAACGATCAACACACAGTAACCCAAACAAAATTATTAAAATACAATTTAAACAGTTTCAGAACTATACTTTGCCCATGCTTTCTATTTCCTCCTGCTTCACTTCAGAGAAACTGAGCATCATCATCAATAACATGTTTCACACATATGTAATTTATGTAGAATTAATCTATGAACTTTATTTGAAAGTACTTGTTCAATTAGTTCCCCCTTTTAAGAAAAGGGATTAAAATTTTATTTGAGTTCAGATTTTAATTGAATGTCTGCAGTTCATTGTCCATGATGCCTCAGTGTCATCTTCCCATCCTAGAGACCGCATAGCTCAGAATAGCCTTATATATTCAGGGCAATATGCCTATATGCAATAGGGAAAGGACTCTTCCTCCAGGTTTTTCCATCAGTTTGGCTCCTGTTGTAAACAGAATGCTGTCCTACCTTGGACCCCCCACCAGCTTCCTCCCAATCCATTTAATGTGGACAGTGTTGGGGAAGAGTATTAGTGGAGATAATAATGGAATGCTACTCAGATTCAGTTGTCACTCTGCACTTCCAGGAGTGAAGGCAAGCATGAGACTTCTGCAACTGCTAATTAGAAAATTACCACAGTGAATGGCTTGGATTCTACTGGCAGCTAAACCTCTTCCCCCCAGTGTTCTAAAGTATTTTTTGAATTGTTTGCTGTCAGCAAAACAAGCCAGCTACCTGTGATTCAACAGACAACAAAGCCCAGCAGCAAGATTTCAGTCAGATGATGTCACCCAGGTAAAATTGTACTGACAAGCTTTTAATTAAAGTTTTCCCACACATCTTTTGCGGCTGGTCCCCAAGAGCTATTATTCATTATGTGCCGATTGTCAGCCAATTGTGGGTTGGGAGGGAAATGTTTTATTTCCAAAGCCCTTGCTGACAGCTACAGAACACTTTGTTATGCAATGTTTACTTTCCCCCCCTTCTTTTCCTACAAGCGGTTTTTTTTAAAAAAAAAAAACACACTAAAGGGGAAAATAAGCAGGTAGTTGTGTTTCTTTTAAGTGGAAATCATATTAAAATGCATCTGTGAGTGGAAGCTAGGAAGGAAAGATGTGTGCAAACCAAGGTCTTGTGGGGAATGATGTCCGCTCTGTCTGGTGAACAGCAATGCATGTAAGTACACCTCTTAAGGCCCGAAGCTTATTGTGGGCTCATTTTTTTGAGGGGGGGGGAGGGGGAAGTCTTAACAAAAGCATTTTAAAAGACAGGGAAAAATGAAGATGTTCTGAAGGGGGAGGAAGGATAACATATTTATCTGAAACAACTTTTTCCATTTTAAAAATAAGACTTACAATACTGTTTCAAAAATAGCCAAGAAAAACACAAGTAAGTAAAATCCAGTCCAGTGTATGCAAGTCTGCAATGAGATCTACTGAAATCTATGAAGCTGAAGATGGTTCATTTTTACAGAAAGGAAAATTTACTGAACAATCGATCAGTGGAGAATAGTATCACAGCACAAGTCAAGTCCTAAATAGCAACATGTTTCAAGGTACAGTAGTGAACACAGAGGTATGTCCAAACATGTCAAAGTCTCGTGATAACAGAATGGACTAGAGAGGTGCATGGGTTAAAATAGTTAGAAGCTTCACTATTTCCTCTTCACTCCAATAAAATTGCTCCATGTATTGCTACAAGCAATACATGGAGGCTCCTCCCCATTCAAGTGGCATCTTGTGGAGGATAAAATGTACCCTCAGCACAGCTGAATATCTTGCCCAGTTCATTTTCAAACAAGGTCATATACTTATGCAAATGAGTCAGGTATATGGCTTTCTCCCCACCACGCTAATTTTCTACACATAAGGAGTGAATCTCCTAATCATGATTGACTGAGTGGCACACTACCAAACTGTTGTATGAATAGTCAGTTGTCAATCTTACCATCTGAAATATAGCAGTGCCAACAATTCTATTGTTCCTCTTAGAAATCCATTTTCTAAGCAAAATAATCCCTATCCATTTGTCTCTTTGTACCTAAGAGATTTCTTACAGCTGCTGGCCTTACTGACTGAAGCTTTAGGGATTTGTAGTTCCAACACATGTAGAGAACATTTAGTTAGGAAAAGCGGGTGTAAAAGATTGGTTGAACAACTTTGACAATCATGTCAAATTTCAGGTGAGTGGTAGAAGGAAGAATATTTTGAGAGTTTTTAAAATTTATTTTGGGAAAGTTTGTTTTTATTATGTAGTAAATAAGTACATCAAGCAAAATATCTGTCATTTACACAATCCTTCATACTTTTGAAAGCATTTTCTATTAATTTTCCCAGGAAAGCTTATTAGGGGATTTGGCAGTATTGTATCTTGCCCATACTATGGATAAGGTGGAACCAAGAAAGAATAGTTTGCAGTAAAAACATTGCAAAACACAAACAAACATACAACCAGAGATCTTATTTTACCTGCCACCAATCTGGGACTTTAGCAGTCAGAAGGTTTTGTTTTTCAAACGAGAGTGATCGTTTTAAAAATAAATCTGACCCAGTCACTCAGAGGAGCCATAATAAAAAATCAAATAAAAGTCCCTTGGAGCTCCATTCTATCATTCTATATAAATGGCTTGCAGTTGGCAACCAATGAAAGTGTTAGTTTTGGCTGTCTTTTGAAAGATGGCCTTAAAAGCCAAGAGCTTTATTATGCCCTGGTTCATTTTATTTCTTGTAATTAAAATCCAACCAATATACATTCTGTATAACTACTATGACTATTATATACCCTTTAAGTCTTTAAAACTCTCTCTGGTATCTGCTTCTAGAATATAAATAATTATGTATTAAAGTAGAAATTGTAATGCTCAGTGAAATGCTTTATTATTGCAAAATCAAATGTAAGTACTTTGTTTCATTGGAGAACTGCCATAATCTTGTGACAGTTATACTGTAAGTTATGGGCTGGGAGACAGATCAGTGCATTAGATTAATTCCTTGCCTTTTAAATCTATTAATCTACCACCTTTGGGACAAGTTTTTAAATCCACTCCAGACTGAAGTGACTGAAAATCATTCCCGCCTGACAGTTTTAAAAGATCAGAAATGAAATGTGTTAACATCTCCTCTTGGCTGATACCGAACAGAAAGAACCGTATCAAAATAGTCAGTAGAGAAACTATTTTCATATTTTCGTCTCTGAAAAATAGAGAACCACGTTCCCAGAGTATTTTTTTTTCTCTCCCAGGCTGAAGTCTATCATTAATACCAAGACTGAAATATACTGTCTTGATGTACAGACTAAGGCTATTCAAAAGTTAGTGATAAATTAAAATATTGGACAGGGAAAAAAATGCTTTTGTGTCACAAATACACAGATTTTTCAGACGTTTAT
Organism: Pituophis catenifer annectens; assembly: GCF_029215685.1. NCBI lineage: Eukaryota > Metazoa > Chordata > Lepidosauria > Squamata > Colubridae > Pituophis > Pituophis catenifer. The sequence goes on from NW_027256883.1 coordinate 90,709,016, forward strand.
TTAATTATACCCCAAATTTTCCTTTCCAAATTTCCCTATCAAAGCGAACAGGATCAGTGTTATAACATAGGCTGATTCCTGCTAGGCATACAAGGCCAGGAGTCTTGCATTGTTGTTTTGCAGGTTAAAACAGGACCATAAGCGTGTTTAAAAAGGCAGACTTTGATTGTGTGGTTGTGCTCACCATCTTAATATTTTTTTAGCTCCTATCACCACGGATGCCCCTGGAGCTGTGTGAATTCTGTTGCATGCAGATAAGCTGCAAGAACAAGTTCTACTATTCATAGAAGGCACACAGATCCATCAGAAGCTTTCTGTTAAAGAGAGGAAACATTTACAGATTTCTCCTCTTTCCCTTTCCTCACAAAAGCCCCTTTTCTGAAGCAAAGACACAAGAGGAAAGAGGAACCCAACAATCTCCATCTTTTTCCACTTGTGCTGACAAGACATGGATCTGCTTGTGATACATTTTTAATCTAGTCGATGTAAATCCACTGTCAAGAAAATTTGAATACTGCAGCCCATATATGTTGTGTAATTTTTCCTGGTATTCTCTTTGGTATATTTTATTCTAAATTTTTATAGTTTTGTGAGATCTGCTTGAATTTGTTTGCTGATCAAAGGGGAAAAGCTGCAACCTTGTGCTCAACCATGAGGGCTTTTATTCTGCCATTTTGTATTTTGTGTCTGGGTATTAGTTTTTAACACATTTTTCTATCCATAATGATGGGTATACTTTTTTTTTTTTTTTTTTTGCAGTAAAACACTGCATTTTGAAAAAAAAAAAATGCTGGCTATGAGCCAATGTGAGAAAATACATAAGGTGTTTGGATGAAGAACAAGAGCCAGCAAGAGATCTCAGCCACATTACTTAGTGACTTTGGCAACTCTCACTGCCATGAACTACTGGAGAAACGCTAGGATATAGTTCAAATGAATGCATGACTTGATGTGAGGGACAAATTGAGGAAATGAAATTGCTAAATAGGTGTCCTACAGTTTGCTGTTAAAGTACTTATTTTACATTTTAATACTGTTAAAATATAAACAAACACTTTGAAACATCCTGATTTTTGTGTTTTTAAGAAGAGATTGGGCAGCCATTTTTTTTCCCCCAGAATGGTATAGGGTTTCCTGCTTGAGCAAATGGTTGGACTAGAAGACCCTCAAGGTACCTTCCAACCAGGGGTGGGTTCTACTTACCTCTGCTACTGGTTTGCAACAGGGCTACATGTGCGCACGAGCAAAGTGAGCGTGCACACACACGCTTCTGCGCATGTGCAGAAGCTTCCTGATGACGTTGGGGTCGGTGGGCGGAGCCTCCTGCCAGTTTTACTACCAGTTCTATAGAACTGGTCCGAACCGGGGGCAACCCACCACTGCTTCCAACGCTAATATTCTATTTGCTTAAAGATCAAATTGGTGTTTTCAACTCTGCAGGCTTTAAGTACCCATTTCTTTCTTTAAAGTCTTCCAGGTTTTTTTAAAGGTAGACCACCAGCTTCAAGAGGGATTTGGTGCTAAAACTGGTTTTCTGAAGGGTGCCTTCAAATTAGTGTTGACTCTTGGTGACTGTCTGGGTGGGTCCCCACATATTCTTGGCAATATTTTGGAAATGGTTTGCCATTACCTCCTTTCCAGGGCTGAAAGAGACTGACTGGCCCAAATCACCCAGCTGGCATTGTGCCTCAGGGGAAACTAGAATTTTCTCAGTTTCTAGTCTGATGCCTTAAGCACTATACCAGACTGGTTGTCTTCCTCAGGTTGTCAACTTATGTCATAAAGATTAGTAAATTTACCTTATCAAGGAAAAACAAGAGCCAAGATTCTCAAGATGGAATCTGCATCTAACATCATATTTTATAAGTTTTCCTGAAAAATCATGAGATAGAGGATTGAAGAAGAAATCTTATTTAAAGCTTTCTTTAAAGACCAGTCTATAACAGAGTACCATAAAACAGTCAGGCAAGTATAAATAAAATATAATTGGATTCACAAAATACTGACTAGGTTTAATATGAGTTTCAAATGGCAGATTACAATGTGATTACTAGATGATGTTCAAATGCACGGGTCTCCAACCTTGGCAACTTTAAGACTTGTGGACTTCAACTCCCAGAATTCTGGGAATTGAAGTACACAAGTCTTAAAGTTGCCAAGGTTGGAGACCCCTGTTCTAATGCACACCTTCTGTACAGTGCAGGTGTGCTAGCCTTTGCACTAATGTAGGAAAACTGATTTCCAAAAAAAGGGCAATGTGAGTATATAAGACTATAAGTTCATTAAGCTCAAAATTATCTGAACTATAGGAAAAAAGCTTTCCAGAGCTTCAGATAGATTGTTGCTCAGTCCAACAAGGAAAGTCTAGGGATTAAGACAGTAAAATTGTGTATGCCAGGCAAATTCTGCCACAATAGATCTCTTAGGTTCCCTGCATGGGAAGAAAACAAATGTTGAGAAATTGGATCACCTTCTTTCTCTCAGCCCAGCAGTGTCATCAAGAGAGCTCTACATTGTTTTTCTACCACTCAGACTTCAAGCTACACAAGCACATAAGACTTTTTTCTGAATTGTCTCAGCCCATGACTAGAATGCATAGGTGGTAAGAGCCGTGGTGGCACAGCTGTTAGAATGCAATATTGCAGGCTGAGTCAGAACTGAAGAAGCTTCTTGGATGAGAAGTGAAACGTCTTCAAGGAAAACCAAGGAAGTCCAGTTGCCTTTAGAAAAAGCACCTTTGGGACATATAAACCAACTATATTCATTAAACAGTATAGAGGCTTATTAGCATAACCTCTCAGGTCATGGCTTCAGTCCTGTCCCTAGTACAGATTTTTGCAATCATCTTACTTCATGAGGATTAGGTAGCCTATATAGGACATTACTTCAATTTATGTTTACAAAGCACCAAATACCATTAAAATTATTAATACTTTATTGTGTCAAGGTTTACATAAATACTGTAGTAGTCTTTTCCCATGAATTTGAATGCGGAAGACTCCAAGCAAGCCCATTCAAACCTCCTCAGGAGTAGCCCCATTGAATATAATAAACATATATTTTCAGCGTAGTCTTAAGAACACTATAAGAGAAAACAGAATCTAGCACTTAGCTCAGAAAGGTTAGTAATTAAGTACAACTCCATCTGCTTTAGTTCTGATTTGTTAATTAATTAATTAAAATTATATTTTAAAAAATTGAAAATAATGCAGATCAGAAATTTGTTCCTAGAAGCAGATCATTCAATAGTGTAAATCTTTTCTGATCTGTTAATCTCATTTATTGTGCATTAACTGCACAATGGGTAATGTAGAAATGCATAATATTATGTCCCCTCATTCTTTCTACTCTTTCAGACCAGGCAGTATTTAAATTGCCCCCTGCTACCACTGCCTCCTCCTTTTCTTCCTCCTCCTCTTCTTTTCCAGTGTAAGCCTCCTTCTTGTGTCTGCAGTGTAGGCTCCTCTTTGTGTTTCCTCCAGCTTCTATCAGTCAAATTTCCCCCTTAGAAAATGAGGGTACATTCAGATACAAACAAAAGCAGCATTAATTAGTGTTTCTGAATGTCATATTTTAATTAAATCTTTCTTACTTCAGGGAACAATAGCAGTCTTCTTTTAATAGGATCTTCCAGATGTTGTTGCTAAGGCTAAGCATAAAAAGAAGACATCTGGACATTAAAGTGTAAACATATTGTGAAGATTTGAGAGAAGGCAAACTCTAGTTTCATGCTATCACAGTAACGTCAAGATAATATTGTAAAAAAAAAAAGAAAAAGAAAAAGCCAGCAATTGTCCCCTAGCAACAAATAAAATTTGATAGTGTCCATGATTCCAGTTTCATATCTTTTTTTTTTTTTCATTTTAAACTACTACAAAGATATAGCTATTATACTGGTCTACAGAATGCTCAAAACTCTTCATCTGCATTATATCACATTTCTCCTGTAGTTGTACCTCCTTATCTGCTTTAGAAATGTAAAGATTACAAATTTCAGAATGTCCAGTTAATATGACTGCATCTCTCCCTGCATTTTCTCTACCAGCCAGGCTTCAAGGTAAAAGTTTGAAGAGAATATCTTGTTCTACAACTCTTCCCCCTCTTGATAGGACCATGGTGATTTAAAGTTCTATGTACAGGCTCATGTCTCCCAGTTTTGAACAATGGGGAACAAGATCAGTGAGGATGGAGCCAACCAGTACACCCTATCCGTTCTTCCACTCACATAATAGACTGATGAGAAATGACTCTAGATATTATACTGGAAAAAAACCCGAATTCTTTCTTGATCCCACTAATTTCTAGTACATATTTATATTGTAATAACATAGAATCAATGAATTTTATAGGATTGATGCGGGGACATATTGGGCAGCAGTACACAGAAAAAGTATTCAGGTGCTTTGGTAGGTCACAAACTGAACATTAGTCAACAGTAAAATGTTTCCACCATCAAAACAATACAATCCACAGATACAGGCTGTATCAACAAAATATAATATCAAGATCAAAAGAACTTTTCTTTTTTCTATATTTTTCATTGGTCAATCTGTATCTAGTTCTGGGCATCATATTTTAGAAATGATATCATCAGCAGGCTAGAGCAGAAGAGATTAACCGAGATGATAAGAGGCCCCACAGGAAAAATTTACAAGGAATGATTGAAAGTGTTGGGTATGTTCATAAGACTTCAGGGAGACATATAGCTATTTCAAGTATCTGAAGGGTTGTCATGCAGAAAATATGGCAGAATTGTTCTGCATTGTTCTGGAAGAGTAGAAAATGAACAATGGAAATATAATTACAGAGAAGTAAATTTTCATTGGACGTGGAGATAATGTTCCTAACAGTAGGAGCTGTTCAACAATGGAACAAACTGCCAAGGGAAATGTTTAAAAAGAGTTAAAATAACCGTCTGGGTGAAATCCATAATAGGAACACAGATTGTTGCCTTATCCTAAGGCACGTCCTTGGTGTGTCTTGCTCAGAGTTAGCTACTTTGATGGGTAGAGAGGCTCAGGTCTTCAAATGGGAGGAGAGATACCAAGAAATGTATCTGGAATGATGGTCTCCCATTGTGTATGTCAGAACGACCTTGGGAGACTGGGCCCAGATACGCTGTATAGGGAACAGTCAGATAAGAGACAGAATTGTCCACAGCTGGATAGTGGACAGGGCAAGAGGCTGAGAACCGACCCTCCTAGTTTCTCAGGGTATAAAAGAGACAGATGAGAACTGTACTTTCAGACTAGCAAGATTCTGTTAATACAGCCTTACAATGCAGTAGAATTAGCTCATCTGGTCATGTTTCTTGTCTGGTCTACCTGGTAAAGCTGACACATTGAGCTGCAGCTTTGCCAAGATAAAGCCAATCACAAAATGCCACCTCCACAACTCCAGATAAACTCCAGAGGGAGTTATTGCCATCATTATAGTTCTCAATCAAGAATAGTAAATAACAGCAGAAGGATGTGGGAAGGATTGTCTGTTTCTTGGGCTGCACAGGTGGGTTGAATCCTTCTTGCTGTATAAAAAGCATTTGATGGCTTTGGCACATATTATTTATTTTAATTATGATAATGTTTTATAACATGTTAGTAAATGTTCTGCAGTGTAAGTAATTATTATTAACATAAGACATCACAGCAGGCCTCTGCTATTAAATTTCCATCTATTTTCTGTGGCTGAAATTACAGGGTGTGCCTATTAGCAGTATGCAAATGAATGCCATTCTTTAGGCAGAATTCATATGTTGCCATTCCCCAACACCCATTCTCTGTTTCTCTCCTGTAAACATAGAGGAAGCTAGTCCTCTATGTTTACAGGCTTCCATAGCCAGTCATTATGCCAAATAATAATAAGCCAGTCATTATGCAAAATAATAATAAGCCAGTCATTATGCAAAATAATAATATTTTGCAAAATCCCCACTTGGAAATTGTGCAACCAACTTTGAATTGTTTCACCTCTGATACATGTGCAAAGATTAGCTCCCTTGATTTCTGGGATGTGGTTATGGGTATTGTCTTAATGTACCCTAACATTTGAGCATTTACCCACTGTGGGATTCTAGTGCTTCATAGGGTTGCTCTCCCTAAACATTTAGGTACCAGGCCACTAAAAGAAAAAGGGAACATAGAGGGAGAGGGTGTCCAAATTTTAAGTAGAACAATGGATACACAAATGCATCACTGACAGGAATAAGGGTAAAGATTGGCATACCTGAACTAAGGTTTAAAGAACTTTAGTCTTGTATATGACATCCTACAAACATGTCCACTCAGTTATATTAGGCTTTTTGGCAGCACATGATATATATCTAGAAGGCACAATGCTTCCATGGTTAAGCTCTTACCTGCACGTAGAATTTCAACCTGAACCTGTAATCATGGGGATAGCAGCAGTTGAGACCATTGTGGATTGCCATAGGTTTCAATGATCACACACCCATATTTTTTAATAGGAAACCACTGGAAGAGGTCATTTGGTGGCTTAGAGTAAAGTGACATCAATATAGCCATGAGACTCATTTATATATTGCATACTGATTCAGGAATTCTGGGGGTTGAAGTACAGATGCCTTAAAGTTGCCAAGGTTGAAAAAAAATGTTTTATGCTGCCAATTATGTATAAGAGCCAGCTTCTGATACAAACTCAAGGTATTTATTGCAGAAATTATCTCTTAGTTGCAATAATATAAACAAGTTGCAAATTACAAACTTTCTGCTTATAGAATGAAGACACAAAAGTTTACTTTTCAAATAATCAATCAATCAATCAATCAATCAATAAATAAATAAATAAATAAATAAATAAATAAATAAATATCCTGGTCAAGTTCATACAGTTAGGATTATAGATAGGCAGTGGAGTGGGTGTATATGTATAATTTGGTGTTTCTTGTTACCAGAGATTTGAATAGGATTTTTCTACCTACTTGTTAAAGTGCTTTTCTATTCTACCGTGCTTTTAATCAATTTTTGGATGGCATCAGGAAGCTTGCTCTTAACTATATACCCTGTTTTCCCCAAAATAAGATATCCCCTGATAATAAGCCCAATCAGGCTTTTGAGCGCATGGCAATAAGGCCAAGCGCTTATTTCAGGGTTCAAAAAAATATAAGACAGGGTCTTATTTTCGGGGAAACACGGTATCATTCTTTTTATGTTTTTGTTCTGTTGTACACCAACCAGAAGCTATGTCTTCGGTCAGGTAACAAAATTGTGAAATAAATAAAGCCCTCATTTCCTGAAATGGTTATTCATTTGTTGTTCAGGATTCACCCACTGAATGAAGCTCTACAATAATGAGATTATATGAGGTCCCTGCAGTCTTAAATTTACAAACCAAGGTATTGGATCAAAAACACAAAAAAGTATTCATTTCTAAAACATTTGTTTGCTATTTGCTATTAATATTGTTATGATCACTATCATCATCATCAATAGTAACATTACTTTTTACTGAATTCTTAAATGCAATCCCCAGTAATTATTAAGAAAACAAAATTAAACCCAGAAATATTCTCAATATCTGACTGGAAAAGTGCAATGAAGGGGAATCTCTGCCTGAATAATTTTATATAATGGGACTGATCTACAGTAGGGAGTTTCAAACATTTTCAAGACATAGAACCTGTATGCTATTGAAGTTGTTGCTTTGAACCACTAATCAAGAGGTGAAGTTCGAAGGACAGAAAATGAGCAGCATTTCAGTGAACCTTTTTCCCCCCTTTAGCTGCTCATGGAACCACATCCAGTTCTCATGAAATCTTTGAATTCCGTGGAACATAGTTTGAAAAACTCTGACCAAAAAGGATGACAGAAACTGTTAGTAGAATTGATGTTTCCATATAGCCTTTTTTCTCCTGTTCTTCATGAGCGAGGAGATGCATAATTGAATATACATCATCAAGTTATGGAGAGGAGAAATGAACAAACACAGGGGTGCCAATTGGGCATAGTAACCTAATTTCATTTTAATGCTAGTTTTGTCACTGATTGATTGATGTATCTGGCCAGCTATTGTACCATTTTACCAAAAATTGTCTTCCAGGCAGCAGTAAAACCAAACCATACACATCTCTTTCAACCCTTAAATAGCACATCTCTAGTTTTCATTCAAATAAATTCCAACAATTCAGAATATTTCATTGTAAGTTGAGGTACTAAGAAAGGGTCTCCAATTTCACCATTATTGCTAGCTATGGAAACCACCAGCAACCATCTTATATATATATATATATATATATATATATATATATATATATATATATACATACATATACATATACATATACATATACATATACATATACATATACATATACATATACATATACATATACATATACATATATATATATATATATATATATATATATATATATATATATATATATGTAGGTCTTTGGTTATTCGGGTTTTCTCCCGCGTAAAATTGGAGGTGTCTTGGCAACGTTTCGATGAAGTCTCATTCATCATCTTCAGGCCGGTGTTCTCGGCTTCATGCTTCTAGGAGCAAGCACGAAGCCGAGAACACCAGCCTGAAGATGACGAATGAGACTTCATCGAAACGTTGCCAAGACACCTCCAATTTTACGCGGGAGAAAACCCGAATAACCAAAGACCTACATACAAACACCCGCGAAAACCTCAGAAAATATATATATATATATATGTTTGATTTATATGCCGCCCTTTTCCGGAGTCTCAGGGAAGCTTACAATGTATTAAGCAATAGCCTTCATACTTTTGTATATACCTGCTTAGTAGGGCTTTTGGCCCGCCCCTAAGCGGTGTTCTTTTTTATACAAAGTGACCTTATTGCCCCCACAAACCGGGTCCTCATTTTACCTACCTCAAAAGGATGGAAGGCTGAGTCAACCTTGAGCATGGTGAGATTTGAACTTGCAGTAATTGCAGGCAGCTGGTGTTACTTAACAGTGCTTTAGTCTGCTGCACCACCAAGGCTCTTATCAGAAATCAGTTATCAGTTATCAGAAACATGAAAATCAATTATCAGTTATCAGAAACATTAAAATCAGTTATCAGAAACATGAAGATTAATGAGAGGAACATCTGATAAATCAGTTTGTAAATAGTGTAGCCTTATTCATTTCAGGAAACATTTGGGAGCTGAGGGTGGAGTGGGGATTTGCCTTCCAGAGATCTTCTGTTTACATTTTTTCCCTTTCAAAACCAAAACCGAAAGTAACCAAAACAAAAAAACAAAATCAGGTCACCCTATTGGCCATTTTATCACTAAATTTTGTAGACCAAAATTGGGACAGAAGGATCCCTTGTGGGGTGTTGGAGAGCTGCATAGGATGTATGGGGGCCTAGTAGCTCATTTTATACTAGAGACAGACCAGGAAGCAATAGCCTGTTTTCTACTGGATTCAGTTCTGATTGCATGAGGAGATTCAATTACTACAGCAAGTTAAAGGGATTCATGTTGTTCCACTTGTAATCAAATTATTCTTGCCTTTACCTTTTATTAATATAGGTTAATTACTAGAAAATGCCTCTTTAGGAAAAGGCTGGAAGTTGAACAACATTGGAATAAGAATTTTCATCCCTGTTATCTGAGAAGAACTTTGGTTCGTGTATCTTGCTAAGCTATAATGGGACCGGTTGGCTGATGTGTGAGCCGCCAATTATGGCTTAGCATGATGCATAAAACTACATACACACTCAACCTTTCTAGCGACCTTGAATTATACTTTAAATCATGCTATTAGCATAGAAACAAGGCTAATGCATGTCCTCTGATTGGAGTGAATAATAAATTCAGGCCAAGCAAAATGACAAATTTATATTCATTTTAAAATACATTACAACAGTTGGTAGTTATTTATGGGGTTTACATTCTACTTCTATTAAAATAAATCTGAAAGCAATTTATATTAAAAATAAACAGCAGATTGCCTAGATTATTTAAAAACCTTTCTATTTTTATATAAAGCCACTCCTTAGGTTCTTGTGCTAAAAAAGCTTTTTTAATTTTTTTTTCCCCTTATAGATTTTTCAGGGGAAATGTTCTTAAGTTTAAAGCAGATTTTCCCTCCATTAATATAAAAATGAGTGCACATATGCCATTATGCTGTGCCAAAAAACTTTTTTAAAAGAGAGATTCAGTTCCTCTTACTTGTACAGTTTCGTTTGAAGGTGCATGTGGGTTGCAGAGATTGTAACATTGGCATGCTATTGGAAATTATGGATTTCATCTGGTCCCATTCTAACACTGTCACATCTACAAGTGAATACATCTGCTGGTTGAAGTTTTCCTCCTCCAAAACAACATTTTTTCTATGTCAGGAAAAGTATTAACAGAAAACAGAATACGAGCATAGACCTAAGACTAATAGTTTGTCACTTGATTTATTTTAAACTCTCATGTTCAGTTATGAGATGGCAGGGAACAGGGAGAGAGCAGAAACCTTGGTTCAGATTTCCAACTCTTTAACCATTTGGTAGGCATCATTTTTTGACAGTATCCTTCCAAAGCATTATCGCACTCCGCTTTCCAAAACCAGGACATCCATTTTCTTTTGGGGGTTTTAAATAGAGAATAGGTTGAACAATTAAGGACAGAGACTCTACCTAGAAATAAATGGCACTAGGCTCAATGGTGGAAGGTGGTTGAACTAAACTGATATCACTAGATAAAAAAGATTTAATTTCCTGAGTACTTTTGGGTATATTTTACAGATTTTTGGCTGCTAATCCCAAAAATAGGAGATGCGGAGGCTCAGTGGCTAAAACACTGAGCTTGTCGATCGAAAGGTTGGCAGTTCAGCGGTTTGAATCCCTGGTGCCGCATAATGGGGTGAGCTCCCGTTACTTGTCCCAGTTTCTGCCAACCTAGCAGTTCAAAAGCACATAAAAAATGCAAGTAGAAAAATACCTTTGGTGGGAAGGTAACAGCGTTCCATGAGCCTTTGGTGTTTAGTCATGCCGGCCATATGACCACGGAGACGTCTTCAGACAGTGCTGGTTCTTCGGCTTTGAAAAGGAGATGAGCACTGCCCCCTAGAGTCGGGAACAACTAGTACATACATGCGAGGGGAACCTTTACATTTAATCCCAAAAATAACCTTTAACTTCATCTTTCACATACCATTTTATATAAATCTTCTGTTTTTACATAGTGGCAATGTATATCCTTCTGTACCTGTTGCCTTTGCTGCATGCATGAAAGAAATATATAAGAACATGAAACTGTCGTTGAAGCACATTCAGTAAAACTGCAATATCTGTGGAGATCTAAAAGTAGTGGCTCTGTTGGTTGGAATGCAGCTCAGATATGCCAAGTACTTAGCTGTTACAGATATATACATTATGTGCATGGGACAGTCATTCAAGAGAGTCACATTGCATTAAAAAATGGCCACTCTGAAAGAATTTGATTCTAGGACAGAAAAATGTTGGAATGGAATAACTTGCCACAGCCAACTCGCTGTGGCCAACTTGTCATGGTCAATTTGCTGCAGCCAACTTGCTGCAGGACAACTCACCACAGCCAACTCACCATGGGACAACTCCAGCGGTAGGTTGCCCCCGGTTTGGACCGGTTCACAAGAACCGGTAGTAAAAGTGGCGGGAGGCTCCACCCACTAACCCAGAAGTCATCAAAGTTTTTCTTCACATGCACAGAAGAGCGCATGCGGGCGTGATGTGAATCGGTAGTAAAGGTAAGTAGAACCCACCCCTGGACAACTCGCTGTGGGACAATTTAACAATTCTATATAATTATTTAAAATAAATAAAAATTATTTTAATTTTTGCCATTCACATTTATTCTGTCCTTTCTTTTGCATTCTATTCCACTGTTTCTTTGATATTAATGTAACTCTTGTCCCGCAGCAAGTTGTCCTGCAGTGAGTTGGCTGCGGCAAGTTAGCCGTGGTGAGATGGCTATGGCAAATTGTCATACACCCAAAAAATGTGGCATATGAACCACTTGTTGACCCAACAAAGATATTTTTTGCCTCCACTTCACATAAAACTCAGATTGATGAAAATTTTTGTGAAAGTGATGAACAAAAAACAAAGAATATTATGACTGTTTTGCATATCTTGTTCAGAATTAGTTTTTTTAACTCTTGTTTTCTTCTCCACTTTGTTGATGATTCATTGTACTTTTGTGCAATATTTATTTTATTTATTTATTTTATTGAATTTCTATACTGCCCTACTCCCGAAGGACTCAGGGCGGTGAACAGCCATGGAATAAAACACATACATATACTAAATTTAAAATCGAATAAAATGAATTAAATAAATTTGGCTGAATTAATACCCATAATTTAAAATACCCATATTTTAAAACACATTAAAATTTAAAATTTGCACTTAAAAGGGAGAGATTTAGGCGAGGCCAGCTTGATGAAATAAAAGAGTCTTCAGCTCGCGGCGGAAGGTGCGCAGATCCGGAATCCTCCGTATCTCTGGTGGGAGCTTGTTCCAGATCGTCGGTGCCCCCACAGAGAAGGCTCTCCCCCTAGGGGCCGACAGCCGACATTGTTTGGCCGACGGCACCTGGAGGAGCCCTTCTCTGTGGGAGTGTACTGGTCGGTAGGAGGCTATTGATGGTAGTAGGCGGTCCCGTAAGTAACCAGGTCCTAAGCCATGGAGCGCTTTAAAGGTGGTAACCAGAATCTTGAAGCGCACCCGGAAGACCACCGGGAGCCAGTGCAGTTCGCGCAGGAGAGGTGTTACATGGGAGCTCCACGCCGCTCCCATAACCACCCGCGCGGCCGCACTCTGCGCCAGTTGGAGCCTCCGGGTGCACCTCAAGGGGAGCAATAGACAATAATGCATCCATAACCTGTTGAAAATATGAATCTAGCTGCAAAGGCTGATAAGGTGTTCCACTTGAGCTAGGTTGGGGGCAAAATATTTAATACTGTGGCTGTTTTAACCTTCATTTATACATTAGAGAGAAAATTAAATATGAATGAACTTTATTGGATCAGCAATGTCTTTATAAAATGTAGCTAAAAGAGGATAACATATGACAGGGCCATAGTAATTATATGCACTGGCCCAACTCTCTGAAGATAAGGTAATATGGCAGATCCTGGAAATTAGAAAGCAGTATTTACCAACTGAGTCTATCACCTTTGGGTTTTTATCTTCTAAGAAGCAACAAATATTTTTTTTTAAAAAAAACAAATGTATACTGTGATGTAGCAGGACAATTGTGATAGATGATTATTGGGTTGCCCTACATGACGTACCAGAAGGTTGAAGTGTTTTTTGTTTTAACTGATTAAATTAGATGTTGCCAAATTTGAATGGTTACTTTCCTTTTCTTTTTATTCAATAAACCTTTTTTTAAAAAATATTTTGATTCAATCAGCAAATTTCCATTACTAGAGATATTGGTCAATTAGTGTGAGTTAAAGATGAGATAATTTAGATGAATTGCACACATGGGAAATAAAATAAGTCCCATGCCTACAGCTCATACTGAGCTTCACATTTTCCTGACAATCTTAGGTAGCCAATCCTGATAAAGGATTTAGTGCAATCCAATCCATAATTTCAGTGAGTGGAAGGATAATTTTACTCTTCCATCAAGAGTCTCTGGATTTGCACAACTATCCATGAACTATGTAGCTGTCAGGTTTATTATGATCCATGGGACATTACTCTGTGTGCCAGGCCATGTGACCCCTATATGGAGGTGTTTTATTCAGTATTGTGCCCTACATATTACACTATGCTCAGCAGAGAAGATAGAGAAGGTTTAGTGCTGTTGAAGATAGGTTCTGTGTCTAAAAACATAAAGGATATACAGAAGTGTACCTATGACTAGTCAAGAAATCTCTGAAAGAAAAATATTAGTCAACTTCATGTGGCATTATGGTATACGAGAGGAATTTATCCCATTGATTTTCATAGGATTAGCAAGAGGAAAATCAATGGAATATTTTTGCTTAATGTTATGTCTTTTGTTGAGCCAATTCCAATATCTCTACTATGAACTTTGGAAATTAGAACGTTTTCCATAAGAACTTCCAATTTTCAAAGTTTTAAAAAATAGATTACATAATGTATCAAGAACTGATGTTCATTTTTATGATTATCTTTCAGATATTAAACATTTAACATTGTTTTTCCGGATCACTATGAATATGCTTGACATGTTGCCCTGAACTTAAGAATGATTGTACCATCCAAACTAATTCACATCAGATCAATTAAACTAAAATCTGACCATTTGGTCCCATACTTGCTTGAATCGACATGCTTGGGGAGAAAAGTTAAAGAACAGTTGTTGAAGAGGAAAATACAACTCTTGGTTTGCTCCCAGTGCTTCCTCTTGCTCTTCAGTCCAGAACCAAATGTATTATTACTGAGAATCTGGCACTGGGATCTTATGGAAGAGTAACTTGCCAGGAATAGAAGCAATGTCAAGCTAATGTAATAACTAATGTAAGCTGTTTTTGCGTATTACTTATGTGGTAAGGGATAATAACAGAGTTACTTTCTGTTGGATTGGTTCTAAAGTTTTCACCCTCAAATTGTTCTAGTGTGTTACATCCATTTCCTCCTGATATCCGTTGGTTTGTTCAGAAATAAATAAGTTACGATTCAGGCTTACCACCAAATAAGTAGATTCTTTGTAAGTGAGGGACTACTTTATTTGATTATAGATAAATTAGAGAAGAAAATGAGAGCAGCTGGCAGAATGTGCCAGCTGATGGAGGCAAAAGCTCACCAGAAAGAGTCCGAAGAGAAGATACATGCTTAATCAGTCTAGATAGAGAGAAGGAAGAAAAAGATGACCCGAGGCCACATTGTTCCTTCTCCAAATTCTCAGTGAGGTTTCCAGAGATGCCAGTGGTCTCAAAATAACCCTGGCCACCTTCCTGACTCTTGAAAAGAACATTTCTGTTTTCATTTTAAAAAAACCTGGGGAAATTATAAGGTCTGTTTGAATGGTCTACCCCAGACAACTGATTGACTCAATGGAGTTCCAGAAGAAACTTAAGGTTTTCTCTGGGGATATGATGGCTGGTTCAGTCTTAGTCTCTGCCTAGAATGGGCAGCTAGCTGGGACCTTGGAGTGCATTGCCCCAATGCAGCCTCTCCTGTGTGCTGAACCCAGCACATCCCTTGGTTTCCTGAATGACTCCAGGAATTACAGCATCAGAAGAGATGACTGGAGTGCTGCTGGAGGAAAACTTGGAATAAAGTCAATCAACCAAAAAAATGCAGATAAAAGCCCCTATTAGGGATTACCTTGTGGCAATAAGGGCAGTGATGTATTAATATTTTTCTATCTTTATTGCATCTGCTGACAGCCATTCATTTAGAGTGCCCTCATCTCTGCTGGACAGAGATGGACCTTGGGATCCTTTGCTCATGGGCCACAGGATCATTTGCAAGGCATCTATAAAGAATATCCTCGTCATCTAGGCAGATAAAAATGCTCAGATCTGATCCAAGTTGCACTCAGATTGAGCAGGTGTGACCAAGGGTCCAGCAGCCTGGTCTTGTAGTAGATGACTTTAACCAGTGATCCCTGATGAGGGGAACTGGGTTCTTTGTCCTGTAAGTTTGGTTTCTTCTTTGTTGGATCCAGAGTTGTGAAGAAAGCTAAGGAGGTGACCTGTGTCAATTCCATACTGTGATGATAACCTCTTTGTTGGAGGAGGTGGTGCCTCTGACCTTGAAAGAAGTAGTGATATATCTCCTTAAGCAGTTATTCTTTGACCAAACAGTCTTGGAAATGAGTCTTCCGTTTTCTCTTTCTAGGAAAGGTGCTTGTAAAGATGGTCATAGTGCAGCTCCTAAAAACCCTGCAGGAAATGAATTATCTAGACCAGTGTTTCTCAACCTTGGAAGCTTGAAGATGGGTGGACTTCAACTCCCAGAATCCACCAGCCAGTGCTGGTGGCTGGGGGATTCTGGGAATTGAAGTCCACCCATCTTCAAGCTACCAAGGTTGAGAAACACTGATCTAGACCCAA
The DNA here is from genome assembly GCF_029215685.1 of Pituophis catenifer annectens. Classification (NCBI taxonomy): domain Eukaryota; kingdom Metazoa; phylum Chordata; class Lepidosauria; order Squamata; family Colubridae; genus Pituophis; species Pituophis catenifer. The sequence continues at coordinate 90,725,001 of NW_027256883.1, forward strand.
TTCAGTTAGGTTTTGGGCTGTTATTTGGTATGGAGACAACTTTATTTATACTTCTTGATAATTTGTGGTGGTGCTGGGATGGAGGTAGTGCATACATCTTTATGCTCCTTAATCTCTCAGTGACTTTTCATACCATCAGCCACAGTATCTTTCTGGACTTCTCTGGGAATTTGCACTATCTCTAGCTCTACATCTAGTATTAAATTTGTCAAGGGAACAAAAGTAGGAGCCACCTCTGACAATAGTTGCATGACACATCATGCTCACAGAGAGACAGAATCCTCCATTCCAGAGACTTCTTAATTCTTAGGAGGGTGTCTCATCAAGCAATCAGACCAGAAGGGAAAATGTGGCTTTGATAAGTGTAAAACCAAGAGAAGAACCAGAATGAAGTCTAGAGAGAAGCAGGTTATTTTTTACACAATGGAGTAATTTTACAGGAATAACTATTTGGGAGACCAGAGTGGATGTATATATCGATATATATGTCGATCGAAAGGTTGGCATTTCAGCGGTTCGAATCCCTAGTGCTGGAATGAGCTCCCGTTACTTGTCCCAGCTTCTGCCAACCTAGCAGTTCGAAAGCACATAAAAAATGCAAGTAGAAAAATAGGGACCACCTTTGGTGGGAAGGTAACAGCGTTCCGTGCGCCTTTGGCGTTTAGTCATGCCAGCCACATGACCATGAAGACATCTTTGGACAGTGCTGGCTCTTCGGCTTTGAAATGGAGATGAGCACAGCCCCCTAAAGTCAGGAACAACTAGCACATATGTGCGAGGGGAACCTTTACTTATATATGTGTGTGTGTGTGTACATATATGTGTGTATGTATACACACACACACACACACACACACACATACAGAGAGAGAGAGAGAGAGAGAAGAGAGAGGGAGGGGGAGAGAGAGAGAGAGAGAGGGAGAGAGAGAGAGGATATAGAATTTAGAAGGGATTTTTGAATATTTCAAACTACTTGAATCAGTTGAGCAAGGTAATCTGATTTGCTATGCTGAGATTTAAAATCCTTAAAATAATGTCCCTGATATCCTTATGGATTTAATCTTGAGTGTTCCATTGTTGTAGGTAAATATCTCTCTATACGCCTCAAGGGAAAAATCTAAAAAGGATGCACCTAGAACAGGGAAGAATACAAAGGAACAAGTATCATAACAAGAAGGAACAATCTGCTCGGAGGTTTTTACAGTTTAAAATCCTTGAAAAGGGAGCAATTTATCCAGAAAATCCCCTGCACGTAACAATGTGGTGTTTTTAAGGCAACCACTTTAGAGACACATAGCTACAAAAGCTAAAGCAGGATCTCCTCTGGTGGTCCTTTGGGATCTTCTGAATTTCAGGAGGGATTTCCTGAATTCAGAGCCCAAGGGTTCTGGGAATGGGACTGATCCTTTAATATGAGTCCATGAGATGTCATTTTAGATGATAAACTAGATAGCAGTAAACTGTGAATCAAGACAAGTCAACTTAAAAAATGCTGAGGAAGAATATCCCTAATCTGACAAAATTACAACTTAATGCAATCTCTTGAGGAGAGCCAGTTTAATATAGTGGCTAAAGGGGCTGGAATGGAACCCAGGAACAGAAGCTAGGTGGTGACTTTGGGCTAGTCACACTTTTATTAGCTCTAGGAAGAAGGTGATAATAAACCACTTCAGAAAAATCTTGCCAGGAAAACTGCATGGGCTTGTAATTGCTAGGAGTCAAGACTGACTTGGAGACACAGAAAAATAAATAAATAAATAAAAGTCCTTAAAATTATATAGTGCTATTATTTTGCAACCCTCTCCCCAAAGACCCTGTTGTTCCACCAGGCAGGGCTATCTATGTAAATGATTTTAAATTGGGTGTTTTAAATTTTGGGTTTTAAATTTGGGCCGAAATTGTTTAATACTTTTAACTATTTTAAAACTGTTGTTTGTATCTTGTGTTTTTAATTGGCTGTACACCATCCTGAATCCTTTGGGAGAAGGGCGGTATATAAAGTAAATTATAAATAAATAAAATATAAATAAATAAAGTATGAATCTCAATGTTTCTTCAAATCATATGACAGAAAATGCACATCTTGTGTCCTACCTGAAACTGATTTCCATAGCCAAATAAAAGGGATTCCAAACACAATCATATGATGACCCAAACTGACTTTCATACAAGATTCTTTCTCTCAACCTTTAATCATCCTTCCTGTGTTGGTTGTTCTAGTTCTGATGAGGCAATCTGAAATTAAAACTCCAAGAGTTTTCCTCATTAAGAAATGCTACTAATACTTCATCTTGTTTGAATGTAATGTTGTAACTATTCTTACAGAGTTCAATATAAAGATCATCAGATGAATCAAAAGCGGTCTGGAATTAACTATCTAGCATATAAAGAACTACACATCCAGTTGGGAAATCTGCATGCGGCATGATGATAAACTTGTTCTATGTCTTCATATGAATGAACATTTCTCTTGATATTTGAGAATGCAGAACAATCAGGTAATTAAAAGGAAGTTTCCTTTCCAATCCATATTTTCCAGTTGAAAGAATTTATGATTAATAATTTTAAGGAAAGCTATGCTTGTGGAACATAACACTGGGTGTTACTTTCCCATAATTTGCTTCTGATTACATGTGGAAAGTATAGAATTACAGAGAATGGGCAGGGAAGACTCATATTTCTAAGACTTTAATAACAAAGTAATGAATTCAATGGAAAGACTGACAATATGAATTTAGTGTTTCTACCTTACAATTAATTTTGTGCACATATCAAATGGATCATGTGTAATATTGATATTGTATAAATATCAAATGGATCATTTTTACACTAAATGTTCAAATATTCAGGGCATTTGACCGTTGATATGCAGCATTATTCAATGTCTTGCTATATTTTGCCTGCAGAAAGTGCTTCTGAGACTTGTCGTACTATCCTCTTATCAAAGGTAAGATCTGGATTATCATTCGTGATATTCAGAAAGCTTTTGAAATGTGGCTTTTTCAATCTGAATTTGGGTATTGAGAAATCCACAAGAGATGGTGAGAAGGTGAAAGCGATAAAATATGAGTCATGCATGTTCTGCCTCTAACAGATATGCAATATTTTGCCAGGGCATTTATAAATGAGTGAAGTTTGTGTTGTGATTTCAACATGCACATTTTGTCATTTTAGCATCATCATCACTAGCTGCAGACACCTGATTTAGGGACTGAAACATGAATAGTTAGATATCTACCCAGGACATTAAATCGAAAGGACTGACAATAATAGAGGCAATTTTAAACAGATATTGAAATATGTGATGACATGTTTTAATGATGGTGCTATATTTTATAATCAGGAATGACTAAGAATTAAACCACTACATTATGGTATAGTTCTATGATTTGGGTCTACGTTTTATGATCATTGTAATTTGAATCAAATTTTGTATTTTCCTTCTTGAGAGTCATTTATTTTAGAATTATTGAAACTGCATAAACACATTTTATAATAAATAAATAAATTTGGAACTTTGACTTGCATTTATCGCCCCAAATGTTTGTTAATGGGCTGACTTTGTTTTTCTTCTGTCTTCTTCTGTCTTCTCATTTGAATTGTAAGATTTTGGTTAATGTAAAATACTAATAAAAAGCAAAATGTTTTTTTTTATTATTATTATTCAATAACAAAGTTTAGGATGTAGATTATTTTCATCATCAGTGAGAAAGTTCTGTGAAGGGATGCTTTGTTATTTCTCATTTGGGATTTCCTGACAATGAAATTCTTCTATAACCATTAATTTTATTGATCCATCACTCTTCTGAGCTCTCCATCTGCTCAATTCCTGCTGCTTTCTCTTGTGAGTATCCTTTGCTGTGGCCAGATGAGTCTCATCAGGAAGATGAAACAAAAGTTCTAATTTTTCCTGAAGCATTTAGTGCTTATTTTGAGAGCTGTTATGTCTTGCCCTAAATTCCATCCACACTATGGAGGTTCTGAAATCAATGAATCACTACTCACAGTTGTTGTTTTTTTGGGGGGTGTCTGTGTGTGTGTGTGTGTGCTAAAACCAATTTCTACTGTCACAGTCCAGTTGTATTAAAACCATGCTCACACAGAATTATGCTTTCACATTTATATGTAAACCTTCCACCCTAGGGTCTACAACAACTCGCCACAGCCAACTTGCTGCAGCCAACTCACCATGGCCAACTTGCCACGAGACAACTCATTATGGCCAACTCACCATCGAACAACTCGCCGTAGGACAAGAGTTACATTAATATTGAAGAAATAGTCTAATACAGGAGTGTCAAACTCAATTTCATTGAGGGCCACATCAGGGTTGTGTTTGACCTTGTGGGGGGCTAGGGTGGGCATGGTGAGGGTGGGCGTGGCCAGCTCAACGTCACTTTGGGGGCGCCTGTAGCAGCCTGAGTGCTCTGCCAGCAAAAATGGGCTCCCAAGCTCCATTTTCGGCTACAACAGCCTCCTGCAACCCTCTGTCTATGAAAATGGAACAGCCCTCCTGAGGTCCATTTTCACTGGCAGAGGCACTATGGACTGGTCCTTCGCTGTTTCCAGCCCCACAGGCCAGTTCTAAGCACTCTGTGGGCCGGATCTGGCCCATGGGCTTTGAGTTTGACACCCCTGGTCTAATAGAATCATTAAAGAAAGGATGCCAAAGAAAGGACAAAATAAAATGTGAATGACAAAAATTAAAATATTTTAAAAATTATTTTAAATAACTAAATTGAATTGTTGAATTGTCCCACAACGAGTTGTCCCATGGTGAGTTGTCCTGTGGTGAGTTGGCCATAATGAATTAGCCATGGCGAGCTGGCCTTGGTAAGTTGACTGCAGCAAGGTGTCCCATTCCACCCTGCATGACATGGGGGAATAACGTGCACCTAATTTAGTGGGATTTAGGTCCATGAGTGTCCATAGACGTACAGCAGTACACTTTTTTACTTAACAAAAAGGGACAGATATACTGCTGGTATCTATTACTGTTGGCACTGGTATTTTGCATCAAAACTTATAGAATGCACTATGTTTATTCTCATACTGTTAAACTACCATTCCAGTCCATATCATCAACAGCATTGGATTTGGAAGAACTGTCCATAAGAGTGGTGATTTACACAGCCAGCCAGCTCCAAAGCAGTGACATTAAGGGGAAAATATGTTAAAAGATGTCCAGAAATAGAAGCAGTAATATAAGCAAATTATCCCTGTCCTGTCAAAGTGAATGAGATTCTTGGAGCTAGTGAAAATATATTGGGAATGTGTTTTGCAAATGAAATACCATTCCATTGGTTATTACTTAGTGATTTTTGGATATTAAACACCTGGGTTCATTACTTCGGTTGTGAAACAACATTTCTCATCCACCCCCATAATTCCCATTTTTTAAAATATATATTCCTAATACACAGCAAAACAAAGTATCTCTCAATCCAGATAAAAAGCAAATGCTTTGAATACATGCATTTTCACATTTTAAATTTAGCTACATCAAGGAGGCCCCAGTATGATTGCATGCTTAACATGGAATTTAATTCTGAATCTCAGGCTTTCATGACCAGTATTATCCTCAGTGGGTGCAGGGGTGTCCAGATCAAGTAAGAAGTTAACTCTGGATTTGATACCATTTATTGTTTTTTGTTTGTTTGTTTGTTTTTTGTTTTTGCTTTAATTTATATGCCGCCCTTCTCCGGAGACTCAGGGTGGCTTACAATGCGTTAAGCAATAGCCTTCATACTTTTGTATATTTATACAAAGTCAGCTTATTGCCCCCACAATCTGGGTCCTCATTTTACCTACCTTTGAAAGGATGGAAGGCTGAGTCAACCTTGAGCCTGGTGAGATTTGAACTTGCAGTAATTGCAAGCAGCAGATGTTAATAACAGTGCTTTAGTCCACTGTACTACAGGCTCTTAATTATTCATAATTGTATGGAGTTAGGGGCCATGGGCCAGCTCAACTATACCACTGCATTTAATCTTTGAAGGCAATAGGACTTGAAAAGATTCAGAGAAAAAGGTTTATTGGGTTTTCTGCTCCCAGGCTAAGAAGCTCCCAGGCTATCTCATAATTTATCAATGACAGCGATTAGTATCATCCTTCAGAGACAAACTGAAAACTCTTGAAAAGTTATTTTAGTGTGGCCATTATTTTGGATTGGCAAGTCTCAGTTAACAAAAGTTTCCAAATAGCTTCTTGAAACTTGGTGATTATCTGAAGGCAGGAAAGAAGCCAACACTTCATGAAGAAAGCATAACATTCAGGTAACTATTACCAGAAGTTTTATCACTTATGATTTGGTCAGAATATTAGTAATATAGCAAACTGACAGCAGAAAACACCTAGTGATCTATTGAGTCTCCCCTTTGAGTTTTTTACTTACTTATTTGTTTTCATTTTTTGTTGAATAATGGACATGTGTTCAAAGCATGTTTACATTCGGTTACTGATGATTGACCCCACTACCACCACTGGAAGTTGATTTCAAGCTCCCACTACTTTTTCTGCAAAGCAATGTTAAAAGCTGGATCTAGCCCAATAACTCAAAGACAAACTCCAATTCTTTTCTGTACCTTTATTATTGATCTGTTGGTACTGGAGGTCACTGACCTTGTACCTTTCTCTTTCAGGTATACATCTGGAATCATCTGTGGACCATGTGGTCGGACCTTTTGTACCCAGGAGGAGGGGCTAAGAGGTAAGGAGTGGTTATAGGGATTATGGGATATGTGGTTAGTTAACCCTTGAAGGTCCGGGTGATCAGGGAGATATAGTAGTTAGGCATTTATCATGACAAAACCCCCTCTAAATGCCTAACTGGGTACCTGGGGCGGTGTTTGCATACATACAGAGAATACACAGGTACAGGCATGAATTACAAGCAGACACGCATTTTTGACATGAGGTAAGCATGTTGTTTATGTGGTAGGGGTTTAGTGAGGATATCTGCTGTTTGCTCCTCTGTGTCACAGTGTACTGCCCTAATGAAACCTATCTCTGAAAACTGCCTGACGTGTTTGTATTTAATGTCAATGTGCCTAGAACGCTGACCTATGGCATCGGCCCTAGAGATCTCTATCGCTGCCTTGTTGTCTTCGTGGATAACTATTGGATATGAGGGTTCAGCCCAGATGTCTCAGAGCAGGTCATCGAACCATACTAAATTGTTTGCGGCCTTTGATAGGCAAACAAATTCTGCTTCCGTAGTTGATGTGGCCACCAGTTTTTGCTTTCCAGTGTACCAATGGATGGGGCAATTGTTGAGTAGTAGCACGTAGCCTGAGGTGCTTTTTCTGCACTCTATGTCCCCAGCCCAGTCAGCGTCAGCATAGCAGGTTAGCTTTGGTTTCTCGGATGTTTCTGGTTCTAGGCAGAGTAGGGCATCCGCACTGAATTTTAAGTATCTAAGTAGTCTTTTGATGGCGTTCCAGTGTGTTACCGTGGGTTTGCTTACATGCCTGGACAGCAGATTGACGGCTAAGGCGATGTCGGGCCTAGTCCAGTTGGATATGTACAGCAGTGACCCTATCGTTGATCTATACAATTTGTTGTCTGTGAAAGGTTCAGATTCCTCATACATGGTCTTCAGGAACTCAGGTTGCATGGGGGTCTCGCTGGGTTTTGCTTCGGACATGTTGCATTTGGACAGCAGCTCGATGATCTTTTCTCTCTGGGAGAGGCGGAAACCCTTGTTGGTTTTTATCACTTGGACCCCTAGGTATCTGTCAATCTTTCCAAGTGACTTTAAGGAGAAGTGGCTACCCAGGTCAGTGGCGAACTTGTCACATCTGTCCTTGTGTTTGCTGATGTACAAGATGTCGTCCACGTAAACGAGCACACCTTCGAATGTGTTGTTTTCTCTCCTCGTAAAGAAGCATTTGTCGGCTGAGGTGGCCTCGAAGCCCATGGATCTGAGGGCCTTGGCCAGGCAGTCATACCACCTTTTGCCTGACTGCTTGAGCCCGTACAGGCTTTTGTTCAGCAGCCAGGTTTGGTTCTCGCCTTTGTTGTACCCGGGCGGCGCTTTGACGTATATTTCTTTATCCAGCTCGGCGTGCAAGTACGCTGTTTGTACGTCGAATTGGAAGACCTCCAAGCCCAGGATGGTGGCCACCACCAGGGCGCTTTTGACGTTCTCCGCCCTGACGGTTGGCGAGTAGGTGTCTGTATAGTCTTCGGGGTATCTTTGGGCGAAACCCTGCGCGACTAGTCTTGCCTTGTATAGGACCTTGTTGTCCTCTAATGTCTTAACCCTGAACACCCATTTGGTTCCTATTGGTTTTTTGTCCTCTGGAACTTGGGCAGGTGAGTATACCTGGAGGTTCCTTAGGCTTTCCATCTCCTTCCCCATGGCAGACATCCATTTTTCTTTCTCTTCCTGGGGGAGCCCGAGGATGTCTTCATATGAGCTGGACGTGAAATGGGTGTTGTGGATGGTCATAACGTAGTCCTCTAACTTCTTTGGTAGCTTGTTTCTGGTTTCTCTGATTGGCCTGCTGGGGGTTGGCTCGGTTTCCTGCATGTTGTCTGCCTCTTTGTCCGTCAGGTCATCTATCTTCAGTGAAGGGTGCCCTTCTTTCCAACCTTTGACGCTCGCCTTGCGATGGTTGGCTTTGTGCCCTGTGACCTCTCTGACCTCCCTTTCCCCTTGGTCATGCTCGAACGTGACCCTATTGGTTGGGATGTCATTGGAGTGTACCCTCGACCAGTTTGCGTTTTCGTGGAAACTGGCTGATCTGGAAACCACAAAACGGTTATTGTTGTTGACAAATCTGTAGCCCTTTGTGCCCGGTTCGTAACCCACGAACCTCAACCTTTTTGATAATTTCTCCCCTTTTCTTCTTAGCTGTCTGGGAATGTGGACATCAGCTGGGGCGCCAAATATGTGTAAGTGTGCAATGTTGGGCTTTCTGTTGTATAGCATCTCATATGGTGTCTTATTGATAGAGCTTGACCACAGTCTATTCAGGGTGTAATTAGCGTAGTGTAATGCCTCTGACCAGAAATGCTGCCCCATTCCAGCATCCTCCAGGGCGCATCTCATCATGGTTTGCAACACCCCGTTTTTTCTCTCTGAGACTCCATTTTGAAAGGGGGAGAAGGGTGAAGAGGTGTAATGCGCTATGCCCTGCTCCCTCAGCCACCTTGTGAATTCTTTGGCCATGAACTCTGAGCCCCTATCAGTCATTATCTGCCTTATTCTCATGTTATGTTGCATATCTACTCTTCTGTGGAATTCCTTAAACCTTTGGAACACTTCGTTTTTGTGTCTGAGGGAGTAGACATACCCGTATCTGGTGTAGTCACCCACAATCGTGAGGAAGAATCGCTTCCTATGTCCTACAGAGGGTTTCATTGGCCCTACCAAGTCCATATGCACCAATTGGAAGGGGTATTCCGTGGTTCGTTTGGATCCCCTGGGGATGGCCTTAACCTTGATCTTAGAACGCTTACAAACTGAACACTCCAAGTAGTTTTCGCAGTTCTTTACTTTGAGACCCTCGGTACATTCCGTCATTTTCTTTACAATGGGGAAGCTTATGTGTCCCAGTCTCCTGTGGAGGAGGTGGGCGCAGTTATCATGCAATGGCTTGCCGATAGATACAGACTTGTTTGTCTTCTCATGGCTACATCCTGCCTCCTGCTGCACCCCCTCTGTTTCTGGATACTTATCTACCTTGTGGTTTGTGCTGGTATCAATGCCTTCTTCCTCCCTTGCGTTGGGTGTGAAGTAGGGAAGTCCCTCGTGTATGGTTACCTTTCCTATCTCTTTCCCTTGCTTGATCAAGTGTGCCTTTCCATCTTTAAATTTTATTTCTATATTTGTGTCTCGTGTCAGCTTTGTGATGGCTAGCACGTTGTGGGGAATCTCTGGTACGTACAGTACTCCTTTTAAGTCCCCTACCTGTGTGATGTGTACGTTTCCTTTCCCCACTACTTTGACCTTGCTTTGGTTTGCCACCTTTATTTCTGAGTCTATTTCTGTGAGTGAGTCTAGCAGCTCTGGGTTACAGGTAGTGTGACTTGTGGCCCCTGAATCTAGAAGCCATGAGTTTCTCTCTATCTTGTGTTTGTCATTTGGGTCATCGTGCCTGATCCCGTACATGGAGCCAGAGTTACTGTCCCTGGAGTGGTCTCTGCGCTCGTGGTGTTTCCTGGGGTTGGGTGACCACCCTCGCCCTCTTTCCTTTGGAAACCTGCGTTCAGGTGACCTTCCCCCTTTACTGTCATGCTGTCCCCTATCCCTATGGTTCCTGGGGCAATCCTTCTTTAAGTGGTTCCTTGATCCACAAGAATAACATTCTGAGGTATCCCTGGCCCTATCCTGGAAATCCACCCTCTTTTTGGGTCTAGGGTCCCCTTTGGCTAGTTGGCGTTCCCTCCTCAGAGTGTCCTCTGCAACGAGCTGACTGGTCAGTGCGCCTAGTGTGAGGTATTGCAAGCTGAGGCTATTTAGTTGGGTCATGAAGCTGTCCCAGCTGCTATCAAGAGAGTTTATGATTATGCTTATCATGCTCTCTTCAGTGATGATTTCCCCCCTCTGCATGAGTTCTGCCCTTGCAGCATTCATCTTTAAGATGTGCTCACTCATGGGGACCCCTGCCTTATGCTTGGTGGAGTGGAACTCCCTAGATAGCCTAGTGGTAGTGGCTCTGCTTTGGCTATAAAACAGGTTACATAGTTTTTGCATAATATCATAAACAGTTAGATTGTCCTCAATAGATGGATACATAGCAGATGGAATGGAGGTTAACATGATGCAAAATGCCCTGTGATGAATGCAGTCAATTTCCAGTGACCAGGGCTTTTGGGGAGGTCTGTTAGCTAGGAACAGTGCATTCTCTCTCATGAGAGCAACTCTTAATTGTTGGCTCCATTCTATAATATTACCCCCATCTAACTGCAATTTTGGCAAATTGGTATAATTTGCCCCAGAAATATTAGTAAGGTTACTTACTGGGGGAAGCTGTCCATGGTCCAAAATGTGATTAAACTCACAATAAGGCTTTGGGATGTCTGTGGCCATTCTGTACTTGCTTGGATCTATGTAACTTGCTTCTCTTGTTACAGGCAGGTACTGGGCATGCGTGAAGCTCATTCTGCGCTGGAGTCCATCGGGTGAGGTTCCTGTTGCTGGAGCTCCCAGGCCTAGGCCTAGGCCTGTCGGTGGGAGGCTGGACCCGCCCCCGGTGGGTCCGAAGATTCCTCCTGAAGGTGGACACCACTGCTGGATGGCCGGATCCCCGGCGAAGAAGGGCAGAAGGTGTGGGGGCGACGCGGTCGCAAGTCGAGGACTTTCGCGGGTCGGCGGCGCAGCAGTAGCGGAGGTCGTAGGTCGAGGATTCCCTGCACCCAGCGGCTCGGCGGTAATGGCGGCGGCGGCGGCGGGTCCTCCCTCGTGGTCGCTGGTCCCTGGTTGCGTGGACTGGCCTGATGGATGTCGTGGCGTTGGTGAGTAGCCGGTTCTTCTCTTCTCCCTCGGGCCTCGCGTTGTCGGTGTAGCGGGTGGTGAGTTCGAGTTCTGCGGTTGATTCTTCCTGCAGGTGGGCGGTCTTTTGTGCCGGTTGTTGGTGTGTGCGGTGTTTTTAGTTGGCTGTGACTCGGTTGCCTGGTCTTTGTTGGTTGTCCTGGCCTTCTTGTGCTTTCCAGGATTTTTCTTTGATTTATTGAGTGCCGCAGGAGGCTCGAAAGCAGAGCCTAGGGCAGCGGTGATGGTCTTGATTGCCTTTTGCAATTCGAGATCGGTAGGCGTTTTTTTCTTAGTTATTGTGATCTCTTCGTGGTCGCTTTCAGAGTCGGGCTCTTCGTAGTCGCTTTCTGAGTCCCCCTCGTCTGTTTCGGGGTTCGGGCATTTTCGCGCCAAGGGATTCAAATCCTGGCTTCCCATTGGCTGGTGCTCGTCCCAAGATGGCCGCCGGGAAGGGGGCGCGGAAATGGATTCTGCCGGCTCAGGATCATCGGGTTGGGGTGGCTTACCCTTTTTTGCTGGCTTTTCTTTCTCGGTGGTCTTTGGGGCCTCAATTGCTGCTTCTTGTTGCTCGAAGAGGCTTTGAAGGTCCGCGATGAGGTTTTCTTTGTCGCTGCTTCCCTCCATCAGTTTCAGGATGGAGAGTTTGAATTTATTCATTTTCTGTGCTGTTTCTTCTTCCGGGGCGGTGATTTCCTTGGATGGCCCCTCTTCATCTGATTGTGAGTCCAGGCTGGAGTCCTGCTCGCTTCCAGCTTCTGTCTCCTCCATGGCTGTGGCTTTGGTTGCAAGCTTCTCAGCCATCTTCTTGGTAAGAGCTCTGGTCTGTGCTCTGTTTGCTTCTTCAGGGTAGGTGTTGGGTTCAGTCATTGTCTGGAGTTATGGGCAACCGACCTCTGCTACCATTTTGTTAAAAGCTGGATCTAGCCCAATAACTCAAAGACAAACTCCAATTCTTTTCTGTAGCTTTATTATTGATCTGTTGGTACTGGAGGTCACTGACCTTGTACCTTTCTCTTTCAGGTATACATCTGGAATCATCTGTGGACCATGTGGTCGGACCTTTTGTACCCAGGAGGAGGGGCTAAGAGGTAAGGAGTGGTTATAGGGATTATGGGATATGTGGTTAGTTAACCCTTGAAGGTCCGGGTGATCAGGGAGATATAGTAGTTAGGCATTTATCATGACAAGCAATACTTCCTAACATTACTTTTAAACTTCCTTCCTGTCAGTCTGAGCTTATGCCCCCATGGTTTTTGATTCTTGCTTAATATTGAAAATACTGCCTTCTAGAACATTATTCACACCCTTACATACATTTAAAGCTTTCAGTCATGCCACCCACCCACCCCACTTTCCCTCTTCTGTCCTCCAGGCTATACATATTCAGTTCCCCCAGTCTCTCCTGTTATGTTTTTGCAAGGTTTGTCAGACCTTGTATCATTTTTGTTGCTTGTATGAAATCTCATTGTACAAATCTCATTGACAACAAAATTATAAATTATGGTTTGTAAAGCCCAGCAGTTGGCTCATGTAATACACTAGGCAACAACTAACCCAACCCAATTACATCTTAGTTCTTGGGCAAACCAGGCTTTATAACAGATTGACAAGATAAGAATTGAGGCTTAGGGAGATCACAAGTTAATGCCCATTAAAAGAAGGGTAAGATGACAGTGCAGAACAGAGACAACATAAGGCTGCATTTATTTGATGAAGGCTTCATTTAAAAAGTAAATAAGGAAATTTAGAAGGAAAATGTAGATAGAAATGTGTTGCAAAGAAAAGAACAGGAGCAGGGGATGAAGCAGCATGCTGTGGGTCTTAAGCTCCCTGCTTCATGTGACTTTTATATTTGAACAATATTTTTTAATTAAAAACTGGCATGCTACAAAATAGTCAGTCCTCTTTCTCTCTCTCTCTCTCTCCCTCCCTCCCTCCCTCCCTCCCTCTCCCTCTCTCTCAGTTTTCAAGGCTGCTTCTTGGACTTAAATCAGTTTTCTTACAAAATAAAAATAATGGATGACTGTACCTAAGAGAAATATATGTATTCATCTGCCTGGAAAGAGGACAACGTACCTCCACAGGATGGTGGCAAATAGCATTCTGGTGCTTTGTGATTTTGTAAGATTCCCCATGATACTCATTTTGTTAATTGGCAATCACTCCCCTGGCAGCCATTTTGCAAAAGTGCCTTCAACATATACTCAGAATTCTAAATATACCCATTACTAAATAGAAATAAAAATCCCTGATTTAAGTTATGGAGGTGGCAAGCAGAAGAACCTTAGATAAATGGGATAGCTCAGGGTATATGTAGGTACCAAGCTTCAAGAACTAGAATATATCTAAGAGGAAGCACTAGAGGAATAGAGCAATAAAAAAACTGGCTGTCAAATGCTTCAGGTTGGTATGAAAAAGCACTCAGAGTCAATATAAATATTTAAGAAAAGGGAAGAATATAAGGATAGCAGGAAACTAAATTTTGTTTGCATAATAAAAATTGGTTTTATAGCATCACCACAGTCAATTTTTAAACAAACCTGAAGTGCAGAAAATTGTGCCTGATCCATTCCAAGCTAAGGGGGCTTTCCCAACACAACTAGAAGATCAAAGGGATAAATGCCATTGTTGATCTTGACAGCTACATGCCATGGGGAGATGGAGATCAAGTGTGCTTCAGATGGAAGAGACATTGTCAAAGACAGCTTTTCCCAATCTGCTGCTTTCCAGATGTGTTGGGACTACAACTCCCAAAATTCTGAAACAGAGTGAGCCTGTAGGGAAGAGTATGCTAAAATAAGATTATAAACTCCATTTTGGTAAGGAAAAAAGGAACAATTTTTCATTTATATTCAGAAAGTGTAGGGGAAAATGATATTTATCTGTATGATCCATCATTCCTTTTACAACTTTATCACTTTCAAAAGTATGTATGGCTAGAAACATTTCTATTTTTGAAAAAGCAAATGTGATAAGAGTGGGAAACTCTATTAGAAATCAAAATATAATATATTTCATATTGAGAATCCCACATGACAGCTACAATTCTAGTAAAGCTCCCCTCCAGTTTCAATATTATCAAAAATCAAAATTTTAAGGGAATCTTATGTCGGAAAACAAATGATAATAATGTAGAACATAATTATAAATCAAAAGAAAAACAAGATAAATGTTTAGGGAGAAAAATGAAATTTTATTTGTAGCTGAAGACCAAATTATTTTATCTTTATAAGATTAAAAAAGTATGTAATATGCTTTACAAACAGAAAGAAACACAAGTGAGAATTAAAGCCAAATGGTTTGGATGCCCTGTTAGGGTGTATGCGTTTTTCTTTGACACTTTCCCATCCTGTAATGCAAAAATGCTGCAAAAAGCTATTATAACTTAGATAGAAGTTTCTTAATCCTTCATAGAACTTTTTTCTGCTGAAGATTAGTCTCCAAGCTATTTTTCTTTTGGAGATAGGCTGAACTATGTAACTGAAGTTGTAAATATTTTTATTGTACACAATTAGCAATCTAACTTCTAGAAAGCTTCTCCATTTATCTCTGGAGAAGGTTTCTAGAAGCTAGTCCATATTACTAATAAGCTTCCCACAATACCCTCATTAGGTCATTTGATATTCTTAACATGTTTAAATCACCAGAGCCTCATGGATGTACTTAGCTGTTCAGTGTCTATGGAAGAGTTGATGATGGTCAAGACATGGAAGTCAAGCACAACAATTACTGGAAAAAACTGGATTGTTGGAAAATCCCAACATAATTATTGGAAAATCCCAACATAATGATGGAACATAATTACCAGAGCCTCATGGACATAGTTAGCTGTTCAGGATCTATGGAAGAGTTGATGATGTTTGTTTATGTTTGTTTTATTAAATTTGTATACCGCCCTACTCCCGAAGGACTCAGGGCGGTGAACAGGCACAGGATAAAATACAGAAATACAAAAGTTAGAAACAATTTAAAACCAAATTAAATAATTTAGCCCACGACAATTAAAATCCCAATAATTTAAAACAAATTAAAATTTCAGTTTAAAAAATTTAAAAGAAAGGGGAGAAAAATTAGGCCAGGCCGGCTTGCTGGAATAAGAGGGTCTTAAGAGCACGGCGGAAAGTGCGCAGATCCAGGATCCTCCGTATCTCCGGGGGGAGCTTGTTCCAGATAGTGGGTGCCCCCACAGAGAAGGCTCTCCCCCTGGGGGCCGCCAGTCGACACTGCTTGGCTGACGGCACCCGGAGGAGCCCCTCTCTATGAGAGCATACCGGCCAGTGGAGGCTGTTTGTGGTATTAGGCGGTCCCGTAAATAACCAGGTCCTAAGCCATGGAGCGCTCTAAAGGTGGTAACCAAAACCTTGAAGCGCACATGGAAGACCACCGGGAGCCAGTGCAGCTCGCGCAGGAGAGGTGTCACATGGGAGCACCATGTTGCTCCCATAACCACCCGCGCGGCCGCACTCTGTGCGAGTTGGAGCCTCCAGGTGTTCCTCAAGGGGAGCCCCATGTAGAGAGCGTTGCAATAGTCCAGGCGGGAGGTGACGAGGGCATGAGTGACTGTGTGTAGGGAGTCCCAATCCAGAAAGGGACGCAACTGGTGAATCAGGCGAACCTGATGAAAAATCCTCCCGGTCACGGCCGTCAAGTGCTCTTCTAAAGGCTACATGGAATGGGATGGGGGACAATGGGCTATGATGAACCCTGACAAGATCAAGTAGCTTTGAGTACATGGAGCTTCAAGATCCAGATCTTTGACATCTGGACAGGGTTGCACTAATCTGTTCAGATCCAGTTTGCAATTTAGGAGGTCTCCTGGAGTCACAAAACCTGCTAGAAGATTGAGTGGCAGTCATGACTAGGAAAGCTTTGCACAACTTTGGTTAACAAACCAGCTGCAGCCCTTCCTGGATCAGGACTCCCTGTGCTTTGTCACTCAAGCTCTCACCATCTCGTTTGGATCATTGCAATGCACTTTACATGGAGCTACGCTGGAAATGCATTTGAAAGCTTCAACTGGTACAAAATGAGCAGCACAAGAAGTCTTTGGGACTAGTAGAATGACCAATGTTACATTACTGCTTCAGAAGTTGCACTGGCTGCTGGTTTGCTTAAGGGTGCGATTCAAGGTGCTGGTTATGACCTTTAAAGCCCTTCATGGCATAGATCCAGATTAACCTTTAAAGCCCTTCATGGCATAGATCCAGACTACTTGATGAACTGTCTCATCCTGTTAAGACAGGCCCATCCTATTTGTGCCAGCAGAGGTCTGATGATGATGATCCTGCCAGTCAAGGAACTCTGACTGACAGAATCCAGAAGAACTTTTGTGCAATAGCGCTGGCCTCCTGGAACATCCTGCCCTCTGAGGTTTGCCTCCACCCTCTTATCCTTTTGCAAGGGCCTGAAAACCTGGCTCTGCCAATTGGCCTGAGGACCCAATAGGGGAGTACATCCCTGGCAGTGCCTGTTCGACTAATTAGCTGACCTCTTTCTGCTCCACCTACTCCCATCTTCCTTAATTTCGTATTATTATATTTCCTTTGTTTATTTTTATTGTTTTATTTCTTTGCTATTGTTATCTTTACATTTTATTGTTATAAACTGCCCAGAGTAGTCCCATGGTAAGATGGGCAGCAAACAAATTTAACAAATAAATATTCAGAGGGTTCCAAATTGTTGAAGTAATAAAGCTTTAGTGGTCTTTGATCATTAACGGTACTCCATATACAAGAGGAGCTGGATCTGTCTTGAATAGGCATATCCTCCTGGTCATCAGTTCTGCAAACACTAATATGGTCACATGACCCAAGAGGACAATATGTTATTTGTAATATTTCCAGTGGGGAAAAAGTTAGGCCAGTTCTCTTTCTCTGTTTGTAGGATGGCATCTGAACAGGACTGAGTCCTTGATTCCCTGAGGTGGCAGCTATGTTGTTTTCAAAGATTTAACAAACAGTTCTGCTCTTTACAATTTCACAGCATCTGTGAGATCATTTCCATTCATTAATGTTGCTCATAACAAAGGGTTTAAACTATTGTTGGATAATTTTTTTCTACTATAGCATATTTCCCCCACTCATCTCCCAGTCTCCAAGTTCTGCAGGGAAAGGGGTTTCAACCTAAAAATATATAGAATTTCACTAGAAAACATTTTAGACCAAATCTTGATGCAATGGTTGATGACTTTTTTAAAAAGAAGAAAAAAAAACATGTGCAAAGACCACAATTTTATTGCTGAATTTTGTAATACAAGAGGCTCTGTACTCCGCAAAAGTGAACTGATTTCAGACATATAGGATAGTGTATTCAAATGCCCTTGAGCAATAAACTTTAATACTGTAGAATAGAATATAGATAAGATGTTGCCTGTAAAAAAAAAAACAGAATGAAAACCTTGAGTTTCTTGAAAGTATTGTGCAAATGGACATGAAACTGAACAACAACTGTCTTGCCTCCCTCCATCCAGAGGCCTGAAATCTCAGGTGAAACAGCCCCTCCACCAAACCCAACTATACACTTTGGATAAAATAGAAAGATGAAAAATACCCTTGCCCAAATCTATTGTTAGATATCAGAGACAATATTTGCGGGAAACGTAGAATTTATCCCCTTGTCTTTCCTTTTCTCCTTCCCCTTTAGCATTGCCTGGCTGTACCCTCAGGCCCCTGGACATGGATCAGCAATGGGGAAAGCACATGTCTTTAGAAGAGCATTTGACGGCCGTGACCGGGAGGATCTTTCATCAGGTTTGCCTGATTCGCCAGTTGCGTCCCTTTCTGGATCGGGACTCCTTACGCATGGTCACTCATGCCCTCGTCACTTCCCGCCTGGACTACTGCAATGCTCTCTACATGGGGCTCCCCTTGAGGAGCACTCGGAGGCTCCAACTGGCACAGAGTGCAGCCGCACGGGTGGTTATGGGAGCGACATGGCGTTCCCATGTAACACCTCTCCTGAGCGAGCTGCACTGGCTCCCGGTGGTCTTCCATGTGCACTTCAAGGTCTTGGTTACCACCTTTAGAGCGCTCCATGGCTTAGGACCTGGTTATCTACGGGACCACCTGCTGCCACCAGTAGCCTCCCACCGGCCGGTACGCTCTCATAGAGAGGGGCTCCTCCGGGTGCCGTTGGCCAAACAATGTCGACTGGCGGCCCCCAGGGGGAAAGCCTTCTCTGTGGGGGCACCTACTATCTGGAATGAGCTCCCCCCGGAGATACAGAGGATCCCGGATCTATGCACCTTCCACTGCGCTCTCAAGACCTTTTTATTCCATCAGGCTGGCCTGGCCTAATTTTTCCCTTTTTCCCTTTTTAAAACACAAATTTTAATTCGTTCTTAATTTATTGGGATGTTTTCAATCTGTCTTCAGCCAAATTGTTTAATTCGGTTTTATTCTGTTTTTAAATTTTGTATTTATGTGTTTTTATCTTGTGCCTGTTCACCGCCCTGAGTCCTTCGGGAGTAGGGCGGTATATAAATCAAATAAACTAAACTAAACTAAACTAAACATATCACAGTGATACAATTTTCTGTTGGGTCAGTATAGATGTATAGTACTACTTCAGTGATGAAGAAAGACCATCCCCCTCAGAGTGACGTTAAATTTATATCTAGCTTTTAGCATTTTGTACTTCAGAAAGGGGCTTGTGTCCTTGCAGGGTTTTCCTCACAAACAAACCTTTCTGCTTACAGAAAAATAAATGTTGCCAGGCATCCATATTCCTTGGATCCTTTCTTTGTGTTGGCCGCTCGTATCTGTGCTTTCTTACATCATATCTGAACTCTTGCAATGAGCTCCGATAGGCCTGTTATAGAATATTTATTTGTTAGTTAGTTACTTTATTTGTTTATATGAATTTATTAGCTATTCAGTTCCAATGGACCCTAAGTGATGTGTTTTTAATTTTTAGAATTTACTTACTGCATTGTTATGGGTGACAGTAACTCTGGATGTCATTCAGTTAAGATTATTTAATTGCTGAAAAACAATCATCCACCTGTGATATCACAGTCTTATCACTCTAATGTTGCCTTGAAAGAACCTGTATAACAAGATTTGCAGGAAAACTCTTTCAAGGCCAACCCTATTAAAAATTGCCTATTTGTTGGGCCCAGGGGTGGGTTCTAAAATTTTTTACTACTGGTTCTGTGGGCGTGGCTTATTTTGTGGGCGTGGCTTGATGGTCGTGTGACAATTCTTTAGGATTTAGCAGAGGTACTGGTCTACCAGGCTTTTAACTACTTGCAGAGCTGTACTGGTCTACCCATTTATTTTTGCAAGCACCGGTCTACTCATGTATTTTTGCAGGCACCGGTCTACCACCAAACTGCCTTTTACCACTGATCAGCTGTAAGGCGGCCCTTTGAAGCCCCACGGCAAGAATTTAAACAGTTTTTTTTCCTTATTGCCCATCTGCTGGGACTCAGGACGCAGCAATAGATTGGGGGTGGGGCCAAATAAAAGGTAAGAATAACGCGGGGGGGACGGCAGGGGGGCAGAACCGGATCGGTGATGTCATATCGTCACTGCTACTGGCTCGGCGGAACTGGGCGGAACTGGGAGGAACCCACCACTGGTTGGGCCTACCTGAAAAGGATTTGTGGTAATGGCGCCATTTTTTTTTCATTTTATTAAATTTGTATACTGCCCTACTCCCGAAGGACTCAGGGCAGTGAACAGGCACAAAATAAAACAGATAAATACAAAAATTAAAAAACATAATTAAAACCAAATTAAATAATTTTGCCCGAGACAATTAAAATTCCCAATAATTTAAAACAAATTAAAATTTCAATTTAAAAATTTAAAAGAAGGGGAGAAAATTAGGCCAGGCTTAATAGGAGTGTCTTCAAAGCATGGCGGAAGGTGCGCAGATCCGGGATCCTCCGTATCTCCGGGGGGGAGCTCATTCCAGATAGTAGGTGCCCCCACAGAGAAGGCCCTCCCCCTAGGGGCTGCCAGTCGACATTGTTTGGCTGACGGCACCTGGAGGAGCCCCTCTCTATGAGAGCGTACCGGCCGGTGGGAGGCTGTTTGTGGTAGTAGGAGGTCCCGTAAGTAGCCAGGTCCTCAGCCATGGAGCGCTCTAAAGGTGGTAACCAAAACCTTGAAGCGCACCCAGAACACCACCGGGAGCCAGTGCAGCTCGTGCAGGAGAGGTGTCACACGGGAGTGCCATGTTGCTCCCATAACCACCCGCGCGGCCGCACTCTGTGCGAGTTGGAGCCTCCAGGTGTTCCTCAAGGGGAGCCCCATGTAGAGAGCGTTGCAATAGTCCAGGCGGGAGGTGACGAGGGCATGAGTGACTGTGTGTAGGGAGTCCCAATCCAGAAAGGGACACAACTGGTGAATCAGGCGAACCTGATGAAAAATCCTCCCGGTCACGGCCGTCAAGTGCTCTTCTAAAGACAGCTGTGAATCCAGGAGGACGCCCAAGTTGCGATCCCTCTCCGTGGGGGCCAGCGATTCGCCCCCAATAGTCAGCGATGGCGTCAACTGACTATATCGGGACGTCGGAAACCACAGCCACTCAGTCTTGGATGGGTTGAGCCTGAGCCTGTTCCTCCCCATCCAGATCCGCATGGCCTTCAGACACTGAGACATCACTTCAAGGGCATCGTTGGGGTGGTCCGGAGTGGAGATGTACAGCTGGGTGTCATCAGCGTACTGGTGGTACTTCACCCCGAAACCACGGATGATCTCACCCAGCGGCTTTACATAAATGTTGAACAAAAGGGGCAATAGGACTGACCCTTGTGGCACCCCACATATTAGGGGCCTCGGGGTCGACCTTTGCCCCCCTGCCAACACAGACTGCAACCGGCCGGAGAGAAAGTAGGTGTACCACCGTAATACAGTGCCTCCCACCCCTAACTCTTCCAACCGGTGCAGCATGATACTATGGTTGATGGTATCCAAAAGCCGCTGAGAGGTCTAACAGGACCAGGACAAAGGAGCACCCCCTGTCCCGAGCCCTCCAGAGATCATCAACCAACGTGACCAATGCCGTTTCCGTGCTGTACCCGGGCCTGAAACCCGACTGGAACGGATCCAGATACATCGTCTCATTCAGGTGCTGGGGAAGTCACTCTCACCCAACGAAGCATTTATAATTCCCTGGAGCCAGCCTCGCGTCACCTCCCGGGAAGCCAGCACTAACCAGGAGGGACACGGGTCCAATAAACAAGTGGTCGTGTTCAGTCTGCCCAGAATCCTGTCCACGTCCTCAGGGGTCACAGGATCAAACTCATCCCAGATAACATTCTCAAGACCTGCCCCAGTCCCTCCCCCTGAGACTACCCAGTCGGACTCCAGATCTTCCCGGATCTGAGTGATTTTGTCATACAGATACTGAGCAAAATCCTCGGCTCTACCCTCCAAAAAAGCATATGAATGCCCTTCTTCTAGAACAGGGGCGTCAAACTCACAGCCTGAGGGCCGGATGCGCCATGCCCAACCCCAGTTTAGCGAAGGGGGAAAAAGTTGTAATATGTCATGTGACAACGTGTCATCGCAAGTTTGACACCCCTGGCCTAGAGCAAGGTTTTCCTTTCAGGTTTTTAAGACAGAGTTGAAACACTTCTCTGTAATCTTTAGCATTTAGTAACTACAACTTTATAGTTTTAATACTCCCTTTGCAGGGGTGAAATCTACTTACCTTCCCTATCAGTTCGGAAGTGCGCACTCTGCACGTGTGCATGCATCACGTGCACTTTTGGACCCTCTGCGCATGCACAAAGCCTTCTGCGCATGCGCAGAGGGTCAAAAACAGGTAGCGATATCTGGGCAGGTGGGTAGAGCTTCGTTCTGCCACCACTACCAGTTCACCGAATCATGCACCGCAGCTGCTACCGGTTCTCCTGAACCGGTGCAAACCGGTAGCATTTCACCCCTGCCCCTTTGTGTTTTTACAGGTTGTTAGTCTTTCCAGGCAACATTGTTCCTACTTGTGTTCTGGCAATGTTTGCCCAAAGGTGGCCTACAAAGGTGGCATACAATGTTTGCCCAAAGGTGGCATACCATACGTTGGAAGGATGCATTCCTTGGTCACCCTCTTGGGGAGGAAACAGGCCCCAAATGTATCTTCCGGGAAGTCAGTGAGGAGCATATTTGTTTTCTTCCCCCCAGGTGTTAAGTGTTGAGAGCAGACTAAGTTTGCCTTGTTGAGCCTTGTAACCCGCCCTGACTTCAACTTGTAAACGTCTGTGTCAGCAGAAGAGGAAAGAACTTCAAAAGGGTCAGCACAGCCCCAGGGGAGGTTGTGCAGAGACGCCAGCAAAGAGATCCTAATCAGGCGAGCAAGCAATTGGGGGTTATATTTGTCTCAGAAGCTGGGACAGGCCAAGCCTTCTAAGGCAGAAAGAGGAGCTTGATTCGGCCTCCAAGCCCCTCAGAGAGTATTGGCTTTTGCTGGGCTCCAGGCATCCTGCAATGCCAAGGGAACAGCCTAGCTCAAACGCAGGAGGCAGAGAAGGAGGGAGGGTGAGAAAATGAAGTACAGGAGCTGTTGGAGATAATGGCTTTCTAACAGGCTTGGTTAGACCTTGGACAGAAGCAAGAGATGTTATCATCCAAGCCCAGCATTCCTCTTTGAAGGGGGTGGGAGTGGGGTGGGGGTAAATGGTTGTCTCCCACCATTCCCTGCCTGTGCATTTCTTCCTAGCTAATATTAACATTCCAGCCAGGGCTGCTAAGCAGAATCTTAATTAGAGCTGATACTCTTGTGCAAGGATTTTTCTTAACTAATGGTTGCTGTCAGGGTATCTTGCTTCTGCTCTTCTTTGGGGGATATTGTATTCAGCTGCAAAAAGCATGACTGAAATGTAATGTGCATGCCAGGAAGAGAAGGGAAAGGAAGGGAAGGTAGGGGGAAGGGCAGAAGGAGAGTAAAATCAGCAAAGCTGGAGTGGCTTGCTGCCTCCACCTCATGTCAGCATCACCCATCTCTTTCCTGAGAAACCCAAAACATGCTGTTTAATCAAAGAACACTTTGCTCTCGCTCACCTAAACAAAAAAAAATCCACCAGCAGGGCATCCAATCTGGTTGCCCATCAGCCACAGACACCACAATCTGTGAGGAGAACTTAACTTTCTTTTGGGGAGAGAGATGTTCTTTCTGGATTAGAAGGGAGCTTTTTCCCTGGATTATATTACCAACACAGAATACCCAGGCACTTGCTAGGGAGCAGGCACAGACTTGGATCCAATATCCTTATGCAGAGCAAAATATATGTTGTTTGGTTCTAATCCACACAGCGATTTATAACATGAATTGCCTATCTGGATGACAGTGCTGAGGCCAACCTTGGCTGAACTGCAAGAAGTGAAACACTGTAGGATGTAGTTATTAGACCTATAAAGTGGTTCAGTGTGATTTCAGAAAATTCCACATGGAAGTATAAACATAGATTTTGCTTGGAACTCTTTAAAGCAGCTGTATCTTTTCCCAAGCAGGAGGATCCCAGGAGAATGATGTGACTGCTTTAAAGAATGTGTAAGTCATATCTGTATTCTTTCTCCGATTAATTGAATGCTACACACCTGATAGCTAAATTTGTTAGTATTTGCATCAATGGTGAAATCCAGCTGGATCTATCCGGCTCACGCGATCCGGTAGAGCCAACAGCGGGACGCTCTACCAACCCGCCCGGATGTCATCATGACCCATTTTTGAACCTCTGTGCATGCACAGAAGGCTCTGCGTATGCGTGGAAGAGGCGCACGCACGCTCACATTTGTCATCCGGTAGTGAAGGTAAGTGCATTTCACCCCTGATTTGGTTGGGAGGCCACCACAAAATCCCAGAACTGAAAAGGATTCCAGGGGAAGGAGATAGCAAACTACTTCCATATTGTTACCAAGAAAAACACAACAGCACTTGCAGCAAATTGCAATGTCACTAAACTGTCAAAATGCACACAAGAAATCATGGCATGATGATGCCATCATGCAAATTTTATCATTTCCTCTCCTGCTCTTCTCGTGGATGCTCATGTGTGGATGTGCCCATATTTTCAATGGGAATTGAGTTTGACTCAAGAAAGCTTGCACTTCCATGGCATCATGTAATAATTGTTGTGATTGTATAAAGTGTCTTCACCATTCAAGCTGTTTTCTCACTGGTGGCTTATAGTACCTTATGCTATCAACCAACTATTGTGGTGCTGATATAACAGTAACAAGGGCACACTTTACATGGCTAAAGGTGTAACTATAGCAATAGCATTTAGACTTATATACCCCTTCACAATGTTTTACAGCCTCTCTAAGCTGTTTACAGAGTCATTATATTGGCCCCAACAATTCTGGGTCCTCATTTTATCCATCTCAGAAGGCTGGAAGGCAGAATCCACCTTGAGCCTGATGAGATTCAATCTGCCAAATTGCAGGCAGCCGGCTGTCAGCAGAAGTAGCCTGCAGTACAGCACTCTAACCACTGCGCCACCGAATATAAACCCCTGGGCACTCTTACCTGTAACAGAACTGCATCTTGCTACACGCAGCAAGATTCCTGAATAAATGTACTCTTGATTTGCATTGCAGGGCATCTTAGATTCTCAATGCTGTAGATCTCTTCAGTCCTGAAATCACTAGAGATTAAATTGTTCTAATATCTGCTTTTAATATATGGAAAAAATAGCAATAGCAATAGCACTTAGACTTATATGCTGCTTCACAGTGCTTTACAGCCCTCTGTAAGCAGTTTATAGAGTCAGCATATTGCCCCCAACAATCTGGGTACTCATTTTACCAACCTTGGAAGGATGGAAGGCTGAGTCAACCTTGAGCTGGTGGGACTTGAACAGCCAAACTGCTGGCAATCAGCAGTCAGCAGAAGTAGCCTGCAGTACTGCACTCTAACCACTGCATCATAACACCAAACATCCTTCCCACTGGTGTCTCTAGTCCCTGTTGAACTCCTACTCCCACAGCCTGTCTATCCAGCAAAGAGGCCTCTGAAGCCTTGGTGTGGCAGGATTGGAAGTCTTGTAATGAAGTCCTAGACTTGGCATTTGGGTACAGGGATCTTTCATGCCAGGTTGTCTGAAAAGCTTGTCCATAAGGGTATCTGCAGAGGAATCCCAAAAGTCAAGATGGTGGCTACAGCCATAGAATCAAAACCCCCCGTGTGGCCAACATTTTGAGGGGTTTTTTTTAATCTTTCGGTAGACAGTCCTGAACAGGTACTACTCAACTTACAACCACAATTGAGCCCAAACTTTCTGTTGCTAAGTGAGACATTTATCAAGTGAGCTTTGCCCCCATTTTACGACCTTTCTTCCTACGGTTGTTAAGTGAATCTGGCTTCCCCATTGATTTTGCTTGTCGGAAGATCTCAAAAGGTGATCACGTGACCCCAGGATGCTGCAGCCGTCATAAATATGAGCTGGTTGCCAAGCATCTGAAAATCGATCACGTGACCATGGAAATGCTGCAACGGCTGTAAGTGTGAAAAATGGCCATAAGTCACTTTTCTCACTGCTGTTGTAACTTTGGACAGTCCCTAAATCAGAGGTCTTCAAACTTGGCAGCTTTAAGACTTGTGGACTTCAACTCCCAGAATTCTCCAGCCAGCATAGCTGGCTGGAGAATTCTGGGAGTTGAAGTCCACAAGTCTTAAAGCTGCCAAGTTTGAAGACCTCTGCCCTAAACGAACTGTTGTAAATCGAGGATTACCTGTATTGTCCACCTTCTTTTTCAGTTCTTATACACAACTTCAGTCCTCCCTCCATTTACCGAAAGTTAACAGGACTTCTTTCCCGGCGTCTGGCCCATTAACTCCTCCCCTTTCCAGCGACCAATAGAACCCAGCAGGCTCCACCAGGCGTGGCCTAAAAGGTTATCAGCCTAGCTGCAAAAACCTCCAAGCTCTCTCACGGCCTTCTCCCCTCTTCCGGCCGAAGGGCGAACCTGCTTCTGTGGATCGCGGCTTCTTTTCTTTTCTTTTCTTTTCCCTTGCGCCGTTTGATGTCCGCGGCGCGAAGAAGCGGGGGGCGGGGGGCGGGGGGGGGGAGAGAGGCAAGCGCGGCCACCCTTCACCCTGAGAGGCACAGAAAGCCGAAGCCACTACAAAGGACGCGCCTTCTTGCCCTGGGATCCCATTTCTCGGGAAAGGCTCCAGAACAAAACAGCCCTTTGTTTTACCCACCGGCCGTCTGCCACCACCCAGATTTAAAAAAAAAAAAACAAAAAAAAAAAAAAACAGGTAGATTAGATTTTGACGGTAAATCCCATCCACAACTGCAACCGAGAAAGAAGAGAGGGAGGAGTGGTGGGGGGGGGGTTGTAGGGTTGAATGGGAAAAGGACTTTTCAAACTCCCGGATTTCCCTCTGTTCCTTGGCGTTTCTCTGTCCTTCAGATACCTGCCTGTCGACATTAGGCGTCTGGAACGGGAGGAAAGGCGGAGTACAAAACCGATGGAAAGCCGGAGACGAGCTTTCCCCCTGCCCCCGTTCGCTCAATCAAGAGGGTGGGTGAGGTGGGAATCCCGGAGTGCGGGGGGAAGGGGGGAAAGGGAGGAGGGGAGGGGAGGGGAGGGGAGAAACATCAGACGGACGTTCGCGGCCCTTTAATTGCCCCCTTTAAACTTGTTATTGCGACGTTAACCGGCTAAGCAAACGTTGCTGCCTTTTACTGCCTTGATGTGACAAATTAAAACATACCCCTCTGCAAAGCGGTATTCTTTGGTGGACGGAGAGGACGGGAAGGAAAAGAGGGGTGGGTGGGAATTCGGATAGAGCTGTCAGGCTGAATTAACGTGGGGGGGAGAGTCGCGAACCAAAGGGTCTGCGGGTTTTGCTGCCCTTGGAATCCCGAACGTGCGCGCCTTTGAGGAATTTCTCCACCTACGCTGGATTTCTGGTCTTGCCCACTGCAGTTTTTCCATCCCGACGTATGTTACTGCCTTTTGATTCGATGTATTCAGGCAAAATTAATTAGGGATATTATCCGCCTTATAGATCAATATATAAAGGCTTGAATCTAATAAGAGCTGAGTTAATAAAGGTTATTGAGTGGTAAGGTATGGATGCGCCTGGCAGTAGGAAGGTCAGCTGAGGTCATTCCCGGCTTAGTCCTATTGCAGTGAAATGCGAGGAACAAACTCAAGATCAAAATACTTGCTGACAGAATTTATCCAGAATGCTAAACCTTACAAGGTTTGCCCGTTTCATGGACCTACCTTAGGACGTAAGGTTAAGTGCGTATCAGACCATTTTGGTTTGCTGAAAAAACAAATCATGATTTCAGAACAATGTGTCGTCACTATGTGAAAAAGCCAATCAATTCAGTATAGTCGGTCTAGTTAATCCAAATTGGAGACACGTTCAATAAAGAGTTTAGGATCCAGGTAAGAATTACGAATGTCACTTTCTGAGAGGGGTTCCCCTTCCCTCGTCTCTATTTCCCAGTCTCAGGGTTTTTCTGCAGCGGGCTCACTACCGGTAGTAGTTACTCACTGAACTGATGGTCTAAAGAATACAGTCAAAGGAACACTCTCTCTTTTCTTTATGGGTGAAGACTGTCCCCAAAGATTTTTTTTTAGCTCATAAATATGGATCCCAGGATTCTGATTGGGCGATATTGCTATAATTGTGAGAGAATCACCACAAATGATCATCATAGAAACGTTTCTGCCCTTGCAATGCAATCATGATTATAATTGTGTCTGAAAGCCCAATTGATTCTCTGAAATTATTTGGTCCTGCTTCATCTACCTGAACTTTAAAACTGTATTTCTTAGTGAATTTCCAAAACCTTACTTGGAAAGAGCCCCCTGAGGATCAGTGCCCTGCTTGATTCCAGTCCAAGAGCAGTTTCTACTTTCATTCTAGGCTTGGGGAAATTTTCTCAATTCTTCAAAAGTCAGGATAGGATAGGGTAGGGTAGGGTAAGAGAAGAGAGGGAAGGAGAAGAGAAGAGAGGGGAAGAAGAGAGAAGAGAAGAGAAGAGAAGAGAAGAGAAGAGAAGAGAAGAGAAGAGAAGAGAAGAGAAGAGAAGAGAAGAGAAGAGAAGAGAAGAGAAGAGAAGAGAAGAGAAGAGAAGAGAAATTTGTTTAGCTTGAAAAATTACTGGACTATTTCCCAACAAGGACATTTTTAAGGAAGACACATCCATTGGTGAAAAAATGCTTTCTTTTTATCTCTTCCCATTTTTCCCTAGAGGGGGACCCAAGACAGTTTAGCTGTGAGTTCAGAACGCTTTAAATGTCCCAGCCGTTGCTTGGAAGGCTACAGTGACTCCGAGGAAATCTGCCTATAGTATAGGGCTGAGTGTCGACACTAGTCCTTCCTTCCTTCCTTCCTTCCTTCCTTCCTTCCTTCCTTCCTCCCTCCCTCCCTCCCTCCCTCCCTCCCTCCCTTCCTTCCTTCCTTCCTTGTCGAGTGAGGAATAGGAGCCGTGCCTGAAACTGTAGGCTGCAGCCAAAGGGGAGGCTCTTGATTCCCCGAGGGAATGCATTCGCGTTCCCACCTTTCCTCCGAGGAATGGGCGAAAGAGTCGCCCTCGCCTCTCTCTATTCTACTGCGGCCTCCGCAACTTCCTTGGAGCTCTTCCCTTCGCAGCAGCGATCCGCTTAGCTGCCGTCCCTCCCCTCTTGAGCAAACTGATTCTGTGAGAAGGGAGACAGACCGCGATGAAATCTTGGAGCGGAGAGGGGCGAGGGGCGCTTCCCCCAGACCAGTCAGCCAGAATTGCCTGCCCAGAGGAGGCAGGGAAGAGCGCCGAGGACACTGCTGACATCCGAATGAAATCAACTCGGAGTCCATTACACTAGAGGATTAGCTAATTGCCAGATCAGAGAGACGAGGAAGAAAAATAAATAAATATGCCTTTAAGTAACCGAAAGTAATTATAACCCCATTGTTGACGCTAACGATTAATAATTGATCGGCTGTTCTACACAATGAAATGTCAGTTTACGCTCCTTTGAATGCACATATGGTTATTTTCTTTCAGAGGAGGGGAGGGATCTGCCATTCCGGACCCTAAACATTTTATTTGGAAAGGCAGCCGGTAAAAGAACCTTGGTTTCGGAATACAAGAAGTTGAATGTTCAGCTGGCTGCCCCCTGAGGGAAGAACGGGCCCATTTTATTAGATTTCAGACACTGCTTATTACAATACAAACTACTTATTTAATTACAAAATCAAAGCTCCGAGCTCAGGTTCAGTTCTGACGAGATTGTTATCTTTCCTCTCTTAAGGGGGAGGAAGCGAAAATCCCCCCCCAGGAAACGATCTTAGAGGATCCTCTTGTCTGTCTGTCTGTCTGTCTGTCTGTCTGTCTGTCTGTCTGTCTGATAATTCAGCGCGGAGATCACTTAACGCCCGTCATCTGGAAGTGGCGCGTGCAGGTGGGGTCCACCCTGAGCGGCTCTTTGCTGTCAAGGAAGGGCAGGGGATGATTATGGGCTCAATTGGAATAAGCAGGTAGCTAAAGACGTCGTTTTTTTGGGGGGGGAAAGGTCTTCTGGAGCCCACGGCCTCCCGACAGTCCCAGGAGGAGAGAATCCTGTCCCTTTTGAGCAGAGGAAATCGTGTGAACGGTGCGGAAAAGCAGGCCGACATTTGCACAAAATAGGCAGCCAGGGACAGCCATGCTTTCCCGAAAAAGAGCCGCGGGGTCGGCATCACAAAACGCCCTTCTGCGGAGTTGTCACCGCTTTTCCCTTTTCGAAAAGCCGTATTATTTCCCGCACATGCAACTCCAGGTTTGGTTGTGGGGGGAGAGAAGGGCGGACCCGACACGTGTCTAGTCTTCAAAATTACCAAGGTCTATTGCTGAGATCTTCGGGTGTCATCTTCCTCATCTGTATGTATGAACACAGTTTTAAGCGCATTGGTCAGAGTCTGTATGTCCTCTTGGGGGTCTTTTCAGATACCACAGTACTTGGAGCTGTGGCAGTAAACTCAACCGGCTTACTCCCGGGTTAAAAACAAGCTCATCTGCCTTAACCTTTCCTTTAGGTATAATAAGCAATCAGAACAGCTAAATTAATTTCGACCTCACTTTCTTCCGACGTCTATTACAGCAGCGAGTAACGTTTAGGATAAATTCATTCTGCGTTTGTCCCGCTTCGGGATCAGGGCGGCATCTCCCAAAAGTTTCTCTGTCTGATTTTATGGGCTGCGGAATGAGATTCGACGCCTTCTAACACACACAAACACACACACAGAGAGACATCATGTTGCGATCCGCGCGCTTTGAGAGGCGAGATCAGAGCCCTGCACTAACTAAAGGCATCCTCCGAAATAACCGCCACGATCCACTGCGCTCATGGCAGGATCCGATTTTGCGGAAGGCTGAGGATGTAAGCCTCGGCGTGCTCTGCTTTCTCCTAAATAGATGCTTCAGTCGGCGGGGAATGGAATGGCGCGTTTACCTGGAACCCCACAGGGCCAGATCAACTGAGTCAAGAGACCCAGGAGCAGCGCCGGCGAAGTGGATCGCCTATATTCTAGAAAAGGACGCTGCCTTGCAGGGTTATTGCAAGTGGGAGGAAAAGCGCGCCGGCGGCTTCCAAAGCCGTCTTAATGGCAAGCAATCTTCGGCTGGGGGCGGGGGGGGGGGCTCAATTGCAAGCAATCTGTGAAGCCTCCTGTTCCCGGGACTCTCCTGGAGAGCTAAAAACCCTCCACCTCGCAGCGTTCCGGGGTTTCGTTTTTGTTTTTTTAAGCAAAAAGCACCAAAACAGCAAAGCCATCACAATCTTACGCTTGACTGGGGAGAGGGGGGGGGGGGAAGAAAAAGCCCTGCGGAGGAGTCTTTTAACTGCCCCTCTCTCTTCCCCACCCCGCTGCAGGGAAATGAGATCGGGACAAGTTCCGTTCTTCAGACCGTTTTTTTTTTCCTAGAAACAAGTTTTCTCTTATTGTGACAACACGCGTTGTTGACCTTTGAAGTCAGGGCAGAAAGAGAGCAGCGAAAATTGGAGGGGACAAGCTCATCCCCTTCCTTTTGGGACAACCAGCCCAACCAGTCTCAGAGTGGTAGAAGAAGGGAGAGAAGGCAGCTACCGGACTCTGAAACTAGCATTTCGTTAAAATTAGAAGCAGGCAGGGGGGTTGTGCTAACCAACAGAAGCTGAAGGCAAAGGAAACTTGGAGAAGGCTCTTGGAAGGACAGTCGGATGGTGAAAGATTTGGGCCACTGTCTGGGCTGCAAAGCAATGAGATATTACAACAATAGCATCGTTCTTTAACATCATTTAAGAAGAGTTTGGACCACCATTTGTGCGAAACGGTATAGGGTTTCCTGCCTGAGCAGGGGTTGGACTAGAAGACCGTCAAGGTCCCTTCCAACTCTTGTTATCCTGTAATCTAAATGGCTTCCTCATTGGGGGGGAGGGGGGAGAGGAAAAAATGAAACCAAAAAGAGCCAAATATGAGAATTGCCACGTTGTCCTTTGGCTGCACGTTAACACTTTTAATGTTATCGCTGGTCTCCGTCTTCCTCGTCTCCAGACTTTTTAAAAAAAAATACAGATCTGTCTAATTGGGGGGGGGGAGAATCCCTCAGAAAGTTCTCCTGCGAGTTGAAAGAGACCGAAGTGAAACTTTGGCCGATCTAGCGGAGGATTCCTAAATTAAACCTTCATTAAAGCGCAGCGGTTACACGCACCAGATTGTGCGGATTTAGTTCAGAAGGTCTGTCCGGTAATCTTAGCCGTATTAGGTGGGAAGTGGATCCCGGTCTTCTCGGAAGGCGCTTACACCGCAGAACGTCCGCAAGGAGGGTGAGAGGAGCTTCCATTAGGGACCACTCCGCGTTGGTATTCTTTCTCCGCTTCGACCCCGAGATTACACCAAACCGGCGAAAATTGACAGCGAAGAAGGAAGCATTTCTCAGCCTCAAGTCTTCCAACTTTTCCTATATATATATATATATATATATATATATAGATCTGGTATATATCCCAGATATATATATATATCCCAGATCTAAATTCCAGCAAGGGGTTGAGTAAATTATGAAGATCCGAGGTAATTCGTGAGTTTATAAACAGCAAAGTTAAAGATTTCCTAACCTTTGCCACGAAATGAATTTAAAATAAAACCAAGTGGAATGTGCATATTTGCTGTTAAAAAAAAAAAAGCTGGAATATAACAAGGAGAGGGGGGAGGCAAAAAGACAGAAAAGTGGAAGTGAAACTATTATGTAAGTGATAGATCTTAGGAAAAAAATGTTTCTTTATAAAGATCCCCAGAAAAAGAAAAAGAGGCAGTTTAGTCTAGCGATTAAGGCACCAGGCCAAAAACCAGGATCTGTGAGTTCTAGTCCAACATTAGGCATATAAGTGGGCTGTGACTTTGGGCCAGTCACCTCTCTCAGCCCAACTCACCTCACATGGTTGAAGTTGTGAGAAGAATTGGAGGAGGAAGGAGTATTAGATATGTTCAGGACTTAGAGTTATTTATAAGAATAATAAAGAGAATTTTTTTTAAAAAAAAGCTTTTTTAAAAAAATTACGAGTCTCTGCGTTTTCCCCAATCATCTGACTAGGAGAATTGATTTGTACCCTAACTGGGGAGCGAGACTGCAAAGCCATTCTTTAACGTATTTTAGTCTGGATTTTAAAAAGAAAACACCACTGTGTTGTGTTTAAATATGAAATTATTTTAACACTACATGTCATTCCTAATAAGAAATCTGTTTTGCCAGCCATACAGTAATGCACGTGGTTGAGTGTTGTTAATTCCAATCTCATTGTAATCTGGGCTAGTAGAAATATTACTAAATGTCCGATAGTACTATCTACCACTGAAATGAATTGAAGGGATGCAAACCTAATATAGCATCTTTTATGTTAATCCAATTGGGGGAAAAATAGGCACATCTTTGATTTCCATTTAGCTGAAGCTTTCGGGGTGAATTTCTCCATGGACTGGTCCTCTACTATTTCCCACAGATCAGTATAAAATATCGTGTACTCTAAATTATTTCTTAAATGCAAAAAACTAAAAAAAATAAATGCACAGACACTCAACGAAATAAGGAGTGGGGGAAATCTTTCAATAAATTCATTTGTGTCTGCATAGTGAGCTAGTAAGGAGTTTTCACTTAGTTGGAATAACTTCTAGAAATGAGAATTAGCCTGAATAATTTAATTGGACATATTTAACTGCCTTACCAAAATCCAAAGATGTATTTTAAAACATATTTATTTTGAAACCCAAGTCATTTATGTATGTGGGAACTTCAGGTAAAGAAAGGGAATCCCATTCAGTTAAGGATATTCCATCTCTCTCTCCCCCCCCCCTGCAAATTTGTCAACTTGTCCCAACAGTGTCTCTCATCTTTTGGTTAAGCTGTTCTAAGCACCAAGGGACTAAGCTGCAAATACCTAAAATGTTTCTAGCCTTCCTATAGCTGCAGCCTTCCCCTCCTTCCACCAGCTCTCTTTCCCTTTCTCTCTCTCTCTCTCTCTCTCTTTCTCACAACTCCACATTCTTTATCCAGTTAACATTCCCTTGGCTGAAGTCTGAACTATCTGAGATCACTTTCAAATGCCCTTTCTAACAAGCCCCTGAGCCAGAGGCCACTAATTTTCAGTGAACAAAAAGCCACTGGAGAGAGTCCCGTTTGTCAATATCAACTGTTCCAGCCATTTGCCATCTTCAGACACATCGGCCTATCTGAGCTGGCAGATGTTTAGACAAGATTTTATAAATGGTTCAATATCAGCCCGTAATGAACCCCAACTGACCATTGCAAAGCAGCTAAAAGCATCCAGGATTTCTCCTGCTGGGATCTAATAATGCTCTCATGCCGGAACATTATTAATCATGGAATAAAATAGATGAGCCTCTTGAAAAATAAGTGTATGATTGATTAAAGGGCAGTCTAAGAAGCTATTATTCTTGTTTCATAACTGTAAGTTATATTCACTCAATTTATCTTTGGAAAAGAAAATAAATGGTTGTTTGTCTCTTTATTGAAATTTTACTATATGGGAATTCTCATTATTTACTGGGGTGGGTGGGAAAATGGAGACTGTTGAGTTTCTTCTTTTTCCTTTTTTTTTTTTTTTAAGGCCAAGATGGATGTCTTAAGTGATTAGTGCGTTATAGAAATGTGTAGAAAGCACTTGAAATGAGGGAGGATATTTTTTACTGGGAGGATTTCTTACATTGTTTTTACTTTTTGATTAAAAAAATAACTGCATTTATTTAAAATTTGGGTTAAAACAACATTTTGTATGAAAAATGTTGGTTATTTCTATATGTGTATCTATATAAATTGATTAAATTTGAAGGTTTTTTATTTTCACAATAGTTTAAGTTTTATTTAGTCACATTACTAAACAAATTCAAAAGATATAACATCTCTGTAATGCTTTGCAAATTATCATACATTACCAAATATGCATATTTATAACCAGTAATATGGAATAAAAAGGCAGCACCTTGTTGTAGACTAATCTGTTTTATTTACAATTATAGATATAAATTAGTAAAGAATTCTTGTTAAACAACAAGGGATTGTATAACCATCAATGTTTCAAATAAAAACCAGGCATAATTTATTTACAAAAGACTTGGGATTCCATTGCAATACAACTTGCATAAATTACTAGAAGATTTTATATCATTACAAAAATAAATATCAAATATGTTTCATTTTGTAAGTACTTGCAGTTTCTTTAATTAATCCCTACTGTATGTATCTTATACAAAGAGTTTGTACAATAAGTCCTATCACACCTACAGAATATAGATATATAGATATATATAGATATATATATATATACCGTGGCAATGAAGTGATCAAGTCAAGATATCCTGAGAAAAAACAGATTTCCTTTTTTGTTTTTGTTTTCCTTTTTTAATCACACATACATTAGGGAAACTAGACTATACCAGCAAACGCACATTAATGTCCAACAAAATTCTGGTTCAATAATTAGAGAGAGTCTGTAGATCTAAGAGTGCTCTGTGGTCTTCTTTTATACAGTGGCACAAGATGTGATCCGGATTTAGAGTTTTGTTAGAGTTACAGATAGAGATAGATAGATTAGCTTGGGGAGAGATGATGGCTTGTTGACTTTTCTCAAAGCAATTGTGACACCTACCTGTGGACCAAGGAAAACACCAGATCATCCTCAATCTTTCATTTACACAGAATGTGTTAAAACTGGCAGCAAAGTGAAAAGGTTATTCTCCTACCTTGCCTGGGAAGGACTGGGGTAGGGGTTTTGTTGTTTTTAGGGAGTAAAGAATATTTGATCATAAGATTATTATTATTTTTAAAAATAATTTAAATTATTTTTTTTTTAAAAAAAAAACACAAATTAACTGCAGCAACTTGGAAATAGATGGGGAATGAACCTAGGTAATGAATGCAGATACTCTTTGGAACCTGGCCAAGATCTATCTCATTGTCTGTCTCTGCTATTTGAAATGTATATTAGTATACCAGATAAATTAAAGGCTTATTGTGATGCGCAGTTCTTTAAATTTAAGATCTATGTAGATACCTTATTGTACAGCTGCACAGAATCAATTGGAGTCAGAGGGTTCCTAAGCTGAATTAATTAAATAAATAAATACAAACAAGTAGGAAGTTCTTTTGCATTTCCTACTGGTAATATAACAACAAAGGCTTCTTGCCTTCTATTATTTTGCATGCTTACTTCAAATAGTGGAGGAGGACAATGAGATCCATTCTGGCTGGATTACAAAATGAACACAATGCTCTCTTCCTACCGCACCATTCATTTCAGTGAGGTCTTGGTGCAATAACTGCCCACTCCCTTATATCTTTAACTTGCAAATAACATTTAAAAAGTCTAATTTAAGTATCCATTTCAAAATGGACCGTGTTAGATAAAGATGGTGTGTATATAAAACAGCTGAACCGTTTTCTGGAAAGTGAAACAAAAGGGTAAACATGCAGTTGGAGGTTCTGGGTAATCATAGCCTTTGGTAATGGAACAAGAAATGAACATTAAGCCAATTTACAGGCCTGGGCACTGTGTTTTAGGACCTGATGCCAAACGATCCCCCCTAACTACGTGCAACAGAATAAAAGGCAGAAAGAAAAAGAAGGTTCTCACTTACTTGCCTGGCTGCTGTGTGATTGCCCTTCTATAGATATGGTTGTACTCCTACTGTGCACATTTCAGTGGGGTCTGTCAAAATAGAAGCGTCAGTTAGTCACAGGACACAGCTGGCTAACTAGATTATTCACTCTGGGCACGGCTAGCTCCTTCTTGCACAAAAGCTCAGAGCCGGTTGTTTGAAAGACCTGCCCCTATGGCATCATTTCTCAGCTGATGGAGATTTAAGGGGAGGGGTATAATTGCTCATTGGGAGACCACCTTTCTTAATGATCTCCTGTTTAAAGCTAAGTAAGCTCATAAGGGTTCGTAGGGTGACAGGACACCCTTAGAGTTTGCCGATTGTTGAAGCTGCGATCCTGTGCATCCAGAGTGTAATAACCCTCTCTGACATTCTGCTGACTAAATATACTTAGGCAGGGATCTCATGCACACTTTCCTACTGAGAATTTACTCATTCACAGACTGTCAAAACTTCTTCTTGTTTCAGAAAGTGATGGTGATGAGTGTTATTGCTACTATACTACTATCACATTTACTACTATTAACATTGTCTCCAGAATCTGAGATTTAGAAATATTAAATTTGTCGTATTTACCCAAGATGGCATTCTATCTTTCCATTTTTTTCAGGTATAAGAATTCATGAAATAACTTTTTTAAAAAAACGAGTTTTAGCACTGGTTTTAAGTAGTTTTAACAATTTAGACTCCAAATTTTGTTTGTTCATTGTTTTTCTGATTGTTTTGTCAATCTAGTTTTGCTAATTTTGGAAAGGCATATTTGCATTTCCTTCCTAACATATTAATTACTAGAAGGACGATTCTCTTGCCTTCAGTGAAACGCGCTTCGGGCAGAATCTTGATTAGGATCGCAGCCCGGGACGAGGGCTGTGAGCCTAATCAAAACAAAGTAGAGGCTAGGCCAGTGGCGTCTGAAGGAGTTGATGCTGCGGACATGCCCTTTTGCTTTGCCTTCTCGAGCAATGGAAAGGCCGCCTCCCCCCCCCCCCACCCACATCGCTGGACGGTCTACTCCACTCCCGCCCTCCCCAGTCTTATCGGGTGATCTTGTGGGCTGATCAGGAAGGCCGCCTGCTTTTCCCGCTCTTGGAGTAGGCTAAGCGGTTTTTCGATCCTTGGAAGCAAAAGGAGAAACAAAGGGTTTACCTACCTTTCTTGGGATCGGAACTGGGAGGCTTGTAATGCTGTTCGAGGTGGCCTGTGATGGTTTTCAGCGAGTTTTCCGAGCCCGCCTTCAGAGCCGCGCCGCCGCCGCCAGTTAAGACCGCTTGGTTGAGTCCCTCGTTGGAGGCCACAGCGGCCGAGTTGTACCTCAAGATGCCCTGTCCCTGGAGGGCGTTGAAGTTCCCGTAGTTTGTGTAATTGCTATAAAAAGGCGACGTGTAATAAATATGCCTCCCCAAGAGCGAAGAAGGCGAGTAGGCAGCGTTGTGTGGGGTGGAAGGCGGTGGGCCCGAGGGCGGGCAGCTCTGGCCCAGGCTGTGGGGATGCGAATGCGGATGCTTAAGGTCCGAGGTGGCGATTTCTGCCAGCGACCAGAGCTTGGGCTTGCTGGCTTGCGTGGTCTGGGAGGCCACCGAAGGTGAGATCCGGGCGTCCAGAGCAGCTTTGGCGGCGTTTCTGGCAGAATCCTGGCCGTGCGGGTGGCCCAGGAGCGGGGCTTCTACCCCAGTGAGAGGAGAGGAGGTGACGGGCTTAGGGGGGAGGCCTCTGCCCGCCTCGTCGTCTTCCTCGTCCTCATCGTCGTCCACGTCCTCTTCGTCGTCGTCTTCCTCGATCTCCTCGTACTTGTCTTTACACTCCGAGCCTGACTCGCAGAGCGGGTCTCCCGCCCTGCACGGGCCCTTCTCCCCATCCGATTCGGCCGAGCAGGAATGGTCGGTGAGGGAATCCACCTGCAAGCTAATCCCTGCGGCAAAGAACCAGAGGAGCTGTCAAGGGAAGAGGGCGACAGGATCAGCAGCCCCAAATCCCCGCTCTCCTGCCCACCACCAGGGAACTCCTTCCAACCCGAAGCTCGGGTGACTCTTCTAGCGTTCGCGTCCCAGCGCCCGTCTCCCTACCCGGCTCGCCAGGCCTTAAAGGGATGCCACCCTCCGCAAGGCCCCAGTCTGGTTCAAGAGAACGGCCGCGGCTCATCTGGCCGGAACTTGGCCAGGAAGAGTCCAGCGGAGCGGCCTCCCCGGGTTTCCCTCTTTGCGCCTCTTAGGCCGACCTTTCCTGCCGCCTGCAGACACTATATTCCTAAAGCTTTTGGAAATGTAGCGTAAGGACACCAGCATTGCTACCATTATTCCTCCAGGTCTTCTTTCCTATGCAGTAAATGAGGCCCTACCGATGGGAGAACATTAAACTACAGAAACTTTCTCTGAGTGCTGAGCTATTGGTGGTGGTGGAGTGTGTGTTATCGACTAAACCGGAGGGACTAAAGGCCGTCAGAAAGAGACGGCCGCTGAAAACCTCTCCTTAACCTCGCTGTTCTTGAACTCAAAATGGAACGGTCCCGAAACAGGCTGGCCGCCCCCCCCCCCCCCCAGTCCAACTCTCACCTTCATCTTCCGCCGATGTTTCGTTGCTGTCCCGCCCTTTGTCCGAGCCGGTCTCCTCCTTGCTCCGGATCCCGCCGCTCTCCCCTTCCAGGTCCTCGTCCTCATCCTCGCTCTTGTTGCGGGGCGCCCAAGTCATCTTGTTCTCTTTCTTGAGCCTCCTGCGGGCGTTGGCGAACCAGGTAGAGACCTGCGTGAGGGTCATCTTAGTGATGATGGCCAGCATGATCTTCTCGCCTTTAGTCGGGTACGGGTTCTTGCGGTGCTCCTGCAGCCAGGCCTTCAGCGTGGCCGTGGCGTCTCGCGTGGCGTTCTTCCGGTAGGCCGGGTCATTTAGCTGATAGGGGTAGGCTGGGCTGCCGTAGGGATGGTAACTGATGGCCCCGCTCATGCCCGTCGTGTGGGCGTCGTAAGGAGAACCCTGCCAAGTGCCAAAGCAAAGTGTTTACTCAGATATTTCTGCAGCTGGTGGTCGGCACAAATATATTATTAATAATAATCTAAGCGAACAGAACAGAGTACTATATATAATGATTTATTTTGGGGGAACACTTCTACGCATTTTCCTTTATAAATATATATATATAAAAGCCCCGGTGATATTGGAATCAGATTCCCTTCTCCTCCTGGAAAAACTGCTGAAATTTTCATTTAATAGTTTCAATTTATTTAACACATTTGTTTATTTTCCTCTCTAAGACCTCTTTCTACTTCCCCCCTCCATGTCTACATGAATGGCTAAGATATTTTCCTTTTTGCTGGGGTGGGGAGGGGAGGCGGGCGAGCGGGGAGGGAGAGATAGGAAGAGAGACACAACAAAACCCCCCACTTAGCAATTCAGTCCGCTAATGCATTGCAAATCCAATTTGCAAACCAGGAGATATGCACCGTTTCGAATTGGTCAAATACGATATAATTAGCATTTTAATTCACCCTTTAAACGTTTAAATTACGCTGATTTAAAGTCTGCGTAATAGGAGAATATGGAGAAGGGAAGGAAATTAGTTGAGCAACTTGGTAAGTTTTATAGCCGGTTCAGAAAAGAAAAGTACAATATGCTCCAAATCTACCTAATGTTCTTAAATAACCCATGGAGGAAAAAAAGAAAGAAAGAAAGACTTGGCAACTTGCGGGTGCTTTTCTTTTGCCACGAGAAAGTCAAACAGAAGAGCATTTGAGATGGGGCTCTCATTATCCTAAATAAAGATCGCCCGGCTGGGAGAAAAGGCGAAGGTTATGGGAGAGAGAAAGACGGAGGGAGGGAGGGAGAGAGAGAGACTCCAGCCAAAGACGCTGGATCTGATATCTCGTGTGTTGTGAAAGAAAAAGAACCCTTCGCCCCACTTTCCCAGGCTCTGCTATCTTTAATCCTTCATCGGTTTGCAATAGCTACAAAATACGCACGAACGCCGACATTAACATACTTTGCAGCAATCGGAAAGTGGTGGACATCTGCCCGAAGCTGCGCGAAAAGAAGTGAGAGCGCGCGGACACACGCACATACATACACACAAGCGCGCGCACACGCCCCGGCTTGGGGTCCTTTAAATCAGTGAAACGTCGGCACTGTAAATTACACAATCAGAAGTAAAAGTGGAGACAAAAGACACAAATAAGAGAAGAAGAAGAAAAAAAACTTAACAGAAAAATAGCGAAAACATAAAATAGAAAGGAAAGTGGGAAAGCAGAACCCAAGGAGGGGAAAAAAAAATACAGAGGAAAAGGGAGGAGGAAGTTTTTAAAAACGCGGGGATACAAAGGGGAAAGAAAAGGAAAAGAACCGAAGAAAGGAAAAGTAAAAAAAGCAGCGAAAGGTGGCACAAGCGAAAGAACAAAAAAAGAAAAGCTTCCAGAAAGAGAAAGCCGACGAGGGAAAGACAGCTGTTCCCTCCTTTCCTCGGTTCACACGGGGAGCTTAGCGCGGGGTACATTCACACGATCCCCCAGCCTAGCCCAGATGGTCTCGGAGATTCGAGTGGGGGGAGCGATGGATGAGGAGGAGGAGGAGGAAGATGGAGGAGGCGGCGGCGATGGTGAAGGATGGCGCCGAGGCGGGTCGTTCGCTCGCTCGCTCGCTCGTCAGTTACCCACCATGTAGGAGGGGAATCCCGTGGCCGGGTCGGTGGAGTATTGAAGCGGGCTGCTGAAGCCGGTGGCTGCCGCTTGGGCCGTGAACGCCGCGGATCCGGGATAAGGGCTGAACGCCGAGCCCGAAGATGATCTGGCCAGCTCTTCGCTCCTGGGCGCCGCCAGCGCCGACGCCCCGTAAGCCGGGCAGGAGTAGAGCGCCAGCGAGCCCGGGGGCTGGTAGAGGTAGCCCTGAGGGTAGGACATAGTTGGCCGGCCGACTGTCAGCGGGCGGGCAAAAGGAACGGAAGCGGGGGGCCTGGACTGAGCCCCGGGCGGAGAGGAGGACGGCTGGCGCTTCAGCGGCTAAGCTGCTGCTGCTGCCGCCGCCGCCGCCGTGGCCGCGGCCGCCGCTGCTGCTGCTGCTGAGCACTCCGGCCGCGGAGGAGCTCACAGCGTCCGCTCCATAGGCAGGAGGAGCCGGAGCCAACAGGAGAGCCGGGCGCGAGGCGGAGGAAAGCCGCTCGCTCTTTCTGGGCGCGCGCGCGCGCGCTCTTTCTCCTTCTCCTCCTTTCCCACGCAGAAGTCACCCACTGCTGCAGGAGGAGGAGGTAGCGGCGGTGGGCATCTGGGCAAGGAAGGCGCGCGGGAAGAAAGAGGAGAGGAAGAGGAGGCGTCTCCCCAAACCCCGGCAGGGAAGAGGTCAAAAAGGAGGGAGAGCGGGAAGAAAACCCAGCCTCGACCGGGCTGCACCGGGTAAGCAGTCTCCGCCGGCTCCGCAATCCTTCCCTCCCTCCTGCGCTCGTAGCCCGCCAGTAAGGCAAGGCGAGCTTTCCCCCACAGCGCCTGCGACAAGTCTTGGATTTTGGAGCAGGCATAGGAGCTTGGGAAGGCGAGGAGTTTGTGAGGAAAGGAGTTTCGGAGGGACATTGGCAAGGCGAGCTGTCCGTCACGACGACTCATCTGCATATGCGCGAAGACACGCCCCTCGCCCGGCTCCTTCCCAGATGGAACCAAGGAGGGAAGGAAGGACTTGGGCGGGACGCTGGGAAAACAAAATACAATCAAATCCCGCCCCCTCCCCTCGGCGGCTGCGGCTCAGAGAAAATCGCGCGCGGTGGCTTGAGGCCCAGCGGTGGAGCGCAGCGGCTGCAACTGAAGAAGCTGGCCGGACGCCGAGCCACGAAATGCATTCTTGTCTTTCCTCTCTCCACCCCCTCTGTCCCCCCCCCCTCCCAGCTCAGGAGGGTTATATAGCGTCACGTAGTTTCAGAGCTGCCCGCGTGGGAGGCAGGAGGCGTCGAGGGAAGGGGAGAAGGCCTGCCAGCCCGCCACCAAACTAAAGGCATTCCCCATTGGCACCAGGCTGAGGCTTTGACAATTGGCATGTGGCTTCGTTCCATTGCAGACCAGCCCCGGATGGAGGCCTGTAACGGACCTCGCCGCCCCTAAATAAAGGGAGACTTGCAATTCGTGCGGGGCGGGGTGGAGACTCGCTGCAGTGCGAGAGAGAGAGACTAGCTTGTGAGGAAGTATCTATGGGACCCAAGAAGTTTGACAGGCTGCAACCCTAAACCCAACAGAAGCTTGGATCTAAGCTTTTTGCCTCGATCACGTAAATTAAACGGAGACTGCGTAACGCCGAATCAAATTCCAGGTGTAGAGCGCAACTCCCGTTTGGATGACTAGGACACGTGCTTAGGGTAGGGTCAGGAAATCTAAACGAGCAGCAGTAGCAAGAATGGTCGGACAAAAAAAAAAAAAAAGCAACCTTTAATCTGAATTTCATGGGGGCACAAGCGATGATATTGGCAGGAAGCAGTCCGTATTCCAATGAAAAGAGAAGTGCTCTGTACAATTAATCCGTAGACACTCTCCATTGGGACGGGTTTTTTTTTTTTAAAAAAAAATTCCTAACCTCAAGTAATTCTTTCCGAAACCCCGCGCCCCCTCCAACGAAATTCTGCCAACCCCTGGTACTTTGGGGTAGCAAAGGAACTCCATCGCCTTCTATTTTATCACTGACTTCTGGAGGGTTTTTCTCAGGCTGGAGAAAAATCTATGTGGTCGCTAAGAATCGACACAGACTTGATGGTATATAATCATCAATGGGTTGGGGGAAATCGGATCCTCCCCCTCTCTCCCTCCCTCCCTCTCTCTCTCTCTCTCTCTCTCTGTGTGTGTGTGTGTGTGATTAATTTTGCGTGCTCCGTCCCGATTCAGCAGCTGCTACGTTTGCTTCAGTGGGATGAGTGAGGGGACTTGAGGTATCTGGTATACCCCATTTTCCCTGCCGTCCGTATCCCATCTAGACTGGCTTTGAAGGAAGCAGCTCTTTACTCGAGTGTCGTCCTTACGGGCCGCCACATGCTTAAGCGCTTGGCCCTAAAAGCCACTCTGATCACTTTAGCTGAGGCCCTCGCGGCATTGCCATGAATTGCGAAGTATAAAGAAATAGTATTAAACGACTGGCGTTCCTCAGTGACTCGGCACAGGCACAACGTGGGGCAATCTCGATGGGATGTCTTTCCGCTCAGTGACTCAACTCAGGGTAAAGATCTAAAGAACACCACAACATCCATCCCGTCTGGTCGCCGAAGCTGCTCGGAAGCAACAATTTGCTTTCATCATCCAGCAGATGGCGGGGAGGGTGACCTGAGGTTTCATGGGGGGAAAAAAAACTTAAAGGTGACAGGTGGATTTACAAATTGTGGCTGAAGCTTCCCTCGAGTCTGATCGATTACCGAATGGGGCAAATCGAATCCGCGCACTTGGGGGATTGGAGCTAAAGTGGCTTAATAACAATCTGCTTTCTAACTTCCCTAGAACCCAGTGCCTGGCACTTTCTATATCTGCACAAATTTGGTTCGAGATGCACTACAGATCATTCTTTTTCTTCGCTCCACACCCTTACATTTGACTGCTGGAAGATCGTCCTCACTTTTCTTTTGCAGTGCAATCGTCAGTCAGGCAGTAAGTCCACTCGCTCATAAAATTGGTAGATTGGCGTCTTATCTGTATTTTAAATAGTACCAGCAAATATGCAAATATCACCTGGATGAATTTAGACAAAACATGAAGCATAGCCCGGAGAACAAACTTTCTCCCATACCTAGAATACCTGCGATTTGAACGCTCTT
Source organism: Pituophis catenifer annectens (assembly GCF_029215685.1). Lineage (NCBI taxonomy): Eukaryota > Metazoa > Chordata > Lepidosauria > Squamata > Colubridae > Pituophis > Pituophis catenifer. The sequence goes on from NW_027256883.1 coordinate 90,769,322, forward strand.
TGGAATTAAGTCAACCTGCTACCTGTCTATTATAATGTTTAAGACCGAAAAGTCACGAGTTGTGGCCTCTAAACGAAAGATCCCTGTCCCAACCTCTGTCCTGCCCACCAAGAGTCTCCTTATTCTCGACGCCCTTGGAACGCTGGCATTGCAAAACGAATTGGGACCCCCACACAACTCTCCATTTCCTTTCTATACTAAGCAAAAAGGAATGAGCCGCTCATTTCTTTTATTTTCATTTTTGACACTTCGTAGAGGTATTCCAAATATTCGCCTTGAAATCTCCTCGAATTGGAACCAACCCTCATGTGGAAAATGGGCTACAAAGAGGAACGTCGTTGTCCTTTCCCTCCCTCTTAGAATTACCGAATATGATAATTAGAATCAAATGCAATTGGGGGAGGGGAGATGCGATTGTCTTCGTCGCCACCTTGCCCAGCAGCCCAAAGTCCTTCACCCAGAATGGTTTTCCCATTGCTTCCTCTGGTATGTTGGACTACAATTCCCATCATTCCTGTTCCTGCTGGATATTGGTGCAGGATGGGAATTAAATTATGATGGAACATGTGCGGGAGTGGGTGGGGGGAGAAGGTTAGCGAGGGTGGGTTTAGGAGCAGGTTCCAGCGATTCCCGAAGGATTTTCCTGCTAATAATGTGTCTTAAACTGGATTCTTACAGTCACCGAGCTCGGAGTGGGAGATGGGATCGAAACACATCCCGAGTGTAGCAAATTATCAATAAATTAAAGGGAATAATCAAAGAAAAAAAAAACCCAATATCTAGACAGTTTAAATATCCCATGTCATGTTCATCTTCTTTTCCCATTATTTTGCTCTTCCTCCGAAGAGATAATGTTGCTTTTCTTGAAAAAAAAAAAAATGGGGGAAGGGTGGTGGTTGAAGGGGGCGGAGGTGGAAAGCGGCTAGTTTTCCAATAAGTACTTAATGAATAGAGCATTACCATTTCAAAAGGCGATCCCTTGCTTTGGGGTTGATTTGCATAATTTTTCTATGGCTTCAAAACAGCAACACTACGTTGTTGCCATGCATTTCCAAACGCAAGCAGAACGCAGGCGGTGTGACAAAGAAGATTCCCCACCCCACCCTACCCTCCGCTCTCCCACCCACCCCCAATTCGACTCCGGGGAAGAACTAACCGGAGTGTTTAGCTAAAAACGGGACATTTGGTCTTGTTTCGGAGACTGTTTACTGTAATTCTTTCTCTCCCGGAGTTGGACTGTGCCGGTTTGTAAGGAAACGGCGCGTTAATCTTCCATCTCCCACGCTTTCGGGAAATCTTTTCTTGAATGGCTAGTTTTTATTTATAAAAAAACAAAACAAAACCCTACGGCCTCTCCGAGGCTTTAATTTCTCATTCCGCTATGATTATGCACCCCGTCTTTCCTTTTCCTTTCCAAAATTCGCGTAACCGGCAGCGTTACACTTCAGGGCCGCCTTTCGTGCGTCTATTACTGCTAATAAATGAAAGAGATGCAAAGCGATCACAGACGCTTCGACCTTGCCAGGAGGATCCTTGTTATTTATCTAAATATGTGTTTCTTAGCAGAGGGCATTCGCCCCGTGCTTCTAAGCGCAATTAACCGAATATCCAACATTTCTCACGGTGCACTTTAGCAGAATTGAAGAAGGAGCAATCCATTATTTCTTGTCGATCAGATCTAGAAATAAAATCTAGGGCTGGGTGGAAGTACTAAGCTCCTTTTCCCAATAATTCATCTGCTCTCTGGATGACTTTAGAGCCATCCCAAGTATGAGTGTCTATAACTGGATGCAGCCAAAGTACTTAAGATCTCTTTAAATCCCATTGATTTCAGGTAGGGGAGAGCTGACTTAACTCTCTGCCACTAGGATCAATGGGATTTAATAATGCAAGCTGAAGATGGTCTGGGAAGACGTCTGTGGAAATCAATGTGGTTTATTTTGAAGGGTATCTGCTTCTCTGGAAAGAATATCAGGACCGTGCAGTTTGAGTGATTTGATTGGCCTTGATTAACATAGTCTTCTGTGATCATCTCTGTGTTGGCCAAACTAGGAATACATCCCATTGAGCTCAATGGGGTTTGCATCTCTGTAATAGATCTGTATAGTAAGGCGCTGTTAAATTCCCTGAGAAAGTTTTGGATGAATCTGAAAGAAAAGGCAGGTAGGACTTGCTTCACTTATGAGACTGGGTGTCCCCTTCTCTCAGTGGGATTTTGAGGTGTTCTAAAGGAGCTCTTGCAAGCATTCTCTCTCTCTCTCCCCCTTTAGTTGTTTGTTATCTCAGCTAGTCTTCCCTAGATAGTGTGAGCTGCGGAAGTGGGTGACATAGTCCAGGATGAGTCTTGCCAATCTGATAGCTTTCAGAGAGGACGGTTGCAACAGCTGGGAATCATGAAACTGCAGGCTAGGTTTTCAAGAAAATCGCAGGTGAAAATGTCTAACTTCAAAATTTGGCTCCCAACTCTAGTGCCAGATAACTCAACCCAATTACAGATGTTAAATATCTCAATAGTGCAGTCCCTATGGACATCCATGGAACATCAAAGTAAATATAATTCAGGATGCAGGGCTCAATCCAATGCATACTTCCTTGTGTGTAACATTCATTGAATACAGTGAGATAGCTAGTGGCATCCAATATAATTTACATGCTAGTAAATCTCTTTGAAACAAGAATCAGACTTCCAACTTAATATACTTACAATCATCCTGGAGAAGCACAGGGCAGTCCTTCAAATGTTTACCCAGAAATGGTGTTGTGTTCATTTGAGCTAGGCATGTGGGCAAAGTGATTGCACTCCTGTTTGCAAGCTCCATGCTTTAGAAGCAGCCGTCTCCATTTCCAAACTGGATCACCCTAATCATCATCACAAACAACTAGAGGAACCATTTCAAGAGTCAGTGGGTCACAAAGAGATGTTAGTGAGGTGAGAGTGCAAAATTCTTGTCTTGTGTTGCAGATGTTCAAAATTACATTTCAATTCCAAATCAACATCCAGGATATTTTAATAGCATTTGGATAACAACACTTTATAATGCTTTATATTCATGTTAAAGATGTTTCTGAAGAATATGATCTGAATATAGTACTGTGTGAAGAAAGAGGATAATTTCTCCTCTGCACTACCTTCCCCAAGCATTTCATGTAAGGGAAGTTCAGTCATTCTTATTATGACCCTGCAAAGTGCCTCACAAATTATCAAATTTGCCTTCAAACAATACCTGTTAAAGTGGAAATAAATACAGTGATTCCTAATTCCCGCTATATTGCTAAACTTAATTGATGCACTGCAATCTCCTTAAATACGTTCCCTATATGTTTAGCCTAAACACACTTGCTATTTATGCATGGTTACCTCAGGGCATATATCCATAGTGCCCATCCCTTGAAAATTGCCTACTGCAAGAAAGCTAGCTTCAAGATGTTTAAGTTGCTGGGACGACCTCAGGTGATCTGTGAGGGCTTAGCCTTAGTGGCTCCCTTTAGACTCACTATTCTAAGAGTCACTATTAAAAGAGGTCCCTGCCCGAATGGGCCTCCAAGGGTAATATTCACAGCAAGGACTTCCACAGTAACTCTGGTACAACAGTATTCAGGGGAGTCACTCAAGTCACACGATCACACAAAGCTTCTGCCAGCTCTGAGAAATCTAAGATGCACGTGTGAACCAGCCACTTTGTTCCCTTAGGTGGCAGCAAGTCCCTTTAAATTCAGAACTTAATCTCTCCTTGATGTTATCAGGACTGTCCCTGCAGGCTGCGATCCTTAGAGGTAAAAAGGTTCCCTTCTAAGGAAATTCCATTGCAACAAATTAGGTGTTTTTAACTAAAGAAATGACTGTCCTGCAGCCAAATTGGGCTGCGGATGGTGCTGAACTGATAGCGGCTCTGCAGGCGTCAAATCAATGCCAATATATATTCACAATTATTTGAATGTATCAGATTAGAAATTTTAAAAGGCCACTTGGGCCATGGTTTACTGGTTTACTGAAGCGGGTGTAAAGGAAGTTCCATTTAATTCAGTCCTTCCCAGACTGTCCTTCCCAGATGTGTTTGACAATAGCTGCAACAGCGAGGAAAGCCAATATCATGCTGTATGTGAGTGATGGGGACTGTAGTCAAACACTTCCAGAAAAAACACAGAGCTAAGGAAATCAGGCTTGGTTCAAAGGGAAGCTGTTTGGATCTCAATCTGAAAAGCCTTTTCGCTTAGAGAACCTGTCCCTTGAAAGATTCACTCTGCAGATGATGGGATGACTAATCAAAACTCCCAAGTAGATACCTTAGAAAACCCTGGTTTTGAACAACTTCTCTGAAACAGAACCAGTCCTATCACCACCAACAGTAAACTCCCCAACAGCAAAATGGGTTAGGTGTAAAGAAGACAAGTTTTGATTATGATGATAATGATGATGATGATGATGATGATGATGAATAATGCTAATGCTAAAGTTTTTAGATAGACTGTTCCAGTGCTAAGGAGGTTACAGTATTATATCATGCAAGCAGACCCCGCGCCCCATTCACTGTCTGATACAACTAACCCACCCCCACCAGGAATGCTAAGTAAATTCGATGGATTAGGTTGTGTGCATGTTGCCCTCCTTAGGCCTCCTAGTAATCAGAATTGAGCACTTCATTAGTTAATTTTGCATACTTGAAGGCTGCACAGAGATTACAAACTTCTGGCATCCACTTTGTACTCCTATCAAGGCTCCACCCAAAGCAGATACTTAACTCCTTGTGTTATGCTTCTGAAGTGTTTTTACAAATCTCACTGAAGACTCATTGAATTTAGTAGGCTTATTTCCTGTTAAATCCACCTACCACTACTTTAAGCATATTTATCTAGTATATTCCACTGTATTCATTTGATCTCCTTTTATCTTAATGAGTATACACCAAGAGCCCTCCAAATTAGACCAAAAGTCTATTTGTAGCTCCACCAAGCATGTTTACTAAAGAACGTGGTTTATTTCCAAGTACAAGTATATAAAATGGTACTGTTAATCCAGTACTTGGTTTCCAAAAGGCCAAGTATGAAATGTCTACTTTTTATTTCCAGCATAGATACACTACCTCTAAACAAGGAGACTATGTTTATTTTTTGAAATATTTGCTTAAATCCCCAATCCCCAATTCCCGGTCCATGGACCAGCATTGGTTTGCGGCATACCAGCAACTGGTCTGTGCAAACAAGCGAAGCCCCATCCCTGGGATGCAGGCAGCATGCAAAACCATGCCCCTCTAGTCCATGGAACTAGTCTCTGGGGGCCGCTGGCCTAATATCCTTTTCAAAGCCAGAATGAGAAGCCAGAAGGGAATTACACAAATTATGATTTTGCTAAAATAGAGCTTCCTTTTGTTTGTATGGTAGGCATAAATCTACTGTTGACCAGTTAATTTAAATCCAGTGACCCCAGGCTATGAGTTAGGAAAGGAAAGCCCCATAGATGTTTCTGTCCTACTGTTGAGTATCTCTAGATAGGTTCAGGACAATTGGTACCCTTTTCCTTTCTTTCATATAGGGAACAGCTCTCTCTCTCTCCCCCTCTGGCCTTTTCTTCTTCCTGACTAAATTCCACTTCCTCCTTTTCATCCTTTTTAAAGGTAACAAAAACTGAGCTATTGTCCCTTCCATGCCCTCTTTTAGCTCCACCAAGTTCATTGTTTGTACAGTATGTCAGAACCTTTCTCTAATACCTTGTTTTCTCTTTTCTCACTCTGTTTCAAAGTGTCCACCTGACAGGATTATCAGCAGAAAAGTGAACTAAATATTAAGACAAAATAATCCTTCAGCCTCACTTAATAGATGCCAATGAGCAGAACTGGATCCTTGGTTTTCATTGTCATCATCATCTTCATCATCATCAATGATAAATCCTAAATCTGGATGATCCGTCCAAAGCTGAGCTTTATTAAACGGGTTTCCAAATCTTTCTGCAAATGTGAGCATCATGCAGGAGCAGCACAGAAAGGAAGAGGAAGTGAGGGAGGAGCTGCCACTGAAAGTAGGAATACCTGAAAGTGGGGTGAGGAGGGCCCAGAGTGTGTGGTGGAAATATGTTCTGACCTAGGCTTCCTTAGAAATTAAACAGCACAAACATAATCCTGGCAAACCTCTTTAATTCATACGGCTGTAAATTACTTTCATTTACAGTCGCAAGGCTTGATAAACAGTCTTTCAGAGGAAGGTTATCAACACCCACCTATCTCATGAGGAACGCTGCCAAAGACGCAGGGCAAGGCCAAATTTGGCACAGTCACAAACAGAACTTTCAAATCTTGAATCAGCCAGATGAACTAATTCTTCCTGCAAAAGCTCACGTCCCATTCGCTTCTCTTTTATGTCTTATGGGAGGGGCCAATCATCTCCAAGCCTTACTCCCAAATCGACCCTGTTTCCTTAATTGTTCCTGTCTCCTGGCAGCTCTGCACATGCACACACTGGGAACAGGCTCACGCTGTTCTTCTGCCTTGCTGATGTCAGACTCCGGAGACTCTGGAGGCAGCAAAGAACTACCAGATGGCCTTGGCCCTATCTCTGCCTCCGACTCAGAGCCATCGTCTGAGCCTTCCCCAGACTCCAGAATTGGACCACGTCCCTCCCCAATCTCCTCACTGTCTGAACCTGCTGCCAGCTCTGCTGGCCGCTGGGGGGCCACAACAAAATGGAGCCTTTGGAGCCCTTGGCACTTTCTCAGGTCTCAGATGTCAGACCTGCTTTGGCTGTTCTCTTGAGATCCTCATGGGACTCAGGCAGCAGCAGTGGGGAAGAAGGAGACACACAACCCTCCCTTGCTCTCAGATATTCAGCCTGGGGAGGTGGGTTTGGACCTGGTTTCCTTCTTTCTGAGGCTGTTTTTGCTGTGGAACTCTCTTACGTAATTCTTCATTTCATTTTCTTTTAACTTAGGAAATGCCCATCTTTGGATGGGTGGGTGGGTAGCCAACAAATTAGCCTAGGAAAGCTCAATCATTCTAAAATCAAACCTCCTTGCTTAGTGGTGCCTTGATCTATGTTCTTCTATGTTCTGTGATGAATAGATATTCTCCATGTCGATTAGGGATATGCTGAAAAGGGTCAAGAGGAGAAAACCAATTACCTTGCATCAGCAAGTGGCAGTCTAAAACATCTGGACAACACAGTTTAGCAGTGATTCAGAAGAAACATAAGAGAGACTGCACAAGAGTTGGCAACATTGTTTTGTGCTGACTAAAAAATGATTGGAGAGCACTTTAACTCAGCAGTGGGAAAAAGCCCTCCATCTGAATCTCAAAATGAAGTTCTAGGGCAGTTTATAGAGACCTGTTGCAGCTGAAACAATCCAAAAGCCATTTTCTTACTGGTGATTTACAGCATCTGGTGACATTATCCAACTATGACTCTGCCAATATATCAGTAATGAAGACAGGCTTTTTTATTGTCACAAGGACGGTTGGGTGATACTATAAGATGCTATAAATCACTAATGAGGAAATGGGCCAAGACTCCCCAGACTATAAAGTTTACACTGCTCTTGCAGTATACGCTTTCACGGACTAGAGCTCACTTTATCAGATTTGGAAAAGATTCTTCCTGACCAGGTCTATAAAAGTATAGCTTCTTGCATGGTGTCAGTTTTCCCAACTTGACAGCCTCCAAAATAGTTAGACTACAATTCCCACTTTCCTGAGGCCACTCTCTTATTGAAGTTGAAGGAATTGTCCTTCAACATATACTGTATGCAGGACCCAAGATTGAAAAGGCAAAAGAATGTTATAAGCAATGAGAATGAAATGAATGAATGAAATAACAACAGAATAACAATATAACAATAACAGAGTTGGAAGGGACCTTGGTGGACTTCTAGTTGAACCCTCTGCTCTGGCAGAAAACCCTATGCCATTTCAGATAAATAGTTATCCAATCTCTTCTTAAAAACTTCCAGTGTTGGAGCACTCACAACTTCTGGAGGCAAGTCGTTCCACTGATTAATTGTTCTAACTGTTAGGAAATTTCTCCTTAATTCTAGGTTGCTTCTCTCCTTGATTAGTTTCCACCCATTGCTTCTTGCCCTGCCCTCAGGTGCTTTGGAGAATAGCATGACTCCTTCTCCTTTGTGGCAGCCTCTTAGATATTGGAACACAGCTATCGTGTCATCCCTAGTCCTTCTATTCATTAAAGTAGTCATACCCAATTCCAGCAAATGCAGAACAGTTATGCAAATGTATATACATTCCCTACCCTGATCATTCATTGCACAATAATTGTGCATTAGATTAAAGGTGTGCAAAATGTTATAGGTTCAAAATATCCCAAGCTGAAAATATTTTGTTCCAACTTGATAATAAGCCATTCTAAGATACCAGAAGTGGTATGAGCTTAAAATAGGCTGTTACAATTTTGAAAGAGCAGTTGGACTGATATGTTTGGAAGTTGCATCACTCTTGGTATACTTGGGGTTTTCTGATCCTCTTCATAAGATGCTTCTATAAAACTCCTCTCTGTTGTTAAGCCCTGGACCAGCTCCATTTCCAATTTTGCTTGTTTGTCTGTTTTCCAGCACTTGGTTGAAGGCTTCCATTATTATTTCATTATTATTCTTTTTTATGGACTTTATGTTTTATAAGCTGCCTTGAGGGTTATAAGTATTTATAAAAATATAGAAGTCATTTTTGTGTGCAGCTTTCAATCTGGAATTTGGCAGGTGGCAGCCAAAGAAGGATTTTTTTTAATTTCAATGTTTCTTCCACTTTCTACCCTAGAAAGTTCACTGGACACTTCTTTTGCTGTTTAATAAGTGCATTAAAAATGTATTCGCTTTTCAGGTGCTTCAAAAGTCTTCATTCTTTTTACTGTAATGGAATATTGTAATATAGCCTACCCTTCCTGGAAATTTAGTATTTTAATACTTTAAGAACAGATATTTTGGTGCTATAATATTTTTCATTTAGTCTACCAGTCTCTGTAATCTATATTACATTTATTTTTATACTATTTGTTGTTGTTGTTAGTTGCGAAGTTGTGTCCAACCCATCGCGACCCCATGGCCAACGTTCCTCCAGGCCTTCCTGTCCTCTACCATCCTCTGGAGTCCATGATGTTGTTTTTTATTCGTGAGCCGCCCCGAGTCCTATGGGAGAAGGGCGGAATATAAATTTTGATAAAATAAAAATAAATAAAATGTAAGCTCACGCTGACTGCTTCAGTGATTCCATCCAGCCACCTCATTCTCTGCTGTCCCCTTCTTCTTTTGCCCTCAATCTTTCCCAGCATTAGGCTCTTCTCCAGTGAGTCCTTCCTTCTGATTAGGTGGCCAAAGTATTTGAGTTTCATCTTCAGGATCTGGCCTTCTAAAGAGCAGTCAGGGTTGATCTCCTCTAGGACTGACTGGTTTGATTGCCTTGTGGTCCAAATTTTTATGCTATATTGATGTATTTCTTAAAATATTATATTTTAGCGGGCATGCACTTTTAAAAGTAAGTAACATCTTAAAACAGCATGTTTCAGAAATATCTGAGTGGCATATTCTGTCCCATGAGATAAAACGGGAAACATGTTTCATGTTTCCATACCCCATGAATTTTACAAGTGAATGAAGAGTAACACCTTAGAACAGTGCTTCTGAACTTTGGTAACCTTAAGACAGTGGTGGGATTCAAATAATTTAACAACCAGTTCTTGCCCTTATGACCAGCTGGGTAGGTGTGGCTCGGTGGTCATGTGACCGTGTGGCCATGGCCAACTCAACATCACTCACGTCAATGGGTGCTTTGCCTTAGCTGTTACAATGTAATAAGGGTTAAACCAGTGAGGCAGTTTCTGTAAGCAGGGCAATAAAGATTAGGCTAGAAACACCACCAGAATGTTTCCTTCCTGCCTTCCTTACAGGATTAGCCCTGTAAAGTGGGAAAAAACACAAAATAAGATTTCTTCCCACAACCGGGTTTCCGAACTACTTAGAAAGTTAACAACCGGTTCTCCCGAATAGGTGCGAACTGGCTGAATCCCACCACTGCCTTAAGATGTGTGGATTTCAACTCCACAAAAATGGTACTGGCTAGGGAATTTTGGGAGTTGAAATCATACATCTTACAGTTGCTAAGGTTGAAAGAGACTGTTTTAGAGCAGATACAAACCTTAGGCTTCTGTCTGAATTAGTGTTTGGGGTGTGTTTGTCTCCACATCTGCATCTAGTGATCCAGTTACATTTTGATGCAGTGATGGGACAAAAGAATAAGTAAAAAAAAAAAAAAAAGAAAGATTCAAGCTGTTAACTGTGTGCAGGAATAGCAGGTAGATGTGTAGAAATGACATTGGGTTTGTAGGAAACTTAACATTTTAATTAATTTCTTACAACACGTTTAATATTTGCATGCTTATTTATTAAACCTATTGGGCTGCTCACTATGCAAGATTTTTGGTCTTTTGGGGTTTTTTTTGCATACTTACGCTGTAAAGTTTAATAACAAAACATTTTTCTGCATTTCTATGGTTATATTTAAAGTAGTTAATAAAATACAATCTTAAATGCATGTCAAACTATCACAGAATCAAAGGCGGCGCTTTAAGATGCAAAATATTATTGTATTTAAATCCCAGTAAAAGAACTGCATGAGAGAAATCAATGGCTTCAATTGGTTGTTTCTTTTGTTTCCCCATTTTCTTTGTCTCATAATTCTCAAACTGATTTATAGTTACAGATCTATTTACATTTGGGACACTTTGATTCAAATTTACACATGATTCTCCTTGAACTCCATTTTCAATATGGGTTATAATTTATTTTCAAATACTCTTTCTCTCTTTCTGTCCCTCTCTTCTTATCCCCCCCCTTTAACTCCTCTATCAGAATTAGTGAAAATGGATGTATACCTTATAGAGCAACCATAAGGTATACATCCATAAGGTATGGATGTATACATTATGGAGAAGGGTGAAATGCTACCGGTTCGTACCGGTTCTGGCAAACCGGTAGCGGCAGCAGCGTGTCGTTTGGCAAACTGGTAGTGGCGGCAGCACAAAGCTCCTCCCACCTGCCCGGATGTCGTTACTTCCTGGTTTTGATGCTCTGCACATGCGCAGAAGGCTTCGCACATGCGCAGAGGGTCCAAAATTGCACATGATGCACGAGCGGAGTATGCATTTGCAAACCGGTAAGGAAGGTAAGTTGATTTCACCCCTGGGGCAACCTAATCTAAAATTTCTTCACTCACTGAAGTCCTTGCCATCTCTAAAAATGTTAAATGCAGTTGACACCCATGAAAAGATCATTCATCCCAAAGCTAAATGAAGCATTCACTATTAGATTTATAAAAAGAAAAACTGAAATAAAGTATAGTTATTCATATTTTAATTTATATAGGACCATACTTTCACAGAATAGGATACTAGTGGCCGCTGCCTGTATCTTTATTTCTTCATGATGAGGATATTGCTGCTTACCTAATGATTACAAGGAAATACTAAGAACAAAAATGTGAACAATAGCTGCAACACAATGAAAGGGCATCTCTAAATCTCAAATCTGAGAAGGCCCTGGTGGGAGGGGAAGGGGGAAGTGCATCTTAAACAGTTTGCAAAACTGGGCTTAAGTAGTGCTTCCAGAAACACACAATTTCATTGAAGGAGTTTCTTTGCCAAAATGCTGCCACCTCCCCACCTAAGACAAGGGTGTCAAACTCGATTTCATTGAGGGCCACATCAGGGTTGTGTTTGACCTTGTGGGGGGGCAGAGTGGGTGTGTCCAGGGTGGGCATGACCAGCTCGACATCAATCGTGTCAGAGGCGCCTGTGGTGGACCGAGCACTCTGCCAGAGAAAATGGGTTCCTGAGCTCCGTTTTCAGCTGTGATGGCCTCCTGCAACCCTCTGCCCTCCCTAGCTCCATTTTCACTGGCAGAGGCACCATGGGCCAGTCCTTCGCTGTTTCCAGGGAAGCCCCACCATCCAGATCTAAGTATCCCGAGGGCCAGATCTGGCCCCTGGGCCTTGAGTTTGACACCCGTGACCTAAGACATTGCTCATTAACAGCATCAAAAGCAAAAGAACCTCTTCAGATCTTGCTTAAAAATCAGGACGTAGAAGAAGCAACCATTATTTAGACTTGCCAACACTGAAACCTTGGCAAGCAAACTCAAAAGTAAACAGTCAGCCAAAACAGGTTACAATGAATAATTTTTCACTTCCATAGCTATCAAAAAAAGGGTATGTTGGGAAGGAGTTAAACCAGGGATGAAATGCTCCCAGTTCGGACCGGATCGCCTGATCCGGTAGCGATGGCGGTGGGTGGTTTGGAGAACCGGTAGCAAAAATCCCTGCCCACCCCCATGCCCAGCTGAGCCGCACGATCATCAGAGGCTTTTCTTTTACTTTTAAAAGCATTTTTTCTTCGGCTGAAAAAATGTTTTTAAAAGTAAAAAACAAAAGCCTCTGACGATCAGGCAACTTAGCTGGGATCGTCAGAGGCTTTTAAAAGCATTTTTTTATTACCTCTTTAGCCGAAGAGGTTGTAGAAAAAATGCTTTTAAAAGTAAAAAAAAATAAAGTTGGCCACACCCACCCAATCACATTATCCCCACCACCACCACCACCACCACGCCATGCCCACAGAACTGATAGTAACAAATTTTACATCTCATCACTGAGTTAAACTAATATTGCTATAACTTTCTCCACCCCATATCACCACAATGTCTAGCATAGAACATGGAGTAACAAGGTTGGAATGGTCCTTGGAGGTCTTCTAATCCAACCTCCTTCTTGAGCAGGAGACCCTGGCCTTTACCATTCCAGAAAAAAGGCTGTCTTGTTGAAAACTTTCAGTGACGGAACACCCACAATTTCCAAAGCTAAGCTGTTCTACTGATTAATGTTCTCACTGTCAGGAAAGTTCTTCTTAGTTCCAATTAGTTCTCTCTTTAGTGATCTTCCACTTGTTATTTCTTGTCCTGCCCTCATGTGCTTTGGATAGTAGGTCAACCCCCTCTTTTCTGTGACAGCCCCTCAAGTACTGAGAGACTGCTATCATATCACACACACCCCAGTCCTTCTCTTAGCTAGACTAGACATACCAGTTCCCTCAATTGTTCATCAGTTCAACAAATCGTTCAACGGATTGCATATTCCAAGCTTGGAATAAAATCTACAATTTCTATGCCTTTTCCTTGTTTTCAAGATCTGTGATTCATTCCAATCCTAATTGCCTTTCCAAACTGCCCAGAAGTGATGGCAGGGTCAGTAAGGACGCCAGAAAGGTTAAAGGTCTGTTCAAGAGAAGGCAGGCAGGAAATACAGCTATTCTCTGAGTGGCAGCAATAGAGATTCCAGGAGACAGAATGTATGATGCTTTGCTCACCTCGCCTCCTTTTTACAGTGCCTCTATTATGACGTCCCCAAATAAACGTGCAGAGGACTACTGTTTGAAAGAACATAGCCTATCTGTCTGTCTGTCTATCCATCCATCTATCTATCACTGAAGAGAATGTTAAATGCACAACCTTTTTTTTTTTTTTCATTTTATTTAATTTGTATACCGCCCTACTCCCGAAGGACTCAGGGCGGTGAATAGGCACAGGATAAAGCACATAGAATACAAAAATTTAAGAACAGAAATAAAATTGAATTAAATTAATTTAGCCCAAGACAAATTTAAAACCCCAGGTTAAGAACAAATTAAAATTTACATTAAAATTTACATTAAAAATAGAATGGGAAACCTCTTTAAATCTAAATGACAAATCTGTCCCTATTGGCAAATGGTGATGTTTGATATATTAACAGTAAGGCATACTAGATATTGAAAGCTTATAGAACATCATTTGTATTGCTGTTAGTTTATTATATTCTTCTCCACCACCACAAAGAAAGTTTGCTTTTGGTTCTCACATCCCTTGAGAAGAGGGTACATTCAGCAGGTGTTATTTGTTCCCTCAGGCTCAGCAGATAGTAACTGTATGGGGTAGGCAGACTTGAAGATAGCCAAGCCCTGAACTCTACAGGGCTTTATGGGTAATGATCAGGACCTAGAACTGCATTAGGAAACAGTGCGGCTCCCAAGGCAACGGTGTTACTTGGTACTAATACGACTGTCCAGTATGTGTATGAGCCACTGAACTGTACACTAATCAAAGTTTGTGGGTGGCCTCTACTTCAAGGGCAGCACCATATAAAGAACATTATAGTAATCCATAGGAGAAATAATAAGGATGTGAGTGACCATTTTTGATTCTCCTGTAAGGCCACAGTCATCCACAGTATACTAGGGGAAGTACAACACAGTGAGAGATAGTGTAATCCTAGAATCAGTGGGCTTTCAAATGAATAATCAATCAGTCTCACTTGCTGCGGTCACCAAAAAGTCCCTCCCCCCCAAAAAAAATAGTCTTATTTGCTACTTTCAAAGGTCAAGGTCTTACCCTGATACACACACACACACACACAGACACACACACACACACACACACACTTGAAAACATTTGGTGAGGGTGTGGCTAACTGATGAGGACTAATTAGTCTGAAATAGATCTATATTAGTCTCCCAAAAGGCAGCAAACTGCTTGCTTGCTGTCTGATAAAGCCTAGAACTAGTGGATGTGATTTCACTGAGCTATGGCTGCATTTTGAAAATCTTGGTTTACGTAGGAAGAACCTGGCTAAAGAGAAATACACATAAAGCCTACGAAAAGGAAAGAAATCTATATCTATATCTATATCTATATCTATATCTATATCTATATCTATATCTATATCTATATCTATATCTATATCTATATCTATATCTATATCTATATCTATATCTATATCTATATCTATATCTATATCTATATCTATATCTATATCTATATCTTTATCTCCTCTCCTGGATTGCCATAGGTCTAAATCAGTGATGGCGAACCTTTTAGAGACCAAGTGCCCAAACTGCAACCCAAAACCCACTTATTTATCGCAAAGTGCCAACACCACAATTTAACCTGAATAATGAGGTTTTACTACCTAAAACAATGCAGAGTTCAGCTAATTGTTCTAAGAAAAACGTGATAAACGCACTTTTATGCCCCTTCATTTTTTTTCTGCTTTTGAAATATTATGTTTAGCAACAATATAAAAAAACCTTTGTAATATCATTTCTCTTTCCCTCTCCTCTCTCTTTCCCCCCGTCTTTCTCTGTCTTTCTCTTTCCCTCCCCCTCTCTTTTTCTCTTTCCTTCCCTCTCTCTCTTTCCCACCCTCCGTCTCTCTTTTTCCCTCTTTCCCTCCCTTTCCCTCTCCCTCTCTCTCTCTGTCTCTCTCTTTCCCTCCCTCCCTCTCTTTATCTCTCTTCTATCTCATCTATCTATCTATCTATCTATCTATCTATCTATCTATCTACCTACCTACCTACCTACCTACCTACCTACCTACCTACCTCTATCTATCTATCTATCTATCTATCTATCTATCTATCTATCTATCTATCTATCTCACCCTGGTCTTTGGGTGTTAAATGAATTTCGTTGTATGGGTATACTGTGTATACACGTACAATGACAATAAAGTTGTTGTTGTTGTTGTTGTTGTTGTTGTTGTTGTTATTATTATTATTATTATTATTATTATTATTATTATTATTATCATCATCATCATCATCATCATCATCATCATTCATCCATCCATCCATCCATCCATCCATCCATCCATCCATCCATCCATGCTCTTCTATCCAGCTTCACATGTTCGTGCGAATCTTGGGATGTGATGGGGGAGTGGAGGCTGGAAGGCAAAGCCAAGTGTTAGAGATCCACACAAAATAAGGCAACTCCAACCTGGATCCTATCAGGGAGACCCACCCTTCCCTGTCCCTCTCTCTCCCTGCGGAAGGCGCCTGGGCAGCCTGAGCGCAGCTCCCTCCTTGGAGGCAACCAGCAAGCAAACAAACGTGCTGCTCTGGCTGGGAGGTGGAGCCCACCTCTGGCCAGCGAGAGCATAGCAGGCAGGGTGCACACCTTCCCTGCCGCCGCTGCGGTACTGGCCAGAAGGGATGCATGAGCCAAATGTTTGAAGCCACGCTCGGTGGAGTTTGCAAGCAGACTCATCAGGGCTGCTTAGCGGGGAGACCCTGGCCCGTTTGGTTTGCTTCAGTGTGGAGTGGGAATGCAGAAGGGATAGGAAATTTATGCCTTTCGGCGTTCAGTCCTTAAAGATTCCTTTGTGGTGACTTTTCCTGCTTTTGAAACATTATGTTTAGCAACAATAAAAAAGAAAAACTTTTGTAATATCATTTCTCTTTCTCTCCCTCTCCCTCTCTCTCTGTATATCTCTCTCTCTTTCCCTTCCTCCCTCCCCCCCTCTCTCTTTCTCTCTCTCTCTGCCTCCCTTTGTTTCTTTGTCTCTCTCCCCCCACACAGGGGGAGGCGGGGGAGGAACCCCTGAACTGGTGCTGGGTGGTGGGAATGACGTCTGAAGGCTGATGAGCCCAGGAGCAGCATACCCACGGTCAGCTGGCTGGCGGGGAGTTGGGGCATCTCAACACAGGCAGCTCTGCAGGAAAAAAAAATGCTTTTTTTTGCTGAGCCTAGCTGACGCAGGGTCTCATTGTGGCTCCATGTCATAATGGGCTTCAGGACAATGATGGGACCTCGTCTCCCCCATTGTGAAGCACGCGAGTGAAAAAGTTCACTCAACCAATTCCAAATTCGCGAGATCTTTTTCTTTCACGAGAAGTTGGAATTGATTGAGTGAAATGCGATGGAGAAATGTGATTGGAGCTGGGCTGGGGTGACTGTGTGTGTGCCCACAGAGGGGGCTCTATGTGCCACATCTGGCACGCGTGCCATAGATTCACCATCATGGGTCTAGATAGTCTATTTTTCCTGGGATTCTCTGCCACTGTTGCTCTATCTATTACCTTTCCCAGAAAGGAGAAGTTGGATATACAATGATATTTGTCTAATATAATTGGCTCTTGCAGATTTCACATAGTGGTTTGATTAGCTCTCCCTACTGGCTTCTGCTGGCATCACCCTCTCATAGTTGACTATCTGAATCCACTTCCCTGCCCACTCCCATTTGCTTAAATATCCAGAAAGGCAGGGGTCAAATCCCACAGTGGCAGAGTTAAGGTTACAAACCTTAGGAGCCACACACCTAATAGTCACAAAAGGTTCGACTAAACCATTGGGACTTAGGAAAAAAGAAAAGATAAGACACAATTTACTGAAGAAGGTGTGGGAGGGACAGAGACCTTTCACATAAATATATCCCAAGTGTTCAGATTCAATGTAACATTAGGGAGCGTTTCTGCAGTAGTAATTTATAGTGTCACAGAGCCATTGATGTAGTGATATAAAGCCTTTCTCCATTAGTGATTTATCGCCACAATGATGGCTGGATAACAGTATAAATCATTAGTGTGGAAATCTTTCTTGTCACCAGCTGCTTCTATTCTCTTACTAATGAGAAAACATCTGTACAAAAGTCCCATTGCATTAATATTGGCCTCTAAATCTGGTAACCAATACAAGTGATCACAGATCTAGAACCCGGACCTGCTGCCACCCAACGCTTCACTCTCTACTCCTGCAGCCACACCTCTCTTTTCATGGTCAAAATGTTTCATCTGTATTTTTTTTTCTTATATGGTTAATTTGCTTGGCTAGTGGGCCTTCCTTTCCTTGCCTAGTGTAAGATATCAGAGAGGTCCCAAAGCAAAGTCTTTGGAAACCAGTTACCCAAGATCCTCCCATGCTTGCTATGGCTGTAACATATCAGAAGGGGGAGCTGCTGCTCTAGTCCTGCTGCACTTCGGGACCATCATTGATAAGGATCAAAAGGGATCCATCTTAGAAATGGACATACGCCAAATGGTATCCCTGTTTTTCCGTTCAGTTCTATATTGTTTCAGAGGCTAATGTGGATTTTTAGGCTGTCCATCCCCAACATCCAATCCAACATTTTGATTGCCAGGCTCCTTCCTACAGTGCCAAGGAACCCAGAGGATATTAACTGGCCTCCATTATCTCTATAACAATGGCATCAAACTATGCAATGGTAGGGTGTGGAAAGTATCTTCAATGTATTCATAAAAAACTATTGTTTTGAAACAAGCAATCTCTTTAACAGATCTTTGATTTGGCTTGTATTTCAAGGCAGAAAAAGCCATGATTTGCCATCGAATCACTTAAATGTCACTACATCACTATAAACGAAAGTGCAAGTTCTCTTCCTGTTTTTCCTTAGAACCAAACAAATGGTGCATGCCAATCTTCTTATCCTACTTGTCTTTTGAAAAAAATTAATGACAGAAACAATGAAATAGCAAGCTGGTGAAATGGGAACTTTAGATCTAATGCTGTCTAACTAATTCATTTTCTGATTAATCAGCTGAGGTTTTAATCAATTAGATTCATGGTTAAGTTGATGAAAATTTTCTTACATAGCTGATAATTTACTTTCCTTCCTATCAATTCTGGAATTTAAAATGACATATAATAATTTGGCTACATTAAACAATTTCTCTCTCTCTCTCTCTTCCCTGCCCCCTGCCCCCAAGATTAAAGAATTAAATCCTGTTGGAAAGATAGCAAAGTCTTTAGAACAGATAGACAATTTGGGAATCAATAGATGGATAGAAACAGGGTTGTCTGTTTCTTCTTGGATCTCAGGAGGAAGTCACAGGTTTGTGACTTAATACAATTAACAATAAATTTGACATGTATAGCACTTACAACATAACAAACAGTTATAAATCTAAAATTGTATAATGAAAATAACGAGGACAAGACAAGTGATCAATGTATGCTTATTTTGCATACTGTAGATGCTGATGTCTGGTACTTACTAAGTATTCAAGAAATATTGGAATATTGCCCAAATTTGCTTGTTATTCAGCATTAGAATGCAGCATCACACATGACGTGTGATGACATCATGATGTCACAGATGTATACAGGTCCCTTTTTTTTTTGTCAGTTAAGGAATGACAAGAAGAGATGGATGTCACCATTTGCCCCCTGGATGCTCATGATAGAAATTGACATCTGAATATTCTGCAATTTCGGTTAATATTTGACAGCATTTGAAAACTAGCATGCAGTGATCAGTATTACCTGACAGTGAGTAACATGGGACAATCAGTGTCGTAGGAGATTTGGCAGCTGACATACAGCAGTGATCATTGTTTGATAGCTCCCTTTCTCCCTGACTACCTCCCTTCCACTGATTTCTGAAGTGGCTAACAAGAATACCAGTTATGGCTTCCGGTCTGGCTTCCGCTGCTGCCAGACGGTCCTTTGAGACCGCCAGCCCCGATGCCTGTAAAGAGCCGCCTTTACACCTGAAAGGCGGCTCGAAAAACTCCATTTCCTGATGGAAATGTGAGTCAGAGCAGGCGAGGGCAGGTAGAGCCCTCTGCGAAGTCCCCAGAGTTTTTCTTTACTCTTGGGGATGAGCAGGTTGTGGCTCCCTATTTCCGCTCGCCACTGCTCCGGGCTTCGGGAGAACTCTGCCTTTTTGCAGAGCTAGGCATTGGAACCGGATCAATCAACTAAACTAACAGATGGATTAATTAAAAAAGATGAGATTTGGACTTGGGACCCTAAATCGCAAGTATTTTTAATGATTTTACAAGCATTTTAGAGTGAAGGAGAAAAAAACTTTAAAATGGCGACTGCTGAGGCTTGGGAAGTAGAAGAAAGCCAAAAGTGAGAGTCCTTCCATAATAAGCTACAAAGTAGCGGAATAAATAGTGCTGGTTAGAATCTGGAAGAAAAATATCTATTTTAAGTTTCTTTTTTCTTGGAGATTTGTACTTGATCTTGTTTGGGGAAAAGTTTTCTTTTTTAAAAAAAGAGTTTGTGTGGCAGGATGGCGTTAAAACTAATAAAGCCTGACAAACAAGCAGTGGGGGGGGTGTTCCCCAATTTGCAATTATGTGAACAAGCTCTGAGTTTACAGACTCAGCAGAATGGCTTTAATTTAAAAGAATTTCTCCAGGATGAAATGGCAAGATATCACGAGACTGTGAACCAGAAACTTGAAAAATTTAGGCAAGAAATTAAAGAAATGATACAACTAAAGTATGATAATTTGCAACGAAAGATTGTAACAGTGACTAATGCTTTTTCAGAAATTGTTATAAAGATGGATACAAATATGAAGTTATTAGAGTCTAAAATGGAGGAAGTTGATAACAAGATTTATACTTTGGACAATAAAATACAAACAATTGAAAATGATTTGATAAATATTCAAGACAAAAGTTTAGAAGTAAAGTTTAAAAAGGAAGCTGGTCATGAGACTTACAATGCAGAAGATATAAAGCAAGGAATTGAAAAAGAAATTACAATGATGCGATACAGGCTCACGGAATTTGCGGTCAGAATGAGAGGGTTACAGGAAAATAATAGAGATGATTTAAGAAAAATATCTGCTCAAGTTCTGGCCGGGATTTTAAAGGTTCATCCTGAGGAGGTATCTTGCAAGATTGACAAGGCTTATAGAGTAAATTCTTGGATTGCAAAGCAAAGGCAACTGCCTAGAGATGTGGTGATTTATTTCACAGATAAAGAAATAAGAAATGATATTGTGCAAAAATCTTTCAATTCTACTCCACAACTGTATGGAAGAAAGATCTGGATATATAAAGAGTTGCCACCTAAGATTCTACAAGATAGAAAGAAATTTGGATTTTTGGTGACTGAGCTAAAGAAACAAAATATTTCATTCAGGTGGGACGTTCCAGTTGGTATAATATTGAGATATCAAGGAGAAAGATATCAGCTAAATACTGTTGAAAAAGCAGAAGAATTTTACTATAAGGTTCTCCAAAAGCAAAACCAACAAGAGATAGAAATTCAAGATAAGCAAAAGGAGGTGGAAGTAATGGAAAAACAACAAGTTACAGAGGTTCTTGTAGATGAGCTGCTTCCGGATTCTTCTTTAGAGGTCTCAGCTGGATCATTTATAAATACAAGAGAGGCGGCTCTGGATTCTAAAGTGATGACTTACCAAGTTATAGACCAGCACGGAAATCAATCAGTTGATATAAAACTCACAGAACCAGAATGGAGATTTAAACCACAAAAGCAAAACCAACAAGATCAAGTTATAGATCAGCATGAAAATCAAACAGTTGATATACATAACCCACAAAAAGTCAAGAAAAGAAGAAGCAGGTCACACAAAAAACAAAATTTTTTAAACTAAACAACAGTGTAATGCCAGTTATTTAAGAGATGATTGAATACATGAAAAGATAGCTGAGGCAAAGTATTGGTTGATATTATCCTGAGGAGAGTGACAGACTTCTGCAGTGCTGTACTTTGGGATGTGAAAAGGGCCTTAAACTGAAATTGGAATTATCTTTCTTTTTTTTTTCTTTTTGGATAAATATACTATGTTTATGTTGAGTTACAAGGCAAGAGAGCTATGGATTTGGGGCATGCAGATGATCTGGCTGTTACCCTATTACGGTGGTTGGAATTAATTATTTGGATAAAAGACACCTCTATAGACACTATATGGAATACAAATATAAAGTCACTCGGGTGGTTGTTGGGTTTTTTGTTTTTTTTTTGAAGATATTCGCTATTGATGGGGGCAGATGGTAATTGAAGATACCGAACATACTGTTGGAATTAGGATGTGATGTTACCCTAACATAGGTGATGGAGTTTACAATCCAGCTGAAAGACATTACAGAAGATATTATATGGGTTACAAGCTTAAAGTCTTTTTTAAGAGGATTTTATTTACATAAGGGAATATTTTTTAGTGGTGTGGGCAGAAGAATAAAGATATTACGAATTATTAAGTATGGTAGTCTTGTAGGAAAGTGGGTGGAGACAGGTTAGTTTATTGATTGTTTAGTTTAAGAAAAGGGATATTATGCTTAGATATGAATATATGTAAAAGATTTGAGTTAAGAGATATAACCATGGGGGTGAAGGAAATGGGTAGACTATGAATTGAATAAATGTTAAATTAGGATTTATTTTATAGTTTTATAGCGGAAGGTTGCTTTGAAATGTTATATTAATATACATAAAAGATTTGATTTAAGAGATATATGTATGGGGGGTAGAAAAAGGGTAGATTATGAGCAGAAATCGCTAAACTGGGAGATATAATAATATTATTATGCTAAATTAGGAGTTATTATATAATGTTATAGAAGAATGTCATTTTGAAATGTATAATATAAGGGGGATATAATAATATTTTTTCCCCTTGAACTTTGGGAGAATTTTGTGGCTTTTCTTTATTTTTAAAAACAATTTAAGCGTATTTCCCATGTTAATAACTTTTTGCCCTAACGCAATTGGAAATGCCAGTGATCAGAGGGCACCTCCTTCCCCAAAGAGATTGGTGGATGACGTCTAGCCCTAAATAGACCACTCCATAATTTACAATTATTAATGATTTAGCAACGCAGATCCATTAGATTATTTTTTTTAATTTAACAGATTTATATTAATAGGTTGATTTATTCATTTTGCTGCTCTTCAGGCTGGAAACAAAATAAAAAAAAAAGGAAAGGAGAAGAGATTAAGTTGGAGCTCAAGGTCTGTTATTAAATTGTTAGTAGGTAGATTGGTGCATTTCAATTTTAAAGTTCAAGTGTCATGTTCAGAATGAAGCTATTCTTTTTTCTTTCTTTTCCTTTTTTAAATATAAAATGCTGCATTTGGATTTTTTTCTTAGTTCATTTCTTTGGAGCACAGGGTCCACATGCAGACAATCAGAAATAACCTTTCAGCCATTGACTAAAACAAAAGGCCTGTGTACATACAGCCCCATTTTCAACACACCTTCCCATTGTTCCACAGCCATCTTTTTACCATTGTCTCTTTCTTACTTTTATTTTTTGCACTTTCTCAGTTCAAATAAATAACATCCATACTAATTAAATTATGTGAGGGCAACTAAAAAAGTTCCTGAATATTCTTGTCTTTTATATTATATTAATGCATCATATTAGTTACTTTCCGACTCTAACTTAAGTAGAATACTGTTTGATCCCTAATAAAATAAAATAACTACCCAGTCCTGAGATTAGTGTGAGCAACTATGGGCTGCTTGCGGGTGAATTACTTTGTTGAAATCATACTCATGGGATTAAAAATGAGTATATCCTCTGGGAAATCATAGTGCTTTCTAAATCCATTCTGAGTTTTCTTCAAAAGAACTTGTAAGGGAACAAGTAGTGCAGTATATAGAATGATTTCCCATGATCTTTGAGAAGCAATTCATCTAATTGTGTTACATTTACATAACTCCAATGCTGTCTTTCTCTGCTGGGTTCTTTCCCCCCATCCATCTGTCATATTTTATTCATTAGAACAGAAACCACAACAAGCTTCAGAAAGTTTAATGATTAAAACTATTAACAGCACTTTTGCATACAATAGATACAGCCAGTGGTGTAAATATTATCAGGGAACATTGAAGAGTCCAGAATGGGAACCAGTAGCTTCAGTTGGTGTCCATCTGAGACTAAGTCAAGGAAACTAGGCATTGATTAGTTCCGCTAAAATGCCAAAGTCTGCCTAGAATAATACTGCACCTGAGCAGCACTTATAGTTGGCAGGCAATTAGAAGCTTTTGGATGGACAAGGGGCCACAATAAACATTGTTGCCTATGTTCTACTGAACTTCATATGGTAACTGAAAACTTCACCACTTTCAAGTTTTGAACTGACAAAAGTTGGAGTGACTTCCCTGTTTAGAGGATTCATTGTTGTTCTTTTTACAACCTCAAATCAAATCAAAGGTTTATTATACACATCAAGTTAGTCCATTCAAAGATCAGAAACCTGATCTTTCAATAGATATTATAATAAGGAACATCTAACTCGCTCACCCTCCTGATTTCATAAGTGTGCAACAAAAGGGTTATTCTGAGAGTTCTTTTGTAATGGAGCAGAAAGTTGAAGCATACTTTTATTTAGGAAGGTTTGACACCTGTAAATAGTTTGCCACTTTAATCCCATAATTGGAATTCTCAACACAGATAACAGGGAACAGATTTTATTTGCTTGAGATTGCATATTTTGGAGATCTAAATCCCTAATTCTCTGTGACAGTAAAATTTTAGCCTGATTAGCTCCTGACATTATTAAAACCTCAGGGGGAAAAATGTAGTACGTATATCTTGTTTCAAGGAATTTCATTGAAGCAGAAATGTAAACTTCACTATGTAGTTGACCAATAACCCTTACTGTAACAGAATAACCCGAGGCACAGTAATAGGCCTTAGATCTCACTAGCTGGAATCCAACCTCCAGATTAAAAGCTAAATCCTCAACATATCCAAGAAAACCAAGAACAGAGCAGGGGCCAGTACCTGCAGCAGATGGCCCAACGTTTTCAATCAAGTTTGCAGCTCCAAATACCAACTGGATAAGCGACTTAGATTGAACATGTTTGAGTGTTGAGAATAGATGGGACACAGCTTTAGAATAAACAAAGTGAACAATAGAATTTGAAAGCTTTGTCATGCAGCCTTAATTCTGTCACTCTTTGACACCAACATTGGAGATTTAAATGTATCCAAATACAAATAAGACCTTATCAATCACCGTACCTTTTCATTGCACTTTTTCAGTAAAATTCTCAAATCTTTAGAAGATTTTGCAGTGTTAGTTTCCTCAGAATTAATCAGCCATTGTTTGTTAAAATTGTAAACCCAAAATTATAAAAAATGGCATTTTTTTTTGGTGGGGGGACAGAAACAGTAGTTAAGAAATGGGCTATCAAACAAAGATGTCCCCCAATCCCTTTTTCTGTGGCTTAAAATGTTGTCAAATAGGCTCACCATACCAATGAAAGGTAATTTTTCTCCCAGAAATGAAAAAGATCGTATAACAATTCCTCACTCTCTTTTGATGTCATAATATATTTGCCCACATAGGGAATTTTTTTTTATTTTAAAAACTGTAACTCTTGGTGCAACCTTGATGTGACATTAGAATTGATGACAACCAAGATGATCCAAAGTTTTTGCATAACCTTCTGAAAAATGCAAATGAATAAGCATAGAAATGACAAAGTGGGGAGATCCTCTTTCTCCTAAACAAAAACAGAGTCAGAGATGTGTTCTGCTTGGCCATGATGAAAATATAAATTCAAAACTGAAAACTCTATTACTGTTAGCCGGTTCCTGAACTATAACAGTATAGAGGTAGAGATGACTAAATCAAAAACAGTTAATGCACCTAAAGTTGACCCACCTTTACTCTGCTTGCAAGATGAAAGGAAAGGAAGCAGTAAACATAAGGAAAGAATCCTGGTCTAAAATCAGTTTAAATTTGATGAACTGCCTTTTATAAATCACTCCATACAGTACTATATACAATTATGTTATTTGAGGTAAACATGAGGCAGAGTGCAGAAAAGGTATAAGAAAGAGTCAGGCATAAGAAATTAAAGCATAAGATGAGAAAGAGAAATGGCAATATCGATTAATTTCATTTTAACCAACACCATTTTTATACTATCCTTGGAAAGCTTCCTTGCCTCTCTTAAATTCATATATTGCTCCATACTTTGCATCTTGTTCTTTAATCTTCTTTAATCTCTCTCTTCTTGAGGATTTTATCAACCCCGTTTCTCCTTCATCTTCTCCCATCTACTCTTTCTTCATATGTTTGTTTTGTCAAGGCTCATTGATCGTCTCTACATCACCAAACCAGTTTGAGATCTTCTGGGACAAGGCAACAACAATGGCTTCTTCTTATGAAAAAAGTAGCTTTCATAAATTGTTAAAATGAGTCATTTGCTGACCCTACAAGCAAACTGTATCCACAGTTTAATAATTCTCTAATTATATCATCTATGCCCGCTGCCATATCATTTGGTAATCTTCTCATAGCATTTTAATTCCCTTTCATCCATTTTCTTTTCTTGGACACCAACCTTTGTAATTTTTTTGTTTCAACTCCACTCTTCCACATAGCTCTGTTATCATCACAGAGATGTCTGAAATACTCCTTCCAGCATTCCTTCAATTCAGTTTTATTAAATAATTGCTTTTATTTTTCATTCCATTCATTTTGCTGGAGGTCCTCTCCACACACATCTGAAACCTTTTTTATGCATTAAATTCACTCTGGGTTTTCTCTGCCTTTTTTTGTCTTATTTATTAGTCTTAACTATTCTTTGCTTTCTTTGACTATATTATTTACAGCTGACTTTTCTTTCTATACACATATATAGGAGATTTCTCTGATTCCTCGCTTTTTGCAAGAACCATTCTCTAATATGTATTTTTTTTTCTCATCCACAGGCTCCTTCACTTACTCTTCTAAGCATCCTTCTTGTGTTTCCAATTATTGTAACTCTACACAATTCTATGGTATATTACAGTACAATTCTTGTTACTCTGTTCCAAACTCTTCCATGACTTCTTTCCTTATGTTTATTTTTCAGTTTTGGCACAGTTTTATCCAAGCATGCCCATACTATTCTATGTAAGTTAGGATCTCCAATGTAATGACTAATTTGAAAGTCAACACATTGTTGACCACATCCCACCAATTAAGATCTATGTGTTGTGCACCACCACTCAAGATGTGATGGATTTCAAACTATTGCCAAATGCAGTTATATAGGAGCTTTCTAGAGGTGGGCTGCTGTCAGTTCAGACCAGTTCAGGCGAACTAGTAGTTCTGACCACTGGCTGGGCCTGTCCACCTGCCCCGGCACTATCCCATCCTATAT
Organism: Pituophis catenifer annectens; assembly: GCF_029215685.1. NCBI lineage: Eukaryota > Metazoa > Chordata > Lepidosauria > Squamata > Colubridae > Pituophis > Pituophis catenifer. Next base: position 90,796,002 of record NW_027256883.1, read on the forward strand.
ATCTCACTCTCTGTCTTGCTCGCCCGCCCACGTAGCCCAGCTGATTTCCGTACCTCACCCTCTCTATTCCCCACAGCAGTCCGAGAAGGTGTGATGGAAGCCACGCACTGGAAATCGCTGTGTGTTTGAAGCCATGCGCAAGCGCGGAAGACGATGTTTGAAGCCGCACACACATTTTCAGTTCTGCACTAGGCAAACTGTTTGTTTAATTATGTGAAGCCCACCTCTGGAGCTTACCATATTTTTTTCCTAGTTATTGTGGATGTGGAAAGCTGGGAAATAGTTATTGGATTGTATTTATACTGTGATTCTACATATTTGTCCAATTTCTGAGGATTTCTGAGGAATTCTAGGTTTTGAATTAAAAGCAGATTACATAACTTTAAAAAAAGCATTTCAAAACCCCTTTTAAACACAGAGCTAGTTTTCCTGTGGTCAGGTTGTCAATATAAAAACTCTGTTTTGATGTTCTAAATGCCACAATCCAGCCTTTTGCTTTTGCCTGATCCTAGAATGCAGAATTATTTTGCTGGCTTTATCAATTTACCAATTTCCTCTTTACAGCTCCAGCTATAATAGCTCTCAGAGTGCTAAATAACATTCCTTTAACAAATGCTTGATATTAGATTTGCTCCTTCTCCTTAAACTTGAAAACACACGGGCTGGAAATTTGCCATCCAGAACAGGAACTTCTAGCCAATAAAGAAGTAGGTGACATAGCTATGTAAGGTGGTTCCACCCTTATCAGTCTCTTCATCCTTTGATCTGGCATTAATGGTTGCTATGAAACACCCACACATTTATTTTCCATTTTTAATGTGAAGAAACTAGTGACTCTTTTCCTATGATCTGGGATTTCCCATGTGTTTTCAATCCAGTAAAGAAAAACAGAAATTCTAAGTTTAGCCTGAGGCATAATTTTGCAATTCGGTGATCCAATAGGACTTGCTGTTTCTCAATCTCCATGAATTTACTTCAATAGGCTTTGTGAAAAGTTCTCTTGTCTGGGCCTAAAGAAAGTACTGGAATTAGTGCAGAAGTGATGCCCGGGTGGCTTGTACCCTGTATTTATCTTATCACAATCTTCTATGGACTTAACTGCCTTTGATCTTATCTAATAATAGATAAATGGCTAAAATAATCACCATTTAAATATATTAGGTTGTTTGACATAGGTACTACACACAAGGAAAATCAATAATGATTATACAATCAGGAGATACAATGTAAACGGCATACCACAAATGCCTTTGCACAGTTAGATAACATCACAGATCTCCTAATGAAAGTCAATAGCTATTTGTTTTCAGAAGCAGCACTTGAACTTTGAGGGTATTCATTTTTGCAATTACTAATCCAGCTGTGTGTGCAAGGTTTTAAAACAAATGAATATCAAAGAAAGAATGACAAGTAGACTCAACAAACAAGTGTGTGAGAAAGAGCTTCGGTACCCTTTTGAAAAACAAGTAGCTCTATCAGTTTTCACAAGAGAAAACAAGCATTAGCCAGATCAGCTTGATGATGAATCACTCTCTGGACACAATATAATCAAAATTGTATGCTAACTGTTTTTAAAAGGGAGAATATAAATGGACATTAATGCTCACATGGAAGTCAATGCTATCTTTCTATTATTTTCTGCATATTTATTATATCTATCTATCTATCTATCTATCTATCTACCTACCTACCTACCTACCTACCTACCTACCTACCTACCTACCTACTTACCTACCTACCGACGTATCTCTCATCACAAATTAAATATTTGATTTATGGCATGTGTAGACCACATAGCTCTGCATTCATAGACTTTGATATTCACTGTCCTGAAATTGACAGAATGCCCAGCTCTGATTTGTATTTGTGTTGGTTTGGTTTTGAAGAGACTATAGTACCAAGGAGAAGCAGGTGTAACACTCTCCAACTAGAAGCACATATTGGCATCTGGGAATATGTGTGGAATATGCACACTATACTTTTTATTAGAAATTCACCAGAAGGAGTGGAAACAAGCCTGCTCTTCCAACCACTATTTTCATTCAATGCTTGAGAGGATGTAGCTTAGTTTGTTTCTTCTCTTTAAAACAAAACCAAAAATAATGTCTACTGCAGAAGGTCTGTCTACTTCGTTTTTCATCCATGTTATAGGCTGAAAAAGGCCATGTTCATTGTTTCAAGGTGGCCTAACTTATTGGTCTTTCAAAATGTCAAGAATTGTAGAGATGTTTCTACTAAGAAACTTTTTAAATCTGTGGTTATTTTTGTGAATAGCTTTGTAATGCCTCTTCTCTTTCAGTACCCCCTGAAAATTTATCTTTTTTTTTTTTAAATGATGTTTGGTCTTAATTTCTCAGTCTTCTCACATTGTAACCAAAAGATTGCCCACATAGCAGAATTAATTGCTTGCTTGCTGCTACTACTCAGTCTTATTCCCCTTTCCTGCTGTCTTTTCATACTGCAGTTTCTGGATTGTAAGCTCTTTTCAGACTGTGGTCTCAGTTTTGATTATGGTCTTCCATAATGAGATATGCACATTGATGATGCCATATAAGTGGAGATATATTTAGAGAAACAGTATTTTACTGTTCATGTACCTGTAATTGGAGGAGCTGCCCAAAATTCAGTGAGTAGGTAAACATCCAGCTGGAAAAAAAATATTAATTGGTAATTAATTCTCTTTGAAAATGAAGGACTTCTGAAGGTACGAAACCCAACATTCTGTATCTTTGATCTCTTAGTCTCTCCAACATGGCTGTCACATTTACTGTTTACATTTTTCTTTGTAATCACCTCTATTATGCACTTCATCACCTTCCCCGCCCCCATGATTCGACTTAATGGTTTTAAACGGGAAGGAAATGACTTGTCTTGGCTGCCAGCACTTGACACTTTTATGGGTCATTTGTAATGAAGCCATTCTTTGGTTTTAATGGAGACCTTGATTTGGATTGGTGTGAATAATCGTCAAAAGGTGATTAATTAAATAATCACCACAAGCAGCACCCTGTAAAATGAATCAACGTATTACATTAATGTAATACACTGATCCAAAAGTTAGTTTATTTCTGCAGCAGACTTTGAATTCTATGCATTTAAACAAGCCTTAAGCCCAGCTGTATAATTTACTATACATTAATTATACATTGTGCGTGTCCAAAGAAAGTGTTTTACACCTTTTTATTAAAGCTTAGTAAAGTATACTGTCATGGTGTTTAATAACAGAAGATACTTGTGGAAAAAAATATAATTCACCTGATCATTAAGCAGGGTCATTTGAAAATTAAATAAAGTTCACTTTGATTTAATATCAGGAAATGTCAGCATATTTTAGAAATGTGATATCTTAGCTATTGGAACAATCTATTATTTGTTGAAAGCAACTCCTAAATGTTTACTTATGTGGATTCAAAGACTTCGAAGAAGGATAGTTAAAGGGTTAGTCAGACATGAGATAAATTAATAAGCTCTACAGAATTATCAAGTGGTGTTCTTGAATTCAGGGAGTACTCCAAGGAACCAGCGTCTGCTTTGAATTTTTTCCCTGAAATTAAACATACACATCTACTCAAAAGATATATAAAAGCACCATTGCCTCTGTTCTATTGACCTAAAGTTATTTTAAAAGGTTTAAATCCTGAGTCAATAAATGTGGTATTTATTTATAAGAGCAGTGGCTTTTCTCTCTAAGGAAAGGATTTGATGTTAGGAACAGCAGCCAATACCATTAATTTATGAAGTACAAAAGATGCTTCTGTACAGGAAATTTTGAACGAGGGGGTCTTGATGTGCCTATTCACACTTCAAATTCCAGGTAAGGAACAGCAAGCAGTGTAGCTCACGGTGTTAAAATTCACAAAAGTTTGTGGCACAAGTGACACACTTAGGAAGCTTAAACGTCTTCTCTGAAGGACAAGCAAAGGGACTCCTTCCTAGTTCATTGGTCTATCTAACTTGCACTGGGATGTTTCCCCAGCTCCAACGTTGAGATATAAAGGACTGAATACTGTACAAGCTTTTTTTTTTTTTTTGCATGAGAAGCATGCTCTCTCATCAAAATATAGTCCCTCATTTGCAGCCTCTCATTTTATCCATTTGGTGCCACCATCATTTACTGGTGCTCCATATGGGATGTCACAAAGATGCTTTTCAAAAGGCAACTGGTCTTTTTTGGGGTTTTTTTTCCCCTTGAAAACATTTTTCCTCTCATCCAAGAAGCTTCTTCAGTTCTGATTGAATGATTTATGTTCTGAAGCTTCTTCAGTTCTGAAAGAAAGATTTATATACCTTAGCAATCATCTGGTTGTTAGCACTCTGAAGGTCAGTCACTAGCTCTCTGAGAGTGGTTGAGGCCACTTGGGGATTTATCTGTACCTCAGGGTCACCTGAATCAGCAAACTTTCTTGGGACAGCTGAAAGGACTGTGTGATAGACAAGGGATAGGTGGTGTTGTATCCTCCACTTCTGTTGAGAGAGGGCTGTTCAATTTAAACATAGATGGCCTCTTTGGTTTGTACTTCTTCCATGTAGAGATTGACCACAATGGGAGACACAGGAGAACCCATGGAGCAACCATATTTTTGTCTGTAGAAACCTTCACTGCATTTAAAATAGGTAGTGGTCAGGCAGAGGTCCAGTATGGCACATATATGGTTTGGGATGAGGTTAGTTCTGTCACCTAATGTGCTGTCCTGTAATAGTTGTTTCTTCACTACCATGACAGTTTCAGTTGTAGGAATGTGAGTGAAGAGTGAAGTGACATCATAAGAAACTATGGTCTCACCTGGATCCAATTTAATTTCCAAACCTTGCTGCCAAATCGTGTGAGTTGTTGAAGTGATGGGTGGTGTTGCCGACTAGAGGAGCTGATGCAGTGGTTAGATGTTTTGCAATGTTGTATCTGACTGAGTAGATGCTGTTGACAATTGGCCTGAGTGGAGTTCCCTCTTTGTGGATTTTGAAGAGTCCATACAGTATATGCCTGAGGTAGCTTCCCCAGGATAAAAGTGATAGTATTGTGGCTTGTCAATGGCTATGTCTTTCAGTAGTTGTTGAAGGAAATCAATGACCTTTTGCTGGCGGGGTTGGTAGGATTTCTCTTCAGAGCCTCATATATAGTAGTTTATCTTGGCATTGTAGTCATCTGTGTTCAGGATAACTGTACGTCTTCCTTTGTCAGCTGGCAAAATGGTGATTTTGGGTCTCTTCCTCTTCTGTTCAAGAAAAAAACCAAGAAAGCCCAGTTACCTTTTGAAAAGCACTTTCAGAACAACCATGACCTGGATGATTGAGAATCTCCATAGACACTCCATATGGGGTGTTTGAGGAGGAATTCATTCTGCACACCACCATGTTAGGGAAAGAGTCATATTTGCAGATCATATTTGCTTATTGGTTTATACATCTACAATGAGATTCCATTCTTGTGTTTTTCACTGGAGAGACTCCCGAGAGCCCTCAGGATTCAAAGATGCCTAATTTTTGAATAAATCATGCCTTTTGTATGCAAATTATTTTCAAGGATAAGGGTAACTTTAAAAGTAGACTGAAGAGGAAATACCTAGATGCATGTATAGTGAACCTGTATCTCTGCCAAACATGCAAGGGAAGGGGGAAAAACATGCAAGGGAAGGGGGAAAAACATGCAAGGGAAGCGGGGGGGAACTCTTAAAGGATTATTTTGTGGCATAACATTTCTGCAAAATATTTCTGTCTACAAAATATTTCAGTAGGTTGACAACAGCCCCATTTCAGTCAAACATGGAATAGTTCCAATGTGTTAAGTGATGATGACAGAAAAGGCAGCACTTCAGAGAGAAAGGTGGGTGTCTTCTGTACTCTAAAGGCAAACAGCTGTTTTGAACTGTGAAAACTATTTAAAGGTTTAGTGTACACCTTGGATTCCTGCTGTCTACATAAGTACAGAGACCTAAATCCACTGCATACTGGGACTATCTGATCAAAGCAGTAGTTAAATCTATCCATGGAAAATCTAAGTAGCCTTTGGAGGCAACTCTTTGAATGCAGATTAGTGATTTCATTGAAGTAGTCAATCAACAGGGCGTTTCCCCCCCTGTTCCTGGCTGTTAGAATGTTATTGAACAGAGAAAAAGCAAGAGAGAAAGAAAGGAAGGAAGAAAGAAAGAAAGAAAGAAAGAAAGAAAGAAAGAAAGAAAGAAAGAAAGAAAGAAGTGTCAAAGAGAATATGCTTGCATACACATGCACAAATGGACACACACACACACACACAAGCTTGCTCTTCCTAAGACTTGATCCCATGAATCTGCTTGAGACTCAAGATCATTTCAGAGGTAGCTACAGGAATGAATCCCACAAAGGGACTAGGTTTAATCATCTAATCTCAGACTGTATTGATTTTGGAACTACTTGCAATGACTATATAAATAAGCCATTTCTTTGCAACTGTATCTGGAGTCGGTCATGAACCCAAAAACCTTCACAACCTAGTCCAAAGTGAATTATGCCCTGCAGAAATAAATTAATAAAACCAACACATCTAGGCTTCTCAACCAACTTATTTTCGCGTTTCAAGAGCTTAAAAATATAAAATCAATAATCATTTAGTCATAAGGGTAAATGAAGCGACAGAACATCAAAGTATACCCTTTAGCCATTCAAGTCATTCTTGGTAATTTATCTCATCAAAAGGCAGGGGTAATAATCCTTTCCACTCTGAGACAAGCCGCCACACAGCTGCTGTATTATCCCAGAGTAAACAAGTTTGGAGAAAATATTAAAAATCGATATCTGTTTCCTTCTATCAGGCCAGATGGCATCCATCATAAATCTGTTTTTTTAAAGAGTTCTTTAACTTGAGCAGACTGTGAAAGACAACTGCATTAACGACAGAAAACTCTGCTCCATTTAATGGGAATTGACAGCTGGATTTCCTTACACTTGCAATTTGAAGGCAATGAGACAATTTTCTGAAAATTAAACAGACATGCAAAAAACAATCTGTTACATTTGCAGCGCATAGGCACAGGAAGTGTGGCCAAGACTGCGGACTCCAAGCAGTCACAGTGGATTTGCAGAATACATGAGAGCACAAATGGAAAGGAAGGGCTGGTCTGCTCCAGGGAAGTTCTTCGCATTGGGCTACTTCAGATTAAAGTGACATTGTGTCTTTCCTCTAAACAGTCCTGCAGGACTGCATTTACATAACCTGTAGGCAAAATGTTCAAGCTATTTCTTGTGAGTATCATTGGAGATGGTATCTTGCAAAGACTTATTCTTAGAGTATACAGGTGTGCTAGGAAGACAGTTAAAACCCTCTTAACAGTTCATTCTCACTCATCCAGCAACCTGCTGTTGATGCTACTGTGCATCCAATAATGCAAACTTCTCAACCTGAAGGCTGAAGTGGTACAATCTCAGGGTGATTTTGTCATCTCGTTTGATGTTTATGTAGTCATAGATATACATTTATCAGGAGCCACTCAAGCACACCCAGGGAGCATAGTCCCTTCCTTCCTTCCTTCCTTCCTTCCTTCCTTCCTTCCTTCCTTCCTTCCTTCCTTCCTTCCTTCCTTCCTTCCTTCCTTCCTCCCTCCCTCCCTCCCTCCCTCCCTCCCCCCTTCCCTTCCCTTCCCTTCCCTTAATAAATGAGTTTATCTGTAAGGTGCTATAAAAGTCCTTCTGCCTTCTTTCTTGGACTGTTTCTCACTGAACAATTGAATATCTTCCATCTCATAGCTGTATTTGCCTTCCATTTTGAAAAGGGATAGTCAGGTAGAAGTGGGGTTTGTAGTACTCAATCTGATCTTCCATTATGTAGAAAGTTCATGTTGCCTCCGGTGGCAGATATTAAGGACCAGTTCAGACAGAACCTCACGTATCACCTGATCTACCCTTCACCCTCAAGGCTAGACTGATGCTCTCAGAGGCAGTGCATGACACTACCCCTCTTTGAAAATAGGATTTAGCTGTCAATCCATCTGCCTTTTGAATGTTGAGATTTTACCCATTTTCCATTGTCTTTCACTTCAGGCTGTAACCTATCTTGGTTGAATTCTGATGATGATCTTTTGGTCTGAAGTTTTTTTTTTAAATAACACAATTCAATAGAAGTAAGATCTGCAGCAACAGTATTGCATCAGAGCTGAAATCCTAGCTCTAGAAAAGGGGTGGGGAATTATGACCCTTTTATGACTTGTCGACTTCAACCCCCAGAATTCCTAAACCATGCTGACTCAGGAATTCTGGGAGTTGAAGTCTACAAGTTATAAAGGAGACATAGTTCCCCACCCAGCTCTAAAGGATTAGATCCAACCAGAGCAGGCAGACAACATGGATTAATCATACCATACAATGTTTATATATACATTTTTCTGATATCAAAGATGCTCTGAGATAGTGGAGATGTGGAGATAGTGGAATAAGAAAAATGTTTGAAGCTTCTTGTACAATGTTTTAATTTATCAACTTGTACTGATTTCTCAAAGCTTCTCCAGGCTCTTTTTTCCTCATCAACTATTTATTTAGCTTTATAATTAAGAATTCTTTTCATGGGAAGACTGGTATTAAGATAAAAGAAATAAAGGTCATGATCCATAATATGGTCAATGAGTTCTGCAGATACATTTCTATCTTATTTTTTCATATTTATTTTCATTATTAAAGATACTAGAGAGGGCTGTAAATACTATAAAGTGGTATATAAATCTAAGTGCTACTGCTATTGCTATTGCTACTGTAACTTTATAGAAAATATTCATTTTTGAATTTTGAAAGAAAACCAAAGTTGTGTTATTTATCATATTTCTACACCATCCATGTCACCTAAAGGACCCAAGACAAATTTCCTTTACAAATAATGAAATTCTATTTTGATTCCTTGATACTTCTCCTCTGATTATGTTGACTCTACACAGTTGTAGTTTATGTTCAATTATCGTAGCCTATCTCATTTATGAACCTTTCATTTTTATTTTTTAGGAATATTACAATAAGTTGTTTCTGAATTATTTGATACAGTGTTAGCGGTTGGTTTTTAATAGATTAAAAACTTCTCATATTGTGACTGTGCTACTCATTATGTTGATTCATTTATACACTAGTAAAGCAAATATTTTTATCTTAGGCTCAAACTGTGGGGTATTTGGTGCTCTCTAAGCCAGTGGTCACCAACTGATGGTCTGTGGACCACTGGTGGTCTGCGAGAAAATTTTGGTGGTCTGCAGAAAAATTATTTGCATTTTTTATGTTTCACTTAATCAGGGGTCCTCAACTATGGCCCGTGGGCTGGGTACATGCAATGAACATTTATGTTGCTGCAGAGAGTCTCCCCCTTTGGGGTCTTTTTATGTGGGTCAGAAGGGGGGAGAAATTGTGACTTGGGGTCTGCTTCAGCCTCCTGGTGTGGGGCTTTGGGTGAAGGCTGGAAGGAAGCGCCGCTGGTGGCGAAGAGCCGGAGGGCCTTGTTCCAGTGGGACTGCATCATGGCCTGGAACTGGCTGGACATCTCAGCCCGCTGAGCCTCCAGGCACCTGTACCTGGCCTTGCACTCCCGCAGGTCTTCCCTCAGCTTGGAAAGCCTATGCTTGTAGTCATCAGTGAGGTGCTTCTGCTGAGCCTCCTTCTTGGGCAGATCCAATTTGAACTGAGCCAGCTGTTTTGCCAACTCTTTCTCATGGTGGCTGCTTAGCTCCAACAACTGCTTCCTATTGGGGCCCTAAGGAGCCCGGGCAGACAGGAGAGGAGTGGGTGGGAGGGGCAAGTAGAGGCTGGTAAGGTGCCCCTTGACGTGAGTGACATTGAGTTGGCCATGCCCACCCTGTCACATGACCACCTAGCCATGCCCACCCAGCCAGTCATTAGGCAGATCATATTAGTAGTCTGTGGAATTTAAAATTATGAATTTAGTGGTCCCTGAGGTCCAAAAGGTTGCGGACTCCTGCTCTAAGCAGTCTTGCAGATGTTTCATTATCAAACTAAGAAACATCTTCAGCATTAGTAGGGAGTGGGGTTTGCTCTCATTTTTATATACTAGTGGCTTGCCCTGTCTGTATTGGTGGGAGTGGTCTTGGAGGTTCCTTGAACTATTGTTTACTCTTAACTTGTTTGTCTGTGTTGGTAGTTCCTTGATTGGAGTATTATTTGCTTCTTGATTATCAGTCTAATTTTAATCTTGGTGTTAATCTCTACTCATCTGAGTGTTGATTGCTGGTGAGGAGATGTTTTGGGGTTTTTTGTTCCGAAAAGTCCCCAAAAATGCTAGAGAATTATTGGAAGCCTGGTATTTAGACAACTCAGTAATCAACAGGTACATAGAGATAAACAATATCTACATACCATTCAAAAGAGACAATAAAAAAGCTACATTAATAATTCTATAGGTCTTGGACTTAGTAATATTTGTTTAAGGCATAGCTGATGACTATCAACCACTGAAGATTCAAAGGAGACTTAAAGGAAAAGTATTTGAAGAAATAGGAGGTCATATGAAAGTATTTTCTATCACGTTTTTGTAACTCTGATGTTCAACAAATGAAACAGAATAAGTACCACTACTTGCAACAAGGTAGATAAGAAAAATGGATGAATGGAAAGTATCCTGGAGAGAAAACTTTAATTTGATAAAGGGTAATATTGATTGTTCTCTTGTATATACATCCAAAAACTACTTAATGCTGTTATCTGAAGAAAAATGTTATTTATCCTGGAGTGCATGCTGAACTTCCAAAAGAAACAAGACTTAAAATCAGACTTTGACTGAAAACCAGAATTCATTATTCATACTAGTAAATGTTTGCTTCATTCATTCTTTAGAGCAGGGGTTCTTAACCTTTGTGTGCCATAGACTCCTTTGAGAGTCTAGTGAAATCTAAAGACCGCAGAAACACATATTTAAATGCATAAAATAAAATATATAGATATATATGGCATTACAAAAGAAACAAACCATGCTCAAAATGCTGCAATCAAAATATTAAAAATAAATATATAATATAAATATAGGTATTCTGTTATTAAATCAATTAAATTTAAAACAAGACACTACCCTTTTTAGCATCTAGCTATTTTAAATAATGAGATGCTGAGCTAATTTTCATATTTACAGGGATCTTTTGTCTTGCCTTTCTTTGTCTTCTACAGCATTAGGCTTTCCAGCTACTCCAGAATAAATATGTATCAAAGTAGTGGTGAGAACACCCTCCTAATTTCCTGCTTTAGGATCTTTTCTATGATTGTTTAATGCCAAGACCCTGTTTTATAGCTAACTCCTTCCTCCTCATATTTTCCCCACAACAACAACAACCCTGTGAGGTGGGTTGGGCTGAGAGAGAGTGATTGGCCCAAAGTCATCTACTGGTTTTCCTGGCTAGGCTGAGATTAGAACTCTCCTGGTTTCTAGTCTAGTGCCTAAACCATGAGACCAAATGGGCAGAAAAAATTCTGAAGTCCCACTGCATTCAGAATCTGTCACACTAGGGAAGACTATTTAATTCAGCATACTTCATATTTTAATATTATTAAAGTGAGTATTTTCATGTCTCTTTCTAGAGTGATAATCTTACCATCTGGCTAATTGTGGAAAAAATAAATAGACCTGTAATTATATTAAAATTAGACTAAAATTGAGATTTCCATATTCTACCTACTGTACATTTACATTCAGATATATTTGTATAGAATTGGACTGTAATATCCTTACTCGTTTTGACATAAGCACTTTTCCCCCTACAGTCTTCTACAAGTCAATACACTTTAAACAGTTCACCTTAGAGCATGCTAAGGTAATGTTAAATAATTTATTAGAAAAGTTTAAATTCAGCCCATGTGTATAGTATAAAGTGTGTATACAGCTGAGTTGTACCTTTAAAATGGAAAATAAAATATTCATATGGCATCATGAGAAGAAAACAAGGCTTGGTATTTTCTTTCCTTTTTCTTCTCTTAGCTATGAACATGGATTCTTTTGCTCCTTCAACATGTGGCATAAAATTTTAACTCAACTAATTTCTGCCAGCACTGATTTTTCTTTATTTGACATCTATTTACATAAATTGTTATGATTTTAAATTGTTAAATCCAACAATTCCAGCCCAGAACATTTCCAGCATTATCATGAAATCAACATTTATATGTAGCATTTAGATTCACTTGCTTCTAGGGGAAAAGAGCATCAGTTCTATGTTTTCTTCCCTCTTTGAAGGAGAAGCCAGAGATCTGAAATATAAATAAAGTAAGGAGTAAATAAGCAAGTAAGCAAGTAAGTAACACCGGAGAGCACATTAATTTATATATATACAATTTGGCAGCAGCCTACGTAGTTGATTGGTGAAGTCATTACATAGTCATAGTCATTACAAAAATTCTTTTCATTTGTAATATATGCAATTGAGATGAAATATTTAAATGATAAAAATACTCTAACTGCTGAATTACAGAGTATGATCCATCTTTAAGCACAGGCAATTGTGCTCCTGGTAGGCTGAGCTGTAACAGTAGATATGGATGGCTAGGGGGAGTTTTTCTGTGAATAATTTAGCTTTTGGAGCAATGTGTGCAAAAACAGGGAGAAACTCTCAGTTTTTCTGAACAACGGAAAGAAGCATTGATGTTACTCTGAATTGGCTTTCTGAGGCTTCATTCAGTGAATTTTATTTTATTCCCAAGTAAGAAACTGTAGTAGTCATACAATCCTGGGATTCCTTTCAGTTATTCTGCAAGAACCCGCTATGAAATCTAGATGGCTAGATACAGTATTTCTTTTGATTATGGTGTTGCAATGATTAGAGGTAGTCCTTGACTTACAGTCATTCATTTAGTGACTATTTGAACTAACAATGGCACTGAAAAAGACAGTTGAGGCAGCCTATGGTTACCTGATCTAAATTTGGATGCTTGGCAACTGGTTCATATTTATGATGATTGCAGTGTTTTGGGATTATGTGTGATCAGCTTTTGCAACCTTCTGGCAAGCAAAATCACTGGGGAAGACAGATTCATTTAACAATCGTATTACTAAGTTAATGATTGCAGTGATTCACTTAACAATTGTAGCAAGAAAGGTCGCAAAATGGGGCAAAACCCACTCAGCCATTGTCTCAGTTAGCAACAGAAATGTTGGGCTCAATAGTGGTCATAAGTCGAGGACTACCTGTATAAACCAACCTCAACTTCTTATTGAAAACAATGCATTTTTAAAATGAACTTTACTCTTTAGAAAGCAGAACAACTTGCGTTTTCTTTCTACCTATTGAAATGTCTGATCACCCAAAGTTCAGCATAAAAGAGTTCCTTTATATCTGTTGAATTCATATCCTTCTTTTTTGTCTAGGAACCCGAGACCTAGAACCCTTCTCCAAATTTATTCGATTCTGTGCAATCGAATGAACTGAGAGAAGGAATAAGTGTCTCAAACTCGCCCAGTGAGCCTTTTTGCCTGAAGGTAGACTGGAAGCTAAGTGTCTCCTGTCCTAATCCACACTTTTGCTACTGCATCACACTGACTTTAGGTCTGCTATTAGAGTGCTCAAGAAACAGCTAACCTAAGCCTTTGGAAGGACCTGCTTTGTATAAAGGAAGGCGGCATCTGGTATTTACAGCAAAAGATTTTTGTCAATGATGTAAGGCTTAATGTTATTAAGGAATAATTAAGAAGCTGAAGTATGGTCTTTTATGCCTGCTAATCTTGGTCACTGCTGTACATGCGATTGTTTGTTAAATGGCAAAGTTTATTGATTTGGCAAATTCTGCCTTACATTGTATATTTCCACCCAGTCAGTGTTTCTCTTTGTGGTTCAGCATTTTTAAATGTCAACAGCAAAGTATTATTGATCTGTAATTAAAAGTGCAGAGGAAAAATTAGCATAGTAGAAGTTTAAGGTCATTAGTACAAGTACTGTTAGACAATTATTTAGCTTGTTTTAACATTTATTTCCTTCCCAGATATTGACACTCAGTTCAGTTCCCACTGAAACATTTCCATCTTGCTAAAAAGGCACATTTAACAATTGCTACACATTGGCAATACAGCAGGATTTTGGCATTTGACTTTCAAGCTGATGTGGCAGTTCTTAAAGGTAATCTCATTTGATGGGTCATTTTGAAAAACAAGAAAGACTAGGTGTTTAGGAATATGCTACAGCTAATCATGTGACCAAATCGAGACTCCTGAAAGTAAATAAGATGCACATTTCTCTTAAAGATGGAAATGGTAAAATTATATATTGATCTTTCCTGGTGCCAAATGTTCCTGCAATGTATTTTCTCCCCCGATTTTTTTTCTCTTTTGCTACTATTGCTATTTGATATACTCTTGCTAGTAACTAAATGAGTAGAAATAAGTTAATTTTTAATTTGGTAAATTTTAAATGGATCATTTTAAATACAATTTAATGCTAAATTATATTTGATTTGACTATGTGATATCTGATTTCACATTGGACAGTATTTGACAGAGGATATATGACAACACTAACCAAAGAACTCTTTCCTTCTGAGAATAAGTCTGCTATTTTCACCAAGTGAACACTGAAGATGTGCTGAGCTTCTGAGCTTCATCATCACTTTGTACAATAAACACCTACTTTAAACACATCCAACATTCTCCTGTTGGATCCTAAGTTTTCTTTTCTTCTAAGAGGAAAATCATACTGAGTGAAGGTTACTTCAACTCTTTCTCCTTCCACTGTATTTTCCTAACCTATCTGACCTCATACATACCAGGAGAAAAAAGGACTATCTCCATCCATCCATCCATCCATCCATCCATCTTTATCCATCCATCATTTCTCTCTCCCTCACCCTTTCTCTGTCTCATCTGCAGGCATTGGCAGGATAACTTTTTAAATAATTAGAGCCTCTAAGTAAATTACCATTTTTTAAAGAAAGGATCAAGTTAGAAATATGGCAAATGCATCACTTGGTTTCTACCTTTTGGTTTTGGATAAACACCATTGATTCGCCACTATCAGCCTGAATTTCTTATGTTGTCTAAGGTTTTTGTATTTTTTTTATTTTTTTTTTTATTTGATTTGTATACCGCCCTACTCCCGAAGGACTCAGGGCGGAAAACAGCCAAGCAATAAAATACATAAATACAAAAATTTAAAAAACCAGTTAAAATCAAATTAAATCATTTTGGCCCAGACAAATTAAAACACCCCAATAATTTAAGAACAGATTTAAAATTTATATATTAAAAGAGGGAGGAGATTAGGCCAAGCCTGCTTGATGGAATAAAAGAGTCTTCACAGCGCGGCGGAAGGTGCGCAGATCCGGGATCCTCCGTATCTCTGGGGGGAGCTCATTCCAGACGGTAGGTGCCCCCACAGAGAAGGCTCTCCCCCTAGGGGTCGCCAGCCGACATTGTTTGGCTGACAGCACCCGGAGGAGTCCCTCTCTATGAGAGCGTACTGGCCGGTGGGAGGCTATTGGTGGTAGTAGGCGGTCCTGTAGATAACCAGGTCCTAAGCCATGGAGCGCTTTAAAGGTGGTAACCAAAACCTTGAAGCGCACCCAGAAGACCACCGGGAGCCAGTGCAGCTCGCGCAGGAGAGGTGTCACATGGGAGCGCCATGACGCTCTCATTACCACCCGCGCAGCCGCACTCTGCGCCAGTTGGAGCCTCCGGGTGCTCCTCAAGGGGAGCCCCATGTAGAGAGCATTACAATAGTCCAGGTGGGAGGTGACGAGGGCATGAGTGACTGTGCATAACGAGTCCCGATCCAGAAAGGGACGCAACTGGCGAATCAGGCGAACCTGATAGAAAATCCTCCTGGTCACGGCCGTCAAGTGCTCTTCTAAAGACAGCCGTGAATCCAGGAGGACGCCCAAGTTGCGAGCCCTCTCCGTGGGGGCCAGTGATTCGCCCCCAATAGTCAGAGATGGCGTCAACTGACTATATCGGGACATCGGAAACCACAGCCACTCGGTCTTGGATGGGTTGAGCCTGAGCCTGTTCCTCCCCATCCAGATCCGTACGGCCTCCAGGCACCGGGACATCACTTCAAGGGCATCGTTGGGGTGATCCGGGGTGGAGATGTACAGCTGGGTGTCGTCAGCGTACTGATGGTACTCCACCCCGAAACCACGGATGATCTCGCCCAGCGGCTTCACATAAATGTTGAACAGGAGAGGCGAGAGGACCGACCCTTGCGGCACCCCACATATGAGGGGCCTCGGGGTCGACCTCTGTCCCCCTGTCAACACAGACTGCGACCGGTCAGAGAGAATATTGAATAGCATATATCCTGCCATGAATATTGAATAAAGTAAAAACATTTTTTCTGAAAAATGAGGCATGGATACCATTGCTAGGTCTGTTTAATCATGGATGAAAAATAATGGAAAGTAAGAATGAGCCTTTCTTACCAAAGAAAACTGAGACCCAAAATAACTATCAATCAACATATCAATTAAAAAAAATACATATTTGGTAAATAAATTTATGGACTGTTATAATAAAGTGTTAGGTTTCTCTCCTTTCATGCATTTCAGTTTGGAAGATGAAAAAGTAATCTAAATTTGTATTGTCTGTTAGAGTTGCTACAAACTGCAGACTTTTACGTGCCAACTATTTTTCCCCCCTTCCCCCAAAATTAACCATTACAATACCTTATGGTAGGTTTAACACTGATCTTATGTTGTGATATTTTAATTGGCTTCAAGAAGAGTATTACAGAATCTTTGAGATTTTTTTTTCACTAGATAATCTAATTCTTCTATTACTAAGCAAACAAATACACAAATCCAAACAATAATCTGAGTGATGCATTGTGGATTCCCTCCCTTGACATTTTTATTTTTCAATTTCTTCCCTTTAAAGATGCACAGTTGTCATCACTACATTTCTGCACTGACTGGCAACCCCCTTTGAACTGCAGTCTGTAGCTTTAGTTAAATTCACAAAAACACAGGCACATACACAAATACAAAAAAAAAACAAAACACGTCATCACACGCCTTTCCACTTTAACCTTTACACAGACTTTCCAACTTGTCTGGTCTTCCTTGAAGGTCGATTGGGTTTTCAACTCTGCTATCTGCTAGGTGTTTGATGGAGTGGTCCAGATAACAGAGGAGAGAGCAAAAGAAAAAAGGTTTTTTGAAGATCAAAAGTGGCTGTTCATTCTGTTATCTGACCCTATCTGTAGTCATAGTAACAAGTTTCTTTTAACCTCTGCCATCAGATGATTTGTCTCTATCTGTTATGAATTCTACTTTGACTGAGTAGCTGGCGATAACACACAAAGTAAGTATGTGTGTAAGTCCCCCCCTGGGCCCCTCCCCCCAGTTTCCTATTGCAATATTAAACATTGAGAGAAAGCACATGTACATCAGTTACTCTACTACAGGGTTTAAAAATTACCTTCAGGTCATTTAAAGCACATTAATTTAACAAATTAGATCTGCTTTTGAAAATGAAGATAAAGAAATTCAGATTGGATAATTTGTGAGAAATACTATCAGATTCCTGGATTGACTAAAGCAGAAATTTATTTTAGATAGAATTAGGAAATTAAAGAATTAAAAGCAGCCCAAATGCCTTTTTATCACTTGATGACCAAGGATTAAGTGGTCATTTGAATGTATAAATGACTGCTACAGTAGAAAGAAAACTAACATATCATCTCCAGGTTAGTGCAGAATCAGTTCCTACATTCAAAAATTATCAGGTAATAACAATAATAATAAAACGTTAATTCCTACACTGAATATGGTGTTAAGCTTGATGGACAAAATGACCCTCCAATTCTAGGGTTCTATAATTCTGTAATATCCAGTCAGGTTGGACAACTGTTCATTAATATAATCCATTATTATTATTCATTTGTCCCTTCATTTATCTTCCTCAAGCTGATTTTGGTGGCCAATCTTCTGCCATCACTTTAATTTCCCAGAATGCCCTACACACTGAAAAGTGGTCATCGAGAGAGGCAAATGAAGTCTGCCATCTCTTAGTAATAGTTACCAGTTCTAATCAACCACATTCACACTACCATACAAGTGATGGCATTGTGGAAAAAAAAATGCATGCAATATCATTATATCATTTTATGAATTAATCAGTTAATGAATGAGTTTTTCATGAAAAAATAGATTGAACAATAATGAAATTGAATAGGTTCATGAAACCTGTACGTATATCTAATTCAGAACTGATCCTTGACTGTGACAACAATATCATACAGTACAATGTAAAGCATGCCACAAAACATGCTTATTCCAAACTGGAATAAGAATGTAACTTAATAGCAATTTGGTAATGTATGTATTAATTAGAAAGTAGAAAAAAACTACTGCAGAACAAGATCAGTTACTATGAGTTAAAGAACCTTCAAGTTTCTTACAAAAGTCCCAAATAATATTTCAGAATGAATGAATTTTTTTTTTAAACTGTAAAACGTATACTTTACATTTTCATTCTTTTTGTCACCTAGATTTCTGTTGCTCTAATATAGTAGCCCTAGTATATATAAAATACGGTACAATAGGTGGAGTCTGAGCAGAGGTGGGTTTCAGCAGGTTCTGACCAGTTCTGGAGAACCGGTAGCGGAAATTTTGAGTAGTTTGGAGAACCGGTAGTAAAAATTCTGACTGGCCACGCCCCCATTTATTCTCTGCCTCCCAAGTCCCAGCTGATCGGAAGGAAACGGGGATTTTGCAGTAACCTTCTCCTGGATTGGGGAGGGAATGGAGATTTTACAGTATCCTTCCCCTGAAGTGGGGTGGGAATGGAGATTTTACAGTATCCTTCTCCTGCCATGCCCACCAAGCCATGCCACGCCCATCAAGCCACACCCACAGAACCAGTAGTAAAAAAATTTGAAACCCACCGCTGAGTCTGAGGTAAGACCCATTTCAGGCTATGTATATTTGCAATGCAAATATGGCTAACAGGTAGTATGTTTCCCCTGGGTTATTGTGGGTACAATTGTTTCCTTTTTCTGTATATTTTCAGGTTAGTAAATTGTTTCACAAAAGTCTTATTCTAGTTTAACAAAGATGGTTTTTAGAAATATTGCAGGAATAGAGAGTTTATTTACAATAATCATTTAGAACCCCAAGTACATTTCAACCCTTAGTTCCTCATAGACTGAAAATAGTCAAATGAATCCATGTTTTCTCAACAATTCTCTGCCACAGTTTATTTATTTATTTATTTATTAGTTCAATTTATATGCCGCCTTTCTCCGGAGACTCAGGGCGGCTTACAATGCATTTTTTAAAAAAAACCATTATAAACCATTATAAACATTTAAAAATTAAAATATTAAAACCCATTCACACCATTTATGGCTGGATCTCACAAGATTGCAACAGTGAGTTCAACGGCCCCAGGCCTGCTGGAAAAGCCAGGTCTTCACCGCTTCACCACAGGCCAATAGGGTGGGGGTAGTCCGGATCTCAGGAGGTAACTGGTTCCAGAGAGCTGGGGCAGCCACAGAGAAGGCCCTCTCTCACAGGCCTGCCAGCCGGCATTGTTTAGCTGACAGGACCTGGAGGTGACCAGGGATCTGTGGGATCTTACCGGTCGCTGGGAGCTATGTGGTAGAAGGCGGTCTCGAAGATAACCTGGCCCTGAGCCATGTAGGGCTTTAAAGGTAATAACCAACACCTTGAATTGTGCCCAGAGACCAATAGGGAGCCAGTGTAGCTCGCGGAGAGTTGGTGTAATGTGGGTGTATCTAGGCGCACCCATGATAGCTTGCGCGGCTGCATTCTGGACCAACTGTAGTCTCCGAACACTTTTCAAGGGTAGCCCCATGTAGAGCGCGTTGCAATAATCTAACTGTGAGGTGACAAGGGCATGAGTGAGGAGAGCCTCCAGATCCAAATAGGGCCACAATTGGTGCACCAGGCGAACTTGTGCACAGTTAATTCTGTGTCTCTCCCCCCCACCCATATACATATAGAAGACATGAGGGAAAACAAGAGGGATTCATCAGAAGGATAAATGTTATCAGCAGTCTTCCTTGCTAGTTGACAACTGTATGATTGTTGATGAGGCTAGCAGGCTAGAGGTTAGCCATGATTGGAACCATAGTTGAGCTAATGTTACCTGTACATAACTGGCACTCCTCAACTTAGTGAACCTTTTAATTAATGGATGTTTGGAAAGAGGAAGGACCATAGCACAATCTTGGCATGTGCAAAATCCACTTCCTAAACTTGGTGCCTGATACCTTTAGATGAAGATTCTATGGGATGACCATACTGTATCAGCACTGCAAAAATTTAGATGAATACTAAATGGTAGCAGAAAAGAGCTATAAAACTCAAACTGTCTTCTGCTATCTAGTAGCCATTTGGATTTTCACAGCCCAGATGTAGGGCATTCATAGAATATTTGAATGTAAGGGTTGGGAGGAACCTTGGAGATCATTTAATCCAATTCCCTCCCAATGCAGAAATTTACTACTGGAACATACCTAAGAGATAACCCAACAGTTTTCAAGACACCAAATAGTTTGTGCCTGAAAAGAGTCCACAGGGCAATTCTGAATCCAAGCTCAGAATGGAAGAGCTGTATATGGATTTAAGTAAGAACAAATCTTGTTTTCAACCATTCCAAATGTTGAGAAACATGAGTTAGAAAAAAGATAGGGCTATCTGGGGACGTGGGAGATTTCTAATTTCTTATGTCATCCTGGAGTTTATCCAGTAGGGATATGCCACTGAGGAAAGGAGGGAAATAAAGTTCTTTTGGGCCTTATGTTTTCACATGCAATGAGGTACCCTTGAATGGAGTTATAAAATTATCTCTCTTTATTAATTTAGTTACAAAGCATTTGACATTTAAATGGTCTTTGTCTGTGTCATTAGATTATCTGAAATTTGTCAGATTTTCAGGATGAAAGATTGACATGTAATCTGGAGATCATTAGCTAAGAGAGCTTATAAACAAGGCAAAGGCAAGCGCCTATTAGATCCAGGCAAAGGGCTGGATCTGCTTTGCTGGAAGTCCTGATATTTTATTATCTTCTTCACTTTGTTTTGATCTACTCTATAGTCACTTAATACAGTATTGCCACTGATAAAAATAAAACCTTTAGTCTGGCACATTGTCTTATAGATGTAGGTGTCAACTCTGAAGTTGAATAGACAGTGGCCATCTTTCTATTCTACTGGGGGGGGGGGGAGTGTTGTCTTCAAAGCTTCAGCATTGACACAGACTGGAGATGAGGGTTGGGAGGGGGGTGTAGAGATAGCTGGGGTGCTATAACCAAAATAACATTCTTTCTCCTGGGAACCAAGGTCATGTGTGCAGGTGGTTGGGAGGTGGAGACTGAGGCCATCCAACATCTGGACTGTATGCTGATTGGACCTTGTGACTGATGTCTTTGGGGGGAAATGACAAACTTTCACTTTTAATTAAGGGGAAAATTGGCGGGAACTTTACTGCTGATTTTCACTCGCATTGTGCCAATATGACATACCCTAATAAAATGTTTTTTGAGGAAACCTCAGGCCTCAGAGTTCTTTCGTTCAGGGGTGTGTTTGTTGGAATGCTAGTATGATAGTAGGTTTCTGTGAATTTGGAAATCCATAACATGTTTATGTGTATTGGTATGACATGTGTTACAGTCATACCAATACTTTGCTGACTCAATCTATACTTTTTATATAAGCTTCAAAATATCATTCTGCCATGTAATCTTTTTTTTTCCTGCAACAGCTTTTAAGTAGTTAAAAATGTCTTCCTCTTTATAAACTTATATTTGCACTGATATCTACTTTTCTAAATTTTCATTTTTTTGATATCTGTTGTGAATGTGCATTTTTGTGCTGCAAATTTTAAACTTTAGGCTTCCTTCCAATCTGAAGCCAATGGCAAGTTTTGTTATTGTGCAACTTGCCTTCAATTCTTTTCAGATATTTACCTTGCAGAAGTTGATCTTTCCAATTTTTCATTTGAAGTTTCAGCTATACAGTTTTGTGAGCCACGTTTGATTCTGTGACATAAATGTTTTCTTTGCAGACATCTATTAGCATTTTCCTCTTTACTAGCTTTTATGTAATCATTGAAGCCTTTAATTTTACTTGCCTCTGCCTACTTCCCTGGCAAGAAACCAAAACTACCAATTTTCCTTGTTAGACACAAATGATCTATGTCATTTTTTTGGGTGCAATTCATAATGTATTGTCATTATACTTTCAGGTTTTGCCATGTGCAGTACCTGGTTCAGCTAGTGGCCAGTCAATAATACTGTTGTACAACATAATACAAGAACAGCCAAATATTATTGGCTTTGTTTTTGTTACCATCATTGCGCTTCAGTTGTAAAAAAAATTCTTAAGCCATTTTACATATTTGGAATTGGAGTTCTTTTCAACTTGGGCATGCAAAAGATTTTCTGCTTCCAAAACATCATAATACTTGTAGCTTTCCTCCATTGTTATTGCTCTAATTTCAGTGTCATTCCAGTTCAATTCTATCTGAGTATTCCATTTCTCCCTTTTTATTACCAGTGTTGCACTGTTGCCCTATCTGAATTCCATTTAGATATCATGAGTAAATATTCAATCTATATTTAAAAGCAATTGCATTTCATTTCAAATCACCCATGTAGAGCAAATGGGAAACTTCTGTCCTTTGCTTGGCTAATTCAAAGGCTTTTTATTCAAAATTATTGTCAATGGAATCACAGTCATATTAAAAAGAAATGGAGGAAAAGAGTCTCCTTGACAAGTTCCTTTTCCAATGTGACTTCTCTAAATTCTTCTATATTTATCCTCAACATTTTCTTCATTATTTTTAGTGCATTAATTACGAACTGCATTTTTCCTACAAACTGCAAAACAATCCCAAACATTATTTCAATCTAACCAGGGATGGGATGCTGGGAGTTTGCAGGGGTTCAGGAGAACCTCTAGCTAAGATTCTGTGCAGTTCGGAGAACCCCCAAATCCCACTCCTGGTTGGCCCCTCCCAGCCCTCCCCTCCCAGGAGTCCCCACATGGTCTGTTTTGGATGCAGGTAAGTGCAGAGTGTGCGCAGAGGCTCGGGGAGGGCAAAAAACCTCCAGAGCCCTGGTAGGGCAAAAACACCCCCCCACACACACACCATGGTGCAGGAGGCCAACAAGGCTACACCCACCATGGCCATGCCCACCAGGAACCAGGCAGAGAACCCCTTGCTAAAATTTTTGAAGCCTACCCCTGAATCTAACCATGGGTACGGAGTCAAATGTTTGTTGTAACCAATCCATGCTATATGAGATTTGTTTTATATCTTTTAAGGTTATCTAAAATACCCTGTCGTTAATCAAAAATTATCTTTTGTACCTCTAAAACTTTTTTTTTTTAAATATCTTTTAGCTTTGCAGATTACAATGAATTTGAAATCAGGCATTTGTAAATGCAATTAGCTATAATTTCTCTTCACAGCTTCAATGTTGTAGGGCACTGCTTCTCAATTTCAACAACTTTAAGATGGGTGGACTAACTTCAACTCACAAAAGTCCCAGCGAGGATGCTTAAGATTGCTATGGTTGAGAAAAACTATTGTAGGCAAACAAGTGATTGGACAAAAAATGAAATGTATTTTTCTTTTTGTTTTCTTTTTCATGATCAAAAAAGTTTGGCATATAGCAAGGCAGGAATTTATTGATCCTTGCTACAACATTAGATTGAAATAATTTGCAAGACAAGAATGTAAAATTGATTAAGATGTTTGAGCCAAAATCCATGAAGGTCATTCTTTCCTGGTACACTCCAATTATTCATCTTGCTCTTTTACAATTTATATAAAGTGCATAAATTATGATTATGTTACATTACATAAAATTACAATATTTTCCATTTATATGGTTATCTTGTTTTTCTATACCAAGTATCCATCTTCTCATTTCCTAAAGTTTTTATTGCTTTGCCAAATTTACAAAAGGTCCTACTTGTTTACATTTTGTATTTTCAGTTCAGCTTTGAGAAAAATTATGTTTTTAAAAATTTCCTTTGTTTCTGGAATTGCTTGATCATATTGTTTAGTTTTCTTAGAAGATTCCACCACATTGTGTTTTTATTCTTCCATGGTTTCTGCAATCATTTTGTTTCCTGAATTGTATTTTTATAATAATTATAAGCTCCCAGAGTCCCTCTGGGAAATGGACAGCATGTAATTTTAATAAATAAATACATACATGATTGAACCATGCAACTTTTCATTTAAAGGTATATATAGATGAATACATTTCAAAGGAGGTGTAGTAATCTCATCATGTTTTTCATGTATTTTAAAACACTTTCTCTTATTAGTTTTTGATATTCAAGCAATTGTATCATTATTTTGAACTATTGTTCAAAACATTCAATGGTGGCATCTAAATGGATGCTTATCTTTTGTTCTACTCATCTGGTAGCACATTTTTTCTTTGTCAGTTTGAAATAATTTGTTTTCATTTTTTTTTTAAAAAATTGTCATTCCCAATTCATTAAATTAAAGAGAGCCGAGGTGGCGCAGTACTGCAGCTACTTCAGCTGACTGCTAGTTCAGCAGATCAGAGGATCAAATCTCACCGGCTCAAGGTTGACTCAGCCTTCCATCTTTCCGAGGTGGGTAAAATGAGGACCCAGATTATTGGGGGCAATATGCTATTTAGTATACTGTCTTTGGTATAAGCCGCCCAGAGTCCTTGGAGAGTGGGCGGCATAGAAATATGAATAACAACAATAATAATAATAAAGACCTTGTTTCTGGGAATGTAGCATCAATGAACCATATGTTGTCAAGTAGTGGTATTTCATTCTCAAACTTTGCTTTCCAAACTTCATACATTTGTTTGTAGAAACGAGGAGTCAGTGGGTTAGACTCTAAATAGCACTGAAGAATTTCTGGATTTTCATTGATTGTCTTATTATTATTAGTAGGCCATTTGTCATTTTTTCTTATGAGGAGATTTTTCAGATTAATTTTAAAAATGTAATCAGTTACAAGATGATTCTGTGCCATGCTTTTTATATACTATAAAAATTATAAACATAATGCTTACAAATAACAAGGGCTCTAGAATGTACCATTTCAGTAGAAATGGTACTTTTTAGATTTTTGTTCTGCGGAATGCGTTCCACCAGGATAGAATGGTTTTAAAACTCTAGACACCCCTCCTTTTCTAGCTTGTTCAATACCTCATGGCTAGAAGACATGTTTCATTGTCATTGGATTGTTTTTAAAGGGTCAGTCTCTTATTTTTTCAAAATGTTTTTTTCCCCTTTTGTATCCAAACATACTTAATTAAACTTCTATTTTTTCCCTAGCATTCAGGGTCAGAGTTTGCTGCTAGAAAAAGTGATAAATTAGCTCATTGTTATGTTAAAGTCAAATTTTGAATTTTGAATTCATTTCTCTCTATAATTTTGCATTGATTTCAATGCAATGATTTTAGGTATTGAGACATAACTGTGGACGTAACTGGCCAATTGCAAAAAAATATTATCTTCTATATAAAGTCATAATTTCTCTTAGAATAGTCTTTGCATTATTTTTCCCTAAGGATTGAATCTAAAGAGCAAATTTCCAAACCTTCTCTTTTTCTCTCTTTCTCTGTGCATGTGTATCCTTTTGAATTTTCATGAAGAGAGAGAGAAAGACAGAGAGAAAGAAAGAGAGAGAGAGAGAGTTATTGTGGACATTTTTTTTGGAGAGAATTTTTAATGAGTTTTCAAAAGGAAGCTGCAGTTGGTTCCCCTCTTCAGGGCAGGAGTGGATGGGTCTGATTCCTTTAGATCTGTAAACTGGGAATCTACAGGCAGGTCAGACCTCAAGAGAGAAGTTTGTCATATGGAAATGCTTAACAGTCCAGCTTACATTCTGTATAGTCTTGCTTTTATCTCTTCTGGGTTTGAACATGATCCTTTCAAAGCTAGATAACCCTGAAAAGAAAAATCCTCACTATTGCTTTGCTTGCTACCAGTTCCTATAATCACACTCCACAAGGAATAGGTTACTATGACAATATTGTTGCAAATAGTTGGGCAGAATGTTTCCCCTCCTTACCAGCCTTCCCAGGCCACAGTCTTTTCTTTTTAATAAAAGAAAGAAAGAAAAAAAACTTTTGAGAGATCTTTGCTTAAACAATTTGTTATCAACCTGAACATATCATTTGGATACATTTTGGCATCTCTTAATTGTGAGGTCCTAAATGTAACACTTGCAGATAAAGCTAAAACTTAAAATATGATCAGCTTGTAGCTGTATAGAGTCTGCTTTCTTTCTCTCTTCCTTGCCACCATTACTGTAGGTATGTAAAACATGGGTTATGGAATCATATCACAAAGTTCCTCATTTTGTGTCTTACTTCCTCTACTGTTCTAGAGAAGGATAAGAAAGCTGTCATAAAATTGGAGATGACATGGGAGACAAGAGAAAAAGATCTGGAATTATAACATCAAAGAGAAAGCAGGTCTTATTGTTGGAGTTGCCTTGCAGGATCATGATCCCTATGCAAGAAAAGAGTTTGCTTTCAACATCCCCAACAATGCATATGCTAAATTAAACCAAAGAAAGGTCTGCATTTGTACAATCACCAATTTTGTAAGGGGCAATCTTTCTGAAAAGTGCTCTATATTTAAATATTCTATATTTAAGCAACATTGCACAAATTATTAGAAATTTCATCAGTTTTTAAATCGATTGAACAACAGTATTGCAGGTTGACTTTGCTCACAGTCTGCAGTTCAATCCTGACAGGGTTTAAGATTGACTCAGCCTTCCATCCTTCTGAGATCAGTAAAATGACAACCCACTATACAAATAATGCTTACTTTGTAAACTGCCCAAAGAGTGCTATAAAGTACTATGGGGTGGTATATAATTTAGAACACTATTGCTATACATTTTTAGGAAGAGCGGATATTATTTGGACTATCTCAAAGGCCAACATATTTTAGATGATCTCTGAGTACACAAGCTTTGGGGATATGTTTTGAATATGTTTATCTCTTCTCTTCAGTAAAATTTTCATTTTACTTAATTAGTCATGTATGTTTTGTCTAAACTATGACTTAGAACAGGGGTCTCCAAACTTGGAAACTCTATGTCTTGTTGACTTCATTCTGGCTGAGGAGTTCTGGGAGTTGAAGTCCACAAGTCGTAAAGTTGCCAAGATTGGAGACCCCTGACTTAGAAAACTTCTCAGAGTATACCTTGATCCATTTGTAATATTTATTTATTTATTTTATTTTATCATATTTATATACCGCCCTACTCCCAGAGGACTCAGGACGGTGAACAGCCAAGATAAAAATACAAATAACATACAAAAATTAAAAGCTATTAAAAATAGATTAAATAATTTGGGCTCAAAAACAAATTTAAAAACATCCAATTTATGTAAAACATTTAAAACCCAATTTAAAAGGGAGAGTTAGGCCAGACCAGCCTGTTGGAGTAAAAACGTTTTTAGGGCGTGGCAGAAAGTGCATAAATCTTGGATCCTCCGTATCTCCGGGGGGAGCTCGTTCCAGATGGCAGGTGCCCCTACAGAGAAGGCTCTCCCCCTGGGGGCCACCAGTCAACATTGTTTGGCTGACGGCACCCTGAGGAACCCTTCTCTATGGGAGCGAACTGGTCGGTGAGAGGCTACTGGTGGCAGAAGGCGGTCTCATAAGTACCCTGATCCTGAGCCATGGAGCGCTCTAAAGGTGGTAACCAAAACCTTGAAGCGCAGCCAGAAGACCACTGGGAGCCAGTGCAGCTCACACAGGAGGGGGGTCACATGGAAGTGCCACGTCGCTCCCATCATCACCCGCGCGGCCGCATTCTGGACCAGTTGGAGCCTCCAGGTGCTCCTCAAGGGGAGCCCCATGTAGAGAGCATTGCAGTAGTCCAAGCGTGAGGTGACAAGGGCGTGAGTGACCGTGTGTAATGAGTCCCAATCCAGAAAGGGCTGCAACTGGCGAATCAGGCGAACCTGATCAAAAGTCCTTCCGGCCACGACTGTCATATGCTCTTCTAAAGACAGCCGTGAGTCCAGGAGGATGCCCAAGTTGCGAACCCCATCCATGGGGGCCAACGACTTGCCCCCAATAGTCAGTGATGGCGCCAACTGACTATATCGGGACGTCGGAAACCACAGCCACTCAGTCTTGGATGGGTTGAGCCTGAGCCTGTTCCTCCCCATCCAGATCCGTACGGCCTCCAGGCACTGGGACATCACTTCGAGGGCATCATTGGGGTGGTCTGGGGTGGAGATGTATAGCTGGGTGTCATCAGCGTACTGATGGTACTTCACCCCAAAACCACGGATGATCTCGCCCAGCGGCTTCACATAAATGTTGAACAGAAGGGGTGAGAGGACCGATCCTTGCAGCACCCCACATACAAGGGGCCTCAGGGTCGACCTTTGCCCCCTTGTCAACACAGACTGCGACCGGTCAGAGAGAAAGGAGGAGAACCACTGTAAAACAGTGCCCTCCACCCCCAACCCTTCCAACCGGTGCAGCATGATACCAAGGTTGATGATATCAAAAATTGCTGAGAGGTCTAATAGGACCAGGACAGAGGAGCAGCCCCTGTCCCGAGCCCTCCAGAGATCATCAACCAATGCAACCAATGCCGTCTCCGTGCTGTACCCGGGCCTGAAGCCTGACTGGAACGGATCTAGATAGGTCGATTCATCCAGGTACTGAGGCAGCTGTCATGCAACCACACTCTCAACAACCTTCGCAACAAAGCGAAGGTTGGAGACAGGATGATAATTTACTAACACAGTCGGGTCCATGGAAGGCTTATTGAGGAGGGGCCTCACCACCGCTTCTTTCAGGGCGGCGGGAAAGTCACCCTCACTCAAAGAAGCATTTATAATCCCCTGGAGCCAGCCTTGTGTAACCTCCAGGGAGGCCAGCACCAGCCAGGAGGGACACGGGTCCAATAAACATTGGACCCGTGTGGCCGCACATTGGATCCATGTGGCCGCAATCAGTCTGCTCAGTATCCTGTCCACGCTTTTGGGAGTCACAGGATAAAACTCTTCCCATGTAATATTCTCATCTCCCCTGGATCTACCCAGTCAGAGTCCAGCTGTTCCCGAATCTGAACAATTTTGTCATACAGATATTGTAGAAAGTCCTCAGCTCTACCCTAATAGAAATGGAAAGAGGTCTGAGAACACCAGATCATTTTTATCTTGATTATACTGTCTTGTGGTTTATGTATGAGCTCAACTCACAATATTTTTGACCTTCACAGCCTTTCACAACATAGGATTCATAATCCAAAGGGGCAGCTTCTTTAGTCTATTAGGCCATGTAACAGTTGGATGCAGATGACCATATCCCACACTGTAAGCCCTCATGATGAGAACTTGCAGTGGACTTAACCAAGATTGGGCATTTACTGGGGTGGCCCTTGAATGGCCTGCTTTTGAACACATAACAGAGTCCAGCTGTTTCAAGAAGATAGGCAGACATTTGACTGGCATGTTGCACTTTTTAAAAAAAAAACATTTAAAGTTTGCAATTTTATTGTATTAAGCTTTTTTGTTTGTTTGTTTGCTTTGTTTTAAATAATGCATGTTGTTTTGCTGGAGAAGGAATCAAACACACATTTTTACTGGAAATGTCCATCTTGTAGAATGAAAAATCCATTATGATTCAAATTCACATCTTGTTATGAAGTACATTAGGGAACACTGTCTAAACTAGAAAGCTTGTTAATCCCAAGAGAGTCTGTCATTGTCTTATTCATTTCATTTATTTTAAAAAGGGGATGGCTAGGTTGCCTTTGGGGCTGAGCTGTCCCAAGTTTCCTTACAGTGTATTAAAGATATTTTTAAAAAATCACAGTTGAAGTAGTCATCCCCCCCACCCCCACCCCACCATCTTGAAAGCATAACCGGAATTGTTGGGATAATTTAGGCATCATTTTACATGAAGTCAACCACCCTGCCTGGCTCTATGCTGTTGTCACTGGCTTTAAAATGCAACCAATCTGTCAGGTTTTGGTTGCGTCTATACCTGCCTCTTTGTTTTCCCATTTATTTGCTTGAAGACAGGGGAAGTGGAGCAGAAGATTTGACCTGGGAGATAAGAAGAGCATTGCTTGCCCTCCAGGGAAAATACCATGCCATGGCAGCAGGTTTATGAAAGGAGGGGGGAAGTCTCTTTAACTCTCCTTTAGTTAGAAAAAGTGATTTTGTTCGGTAGCAATCATCTCTTTATTATCTTCATGTCACAGTACCAACACTCTGGTGGGTTAAATCTTATAGAAAGGTTTCCCATCATCTAAAGTGGCAGCTTTTCTGTTTTTCTTCTGACATCTGTAGCTGGTACCATAAAGGGGGAAAATGGAAACTAAATAAAAGCAGAAATCTAAGAGAGAAATAGAAAATAACAGAGCTGGGAAACCCTTTCCTTTCCCATACAACCTCAGAGAAAAGGCCAATTTAAAGATAGTTCTTTTTTTATTTTTTAATAGAGAAAAGTTTGAGTTTTCTTTTCAGAACCACTGGGAGTATTGTGAACGAATCATCTAACAATGTACAGACAGAAATGGAATCATCAATCATCACCATCATCATCCGTGTCTTAATTCAAAAATGTCATTGCTAAGATAAAGCAGAAATTAGATTGTCCAAGAACATTTGATTACCACTGTGTATACAATTTCTGTACAATTTTTGCCTTCTATTGAGAGAGTTATAGGAATCAGCAATATTTATTTATTTACTTCCTTACTTGCTATAATATGCTGCTTTAATCCAAATAAAGCTCCAAGTGTTTTTCAAAATGATATCACCATTATAATAAAATCATAGTAAAAATAGTAGCAGAACAAAATCACAGCATCCTGAGGAATACCCCACAGATTCCAAATCCATAGCAAGATATTCCCCTTATTATACAACTATTTCCAAGGCTCTCTAGAATAGCCAGATTATAATGTATTTCTAAAACAAGACAAAACACAAATAAATAAACAAACAATGAAAAGAACAAAAGAAAAAGGGTGGGAGCCAACCTGATGTGGAGAGGAATGACATTTCTTAAATGAAAAAACCTGAAGGGAATTGAACTTTCCTAGTTTATTGGGCAAGCAAAAGCCTCTGGAAGAAGGTGACTGTCCAGGTCCTAGGCCACTTTCAAGATGACAACTAGCACCTTTAACTGCACCCAGGAGGAAAGTGGAAACCAGTGCAACTCTCACAGTAGAGGTACTACATGGGAAAATCTAGAGGCTCACAGCCTTATACACACCATTCTGGAGCAGCTGAAGCTTCTGGATGGTTTTGAAGGGGAACCCCATGCGGAATGCTTTGTGTACTCCAAACAAGAGGCAACTAAAGCATAAATGGCCAAGGCTTCCTGGCCAAGGCTTCCAAGAAAGACCCCAATTACTGCTATAGATGTAATTTCGCAAAGGTCCTGTAGCTATAGCTGCCACCTGTTCTTCAAACAGGAACTATGAATCAAAAGGACCCTCAGGTTGGGAAACATTTCTGCATAGGGAAGTGCAATCATGTCCAGAGCCAAAAATAGAATAAATACCTCTATTAGCAGACTTTCAAACTCATAGTGGCTCTGTCTTGCTAAGATCAAACCTGAACTTTCCAAATTCTAAAGCCTTCAGATACTGGAATAAAACCTCTACCACATCTTCTGTTTGGTCTTACAAACCTACACCTTGGTATTACCAGCATAGTAGTGATACCCTTGTGCTGTGGGTAATGTCACCAAGCAATTTAATGCAGATGTCAAATTGGAGAAGGAAGCATGACCAACCCTGTAGTACCCCATGATGGCCATCATCTCTCCCCACTACTGCTACTGACTAGAATGTATTGTTTGGGAAAGAGGTGAACCATTGTGAAATAATGCCTTCCACTGTCAATCCTTGGACACAGTCCAGTGGGAGATTCTACCAGTTCGGATTGGTTCACCCGAACCAGTAGTTTCCACTTCCTGCTGAGAGCAAATCGGTTCTCTGTTGTTGGGAAAGTGGGTCCACCTGCCTGCCTCTAGGTTATACTGACTTTTATTTCTGCTTCTGAAGCCCAGCTGATCAGGGGCGGCAGATTGAATGGTCCCTCCTCAGCTGTTTTCCTTGCTCCTTTCCTTGTTTGCAACACGGAAGTTCAATTTTATGGAAACTTGTACACACACGTGCAGCGTGCATCTGGTGCGTGCACGCTCAGCGAACCGGTTGTTCAACTGGCAGGATCCGACCCTTGACACAGTCCAATAAGATATGACATCTGATGGTATCGAATGTCACTGAGAAATCTAGCAATAAGAGTTGCAGTTCTAACAGTCTCATCACAGGTCAGCCACTAGAGCAATCAATGTGATTGTAATATTATGTCAAGGCCTGCAATGCACTAAAGGATCCAAATGATTTATTTCCTTCAATGCTCTTCCTTTTCTCAAAAAATTTCTAAATCTAAAATGAACTAGAAATTGAAGATTGAATCCAGTTAGGTCATGTTATGTAGCATTACCTCCTCTCATATTTATATATACTATAAATGCAAAACTATGGCTAAGTGGCCTCAGTATCAGCTCGTGAGTAATCATAGCTGAGCTGGAAAGTGGAAGCTAAGGAATATTAAACATGGGCTGTCCTTGGATGGAGACTTAAAAGTAATTCCAAGGCAAGGAAAATTGAAAAAGTGTCCCAGAAGACAATGCCAAAGTACTTCCATATTGCTACCATGAAAACTCAATGATGGCTATGTGGCTAAAAGGAAGCATCACATTTATGGCAAAACACTGTAATGTACAGCCGTGTACAATTATTCTTCCAAAGTGTTTGTTCCCTTCAAAGGACACCTAATGCTGAATGTCTCCATGAATTATGCTCTAAAATTCCAAACAAATTTTCTCTTGTTGAAAGTGCTGGAGTTTAAGGTTTTGGAGGGACATATTATTAAAAATCTTTACTATGTAGACTTGATTTTTTGAGTAAAGCTTTTTTTTTTAAGAAATACATAAAGTTGTTGCCTGTCCTGGTTAAAGAATTTGCTTTCTGAAAATGTGAGAATGAGCAAACAGTTCCATAAAATAGTTAAGTTTCATTTGTGTTTAACAAACAAAAAGTGTTTATTTATTTGGTTATTTTTTGAAATATTCATCATGTAATTGC
Organism: Pituophis catenifer annectens; assembly: GCF_029215685.1. Lineage (NCBI taxonomy): Eukaryota > Metazoa > Chordata > Lepidosauria > Squamata > Colubridae > Pituophis > Pituophis catenifer. The sequence continues at coordinate 90,829,054 of NW_027256883.1, forward strand.
ATTCTCAGTTATAAGAATTACAAAAGAAACATAAAACATTATTTTAAAAGTGTATATTTATTACAGTGGCAGAGTCACAACATATGTTGTTTTCCTGCTATAGGCTAAGAACATGCAAAAAGCTTCATAGAACAGGAACTCTTAATGTCTGGAGTATTGTGGGAAATGTAGTTCCTGCATGTTGAGCAGTTCTCACCTCAGTTATTCAGATAAACAGTATTAGTGCATACCAAAGTTAAAGATGGCCATCAATTCCAGACTAGATTTTTAGGCCCAGAAGCTAATCTCTTGCCAGTGCTCATGCTGTTATCTTAAATTCCAGTACCAGTGACATTAACCCTTTGTGGAATTTAGATGAAACTGACAACAACAGGAAGCAATAACTCTCTACCTTTAAAGAAGTGACATTTAAGGTCTGAAGAATGGGGCAATTTGCCACAGCTAGCTCACCATGGCCAGCTTGCCACAGCCAACTTGTTATGACCAACCATGGCCAACTCAACATGGGACAACTTGCCATGGCCAATATGTTGTGGGACAATTAACAATTCTATTTAATTATTTAAAATAACTATTTATTTTTATTTTTTTGCCATTCACATTTCATTCTGTCCTCCTTTTGCACCCTTTCGTTAATGATTCTATTCCACAATTTCTTTGATATCAGTGTAACTCTTGTCCTGCAGTGAGTTGGCTGTGGTGAGTTGTTCCACAGTGGGATGGCCCACTGCAAGTTGGCTGTGGAGAATTGTCAGGTATGGCTTTATTCTGGATGCAAAAAATGTTCAGTAAGGATATAGTTTTTTTAATAAATAATGCTGAATAAAACTCTCCCCTTTCCTCTTCTAGATTGTATAATTGTCTAATCCTTCACTAGGCATGTGGTTTATCATATGCTTTTTTTATCATGTGCTTTTTGTCGATTTCTGACAAACAAGGGCCATTCAGGAGATGTGCTTCCCCACTCTCTCTCACATACACAAAAGTGTGTATGGGAGAGTTTATTAATGTTCCCCAGCAATTCCTTTCACCCAGCCTCAGAATTGTCCCAAATAAATCCAGCTACAAACAGGCCAAGGTCAGTCCACAAAGCAATGGCCAACAGTACATAAAACAATGGAAAGTTGCTCCAACAAATAAGTCCACCAAACAAACTTAATTCCACCAGGTCAAGCTGAAATATTCCCACAAGAGCTCACTTGCCAAGAGAAGTTCAGAGTCTCCAAGGCATAAAGTCAAGCAGGAAGCACAAGGAACACATAGTCATAAACCAAACATGTTTCCAGCAATGCCTCCCTCTGCCTGCCGTGATAAATAGCTTTCCAGCGCAGCCCATCAAGACAGGTTGGGCCTTCTCCTGAGTAATCTGGCAGATCTCCGTTGCTCTTGTCTTTTCTCTGCCCTGCATGCTCTCTGATCCACCATTGAAATTAGCTCTTCCCTCTCCTCTTCACTGCCCTGCAAGCTGTCCCCAGCTGAAGCCTCCTGTAAATCTCTTCCAGCCGGCTGTTCAGAATCATTAGTTAGTTAGTTAGTTAATTAATTAGTTAATTAATTAGTTCCTGTCATGCCAGGAATGAGCTCATCTTCCCTTGAGTGGGCCTGCAAGGAAGAATCAGAACAGCCGTCCAAGGGAGACTTCACAGGAGAATGGATTCACTTAATGACCATGGTGACTTGCTTTACATCATCATAAAAAAAGTTATAAAATTGAGTCAGGTCATGTGGTGACTGGCTTAACAACCTCAATGACTTATGACCAAAATGCTGGTCTCAATTGTGATTGTTAAGTGAAGACTACTGTAGTAGCTGACGTTTGCCTTTTAGTTGGATGTGACTCTGTGCAACTGGCTTTCTATTTTTGGCAAATCTTTTTTCATGGGTTTTAGAGGATTTGTTATGGTTAAGGTTCTTATTTAAGAACAGGAAATATTCAATGAGGGATACTAACAGATAATTAATAGACTTCCCCCTCTTCCATTTAATTGTATCCTTTCTCCAAGTCTCCCTGGTCAAAGTCCCTGCATTTTTTTTTGGCAAGGTTTTTCTGAAGTGGTTTGCCATTGCCTAGTTCCAAGGGCTGGGAGAAAGTGATTGGCCCATGGACAGCCAGCTGATCTTGTGCTCAAGGTGGGAGTAGAACTCGCATCTCTTGGTTGTAGCCTGCTGCCTTATCCATTACACCAAACTGGCTCCCTTATATACAAGCATTTAATGATATAGGAGACCACCTGAATCTGAGCCAGCAGATGTTTGCTGTGACACATTCTTGAAGCTAAGTGATCATTTGGGGAAGGACAAGCGAAGAGGAGCATAAATCTGAAATATGTTTGAGTTATTGATATTTACCTACTTAAATCAAGAGTATGGAGTTATGGGGATTTTTTAAGAAGCCTGGTTTAGAGCTGCTTATGCTTAATGGGAAAAAGAATTAAAGTCTACTGTGTGGCTGCTAACTTGACAGCTATCAGAAATGTTTCTCAATGCAGTCTATGAATTGCTTTTTCAACATTATTTTATGAGGATTGGTGTTTATTCTCCCTATTTTCCTAACTATATTTTATCTTTAAATGGGTAGCTCTAGAGATGACTCACTTTGCAGGTACGTTTGATTTGACAGCATAGCATCAATGCAATGTTCTTAATAAATAATGTACAGTGATGCTGTCAGGGCAGAAATTCAGGATGCCTCAGTGGGAGACTTCTGCCTTATCACATTTTGATGTTAAAAACAAAACAACACAACACAAAACACATTGCCATTAAGGCCAGAGGCCAGAAGGCACAATGCAGTTGAAAATAATGACTTCGCACTTTCATATTTTTCTTCTTTTTAAGAGAGGAATTCAAGTAAAGCCTTCATTTTCCCCTTGAAATAAAAGATTGGATTGTGCCCTTAAAATGGCCCTTCAATAAAGCAACGAAAGGTGCAGCTAAAAGTATAGATATATTTGCATTTGAAGCGTCAATTAACTGATAAGGTGATAGGACATTAAATTTTTTGGGATCATCAAACTTTGAACTTTGGCATCTCTCCTGCTGCCATTCATTTCCTACTGTGCTGTAAAATGTACTTTCTCTTTCCAGCATGCTTGGACATTTAGGGCATAGGTTCCAATAGCATTCTCTCTCTGTCTCTGTCTCTGTCTCTGTCTCTGTCTCTGTCTCTGTCTCTGTCTCTGTCTCTGTCTCTGTCTCTCTCTCTCTCTCTCTCTCTCTCTCACCCACATCCACACCCACCCAGGGACTTGGGTGCCTGTTTGTATGACACTCCATATACATATGGAAATAATGCAAAACTCTATGTTCAACTCCATCCAGATGAGTCCAGATTTACTTCTTCAAAAATGCATAGTTTTTATAGCCTTGTTAATCTCTCCTCTTCCCCTCCCCTCCCTTCCCTTCCCTTCCCTTCCCTTCCCCTCCCCTCCTCTCTCTCCTCTCCTCTCCACTCCTTCCATTCATTTATACTTACATACTGTATATCAAAGTCACACATGCAGACTGACATTCATTTCCTAGTCTCTGTTGTCCCAGATTATTTGTTATGCTGGCTGGGACACCTGGGAGTTATAAGCCAAAACATCTGGAAGAAGCCAGATTAGGGAAAGCTCCATAAAGTGTTATTGCCATGCATATTTTTAAACAGTGAGAAACAGCTCACCATGCAGTGATATTGGAGGGGAAAATTCTGGACATGCCACTTGAAAGCATATAAATGCAGTTCCAACAAGTCTGATTATTCATGAAAAGGGAATGTAATGAAGTGTTTTCATTGTATTGATTGAAGAAATATAGTGATTCTCCCCCCCTTTTCTGGTTGTGATTTGGGGGGGTTAAAGGGCAATGCCATCTGTTTCCTAACAGGACAGTTGGTGTAAGATTTGCAAGTCCTACAGGTACCTTTCAGCATGGATAAATATGCACTCCAAGGTTCAGCCGGATAGTTTTTCACCACCAAAGGATGATTATGTTGTGTGCCTTGAGACACTGGCTATAATATATTTCCTGTCCTTTTATTGCATTTTGGAATCATAAACAATGACTGTTTGGCTCAAAGCCATTTATTCAGCCCAAAAAGACATTATTTGCACAACAAAAATCAATAAAAATGTTACTAGGTCTGGCTGGATACTTTGCTTAACTGTGATATTTGTCTGTCAGGGATGGCATGCCATCTCTCGTAGGAGACTGGGGCCAAAACACAGCTATTGATCCAGTCATCAGTGATGGATACTGGCATTTGGGAAAGGGCTGCTGCAGAGAATCTCGAGTTAAAAAAAAATAGTTCGACGTTTTGCCTGCAGCAGAGTTAAGATAACCTGAACAAGGAGATTTTCTCTTTTATATTGAGTTTCTCCCTCTTGCGGTTGTTAAGTGCTGTGGACCAAAGTTCATCACTGAAAGAATTAAGTCAATCTATGTTTTGCCAAAGGCTTTGACATCATATCAGATTCTTCTGATTTAGACAGAATCAAGTTGTCCTTTTCATCACCTTAAAAGCAGAGAGAAAGACTTTTATACATATCAGTGGTAACAGTGATATGCCGGAGGATGATTATTTTACTTCCCCAACATTTTGGGGGGCAAGACATAAAACTATGTCTAACAAAAACAAGGCAAACCGGATTATTAAACAGAGTTACATAAGCATGAACCCCACAACAATAATTCCTATCAGGTTTTACTGTCTTATAGACAAGGTCTTAGTGTCATGGTTTTTGGCAATGGTAAAGAGCATTCTTGCTTTAAACATTTTTTTTTTAAAAAAGTGTTGGTTATTGGTGTGCACTATCTTATTCTTACTCTCTCTGCCTTCACAAATCTCCATCTCAACAAAATTGCTCATGCAAATACATAAAGCTTCTGTAAGCAAATGGCAAATTCTAGGAATGAAATGCATACTCAGGTTTGGTTTCTCTTAAAGGACAAAAACTGAATTGTTTTGTTCTATAAATATAGTTTTATTTATATGTTAACCTGTTACATATAAATCATGACTCTCATGGACCTGTGAAAGGCCAACTTAACTTTTATTGTCTCAGAATCCAGCTATGCCTTTTGTTGTCTTACAGGTAGTGGATTTAGAATCATGCATACATGAATGAGAAATTAGGGTGTCCCCTTTCCAGCTGTTCTGAGACTACTCGGAACGATCAACCAACAATTATTTCCTATTGTTAAGATATTATCTCTAATAATCTGGCCAGGTTGCATCAGGTCTGTTTAGGGAATCAGCCTGTTGTAGAAGATTCTCGTCCAACCCCCAACTTGTACTCAGAGAAATTAGGCTGTGCTACTAATTGGATTAAGTCATAGCATGACTTGTTTATTTTTTGTCTTAATGGACTCTAGAAACCCAGCTATTATACTTTGTTGATCAGCTATGGTTATATGGATTGTCTAACAAATTATGACTAAAACAAATCATAATTTAGGGAAATATATGAACTCAACCACTGAGTTAGAAGGACCCTTGGATATCTCCAACCTAATTCCTCAAATTTCTTTATTTTATGAAGTGATATGCTTATTAATATTGTATTTATTGTTTTGTTATTGCTTTTTGTTCCAAACTCTCGTGGATTGATTGTTTTTCAGATTATATTTCAGATTAGAACCCAAATTTAAACACAGTTACCTGTTAAATATACAATGCAAACTTTGAAAAAAACATTCGATACCTACCACATCACACTACCATTGTATTTTGCTGAGAGAGAGAGAAAGAGAGAGAATACCTGTTGTATACTGAAGTCAGATGTCTTGACCCTACCAAAATGAATTAAATATACATTCAACTAACACGGTTTTCTTTTGATCAACATCTTAATTTTTCAGTGTGTGCAGACAGTTTAAAAAGCACCCGGCTCAATAACAGTTGTGAGTAAATGTTTTAATAAGCACCCTATTTAACAACTATTGTAATCCTTGAAATGGTGGGATAAACCATTTTGGCAACGCTCTGATTTGAGAGTTGGGTGGTCCAATATCTTTCAGTTTAAAAGTAAAATAAAGTACCTCAAAACAACGCTGTGATATTTAAAAGCAGGGATTGAGTTTCTTTCCCCCCCCTCTTCCTTCCAAACCTTTTATGTAATGCCTGTGAAGTTGGAGAGCAGATTCTGCCTTTTATTAATCTTTGTAAGCTGCTCTGGATGACTTTTTTGCTTGAAGAACAGGATAAAAAAAACCTGCAGAAAATGAATAAAATAAAATTCTGCATACTCAAGAGATTTTTCTCAGATATGCAGAAGTATATTAGCAATAAAACTAAAAGGAAAAAAAAAATCTCCAAACAAATTCTCCAAATGGTCTGACAAGAAACTGGTTTATTTTTTTAAGTGAGCAGATGTAAAGGAAATACCTCTTCCCGTTGTTTTTATTTTTGCGAAGCTCTTTAGATCAGCTCTAACTGTTCCCCTGACATTAAAAAAAATGTTGCTTTCGATTGAACAAAACTATCAAAACCAAAACTAAAAAATGTAGAGTTACAAAGGAAACGAAGCTAAAAAAAAATCAAGCAAAAGTAACTTGGGAGTGTTAGTACTTTATTTATATGTGTTGGTTTGTACATGGACATATTTCTTCAACATACACACATTAAAATTATAGTGTATTTTGTATTTTAAGGGTTTCTGTAGCGCTGGTTTCCCCCCAGTTTGTGACATTTTTCTCTTTGACACTGATAGATTTTAAAGATCCCACACTATGTTCCTGACCAATTTTATCTTTCTTCTTCAGACCCATGTCAAGAATCAACCTTGTCTCAGATGTTTAGCTAGAGATCTACACTTCATTCCCTCTTGTTTATCAATCTTGTACTTTGGACAGTCTTTTTAGCACAGCATTCAGCAGCACTGATCCTTTTCTTCAGTCACAATGTTCCTAAATTCATGTCCTTTTTTCCTTCCAGGGATTCCAGAATCAACATTCTGCCTAATCTCAACAATTCTGGTTCCTAAATCTTCCTAAAATTTTGATGCTGACTACAGTGACAGTTTCCCATCTTTTCCCCAGGTTGTCTTAGGAGCATTCTAATATTTGAATTTATTACAATCAGAATATTTACTCCATGGAGTGTCAGCAGCTTCCCCACTGCAAATAAACTGCAACACAGAGGGGATCAAAACATTTCATTTTTATTGGCAACTTATATTATTGGCAACTTTAATTATATAATAATTAAAACAAAACAAGCAATAATTAATGCAATTATCTGCCATCCAGAGTCACCTTGAATCACAAAATGGCTGGCAAATAAATTTGATCAATGAATTAGTTATTTAGTTAGTTAGTTAGTTAGTTAGTTAGTTAGTTAGCAAGCAAGCAAGCAAGCAAGCAAGCAAGCAAGCAAGCAAACAAACAAACAAACAAACAAACAAACAATGCTTGAAAGCCATTGTTAACTGTATATTCAAATTTTGATTTCTAGAATAGTAGGAAACTGGTTGTCTCTGTGTAAGTATTTCTAATGCAGACACACTGTAGTTCTTTTAGGCTTCCAGAAGGTTAAAGAAGACTAATGTGAGTGATATTGACAGAGTTTTTAATGTAATCGCCAGATGGAAGCAGGCCCAAGATGTTTAGTCTACAAAGGACTGTGTCAATTGTATGGGCTACTTTGTAATTTATTGTGTAGATTTTTCATTCTTATAGTACACATGTCTTCGTCTTCATAAAGGAATGTTTTAAAAAAGCAGAAACTTGTTAACCAAAAGATAATTAACACAGACTATGAAGAGATAATTAAAACTTAACACATTGTATTAAAAGTTGTGACCTATTAAACCAAATATAATTGCCACATGGAGCCCACCAGATGTTCCCTAACCTTTCTTGTACTTGTTGCTTGTGCTGGATTGCAAAAGCAGGTGACTTGTCAGTCATCTGTCAGCAAACATGCATGGCTGATGGTCCCCGCAAATCATCCAAGGCTGTTGCTTGCTGGATGTTTGGCAACCTCCCATTTTTGCAGTCTCATGTATGGATTGAAATGACTTCTGCCTAGAATCCCAATGGAAGCAAATTTTGGAATCCTTGCAGTGTGAAAGTTAACCAAAAGAAATTGCAGTTAGTGTTCTCAGAAAGAGAGCGCATGGGGATGGCAAACAATTTGCAACACTTTGTAAGCTTTAAGAGTTGATTAAACAGCTCTGTTTTTTGTTATTGTTTAAAAAGGTGGGTGTTAAGAGTCTTAGACTGTGCAGTTCTTTCTCATTATTTCTGGGAATGACTGTGTGACTATCAATTTTGGAGGCTCCAGACACTTGCTGGATCAGATTATAAAGTGTAAAAGCCTTATTTTGGTTTGCTAATCCCTAGCAGCAAGACTTAAACGTATTTATTAGCAGAGCTTAAGGAATCTAAATTGTTTTGAGAAACAAGAATCAAAGTCCAGAATATTCTAAATGAGTCCTACAAGGAACAACCACATTTTTCGTAAGGAAAATGGACTTTAAAATCTTATGCACCAGTGGTGGGATTCAATCGGTGCAATAACCGGTTCGCTGAGTGCGCGCTTCACACATGCGCAGTTCGTCTTCAAACTGGTCTAAAAATTTCCTTTGTGTCGCCCCTATCAGCTGGGCTTCAAAACATGAAAATGAAGGTCAGTATAGGGCAGGAGCAGGTGGGCGGGCCTACATGATCATCAGAGAGAACCGGTTTGCTCTCAGCTGATCGTCGGAGCAACCAGCTCACCTGAATTGGTCCGAATAGGCTGAATCCCACCCCTGTTATGTACATGAGAGAGAGAACAAATAAGGTTTCATGGGAAAATGGAAATGGGCAGATGAAAAGACAATGCATCATCTCACAGGATGTGGCATTTCAATAATTATTTATCCCAAAGTTTCTGTGCATGAATTGTAAGACACAAGAGAATCTGTGTGACAGCATTGGAAGGAAAAGAAAAGTTATCTAAGTAACAGAAAGGTTAAACATGAAGGGCAGTAGGTGAAATGCAGCTAAGATTTACAGGCCTCAGAACAAATGTGAATAAATGTTAGGCCTCTAGTCTTGAGTGTGCATAGAAGAACTAATTACAGAGACATAAATCTGTCATTGCTGCCCTTTGTCATTAATATAATATCTGTTAAAATTGGCTGTAATTACTGCAAAGCAGACAAAAACACAAGGTATTTAAACAAGAGGAATCCCAAAATGCTAAAATACCAGTCAGTCCTTCAGTGCAAAAATTGGGGGACAGGGCATAAATGATGGGCATAATATAAATACAATTAAACAGGCATAAATATGAAATATGCCTGGGCACAGACTGAGTTGTGGGCAGCATGGCTCTCCAGAATGTGAGCACTCATGCAGTACAGGACAATGAAATGTAAGTCTGCATTTTTTATATCTGTGAAGTTAACATTTAGAGATTTTGGTTCCCTTCCAAAAACAAGTGTGGGAGAAGTAGGAGCACATCCTTCCTGCTTTACCCTTATGTCAAGCAAATCTGTACATACGTTCATACACCAATGTATTTCTTTTCTTTCTTTCTTTCTTTCTTTCTTTCTTTCTTTCTTTCTTTCTTTCTTTCTTTCTTTCTTTCTTTTAAACAAACTATTAAATTTCTACAAGCGATAAAATATGAAGAAACAGAAAAATAGGAATTAGAAAAAGGAAAAGCTTTATTATTATTTTTTTAAAAGACCAAAATTAGGACTGCTGAAAAGGAAAACAAGAGCAGAAGAATGGATGGTGGAACTGGCTGAGATGATGAAAGTAACTACTTTGATCAAAGAAAAGATTATGTCTAGCTTTGGTTCTACCTGGAAACCACTTTTGAACTTGAAACTGAAAGAAATAATACATTAATTTGGGGATTTCATGATTAGAGCTATTTATGATTATAGAAATATTGTGTACTAATGTTGACTCTAGAGGAAGAGGTTAATGTATTTCATATTTCTATCTGAAGAACGTTGGAAGTTACCACTATATTTCTATATATCCCTTGTAATAATAATTTTCTAAACTAGCATTAAATTACATATAAAATAACTAAATGAATTCTCAAAAATAATAGAATTAAAAGTAATAATTCTAAAGGGAGAGGAGCAGACTAAAATGTGAAGCAAAATACGTTATTATTGAGACTTTGATAATTGCAGAAGTTCTTGCTTGATATGAAAGAGAGCATAAGGATGATCCAATTTGGTGGAAGCATAAGTATATGATGGATAACATGGATAATCATTTAATTCAGGTCATTCATTAATTATCTAATTTAGAGCTGTTCAGAAACTTAAAGGTTAAACCCAACACTTGACATTTTGTCCTGGATACGGTTGAGAACCTGGACTGCTGACAGAATAAAAGCTAGCATCTGGCTGAATTTACAGGCCCATTGACTAATTTAGTAAGCCAAGTGACATTTTGGTAGCTATTGAAAGGCAGAATCATATAAACACAGTATTACCATCATGCAGACTTCCCTTTGAATACCCAAATTTGCGGGAAGGACCACATATTCAGGACTTTCCGATTGGCTAACAGGAATGGGGTTAACCTCACTTTTTTGGGGGGGGGGTGTTCCAGAGGGCAGGAGCCAAAACAGAAAAGGCAGTCATCTGAACCCCGTCAGATGGAATTCTTTATCAGAATGGGACCAGGGGTGAAATGATCCTGGTTCGGACCGGATCACCTGATCCGGTAGCGATGGAGGCAGGTGGTTCGGAGAACCGGTAGCAAAAATCCCTGCCCCCCCCATGCCCAGCTGAGCCGCGCAATCATCAGAGGCTTTTTTTTTTTAAAAAAAGCATTTTTTCTACAACCTCTTCAGCTGAAAAAATGCTTTTAAAAGTAAAAAAAAAAAGCCTCTGATGATCGTGGGCTCAGCTGGGATCGTCAGAGGCTTTTAAAGGCATTTTTTCTACAACCTCTTTGGACGAAGAGGTTGTAGAAAAAATGCTTTAAAAAGCCTCTGACGATCCCAGCTGAGTTGCCTGATCGACAAAGGCATTTTTTCTTTTAAAAGCCTCTGACGATCCAAAAGCCTCTGATGATCTCAGCTGAGTTGCCTGATCAGCAGAGGCTTTTAAAAGCATTTTTTTTTACAACCTCTTTGGCCAAAGAGGTTGTAAAAAAAATGTTTTTAAAACAAAAAAAACTCTCTGTCACTCAGGCAACTCAGCTGAAATCCTCAGAGGCTTTTAAAAGAAAAAAAGCCTCTGCCGATCAGGCAACTCAGCTGGGATTGTCAGAGGCTTTTAAAAGCATTATTTTTACAACCTCTTTAGCTGAAGAGGTTGTAGAAAAAATGGTTTTAAAAGTTAAAAAAAAAGTTGGCCACGCCCACCCAGTCACATTACCCCACCACCACCAAGCCACGCCCACAGAACCGGTACTAACAAATTTTACATTTCACCACTGAATGGGACCCACAACATACCACCCTCCAGGGTGCTAATCCCAATTGTTTGGGATTAAGTCTTTTGTTTTAACTGCAAAATAATTCATTTTTCTTCCAAACCCTAACATTGGAAAATAAATTTGATATTAATAGTTGAGCCAACCTCATAACAATTTTAAGGATGTCAGCAATCCCATTTCATAAAAACAAAAATATTCAAATTTCCTTTGTACACAGGAAGGATAAAATTCCAAAATTCCCAGAATGGGAGGAGAATAAACATCTGTAGCTTCTCTGCTTCTGCTTCTGCTGCACAGATCCACATGGTCTAACATGAGTTAACATGATAAACCTCACTAATGGATTTGGGAACTGGAGCAAATAGTCCTGAGAATAATTGCTGTTTCAGATCTCTGAATTTACATTGAGTAAATTATACATTGAGTAAATTGATCTCTCAATTTACATTGAGTAAATTATATAAAACAGATTTTTTTAAAAATCAATGTACAACAATAGGGTGTTTGGGGAGTGAGAGAAACACAACTGGTCACCCTCGGCAAAACTGCGAAAAAGTAGTTAACTTGCTGCTGTTTAGAGGTGTGGTCCATGAGTCCCACCATGCCTTGCTGAACATGATGTGATTTGTAGTTCAATATACTCGGGAAGGCATCCAGTTGGAAAAGGTTTTGTACAAAGCTCTTGTATAACATATCTGAAAGAAATGGATGCAGAATTTTTTTTATAATAATGAGGCTACCAAAGACACTCCTTTTTTCTGAAAGAGAGACTAAATCTTTGAGTATCTACCATTACTGTGTAATAATGGCATCTTTTATGGCTTTCATTTTTTTTAAAAAAATGTAAGCATTTCATTGATGGGAGAAGTAACAAATGGTAAAGGTTTGACATATGTATTTCACATTCCTGACTCTGCTTCTTGCAAGCAATTAAAATACTTTAAGCATGTGTAACATCCCAGCGATACTTCAGGAATCTAAATAGGGATTGTAGCACACAGTAAAGATGTAGTAAATACCTTTCTAGTCCAAAATCAATGCCATCGATTGCCATTAAAGCAGAAAGCTAAAACAATGAAGAGGCTTCTAATTTTCAGGCTCCTCATTCAGCTGATTATCTTTCTGCCTCCTCTTCCTCCACCCAGTGAAAAACATCATTAAATGGCAAAAGCAAAGAGCATATTGAGAGCCTAAGTGTTTTATTAATTCATCATCAGAATTATCTTGTGCATTAATATTAATAGCATCAAATTGGATTTCATTTAGAGGGTGAAATAAATACGCTGATAGTAAAAGCTTGCAGGCCCAATGAATCATAAGGAATGGGCACTTAACACAAAGCAAGAATCAAAAATAGATTTGATAAGTTGTGCTGACTTCCTTTAGCAGAGGGGCACCTTATGGGTAGGGTTTCAGACAGTTTTGAACATCGCAGGAAATTTTAACTTGGAAAAAATGGACCCCTCTAAAAGTAATAGGTTGGCTAAATAGAGTAACAATAATATCACTTTCCCCATTTTCACATTATGTATATACTGTACTACTACACTTGTATGTTCTTTTTTTTTTATTTTCAGTTGTGAGATGCAACTTGATAGGCTTCAAAAATTTTAGGCTCAGTGTCTTTCAAATAGAGGTCTGAATCTATGTACTGTAAGGATGGGAAGATATGACTGATGAAGATCAAACCATCCAGCATCAAGGACTACAGATCACATCAAAGTTTCCTTCCATATAATAATGTGTCCCTTAAGTGAGGCATTTTACTCTTCTTCATGTGAGAGTCTAGACCAGGGGTACACCAACCTTTTGGACCTCAGGAACCACTAAATTCATAATTTTAAATCCCACGGACCACTAATATGATCTGCCTATTGACCGGCTGGGTGGCTGTGGCTAGGTGGTCATGTGACTGGGTGGTCATGGCCAACTTGATGTCACTCACATTGAGGGGTGCTTCGCCGGCCTCTACTTGCCCCTCCCCTCCCAGCTTCTCTTTGCCTGCCCGCCCGGGCTCCTTAGGGAAGCAGTTGTTGGAGCTAAGCAGTCACCACAAGAAAGAGTTGGCAAAACAGTTCAGTTCAATTTGGATCTGGCCAAGAAGGAGGCTCAGCAGAAGCACTTCAGTGAGGACTACGAGCATAGGCTTTCCAAGCAGAGGGAAGACCTGCGGGAGTGCAAGGCCATGTATCAGTGCCTGCAGGCTCAGTGGGCTGTGATGGTCAGCCAGTTCCAGGCCATGATGCAGTCTCACTGGAACAAGGCCCTCTGGCTCTTCACCACCAGTGGCACTTCCCTCCAGCTTTCGCCCAAAGCCCCGTACCAGGAGTCTGAAGCAGACACCAAGTCAGAATTTCTGCCCCCCTCTGACCAGCACAAAAAGACCCCAAAGGGGGAGACTCTCTGCAGCAACACAAACGTTCATTGCATGTATCTGGCCCAGGGGCTGTAGTTTGAGGACCCCTGATTTAGTGCAATATAAAAAATGCAAATAATTTTTCTGTGGACCACCAAAATTTTCTCGTGGACCACCAGTTGGTAACCACTGGTCTAGAGGCTTTAGAAAGAATAGAATAAAGATGTACAAGAGGGGACACTACTGTAGTGGAAAACAAATCCACTCCAGCTTCAAACCTTTAATATTTAAGGCTGGCTGGGGAGTTTAGTCCACTACTTAGCTCTAAGCACATAGAGTTGTTTTGCTTTGCTGTGTTGAACAATGGTTGTGCTATTTATTTACATAGTATACATACTACATTTCTGTTACATTGTTCTGTTATCTATGTGCCCACACTCTTAACAAAAAGCTGAAAATAGTCTTTGAAAAGACTATTTTCAAAGAGCATTTGGGACTATGGAATGAGGAGTGGTTGTACTATTATTATTGGTATTATGATGGGGATGTAACAATAAATAGTGATAGTACTCTTGGTTCTTTTTCTGCTTCTTTCTGCACTACAACAGCAGGCTAATACAATAGAGGCAACTGACTAAATTATTATAATTATTAATCTTGTCTTTCCCTCCTTGGCAAATAGGACAATCTCATCAGAGATGAACAAAATCAAACTTTGTTTAAAAAGAAAAGCTATTATTTACTTTTATTAAAATGTAAATAATGCAAGCTAAAGAGCTGTTCAGATTATGATAAAACTGCTGTTTCATACAACAGTAAATACAACAACCCCCCCCCCCGACAGACCAGATGAAGGTATTAGTGTGCTAAAAGAACACATTTTGTTTGTTGATTTGATGTTTCAAATAAATACTGTCAATTAACAAAAAACAAACAAACTGCTAGACAAGTGTGTAGCCTTTATAAAATTGTATGGGTGACTTTGCGCAAGGCTCTCTTTCTCTCTCTTCCCAACCCTACTCGCTATATTCTTGTTGTGGGGGAAATAGGAAATGGTGGCACTGATATGTATGCTCCCTCGACTTGATCCAAAATAAAGGGGGGATAAAAATAATTAATACATAGACTAGTTATTCCAAGCTGTATGATACTGAGGTTTGCACACCAAAGCATTAAATTGTACACACACTGAAGAAACAAACAAAGGAATAGGGGCACAGAGGATAGGAACTGAATGAAAAAATGAAATATTTTTGATGTGTCTACCTTTACTTTCCCTGACAGCATTACCATACTGATACCAGGCTTCAGTATTGGGGGAATTGTACCTGAATTGCAGGTGCTATCAGGAACCCTCTTTCTAAAGTCTTTGCTTTTCCAAGAATCTCTAGCCAATAACTACTTTGCAATAAAGAAATGCCTCCTCCTTCTGATATCTTCTGTCTTTCAATGGAAGAAGGTTGTGACTTCAGTGTCAAAGAAGGCTTAGAGTTGTAAATTTGTTAACACACTATTTAAATAAATGTCTGTAGCTACCATACAGGTGCCATAACCAGGGGTGGGATTCTACCATTTCGGACCAGTTCAGGCAAACCGGTAGCTCCGACGATCAGCTAGGAGCAAACTGGTTTATTCTGACGATCAGCCCACCCACCCACTCCTGCACTTTACTTACCTTTATCTTCTCAGCTGATTGGTGTGGAAGAGCGGATTGTTGCGCCTCACCTGTGTTATTCCCAAGTGGTAACACAGAAGGTTAGTATTTGTAAAAACTGCACACGCACCAAGTGCGAAATCACTGAACCGGTTGTTAAACCAGCAGCATCCCACCACTGGCCATAATCTACTTTCTACTGGTGTATTATTCCAAAAGCTCGAGAAAGAAGTGGCAGACTGCCTATAAGGAGCAGGTTACCATTGGAGCTGTGAATATATAGTCTTGGTTTGTCTTACCAAATATAATTGAATATGCTGTGTACTTGGCCTGAGATTACTGTATCAGAAGGATGAGGTGGCTACAAAATATTCCAAGCAAACCAAAACCCGAACCAGGAAATAAACTGTGTCTACAATCAGTAAAAAAACAAAATGTGGTCTGTTGGTGGAAGAAGTTGAAGAAATAAGCGGTAGAAAGTTTATATTGAAAAGGTTGAGGAGAGGAACATGCTGTAGGGTTGAGTAGCGAAGATCAAACCTGAATCTGAAACCACTAATGTAAGTGAGTCTGATGAAAAGAAAATCAATTCTGGGTGAGAACAGATTACATTTCAATATGGGAGGAGAATAAATGATACATTGGCTAAATGCTGGTGTTTTTCTCAGTCTCCTGGAGAAGGATGTGTAGTAGCTATAGGAAGATCTAGAGGAGGAAATTCCATAGGGGCTTTGCAAAACCAGGTGAATGGGCTGCTCACTAGCAGATAATACTCAGTGTTGACAAAAGCAAGGCAATGCCCATTTGAAAGAATCATTTGAACTAATCTCATGCATTGGTGGGTTCTAAATTAAGTGTAACAACTCTGGGAAAAAGCTCTAGGCATAATTAGATAACTCAATGAAAACAAGCAGTGGCCTAAGAAAACAGTCTGGGCACTCTTTAGGAAGGTATAGACAGGGATTATTATGCACACAGAATGGAAACAAAGAAGTATGGAATAACTGTTAAATGTATTACATGCCAGAAAAGGCTGACCTGAACAACAAAACATGGTTTCTTTTTTCTTTAAGTCAAATCAGGTTTTTCTGCCTCAATTATATTAAGGAGATGTGATGGGTGCCCAGTGCAGGAATGGCCAATTATTCACTATGAGGGCTTTAGAATTAAGGTTCTGTTGATCTAACAAAACTAATATAAGACAGAAAGAAAAATAAGTGCTTTGTTTATTTTCTTTTAAAAACCTTAGCTAATCGTCAGCCAAAGCTCTTCAAAAGTGGTCACCATTCATTTGCTTTGGTAACTCAAGCTCTCACAAAGTTCAGAAGCCCAGAGAATATCTTACTGAGAAAGTCAATCTTAGATTCTGATTTCATAACTTACAAAGATTGCCAGGCAATTTCTTTAAATATCTTCCATGTTTTTAAAAATTTAAACCTTTGGGGCAAGTATTAGACAAATCAAAATAAAGTTTGCTTCCTTACTAATCTTTGTTCTACTACTTAATTTAATTTATTTTACATTTTAAAAATTTCTCTATTTAGCTAGAGCTATTCATGATTTCAGGATTATTCAATATAACATGGTTGCTGGCAAGTCCCCCCCCCCCTTTCTATCTGCCCTGTAGGGTGGCCAGCAATGGGAGGAATATGACTAATAGAGCTGGTTTTAGATGACAGCAATAAGGTTTCTGGGTACCTTGGATCAGGGGTGAAATCTACTTACCTTCCTTACCAGTTCAGAAGCACACGCATGTCACATGTGCATGCACACCTGCACATGCGCAAAACCTTCTGTGCATGTGCAAAACCCGGGTGGCGATTGCTACCGGATTGCTGAACCACAGCGAAAAATCGCTACCGGATTGGGTGATCTGATCTAATCCAGGAGCATTTCACCCCTGCATTGGATGTTGTCTAGTGGGCATCCAGATATTTGCATCCCTGATTGGTAACCTTGTTCTGGATGACCCTTATTCACTGGCTTAATCTTTATCCTCTATAAAAATAATAAGTGTCAAAATTGACAGTTATAACTTGAAGTGTTTTTAAAAAATTATTGACAATTCATTTAGATCAGAATTCTGTATCTTTGTTTTCTTCAGTAAGTTATTCTCTCTATATTTTATTTTCTAGTGTTAGGAAAATGTGGCCCAATATGAAGCTGCTGTCATGGATTTCTGCTTAGATCCTTTATTCACATGACAATATCCCACCACCAGGCTTGGTAGCATTTCTCTGAAATTAATTTCTGCCCCTCTTACATTTGACAGAAGATTAAGGAGTATTTTAGAAAGGCTTCAAGATTTCCTTTTTATGCTTAAAGACTAAGGTCATTCCTATAATCTCCCCTTTTGCAATATTCATTCCCTAATTTTCAGCCAACAATCAGATTTTTTTTCAGGTGTTCTAGGGTTAATTCTGGTAATGTAGGTTTTTTTTTGTTTTTTGTTTTTTGCAAATAATTAAAATGCTCGGTATCTTAGTAAACAAGAGAGCCAGTTTGGTGTAGTGGTTAAGACACTAGGTTAGAATTTGGAAGATTATGAGTTGTAGTCCTGCCTTAGGCATGAAGCTAGCTGGGTGACCTTGAGCCAAACACTAGCTTCTAACCCTGGGAAGCAGGCACTACTTCTGAATATTGCATAGAGTTGTCCAGAATCAACAGTGACTTGAAGGGATAGAAAAATATCTTAGTAACCTAGTATTTTTTGAAATTTAGCTTTAAATTGATCATTTATTTAAATATAAACCTGAAATTTTGTGTAGGGGAGGATGTGACTGAATAATATTTGAAGTTCTTAATGCTCATCATATTATGAATGCATTTTCTCTAGCATCTTGACAGAGTTTAAGTTTAGAATTGATTCTTACATAGAAGCAAATCTAGTAAAACATTTCTGTTTGACAGAAAGCAAATCTAATAAAATTGTTTTCTTTAAAAAATATTGATCAGAATACTGATTAAAATGCCTGTTACATAGGGCATAAGAAGACTGATTAGGAATTTTGCCACTATTCAAATTAAATATATACGATCAGGATCTAATCAACTTAATTTACTTGTGCCATTAAAGTCTGATCCAATAATTTTGCTTAAAACGGATATGAATTCTATGTCGCCCCCATTGGAGGAGATAATTTAGGACCCTCCTGCTGTTGTGGGAGGACAGTTGAGATACCAACAGCACATCGATGAACAATTGGCTGTGTTACATCTTTTGTGAAGTCCCCTGTCTGAGCTTTGGGCCTCCATCGCTGCATTTTGGAGATGTATATGACTGCAGATCTTCTTGCGCTGCGAGATTCCCCCTTCTCGCAGATGTGGCCCTCCTCACTATCGAGGGCCCACTTCAAGGAAGGGTTTCGGGACCCAGAGAGGTGGCATGTGAAAACGAGGGGATTGAGGGGTTTTCTAACAAAATTTTTAGTCAAATTTTTAAGGGGTCCTAGGGAGGGGGAGGCTCAGATTGGAATTTGGGCTGTGGGTATGGGGGATAACCCACAAGGGGGAGGGTCGGGTCTGGCAGTGAAGCGTGGTGTGGGGGATGGGGGACCCGGGATTGAGGGGGGGGTTAGAGCTTGTCCGGATAGTTTTTTGAACATCAGTACTGTAGGTGGGAGGGGTAGATATGGCGGGAGCAGGGGGCCATATCGTGTTAGGGGAGTGTGCACTCGCTGTCTACGAGCGGTGGCATGCTCCGGCCCCCAGGGCTCTACTCGCTCCTCAGGTTGCATAGAACCTCAGGACCCAGGCCTTCGGCTGATGCTGTGCAATGCCAGGTCCGTAGTAAATAAAGCCCCCCTCATCTGTGATCTTGTTCAAGAGGGGGGTGCGGACCTGGCAGGTATTATGGAGACCTGGTTGGGTCAGGAGGGGGGGTTCCCCTCGTTGAAATGTGCCCGCCAGGTTTCCAAGCATTCCATCAGCTGAGGTCACAGGGGAGGGGCGGGGGGTAGCGGTTATCATTAAAGAAGGTCTGAGACCGAGGGAGGCAACTGTTCCTCAGACGGCCGGCTGTGAATCCCTTTTTGTGAAATGGGGTCATGAGGTTCAGATGGGTTTGCTGATCACGTACCTGGCTCCCTGCCACGTGGCAACAGCCCTGCCCGAGCTACTCAATGTCATCGCCGCGGTGGCGGTTGATACCCCTAAGCTTATGGTCATGGGGGATTTCAACCTGCCGTCCGTGGGTGAGACGTCAGAGATGGCTCGGGAGTTCATGGCTTCCATGACAGCTATGGACCTGACCCAGTTAATTCATGGCCCTACCCACACAGGGGGAAACACGCTGGATCTGGTTTTTGTCTCTGGACAGTGGTTGAGGGATCTTGATATAGGGGATATAGTTACTGAACCCTTGTCATGGTCAGATCACTCTCTCCTTCGTCTCGACTTTCGAACCGCTGCACCCCACCGCAGGGAGGCGGAGCCAGTAAGATGGTTCCGCCCCAGGCGCCTGATGGAACCTGACAGATTCCAGACGGAGCTTGGGCCATTTCCTGAGGTTCTGGCACATGCCTCGACTGGAGACCTGGTAGCCGCCTGGGATAGGGCAGCTGCTGGTGCTCTGGATCGGGTCGTGCCTTTGCGGCCTCTCAATTGGCGCCGATCTCAATTGGCTCCTTGGTTTACCAAGGAGCTGAGGGAGTTGAAGCGCCGGAAAAGACGCCTAGAGAGTAGTTGGAGGGCCAGTCTTTCTGAATCTGACCGGACACTAGTAAGATCCCATATTAGGAATTACTTAGTGGCGATAAAAGCAGCGAAATGTAGTTATTTTGCTGCTCTTATTGCGTCATCAGATAATCGCCTGGCCGCCCTCTTTAGGGTGACCCGCTCCCTGCTCCACCAGGAAGCGCAGGAGGACCCCTTGGAGGGTAGAGCCGAGGATTTTGTTCAGTATCTGTATGACAAAATCACTCAGATTCGGGAAGATTTGGACTCCGACTGGGTAGTCTCAGGGGGAGAGACAGGGGCAGGTCTTGAGAATGTTATCTGGGATGAGTTTGATCCTGTGACCCCTGAGGACATGGACAGGATTCTGGGTAGACTGAACACGACCACTTGTTTATTCGACCCGTGTCCTTCCTGGTTAGTACTGGCTTCCCGGGAAGTGACACGAGGCTGGCTCCAGGGGATTATAAACGCTTCGCTGAGTGAGGGTGACTTTCCCGCCACCTTGAAAGAGGCGGTGGTGAGGCCTCTCCTCAAGAAGCCTTCCCTGGACCCGGCAATGTTGGTAAATTATCGTCCGGTCTCCAATCTTCGCTTTGTTGCGAAGGTTGTTGAGAGTGTGGTCGCACAACAGCTCCCCCAGCACCTGGATGAAATGACATATCTGGATCCGTTCCAGTCGGGCTTCAGGCCCAGGTACAGCATGGAAACGGCATTGGTCATGTTGGTTGATGATCTCTGGAGGGCTCGGGACAGGGGGTGCTCCTCTGTCCTGGTCCTGTTAGATCTCTCAGCGGCTTTTGATACCATCGACCATGGTATCATGCTGCACCGGTTGGAAGAGTTGGGGGTGGGAGGCACTGTGTTGTGGTGGTTCTCCTCCTTTCTCTCTGACCAGTCGCAGTCTGTGTTGACAGGGGGACAGAGGTCGACCCCGAGGCCCCTTATATGTGGGGTGCCACAAGGGTCGGTCCTCTCGCCTCTCCTGTTCAACATTTATGTGAAGCCGCTGGGCGAGATCATCCGTGGTTTCGGGGTGGAGTACCATCAGTACGCTGACGACACCCAGCTGTACATCTCCAACCCGGATCACCCCAACGATGCCCTTGAAGTGATGTCCCGGTGCCTGGAGGCCGTACGGATCTGGATGGGGAGGAACAGGCTCAGGCTCAACCCATCCAAGACTGAGTGGCTGTGGTTTCCGACGTCCCGATATAGTCAGTTGACGCCATCACTGACTATTGGGGGCGAATCATTGGCCCCCACAGAGAGGGCTCGCAACTTGGGCATCCTCCTGGATTCACAGCTGTCTTTAGAAGAGCACTTGACGGCCATGACTGGGAGGATTTTTCATCAGGTTCGCCTGATTCGCCAGTTGCGTCCCTTTCTGGATCGGGACTCGTTACACATGGTCACTCATGCCCTTGTCACCTCCCGCCTGGACTATTGCAACGCTCTCTACATGGGGCTCCCCTTGAGGAGCACCCGGAAGCTCCAACTGGCGCAGAGTGCGGCCGCGCGGGTGGTAATGGGAACGACATGGCGTTCCCATGTAACACCCCTCCTGCGCGAGCTGCACTGGCTCCCGGTGGTCTTCCGGGTGCGCTTCAAGGTTCTGGTTACCACCTTTAAAGCGTTCCATGGCTTAGGACCCGGGTACTTGCGGGACCGCCTACTACCACCAATAGCCTCCCACCGGCCGGTACGCTCCCATAGAGAGGGGCTCCTCCGGGTGCCGTCAGCCAAACAATGCCGACTGGCGGCCCCCAGGGGGAGAGCCTTCTCTGTGGGGGCACCTACTGTCTGGAACGAGCTCCCCCCAGAGATACGGAGGATCCCGGATCTGCGCACCTTCTGCCGCGCCTTAAAGACCTTACTATTTCACCAGGCCGGCCTGGCCTAATTTTCCCCCTCTTTTATAAAAGATTTTTAAAATTTTAAATATCTTTTAGTATTTTATATATTCAATTTTAAATTGGTTTTAAAAATTTGGGGTTTTAAATTTGTCGGGGCCAAAATTATTTAATTTGATTTTATTCTATTTTTAAATTTTGTATTGTATGTGTTTTTATTGTTTGGCTGTGCACCGCCCTGAGTCCTTCGGGAGTAGGGCGGTATAGAAATCTAATAAATAATAATAATAATAATAATAATAATAATAATAATAATAATAATAATAATAATAATGTTGAAATGGATACCCTCTAGGATTTACCTAGTGTTTTTCTTCTGGGGTAGAACCACAGAACCAAATATTCCAGTTTCCTCCATATTTCTTTGCAAACAATTTGCCTTGATCTATGGGGGAATGAATAAATAAATTGATAATAATGTGACTTTTTTTTTTATAACTATGGCAAAATCCTGAGAAGGAATGTACCGTTTCAGGCATACATGTAGTAGACAGACATGTATGCCCCAAACCCACCAAACTGCTTTAAAGCTAACAACAGAGAAAAATGCCTTAGCTGACATCATTTTGTGTTAGCTTCCTGTTGCAGGATGGGGTTTTATAGAGAAGTATTAAAAATGAACTACTACTACTCAGTGGAAAATATTAGAGTCATTTGAGTCAATCTAGCTACCGTAAGAATTAAGAGTCAAAAAGTAAGTACTGGAGCATAATTTTCAGAATAGCTCAAAGCAAACGTAGATGTATTACAGCACATTTGTAGGCAGAACTGATTGCCTATAAAGCTGGGATGGATGCAACACTCCTGGGGAAAAACAAGATAAGTTCTGCCTGCTCCTTTCCATCCCAAAATGCTTTTTAATATTATTTTTGTAAAAGCAGGAATTCAGTAGCACACTAGTGCTGCAACCAAACCAATGTTCATCCTTACATGGTTTAAATCAGGGGTCTCCAACCTTGACAACTTTAAGCCTGGAGGACTTCAACTCACAGAATTCCCCAGCCAGCTTTGCTGGGAGTTGAAGTCCACAAGGCTTAAAGTTGCCAAGGCTGGAGACCCCTGGTTTAAATAACATTAAGTAACATCCAGACTACTTAAGTAACATGCAGACTACTTAATGAATCCAGACTACTCCCAAAAGGGAGATACCAGCTATTTGGAGAAATCCAGGCCTTGAAATGTAAAGCTTTAGAAGAAAATCAAGCAGTACAATGGACACCAAGCATGTGGAGTTGAAGGAGGAAAGGAAGAAAAAGGAACACTCTACACTCTACTCCTTGAACCATCCATTTTTGATTCTTCAATTTTCAGCTATCCTCAGTAATGATATAATGGTAGTGATGATGGTGATGATATCAGTTGTATTTTGCAAATCCTTGTAAAATGCTTTTAGATCCACTACTATAATGGGAGGTACAACTAATGTAACTGGCTAGGAATCCCTTTGATCAGGTTGGACTGAAGATGGTTTGAAAGTTCACTTAGTCCAAAACCAAATGGCAAAGTTACTAAATGGATTGGTTATTGCAAGCATATATATGGCACAAGAGTAGGAAGTACGCCCCAGATACACAAAACTCAAGAGGTACAGTGAAAACATAGATTTTTTTAAAAATCAAGCATATATTATAATACAGTGTGGAACAAGATATCATTAGAACACAAGTAATAATAAGAGTATGAAATGTACAACAGTGGAAAACATCTGAAGTACAGAATAAAAATTCAAACAACTGAGAAGCATTCTTATGTTAAAACTTTTTACTACATTTGGAACAAACTAACTTTCTTTGGGAACTGTCCAGATTCTAGGTTTGTTTCTGTTATGTCCTTATATGGGCATCCCCGCCAGATTGGTTAGTCCACCTGCGGGAGATTTGAAGATCTGTCATTGGCCGGCCTGCCTGCTGACTCCCTTTATAAGGCGAGCCCGGCAGCACAGTCGGCTGTTCTGATTCTCTCTAATAAAGTGCTGAATGGACCACTCGCTGCTCGCTTATTCTTTTCCCCTGCGCCAATCTAACACTGGCGAAGAAGGATTTCAAGAACCACAGCGAAGAACCTCGTGGCACGATCGCCACCCAGCCCAACTCAACAGAGCAAGTCACTGAGCTGGAGTCACTTAGAGCTGATAGCACAAGAACCATGGCAGCGCCACAAATCTCACTGGCACCATTCAACCCTGATCAGGAGAAGTGGAAAGCTTATATGATTAGGTTCCGCCAATTCCTGACCAGCAACGGCTATGAAGACCTAGAGGACAACTGCAAACGAGTCTTGTTCCTGGCACATTGCGGATCAGCAGTCCTGGAGGTGGCCATCGACCTCGTGGCACTCCAGGACATTGAGATCATGGTGTGGAGTGACCTCCAAGATGTTCTCCAGGAACACTACACCCCAACTGGCACACCGATGGCGAACAGATTCACCTTCAGCCAACGGAACCAACAGGAGGGCAAATCCATAAAGGACTTCGTGGCTGCACTGTGGAAGTTGGCTGCCAACTGCAAGTTCGATCACATGGACAACGCCATCCGAGATCGCATCATCTTTGGGATGCGGGACATCTCCCTGCAGAGAAAGTTGCTGAGCAGGAGAAAGGTCTCGCTAAAAGACGTGATTGAAGAGGCCACAGCCACAGAAACATCAGAGGTGGCAGCAGCAGCGATGCGGAGAGCCAAGGCAATCCACAAAATCAAGAAAGCTCCCCAGACCTCATCCTGAGAATCCACCTTGGGATCTGAGTCGGACGAGGAAATGGCGGTCCATAAGGTCTCCAGGCCACCAAAATGTGAAGCCACATAAAATGGCGACCGAGGGGAGAGCTGTGCCAGCTGCAACAGCAACCACGTGAGAGCCAGATGTCGGTGGAGCGATGCAACCTGCTGACATTGCCAATGAAAAGGCCACATCGCTGAGGCCTGCAGAGCTCCAGAACCAGTCCAGGAGAAAGCCAAGCCGGAAAACCGCGATCACCAGAGGACATCCAAATGGTCCTATCAACCAAGGCGCAAGGGAGATGGGTACCCGCGAAGCAGAGCGGTCCACCAAACCACCATTGCCCACACCGATGACCACAATGCTACAAAGTTCATCGTGACTGTGCACGTGGAAGGGACTCCATGTGCCATGGAAGTAGATTTGGGCTCAATCTACTCCATCATGGACTGGCAGCATCTCAAAAAGCTGAAACCGCAAATCTCAAAGAGCCAACTGCAGCCGCTTCATGCAAGGCTCGTCGATTTCGGCGGAAACCCCATCGGGGTCCTGGGGAGAGCTTCACTGAGTGTCAGCTACCACGGCTTCAAGGGTGACCTACCCATCACCATCGTCAAGGACAGCTGCCCAACCCTGCTTGGAGTGGAATGGTTTGAGCCTCTAGGGCTCTCAATCAGAGGAATCCATCAGATTCGGCAGGATGAACTCGACAAGCTCCTCAAAGAGTTCAAGGACGTCTTCGATGACAGCTTAGGTAAATTCCTGGGGAAACCCATATCTTTCAATTTAGATCCCTCAATCACCCCAATTTGGCTCAAGCCTTGCAGGATTCCATTTGCACTTCGGCCTAAGGTAGACGCTCAGTTGGATAAACTGATTGCCCAAGGCATATTGGAACCAATCGATCATGCTGCATGGAAGACCCCCATTGTGACCCCAATGAAGCAGGATGGATCTGTGCGCATCTGCGCTGATTATAAATGTTCCATTAACCGAGCATTACAGCAGAGCGCATACCCAGTCCCAGTGGTGCAACATCTGTTGCATTCACTCGGGAGTGGGACCATATTTGCAAAACTGGACCTGGCCCAGGCTTACCAGCAACTGCCAGTCGACGAAAAGACTGCGGAGGCTCAGACTATTGTCACCCACCGGGGCGCATTCAAATGCAACCACCTCCAATTTGGAGTCAGCGCAGCCCCTGGCATTTTTCAATCAATGATGGAGTGCCTTCTCCAAGGCATTCCAGGGGTGGTGCCATACTTTGATGATGTACTAATCTCCAGCACCTCCAGATCTCAAATCTTGGAACGGCTTAGGCTCATCCTGAAGCGGTTCCAAGAGAAGGTCTGCATGTGAGGAGAGACAAGTGCATCATTGGGGTCCAGGAGGTCAAGTTCCTGAGCTATTTAATAGATAGCACTGGCATACACCCCACCAAATCTAAGGTCAAGGCGATTCATGAAGCTCCGGCCCCCCAAAACAAGCCAGAGCTTCAGGCTTTCTTAGGATTGCTAAATTTCTATAGCGTTTTCCTTAAACAGAAAGCCACGGTTGCTGAGCCACTCCATTGCCTTCTGGGAAAAGCGGCCCCTTGGAAGTGGGGTAGAGCTGAAGAATCCACTTTCAAGAACATCAAGGGGCTCCTATTCTCGGACAGCATGCTGATACAGTATCATGAGATGCTTCCGCTGGTATTGACCTGTGATGCATCTCCATATGGAGTCGGGGCTGTCCTCAGCCACCGACTGCCCAACAACACAGAAGCCCCCATCGCCTTCTTCTCTAAGACTCTGGCGGCAGCTAAGTGGAACTACAGCCAGCTGGAAAAGGAAGCCTTGGCCATCGTGGCTGGCATCAAGCGCTTCCACGAATACCTCTATGGGAGGGCATTCGAAATCATCACTGACCATAAGCCCCTCCTCGGGCTATTCGCAGGCGACAAACAAACACCGACATATATGTCGCCCAGGATGACACGCTGGGCCATTTTCCTCGCCGGGTATTCGTACACTCTCACACACAGACCCGGTAAAGCCATCAGTAATGCGGATGCCCTCAGTAGGTGCCCAACGCAGGAACCAGTAGAAGACCCCACACCCACCTTCGGCCTTTTCCTCATTGACAGAGACCTGCGGTGCCCAGTATCTTCCACTGACATGGCAGCCCACATGAAGAAGGATAAGACCCTCAGGCAAGTCATGTCCTGGGTCCTGAGGGGTTGGCCAACAGAAAAAGTGAGTGAAGAGTTCAGCCCTTTCTTAAGAAAGCAGCAAGAACTCTCAACCATGAAGGGCTGCCTACTCTGGGGCAACAGCCTTCACATCGGGCACCCGGGCATTGTGAAGATGAAGGCGCTTGCCAGAAGCTACGTCGGGTGGCCTGCCCTGGACAAGGACATTGAACATTTGGTCTCCAGATGCGCCCCGTGCCAGGAGGTCAGACCAGCACCAGCACAAGCCCAACCCACAGAATGGGAGATGCCTAGTGCTCCCTGGTCCCGCATCCACATCGACTTTGTGGGGCCTATGGCAGGCAAATACCTCCTCATCATAGTGGATGCATTCTCCAAGTGGTTGGAGGTCATCCAAATGCCCACCATCACCACCGAAGCAACCATCCAGGCCCTGCGCAGGCTCTTCGCCACCCACGGCATTCCGGATGTCCTGGTATCAGACAACGGGCCACAGCTCACCGCCAAGCCGATGGAATCGTTCCTGGCCGAGCTGGGCATCCGCCATGCCCTCATTGCCCCATTCAGGCCAGATGGAAATGAACAAGCTGAGAGGATGGTGAGGCTCACCAAGGAAGCCCTCACCAAGATGGGTACCGGGGATTGGCAGGAGAGGATTGATAAATTCCTCTTCATGAAGCATATCACACACCACCACACACAGAAGTCCAGCCGAATTACTTATGGGGAGGAAGCTGAGGACACCATTGGACTGGCTACACCCCCAGTACAACCCCCAAGAACCAGCGAGCACAACCCGGCCACCGCGCACCTTCACCATGGGAGACCCGGTCTACACTCTCAATTTCCGCGAGCCTCCGAAGTGGCTGAAGGGAGTGATCAGCAGAACAATGGGCCCGAGGTCGTACCAAGTGGAGCTGAGAGACGGGCAGATCGTCAAACGCCATGTCGACCAGCTCCAGAAAAGGTGGAAGGAAAGCGGCGGAAACAGCGAAAACCAGTCTGATGAGGTAGGCCTACACCACTCAGATGCGGCAAGCCTGTGCCACCCCAATGAGGTAGGCTTACCACAACCAGACAAGGTAGGCCTACAACACCCAGACGGGGTGGACCTCTGACACCCCAGCAAGGTCAGGCCGCTCCACACCAGCGGAGCAGGCCAACTACCACCATCAGAACGCGAGGACCCGGATGACAGCGAATACCTCCAGCGCCGAAACCCAGCCACAGAGCGAAGGGAAAAGAATCATCGACTTACCGGGTCCTGGTGTCCAGTCCTGATCAGCAGCGAGTTGCAGCAGCCGAGGCATCATTTCCCAGGGCTGCTGGGGAGTCCCGAGAACCCAGCCGGAGGTGCTGGGCTGGAGCCTGCATACTCAACGGCTGAGTTCCAGACGGTTCCAAGGAAGGAACCGGGAGAGACAAGAGCCTTGTCTGCATGGGTCAACAGCGAGGCAAGAAGTGATCTGCACAGGTCAGATAGGATGGGGAGGTGCCCTGCCTACCTGTGCGACTATGTCACGTATGTGACCAATGGAGAAACAGACTAAGAACTAGGAGGGGAAGGGTGTTATGTCCTTATATGGGCATCCCCACCGGATTGGTTAGTCCACCGGCGGGAGAGTTGAAGATCTGTCATTGGCTGGCCTGCCTGCCAACTCCCTTTATAAGGCGAGTCCGGCAGCACAGTCAGCTGTTCTGATTTTCTCTAATAAAGTGCTGAACGGACCACTCGCTGCTCACGTATTCTTTTCCCCTGCGCCAATCTAACAGTTTCATGTAACACTTTCTTAACAGTGCATTTCATAAGTGAACTGCTCCCTCCTCTCTAATCTTACTGCTGGATCTGAAAAAGCAGCATCTGGTCAATCTTCTTTTGATTTTTGATACAGTTCTCCCACTATGAAATTTTAAGGGAGAGAGCGGTAGGGAAAAACAAGCTCCAAATGCCTGGTCTCCAATCAATGTATATTTGTACCATGTACTTTTATAGTTTTAAAGTAATTGATTTGAAGAGCCCACACTGTTCGGAGTTACTGCCTTTTATCTGTACTATTTCTGAATTGTATTTGATTGTGGTTACTATCTTGCTTTTTCCATTTTTAATATTTTGGGAACTATATAACTTTCCCATATTAACAAATAATAAATACTAACAATATTATCATGTCCAGAGAACATTTATCCCAAGCTGTTTCATCCAACAGACTATAAACATTGAGTATGAATAAATTTCAGTCTGGAATCGCTTTCTCTGACCTGCTCACAATATTTGAACTTCCTGTTTCCCTGGGCACCACAAAGAAGCTTTGGCTCCTTTGACTTTTGAAATAAAAAGCAATGTTCTTTATGAATTTTTAACCCAACATACTTCTTTTCCCTCCCTTTCTTGCTAATGCTCTCAGGCAAGGCACCTTAGTGTCTGGACACTTGTGTGTGAAAATCCAAGCCTGACTACCTCCATTTGTAAACAAATGTGAGCAACATGAGCACATTAGTGTCACTTCTCAGTAAATTCAGGGCTAGGAAATTACAAATGTATGTGTTACGAAACAGTTTGGCAAAGCTGTATCAAGATACATTATTCATAGTAATCTTTCTCAAAATTTGACATTTTGGAAAGTTTTCCACTTTGTGCATCATAAAATCATAATGCAGGTTGAAAATCTGATGCTTGGAATGAGGTAGGGAAGCAAGATTATAAAGGAAGAAAAATCTCTGCTGCGGAAGTATTTTGCAGAAGCTTTTTTTTTTTTGAAAGCTGCTTCATTCAAACATCAAGAAATGTTATTTTGTGTCAGTGGTGCAAAATATCGACTTAAAGGCAGGCAACCTATTTTCTTCTTTTATTACAAAGTTCCAACTTTATATTAGTGTGTGTGGTCAGAGGCAATAATAAGTGTCAAGCCAGGCTTATAAAATAACTCCTAGGCCTTTTAACCTTCAGAGAAGCCCTGAATAAGTGAGTGAGTCTATGGAAGTTGACATTTATGGCACAGCAGAAAATAGATGCCTATTGATGGGCCTATACAACATCTCTGACCGTAGTTCATCTCCCCTTTCAGCAATAGACTTAACAGCACCTGGCTGATGTTAAGGCTGGGACGGTGATTGTCAAGAAAATGGCAGATCTCTTTTGCCACTGAAGATCACTTTGTTCATATGGTCAGCAGACTTCAATTCCTGCCATTTTTCAGAGCCAAGAGTCCTCACATGGCGTAGTTGCAAGTGGGGGAAATTCCTTGCTCTTGGAATCAAGCAGTAGAATCCAGTGGCTTTACCATGTTTGATAGACTCTATTCCTATTTGCACAAACAGCACAATGGGCCAGTATGGATTCTTACTTTCATAAATGCTAACCAAAATTAACCAAATGACTCCAGTTACTATCTTCTGAATACAATCCATTAACAATTAAACTTATACTTTTCTTTTCCTGCATGTATTCATCTGCTGCACTGCACAAGAACTTTCGTTCAGCTCTTTTACATCCTTCTCCTTTTGCTTAGTTTCACAGTCAGAGAACATGCCTCCTTTTTCATTCATTAAGACATGGTATTTGACATTTATTACTTTTACATTCTATTTTGAGATCTTCTGGGAGACATGGTCATCATCAGAGAGGATCATATTTATTGAAATCTGAAAACCATCATGGTTTTGCCAGCTGATATTTTGCAGAATACTTTTTATTAAGATTGAGAAGAAGTGGACTTTGTTGCAAACTGTAATTATATCTTTGACATATGCAATATTCTTTGTTGACAATAAGAACAATACAAATCAGTTTTGGTCTGTTTGGACTAGTTTGCCACCAAGTGTAATCAAAATCCAATTTTATCCCAAGCACGTTTATATTTATCTTTGCATATATATATATTTTAAACCAGATCTCAAAGTCTCTTGAATCAAATCAGACTGCCCTGAGGTTTTGAGTTGCATGGTCAAATTGATTCATTCTCTCTTTGAATCTTGAATCTCCAAGTGGAATTGAATCATGCCTGATTGGCTCAAGCTAAGAGACTGTATAACATGAAGCATAAAATAAGATAAATTAACAAAACATCTGGTATCTGGACCATTTGGGTTTGATTAAGTATAGGTGTTATTGGAGTGGGTATATTTTAATGTCAGCTTGCTATATATTATGTATATTTTGCAG
This sequence comes from Pituophis catenifer annectens, assembly GCF_029215685.1. Classification (NCBI taxonomy): domain Eukaryota; kingdom Metazoa; phylum Chordata; class Lepidosauria; order Squamata; family Colubridae; genus Pituophis; species Pituophis catenifer. Next base: position 90,860,107 of record NW_027256883.1, read on the forward strand.
ATGTTGTGCTGCTGAGGCGAACATCTAAAAATAAAATCTTCAATACAAATTCAATGACTGGTGAATTCATGGACATATTTGCTTGGCAACCATATGAAAATTATTTGCTTTCTCTTCTTCTGGAATGTTTTTCTAATTGTCCACTCTAGCCTACAACCCTAATATTTCCTACTGATTTCCTATCAATCTATGCATAGGTATGTATTCATTATTTATTTATTTTATTTATATGATCACCCATCTTGCGCAAGTCAAGTCCTTAAGGTCACTGTACTTAGTTCAGAACTGATTCTTGTAAGATGAAAGTAAATTCACATTATATTTAAAAGGCAAATCATTGATGTTCTATTTCGGATATGACATGGAAACACCAGGTGGGTATTTGTAATTAATTTCCTTGAGCCCTTGAGCTTACCTTGTTCCACCAGTCCTTTGTTTTTGTTTGGAATATCTATTGGAAATTAATATCTTGGAAACTATGAACAAATTTAAACACATATTAATTTGGGTGTGTTTTCTTTCCATCTTTCTGTTTTCCTCCCCAGCTTCTGCTGTTACCTCCATTTTCTACTTAAGAAAATGATCCTTGGAGGCAGTGCTCTGATTTATAAAACTCTATATGCTGATTTCCCAAGAGTGATGTTAATCAATTGCAACTTATGGCTCATTAAAAAATATCACAATTATTATGGCTTATGATTTTGAATACAGCAATGGACAGGTATATCCATTTTGATTATGTTATTGAAACCTTTTTCTAACTTTTTTTCCAACCCATTTCTTCTTCACTTTCTATATACATATGCATAGATATATTTACATACCGGTATACAGATATGTGTGTATGTTTAAAATACACGCATATTTGTAAAAATACAAGACTTGTATATTTTTATACAGACTATAAAAAAAAACAATAGAAACTAAATAAAATAGAAAGTAAAAGAAATGATAATTGTAGAGAAAAGAAAGGGAAAATCATGACGGATAGAACAAAGAATAAAAAAATGTATAAAGAAATGTCTTTCCCTCTCAATTTCAGTAATTTACCACTTTCTCTAACATTTCAACCAAAGATGTCTTCTTCCTATATGTTATCTTTTATATATAAGCAAATTACAAAGTCTCATAATTCAATCTTAATTAGCAGAAGTTTATTAAGAGTTACCAGAAATAACAACATACTGTGTGTATGTGTGTGTACATATATATATATATATATATATATATATATATATATATGTATATGTATATGTATATGTATATGTATATGTATATGTATATGTATATGTATATGTATATATATATATATTCTTACTTCTTCGTAGGGTTTATCCTCTAGCCAGGTTTTACCTTGGTTACCTTGGTTACATAGGGAAAACCTGGCTAGAGGAAAAACACACACAAACCCTACGAAGAAGTAAGAATATATATATATATATATATATATATATATATATATATATATATATATATATATATATATATGTGTGTGTGTGTGTGTGTGTGTGTGTGTGTGTGTGTGTGTGTGTGTGTGTTTTCTGAGGTTTTCACGGGTGTTTGTATGTAGGTCTTTGGTTATTTGGGTTTTCTCCCGCGCAAAATTGGAGGTGTCTTGGCAATGTTTCGATGAAGTCTCATTCGTCATCTTCATCTTGCTCCTAGAAGCACGAAGCCAAGAACACCAGCCTGAAGATGACGAATGAGACTTTGTCGAAACGTTGCCAAGACACCTCCAATTTTATGTGGGAGAAAACCCGAATAACCAAAGACCTACATATATATATGTAGGGTAGAGGTGTGCAAGTTTTGGTGTATTCGGGTCTTTTCCCATGTAAGATTGAGAGTATCTTGGCGATATTTTGACGTTTCGATGTTGGCGATGATACCTCCCGCCTACCGGACATCTGGAAACTAGCCCTAGTCAACAGAAGAGTCCCAGCCACGAAGATTAACACCGGACCTAAGATAACACATGACACCACCACCAATCATCCTCACCAGATTCAAATCCAAACCCATCCCATAGACGAAATACAACCACCATCCAGAAGCCAGACCATGGTGGCATCACCATCTGCTGCACCCCCCTCTGATCCCCACACAAAGCAAACTGACACACGCATGAACTCATGGCAAGACCTCAAACTTGGAGCCAAACCAAAGCCCGGGATCTGGCATCACAGCCATCTGCTCAGGACATTACATCAAAAAACTCAGGATATCTCAACACTAGAACTCAGGATGTTAACACCCAACCCATTACCCAGGTCATTAAAACACAAAAGACTAATGGGCACACATCAAGGACCTCACCCACACAGGATGTTACGAAACAGCTGACTAATCTGCAAACATCAACTCCATCAACTAATCAAGATGTAACAACACAGGCAACCAACCCGCTCACAGCAACAAAGCCAGCATCCCACACCTCCCCATCAGTATTTATAGAGAGATGGCAGCTCTGATCACACTTTGCTTGCACAGGCACAAAGCCAAAGGCCCCAGCCTGAACATGACGAGTGGGACCTCGTTGAAACGCCACCAAGATACTCTCAATCTTACACGGGAAAAGACCCGAATACACCAAAACTTATATATGTATGTATGTATGTATGTATGTATGTATGTATGTATGTATGTGTGTATATATATATATATATATATATATATATATATATATATATATGTATATATATGTATATATATATATATATATGTATATATATATGTATGTATATATATATACATACATATATATTTGTTTTCTCAGGTTTTTGTGGGTGTTTGTATGTAGGTCTTTGGTTATTCGGGTCTTCTCCCACGTAAAATTGGAAGTGTCTTGGCGACGTTTCGACGAAGTCTCATTCGTCATCTTCAGGCTGGTGTTCTCGGCTTCGTGCTTCCAGGAGCAATGTGAGATCGCAGCTGTCTCTTCCTTTTAACTGCTAGTGGGGGTGTGAGACCAGAACTATCGCCAAAACTGAACACTTTAACAACAGAATAATCAGAGAAGCCATCGAGATAGAAAAACGCCCACACAGCATGAACAAACGAGACGATACCTCCCGCCTACCAGCCATTTGGAAACCCGCCCTTATTGACAAACGAGTCCCTAACACGACGAATGACACCTGACCCACACTCACGAGAGCCACACAGGATGTCACCACCACACATCCATGCAGAAAGCAGACTCAAACCCACACTGATAATGAGCCACGACCAAGGACCAGAAGCCAGACCGCAGCTGCATCATTAGCCACTTTAAACCCCTCCAATCCATACATGAAGCAGACTGACACCCACCATGAAGAGCTCGCACGGCCACAAACACGAAGCCAAACAACAACAATGCAGCTCACCAGCTCAAATCCCCCTGCAACTCAGACTAAGCTGAGCACAACCAAGCCCCCACCCAAACAGAACACACCCCCAGCCAATCAGAGCACAACCAACCCCCCATCCAATCAGAGCACAGCCAAGCCCCTAACTAATCAGAACACACCTCCACCCAATCAGAACACAGCCAAGTTCCCACCCAATCAGCTCACACCCCCACTAGCAGTTAAAAGGAAGAGACAGCTGCGATCTCACATTGCTCCTGGAAGCACGAAGCCGAGAACACCAGCCTGAAGATGATGAATGGGACTTCGTCGAAACGTCGCCAAGACACTTCCAATTTTACATGGGAGAAGACCTGAATAACCAAAGACATATATATATATATTTATACTGTACCTTTACAGGGAGGATACATGGGATGAGGGTGTGGCTAACTGATGAGGACTTATAAGTCCAAAATAGATCTATCTTAGTCTTCTTAGTCTCCCAATGGGCAGCAGAGTGTTTGCTGGCTGCCAGAAAAAAAAAAGCCTAGAAACTAGTGGATTGTGATTTCACTGAACTAGGGTTGCATAAAAATCTTGGTTTACGTAGGAAGAACCTGGCTAAAGAGAAATACACATAAAGCCTACGAAAAGGAAAGAAAACAAATACTGTACCTTTACAGGGAGGATACATGGGATGAGGGTGTGGCAAGAGGGTGTGGTCTTGCTCCTCCTTTGGAATTAGGGTTGCCAGGTCTGCTTCCAAAAAATAGTGGACAAGCGGGGGGGTGGGGGGGGTTAAGTAGTAAAAAAAAATACAATTAAATTATATATTTTCTTACAAACATTTTAACACGTATTAAAATAATCACTTCAAAACTTTACTTAAAATTCAAAACATCAAATATATTATAATAATATGTAAAATATTAAATTACATTTTACTTTGCTGTCATGTGTATTTTTTATTTGACTGCGCAGCTTTGATCAATTCTTTGTGTTTAAGGAATAATTCTTTAATTTCAGTACAACATTGAGAAATATTTAAAAATATACGAAGTTTACTTCAAACTGATACAAGCAGTCGGTTATTTTCATCAGTCCACAAATTTCCCATGATGCTGAAAATTCGTTCAACGTTTGCATTTGATACCGGAATTGATGCACAATACTGGAACAGTTTCAGTAAACTCGGAGCTGGCTCTTTCTTGAAAAAGTACGTCCACTTATCAAGGGATGAATCACCCTGCAGATGAACATAAACTTCTTCTAAGGCAGAAATTTCATCGAAGAGAGTGTTGGGTGGAAGTTCTTCTCGCCATGGTGATAATAACCAGATGTTCGTCATTTATTCTAAAGTTGGAGGATTATTGCGATCAATTAGATTGAAACAATTTAGCGTCTCATATACTGAATCGGTGAAATTATACCACTTTTCTAGGTACGCAATGGCTCTTTGATACACGTTGATGGCTTCTTTCTTGAACTTTTGCACGGCATTCTCAGGCAAATGTTTTTTACATAAGGCAAATAAAACTTTCATTCCAAAAAACTGCTCATCGTATTTTTTTTTGCAAAGAATGACGCAGCTTACACATGATAACGTGAAGATCACATGCAAGAAGTTTCTTGCTTTCCAGCTTCAGTAGGGTGTCTTGCATTATTGACATGAAGAAGTGCGTGAAATATAAATACAATTCTGAAATTGTTGCTTCATCATCATTTGCGAGTTCATTTTCCTGATCCGAAATAAGGTTCCAGATAACCTTATGGCACTCATCAGATCCAAGAGAAATAAAATACGATTTTAGAGGTATCCAGTTTAAAAGAAGTCTTTCGACCGCTTTAAACAAACTTAACCAACATGTTGGAATATGGCGCAAAACTTCATGGAATTCTGACTCGCAAAACTCAAAAAATGATTTCAACTCTTCTTGTTTCTTCGCAGAATTCGAAAATTCGGCAAAAACCTTCAGCACTACATTTTCGATATCAAAAGATAACTGCTTTAATGCATTTTTTGCGCTGTTGTATAAAATGTGATTATTGCAATGAGCAGCTACAATATTGTCATTTTCCAGCAATAATTTTTGGTAAACAGATTTGTTCACTCCATAATTGACCGATGCATTATCTGCTGAGTAAGCTGAAACATTATTTATTTCCAATTCATTATCACTAAGAACTCGACACAGCTGATTTTTTATTGATGTAGAATCTTCGAAAGAATCCTCATAAAAGTCTAAAATTTTCACACACAGTCCTTCTTCACAAGTAAAATATTGTGCAACAATGGGATACATTTTGCAATTTCCCTTGTTTGATGCGTCAGTGGAGAGAGAAAATGGAATTCCAGTTTTAAGATTATTGAGAACCAACTCAATAGAAAAAGGATACAAAACCTCATTGACAATAGCTGATGATTTGGTTCTTCCACAAGACATCTTTTTTACAATTTCTGAATCATCAAAAATTTGCTTCATTAACTTAATACCGCAAACTTGAGCCAGGAAAGAAATATGGTGTTTGATCCCATGGTAAGTTTCAGCCATTTCAGCTACAGTCACTTTCTCACTGAAAGAGGAGTCTTTAACAATGAAAAACGAATTGATTCGCTTGTTGCTGGAAGCTATTTTCTCCTTATCTAAATGATTTTTTGTGCTTGCATGCTGTGTGACAGCTTTTATACCATTATATTCAATTGTGAATGATTTCTGACACAATTTACAGTAGGCTGTTGTATTTGTTCTGTCGGTTTCGTTGTTGGTAATCCATGCAAAAGTAGCTTCCCAGTCTTTGGTGTATTTGCACACTCCTCTCTTTCGTTTTAAAGAATTCGAAATCTCACTGCTGTCACTCTCATCACTTGACGCCATTTTAGGCCAGTCGACACAAGCTACAATACATTTTAAAAATGTGAACTGTACATAATTTTATAATATATTTTTATTTTAATCTCATCATTAATTTTTTCGGAGAATCAATTTCAATGGATATTCGATCTTTGTCTCATTCTAACTTATGAAAAAAAAGACAAAACGCGATTCTCCTATCCTTATTCTCTTAGACTGTACAGCTTTAGATTACGTACCATTTCATCATAAAGCTTTTGAATAAAAAAAATGTCCACTATTTTGTGAAAAAAAATAGTGAACATAATGTGAAAAATGTGGATTGTCCGCTCAAATAGTGGACACCTGGCAAGGGTATTTGGAATCAGAGAAATATAAGCTGTCCTCCAGGATGGGGGTACATCTCCTCCAGATTGTATGTTAGTAAATAATTCTTTGAGTGGTCCCACCATTTCTGACTGCAAGTGTTTATAATAAGCAGCTGTCAAACCACCCGTCCCAGGAGCTTTACCCACTTTCAACTGCTTAATTGCAAACATAATCTCCTCGGAAGTTATTAAAAAAACCTTTTTAAGATCTTTCAAAAACTCTGGCTGAAATCCTAACCAACACTTTAAAGGTTAGGCAACGTTTTGACAAACTCTCTACCTTGTCATCTTCGGGCCTTTATTATTAGTTTAGAAACTGTGGGTCATGCTTCATTATACTAGCTGCAGCCTGAATGCATGTTAACGGTCCAGTTTTCTCTGGCTCCCTATTACCAATGTTGGTAACAGGCAATCAGTGGTGTTGTAATGCATACAAGAACGCTTTCCTCTTTGCAGTTGATAGCTAGCAATAGGGAGAGAGAGAGAGAACCAAGCCAGAAGATATGCTAAGATCTCGTGAGAGGGCGAGTTGGATGTCACTCCCATTGGATTGTATGCGTCAGGACCTCTCCCGCTGTCGTGAAAGGACAGTGGAAGTACCAGTGGTGCCTCATCGAACAATACCTGCATGCTACATCTTCTCTTGAGATCCCTGATTATGCTCCGTGCCTCCATTGCTGCACCTGGAGATGTACACGACATTGGACCTTCTTGCGCTGCGAGATTCCCTCCTCTCGCAGATATGGCCCTCTTCACTATCGAGGACCTACCTCAATGACGGGTTTTGGGACCCAGAGAAGTGGCATGTGAAAACTAGAGGGTTGAGGGGCTTTTTATCTAATTTTTTAGTTAAACTTTTAAGGGGCTGTAGGGAGGGGGAGGGTTTGATTGGAATGTGGGCTGTGGGTATGGGGGATAGCCCACCAAGCGGAGGGTTGGGTCTGGCAAGGAAGTGCGATGTGGGGGGTGGGGATCCTGGGGTCGAGGGGGGAGTCGGATAGTGCTTTGAACATCAATACTGTGGGTGGGAGGGGTAGATATGGTGGGAGCAGGGGGCCATATCGAGTTAGGGGAGTGTGCACTCACTGTTTATGAGTGGTAGTGCACTCCGGCCCCCAAGGCTCCACCCATTCCCCAGGTTGCACAGACCCTCAGGGCCCGGACCTTCGGCTGATGTTGTGCAATGCCAGGTCCGTAGTAAATAACCCCCCCCCACATTTGTGATCTTGTTCATGAGGGGGAGCAGATCTGGCAGGCATTACGGAGACCTGGTTGGCCCAGGAGGGGGGGTTCCCCTCATTGAAATGTACCCACCAGGTTTCCACACATTCCATCGGCCGAGGTCACAGGGCAGGGGCGGGGGGGGGGTAGCGGTTATCATTAAAGAAGGTCTGAGACCGAGGGAGGCAACTGTTCCTCAGATGGCCGGCTGTGAATCCTTCCTTGTGAAGTGGGGTCATGGGGTCAGATGGGTTTGCTGATCACGTACCTGGCTCCCTGCTACGTGGCAGCAGCCCTGCCCAAGCTACTCAATGTTATCGCCACGGTGGCGGTTGATACCCCCAGACTTATGGTCATGGGGGATTTCAACCTGCCGTCCATGGGTGAGATGTCGGAGGTGGTTCGGGAGTTCATGGCTTCCATGACAGCTATGGACCTGACCCAGCTAATTCATGGCCCTACTCACACGAGGGGAAACACGCTGGACCTGGTTTTTGTCTCTGGACAGTGGTTGAGTGATCTTGAGATAGGGGATATAGTCACCGAGCCCTTGTCATGGTCGGATCACTCTCTCCTTTGCCTTGACCTTCAAACCGCTGCACCCCGCCACAGGGAGGTGAAGCTGGTAAGATAGTTCAGCCCCAGGCGCCTGATGGAACCTGATAGGTTCCAGATGGAGCTTGGGCCATTCCCTGAGGCTCTGGCACATGCCTCGACTAGTGACCTAGTGGCCGCCTGAGATAGGGCGGCTGCTGGAGCTCTGGATTGGGTTGTGCCTTCGTGGCCTCTGACCCGGGGCTGATCTCACCTGGCTTCTTGGTTTACTGAGGAGCTGAGGGAGATGAAGCACCAGAAAAGACACCTAGAGAGTAGTTGGAGGGCCAGTCTTTCTGAATCCGACTGGACACTGGTAAGATCTCATATTAAGAATTATCTAGTGGCAATAAATGGAGCAAAATGTACATATTTTGCCGCTCTTATTGCATCATCAGATAATCGCCTGGCCGCCCTGTTTAGGGTGACCTGCTTCCTGCTCCACCAGGAAGCGCGGGAGGACCCTTTGGAGGGTAGAGCCGAGGATTTTGTTCAGTATCTGTATGACAAAATCACTCAGATTCGGGAAGGCCTGGACTCCGACTCGGTAGTGTCAGGGGGGATGACTGAGGCAGGTCTTGAGAATGTTATCTGGGATGAGTTTGATCCTGTGACCCCTGACGATGTGGACAGGATTCTGGGTGGACTGAATGCCACCACATATTTATTTGACCCATGCCACTCCTGGTTAGTGCTGGCTTCCTGGGAGGTGACGCGAGGCTGGCTCCAGGGGATTATAAATGCTTCATTGGATGAGGGTGACTTCCCCGCCGCCTTGAAAGAGGCGGTGGTGAGGCCTCTCCTCAAGAAGCCTTCCCTGGACCCGCCACTGTTGGCTAATTATCGTCTGGTCTCCAACCTTCGCTTTGTGGTGAAGGTTGTCGAAAGTGTGGTTGCACGACAATTCCCCCAGCATCTGGATGAAATGACATATCTGGATCCATTCCAGTCAGGCTTCAGGCCTGGGTACACCTTGAAAGAGGTGGTGGTGAGGCCTCTCCTCAGGAAGCCTTCCCTGGACCCGCCACTGTTGGCTAATTATCGTCTGGTCTCCAACCTTCGCTTTGTGGTGAAGGTTGTCGAAAGTGTGGTTGCACGACAATTCCCCCAGCATCTGGATGAAATGACGTATCTGGATCCATTCCAGTCAGGCTTCAGGCCTGGGTACAGCACGGAAACGGCATTAGTCGCGTTGGTTGATGATCACTAGAGGACTCGGGACAGGGGTTGCTCCTCTGTCCTGGTCCTATTAGACCTCTCAGCGGCTTTTTATACCATCGACCATGGTATCATGCTGCACTGGTTGGAAGAGTTAGGGGTGGGGGGCACTGTGCTGCGGTGGTTCTCCTCCTTTCTCTCCGACCGGTCGCAGTCTGTGTTGGAAGGGGGGCAGAGGTCAACCCCGAGGCCTCTCATATGTGGGGTACCACAAGGGTCAGTCCTCTCGCACCTTTTGTTCAACATTTATGTAAAGCTGCTGGGTGAGATCATCCGTGGTTTCAGGGTGAAGTACCACCAGTACGCTGATGACACCCAGCTGTACATCTCCACCCCGGACCACCCCAACGATGTCCTTAAAGTGATGTCCCGGTGTTTGGAGGCCGTGCGGATCTGGATGGGGAGAAACAGGTTCAGGCTCAACCCATCCAAGACTGAGTGGCTGTGGTTTCCGACATAGTCAGTTGATGCCATTGCTGACTATTGGGGGCGAATCGCTGGCCCCCACAGAGAGGGCTCGCAACTTGGGTGTCCTCCTGGATTCATGGCTGTCTTTAGAAGAGCATTTAATGGCCATGACTGGGAGGGTTTTTCATCAGGTTCACCTGATTTGCCAGTTGCGTCCCTTTCTGGATCGGGACTCCTTACACACAGTCACTCATGCCCTCGTCACTTCCCGCCTGGACTATTGCAATGCTCTCTACATGGGGCTCCCCTTGAGGAGCACCCGGAGACTACAACTGGCGCAGAGTACGGCCGCGCGGGTGGTTATGGGAGCGACATGGTGCTCCCATGTAACATCTCTCCTGCATGAGCTTCACTGGCTACTGATGGTCTTCCGAGTGCGCTTCAAGGTTTTGGTTACCACCTTTAGAGCACTCCATGGCTTAGGACCTGGCTACTTACGGGACCATCTACTACCACAAATAGCCTCCCACCACCTGGTATGCTCTCATAGAGAGGGGCTCCTCCAGGTGCCGTTGGCCAAACAGTGTCGACTGGCGGCCCCCAGGGGGAGGGCCTTCTCTGTGGGGGCACCCACTATCTGGAATGAGCTCCCCCCGGAGATACAGAGGATCCTGGATCTGCGCACTTTCCGCCGCGCTCTTAAGACCTTCCTATTTCAGCAAGCTGGCCTGGCCTAACCTTTTCCCCACTTTTCTTTTAAATTGAAAATTTTAAATCTGTTTTTAAATTATTGGGATGTTTTAAATTTGTCTCGGGCTAAATTGTTTAATCTGGTTTTATTTTTGCTTTTAAATTTTTGTATTTTTGTATTTTATTTTTGTGCCTGTTCACCGCCCTGAGTCCTTTGGGAGTAGGGCGGTATATAAATCTAATAAAAGAAATAAAAGAAAAAGAAAGAAATCTCAACAGGCAACCAGTGTTGCTGTGATGCCTACTAGAATTCTTACCTCTTTGCAGTTGACAGTTGGTCAACTGCATGACCCCACCATAGAGTCTCCTTCTGGCACGGCATCCTTTTTTCTCTACCTGTCCCAATCAAAAGCCCTATCAATTGTGGAGCCAACCAGCAACAGGGAGCCACAGCAGAGGGATGAAAGAGCCACATGCGGCTCCAGAGCCACAGGTTGCTGACTCCTGATCTAGGGAAACAATCTACTTTGCTTCAACTGTCCTAACACAGGGCTCTCCAATCTTGGCAACTTTAAGCCTGGCAGACTTCAACTCCCAGAATTCCCCAAAACTGGCTGGGGAATTCTGGGAATTGAAGTCCTCTAGGTTTAAAGTTGCCAAGATTGGAGAGCCCTGGCCTAACAAATGGCTTGTGGAAATACCCTCTCATTGTGGATGGCTTTGACTGTTAGAGAAACAGGACACCTGGTCTTGTTCTCAACACACTGCTGTGTCAAGCTCTCAGAAGGTTGACAGATCTATCAGGCAAGAATAATCCCGCTATTTGGGAAATATTTTGTACATTATATGTCTGTCTGTGTATGCTGAGCTCTTAGAGAAAGTGTCTCACATGCACACATAGCCACATATAAGAATATGGAATGTGGAAATGAGAAAAATTAGCTCTTCACTGATCAAAATTATTAATGTGGGAGATTGGCTTAAAAAGGAGAAAGGAAGGAACAATTCAGAGCCATGAGATTCAACATTCTCTGCTTGGTATTTATATTAGCCTTTTCAAGCAATTCAGACAATCTTTTTTTTTAAGGTGGGGGCAAGGGGAGTTTGACTAGGCATATTGATTTTCTATTGTTCTGACAAAATTATCAATCTCCTAGGAAATCAGTACAGGTAGTCCTCAATTTACGGTCACAACTGAGCCTACAATTTCTGTTGCTAAGCGAGACATTTCTTAAATGAATTTTGCCCCATTTAATGACCTTTCTTGCTACAACTGTTAAGTGAATCACTGCAGTTGTTAAATTAGTGATATGGTTTTTTAGGTTTCTCCATTAATGTTGCTTGTCAGAAGGTTGCAAAAGGTAAACTACAAATGGTAGTTTTCCTTTGTTCATCAGGAACTGTAGGGAGATATGATATAAAAATATAAATGTTACGTGAAAATATTTCTGTAGCTAAATACCTAGAGGAACAAAACAACTGCACTTAAAAAAAAATTACACTAGCCCTGAGGCTCTGCAGCTCTGTTTTCACCCTGCTTAGAGGTAATAGTGGGAAACTTGAGAAACTTGAGATTTGAGAAAAAAAGAGAGATTAAATATATTAAGTAAAAATATAATATGTTCATATTCAGAAGAAAATTGGGTAATACAGAGGCAATTTGAATACTTTGTCTGAAGACTGAAAAGCATAGCAAGGATGAGCAAGTCACACTTCGCCACATTTTTATGTGACCTCCATTCTGCCCCATCTCCCACAGCCCCCCTTCCCCATTGCACAGATAAAATTCAGCAGTACAATTTTCCATGTTAAAAAAGGAATTAATTTTAGACATCCGTCTTTGATCGGCTTCTATTTTACTAACTTTCTGAATTTTCAAAAGCAGAAGAAAACATTCAAATCTTCCAAGCCAATTTCCTTTTGAGCTATCACTGTCCTGTCCCTCTGGCCTTAGGAACTCAGATCAGGAAAATCAACATGTATTCTTGTGTGCCAAGCATTGTGCAGTTCACGCTACTTTGTTGTTAGATAGAACTGAGTGGGGATTTGTGTGCCCTGCCAAGTGTGCCACCACTGTGACAAGCATATTGAAATGACTGCCAATCACCTTAGAAGGGCTTGGCATCTCACCAAAAATGTGTTGATAGCCTATTCTTCTTCTGTCCTTTGGCATATAATAGACATTTTTTGCATGGATTACAATGGCTCTTCAGCATAGAGGAAATTCTCACACATAGGAAATAAGGGTATGTCAACATCGGAGACCAAAATCCATAATTAGAGACAGAAATAAGAATGGAATAATAAAATTAGTAGTAATTAATAATACTGATAATGTTTACATGATTTGTATTGTATTTTTACCCTTTCCCTAGACAAGTGTACCCTCATAATTAATAGGAATTGAAGACAATTGATTACAAACTTCTGTATGGCTTCTTTTTCATAGACATGTCTCCAAAATTGGTTTTGCCTATTTTAAAAAAAATCACCCAAGCTTGTCCACCTTATTTATTTTCTCAGATAAAAATGCAAACATTTTGTATCATGTTTCTAGGTTTTGTGCAATAGTTTGCAGGATAAGAAAACACATAGTTTGTAAGGATAAACAATTAATTAAAGGAAACAAGATTTAGACCAGCAGTTAAGAGATAAAAAGGATAGATGAAACTGTAATGTTTTTATATGTGTCTATGTGTATAAAGATATAGATGATAGATTATCTATCTATGATCTATCTATATCTATATACACATAGACACGTATAAAAATACTACAGTTTCATTTATCCTTTTAGATAGATAGATAGATAGATAGATAGATAGATAGATAGATAGATAGATAGATAGAGGTAGACAGACAGAAAGAAAGACAGGCAGACAGATAGCAAAATCTAGGCATCCTTTTTTAAATATCATAGATCATAATAAGTACTGAGTGATACATTTTACAGTCTCCTCCATTTTCAAAATATGGGAAAATGCAATACCAAATAGTATTACAAAGCAGCAGTAATTAAAACAGCAACTGATTCATAAAGCAAATTTTTTAAAGTTAAATGTCCCTTTTCTATCCACTTAACAGGCTCTGCTAAGACCTGACAGACTCTTTTTGGAGTATAAAATGGAACAAAGAACCCAGATAAGTTCAATATAGTTGTTGGGATACTCAGACTCAAAACCCATGTTTTTCAAAATGGCTGAGCAGTCTAAGGCACTGCATTCAGGACACAGTCATGCTTGGAGGTGTTACTTCAAATCCCATTCCTCACATTCTGTTTATCATTGATATCCCTCCATTTGAGCACCAGTTTGATCTAGTGATTAAGGCATCAAGCTAGAAACTGGGAGACTGTGAATTCTAGTCCCAATTTAGGCATGAAAGCCAGCTGGTGACTTTGGGCCAGTTACACTCTCTCAGCCCAGCCCTTCTCACAACATTATTGTTGTGGGGAAAATAGGAGAAGGAAGTTGTATTAAGTATGTTTGTTGCCTTGAATTATTTATGAAAGTAATAAAAGCAGGATAAAAAATATTTTTAAAAAACCCTTAGCAATATTAAGATGACCTTGCCAACTCTTTCAATGCTCCCCTGTGCTTCTTAGAGTCCATTTTAAAAAGCAAACAAACATTTTGGTCTAAGAAGCACTAAGCCATTATATAGTTTAGTTTTGGTTTAATGAGTGTGAATCCCACAATCATGGCTGATTCAACAAATTATAATTAAGCAAACTGTGGCTTAGCCCAATGTCACTTATTTTTGGATCTTTGGATTCTTTGGAACTAAGAAAGAGGCATTTAAATTGTAATGCAGTGTTACATTATATCTAAAATGAAGCTGAGGTACGTCTATTCAGATGACACACAGACCTATTATATAGGCTCTTGTAATCTTGTTTAGCTATGATAAGTAAAATATTTCATCGTTCCAACCCTAAAATTGTTCCATGAAAATTGTACATGGCAGCTAAATACAAAATGGTTGATACAGTAAAAGGTATCTCTGCCTCCATCAAGCATTTGGAGAGAGAAAGAGCTCCATTTAATGATACGAGCAAGATGAAAATTATTCCAGCTATCTAATTTTAGAGCAGTGCAATTCACAATGCCTGAATTGAGGCTCCTTTAGCCTGCTGGAATCTCAGCTTTTGATTGTCAGACCTGTGCCAAGTTTAATATAGCACGCAGATTGTTTGCTAAATAATGATTAAGAGCAACAAAAATGCGCCCCACTATTTACCAAAGATAAGGGTCCTCAGCTGATTGGTTTCTAAGGCGTTTGATCACATGGGACTTTTAGCCACCTGCTTGGTTAAATAAATATTCGTCTGTCTTTTTCATCAAACTAGGTTATCATAGGATGGTTTGGCAAACATATTCCCTCCTCTCCTCCTTATGTTAACCTGGCCTGCTGGATCCTTTGCTTAGTTTTAAATGTGGTGATGCTAACTTATAAAATTAATTCCCATTTTGTGGAATTGTCAGAAATGAGGATTGTTCTGACCCCGATTTGAACTCATCAGCTGAAATGAAGTTGTTCAGTGAGCTGGAGAAGACAAAGCGGAGTCCTTAGGAATTAATCAACACCATCAGCCTTCGCAAGAGGCCTGAAAATGGCAGGCGCCCGGCTGACCCTGAGCAGCTCTAGATTCCCTTTGTAAATGAAAGTCATCATTCTTGGCAAGGAAGATACTAAATTATAGGCTTTTAAATTTAATTTTCAGTTTACTTGTGTTTTCGATTAGGGTGCCATGTTTCATAAAGACAGTAGTACCTTTAAGTAGGAAATGCCTTCATTTACTATCACACGGCCTTTGTAATAAAATGTAAATATGAAGTGAGAACAGCAAATGAACCCAGCCTGCTGTGTCACCCCCAGTCCCATTCCTCGGTGACACCCTAAGCAACAATACCAAATTATTTTTCTTCATACCAAAATCAATAACAGGCTTGGAAATAAAAAGTAGCCCTGGAGCCTCAGGCCACAGATTTTCATGACAGGCTACTAAAACTATCTTTCGGTAGCCTGAAGGCCTCCAGCTAATCATTCACTTTCCTTTCACTACTTAGTTGTTGTATCCCTCTCCGGGCTAGTAAAACTTAAAAGCTATGTGACAAATTGTCTGCTAAAGCAACGTTGTACTTTATTTTATTTTATTTTTAAAATCTTTGTGGAGTCTTGCCATCTTTTGCCAGAATACCACATAGCTTTTGTGGAAACAAAATAATAGGGGCTCTTTAGGGTTTTGAAGAGGAACAGAGAACAAACATTATTTCTGATTTGTTAAAATCATTTCTAAAACTTGGTCGAGTATGTGAGTTTAGGACAGAGACTTCATTTAATAGACTGCAACTTGAATCCCTCTCCCCCACACAGAAACATACATTTACTTATTCGCCCAATGGTGTGCATCTTGAAATGATAACAATATACTCCTTTAAAATGCAAAGACTTTAATAATGTGTAGTGTTAATCCATGTATCTTTTTGACTAATCAAGGAATATGAGATGGTTGAGTGTTTAAATGAATCTCTTTTCAAAAGCTACCTGAAGATATAATTCATGTCTTGTAGGTTCCTTGTTTTTTCTCTCAACTTTTTCAAATCCTGCCTGATTTGGGGTTTGTATTTGTATGTCTCTACATCCACACCCACCTGCCTGCCCACACACTAGTGTAAAGTGAAGGAAATATCCAACTTCAAAATGAATTGCCGCTCCTGGACGTTTCTCCCTTTTCACATGTTAAGAAAGGAATTCTTCCAAGTAAAAAATTTAACCTCCAGAACAGGAACAAACCAACAAATCACTACTACCACCAGCACTAAAATCCTGTTCTATGTTCCATTTTGTGATTTTTCTCCCATCTTAACATTGTTGTCCCTTTCCTATGGTTTCAGCTTGCCTGATTCTATTGCAGTATGTTTACAGTACTGTTATGATGGCTCCCTTCAGCTGGTTGATTCAGGTCAGATCTATCTCTGCAGTGGCTTTCTCTGAATTCCTGGTCTCTATCCACGGTAATTTATTTATTTATTTATTGGTTTGATTTATATGCCACCCTTCTCCGGAGACTCAGGGCGGCTTACAATGCATTAAGCAATAGCCTTCATACTTTTGTATATACCTGCTTAGTAGGGCTTTTGGCCACCCCTAAGCGGTGTTCTTTTTTTAATACAAATTCAGCTTATTGCCCCCACAGTCTGGGTCCTCATTTTACCTACCTCGCTCAGCTCAAGGCTGAGTCAACCTTGAACCTGGTGAGATTTGAACTTGCAGTAATTGCAGGCAGCTGGTGCTAGTTAACAGCACTTTAGTCTGCTGCGCCACCAAGGCTCTTAATGATGCTCAGACCTTGGTTGTCCATGTACAAAACTGCCACCATATTGAAGTATGACTAATAATGGCTTACACATGTATTCCCCATCCATTTAGTTCATATCTTAACAGAGATTTCAAGACATATCCACTATTCTTCACTATTAATTCATTGCATTTCTACTTATATTGGGCATACCAAATCTGAGCATCAAAACTTCAATACTAAATGGCAGCAAAGAGATATATAACTCAGTAAAGGTTTGTTGCCATCTAGAGTTTATCTGGATTTTAATTGCCCAGATTTATTGAATATTCATAATCCAATACAGGCTACTTATCCTCTTTGTTTTGATAATCTTGTATCCTAATCTCAATTTTTAGAATATTTGTAGGGGGACTGTTCCTCCTTCTATAATATTCACCCTGGTATCTAGCTTTCACAGAATTATTGCAAAAAAAGAAAGAAGGAAGGAAAGAAGGAGGGAGGGAAGGAGGAGGGAGGGAGGGAGGGAAAGAGGGCGAGAGAAAGAGAGAGAAACATCTTCACCTAGCCTTTTTTCTGGCTGTACATCATTTGTATCATTATTGGCAGTTGATTGAGTGGCTGGCATTTGTTTAATGACGCATGGTTGACTTAACCTTCTAGACTGTATTTCCTGGAGGAGAATCCGCTTTCTCCTGGAAATTGAGTCATGTCAGAGCAACATGTTAATTATTATTGTAGTCATAATTCTCCACTCCATCGTAGGTACAGTTTGATACTTCTCACTTGCTGTAAATAAGGTGCCTACATTACAAAGCCTTGTCTTGCTACTGCACAAAATCACAAAGTCTCAGTCATCTGTGTAATTACAATACTAAAGTTCCAGAAATGAAACCACACTCTTTTTAAATGTGGCAGCATTTATAACTGCTAGTTGAAAAATGTATTTCTCTGATACCATGTCAAAATATCACTAGTTCATTTAAAAAAAAAAAAAAAACAGCCAACCAACCAACCAACCAAAAAAAAAAAAAAAAAAAAAAAAAGGATGAGCTTGCTATGTCCATACAAATATGTGGCAGCATTGTGGTCTATTTCATAAATTCTTCTATGTGTGATTTTAATGAAAATCACCTAGTAATATATAACATGTGTGTTACATACAGAAGGTGCCCAGTTCAGCTGTTACTCTTACTTCTGCTAAAAAGATTTTGGGGGCAAGGGTGGGAAACATACTCCATGAAGAACCGCTATCTGTTGAAGAAGACAATGCTTGACTAGGCAGATCTGTCATTTATCTTGATCTGTTGCCTTTGGGTCTTGTTCTGATCAATGTAAAAGATACATCGTGATTTATATCCCAATGATTCTAAGAAGAAACTCCACCCAAACCTATTGGGTTTTTTGAAGTTTAGAAGCTTGCTTAGGGGCCATGGTAGTTCCCCTGAAGCAATGAGCTTCTATAATAAAGATCTATTATATGATGAAAGAAGTAACTCTGCCTCCATATTAGTTCCAATTCTTGATTCACTAAATGAAATCTTGTATTGCCTTTAGGTATTATTAGTTCCATCTTCATATGCTGGATATCTACCATGTGCAGACGTATTGCAGTTTGCTAGGAAGTGTAGAGGTATCCATAAGCAATAGGATAGGGAAACTCACTCAGCCCCTAGGGAATTGTATGCAAGGTGATCAATATTGTAAGCAGAGTAGATGATCCTTGGTGAGACAAATGCAACCTGTGATATATATCAGACAAGCAGACAAACAGAAGATAATATAATAAACAGACTGTTAAGCTTTCACTTACTTACTCATTCACATACACGCATACAGTTAGGAAATCTCAAGTCAGTTTTAAGTGGCCATATTGCAAATGGCTCAGCATAAATGAGAAGTTGGGTGGGTAAGACACTGGGTGAATAGCTTCTGGTTGCTTATTCAGTACCAGATTAAATAAGGAAAACCAAAGTTTCCTTAAACAATAGGTTTGCTCTTGAGTAAACAAGCCTAGGCATAAGAGATTCTATTCCCAGTATGAAATCCTTTCTTATTTAAAAAACAAAAATCTTTGGCACTGACCTTCTCTATGATTATTTGTAGTTGAATATTCCAACATACCATACCTGCAAACGTATTGACTGGAGTATTTTGCCTGTCAGGATTAAGTTAATGTTGTTATCTTTGGCTGTAATGGGTTTTGAGCCTGCTCTTGCCTGCCTGCGAATGCAGCCATAAATTACTTTAGTAAGACATGATGATCTGCTAAGTCTCTTGATAGGTTCTTTAGTCAGATTTAGAATAAAATGTGAGGTAGGAAAAGTTTTGAGACACTAGATTTATATTCAGAAGGTAACATTTCTGGAACCTTTCTAGGCCTAATCTCCACTGACAAAAATTAGTTTATATAGCTGAAACTATAACACCATTCAAAACATCTGAAAATACTTTTCTGTGAATTAAGTAGGAAATATTTCCTATTCTTCTCTTCAGGCCAGTCTTTTGCAGCCTGGTGTCCTTGACATGTCCTGAACCACAACTCTTACATTGCTACTGGTGAAATTGTAATATGACACATCAGAAAGCTGCTGTGAGAATTTTTGCCTGCAGAAATATTCTAATTTCTGTTTCCTATTTTTGTTAGATATTCAGGAACTCAGGATTCTGAGTTGTACCTTAAATATACTTTGGTTGACTATTATTTGAGCTTTGGCTTAAGGAGTCATTAAAAGTCTGATAAATCAGGATAGTCTTTTTATTATTTGAAAATGTCAACTCGTGAAGCTTTCCTGACCCGCTCCCAAGTTGTCATAGGCAGGGGTATGGGAAATCACGCCTCACAGCTACATCAAGGAATTCGCACCCCAGTCAAAACAAAACACATCCTAGCTAGCCAAAGTCAAGGCCATCTCTACAGAGACCCAGAGGGAGTGACTTCTACGACCTGCGAAATTGCTTCATTGGGGAATGTGACTGGTGGCAGGGGGGAGGGGGAATCAGGATCAGAGGCAAGGCGCAAACTGGGTGAAGTCAGAGCTGGCTTCACTTGGTTCATGCTGACATGGCGCTCCTAATAAACAACTGGATTTTTCTTGAAAAATGACTTGAGGCTCCTGCTTTTATTAGGGCATTGGTTGGAACCCTGACAGAAACATTTTAAATTTATTTTCAGATATTTAAACCTTTCCCATCAAATTTTGCCCAATATGTCTCACAGTAATGAAATAGAGAGAAATCCTAAAATAAATGTAATAAAATGGAAATAATAAAATCTACTTTATAGTAATTTTATTAAAGACTTAAATTCAGCAATGAAAACCAATACAAACTAAAAAAAAGTAAAAGGTATAGAAAAGAAGAAAAAAAAGAAGAAAAAATAGAGAAATAGTAAAAAAAGAAAAAATAAGAATATGTAAAAGAAAAAGTAAACAATATATAAAGAAGTGACTTTCCCCTTCATAACAAATATAAACAATTTTAGTAACTTATCACCTTTTCTTAAAATATAACAATCTCTTCTTCTCATATTCCATCTCTTATTTATAAACATTTTTTAAAAAAATCTTCTGATTTCAGTCCTGATCAGCAAAAGATTCTAAGTATTACCTAAGATAATGTATCTATTTTAACCTTGATCAAATAAACCAACCTTATATTCCTTCCTTTTACTTTTAATAACTGCATGGAATACTTTGAACAATCTCAAGTCATATTTTTATCTGGAGAGGAAGTCTCAAAAAACTGGTTTACTTGTGGGCTCTTTATTCCCCCCACGGCCCCATCCACCCACCCACCAGCTCTGCTTTTTACATCTTTTCCCTTAGAAAAGTGCTTTAGAAAACTCAGAATTATGCCCAAAGGAAAATTCATACTAAATAAGAAGGTTGTTGACTGACATCAAAATGTCATCAAAGTAGGCACAAGACATTACCTCTGAACAGGATTTCTCTACCTCAGCATTCTGATTGGGAATTCTGGTAGTTGAAGTTTGCACTTTTTAAATTGTTGAGAATGAGAAACACTGACCTAGAAAAATTGTTCCATTATTGCAATGCTCCCACTGAGAAGATTTCTAGTTATCATCCACCATATCAGTACTGGCAAAAGAGAATTTATGTAGGAATAAGGGTCCACAAAGTACCCTGATTTCATATTATGAGGCTATTAAAACCCAATATTAGCATTCTTCATTGAAACTGGAAACAGGCTTGTCACAAGTGTATAACTTGTAATGCCATTCTCAGAGATGGGTCAAGGTAGAAAAATTGTCCAGTTCTCTAAACAAGTTATTCTAAGCTTGAAAACAAATCATTTTGTGTTTGTAAACATGATTCTGCCCTAAAAAATTCTGTCCTATTCTTAGTCTTCAGGAAGTGGTTCATTAAGTACTTAACCAGTATTTTAGTATTTTGCACTAACTAGTTTCTGAATTATTTTTAAAGAAAGATTCACATGCAGTATATTAGAGTAAACTAACTGGAGGATTACCAAGGCATAAATCATCAAGTCTTGGCTGCTTAACAACCAAGGTATAACAACCAAAGCAGGTGATTATAATAAACATTTTTGGAACAGGGAATTGTCACTGAGTGAGCACCAGTGGTGGGATTCAGCCAGTTTGCACCACTTCGGGAGAACCGGTTGTTAACTTTCTGAGCAGTTTGGCAAACTGGTTGTTGGAGGAAATCATTAGGGCAGAGAACCGGTTGTTAAATTACTTGAATCCCACCACTGGTGAGCACATATGCTAATGGCAATTACAGGAGGGATAAATTAATTTAGTTAATATTGTCTCTAGGATAGATACAGTTTTTAAAATGTAACAGTACAATTTTTCTAACCAAAAGTATATGTCTTAAAGAAAAGTGAATATAAATGAGCATATTTGGTACTAGTGAATATAATCTACAAATCTATATTATATCAAAGAAGATGTGCTGATAAAATGTTTCAATTAGAAACCCTATAGAAAGAAACGGATATAAAAATATACAATACTTATTTTAAATTATATTTTCAACAATAGATACTTTAAAAAAATCAGAAACCAGATAAAAGCTATTAGAATATCAGTAATAGTAAAATATGAAACTTGAGAATTTCAATGAATTTGTATTGCTAATACTCCAGTTTAAATTTCTTTATGTGACTTTGTATTACACTGTGGGAAGCATTTAATAAAGATCCATTTTTAGATTGTATAATATGCCCATAAAGCAAGTATCAAGAATTTCCAGCTTCCAATTCAATTCTCATTCAAAAACTGAGATTATTCTCGGTATTTATGAATGAAATACAAATTGCAATTGGACATGTTTCAAAGTCTTCTAAGGTGTGAGGGGGGGGAAAAAACCTCACCATATTTCCAGAGTCCACCTACAGAGGGCTCCTGAAGTCTGCACTTTTAAAAGTAAATATATTCTTTTTCAAACATTTGGTTAGGCTAAAATGTTGTTATTGGGAAATGTATTTATTTTTGAATAAAAGAGAAGTGATTTTAGGAGGATGTTTAGCCACATATTCTTGGAACGTGTCAACAAATATCAGCACATTTCTATGATATAATTTTTATTTATCATTGAGCCAGAAACATTAAGGATTGCATGCTGAATCCTTGAGGATATCAACAGATATAGAAGGGAGCAAGATACATGTCCATTTTACAAGCAACCAGTGTGAAGATTCACAGTTTGGTATTTTATAAATAACTGACGATGACTTGGTTTTCTCCACGTTTTTCCTTTACAAGGATATTCTGGTCTTGTTGCTCTGGATTAATTCGCTCCATCTAAATTGAAATATGGTATTACTGTGGACAAGGGATTATCCAGTGGTGGGTTTCAAAATTTTTTACTACCGGTTCTGTGGGCATGGCTTGGTGGGCGTGGCTTGGTGGGTGTGGCAGGGGAAGGTTACTGCAAAATTGCCATTTCCTCCTGATCAGCTGGGACTTGGGAGGCAGAGAATAGATGGGCGCGGGGCCGGTCAGAATTTTTACTACTGGTTCTACTACTCAAAATTTCTGCTACCGGTTCTCCAGAACCGGTCAGAACCTGCTGAAACCCACCTCTGGGATTATCATATTGTCTTCTAGAGAACCTTAACTTTTTGTAGGAAGAACCACCATTGTCCAGTAGTAGTGATCAATCCTCCAGAACAGATAGTTGACCCACCTTTCTCACCATTCCTCTGCAATATACTATTGGATTTGGCTGCTACATGATGAGATCCTAAAATAAAACTGCTTAACTCTCCTGGACCCAATGTAACATTTTACAGTTTTGTTGTACAGATTTGCAGGTTTACCACTGTCAATCTTGTCTGTTTGAATATGGGACATATTCAGTATGGTAATTTTATGGTTTTGCAAGTCTTAGCAAAGAAGTAGTGTAAAATTTTATTCATGTTCTCATCAGAAAACTTTAATTTGTTAATACATGTCCAACAGGGATGTGTTATGGGACATATTCTTCTAGTTGCTGATTCATGTTGCCACTGGTGGCCATTTTGTCATCATTGTATGTGAATTGATATTTCCATCTAGATTGGAGTAAAATTTTTGAACATTTTGTTACTGAGCTGTTCTTACCAAAGTATGTATTGGATTCTAGAACTAATTGATGCAATACGATACAATCGCAATAGAGAGTGCATTTGTATGTAAGTGCTTGTAATCTAATAGTTATCCCTTAGTTTAAGTAGGGTCATATTCATTATCTTTTTTTCAGACTTCTGTATATTACTGTTGATCTTCTATAATTGTTATAAATGACAACAATAAAGGTAATTACAGAAACATACTTTCAACTATGCTCAATATTTACAAAGAATTTTAATAAATTCAATTTTAATTGATCATTTTTAATTCACACATGTATGAATATACATACATAGAATGGAATGGAATGGAATGGAATGGAATGGAATGGAATGGAATGGAATGGAATAGAATAGAATAGAATAGAATAGAATAGAATAGAATAGAATAGAATAGAATACAATACAATACAATACAATACAATACAATACAATACAATACAATACAATACAATACAATACAATAGAAAATAGAATAGAATAGAATTCTTTATTGGCCAAGTGTGATTGGACACACAAAGAATTTGTCTTGGTGCATATGCTCTTGGAGTACATAAAAGAAAAGATACATTTGTCAAGAATCATAAGGTGCAACACTTAATGATAGTCATAGGGAAATAGTCAATATAAATCTTAAGGATACAGCAATAAGGTTACAGTCTTAAGCAGAGGAGTTGGGTTATAGGAACGATGAGAAGATTAATAGTAATGCAGACTTAGTAACTAGTTTGACAGAGTTGAGGGAATTATTTTTTTAGCAGAGTGATGGTGTTCGGGAAAAAACTGTTCTTGTATCTAGTTGTTCTGGTGTGCAGTGCTCTATAGCAGTGGTCCCCAACCTTTTTATCGCCGCGGCCCGCTGAGCGCGCGCAGGGGTGGGGGCACGGCCCAGGAGCTTTTGCGCACGGCCCATTGCGCATGGCCCAGGAGCCTTTGCGCTGCAGCGTTCATGTCCCCCGGCCGCTGCGCGGCCCGGTGCCAGGTACTCCACGGCCCGGCACCGGTCCGCGGACCGGGGGTTGGGGACCACTGCTCTATAGTATCATTTTGAGGGTAGGAGTTGAAACAGTTTATATCCAGGATGTGAGAGGTCTGTAAATATTTTCACAGCCCTCTTTTTGACTCGTTCAGTATACAGGTCCTCAATGGAAGGCAGGTTGGTAGTAATAGGTTTTTCTGAAGTTCTGCAGATATAGAGTATATCCACCCTTGAAAATACATTGTAACAAAATTATTTGTGCAATATGACACACACACACACACACACACACACAGTATATTTATTATGGGAAATTCAATAAAATTTATTTATTTATTTATTTTATGCAATTTATATGCCACCCTATCTCCAAGGACTCAGGGTGGCTCACAACAGTAAAATGCATAATTCCTGCCAATATAAAATTAAAATCCCAATTTAAAACAATTTAAAAATTCATTAAACCCTCCCCCCACCCATCAGTCCAGGCTGCGGAACAACCAAGTCTTCAAATCGTGGCGGAATGAGGGAAGGTCAGGGGCCATCCAGAGCTCCAAAGAAGCTGGTTCCAGAGGATGGGTGCGCCCACAGAGAAAGCTCCCCCTCTGGGGGTCGTCAGCTGACACTGTCTGGCCGATGGCACCCTGAGGAGGCTCTGTCTGTGGGAACGCACCGGGCGATTGGGGATTGTCGCTGGCTGCAGGGGGTTCGACAAATATCCCGGGCCTAGGCCATGAAGGGCTTTGTAGGTAATAACCAGCACCTTGAACCTCACCCGAAGGGCAACCGGTAACCAATGCAAGTAGCGCAGGAGGGGTGTAACATGAGTGTGTCGGGACGCTCCCATCACAACCTGCGCGGCCGCATTCTGCACCAGCTGAAGCCTTCGAGTGGTTTTCAAGGGCAGCCCTAGGTAGAGAGCATTGCAGTAGTCAAGACGGGAGGTGACCAGTGCATGAGTAACAGTGCGTAGGGCATCTTGGCCCAAATAAGGGCGCAACTGGTGTACAAGGCGAACCTGGGCAAATGCCCCCCTGGTCACGGTCATTACATGATCTTCCAGAGACAACCGTGAATCCAGGAGGACACCCAAGTTGCGAGCCCTATCCACAGGGGGTAACACCTCACCCCCGATGGTCAACAATGGAAGATCTAGATCGGACCAAGATGCCGGTACCCACAGCCACTCAGTCTTGGCAGGGTTGAGTTGGAGCCTGTTCCTCCCCATCCAGATCCGTTCTGCTTCCAGGCAACAGGACATCACGTCGAGGGCATCACTGGGCTGGTTTGGGGTGGATATAAAAAGCTGGGTATCATCAGTGTACTGATGATACCGCACCCCAAAACCATGGAAAATACAAAACACAATGTGTGTACTTATAAAAGTGGGCAGGACCTGACTAAAAACAGTATTTGATGCAGTTGTATTTAAATCTAGTTTTAAAATGAAATGATTAGTTCCCAAGAATTTAATAATTTCCCATTCTTATCATCAGAAAAAAATTATCATTCAGAGGCAGCTTTTGAAGATGCTGGGAACTACACATAAGACTTAGAGGAACAATCTACGCCTATAATACCCTAGAATCTGTTCTTAGAAACATGCTGTTTTGGAGCATTTATAGCCCTAGATTATGCCTCCTATCTGTACAGCCTGCTCTTCAACTTCAGCTACTACTTAAGCTGTCTCACTTTTACAAACCATTACAAAAGTGCATGCAAAAAATTCAGATTATTTCTGTAGCCTGCACACTACATTGTTTTACGATGGTTAATGTTTTATTTATGAGGAAAATAAATTGTCAGAGTTAAGAAACCGAGTATTTTGTTCTAGGCAACACATTGCTTTTATCACACAAATAATTTATTGGTTCTGCTTCCAGATGAGTTCTCTGCTGACCTTTCCAGGTATACTGAATATTGCTGCATAATTCGTCTTGTTTGGAAAGTGTATTTAGCATGGCCATTAATACCTACTGTCATAACCTTTGTGTTCAGCAGAGAGTTTATTGCATTGAATGCCGGAGTTGCTATCTAGAGATGTGCCAAAATCAGAACCTTCCACTCAGCTCATAAATTTAGAAGGTAATACATTTGTATGCCCAGATTTAACTATTATAATTTAAACGACTG
Organism: Pituophis catenifer annectens; assembly: GCF_029215685.1. NCBI lineage: Eukaryota > Metazoa > Chordata > Lepidosauria > Squamata > Colubridae > Pituophis > Pituophis catenifer. Next base: position 90,886,803 of record NW_027256883.1, read on the forward strand.
CACAGTTAAAGTAGCATCATTAAAAAAAATACTAAAGATGTAACATAGTGTGGCTATGCTAGCTCTCTCTTTCTCTCACTCTGTGTGTGAGTGTTTAGATCTTAGTTAGTTCCAAACATTGTCAGACTTTTGTGTGGACAAGGAACTATCTGCAAATAGAAGTGTTGATTGTGAATGATTGTTATTTCACATCTATATAAGATGCCCACATATGAATCTCAGTGTTTTCCTATAAATGATTGGTGTTTAGCTCTCTGTACCACAAGAATAAAGAGCCATATTTGGGGTATTACCATAATAGTGGTACTACCAAAGCAGGGGCGGTTTCTACTTACCTTTACTACTGGTTCTCAATGGGGCTGCGCGTGCGCAGAAGCTTCCTCATGATGTCGGGGTCGGTGGGTGGAGCCTCCCGCCAGTTTTACTACTGATTCTATAGAACCAGTCCGAACTGGGGGGAAACCCACCACTGTACCAAAATAGCCTCTTCAATATTTGTTGAAAATCATTTCCTGTTCTTTCACTTTTTTTCCATATTCGAATTCTAAGGAATACAATCAGAAAACGCAGATCAGATGCAACTATTTAGATGAACATTTAGCTACAGAATATTAAAAGAAGATACCAAGTATGAAGCATTGTTTTATACTTGGTTACAATTCTTTATTTGCTTACAATAAGGGATAGAAATAAAGGTAAAAAAAGAGTTCATCCTGGGTGGGTATGTACTCAGAAATGATTGAGATAAATCTCCACCAAGCTCGTTGATGGCTTTTCTTGGTAAATAATGTACATGAATTAGATGTATATATTTCCTGAAGATTTTCACATGGCCCTGAGAAGAAATAATGGTTATTTATTTATTTATTTATAGCATATTTATATAGTTGCCCATCTCACCCCCCCCACAAAAAAAACAATCCTGGGTGGTGCATAACAACTAAATAAAAACCACAAATGATATATATATAAATGAAAAAAGTCTATATTAAGAAATAAATAGTACTGCAACTTCCTAATAAAGCCAAATGATCTTAAGGATTTCTAATAATAAATTATAATAATAAAATAAAGGAAATTTTATATCCAACCATGTATTGTATTTGTAAAATTTGGATCTATTTAAATTAGGACTATTCAATTAATGGTCAATTCTAAAATATTCTTTATTTCAGAGAGCTAGCAGACTAGCAAAAAGACCACCTCCATTTGATTTTCAAATGAACTGAAATCCCAAATCAAAAATAATCCAATATTAGCAACTGAGGTAATGCCACAGTTTCCTCCTTATGCTAATTTCTCCAATTTACTTGTGTCTTGGAGGAGCAGGAATTCATAACCGAGGTGCATAAATGCATGGGAAAAATTTATTTTGCTTTTGTTTTAGTTAGACCAGGAAAAACAGCTGTATTAAATCATAAATGGAGAGCCTGAAGCTATGTTTACATCTAAAAGGAAGTTCCTTGGACCGGATGTCTCTATCCAAATCCTTCATTCTATCTTCATTATTACTGGATCTCAAATGGAATGGACAAAGTAAGTCAATATACAGTAATTTATGAAACCATTTACTGATCCCTATAATTCAACTGAAGTGATATTTGAGTTGTAAGAAATGCAATTCTACAAAATATAAGGTTATATTTTGTATATCATACATTTGACATATTTATCCTGGAAGCATTTGAAATATAACCAATATTCTTATTTCTAACATTAACAGGTCACACTTCTATAACCTTGTGGTCACAATCTAGAAAACCAAACAATGCTCAAGTTGTCTACCTCTCATCTAGAACAAACATCTTGAGAATCCTCATTTGCAGGGGTCTCATTATTTTATTTAAATACAATTTGATGAAACTCCCATAAGCACGATGGCTCCCTCTGTGCTGCTAGGTGGAACCTACCAATCATCAGTTAAAACAGTCCACGTTTAAGAAGATCTCCAAATCTCACAAGATTTATGTATGCTAGTGTGATCTTGAGTTTTTCATCTGGTTATTTTTGAATTTCCTTTTATTTTGCCTCTGTTTTAAAATTATGAATTGTTTTCTATCAGGGACTCCTGGAAGACCATGTACAATAGCTGAGGAGATTCGCCACCAGATCATGTTGCAGATCTCAGGTAGTTTGTGAGTAGCAATAAAATACATCCGACACTTTTTCAAAACGAAACGGGCTGTGGCTTATAAAAACTTGGCGGACTTTATCCAGCAAAAAAAATGAGCCAGTGTCCATTGCCAAAACTCTCCGTACCTTCTTTGTCACTACTCCTCTGACCAGACTGAGGTATTCAGCACCACACATTCCCGATCAATTTGTTCTTGCACATAAAATAAGCTGATATTGTCTGTCAATAAGAAACATTCTGTTCTGTTTGTTGTCAGGCAAATACAGCTCTGCTTAATCAGGCTACTGCCAGTCATACAGCATTGTTCTGAGCCCTCTTGCTAATTTGGGAATACGGCTCACTCTTCTCAGCCTAATTTTGAAAACATTAGATTAATCTGAAATGAAAAGGGAATGTGTTCAGATAGAGCAGTTTATAACCTGAGGCTTCCAGCTAAGTTGTTGCCGTTGCGACCGAGTGCGACTGTTGAATCTACAAAGCAAACACACTAAGCCGGGGTGAGCAATGCAGTCATTCTTTAGTACCCATTGAAAAATGTTTGTGCATTTTGCCAAGAATTATTTTTACCATATTAAGCAAGTATCAAAGCTTGCGTGGCAATAAAGGACATTCTTTTCACCTCTGCATTATTGCTCAGCGGTCCCTTAATCACTCTGCTCCAATATTTGATATGTGGCAGTAAAATGTTTATATTACAAAAACGTACAGTAAATCTTCCAGTTCAGAAGCAAATTAATAGTCTGGTACTGTGAGAATCTGACTATATCTGAATATTGATGATCTCCCTTTTCCAGTCTCCCTGGAATTGGGACTGTGAGGTGTGATCATTGCTTCTCGCTGATAAGCAAAATATTTCCAGAGCGTGAAGGAGTCTGTGGTGTGTGAGAAGGATAACCCATAATCTGCATCAACACACTAACTTCTCCTTTGCCATTTGCATTGAAAATCAGGTAGAAGTTATGCTAAGCTCTCTATTATAGCCTCATGTATGTGAAAGGTCTCCTCCTTCATTTGAATAAGGCCTCTTCTGCAGGCAAGGGGGAAAAAAGCCACACATTGAAAAGCAAGCGTTCTTTTAATTAGGATGGCATTTAAAAGCCAAATCCTTGAATGTTCATATTTTTGTGTGATGCTAAGTTGCAAAACATTTTCCAAGTGCCTTTTAGCTTCTTTCCTCTTCTACTTCTTTCTTTCATTAAGCTTTTTTTATTTTTTATTTTTTTTCTGCCTCCCTAGTTGAAAGGGAGCGACATGCATTACAACATGGAGTAGATTAATATGATGAGCTAGATTAAAAAAAAAATTAAATCCAAATGTTTGATGAAATGTAGGAAAAATGTTTAAGTAGAGGATTAGGCTTACAATATAAGAAGCAGTCAAGGAGATCAAAAGAACCCTGTTCAGAATGTGCCATTAAAAAAAGAAAGAAAGAAAGAGAAATTCTATTGAGCAAATTTGTACAGTGAATAATTAAAGATTTTGTTTTTACTTCTTTAGAAAAATTACACTGATTATGACATTGTAATAAAATAAATAGTACAGATAATGCATGAATTCAACTGACAGCAAAATGACTTTTTCTATATAGATTTCACCTGTGTTTAAAGAGAGATGCACGCATACATATTTATATACATGAAATGAAAAGATGACATATAATTTAATTTTAAAGAAGAAGAAAAAGTTGACCTTAACAGGCACTTTTAAAACGAAAGATGTTAACCTATTTCCATTTACATAAAAATACACCTTTGATTTCCTTTTCTTAAAAAAAAAAAAAAATCAGATGGAACAATTTAACTACATTTTAAGTGAATGTTTTGGGGAAAGTTTAATCTTGCAGTTCTAAATGCATCAAAAATGGATCTGTGATTTCTGTGTAAAGGAAGGTGAGCCACATGATGGTAGCTGAATTGGAGGAATGTGAGTGAATTCCATCGGCATATATTTATTACTGATTTCTGTTGTTGGAATGTGCAATTCTCCCGAATTCCTGGGGTTTATATCTGGTTTTAGTAAGGGAAAAAGCTTCTTCTTCAATAGTAAAGCAAGGCAAGGCAATAACTGATGGATTGAATTATCTAGAAAGTTTTTCACTGATGATATACAGGTCCCTGCACCAAGGCTACATGGTTGGAAAACATTGTAAATAAAAAGTATTCATGATAACTTTATGGACACTTGAATAATTCAAATTAGATGAGATTTTATGATTAATTTTATGAAAAACATTTTACGTTAGGAAAGAACAATGTCTTTACAGTTGAATTAATTTGTAGATGTTGAGCAATTTACCATTTTTTGCCAATTGGGCAAAAAGCAAGACTACTGATAACAATAAACTATGGACAATTTGTTTCTATTAAAAATGTAATGTTTTTTTTACAAGTGATTACATTTATAACTGAAAATGATGCTATGGGATACCTAATAATAAAATGTAGACACACCAATAAACCTTTATTTGTTATATAATTTAATCTTTTAAGCCCCATTTACAGGTGGTCCTTGACTTACAACTGTTTGTTTACTGACTATTCAAAGTGACAACAGCACTTAAAAAGTGACTTATGACCATTTTTCACACTTATGACCATTGCAGCAACCCCATGGTCATATAATTTACAATCAGATGCTTGACAACTGGTTTATATTTATGACAGTTGCAATGATCATGTTTTGCAATCTTCTAACAAGCAAAGTCAGTGGGGAAGCCAGATTCATTTAACAACTGTGTTTCTAATTTAACAACTGCAGTGATTCACTTAACAAATGTGGCAAGAAAAGTCATAAAATGGGGCAAAACTCACTTAACAAATTTCTCATTTAGCAAAACAAATTCTGGGCTCAATTGTGGTTGTAAGTCAAGGACTATCTGTGTAATATGGGACATTGTGTAGTCCTACTCTAACATTTCTTTTCAGAAGTAATCCTATTGAGTTCAATGGGAATTGCTCTTGGTAAAGAATGAAGGCAAATGACTGAGGCTTGCAGCTCTAGTAAAATGTATAGGTAAAAACTGAAAACAGTAGAGCAATGAGAAAGAGAATCCACACTAATCTTATTCAATATAACTTTGGCTACAAGTCAAAAGTCCACAAGTTGCTTTGGTGGCAAGGAATTCCAGATCCACAAAATACTATTAAGATCTTATTTTTTGTATTATTTCTCATAGTGATGAGGTACAGAAACCCTCAACTTTTCCTAACGATCATATATGTGAGCACACAGTTTTTAAAAAACCGCCTGGTCCCAAATAATATCTGATGGCTGAGATCCAGTGGTGGGTTGCTCCCAGTTTGATCCAGTTCTTGCGAACCGGTAGTAAAAGCAGCGGGAGGCTCCGCCCACCCACCCAGATATCATCATGAATGATCTGTGCATATGCAGAAGAGAGCGCATGCACACTCTTGTTGCAAACCTGTAGTAAAGGTAAATAGAACCCACCCTGCTGAGATCATAACCAGTACTATATCTAGAAACTTATTTGTGATGTTGTAACTGATGAGAAGATCTGTGTTGCTTAACAAGAGATTTGGAACTGTCAGTCTTGCGAGATAGTCCTGACAAGATGCACACCAGGTTGTAAGGCTATATTAATATAATCTTTCAAATCTGAAAGTACATCTCTCCCCTATTTGTCTTTACCGTCCAAGAAACCAGGGAAGGTACCTTCAGAGACATTTGTCATGCCCACATTCCTTATGAAGACTCAACCAGGCTGGTGTTTTCGGCTTCGTGCTTCTAGGAGCAATGTGTGTGATCGCAGCTGTTTCTTCCTTTTAACTGCCAGTGGGGGTGTGAACTGATTGGGTGGGAGCTTGGCTGTGTTCTGATTGGGTGGAGGTGTGTTCTGATTGGTTGGGGGTTTGGCTGTGCTCTGATTGGATGGGGGGTTGCCTGTGCTCTGATTGGATGAGTGTGTGTTCTGTTTATGTGGGGGCTTGGTTGTGCTTGGGTTAGTCTGAGTAGCAGGGGGATTTGAGCTGGTGAGCTGCGTTGCTGTTGTTTGGCTTCATGTTCGTGTTCATGCCACATCTTCATGGTGGATGTCAGTTTGCTTCATGTATGGATTGGAGGGGTTTAAAGTGGCTAATGATGCAGCTGTGGTCTGGCTTCTGGTTTGTGGTCGTGCCTCATCGGTGTGGCCTTGCTTTTTGCGTGGATGTGTGGTGGTGACATCCTGTGTGGTTTTCGTGAGTGTGGGTCTGGTGTCATTCTTTGTGTTAGGGACTCATTTGTCAATAAGGGCGGGTTTCCAAATGGCTGGTAGGCGGGAGGTATCATCTCGTTTATTCATGCTGTGTGGACGTTTTTCTATCTCGATGGCTTCTCTGATTATTCTGTTGTTAAAGTGTTCAGTTTTGGCGATAGTTCTGGTCTTTTTAAAGTCAATATCATGTCCTGTGGCTTTGAGGTGTTGGACCAGGGAAGAAGTTGGTTCCTCTTTTTTTTTTTTTTTAATTTGATTTATATGCCGCCCTTCTCCGGAGACTCAGGGTGGCTTACAATGCGTTAAGCAATAAGCAATAGCCTTCATACTTTTGTATATTTTATACAAAGTCAGCTTATTGCCCCCACAAACTGGGTCCTCATTTCACCTACCTTAGAAAGGATGGAAGGCTGAGTCAACCTTGAGCCTTGGAGAGATTCGAACCAGCAGAAATTGCAGGCAGCTGTGTTAATAACAGGGTGCGTATACCACTGTACTATCAAGGCTCTTTTCTGACTGAGTTCTTGTGTTCTTCAATGCGTGCACTTATTCTTCTGTTGGTTTGTCCAATGTATGTGGTGGGGCAAGTGGGGCATGGGATTTCATATACTCCTTGATTTTCTAACTCAATTTTGTCTTTGCGGTTTCTTAGGATGGTGGATATTTTTTGGTTTGTGCAGAATGCTGTCTTGATGTTGTGTTTGTGGAGGATCTTGCTGATTCTGTCTGTGGTCAGTTCATACCCCCACTGGCAGTTAAAAGGAAGAAACAGCTGTGATCACACACATTGCTCCTAGAAGCACGAAGCCAAAAACACCAGCCTGAAGATGACGAATGAGACTTCGTTGAAATGTTGCCAAGACACCTCCAATTTTACGCGGGAGAAAACCTGAATAACCAAAGACCTACATACAAACATCTGCAAAAACCTCAGAATATATATATATCATATATATATATATATACATCATCATTAGTCCATAAATACAACAGGACACAACATTAATTTTAATAAAACAAAAACAGTTGCAAAAATAGAACATCTCAATGGCAGGATAATCAGAGAAGCAATAGAAATGGAAAAAAGACCATATTGCATGAATAAACGGGATGACACTTCACGTCTGCCTACTATTTGGAAACCTGCTCTCATAGATAGACGAATCTTGACACCATATGTGGAAGATGGACCAAACATTGCACAAAAAAATCCCAACCAAATCATATTCAAACCAGCCACAAAGATGAAGCCCTGCCACCTAGTGGAGAAAAACCGGCCATACACCCGAAGCCAAACCAATAAACACATACTGGGACTCCCAACCAATCAGAATGAAAAGGTGGAGCCATCCCAGAATACCAACACCAGATTTGAAATTCCAACGTCAGTTAGTGCAAAATGACTACTGGCATAAGCCTGATGATGGCAGATGGGATTCTGCCGAAACGTCGCTTCTACCCTTTTAGGGATATATCCACAATTACACGGGAAGAAACCCGAAATATTAACTATACACACATACATACCCGTGAAAACTTACATAAACATATATATATATATATATATATATATATTTTCTCAGGTTTGCGCGGGTGTTTGTATGTAGCTCTTTGGTTATTCGGGTCTTCTCCCACGTAAAATTGGAAGTGTCTTGGCGACGTTTCGACGAAGTCTCATTCGTCATCTTCAGGCTGGTGTTCTCGGCTTCGTGCTCCTGGAAGCACGAAGCCGAGAACACCAGCCTGAAGATGACGAATGAGACTTCGTCGAAACGTCGCCAAGACACTTCCAATTTTACGTGGGAGAAGACCCGAATAACCAAAGAGCTACATATATATATATATATATATATATATATATATATATATATATATGTCTTTTTTCCTTTTTCGTAGGCTTTTATGTGCATATTCTTTCTAGCCAGGTTTTACCTACGTAAACTAGGTTGTTCTGCAGCCCTGGTTCTGTGAAATCTCATTCACAAGTTTCTGGGCCTTTTTTTTTTTTTTTTTTTGCTGACAAACTGCAACTCTGTGTTGCTCTCTGGGAGACTCAGATAGCTATTTCTGCCTTATAAGGCTTCGTCAGTGAGCCACACCCACTTCTCAGATATCCTCCCTGTAAAGGTACAATGTGTCTTTTTTCCTTTTTCGTAGGCTTTTATGTGCATATTCTTTCTAGCCAGGTTTTACCTACATAAACTAGGTTGTTCTGCAGCCCTGGTTCTGTGAAATCTCATTCACAAGTTTCTGGGCCTTTTTTTTTTTTTTTTTTTGCTGACAAACTGCAACTCTGTGTTGCTCTCTGGGAGACTCAGATAGCTATTTCTGCCTTATAAGGCTTCGTCAGTGAGCCACACCCACTTCTCAGATATCCTCCCTGTAAAGGTACAATGTGTCTTTTTTCCTTTTTCGTAGGCTTTTATGTGCATATTCTTTCTAGCCAGGTTTTACCTACGTAAACTGCAACTCTGTGTTGCTCTCTGGGAGACTCAGATAGCTATTTCTGCCTTATAAGGCTTCGTCAGTGAGCCTACGAAAAAGGAAAAAAGACACATTGTACATAGGAGGCTGTGTGTGTGTGTGTGTGTGTGTGGGGAACCTTTGCAAGCATGATTATACATGCACAGGTTCCCACGCAGACAAGAACCCTGTATTGTGAAAGCCCTTGTTCACCCAGAAATCAACATGAGTACAATTGTACATGTGAAGGATTTTCTTTTGCGGATATCCTACCGCATATCTAGATATTCTGTAGAGACAGATGTCATTTCAGTCTCCACAGTGGGGGCACAGTACTTGTTGGGAGTACTCATATGGTGTGTACTTTCCATTCCTGAAGTCCCAGCAGGGGATTATATGTTCAGTTGTCCTGTACACAGTCTTGCTTTAAACTATAAGAAGCTCCTTGCTGGGTCAGACCAAGCTTGAAATTCCATTAGCAACTGCCTAGTAGTTTAGCCAAGAAATTCAGAACAAAGAAAAACATCTTCATGCAGATTTTAGAAAGTAGGAGTGAGTGGGAAACAATTTGCATCAAAGATGGCTAACCTTATTAAATTGCAAATTAATACCATGTACAGAAAACCATCCCTTTGCACTCCATGTAAATGAAACTGGAATAATAGTCACATGTTGAATGTATGAATAGCATCAACAGTGCCGATTAGAATCTTCTCTTTCACCACAAAAAATAAAATTAAAAAAGGGTTTGATTGTTAGAAGAATAGGAGAATTAACAGGGATTATAGAACTGTTTTTTTTTAAAATCAAAGTGATTCAAATTAATAAGGAAAAGGGCTGATTTAAGCAGAGCTTTCTGTTTTGCCATTCATTTCTTTCCTTAAACATTGGTGTTCATATTAGTTCTGGAATTCCAGCAGAATAGTAAGCTTTTGCACTTAGAACAGACTTTCTCCTATTAACTCATATTCATGTGGTGATTTAAATATAATTAATCATTGGCATAAATTAAAAATAGATTTAAAATGGGAATATACTCTCTCTGTGTGTGCCTCTGTGTGAGGGTTTTTAAAATTTCCATGATCCAGCTCGAGTTTCTGTAGGTATGCATGGCTAATGGTGCCAGGATATGAATAAGGATTCATATTATGATGCATATCTGGATGAGGATCCAGTTGAAAGTAATTTTGTATGGATCAATGATCTCTGCATTTGGATGCACAGCATAATTCTCATATGACTGATGTCTGCAGTTCCTGATCAAGCAACTGATAAGTACATGGAAGCCTGCACTCCATAGATCTCTTTAGGTAGTGAGTAGCTGAGCTCATTTTTCCTTTCATAGGCAATTAATTTCTCAACAGTTAGAAATAAAGAAAAAAGATATGCAACGTAAGTAATTGTAAAGTAATGCACATTGAAGACAGGATGAAGAATCTCAGTAGTGCTTGTATCTTGGTAGAGTTAGTGGTGACTAATCAAGAAAGAGATCTTGCCTCTGTAAAAGGCTTAGAGTGGGCTGTAAAAGCACTATGAAGCGGTATATAAGTCTAAGTGCTATTGCTAAATAAGAAATATACTTGGGTGAGATAAAGATTATGACTTTTATTTAGTTATTTATCAAAATCAAATGACCTTTTACAAAGTATTCAGCCTGGTAATTTCCAATTCCTTATTTGTATCATGCTAATAAATGTTCACTGCAGTGGTCATCATGATACAAATCCCCAAATGACCCCCCCCCCAAAAAAAGGCCATGTCATGCCATCACATTGCAAACATCACCCTTTCATAATTGCATCCTTCTGTCAGCCCCAACTACAGAAATTGTGCGTGGTCCATAACTTCTCCCACACCACAGGCACTTACAAACATGTCTACTCATGAAATGCCTCTGAAATACATAAACTAACTACTTTTTCTTCCCTCAACATTTTCAATAGTCTAAGCCAGTGATGGCTAACCTTTTTGCCATTACATGCCAAAAGTGGGGGGAGCACAGTGGGATCATGTACATGTGTGCCCACACCCATAATTCTATGTAACGCACCCCCCTCACGCCCCACCTGCTTTTGGCACACAATGCCATGGTGGGCTCGTTTTTCACCCTCCCCAGGCTCCAGAGGCTTTAGATCCCACCAGAAGTTGGCAAATGGGCCATTTCCCGCCTCCAGAGGGCCTCCCGGGGGTGGGGAAGGCAGTTTTCACCCTCCCCAGGCTCCTAGTAAGGCTCTGGAGCCTGGAGAGAGAGAAAAATGGGCCTTCCAGTCTTATCGGAAGTTGGCAAACAGGCCGTTTCTGGCCTCCAGAGGGCCTCCGGTGGGAGGGCTATTTTGACCCTACCCAAGCTCCTAGAAAGGCTCTAGAGTCTGGGGAGAGTGAAAAACAGGCCTCCTCCTCCCCCCCGAGGCCCTTCGGAGGCCAAAATGGCCTGTGTCCCTACTTCTGGTGGGCCCAGAAGGCCTGAAAATCTGCTGGCTGGCATGCACATGTGCGCTGGAGCTGAGCTTGCATGCCCACCGATATGGCTCCACGTGCCATCTGTGGCACGCATGCCATAGGTTTGCCATCACGGGTCTAAGCAGTACTAAAAGAGCATACATAATATGTTCCATGGGGTTGTCTGTTTAAGTGATCCTATTTAACTTGCACATTAATATTATGGGGCAGATGATTCAAACTTTGAAATCAGCTTGCAGGTGACATCTAATTCTACTTTTAAAATTAATGTAAGCATTCTTAGGTCCTTTCTCCACTTCGAAGTTAAAATGCTGTCCATGCTTTCTGGAGTTGAAAAAAATAATAATTGCATAACATTTCTGTCCTCATTGTGTCTCTAACATTATTGTCTCTATTGTTGTTGTCATCCCCCCAGTCACTTCCAGTCACCTAACTTTTCTCCAAGTAATAGGTGACAACATCTAAGCATTGCTGATATAGGATTGGTCCTTGGTTAAGCACCTAGGGACATAATCAGATACTACTATGTTATTCTACATCTCCACATTTGGAAACTGTGGTCAGATTAAACACATTGCAATTGAATCCAGAAAAAACATAGGGGGCAGAGGCTAATCTTGCCTTTCTGGAAAAGATTATTATTATATCTGATCATGCTAAGAGTGGAAAAGTAGTCATGGACCCTACAGCAGCCCAAAGAGTTTCATTTGTCACATGCTCCATTTCTTCCAAAAGAAAAAATTTGGAATTGTTATTTGGTGTGTGATGGCTGAGGTGTTAGACCAAGGGTGTCAAATTTGATTTCATTGAGGGCCGTATCAGGGTTGTGTTTCACCTCAGGGGGCCAGGGTGGGCATGGCCAGGATGGGAGTGGCCAGCTTGATGTCACTCATGTCAGGGGCACCTGTGGTGCAGGGGTGGGTTCTACTTACTACTACTGGTGGGTTCTACTTTACTACTGGTTTGCAACTGGACTGCGCATGCACAGATCGCTTCTGATGACATCAGGATCAGTGGGCGGAGCCTCTCATTGGTTTTACTACTGGTTCTATAGAATCAGTCTGAACTAGAGGCAACTCACCACTGCTGTGGTGGCCCGAGCACTCTGCCAACAAAAATGAGCTCCTGAGCTCCGTTTTTGGCTGTGACGGACTCCTGCAACTCTCTGCCAGCAAAAATGGAGCTTGGGAGGGCCACAGTTTTTGCTGGCAGAGGCACCGTGGGCCAGTCCTTTCCTGTTTCCAGGGTGGCCTTGGCCAGATCTAAGCACCTCATGGGCCGGATCCGGCCCCCGGCCTTGTGTTTGACATCTCTGTGTTAGATTAATTGCACTAATATGAAGAGACTGAAGTTCAGTCTCAGACCATCAAAGCCCCTTCCAACCCTATTATTCCATGTTCTATGTTCCATGTCTGTGCTTATCCATGGAAATGTACTTGGTAAATTTCTCTCAGTCCCTCTCTCTCAGTCTAATTTCTTTCAGAGATTTGTGGCATAAGAACATGGAACATAAAATAGAATATAGATACAGAGGTCAAGATGAGGGGGAAGGAAAGAGAGAGAGGAATGTGTGACAGTTAAGGGAAGAAAGGATATCAGCCAATCACTGATTCAATCAATGGGCTTCCCTCAAAGTAGTATCTTTAACCAATGCAGAATACTGCTACTCACCACTTGTTAAACGTAGAGGGACATGGGCAACATTTCCAATCTGTTCTGTGACAATTATTGCTATGAATTCAGGAATCATACGTGGAAAGACTGTCAGAATCTGGGGCATATAATTCTTATACCCTGTTTCCCCCAAAATAAGACATCCCCTAATAATAAACCCAATCGGGCTTTTGAGCGCATGGTGATAAGGCCAAGCGCTTATTTCAGGGTTCAAAAAAATATAAGACAGGGTCTTATTTTCAGGGAAACACAGTATATATGTCCTCATGAGTTTAGATATTGCCTATATTCTGCAGCACAGATTTGCTCTTCTAAGGAGAGATGGGAACTTGCGGTGGATGCAAATGTATGTTTCAATATCAGAATGCCAACTGTTTCTTTCATTCTTGTGTCTCAACATTGCATGCAAGAATACAAGGGGCGCAAGTTGTATCATGATGTCATGACACACAATTCTTCACTTTAATAAAATCTCAGCATGTCATGGTTGCTCCTTTGAGGATTTCTGAGAGAACAAATGGATAATAAGTGGGCCGCCTGGCGGCTGCACACATCTTATGAGCTGAGCGCAGTGGCGTGAACCTGTAATCCAGCTATACTGGAGACTGAGGTTAGCAGATCGCTGGAGTTCAGGAGTTCTGGGCTGCAGTGGGCTTTGCTGGTTGGGTGTCTGCACTAAGTTGGGTGAACTTTGTTCAGTGGTATCAAGACTCTGGTATTATTAGGTACTATGAGGTTTGGAATTCATATGTTATATGATAGAAACAACAAACATTCTTGTTTTTAATTAACATTGATTTGCTGCAACTATTTTTGAAAAGTACCGTAATCTTTTGGAAAGGATCCTTCAGCTTTGGAGTGAGTGAATACAGATTTTTTAAATAAATAAATTCTAACAGCAGTGGGTTTTTTTTTTAAAGAATGCCCATTTAGGAGAAATGAGCTATGTGATAGAGACAATTCCACTTGTTAAATTTACTGTTCTTGACTGCTTCTAGTGATATATCATGAGAAGGTTGTTGGAACTGTCAGCGTGGTATCATTTAGAGGATGTACACCGCATCCTTCATTCAAATTGCCTTTCAGATCAATCACTCTCATCAGAACTCTATCTTCATTGGATTGCTGTAGAACAAATGCTTTGACTTATAAGAAGGAAATGCTAGCATTTGGAAGAACCCTGACTGGAAAGCTTTAAGGACTTAAGTCTGATAAATTGGGTTTATTAAAGCACTCCTTTTTGCTTCTCTCCTTGGATAAATGTATATGTGGGAATTGAGCTAACAATATTTTTCTTGTGCGTGCTTACACTCTTACACTCTGTAAGTGTAAATAAAATGCTAAGTGGTAGGGCTTGATCCAGCCAAAATAAAACACTTTTTTTAAGAGGGAGAAATATAATTAGCAACATTATGATGTTATTTTGGTTTTATCCTATGTATTAAACTATAACAACACTTGGTTTTATCCACTTTATGGATATGCAGATCTGATCTCACATTACTGTCTGCAATTTAGGGCAGCGTTCCTACTTCTTTAACAGAAGTTTAGAGAACAGTAGAAAATTTTGGAATTAATTAAGTTTGCAAAGTATTCTAACTTTGTATATCTTCCCATAATTCGCACAAATGCTAATATAAATGGTCAGGGATGTAAATTTCCATAAAAAAAGCAGTTTTCTAAATGTAACTTCTGCCATTTTTACCTGCTTTTGAAACAGTGTTTCATAGTGTTTTCCTTAAGGGGAAAAAAAAACAGAAAATAGAATAATGGTTGAATTTAGTGCAACTGTTCATGCTGCCTCAATACCAACATCCATTCCCAGAAGAATCCATAGAAACAATGACATCTATTTACCTTCTATTCTTCGGGCCAATATAGTGAAGAACCATTTCTTTTCCTAGTCATGCTTGAGATGTCACTGATTACATGCTTACAGCAGGACTCCCAGAAATCAGGAATTTAGCTCTATAACCTGTCACCTTCATGTGAGATGGAACCCTGATAGTCGAGGGCTGAAGGTCATATGGAAACAGTTACATATAGACAGTGGTGGGCTGCAATTGGTTTAACAACTGGTTCTGTGAGCATGTGCTTTGCGCGCAGCGTTCAAAATACAGCAATTTGAAGCTCAGCTGCTTACCTTCTAAGGCAGCCCCGGTAAGTAGAATAGCGGAAGCATGGAAATCAGCTGTGCCTCGCAAATCAGATGAGCCAGAAAGAAGGAAATATAGGACAGCATAGGGCGGGTGTGGGTGGGAGGGGCCTGCTGATGGTCAGAACTACCAGTTCGCTAGAACCGGCCCAAACTGGCAGAAGCCCACCACTGCATATAAAGTTAGGATCCCCAGTGCAGACAAGTGCACTATAAGCATGAAAACCAGGGGTGAAATGTAAAATTTGTTACTACTGGTTCTGTGGGCGTGGCTTGGTATGGGGAGGTAATGTGACTGAGTGGGCGTGGCCAACCTTTTTTTTTTTTAACTTTTCAAAGCATTTTTTCTAATGCTTTGAAAAGCCTGTGCCGATTAGGCAACTCAGCTGGGATCATCAGAGAGGCTTTTTAAAAAAATACCTCTCTAATGATCCCAACTGAGTTGCCTGATCGGCAGAGAGGTATTTTTTAAAAAATACCTATCTGCCGATCAGGCAACTCAGCTGGGATAGTCAGAGACTTTTCAAAGCATTTTTTTATCACCTCTTCAGCCAAGAGGTTGCAGGAAAAAATGCTTTGAAAAGCCTCTGATGATCCCAGCTGAGCTGCGTGACCATCAGAGGCTTTTTTTTTTTTACTTTTAAAAGCATTTTTTCGTCGGAAGAGGTTGTATTTCACCCCTGATGAAAACCCTCTTTTCATTTATGTCATGACCCTTTCTGTATTGGATTGAAGGTGAGAAAAGCTATGCCTGGACATGTCTGCATATCCATGCATCCATGCATCCATGCATCCATGCATCCATCCATCCAGGCATCCATCCATCCAATAGCCAAGTGTGTCTTTATACTAGTGAGCATGTTTGCTTGCACATATCAAAGAACTTGGCATTCACAGATGTACCCTAACTATCACAATCTATTATTACTCCAGAAAAACTGTATCTAAGAATTGGGAGAACAGTGTAGGATGTAGGATAAAGGACTTCTGTAAGTAGTGGGAAGTGCAGAGATCAAATATTTTCATTTTGAACAAGTGGAAAAACAATTCAGTAGTGCAAAGCTGTTATTATATATGATAATGAGGATGACCTCTTCCTTGATGGCCTTTCCAGAAAAGCATTCAAAACTGTGTTTTTCTAATGGGGATTCAGGGCAGAACGTGCAATTAAATCAGCAAAATCATGGAAGTACTTTGAAAACTGGGTCCATGGGATGGGTTTTCTTTGTTTAATGAAGTTGTGGTGGTGTATGCTGATTTTATTATGTGCTTCCTAGTCTCCCAGGAGGAGGTGACAGCACATAAATTAGTGAAAATAAAAGAGGAAATAAATGAAACTGACTAGCTAATTAACTAACTTTGGGTCTTTAAATTGTTATGTTCTAAATGTAACAATCAGGAAGACAAAGGAATGAAGGAATGAAAAAAGCAAGAGAGAATCAATATCTATAAGTGATGTTGAGTTTATTTACAACTGGTTTCCGTAAATGGAAAAAGAATGTTAATGAATCATAAAACTGGAAAGTAATTTAATGTAATTTAATTTGGAGCCGATGGCTACTGGAGTGCCATTCCAATAGGTGACATTTAGTTCCAAGTTTGAAACTCCTAATCAGAAAGACAGTTGGACAATCAGGGTGTTCCATTGTCAAATTGCTCATGGGATAAGGAAGTTTGTCTTATAGGTTGAACATATTTTTCTTTCTTTCAGCATTTAAATGCATTGCTTCAGGTCCTACCTGCTGATGCAACAACTATTTTACCACCATATTCTTGTCAGTGTCCTTCAAATATTTGATTTTTTAAAATATAATTCATAAACTTCTTCTTCTTCATGCTAAATATACCAAGCTACAATCTCCTCAATCTTTTCCTACGTCTAAATTACTTTTTTTTTTTACCTTTGTCCTCTGAAATTTATTCAAATACTTCACAGAAACAGGATTTATTTAACTAGACAGTTGGAAGTAGAAATAATTAATAGTGCTTGACTTTGGCTGGATCATACCATCAGTTGTTAAGTATACAGATTGAAAAGTGGAACTTGGTCTTCTAGCAAATGCATTCCTTAAGCATTTTATTCAAAATTGCATGGTGTGTATCTGCTAGGCTGGACACGGCTCCAATTAATGAAGTTCTGAATGATTTGTTTTACTGGAAAGGCTGTATATAATTCAAACAGTAACAGAGTTGGAAGAGACCTTGAAGGTCATCTAGTCCAACCCCCTACTCATGCAGGAGACCTATACTAGGGATTTGAACTGCTGAACTGCTGACCTTTCTGATCAACAAGCTCAGTGTTTTAGTTATCCTGGATTGGGAGTCTCTTCTCATGGTCACTCATGCCTAAGTCACCTTGCAAGTGGAGTACCGCAATGTGTTCTATATGGAGCTTCCCTTGGAGAGCACTTGGAAGCTGGTTAACCTTATTATGAAGTTGCACTGGGTACCAATGTGATTACAGGTGCAATTCAAGATGTTGGTTATCACCTATAAAGACATCAATATCATATAGAACCTAGTTATCTGAGATAGCATATTTTCCCATGATTGTTCATATTGTTATGAACATTGCTAATGTCAGTCTGTCAGCTCATGAAGCTTGGATAGGAGAGAGATAGCCATGACAGTTGGACTGAATTATTTGAATTAGCTTGTGATATACGCTGGCTCCTTCCCTTGTTATGATAAACTTTAATCTTTTTTGGGGGGGAGGGTAATGTTCTGTGAATTTGATTTTAATTTGTGAGCTGCCCAGAGGCACTGTTGAGTTGAGTTACCTTAGAAATCTAAATAAATAACTAAAAAAACAAAACAAGCAAACAAAAACCAAATTAAGATATAAGTCACTGAGTTAGTTATTTTAATGTACAATTATAGCATCTACTGTATACTCTCAAATCCCGTTCAGTGAGTAATGTCTCAAAGACTGTCTGATGGATTTACCCTTATTACCTGGCACAATAAAAAAGGATTATTACCGTTGTTTTAAATTAGTCTTGACTGGAGCCTAGTTTATAGCTTCTTGCATGTTGTTCAAAACGGCAGAGTTAATCTATGATAAGAATTATAAGTGTTACATGAAAGTATCCTTCTTTTTATAAAAGCTACTAGTAAAAACGTGCTTTAGCCAAGAATTTGCCTATAACTTTACATCAATATAGGAATGCCATCTTTATATCTATGTTTCTCTGTATATGTAAATATGTAAAAATCAGTAAAATGCAGTAGCCAGGGCTTTTAGATATTTGTTAGCTTTTATAATGAGCGTGTATACATTTATTTCCAATCAATATGGTAACTAGCTTTTAGTGAAGAATTTCTTTAAAATTTCTTTTGATTAACACTGGATCCCCTAAGCTTCTCTATTGTGTTGTTTCTCATATTCTACACACACACACACATATCACACAAGAGTTTCCTTTGGTGAAATACAGTTCTGTTTTCCCCATGTAATTGAAAACAAGGACACAAAACTCATCCACTGTTATACAATAGTAATGTGATGTACTAATCTAGTTACTTAGTATATGATACAAAGGCAGTCGACAGAGTCTTGCCTTTGAAATATGATTTAAAACAGAATTTATAATGTTGCAGAATTACATAAAACTGTGTGAAATTGTGCAGATAATCATTTAAATCTCCCTACATGGAAAGATAATTGCTCCCAAAATTAACTGTACCTGAGGTTCATTCATTTGGTCATGGCTAGTTTCTTATATAGAGATGATTTGATATTAGAGCTAATTAAGATCAGGTCAGAGTTGCTGAAGGTCAGAGATTAATGCTCAGGATCATTGAAATGATAATTATAAACAGATTAGGAAGTTACGGTCTTTTATAAGGGGTTATTAGATAATTACTGTGAGAGTGTACGGCTTACTGTAATAATGGATTATCGACTACTTACAGCGTTTTAAGGGTGAGAGTATATTACTTCCTCAAGGACTAAGAGGAATAATGTTGCTGGAAATGTGTGCTCTATAAATAAAAATGGCACCAACTGTGTTTCACTTTTTTTTTTTGTTCTTTATTCACTGCAGGCTCATCATTTTACGTTGGTGATTTTTAGTCTATTGAAAGCTTCTTGCACGATTGTTCTACATTGGGTTCCTCCTCTTTAAACCCTCAACGGCATATAGAAATCAAAATGTGTGGTGGTGAGAGTTGATGGAAGCTCTGATCAGGATGAAGGAACTAGCTAATAAAACAGGGCCATTGGTTGTAAGGACTGGAATCGAATCTTAATGAGGCAATTCCTAATCAAAAGGAAACATCAAAAGATCTGGCAAAATACAGAAAAGGCAAACTGAAATGATCAAGGCCTGGAACACTTTCCCTACAAGTGGTTTGGTTTAGAAACAAAGATGGCTATAGGGGACAGGTTTATAAAATTATGCAAGGTGTGGAGAAAGAGATTTTTTTTTTTTGTCTTTATCTCTCATAATAGGACTGGGAACCTTCTCCCCATCAGGCCTGTTGGAAGTAAGTTCAAGACATTTTTAGAATAAAATGGTTAAATTTAATGCTTATAAGAATTGAATATAGATTAGAAAAGAGCCAGGTTTACAAATTTAATACTATATGCTGAGGAATAAGCAGGAAAATCACCTTTAGGTTTCTAGATCAGCATCCTCCAATATGATAAGCTCTTTTTAAAAAAAATTGTAAAACTCCTGTTACTCTTAACTCATAGCTATGGTGCCTAAGGATGATAAAATTTTAGTCTAATATATTTAGAAGGTGTCATCTTGAAAAAGGGTGATGTAAGCAGCAATCTATGATTAATCTTTGTTTAGGGTCACTTCCCTAACACCTAATCATCTCTACATTATTTGGGTAAGACAAAGAAAGAAAAGGACAATCTAAAAGGCCGTATATATTTTCCCTCAGACTTTTCCTAGAAAGGCAGCAAGATACTGCCCTTCTTTAACCTTGAAAAATAATCTTCTCTGACCTAAAGGACTGACAAAAATGAACTTCTTGGAAGGGACCTTTTGTCACCTGGAAAACACACAATCAAAGAACAATTATTTACACACTTTAGATGGAAAACAAAAATCTGGGAGTCTCCTTTTTTCCTTCATTTAACCCCAGGCCAAATGGCACGGTTCACTAATTATTGAAGGCTGCTTTGAATACAGAGTTTTCAACAGCAAATTTAAACTGTTTAATTAAGTGCTGTGAAAAAGCAAGTAATTGTCTCCCAGAAAAGTTTAACAATAATATGCAATAATATTGTCATTGTGCAGAGGTTCTTTCACCATCCCCATTGTGAAAACTGTGATCTTGGCATGTGTGTTGGACAAACTTCAGTAACCCCCTACTCACAGCTCTGTACCTCCACTAATGCATTCAAACCTTGCCTAAGGTCTATTTTTTGTTTAGCAGATGTACCCAGTCTTACGGGTGTGCAAAAACTTAAGAGGGGATTTCAAAGTAGCGATTTTGAGACAATTGGGAATCCTACCCAGTAAGGGTCAGGTCACTCACTATCCAGAGTAGAAGGCAGATTATATTGCCTGCACTAATCATTTTTCCAGGAATAGCATTTTAGTTTTTCCCATAGTGAGTGGAGTACATTTATATACATGTGACTGAGGAAATTAATATTATCTTGCACCTCTAGAGATCTTGATCATATACATTCCTGTGCAAATTTGCATACATATTGCTTATAATATGGGTAAACTGGGATAAGATTTGAATGTATTTTAGGAGGCACAGTATTGTGATTGAGATGTTAATTTTTGTTGGGATTCACTCATCAAGATCAAGAGGTTGGACTTAGTCAAAAACAATGGGACTTAAACGATGAGTTTGAAACAAAACCACATTGATTTGAATAGGTCAGTTCTAGGTATCATCTGAATCCAAACCATGATTCTCACAATCAGAATATGAGCAAAATTTCTCAAAAAAGAGAGTAATAAAGTCTCTCCCACCACAAACTCAATAAGTGATGTTGAGCCAGTCATTTTCAGTCCAATCTATTTCATAAGGTGGCCCTTGTAGAGAAAACCAAGAAGAAGTGCTATATAGATTATCATGAACTTCTGAATGAAAGATATATGGCATATAAATAAAAAGAGAAATGAATAAATCAGCATAAGTCTAGCATTCCATCAATATGAGAAGATTGGACAGGGATATATTTTTCAGATGCCCAGACAATTTATTCTTTCAGGTGTGTATTGAGTATTAGTAAGTACCAAGTATGTAACTTGAGAGAACTTAGATGCCCCAGACTCTTCACTTCAGTCAGTTTGGTATAGTGGTGAAGGTCCTGACCTGGAAACCAGAGGACCCTGAGTTCTAGTCCTGCCATAGGTATGAAAGCCAACTGGGTAGCACACTCTTTCAGCCCAGCCCAGAGTTGTTGTGGAGGAAATAGGATTATTAAGCATGTTTGCTGCCTTGAGTATAATAAAGGCAAGATTAAAAAAACCTTTAGAAAACTCATGCTATTCTCATATAACAACTCTCAATTGAAATTTTGTTGATTTGCCAATGGAGATGTGAACTTCTGAGTTAAGAATCATAATTACTTAAAAACAAAACAACATTAATTCTGGTAGCTGAAAAAAAAAAGAATACTAACATCAATATGATTCTGCTAATATAAATATCGGTAATACCATTGATTCAGCTCATCACTAGTCATTCAATTAAAAAAAGGGGGGGGAAGAGGAAAAAAGGAAAGTTCAATAGCTAGGATTCTGTTTAACAGCTTTACTGGCTTTTTTAACCAGTGTGAAAAATGTCTATAAAATCTAACTATAACCTTGATGGTGTCATTTTGATTAGATGCGGTAGAGCAATATTAGCTTTTAAGAGAGAATAACATTGAAGAGTCATATAATGACTTTAGTCAATCATTCCAACTGTAATTTAGTTCTATAAGGTTTTCATTTGCATCAATCCTTTTTTAAACATAAGAATGTTTTGGAAAAGGTTTCAAGAGTTTTATACAAAAGATGTTGCTACATATTATGGGAGAAAAATGATATATTCAGAGAGTTCCATAGTGTCCTGATTTTCTTAAAACAGTTTAATAATCCACAGGGTGCCAAATAACATTCAGTATCCACAATGTTTGAGTTGGTTCCATGTCAACCTTCACCAGATTTCAGCTTGATTTTTGGTATAATTTTGGAGAACCATCTGAGATGTTTTTTCTTGCCTCCAACATAAACAACCCAAATTGTTGTGTGTGCAGAAACATAAATACATAATTCTTTAAGATAAGGTTTTATTTTGCAAAATAAATAAACAAATAATGTCCTTTTTCATTCATAGAATTTTATGGCATCAGAGGCAAGAGGACATCTTATGGGGCTAATTATATCCATTCCATTTTTTGCACCACTTCTTCCATCATTTTTCTTCCCACCAAAAACAACAACAACAACAACAAAAAAAAACACCAAACCAACAACAACAACAACAACAACCTGTTAAGAAACTGAAGCTGGAATAGATGCACAATTTTTTTTGATTGGCTGGATTATGAGCCCATAACCTGAAGCATCAAATGTTTTACATTGAACATTTTGTTTTGTTGCAACTTTAACTTACTTATCTGTTTCAAGGAAGAACAAATGTTAATTTTTTTAGGTTCTCCTCCAAAAAAATAAAAAAATAAAAAATAAAAATCAGCAGGAGAGATGAAAACCCAGGCATAGCTCTCCTACTAAAATCAATGAAGCTTAAAAGTGTTTAAATTTGGGTGGAACTATCCTTATTTACTTATCATGTCAGCGTGAGAGGTTTTTATAAAGCAGGCTTTCATCTTGGAGAATCATGATGTCATTTTTTTTTTTTAAAAAAAGATATGTGGTGTGTGCCTATTCCAGGATACCAAAAGTTGAAACAGGCACATAAATGGACATCATGTTTACTCTGGTTAAAGCAAATAACCTTTGAGGCCTCTGCGTGCAAGAGGAGAATGGTGGATCCACAGATAAAGAAATATGCAGCTGTTGTTCACAATCTGGTGCATCATGCTATGCAAATATATTTGAAATGTTCTAATAGCCCATTTAATGGTTTTATCCCCTATTAACATCTTTCTTCTGCGAAGCATAACAGGGTTGCTGGACAACATGCAATTTCTATTCGCAAGCATTGTTGAACTATGTATGGCAAGCCTAAAGAAGCTGGTGTTACAATGAACATATCCAACTGTTTTACTCTGAGGCAGAGTATTGGCTTATCCATCTCAGCTGTCTCTCCTCTGGCCAGGAACAATTTCTCCCACTTTTACTGTCTGAGGGATACTTTTAACTAATAATGTCCAGAATTCATCTTCATTTAAAGGGGGTTAAAATTATAGGGGGAAAAAAACCCAGCAGCAACGGGTAAAAATCCAATAACACCAGTAGCAGAATACCTGTATTAGAACAAGGAGTGAGCAAACTTTTCAGCTTAGTTTTGAACCCAATTATGTAGCTATAGCTAAAAATATACATACAGAAACTTTCTCATTAGATATATAGGTTGTAGTTAATTTGAAATACATAAGTATTTCTGTTTGATGCCAATCACAATAATGACAGGTGCCTTTCAGGCAGTGCCCACCTCTCTGTTTCAAGCAGGAATTTAATGAAGAGAGAAGCTTATTGTAGCATATAGCCAAAGGAGAGATCTTCATAACTCTTCCATCTCCAGATGAAACAACTGGAACCTTAAAACAAATAATGTAGAGATTCTATTTTGTGTCAAAATTAGTATTGGAGCTAAATTATTTATCACAAGCATCTTTAATTTCATATTATTTTGTGACTGCAAACGTTTGGGAATATATTTTCCCCCTCTGCATTTTCTCTTCTGAGTTTCATCTTCCTCAAATTATTCTAGCCAATCAGGGATCATATATCAACTGGATAAAATGACAATGCTATATGACTGATCAGATTTTGCTTTGTGATTTCATCACTCAGGGTAAATTAAATATTTTGGATAAAAATCAGTGCTTCCTGGATTAGCTATATTGATTATTTTTGTTAAGACCACCTTAAAAACAGTTTCTTATATAATTTTGCTCCAAATTAAAAAAAGTAGTATTCTTATTTAATTTTACTACCCTTTTTGCGTATAGTCAAGGCCATGGTTTTCCCAGTTGCAATGTAAGTCTCTGAAAGTTGGACCATAAGAAAGGCTGAGCACCAAAAAATTGAGGCCTTTGAACTATGGTGCTGGAGAAGACTCCTGCGAGTCTTCTTGGACTGCAAGGCGATCAAACTGGTCAGTCCTAAAGGAGATCAACCCTGACTGCTCTTTAGAAGGCCAGATCCTGAAGATGAAATGCAAATACTTTGGCCACCTAATGAGAAGGAAGGACTCACTGGAGAAGAGCCTAATGCTGGGGAAGATTGAGGGCAAAAGAAGAAGGGGACGGCAGAGAATGAGGTGGCTGGATGGACTCACTGAAACAGTAGGCGTGAGCTTAAATGGACTCCAGAGGATGGTAGAGGACAGGAAGGCCTGGAGGAATGTTGTCCATGGGATTGTGATGGGTTGGACATAACTGCGCAACAACTTCGCAACTAACAGCAACAGCAACAACAACAACCCTTTTTGATCATCCTCATTTCTGTTTGGAATATGATAAATAAAGAGTAGTATAACTTCTTATTATAATAATATGAATTCATAGAAATAATTGTTGAACAAAGGAAATTCCAGAACCTGTATCATTCCCAGTACATCAGGTAAAATTATTTTTTCCAAAAGATATATTTTAAAGTGTGAATTGTGAGAAAGGAACCCAGATGTTGATCACATGATACCTTTAAGGTAAATATCAGGCTTCTTTGCTAAATTTTCCAAAATTATCTTGAACTTTTAAGGCATCGCAGTTTCTGATTTTCAACAGCCCTGCCATTGAGGTGAAAGTTGATTCGGTAAGACTGAAGGAAGTGTTCTTTTACCTCCAGTCTAGTCATGAAAACTACAACTGCGGTAATAATTTGCTCCTAGCAGTCGTCTAGCAGCTGTCTAAATTTACAAGGTCACTGCCAGCATAACCTATGCCAAACTTCCAGAGACCTTCCAGGGTCAGGTTTCACATAGCTGTACATTCTTCCTTGAACCAAGGCTCTGTCTCAGAAAACCTGGCATGCTTTAAAGGTGAACATTTTTCACTTCTCACATTTGCAGCTTCAAAGACCCAATTACTACTGGGCTGACACAAGACTGTTTGATGATGCTTCCTGCGCAAAGTGCTACCTCTCTACACTTTGAGTTTGGGATGTGTATGTTTCTATTGGCTTGTTCCTCTTTGCAAGGCAGAAATCAATATCGGCTTTCTTCTGGCCTCCATCTTGCTCTTGTTCAAAGCAATTAGTGTTAGTATCTCTACCAACACTCTATAATGGTTTTACCAGGACAAATAAGTTTATGTCCTCTGTAATGGCTACAGTAATACTGAATTATTTAGGTTGTTTCACCATAACAAAAAAATTGGAAACATCTGGCTCCTGAATTTGAATTCACTTTCTTTTTTCAAATGCAGTGGAAGGACAGGGATCTCTTTTCTGACATTTTCAGCATGTGGGATTGAAATGGAGAAGACTGGCTAATCCAGTCATTAAAAAGGTATCTAGAATGTACTGTACTGAAGGAATGACATTCACTTCAGATCAGATTTAAACTCTTGTGCTATTCAGCAGGCCAATCTAGTCATTAAATTTTATCTAAAAGTTGCTGGGTAGAGATGCTGAAAGAATATAATATATTTCAAATTAAAATCACAATATTTTAATATCAGTTGTTGAACTATTTGTAATTCTGGTCAAAAAACTGAAGCAAATTTTCTATTTGAGGAACTGAATCCCAAGCAACATTCCTTCCAGCTCCAATTTTCTTTAAACAAGGATATTGACAAATCTCCAACCAACACAGGATCTAAGAGACAATCCTCACCTGTGAGTATCCTATTGCATATTACACTTTTAGTTTTCGAAAGACAAGAATAATTTTACTATTTGCCATTGGAAAACAACAGCCATGCAGATGTATAGATGGTATCACACAGGTATGAAAATAACATTAAATGACAATGTGCTATCGATTAAAAGGATGAAACTCTATACAACCTGTGAATAGGCTTGCCTATCTAACAAAAATAAAGGCGCAGTACGTATTTCAACAAACACTCTTGAAAAAATGACTGCTATAAAGCTTTCATGTAGCAGCTGTCTCACTCTTCTCTTGATTGCTAGATCCATCTTGAAACTTTTCATCTTGACTGTTTTGAATCCAGTCCACATTTCCCTTCTGGTTTTTCAAATGTTGGTCCTTATTATCAATTCTCTGGATGATTTTCTTGGTGGTGAAACTTGCCAACCTCTTAACTTTTTCCACTATTATCAGTCTCTACCATCCAAAACTCTGGGTAGCAAACTATTTGTCTCCCCTTGTTATTGGAAGTAGAGACCCAGCCAGGCATAGTACTGCAAGAAGAAATGTCTCATGCTTTCTTCCTTTTATCTTAGAGAAAGTAGTTTTTCCCTCGCCACGCACCTGATCTCTTTCTGCTTTTATTTCCTTTTGTTGTCTATCTAAGTCAATTTCCTTCTTGTCCTCCTTCACCATGCCAGATTAAATGTGTGCTGCTCCTCACATTTTTTTCCTCTTTCTCTCTCTCACTCACAAAATCCCCATTCCCTCCCCACTCTGGGACCAGTCAGAGGTGCTATTTGCTGGTTCTCTGAACTACTCCAAATTTCTGCTACCAGTTCTCCAAACTACTCAAAATGTTCACTACTGGTTCTCCAGAACCTGTCAGAACCTGCTGGATTTCATCCCTGCCTTATGGTAGCCTAGCTGTCTAGATGGAACACTTAAAACATTTTAGATATATTTTGATTGTATCAAGGATAGGATGGGAAGAATGGAGAAAGTCTAATTCACTAAGGGATCATATCTGGAGGATTTCCCATAGGGCGTGATGAAATCCTGTGATCTTTTTTTTGCATTGAACTGCAGCCATCTGCCAAAAGCATTTCACATCTTGTTATAATTCATTGTCCCTCTCTCTTGCTTTACACAGGCACTATGACCATGCAATGCTTTAGATTTAGTTTTAAAAATGAATTTAATACCTTGATTATATTATGCTAAATCACCTGAGCACAAAAAATCCTAAGCCTGTAGAAGACTTACAGACAAATAATATGTTTGCACATTTGTGCATTCCAGGACATCTTTTTCACAATGAAATCAAAGTACTGGATAGTCTTAGTGTATATACTGTCCAGTCCACAACTGGCTCCCAGACAGACAGCAGCTCTGTGCCTTTCTCTCTCTGTTATCACTGGAATCTTTACAAACCGTACCAGAATGAAAATGTAGGACATGAGAGAGAGGTTTTGAGGAATCTGTTTGGTATTTCTGGTATTGGGTTATATAAGAGATTGGTTAAAAAAAAAAAAACTGATTAGCTAGAAAAATGTTAGTGCATTGGAGTTTACTGTAGTCATTGAAAGGCCCTGAAAGGGGTTTTTGATTGATCTAGTGTGAGGACATATATAAGGAAACATATGAATTTTTTTAAAAAATGACAACACTAGTTAACCTTTCACATTTTATAGCCTTGATTAGAATCCAGTTTCTGATTCAATTTTAGGTTCATGAAAATATCAGTGCAGACATAACTCAAACTATATATGTGCCTAAGGAACTAGAAGGAGAATGTTTCACGTTACATTTATTTTATTGAACATGTTCCTATGCTGTCTGCCCTATGATGCACCTCCAAATAACATGTAAATTGAGAAATACATTTCAAAATACAATATAAAATAGGTATGATGACATACAATAATACAAGTCTGCCCAACGAGCTGAAAAACCAGATAACAATGTCCACTGAAAAATAGCTATCCATTTTTAAGATTTCAAGGCTGAGCCTGGATTTCTGAAACCTTTTACCTGAGCCAGTCAAAATGCCCTTTCAAGATGTTTTCCCTTTAGGCTTTGTCTTTATTTCTCTTAAAGTGTCTTGATATTTTTTGAGAAAAACGATGTACTTGACTTTTTAGGTAGTGGTATATGAAAAACTGCAGTCCAAAAGTAATAACAGCTAGGTGAAGCCGTAAGCTGGGCCAATGCCAGGACAAAATGTAAAATGAATAGGTTTTCAACTAGTCTTTGTTTAGTAAACAGAATTGGGACATGTAACTTCATTATTAAGCAAAATAGTCAATTTGTGACTATGTTTATGATCTAACTTCAGCTTTCCTTTGCTTTATAGAGCTGAGAAGGTCATAAATGTGAAGATCGAACACTCCTCTGTGTTTCTGCTGAGTTACCTCCCTCTCTATTGCTTTTCCTATCTTCTTTAACTCTTGTCTTTCTGGGTTTCTGCAAGAAACTGTCTGAAATTTCATAATAAAAAAAGGCACAAAATGGGACATCTGGTACCTTTTGACTCACCACCCTGAACCCCATTTTTTGCATTCCTGCTCCACTATCTCCACTTGATTGGCCCCATTCCTCGGAGGAATGTCGAACAAGGATTAATTCCAACACAGAAAACAAGAAGTGCTGTGGTAAGCCACAGGTCAGCTAGCATTGCATCTATGCTTGTCCACAACACTGTGGTCCAAAGCAGTTTATGGCAAGTGAGATAAACAATAAATATAAGTATTTTTAAAATGCAGTAGGGGCAACTGGAAATAAACAGTGTCAGTGGAGGCATAATGAAGTCACTGTTAGATCAGTTTGCACTAGATTCAAAATCATAATCTTCAGCATAAAGTCAATATTCTTTTTTAATGGGTTCATTTAAATAACTCATATTCTCTGGATAAATTACACAATGACTATCATACAATTAGTAAGTAGCACAGGGAAAAGGAACATTTAAAATCTGTTAAACCATAGATTTAATGAAAAAGTTTGTAATATAGCATTATAAATATATTAATAAATAGTAAATACGAACTTACATTAAAAAATAAAATCCAATTCTGTTAAAGTTTTAACTCTTATTATTAGTTGCAACCTTAATAACTGTTCTATTGATAACTTTTACTCATGCACATCTTTTGAAATTATTTTTGTAATAACCAGGATATTAGATATTTCCAGCAAAATGTTGTAAAGTTCAGTTCAAGACAGTTGCACATTGTTTGCACTGCTCAAGTCAAATGAGAGGAAAATAATTATTAGTAACATAATATCCTTAAATGGCTTATATTAATATGCTGCACTCTCAATTCAGGGGATTTACCTAAATGATATCATTCCTGAAGAATCTGCTTTAGATCAAATAAGGTTAAAGATCAAGGCTGTCAAAAGATTATGTCACCGGTTTCCATTACTTAAAGAGATAGATTCATTTTCAGTACAGAAAGCAATCAGTATACCTGTGATTTACCTTTCAGTTTTGTGATATGTGGCACCATCTCCGAGAAATTTCCTCTGAACAATTCTCTGTGAAATAATTGAGAGGGAATGAGCTCCCATTCATTTCAGTGGGAATTGCTGCTCCCAGGGAACTGAGCCCTTATGCTTTTATCTAACAGAGTATAAACAGAGGCCATTTTTTTTTTTGTTATTAAAAGTGAGTTTTCATCTACCTGCTTTCTGATAAGGAATATAGCTCTCTGTTTCCTTTCCTGAACTGCTGGTCTGCAACATTTAACTGCAATTTAAAAAGTGCTTTGGATTGATAACTCTGTCTACTGGATGGAGAACAAAACAACACTCATTTACTTATATACTAATCTCCATTATCTAGCCAACAAAGGCAGCACAAGGCTGTATTAGATGTAGGATAGAAACAGATGCTATGAAATAGAACTATCATTGCCAGACCTGGAGATACACTTTGACAGAGTAGGGCCTGAAGTTTCACTTGATGTAGAATGATGTGATAGCTTCAAGATATTAGAAAAAAGAGGAACCGAGCTTAGAAAAATGTCTCCGTGCTGTAGTCCTACTATCATGCAAAGTGTTTTGGAAAGGAATTAGAGTGGAAAAAGTGTTCAAAAAGAGACTAGGGGCTAAATCAGGGGTCTCAAACTAGTGGCCTGTGGGCCAGATACTGTATGTCACATGCAGTTCATGCTCACCCCAGCTCCGCGAATGGGAAAAACATCACAAAACTTCACATGACGGTAACATGACACTGCAAGTTTGACACCCATGGGCTAAATGAATTGTGAGCTCAATAATAGAGGGAAACCTAAAATCATCCTAAAGAGCAAGTAATAACTAACAATGCTCAATAACCAAAGAAGACAAGGAGTACCAATTGCAGCATCTTTGGTGGGAAATTGGAACTAGATTTGTCTTCAACATGAGGCAATACCCTTTCTATTCTCACTCTAGCACAGGGGTGTCAAACTCACATCATCATCATGTGACGTATCGGGACCTTTTTCCCCTTCTCTAAACTGGGCTTGGGCATGGCCAGCATGTGATGCATCCAGCCCATGGGCTGGGAGTTTGACAGCCCTGCTCTAGCAGGAGTCAGCAGAAAGACGAAAGGAAAAAGGACATTGAGAAAGAATAGTTTGAGACACATCAAGAATACTGTGAACCACATGAAGAGTCAGTGGGTTCTTGATGAGATAGACTGACTGCTTCCTCAAGATGATGATTAGCTAGCAAGAAACTCAAATATTTGGAGCATTTGACACAAAGAGGTGATAGAGTACAAAATGACTACACTTGGTGGGATATAGAAAAAGGGGATGGCAAAGTCAAGGATAATGTCACTGGGGATGGAATGAGATAACCATTTGCTCCAGAAAAGTATCACCAGGACTATGGTTCAATTTAATGGTACTTAATCTGAAATCTAATTGATTTTTTACCCTTTGTCTGCTTTATCATAATTTATTATATAGTTTTATTCATTTTGTTCTTAAATGGTATCAACTACTCTTAAGAATGTGATAGTGCTGGGCAGGCTCTTGCAAACTCACATTTAGACTCTGATCTGTCATAATTATTGCCTTTTAACTATTGTTTTTAGGGCAATATTCCAGAGCAAGTGGTGTTTTCTTAAATCCAGCAATCCTCAAAAGTATTACTGCATTTAAATCTATTCTAGTTTAGATTGGCAACATGGGTCAGGAATAGAAACAGGTTTAATTATTTTACAGCAGAGGAATGGACAGGGGGAATATAATCTGTTAATTCTCCTGGATCTCTCAGCAGTTTGTTTTCCCACTAACCATAACACGTTTCTGCATAATCCACTAGTTTGGTTTTGGGTAGCTACAGTCAGTTGATTTCTGAAGGTTGTAGTATTGGAGGACTTTTATCTTTGGCCTTAAACAAAATAACAAATAAATGCCCCCACTGAAATTGTTTCTAGTCATTGGGATATCCCGAAGTTCCATTACAGCCCCTGCATATTTTTACATGAATTTACATTTACATGGATGTCCTAGGAAGATTATCTAATTTTATGATTCCAACATCAACTGAAATACAAATGAAAAATGATTCTCTATTTTTTTTTTAAACTGATATTTCCAGAGAAGATGAGGAAACGTTGCAGGCAGGTTTGTATGATGGCAGAAAAAAATATTATCTAGAAGAAATGGAAGTACTTTTGATGGGGAATTGGCTAATTAGATTAAAAAAATTCAACTGATAGGGGACTGAAAAACACTCCTTCTCAACAATCAGATCCATAACTTGGTGGCAGTGGACAGGAGTGCCTTTCATCAGCTTAGATAACAAGGATATCAAGGAATGGAACAAGAGAGGATAGATGGTCGCATTCTAATAAATCATAATTTTCATAAGCTGAATAGGCAACAAAATATTCTACTATACATTTTGAAAGTGTATGTACAGTATGCTCCAGTGTACCCTCCAGTATTAAAATGTTACTTTAACATAGTACTTTGTTAAAGGAATGTAAGTGATTGTACCTATCTATGACCGGATCAAGACTTCATTCTTAAAAGATATATTTTATGTTTATGTTTGGGGAAAAAAATAAAAAAATATTTTTCAAAAAAACCCAAAAAACATAGTACTTTATTAGACTCTAATTTCAGACTCTTGATAATTAATATTTTATTATGCAACATAGTGTTTTTTTATTTTGCAATATTGTAGTGAAGACTAGGGCTTGTAAAACATTTTTATAAAGTGGATTTAATAGCAATAATTGTAATTTTGAAAAGACTTGTTTGAATCACTTTATTTCCTCACAAGTTGTATGAGCGAATTTTGAAAGCTGACTAGTAAAAGCATAAACTAATTATTTTCAAATTCATTGAAAGATGAGGTACTTTTGTAGCACTAAATAAATGTATGTATTGTCAATAAGGTTTGTTCTGGGTCCTTAGGAATGATCTGAGAACTTACTTTACTGCAACTCTGCTCAAAGCTAAGCAGGCTTGGATCTGGTCAACATGCACGTTAAAGATTAAAAGCCAGCTTGTGTTTTATTCCACTTGGGTTTATCCTTTGTTGAGGCAAAAAGATCCAGCTGAATTCAGAGAGTGTTATACTTGAGTAAGGTTAATCTATTTAGGCTCAGGTGAGTTCAGTTTAGTCTTGATTCATTTCATTGAGCAGCTGTAATGGTTATTAACAAGCTTAAGGGCGTTTGGGAGCTTATAGATAGCAATGAAATACCATGGAAGGTAGAAAAATCATTATGCTAATACAGAGTGCATAATAATTTGAAGTCACAGATAATTTCTGTACTAATCCTTGGCGTTGGGACAGTTCAGAAGGCCAAGAACAACAACAACTCCTCCTCCTCCTCCTCCTCCTCCTCCTCCTCCTCCTCCTCCTCCTCCTCCTCCTCCTCCTCCTCCTCCTCCTCCTCCTCCTCCTCTTCTTCTTCTTCTTCTTCTTCTTCTTCTTCTTCTTCTTCTTCTTCTTCTTCTTCTTCTTCTTCTTCTTCTTCTTCTTCTTCTTCTCTCCTCTTCCTCCTCCTCTTCTTCTTCTTCTTCTTCCCCCCCTTCCCCTTCCCTAACCCCCCCCCCCCTCCTCCTCCTCCTCCTCCTCCTCCTCCTCCTCCTCCTCCTCCTCCTCCTCCTCCTCCTCCTCCTCTTCTTCTTCTTCTTCTTCTTCTTCTTCTTCTTCTTCTTCTTCTTCTTCTTCTTCTTCTTCTTCTTCTTCTTCTTCTCCTCTTCCTCCTCTTCTTCTTCTTCTTCTTCTTCCCCCCTTCCCCTTCCCTAACCCCCCCTCCTCCTCCTCCTACTCTCCCTCTTCTCTTTCCCCTCTTCCTCCCTAAAGAGAGTAATATGTAAGTTTCTGGTATCACTGAAAATACTTAACAGCCCTTAGTATGCATATATTTGGAAACACTATTTATAAAATGATTTCTCTTTGGCCCAATTGTATTCATTCATTTTTATGTCCTTTGACTGGATAATTAGTATGTAAAGCCTCGAAGTGCTCAGGACAAAGGGGCTTTGATGAACAAAAGTGTTTTCTTTCATTTACAGATCAAAACTAGAATGCATTGTAAATTCCAAGCAAAACAAAATTCAAATTAGAAGTTTGTTTTCTGGACTTTCTTTAGAGTTCCCTATAAAATATGAAGCCATCAGTACAATCATTCTCCTGGGCTGGAGGTATTATCTTCTTTTTATAAAGAGTTCAGTAGAGAATGGCTACTTCTATGATATTAAAACAATATTCAAATGCAGTAATATTCTATTATTTTAACAATGCTGTATGAAAGAAATAATTGGGTAAAAACTGATGGGGGTCAGAGAGGAAACTAATGTGCTGGTTTTATCTAATGAGCTGATTTTGCTCCCACATTTCACTGAAAATTTTATATTCAAGAATTACTTGAAAATCTAAAGTTAAAAAACATGAAAGTCGGAATCATTTGAATCTGAGGGTTGGGGGCACAAACAAACAGAAGGAACCAATGACAAAAGCTGCACTGAATTGAACTGATGCAATATAAGCTCTGCTCTTTTTCTCACAGCTCTCCTGTGTCATTGTACACATGTATGAAAGTGGCAGTGCTTGCATCATAACAGCACAAAGCTGCCTCATGATTTTTACTAAAGCACTGGATCCTATGAATGTTTCTGCTTAGAACCAAACTTCTTTATTTCTTTTGTGGGTGCAATCTTGTAAAGTCAGAAAGCATCTTCGGACTTATTGACAATGATCAGTTATTGTAAGTGACTTTTAAAAAATACACTGCCAAAGTTAAATGTAAAGAAAAGGAGAAAAAAAATACATAACCACTGAAAACTGATTCAAAACTGCGATGACTCCAAATTCTGGGAGCTGTAATCTAATACATCTGAAGCGCACCAACTTGGGAAAAACTATGATATATCATAGCCAGTCTTAATTCTTTCTTTGATACTAATCATGGTGAAAAGAATAGAAGAAACTGTGGGTGAATCATGATGGAGAAATATTGCTTTTGTTCTATCTCTGGTTTATGCATTAATCCTGAATCTACTGGACAATCCCTGAGAATGGAAAACCTCTTAAAATTATCCCTTTAAAAACAATAGCTCCATTTTCAAGGAATTGCTAGCAGTTGTCGTAACAGTTGTTTTCTTGCTCTTCATCCTGGACACCATGGTAGATGTGATGAATGCCTCTGTGAGACATTCCTCTTAGAAACTACACGTATTTGATCCCAAATCCCAATAAGACAAATATATAATATGTATACTGTATATAGGAAGGATACATGTAAATATTAAAGCTAAGAATAACTAGATGATACCAGCAACACCACTTAATTTTTTTTTGGCAAAGAGAACTTCCCAGGAGAATACCTTCGAAATGGGCTGAAGTAGAAATGTAAAATGTGTTTAGCCAAGTATTGGATGATATTTTAAGCAATCACAGATGGTGGTGCACTAGCTGGTTACTGACAGCAGTTATCAGCTTTACAAAAGGTTTTGACAGGTCTCATAGTAAATGATTAATTACTGTAAGGCTTCCAATTTCCTCTTTTTTTCCCACTCATGGCTTAGGGTGAAATCTGTGGCTCCTATTACACTTCTCACAAAACAGGAAATGTCTTTTCACTGCTCTGGCCAAGAACCAATCACCAGTGCAAAAGTGGGCTAAATATACTCCAGTGTATGCATGTCAATTTTGTTTGGAAAAACCTTTCCTCAAGGCCCAAGGAAGGAAGCAAATTACCGTAACTTGCTTTCTGGATAATCTTTTATTGTGCTATATGACCAATGATTGCTAAACTGTCCAAAAGGACTGTTGGTCAACTGGATCTCATGGCCACAAGAAGAGAATGAGATATTGAAATACAGAGTAGGAATAACTTCAGACATCTGTCTTTTTTG
Source organism: Pituophis catenifer annectens (assembly GCF_029215685.1). Classification (NCBI taxonomy): domain Eukaryota; kingdom Metazoa; phylum Chordata; class Lepidosauria; order Squamata; family Colubridae; genus Pituophis; species Pituophis catenifer. The sequence goes on from NW_027256883.1 coordinate 90,922,184, forward strand.
TTATCACTATCTCATTGAAAATACTTTAGTCATTCTTATCTCTGCTAATATAGGCAAACATTTCATAAATATTGGTAATACACAGACTCAACAAAAATCTCATAAAGTCCATGTCAGTATACTAAAAGATTAAACAGAAATAAAAAGCTATCTAGAAATTAATTATAAAGTTGCCCAGTTATGACTTCCTGTAATTTGACAATTTGACATGCAATACAATATATATCAAAGTGGATTTAAATTAATTACATATATATTTAGTTTGATCAAATTCAGATTCTCCATGAGAAACTCTCCCAGACACTTCACAAAAACCTGAGATACTTTGGAGAACCTGCAATACGCTATGGTCATGACACAGAATCAGAATCATTGTACTTCAATGATTTTCAATATATTTGAGTAAAATTTATTCAGATTATAGATTTTATAAAACCTTCTTCAATCTCAATTAATTTGGTTTTGATTTATAATTTAAAAATTTATTAAACACTTTATATACTTGTAATATTGAATGCATGTCCACAGAAATTTGATACCCGAATTAGCAAAATGAAAGCATGGAACATTAGAAATGAACTAGAGAGGATAGTTTCAGTCATTGAAATAAAAATGTATTTTATTGCTGGCAAAGTGGGGCCCTTAGACATGAACAATGGGGAATAACCACTTTGTCCAAACTTTGATGTTCTTTTTGTTATCTCATTTCAAACCACTGATCTGTAAATCCTTAGCAATGAGATGGAATTCACCTTTTAATGAGATCCAAAATGTCTGAGTTTTCCAATTGATACCCTCTCCATTTTACATGTGTTTGTAGTTGTTTTTTTTTTTTTTAAGAATCCTTTGGCTCTATTTATATGATGATGTCCATGATACAACAGAAACTGAGATCCAAATATTATCAGAAATATTAAGGGAAGCATGTAAAGGCATTTAAATAAGGTTGCATCAGTGGTGGGTTCCTCCCGGTTCGGTCCGATTTGGCCGAGCCGGTAGCGGTGACGATATGACATCACCGAACTGGTTCCCCCCCCGCCCTCCCACCCCCCACCTCCCCCACCCACGTTATTCTTACCTTTTATTTGGTCCCACCCCCAATCTGTTGCTGCCTCCTGAGTCCCAGCTGATGACTAGAGGGAAAAAAAACTGTTTAAACTCTTGCCGTGGGGCTTCAAATGGCCATCCTACAGCTGATCAGTGTTTAAAGCAAACAAATGAGTCGGGTCGTAAGTGCGAGGACTGGTCGTAAGTGTGAGGACCTTCCAGAAATGACTCTGACCAGCTAGCCATGCCTACCTAGTCACATGACCTCCAAGCCACATCCACAAAATAAGCCACACCCACAGAACCAGTAGTAAAAAAATTTAGAACCCACCCCTGGGTTGCAAGTTACAAGATCTAAAATAATTCCACTCCTTTCTGAATTAACTGAATTGGTTAAAGTTTCTTTTATCCACAGTTGTGGATCTATGGACCTACTTCAGGTTAGTCTTTCAGAATAATGCCAACAATTCTATGTCTTGTGGTAACACATTAATAATTTGTGAAAGATTTATGGAAGAAACATCAATTCCCTCAATGAAGAGGAAGACATAATTGTCACATCATTCCATTTTCTAAGATATTCCCAACTGTTTCCTTCTTCTGCCTTTAACGTTATTATATCCTTGAATTTACATTCATCTTAGTCATTCACTCACAGGTAAATCTTTCTTCACAAACAGGCTTTTGCTAGCACTGATTGCTAAGGAAAGTTAAGGAAATTAGTTTAGGCCTCTCCTAAACTAAGTGGCTGCTTTTGAGTTCAGCAGATCACATCTTCTTCAATTGAAAAGTAGCAAAAATAGACATCTATCCATTTCTTCCCACATAATTTAATTATAGCTACAGTTTGCTATATTATAGTACACTGTTCCTTAGTTTTGGTAACTTGAATAAGTATGGACTTCAACTTCCATTCTCCAGTCAGCAAGATTGGCTATGGAATTCTGGGAGCTGAAATCCACGCATCTCCAAGCTGCCAAGTTTAAGAAACACTGCTGCAGTAGATTGCTCCTCGTGTCTCTAATCATAGGTAGAACATTTAAACATAATAATATGTTTAATTAATAAGCAGTAGACTTCCTATTATGAAGCCAAAGATAACTGTACAAGTTTGATCACATTTCCTTATAAGGATTTCTGGGAAGAGCTAAACCATTTCCCCAGGATGTATTTGCATTTGTTTTGCTGAAGTAGTTCGTTATGAACTACTTATTTTGAATGGAAATTGTCTGTCATTTTCTAGCTTCCCTTGTAATAATTATATCAAAGAATGGTTCTGGGTTATTTCCAGAATAGGGTTATTGCCCACTAAATCCCCATTGCCATTGCTTTTGAAATTATTCTACTACTTTTATGTCTGGCTTAACTTGTTTTAAAATAACATCAATCTGTATTATCTCCACAGATAACAAACTATTCTGGATTAGAAGACAACTAAACCCCTGCTATTTAGCTTATTTATAGAAAATGAAACTACTGTTTAATAGTTTGATATCCAGAGGATTAGAATTTCCTATTTCTGTAGAGGCATTTTTTAAAACCCATTTGTCTGCTAAAGATAACCTGGCCCCCTGCCCAACACTGGCAAATAAATGAATGAATGGCTATTAACCATATCAAGTTGTACTTTGAAATCCAGTGTCCGGCAACAATAACAGGCTTGTGTTATAGCACCTGGCAGAAACTACATGTAGTGAAAAGCTTGAAAATCTTTTTCCTCCCTAAATTGAAGACACTGCTGGGAATATTTTGGAATGAATTCTGTCTGAGTGAAAAGTAATAAAATTGCTGGGAGTATTCCCATACTGTCTGAGGGTTGGGCAGAAAGGAGAGAATATGTGTAGAAGGCCTTGTGTAATTTCATTTGGCAACTGGATTTTCAGAAGTGCTTCTCAACATTTACACACTCTCTTAGGTGCTTACCTACTTTATCTTTGCATCTTTACTATTTCATGAAAGCAGGACTGCATTCAGATAAAAAAAAGTTTCCTGCATGTGTAACGTAAGAACTTTATCATTCAAGAGAGCTGGCTTTTTGATTTTCAGCCATAGATGACTTTGCACTCCAGAATTTCTCTCTCTTAAAGTCTAATTTCTCTGATATTCCAAGATGAATATGACATGTGTGCAGATAGAGTTAGGGAAATGGAGTGGGGGGCAAGCAGAAACATGGAAGAAAAGGCTGGTAGAGATATTAGCCACACATAAGTTTAAGAGAATAAATGGGCACCGGAATATCACAATACAAGGACCTGACTTCTGATAATACCAATGTAGTACCAAACAGGCACAGCTTGCATTGCAATGTTAGGAAGCACATTTCATTATGTTCCATGAGAGAGAAACAAGGGGAGTGTTCCCTATTCATTATCATTAGCTTTCAAGGAATTTGTTTTTGAAAGGCCATCAAGACCTCTACCCAGGCACTGGGGTAAAATGATAGAAGCCTATGGATGGCTGTTGGGGTACCCTAGGAGATGATTTTTTTTTTGTTTTTGACTTTTAATTTCTGTTTTTATGGTTTTATGATTTGTATTGGTTGTAATTTTATTATTGTTGTGCTCTAAAATGGGCAACCATACAAATCTTTTAAATAACCAAATAAAAGATAAAGATTTAGGGGTTACAAAAACATCTGTACTTAGAGCAAGTACACAAATCCATACGTTAGTAAAATAGGCATCATAGCCAGCCAAACTGTTGACAAGAAACATTTGTGAAATGTGGTGGGTAGAAGATGCATGTACAGCACTCTTTTCTTTTCTTGTGCACTTTTGACTTTTTATTGCAGAGTGAAGAAGTGATTTGACTGTTTATATTACAAGTTATTATACTGAGATCTTATGTCTTTGCTCTGCTAGATGACAACCCTATTTAAGCTTACTGACTCTCAAAAAGCTAAGCGGGGGTAGATCTAGTTAATGTGCGGATGGGCAATCACCAAGAACACCCAGTGCTCTGCTTAAACTAAGAAATAAACTTCTAAGCAATTTGACATTGCTTACCGTGTTTCCCCGAAAATAGGACATGTCCTGAAAATAAGGCCAAGACTGATTTTTGGGGTGGGCCTAAATATACACCCTGCCCCAAAAATAAGTCCCCCCTCTCACACATGCACACACAGATCCCTCACCCCCCCCAACCCTCCCAAAGTGGCCACATCCTTGTGAATTCCTGTGCCCCACCCCTTTCCTGCCCGCGGCACCAACCGTAGACTTTGAGAACCTGCTCCTGTGCCATAGTGGCGGCCCACCTGCTCTTGCCCCCATGCCCAGGCACTGTGTCTGCATAGCCTGCCCTACTGAGCGCCCCCCACAGCAGCCACAGCGCAAGCATCACCGCCCCGGGGCTTCCTTGTAGTCCTTGCAGAGGACTACAACAGCAGGCCTGGCGCATCCCGCAGCTGGACGCGGGTCTCAGCAGGGATGGCTGAGGTGCTGCAGGTGTTGCTGCTGCCACCGCTGTCACCTGTGAAGGCCCAGCGACCCCCTGCAGCCAAGCTCAGCCATGGGTGAGGAGTGTTGGCCGTGGCTGAGCTGTGTTTGTCAGGGCTGCCCTTGGTGCGGCTGCCCGGCGTCTCACTGCCAGGTGCCTGGAAGGAGTAAACTGGACCTGCAGGAGGAAGGGAGGCCAGGCAAGGGTCCCGCAAGGCTCTCTTCACCAGGAAGAGTCTGGCCTGATCGCCGTCCAGTCTGGTGACTCCCAAGGGGCTTCTTGGGCTCACCGGCAGGTGCTCTGGTTGATCAGCACTTGGGTGGGGGGGGCCGCAGGGCGATTGGAACAGAGAGGATCAGGGGGGAAGGAGAGGCCTCCGGTGACCATCACCATAGACTGGGAAGCACACTCCCAGAGTGGCCGCTGCCCTGGCTGGGGTTTGGAAAAGGCAGAGTTTGGGGGAGATAAAGACTTCTTCTGCTTCTGCTGTTGGCTGCATGCAAGGAAAGCAGCAGAAGCAGCAGAAGTCTTTCTTTCTCTCCCCCAAACTCTGCCCCTGCAGTTTCCAAACCCCAGCCAGAGCAGCAGCTGCTCTGGAAGTGTGCTTCCCACTCTATAGTAACAGCTGGAGCTGGACCTTGCAGGGAGAGCTAGCCCAGGCTGTGGCTTCCACACGGGTGCTGTTGGTGGGCACTGGTGGCATTGGCTACGAGCTCCTCGAGGACCTGGTGCTCACCGGCTTCGCCCACATCAATGTGGTGAGGCCTGGGAGGTGTGTGAGCAGGGGATGGGGACAGGCACCCGCACAGCTTGGTGCCTTCAGGCTGCTTGCATTCTACACACACACACTGCAGTAGGGGAGGGGCTTAATTCGGGATGCGAAGGGAGCCTCTCTCTGTTGGACTCCCAGCTGTGAGTGCGCAGGCTGCCCAGGGCCTCCTGTACCCCTGAAATAATAAGACCCCCCGATAATAGGGCCAAGCCTTTATTTCGTGGTTCAAAAGAAAATAAGACCCTATCTTATTTTTGGGGAAACACGGTAGAAAAAGTCAGTGCCAACCCCTTCCCCTCTCTATATGCATACATGCATACATGCATACATGCATACGTACATTCATACATGGAGTCCTCAGCAGTTGACCTTGGCCTAAAGAACACTTTATCTGTTAGTGCTTTGAACCAGCTCTGAATTATTTTAATCCTTTTGACATTTTCACTGAAGTCAATTTCATCATTATTGCCTCTGAAATAAATGTTTAGTAAATTCATTTGACAGATGCCTAAAAAAAGTGATTTTAGAAACTCATTAAATTTGTCTGAAATTTGCAAAACTCGAGGAAGAATGACAATATTCATCAGCAGAATTCTTACAGTAGCAATCGCAAACCATTGGTGAATGCTCAAGACTCAGAACTACTATTTTTTGACAATTATAAGGAATGTTTCATGTCTGAAACTATTGAGTTATACTAATGAATAGAGTTACCTGAACACTTTATTCTTTTTAAAATTGTAAGTAGCCCATTTTGGGATTACCAGCTTTCCTTAGGAATGCAAAGTGTTTCATATATTACATGGAATTTAGAACTTAAGATAATAATGTAATTATGAAGGATTTTCTTTTTCTTCATTGTATTGGAGAAAAACATGCCCCAGCCTTTCACATAATTTTCTTGTTTCCCTTGAGTGGAACTCATTTTCAAAAGTATGCTTTATTTGCTATAGAGATAGTAATCCACATACTAAACATGAAAAAGAAGCCCTAGAGAAGAATTCAAAATCTGAGGAGAATCTGAAATTTCTGCATGGATCTTCAGTCTAGGTGACTTATGGCACTTGCTTAAATTAATATTTTCAAAAGGAGCTGGAGAAGTACATTTGTAACAAGAGATGCTCTAGATAAGGAATGAGGAGTCTGTGACCTCAGATGTTGAAGTACAGCTCCAAACATCCTATATTGATATGTTTACTAGCCAGGAATGTTTGGAGACCAAGGATTTTTACTACAACTTTTGGCTAAATTAAATGAGCAAATCACCAATTCTAAACAATATCCAGCTGAAATGTCTAAAACAATTCATTGTGAAAACAGGTTCCTCATAATATAACTTTTCTAAGATCTGCTTCTAGTGTATGTCAAGAATTGGAAAGTAGTTAGCATAATTGTAATTTTTAAAATGGAATCTAAACTGATTCAAGGGAAATGATTGGAAATGTTAATTAATTAACAAGGAGATGGAAGAACAAATCTTCAATGTAGCTTCTACAGGTACATAATTATCAATGTTTATTTATTTTTGTTATTTTATCCCATCTTTATTATTTTTATCAATAACTTAAGGCAGCAAGCATATTTAATACTCCTTCCTCCTTTTATTTCCCCCATAACAACAACATTGTGAGTGAGTTGGGCTGAGAGAGAGTCACACAGCCAACTTTCGTGCCTGAGATGGCATTAGAATTTACAGTTTCCTGGTCTTTGGCCTGGTGCTTTAACCACTAGACCAAACTAGAGTCAAGGGATCTATGATGTTTTACTTATCGTATTTCAGACTCCATAAGTTCCAGCCCATAGAACTATGGTAAAGGCTGTAGTAATTAATATTTAACTAACTTTGGAGGACCATAGATTCTCTAATTTATTGAGGGATCTGATTTAAAATTCTGGTGTGGATAGGGTAATTTGATAGGCATTTATTTATTTGGATTTTCAAAAGTTTTGAGCAAAGTTCAGAACCAAAGATCTCTGGAAAATTATTGGTTAAAAGACATGATTTCATTTATGAATTAGGAACCACTAAAAACAAAAGCAATGATTCCAAGGATCTGCATTTTTATTTCCAATTGAACAAAAGAAAATAATATAAAGGATAAAATTTCCAAAAACTGTAGAGAACAGGACCACATTTGGTTAGGGTGGGAGAAGGCAGCAGCAGAGAGAACACATTCAGCATTGATTGAACTATGAGTTGTGAACAAAAAATGGGGAAAAAAAACAAAACAACATCTACAATGTATCCCTATGGGAGAAGCAGCTGGGCAGCTGTTTGAAATGCTGCCTGCTGTTCCATTCATAGGCTCCCCCTCCCCATTCCTATGCTTCCCTCCCTCATCCTTTCTGGTCAGATTACCCTTAGATGAGTTGCTCTTTAAGAGGTTGGAAAGATTTCCTTTTCTGCCTTGTTTTATTCTTTCCAGATATGTGAGTCAGGGAGTATGCAACCCATCCTATCCTTCCCATTTTAACACAGATGCAACATGACAGGAAAACAGAAACTCACAAACATACAAAACCTCATGTTTTCTTACAAAGAAATACAGACCTTGGTTATGGTCACTGCTGGTAAAGGGGTTGGAAAGAATGGTCTTCAGTCTTTCTTTCCATTGTTTAAGGCACCCTGTTATTAAGCTGGTTATTAAGACCAGCTGCCTGCAATTACTGCAGGGTTCGAATCTCGCCAAGGCTCAAGGTTGACTCAGCCTTCCATCCTTTCTAAGGTAGGTAAATTGAGGACCCAGTTGTGGGGGCAATAAGCTGACTTTGTATAAATATACAAAAGGATGAAGGCTATTGCTGAGCACATTGTAAGCCGCCCTGAGTCTTCGGAGAAGGGCGGCATATAAATCAAATTAAAAAAAAAAAAAACTTGTTCATTTTTAATTGTGATCATCAGCAAATTTGCCATCAGTAACAAATTACATGGGATAAATAGAGATCCAAAAAGCCCTAAAAGAATTTTTTGTTTCAAACTGGGAAAGATGAACAATGAAATGTTAAATATGGCACATATAGTAGATACTTACTGGCCCATTTTTCTGGATGTGACTCATCTTGTGTTAACTTTGTGAGAAGGAATAGTGGTAGTGCTCACCCCTCAGGAGAGGAGGGGAATGGGAACCTTGTTCCATCAAGACTTGGGATGTTGATAGTACCAGGGTTATATAAGTTTGATTAGAATATTTTTATTAATGTTCCTTATACTGATGATGACAATAATGATCATAAACCACCTTAGGTCATTTCAGAAAAGAGCAGTCTACAAATAATTGTGTAAATAAATATGGGCAGAGTGCTTTAGCTTACAAAAATAGTGAGCAAAGAGAGGCACAAAGCATCTAAAATGATGCGTAGTATGGACAAAGCAAACTGGAACTTTTTCTCATAATAATAATAATAATAATAATAATAATAATAATAATAATAGAAGGGTTGATATAGTGAAGAGGAATGGTGGGATATTCTGGTGAGGTAAATGGATAGGTAGATGGAGAAATCTGCTATCCCAGCTGTAGCAGCTGTCTTTAAAGGAGACAAATTTGTGAAGAGTATGAATAGCTTCATGCCAGGGTGACTTCAGTATTGTTTATTTTTAGTGAGAAAGTTTTCAACACTAGTTGCTATAGAACATGATCAGGAGGATGCTGTTATACTTAAATGTTGCTTGCACTTTCCATAAGCATCTAGTTGACCATTATGGGAACAGCTGATTAGATAATCTTTTGGATGAATCACAGTACTCTTTTATGTTCTCATATTCTTGGTCAAATATATATTTTAGATGATAAAAATCTCATAGAATCATGAGGTTGAAAGTTACTTTGGAGGTCTTCTAACCCAACCCTTTTCCCAAGGGAGGAGTCCACATACCATCCCAGATAAATGGTTGTCCAATCTTTTTTTAAAAAACCTCTAGCGATGAAGCACCCACAACTATGGGAGACAAACTGTTCCACTGCTTAATAGTTCTCATTGTCAGAAAATTCCTCCTTATTTCCAGTTTGGATTTTCCTCTGATAAATTGTTACCCATTGCTTCTTGTTCTCTTGTCCTACCCTCAGGTGCTATGGAGAATATATTGATGCCTGTGGCAACTTTTCAAATACTGGAAGACTGTTATCATGTCTCCCCTCAGTCTTTTCTTCGTTAAGCTAAATATACCAAGTTCCTTTAGCCATTTTTCATAGGATTAAGCCTCCAGACTCCTTATCATCTTCATTGCTCTTCTCTGCACTCTTTCTTGGGCCTCAACATTTTCTTTTTTTTTTTTTTTTTTGTATTGTGGTACAGAGGACCTTTTCAAATGAAATGTAAATCATTGTCATATTCTTTACATTTATATAAAGGCTTTTCAATTTCTGAAGATCTTATTTTAATTTTGGGGAGCTTCCCTCCGTACTACTAAGAAAGTATAATGTACTCCTGCCAAATGAAAAGTTTGGGCAAAATGCTCAACCTCTGTGGTGCTGAATAGCTAAGACCTTTGATGTTGTCTTTCCCTTTTCATTTTCTTATAAAACCAATTCATGAACAAAGAAGGAATAAACAAAGAAAAAAAAATTAAAAGAATTTGGTTGTCCCAGGTAGAAATAGCTGAAAATAGCCAAGGAGCACAATGAATGGGCAGCAATCTCTAGACTGTGTCTTCTTAAAGGACCGTCTTGAGCTTTTGAACTTAGTACATTTATGCCTTAATTCAACCAACCAAGATGTTATATGAGTTTAGATTTAATCTAAGGAAAAGAGGCACCCAGACTCACATGGCTGCCACCAATGGTGAAATTCACACTTTTTAACTAATGGTTCTGTGGGCGTGGCTTGGTGGGCATGGTGTGGCTTGGTGGGCGTGGCTTGGTGGGTGTGGCAGGGGAAGGATACTGCAAAATCTCCATTCCCACCCCACTCCAGGGGAAGGATACTGCAAAATCTTCATTCCCAATCCTCTCCAGGGGAAGGATACTGCAAAATCTCCATTGCCACCCCACTCCAGGGAAAGGATATTGCAAAATCTCCATTCCCACCCCACTCTGGGGCCAGCCAGAGGTGGTATTTGCTGGTTCTCTGAACTACTCAAAATTCTCGCTACCGATTCTCCAGAACCTTCAGAACCTGCTGAATTTCACCCCTGGCTGCCACCCTGATGATATTCTGAAAGTCTTTGAAAACCTGACTGTTTTTCCAGGCCTTGGGATAGGTTAGCTGTTGAGTCCCTGTATGTTGTTTCTTTCATATACCTTATGTTTGTTTATTTTTTTCGATGCACATAATTCTTTTTCTTACTTTTTAAAAAAATGTAAGGATTCCAAGCCATCAGAAGTCAGCCCAGCCCTTACATTTAAAGATATAAATAAATAATCTCTGAAGTTCATTGAAATATAACAGGATTTTCAACTCTGTCTCTGAGCTTTGAATTTAATGAGCAAAAGGCAAATATGTTTTTGGAGAAGCAGTGATAGTCAAAGTATAATTGTTTGTTGGGGTGGACAAGATGTGTAACTCCAAGTTCACTGAGTTTACAATTCCCTCAGATTTGCTATTATTAAAGGATATTAGAAAAGTGCATTTCTTTTTGACATTTATTGAGTATAAAAGTACCCCAGAATTATTCTGGTAACTTTGGTTTATATCATGGTCATTTGGTATGATTGGTAGCCAAGTAGAGGTTTTCCCGAATTAAACAACTAGCACCAGGGATAGCTGTAGCAAGTGGCAGAACCTGGGAGACTTCATCTAAATTCAGAAGTTAAGCAGGGTTATTCCTAGTTAGTACTCCAGTGGGAGATTACCAGGTATCCAAAGCTGTAAACTAGATTGGAACTCAAGAATAACTCTGGAAGAAGTTAATGGAAAACTCTGCCTTATTATTGCCAAAATAGCATTACCAAAATGTCCATGAAATAACTGCAATTTGGGCATAATTTGAGGAAAAAGAGTTAACCATTAAATCTAGGGAGCAGATCACAGGCATGTGAGATTAAAGTGTTTATATAAGTGTTTACACACACACACACACACACACACACACACACACACACACACACACAATTTATATAGTATATAGACACACTAGATATAAATACTACTTTAAATGAATCAATACAAAGATGTTTCTCTTTGTCAAATAAAATTTTATCTCAGCTGTTCATTTTTTTAATTGAGATATTATTTGCCCTCTTCTGTGAAAATGAAAGGTTTTGTCTTAATTTAGACAATTGCTTATTTAGATCAAGACTGTAAAACCAGATTTGAGGGAAAGTTATATTAGAGCATTAGTAGTAAATTAATGATACCAGTTATCTTTCTTTTAACAGCTTTCTAGAAAGTTAGCAATGCTAATTGCTCACACTTGAGCCTTGGGAGTCTCTGAACAGGAAACTATGAAGATTGACGGACTTTTGCTGTCAGCAACTCCCCTCAGATCTTGCTATATTTTATTATTTCAGAAATAATACACAGTTATCTAGAGATTTTTCAGTTTCAGTGAGGCACTGACTCTATTTCTGCTAGTATTCATTCACATTATTTATTCTTACTAAGAGAGAGGGTTATTTCTGTCACATTCTCAGGAAGATTTAAAAAGTGGTAGCTTTAGCTCATTGGAATAAATAATTTTTATGTTGGGAAGAGGGGAAATAGCAAAGTGATACACATAGAACTCTAACTGGAGGTGTGAGTACAGCTGTCTGGGCCCAAGGCATTGCTGCCCCTGTTTGTAAGAGAATTTAGGCACTAAACCCTACCTCAGTGGCAATAATTGTAATGATATGTGGGAATGACCTTGGGAGACAGGAGGAAGAGCTGTAGACTAAACAACTGTTATGCAAAATATATCTCAGTCAGTCCACTGAAGCAGCATTTCAGAAGGAATTCTCCCTAAAGGAGGGGAGAAATACTTTCAGGCTTACAAGATTCTGTTAATGTAACCTTATAATAAAGATAGAGTTAGTATTCATACTTTGTGCTTGTTGTTTGAACTATCTCGAAGGACAAACTTCAATTTTACAAGTCTCAAACTATTTCTCCCCTCTTTTCTTTCTACTCTCTTGAAAACTAGGAAGGGTTCCTTCTAAAATGCTCCCCACAACCCCCTTTGCTTCTGTGGGCTGAGATACTTTTTGCATGACAGTTGTCTAATCTATATCTTTTCCTCCTGTCTCCCAGGGTCATTCCTACACACAGTACATTAATTGAGGCCAGGTGAGGAAAGGAGAGTCACAGAGAAACTACTTCCTTGCCATTGCTGCAGCCCCAGGCAAGAACTCAGGAGAATAGGAAGACGGACTAATAGAGACAAGACCTGCTAAGGTTCTGCTTCTATTGTATAGTTTGTTTCTACTCCACCCTATTTACATAAGATCTGTAGTAGCAGCAGCACTGAGGCATTTTTCCTCTCCTACTTCCCCCTTCCTTCTATGCTGCTCCTTCACTAGGACTCCTATTCCTAGTCATATGATCAGATGTTTTGAAGGAGTGAAGGAAAGGGTATCCAGAGCCCGCAGTGCCCTCAAGCCCCATCTCTCCTGCCTTTGTTATTTATATGCACCTGGCTCTAGAGACATATCTACATGTCCACACCAAATTAAGAGTTCAGTGTTTTGCTGCATCTCAAAGAGAAGTGAATTTATTATGGCATACAGTAAGCATTTGTTGGTTGTAAACCATGAAAACTAGAGCAACAATTACTTTGTTGGCCATCTAGCTGTCACATATCATATAGCTCCTTGCTAGACTTGCTGCAGAAAATAAATAAATAAATAACCCGATTACCTCTCTGAATGTGTTGGCTCTAATCCCTGCCTGAAAAGCACATGCATGACATGATTAATGGGCTTAATTGTTAATGCAATTGTTTTATCAGTTGCCTCATTATATATATAAGGTGACCATAGTTGACCATAGTTGAGCTGCAGAAATGAGGAAACTACTAAATACAACACATTGTGTTGTCTTCTACTTTCTTCTAACGTTTTACAGCTCAGATATATCTTAGCTTTTACCAGCTGGTTAATGAAAAAACAGATTTAGAAGCTCAAATGCATGAAAAAAGACATCATTGTCTGGTGGCTAAGCAAAAACTTAAAATTCTCTTTTCAACAACAGTAACAGGTAGTCCTGGACTTATGACCAAAATTGAGCCTAAATTTTATGTTGCTAAGTGAGTTTTGTCCCTTTCTTGCCACAGTTATTAAGTGAATCACTGCAGGTGTGAACTTAGTAACATGGTTGTTAAGTGAATCTAGCTTCCTCATTGACTTTCCTTGTCAGAAGGTCACAAAGGATGATCACATGACCCTATGAGTCAGTTGCCAAGCATCTGAATTTTGATCATGTGACCAGGAACATGCTGCAATGGCCGTAAGTGTGAAAAACGGTCATAATCCACATTTTTCAGTGCCGTTATAACTTCAAATGGTCACTAAATGAACTGTTGTAAGTCGAGGACTACCTGTATTGTGTACAGCACACAATAAAAAAAATAAACCTTTTAAAGTTACTAGGGAGCAACAGCCAAGGAAACATTCATCAGGAATTCTTTCACATATACAGTAGTGGCCAAAATTGTGGAAACCTTTTGGGGAGAGTGTATTTTCTAAAACTAGCTAATAACACCACTTTTTTTTTGGAGTAGTACCATAAAATTATATATCAATGGAAAGATAATTTAACCAAGAATGTAATGCAATAACCTTTATGAAGGATTTGCTATTAGAATAGCAGTTACAGTATAAACAAGAAAAGTGAAACATGTAGAAAAAATGAGATATGCAAAAATTATCATGTCAGTTAATACTTAATTGGGTAACCTTTAGCATGAATTACTGCCTTACAACGTCTTCCCATGGAGTGAACCAAGTTTTTCAGTTCTGCAGCTGTTATAATGTGAAACCAAGATTGAATGAATGATTGCTTCTATTAACTGGTTTTATTGCTGGATCGCTTCTGACTAACAAGTTTCTTTAGTTGACTCCATAGATTTTCAATTGGGTTAAGGTCTGGGCTATTCCCAGGCCATTCCAGCAGTGGAATATGATTATCTTGAAACTCCAAAAAAAAAAAAAAAAAAAAGTGGTGTTATTAGTCATCAAACCTCAAAAATACACTTTTCCCAAAAGGTTTCCACAATTTTGGCCACTACTGTATGATTACTAGTATTTACATTTTGCTGCTGTTTTATTTTATTTTTTCTGCTCTGTAACGTAAATGTTCTGGCCAAGTGGGAGGAGACAAAAGAAAAAAGCAGAACTCTTCTTTTCAACAGTGAAGACTGTGGCCTTCAGTCACAGCTCCCTCCAGTGGAGGAAAAGCTGAAAAATGTGGTAGAGGGTCTGCATTGTTCAGCTTCTGCAACTGACTTGGCCTCTGGACAAGGAGATGACATGCTGGGATTCTCCAAGCCAAACAAATTTTTTAGAAACTCTTGAGTTCTGAAGTGAGATTAATAGCTTTACCTTTTGCAGATGATCCTGCATGTGGTGAAAACCAGGAGGACAAAAGAAAAAGAAGAAAAAACAAACCATGGAAATATTTTTTTGCAAGATGATGCCTGCTAATGAAATAACTAATGAATGAATTAAGCATTTTTATTTGTTTGTTTTTAATTTAACCAAATGTTAACTGTTGCTCATTACAAGAAAGCGTCTTTAAGCAAAAACATGTGTTATTACAATAACGCTAAAAATATAGAATCCAAAAGCTGAAGAAACATAGATGCAGAAAGGGATTAGGCCTGCCTTATAGAGAGCAGAAAGTCACAGGGTCAGTGACTTTTTACAAAACCTTTTACAAAGCTGAAGTTCGGTTCTCTCAGCAGATGAGAAACAGTTAAATTATTTCTAGTTGCTGAATAATAATAATAATAATAATAATAATAATAATAATAATAATAATAATAATAATAAAAATTTATCTTTGTCACCTACCGTTTGGTCAAATAAATAGCCTTCTCATTCAATAGCCATGCTTAAAAATTCTTAGACAATCTCTGGTTATAAAAACGCAGGGTTTGTAAAAGCAATAACATTCTAGGGATTTATTTCCGAAGGATGTAATCTCATCTTTCTTTCCAAACAAATTTTAAATTTTATCTTCTGTGTCTGACCTAGGGGCATGTAACCAAATACTCGTGTACAGAAATTACATATAAATGAATCTGGAATTATAAAAACCAACCTTGGAATTTCTGTTTTCTTTAATTCCACATGATTGTCAGAGAGCAAAGGGAGAAGGGGGGAAAAAGCTTCGACTGATACTCCTAGTTTAATGCTGCTTACTGAGTGACTGGCATAATGATAAGTGATAGTAATTTCCCTTAAAAACCTTAATGAGCAGATCATTACTATAGAGGAATGGGGAGAAAACTTTAATCCCGCAGAGGCAGCTTTCCATGGTTGGCTGTGCAATAACCAGACCGAACTCTCAATGAGATTCCCAAGCTTGTGTTCCCTAGATAAAATTTTCTCTCACTCCACTTTTGCAAAGGTAATGAGGAGGTAATGAGGCTTGACTTGACCGCCCCTCCCTCCTCTCCATACTTGATTCTCTCCATTCCCCCAGCAGGTTCCCATAGGATAGAGTAAGATGTTGGATTTCTATAAAAGCTGTGCTGAAAGATAGGTAGGGAAGGTGAAGTTGCCACTGGCTTGGGCTTCTGCCTGAATGAGGAAAAGGGGCTCAGATAAAATTCAAGTCTCTTTCAGGTCTGTCAATTCGGTCTGATAGTTTCTACCAGCTAAGACAATCTGACACCACACAGATCTTGTCAAGCCTGTTGACTGTTTATTTTGTCACTTGGCTGACATTAAATACTGATATTTCCATCTCTCTGTCCCCACCCTCCTGGCTTCCCCTCACTCCCCCCCCCCACCCGGCTACGTTGAATCAAAATCAATAATAAAACTCCGAAAGGTAGGCAGAAGTGTTACATTAGATCATTAGCTTAATTTGAGCTGAAAGGTCTTTGTTGTAAGTTGGGGGCGGAAAGGGACCTGGGGACCTCAGCAAAGTATTTTGCTGGCAAGCTTGTTGAGATTTGATTGCCTTTGTTGTGATAATCTAAAATTAATTTGCACTTGAACCCATCTTTCTTCTGGGCTCAATTTAAACACTGTTATAATTATGCACCCGGCATGAAATTGAGAGCAGACACTGATATGACAAGTCTGATTTTTTTTTTTAATTCCCCAGGTACTAAAGGCTTTTTCCCTCACTTATCTCACAAGGTAATAAAACAAAATGTTCCAGTGCAGCTTATGCTTAAGAGAGGTATTTGCCTGAGGGGAAACAGTAATAATCAGTGTATTGCTACACATTTACTCATGTAGTTTCTCAGTAGGTCAATCTCTTTCTTTTAAAGTGATGTTAAACTTCTGCTAATATTAGTTGATTTGTCCCTGGTACCCTTTTTTCTTTCCTTTCCTTCATTTTTGCAAAAGTAAAATGGTTAGAATGAGAGGTTTCATTCTATTTCACCAGCTTGCCATCGAAAATACTTTTGTCTCCAACATCCATTTTGATAGATATGAAAAAGGGACATTAAAGCACCCCTCCTAATAGCAACAGTGATCTGAGCCAGCCATATTCCTTGTTCTTCCTGTGAGATATAGGATCCTTATCAGCATTCTTTTCCTTTTAAATCAGATTAATGATTTTGGTGAAGAAACACATTAACTACAGTAGCCTCCCTCCCCCCCTTTTTTTTCCTAATGCAGGTGGGCTTCCTCTGGATTTCTGATGCTCAGAAGAAAAGCTGACAAGCTCAGTATTCTGTGTGCATGTGCCTCTTGACATTGGCTTAAATGAATGGGACTTTTTTTTTTCCAGAAAGAGAGATTTTTGAAGATTTAAATTCAAAATTCCATTTATTGTGCTCAAGAGGAAAATATATAAAAGCAGAAGGCCAAAACACTGTCTCAGGCATAGAATACATGGCAAAATGAAGAAAATTCATGCTAGGCATCTGCAAATGGTGATACAAAATATTTCTGCCTGAAGCCTCCAACATCTTTCGTCAACTATTATAAATGGTACTGACTTAGAACTCCAGTATATGCCAGTTCCTTGCGTCCTGATAAAATTACATGGGGTTGAAAAAATAAATCATATCTTAATTTTTAATTTATTCACATTTATTTGAAGTGAGTCAAATATAGTGGGTTTTTTAATATGTAATTGAAGCATTCGTTCATTTTCCTTCTTATACCCATGAGAATGCAGTAACCAGAGTAGTATCAGGAAAAAGAGCATGATTGCAAACCAACCAGTCATTAAATATTTCATAAAGGAATAAAATGAAGCTAGCACCTCATTCTCATTACAATTCTTCCATTGCTATGAACAACGGTATACCCAAAAGTTTTACATTCATCACTACTAATGTTAATCTATTGATTTCACATTTGAACTTCAGATATCAGCATAGATCATAGAAACTGAACAGGAAAAAAATCTAATTCCTTACAGCAAAGATTCAGGGACCTATATGTAGCATAAGAGCAAAATTTGTTTGGCTCCCACTTTACCAGGAGTCACCATAATTCATATCTTACAAATTAAAAATACAAAATAAAATGTAATTGTATTTTGAGCAGCACATCTCATACTATTGCTGAATGCCTCAATTTCTTTCTGAAATTACACAAATATATCCAATATATGCAAAACCATTTTGTTAATTGTTATTTCAAATCTATAGATAAATTACTTATGGATACCAAGATACTTTTAAACACCCATGTAGGTGTTAGCCACTCAGTTTCTTACTCTATGCCTCTGTTGGAAGAAATCTGGGTTCAGTTTCAAATGAGAAGAAAGACACTGGAAACATAGAGGCTGATTGAAAAGATGGTTTAATGGTGGACAGGACCACATGGTTTGACGTCCTGGGCATTCGGCACATGGGTGGGTGAGAGAGAGAGAGAGAGAGAGAGAGATTTATACTCTCTCTTGGGCTTTGAACTTGCTTCCTGTTCCTATGAAAGAAATGTATTCTGATTGGTTGTTAGACTCCCATGGGGCCATGCAGAGGTAACTTTGTAGATTGTCTTGAGTCCCAGGCTTGGTTGAATCTTGCTGGGTGATGTACCATATTTTTCGGAGTATAAGACGCTCCAGACTATAAGATGTACCTACCTTTTTTGGTGAGGAAAACAAGAAAAAGAAATCTGCCTCTGCCTCTCAGCAATTTACCTCCTTGCAGCAAGTAGCAGAGGCCCGCGCAAAACAGATAAAAGTCGGGAAGCCGATCCAATCAACTTGTGCTAATTAGGCTGTGCTGAAGCTGAAATGGGCTGTTTCTTCTTGCTGCTTGCTGCAAGGAGGTAAATTGCTGGGAGGCAGAGGCTAAAGAATGGGGGCCAGTGGGTGGGCGGGGTTTACATTTGGTGTATAAGACGCACCTAAATTTTCACTCCCTTTTAGGGGGGAAAAAGGTGTGTCTTATACTCCGAAAAATATGGTAATGAAGGGTCTTTGGGCAATTCCTATTATGGCTTAATGACTTTATCGTGGTTTGGATCTTGAGTGAGGGCTAATCCTATCACCCTGGAGCTGAAGGTATTTTGTCTTGTAGATAAACTGGCACCAAAATATCTGCTGGGGCTGAGTTTTTGTGTCCCTTAAGATTTCTATTTTTCTTTTTGGGGAAATATTCTGCCTTTTTAATATTACCTAGAATATTTCATTTTTCTAGGAGAAGGATGAGTGCTAACTTTCTACACCTCCATATACTCTGGAATATATAGTATTCAAACACATAAAATTTCATTTCATTCCAATAATCATGCTGATATAACAATATGAAGAAATCCAAATCCAATAGTGTAAAGCAATGTCTTGTTTTGTTGCTATTGTAGAACATGAGTGAAGTGTGTAGCATATACTTTATAGCAATTAATTGAATGAGATAAAGATATTTTGTCATTCAACGTAATTGTTATTTGTCAAAGTGAAGAATGGAAGTATTTCCAGTTTACATACCTTTTGATCCTAAGAAACCCTTTATTTCAAAGGGTATTTTGCAGTCTTTTACTAAAATAATAAATCCGAAACTATTGAAATAAATCCTAAAAATTTGTTTTGAGTATACATCCAGAAATGTAGATCTTATACAGTCTATGCCCGTGATGGCGAACCTACGGCATGTGTGCCAGAGGTGGCATGCAGCGCCCTCTCTGTGGGCACACAAGCCGTCACCCCAGTTCAGCTCCGCCGTGCATGTGCCTCCTGCTGGCCAGTTGGTCTTCATGTCTCTGCTGCATAGAGAGGGGCATGCACGCATGTGTGGGTGTAGGGCACATGCATAGGGGGCGGGGCACATGTGGGGAGCATGCACACATGTGCGGGGGTGGAGCATACGCAGGGGGCTGCACGCGCATGCACAGGGGGATGGGGGCATGCATGAAGAGTGCATGCATGCATGGGGTGGGGCGCATGCATGGTGGGGCGTGCGCATGCGTGGGAGCCACACTCACATTGCATTTTGGGGGTTCAGGCACGCATATTGCATTTTGGGGGTTTGAGCACTCAGTCTGGAAAAGGTTAGCCATCATTGGTCTATGCCTTCCTGATGCTGTTTGTCCTCGTATGGTTCTCTCTGCTTTCAAACTATTAATTCTTATTCTCAGTATATTAACCGAAATAAAGGGAAAATGTTTAGAATTTACCTAATGTAAAGAAACATTTATTTCTTTACAATAAAGGCTTCACATCAAGTGAGGTGGCAGTTCTGAAGTATTATTTATTACTCTACAAATTACCATTTCAGGAAGATCTTAATTGAAGAGATAGTAGAAAATAGGATTCCAGGGTTTCCAGAAAGCAAGTGGATTTTAATGAATATGGCTGCTTTTTCTATTAATTGACACTTTTTCCCTTGATTATGGTCCTACAAAATGTTCATGCAGGTCTATTGTGATACTGGTGGTTTTCTTTACCTGCCAATTCCCACCAAAAATAGGTGAAGCAAAAATGTATTCTGTCTCCCCTTCTTTTTAATTTGTATAATGTTTATTTAGCTTTAGCCTTGACCAGAGTTCTACCCTTCAAAATTAACCAACACATCTATTTCAATTCTTTATGTGGATGATGCAGCTGTTCTCTTTACAACTCAAGTGGTCTTACAGCAGATCCTATGAACCCTTGCCTGTAATTATGCAGTAGAAAGACCAATCATCAAGCACAATAAAACAGAAGCCGTTGTTTTCTCATCTGCATCACACTTAGAAAATTAATGTGCCCTCTGTTAAGCAAACTTTGAGTATATAAATACCTGGTCATTTCCTTTCAGGTCCTGAACAACCTGGAAAGAACAACTAAGGGCTGTTTATGTTGTTTAGACTTGTGAGTTGTATTTTGCATTATGTCAATTACAATGGTAGCAGTTTTGCACCTATCACAGTAAAATCTTCACAGCAAAAGTAATTAGTCATCAATTTTACTGCACACAGATCTGTAATCACTATGATTCGAGCCTTCTAAAAATTGTCCAGTTTAAATTGTTAACTTTGTTTTGAATCCCTGGAGGTGTTCCCAACACTTTATGACATCTGGAGACTAGGCATTAGGCCTAGGAAAGCAAGTATGTAGTTTAATCATCTCAAATTTGGGCTTAAATTGGCTTTTTACAGATAACACCACAGCTTTCTTGATTTGTATTCTTGATAAGATTGTAAGCTACCCAGAGGATACCATGTGGTAAGATGGATGGCCAATAAATTTTACAAATAAATAAATAAATTTTACATGATTTTTCAATTCCGATCGGAATTGAAAATAAGCATATATTGGAGAATAATCAGGGGTAAAATCCAGCAGGTTCTGACAGATTCTGGAGAACCAGTAGCGGAAATTTTGAGTAGTTCAGACAATGGGCAAATACCACCTCTGGCTGGTCCCAGAGTGGGGTGGGAATGGAGATTTTGCAATATCCTTCCCCTGCCATGCCCATCAAGCCATGCCCATCAAGCCACACCATGCTTATCAAGCCACACCCACAGAACCGGTAGTAAAAAAAAAAACTGGATTTCACCACTGAGAATATTTTGTGACCAATTGGCTCAATGTTTCATCTTCCTTGGGCTTGGGGGCCTTGCTGGAGCCAGAACAATAGGCTCCTACTAAAGGTCTCCAAACAGACCAAATCTCAAATTTCTTCTTGTGTGGGATGGATTTGATTGGAACACTATCCTTCTATGCCACTTATTTAACTGATATTTTATGTCCATCTCGCTGAAATATCTTCACACTTACCAGGTTCAATGAGCCACATCGCTGGAAAGAAAATTTAATAACATTTCTCTGCATGAACATTTAAGCCCTTGCCCAGTGGGAAAAAAAGGGACCCTTTCTCAGGTTCTCCCATGTTGCCTTTCTGTTCAGCCTGGCAGGCAGTTCTAATAGTGTCACTTCTAACCAACAGCCTTGAAAGTTTGGAGGAGGAGAATATATTTTAGTTGACAAGAATTCCTCAGATCTTCAGAAGGGTAGCCTATTTTTGTACAATTAACCATTGTTATTCTTTAATACTGTAGCTATTCTGATGATGTTTTATTTTGATATATACTGCCTGCTTTTAAATGTGAATCAGTATAGTTTTTATGTATGCAGTTAAAAGTATTTGCTCTTTGAACATAAATAATGATGATGGTTTAAGGGGGAGACTGAAACAGAAAGAAAAGTCAACAGTTGGAAGCAAGCACCAGGAACCAGAAAATTGCAGGAGGTAATGAGGTGCCAAATGTGTTAGATACTGTGTTGAAAAAATCCCATCATTTTGGATAGGTTAAAGAAATCTGTGAAAATGTTATTTATTTTATTAGGGATTGTAATATTAATGACCCACAAACCCAGATTCACCATTTGAATCTTCCATTTTTCTCCTCCCTTCCCCCCACATTAAAATAGTTAATAATCTGAATGTAACATTAACCCTTCCTTTGAAAGGGAGTGTAGGATAGACTTTTGAATGGGGCTTTTTGGCACACACAAAAAAGCTCCCAGCAATGTGAAGGAGATCAAGTATAGACAGTTAAATTAGATCATAGAAATGCACATAAATACCCTAGTTCCCATTAGTGAAATGTTGGGTGATAAAGTAGATATTTCCCAGAAACATCTAACTGTTGTTGGTCTCTTTCGATCAATTATTTTGCCCCCAATCCTGTAGAATTCAATTCCTTTATTTTTATTTATTTATTAAATTTTTATTCCGCCATTTGTCCTCTACAAAATGACTCTGGGCAGTTTTCCCCTATTAAAGGATGCTGCAAATTTTCTATTACAGTTTGTCCTTTAGGATTCCATTTTCCGTTTCCTATAATCCTTCATTTTGCAAAGAAAAAGGAAGACACATTTTCTAAACCACTCCACTCTAGAGGTGGGCGAGAAATTTATTCAGTTTGCATTTTAATGCGAATTTACCTAATTTCATGCCTCTCTGATTCTTGCAATACCCTCTGTTGGAAAAAGGCATACAGAAATATGTATAAATGGGAAGAGGACATGCAAAAACATTGTGGTTTAAGTGATCATATGTTAAAAGAATCGTGCAAAGAAAAAGCTCAAAGTGATGAGGAAAAAACAAGAACCTGAGGAAAACCAGAAGTGACAGATTCACTTATTGGACTTTTCTGTGCATTAAATGCTTAAGACAGACCTGCACAACTAGCTGTCTACCTACCAAAACAAAACCCAGTAAGCTTGAATTGTAGTGCCTAGTACTTTACTACACCTCCTACTTAATAAACATAATTCACTGAGATTTAAGTTCCAATAAAACAGAGTTTTGATATTGTACTTGTAACTGCAATAGCCAAAGTAGACATTTAAGGTTATGCTACTCAGTTCTCTTAAGAACAGGAAGAAAAATAGCAAAATCAGCTGAGAAAATATTACCATGTCAGGTTTGGAGACATGTTGGATTTGGATACACATTAAAAGTTATGAGAATGGGAAGCTACCAGATCTGTGGAACATTCATCATTCCCTAGATTTCCCCCCCCCCATCTCAGGGGTGTCAAACTTGCGGCATCACATTATCTTCACATGACGTATCACAATTTTTTCCCTTTTGCTAAAATGGGGTGGGTGTGGCCAGCATGTGGTGCATCCGGGTCATGTGTTTGACAACCCTGCCATATCTGAATCATACAATATAGTATATTGCTAGTATATATTTTATTGGATTAAATAAAATGAGAAGGATGACTTCCTGATTTACAACCAGTGAGATAGAGTAGACTGTCTTATTTATGGTCAATGAATTAACTTCATGGCAGAATAGAATGGAATAGAATTCTTTATTCGCCAAGTGTGATTGGACACACAAGGAATTTGTCTTGATGCATATGCTCTCGGTGTACATAAAAGAAAAGATACGTTCATCAAGAATCATAAGGTACAACACTTAATGATAGTCATAGGGAAACAGTCAATATAAATCTTAAGGATACTAGCAACAAGGTTACAGTCATACAGTTATAAGTGGGAGGAGATGGATGATAGGAAGGAGGACCTGGATCAAAGTCTTCCTAATTAAAGATACTATAAACTTCAGATATCAGCTGAAATTTAGCTATAAGATGATCACAGTTACGATGCAACATTAGTTTTCAGAGATTGCCATTTAGTAGGACTAATTAGAAACCTCGAAGTTGGAGATTTCTACCAACAATTTTGTTACAGTATTTTTCTTTTTTCCAGATTGTTTTGTTTTGTTTATCCTAAGGACACAAGGATTCTATATGTTCAAATTGCAGAATCATTCAATAATTCTACAAGAAGATATATTTGTGTGGTAGAAATCAGCAATTGGCAAAGTAAATTGCCTGGGAGGGATCCAAACAGATTCAAGATAAAGAAAAGAGAGAAAGATTAAGTCGAGACAGCACCTAATGCTTTTTCGAAACACTTTGGCCTCTCCATAGATGACATTGATCTAATAGTTGGCCATTTAATTTCCAGGTCTCAGTGCCAATCTGTTGTCACCTCTGCTGCCCCATATCAAACTTCCAGGAAACAAAAAACCCTCCCGGAAAGCAGGCAATCAATAATGAGATCAGTAGATTTTATCTTAACAGAAACCTGCTTTGTTTATGGAAGTCTGTTCTCTCAATGGTGTTGCAGGGGTAGGTTGTCAGGAGGTGACTGTGATGTGCAGGGCTGGATTGAATGAACATAGATAAAGTCACAATGAAATGTGGCAGCAGAAAGCAAAACATATAAAACTCTAGCAAGTGAAAACGTACGACTCTATGTGTGGTCATGGCTATTCTCATCACATTGTGTTAAATACAGTGTGTTTGTATTTTGCTCTAAGTTTTCTATACTGAGTTCTACTCCTGCAGTGTCAGCATTTAGAAATGTCTATACAGAGGACAATATTCACATACTTTTAGCAAATGAAATTTGCATTGATATATATGTTCCTGGTTGCTACTGAATGTGCCCTCTTCCTTCAAATCCAATTCTGATTTGACACTTGTCAAGTATTCTATTCAGAATCTGACTGCTGTCTGCCGTTGAAAACTTTGCACAAGTTATACAAGGGATAGCATCATCTTAGAATATGATTTCCTGAGGTATTCTTGCCTATCCCATAGAGATTTGTTGAGAACAGATCTTCTTATGATTGTTCATCACCTCATTTATTTTTCTACATTTCAGTCTTCATGAATGGTGTCAGTGAAATCCTGTAACTGGACAACAGTCTGTCCCAATAAAGGACAAAGTAGAAGATGTTGCATTGTCTACTTTTCACTACAATGGCAAGTCTCTGGTCCAGTGAAGTATCCTTGATGACCCTTGACCTATCTGATGACTCTTGACCTAGCAACATTATTTTGACCCAAATAACCCAAGTGACCCAAATTATAGGAAGCTGCACTGTCTCATTAATGTCTATGTCATTATCTGCAATTTTTCATAGTCATTTCTGCTTATTCCTTCTCTAATTGAAGTTTCTTTGGTATTTAATGCTTTTATTGCTGTGCGAAATGTTTCACACACATTCAAATGTCTCCTCCCTGCAATATGATTATATATAGGATAGTATCTGTCGGTTGCTGTTTTCTCATTCTGACTGGCAATTGTTCCTTGGATGTCTGGAGAGGCTATTCCAGAGAGAATATACTACTTATTCGCTTTAGTGGACTTCAAATTACATTTGATAATTCAGCAGCTGTTATTCAATAATGGTTCCCTTTTTCTCATCTGAATGGAGCATCCCAACACTAGACTTGCATATTGTCTCTGAAGTAGCAAAGGACCAGGAGAAAATTTCTTAGAGTAGCTGGGACACTTCACTGCAAAGAGAGTTTGCAGACTTTGGGATAATGGTGTTCTGGGGATTGTATTTGTTTCTCTTTTTGTCTGTGTTATTGTTGTTAGTCGTGAAGTTGTGTCCGACCCATCGCAACCCCATGGACAACATTCCTCCAGGCCTTCCTGTCCTCTACCATCCTCTGGAATCCATTTAAGCTCACGCCTACTGCTTCAGTGACTCCATCCAGCCACCTCATTCTCTGCCATCCCCTTCTTCTTTTGCCCTCAATCTTTCCCAGCATTAGGCTCTTCTCCAGTGAGTCCTTCCTTCTCATTAGGTGGCCAAAGTATTTGCATTTCATCTTCAGGATCTGGCCTTCCAAAGAGCAGTCAGGATTGATCTCCTCTAGGACTGACCAGTTTGATTGCCTTGCAGTCCAAGAGACTCACAG
Organism: Pituophis catenifer annectens; assembly: GCF_029215685.1. Lineage (NCBI taxonomy): Eukaryota > Metazoa > Chordata > Lepidosauria > Squamata > Colubridae > Pituophis > Pituophis catenifer. The sequence goes on from NW_027256883.1 coordinate 90,948,152, forward strand.
GACTCTTCTCCAGCACCATAGTTCAAAGGCCTCAATTCTTTGGTGCTCAGCCTTTCTTATGGTCCAACTTTCACAGCCATACATTGCAACTGGGAAAACCATAGCCTTGACTATACACACTTTTGTTGGCAGGATGATGTCTCTGCTTTTTAGTATGCTAATTTGTCTGTTCCTGTTTTAAATGAAAATGTTCTCCAATCTGGAGTCCAAATAAATTCAGAAATGCAAGACAATAGGGTTAGATAGGCAGGCAGGCAGGGAAAGAGAGAGAAGAGGGAGAGAGGGAGAGAGAGAGAGAGAGAGAGAGAGAGAGAGAGAGAGAGGGAGGGAAAGGGAGGGAGGGAAAGGGAGGGAGGGAGGGAGAGAGAGAGAGAGAAGGAAAGAAAGAAAGAAAGAAAGAAAGAAAGAAAGAAAGAAAGAAAGAAAGAAAGAAAACTGATAGTTCAACCAACTGAAGAGGAAAGGCTGAAGGCTATACTGCTATTTTTTTTAAAAAAATGATGGGTACCATATTCAAACACTTTTTTGAAAATAAGAAAATACTAAAGTTAAGTACTAAACCTTTAACAGAATCTGAACGTTTAGTTCGATTTGGAAATATAGAGGACCAAAAGGATTTGTCTTTCAAATATATAACTCCTACTGGAAATAAATATGGGAAAGAAATGCGGGAAAGAAAAACATAAGAAATGCTTTTGGGGACTTGGGGACTGAAATAAATATGAAAACTGGAATAAAATATGGCAAAATTACCCTTATAAATCTAAATCATTGCGTATTAAAGATATTCCTTAGGTGGTATAATGCTCCTGTCATAGTCACATATATTAACAAAACAATTCACCAACTGTATTGGAGAGTAGTCAAAGTTAGAGAAACACACTACAATATCAAATAAACAATGAGTTAAATTTTGGAAAAAATAAGGTGAGCAAATTACACAATAAAAAAATTATTAAGTCATTATGGTGTTATCAAATCCATATTTAACATTAGAAGAAAATGGGAATTCCACAAATTTACTGGGATATTTTATGTCTGCAGCTTGTCAAACAAGATGTTGCAAACATCTGAATAGAGGTGATAGGGATAGAATTAAAGGTATGGACCATCATGTAAATGGTAAAATTGCCCTATAAAACGGAAATAAGTGAAACTAGTCAAACTAGCACATGTAGTTTCGTAACTGATTGTTCCATGCTTATTGAATTTATTGAGGCCTTGGCATGACATAACCCTTGGGAAATCTGTATTTGGAAAGCTAGAAGTAGGACTTGTGAACAGGCACAGATATAGGTTTTAGCAATAGCAATAACAATCACACTTAGACTTATATACTGCTTCACAGTGCTTTACAGCCCTCTCTAAGCAGTTTACAGAGTCAGCATATTGCCCACAACAATCTGGGTATTCATTTTACTGACGTCAGAAGGATGGAAGCAGTAGTTCAGACCAGTTCTAACAAACTGGTAGTTCCAACCATCAGTTGACCCTGCCCATTCGCCCCCACCCTATCCTGCCCTATATTTCCTTCTTTCTGGCTCAGCTGATTCATGCAGCACAGCTGATTTCCATGCCTCTGTCGTTCTATTGACCGGGGCTGCCTTAGAAGGTAAGCAGCTGAGCTTCAAATTGCTGTATTTTGAATGCTGAGCGAAGTGCTTGTGCGCACACAAAGTGCACAGTCACAGAACCAGTTGTTAAACCGGTTGCAGCCCATCACTGGATGAAAGGCTAAGTCAACCTTGAGCCACTCAGAATTGTACTCTAGGCGTGAGAAGTGAGTTAGACCTGCACTTTAACCACTGTGCCACCATGGCTCTATTTAAGAGTTTTTGTGTTCCACATTGTTCGATAATATTTCTGTTATTAAAATATAAGCTGCCCCAAATCATTATGGAATTGGGCAGACTTCAGATCTGATCAAATCAAATCAAATCAAATCAAATCAAATCAAATCAAATCAAAGTAACAATGTCCTGGAAAGTATTTAAGTAGTTTAAGTCCTTGCATCACACATAGATGTTTAGTTTATGAACTGGATGCAGGTACTGCCCTTGCTGTCTTCTCTAGGATAATAATGATCTTCTCTCTTGGAAAATATTTTATTTCTTGACAAAGGAGTACAAGATGTTACTGAGAACCAAACAGCTGATTAGCTGATTGGATGAATGGGAGAGACTGATTCGGCCAATTTGAGTGAAAACAAAACTATTTTCTGGTTTTTAGGTTTCCTTAGGGCAGTGATGGCGAATCTCTTAGACACCAAGTGTCCAAACTGCGTGCACGCATGCCCAAACTGAAAGGTGCGTGAGAATGCGTGAATGCATGGACATGCGAAAGCACACATACGTGGACATGCACGATGGTGTGCATGCACAGACATGCAGGAAGACATGCGCACATGCACAGCAGAGACCCAAAGACCAGCTGGCCGGTGGGAGGCAGAGCATCCCAACACCAGTAAGATCTTTTTCTTTCGTGACCTTCTGTTTCGTTTGCAGGGAAATAGAAGCTCACGAAAGAAACACCATGGAGATCTGACCTGGGGCGACGGCACACTTGCCAGCAGAGAGGGCTTTGCGTGCCACCTCTGGCATGTGTGCTATAGGTTTGCCATCATGGCCTTAGGGCAAAAAGGACCAGATCTGGAATGATATGTTTGTATATCTAACTCACCAATTGGCTGACCTAAGAAAATATTTTAGCTGTGGACAAGCAGGGTTTAGACCAAGGGTCCTCAAACTTGGCAGCTTTAAGACTTGAGGACTTCAACTCCCAGAATTCTCCAGCCAGCATAGCATAGTTGAAGTCCACAAGTCTTAAAGCTGCCAAGTTTGAAGACCTCTGGTTTAGACCAACGGACTGCTTTGCGTCACCTGTCTGTGAAGTGTATGGTCATGTACAGCCCTTATAGATTTGAAGGCAGCATTCCATTTGAATCCCTGTAAGTGATTATAGTGGAAATTGGAAGCCTCTAATGTTGACTTCCTTTTTCTTCAATGAATAATGTTGCTGCATGAAAATACCACTGTGCAACTTGGGTTTATAAATGATAGTGAACTGACCAGGTTATAGCCTCAATATTATTTAATTTCCTTTTACTAAAGCTTAATTTTCCCCTCTGTCTTTGGCTCATAATCCATTCTCCATTGCTATTCCTAGTAGACTGAGATGAAGTGTTTATTTATTTATTGCACCATTTTGTCAAAATGAAACATTGGAAATCAACTACTCAGAAACTAAGGTGGCTGGATTTAATAGATGCCTTACCAATCTTCCTCATTCTAGGAAAATTAATGACACCCCCAATTTAGCAGGTAAAAGCCATCAAATACCTAAGCATTTATTTCATCCTCTATCTCCTAGAACAGTGATGGCTAACCTTTTCCGGACTGAATACCCAAAGAGCGCCCGAACCCCCAAAATGCAATGTGTGTGCGGGCCCTGTGCATGCACCCCACCCCTGCCGCATGTATGCATGGCCCCCTGCATGCGTCCTGCCTCCCTATGCATGTGCACGTGCCCTCCTGCACATGCGCACTCCTGCGCATGTGCAGCAGAGACTCAAAGACTAGCTGGCTGGCAGGAGGCGCACACACATGAGCAGCAGAGCTGAACTGGGGCGATGCCACTGCATGCCGCCAGCGAAGCACGCACAAAGCACATGCATGATGCGAACCGGTAGTAACACCAGTTGAAACCCACCACTGGCCTGAGCCTCCTTCCCCTGGAGTGCTGGACTCCTTGGGTCGAGTTCCCGGAGTGGCTCCAGTGGTCAAAGAGAGCAGGCAAGTGGCCGGGTGGGAATCCAGTGGGCTGCTAGGAGCCCCAAGCCCTGCGGAGCTGGCACGGGAGGCAGGGGTGGAAGGCAGCCTTTTCTGCAGCATCCCCCTCCCCTCTTTGGATTGCCCTGTAAGGGGGGCTCTGCCTTTGCAGAAATGGGGCAGGGTGGGGTGAGCGAGCGGCAACTGGGGGACTGGTTCGGGGGTATGGCCAGCCAGCAGCCACTATCGGTTCAGTGAACCAGGGCACATGTCTGCTACCAGTTCACCTGAACAGGTCCGAACCGGTAGCCTTTCACCCCTGCATTAGAAGTGTGTGCTTGTGTGCGTGAGAGAGAGAGAGAGAGAGAGAGAGAGAGAGAGAGAGAGAGAGAGAGAGAGAGAGAGAGAGAGAGAGAGACAGACGCGCGCACACACACACACACACACACACACACACACACACACACACACAGAGACAGAGACAGAGAGAGACAGAGACAGAGAGTCAGTCAGTCAGTCTTTGGACCATATTGTGTAGATAGATGACTACCTTTCCCTTTTGAAAGATTAATTCATTTCTGATCTGGTTCACTGTAAATTTAGGCCCCAGTCTACATCCATGCTTGGAGTGACAACCAGAGAACTTTAGACCCTGATATTCAAAGAGATAAGGCTAATAACTCACACCTTCTGCTGCAATGACCTTATATATTATAGACAACCCTTAGCATTCCCCTTTTTTAAAATCACATTTTTGTGCCTTCAGATAGAAAGATATTTCTACTGCCATGCCTTGATATCTGGCCTTGAGAGTATTGAAGAGGATATTAATATATATGACCAAAATTGTTTGCGTGTGTATATATATGCATATGTGTGTAGGTATAAATGAAGATGTATTAGCATGTGTGTTTTATGCTTGGGTGTGTCTTTATTCAAGCACTGAAATTAAATCAGCTACACATATACTCTTCAATTTCCTCATATTGGCCTTAGAGTTTGGAACTAATCTCTCCTTAATCACTTAGTCTTAACATACAAGAGTGCATTTCTTACTAAACATCCAGTAATCTAATGTTTCTAGAAAGGTAATCAGACCTTTTGCTATAGGAACTGCCATTAGAATTCTCCACACCTGAACAAAATCTACTTATGTTTAATTTCTGCTGCAAATGGTTATCTATGTAGGATGTTTTATATTGTATATATTTTATATTTTATACTGTATTTTGGTCTGCAAATGTCCATAAATAATTTTTAAATAAATAGATTACCAAAAGAAGTAATAATTGCTATCTCTCAAAGAAATATGTAAACAAATCTGGAAAATATACTGAGGTTCTTTTTAACTTTCTTGCACTTACCGTATTTCCCCCAAAATAAGACCCTGTCATATTTTTTTGAACCCTGAAATAAGCTCTTGGCCTTATTGCCATGCACTCAAAAGCCCAGTTGGGCTTATTATCAGGGGATAATAAGCCCAAGACTTATTTGGGGAAAACAGGGTAGTGATCTTAAAATATTTAATGGATGTATGGATATTTTTAAGTGCATTTGAAAAAAAAAAAGCTATAAGGAATCACGAAGTATTTCCTCCCACCTTCTTGCTTTAATTTATTATTATTGATGTTATTTGTTAATATATGTTTTGATTTTGAATAAAATTAACAATACTGAAGGAATGAAATAAAAGTATTTGATCCTAAATCACTTTGAATTACAGTATACTGGGGTCTTGTTGTGATTCTACCTTTATAGTAGATATTCAATTCCCAAATTGATTTTTAGCTTTTAAATGGAAGAGGATGACCTATATATTATTTGCATTTGAAGTAAATTGGCTGGCAGTATAATAATTTTTCTAACACTGCTGTTAGCACCTTTTTTAATTTGGATAAATGCCCTTGCATGCATTGCTATGGCTTATTCATCATACAAGAAGCTTCTTCTGTAGATGTATTGATTGATCATTCATAAAAATGTTAAAAAGAAACAGTACCAGTGCATTTCGTAGTGACTGAACATATCACCAGTTGCATTTGCCTCAGTGGTGGGTTCTAATCAGTTTTACCACAAGTTCGCATCGCGCACGCGCTTCGCGCAAGTGCAGTGAGTGAAAAAACAGTTAAGGCATGGCAATCTCCTCTGCCACACCTTACAGCTGACCAAAAAACAAAAGAAATAAAGATAGGTATAGCACGGGGGCGGGGGTGAGGGCCCAACTGACATTCAAAGCGAACCAGTTCGCTCTCCTATGACGATTTCCACAACCGGCTCTCCCGAACCAGAGAGAACTGGTAGCAACACACCACTGATTTGCCTCCAAACTTGAGACAAGCATAATGATTATTAAAAAAAAAAAAAAAGAGTACAAGTAGCCCTTGACTAACGACCACAATTGAGCCCCAAATTTCTCTTGCTAAGTGAGACATTTGTTAAGCAAATATTGCCTCATTTTATGATCTTTTTTGACACATTTGTTAAGTGAATCACTGCAGTTGTTAAATTAGTAACACAGTTGTTAAGCGAATCTGGCTTCCCCATTGACTTTGCTTGTTCAAAGGTCACATGAACCCGGGAACCCGCAACAGTCATAAATACAAGTCAGTTGTCAAGTGTCTGAATTTTGATCACTTGACCATGTGGTCATAAGCAGTGTTGAAATCCAAATTTTTTTACTACCGGGTCTGTGGACGTGGCTTGGTGGGCGTGGGAGGGGAAGGATATTGCAAAACCACCATTCCCACCCCACTCTGGGGCCAGCCTGAGGTGGTATTTGCCGGTTCTCCAAACTACTCAAAATTTCTACTACCGGTTCTCCAGAACCTGTCAGAACCTGCTGGATTTCACCCCGGTCATAAGTGTGAAAAATGGTCATAAGTCATTTTTGTCAGTGCCATTGTAATTTCAAACAATCATTAAATGAAGTGTTGTAAGTCAACACTGTATACTATTATACAGTATACTATTGTGTGTATTTGTGATAGTTTGAAATCCTTTGCCATGCTATACACTTACATGACAACATCAGATAGTTACTAGTCCTATATATCACTGAAAAGTTAAGTAATGCTGTGTCTGTGATCTGGTATCTCTAAAACTTTATTCAATATATCAGGTGAATTGGGTGATTTTGATAGCCTGGACTGCCAAATTCTCTGACTTGTGAGTTCATTATTTCTCAGTGTCTTTGGAAATTATATTTTCCAACAGGCAGTGTTAAAGTAGGTCTGGTTAGCAGGTTTTTAATTTAGAATTTATTTTCCTTACTATTTTATTTTTAAACTATATTTTCACTATTTCTAAATTACTTTTATATTACTGTTTGACATTATTAATCACCTTGGGGAGCTCACAAGAAATTTTATGCTGTGTTGGTTCAAAATTCTAGGCAAAGGAAGGTAGGTTCTAAGTGAATGTTAGAGCCAATTTTGTAACTGTAAGGACAATTCAACAGCGAAACTAATTACCTAGAGCTGTGGTGGGCTCCCATTTACTGAATGTGTTCGAGTGGAAGTGAGACAACCATATGTTGACAATGTGTGAATTTGGATTCCTGCAGTGAGTTGAATTAAATGACTTAAGTGCCTTTCCAGCTCTATGATTCTAGTTGTATTTTCCAGAATTGTATTTGGATAAGGACACTTGTTTGGTTCATTCTGTGATGCAAACTTTTTAAAGTTCATAATTCTTAAACCAAAATGCAGCAATTCTTCTATATTTTGTAGTACAATTGTCATTCAAAAATGCATACAAAATGCAAAAAGTTATATGTTATTTAACACTGGAACGAGAGAGGGGGGAGGGAGGAAGAGAGAGAGAGAGAGAGACTACATGCAGGAACATTAGCAGGCTCTCTGAATGCATGTCAATTGCTAAGGCCATATTCCTCGTTTTTTTTTTTTTTTTAATTTTATTTATATGCCGCCCTTCTCCGGAGACTCAGGGCGGCTTACAATGCGTTAAGCAATAGCCTTCATACTTTTGTATATTTATACAAAGTCAGCTTATTGCCCCCACAAACTGGGTCCTCAATTTACCTACCTTAGAAAGGATGGAAGGCTGAGTCAACCTTGAGCCTGGTGAGATTCAAACTTACAGTAATTGCAGACATCTGGTGTTAATCACAATGCTATCAGTCTGCTGAGCCACCAGGCCCTTCGTTAAATTTATTTGTATGCCACTTTTCCCATAACAGCTCAACAATGAATTTTACAACTTTGCCGCTCTTGGTCATCTTCTGCCCACACCTCCCAGTCTCACTTTTTGTGACTCAGCAGTCAGATTCAGTTGCAGTTACAATATTCAAGTGCCTCTAAAACAGCAGTTACCAACTGGTGGTCCATGGACCACTGGTGGTCCGCGAGAAAATTTGGTGGTCCATAGAAAAATTATTTGCATTTTTTATATTGCACTAAATCAGGGGTCCTCAAACTATGGCCCCTGGGACAGATAAGTGCAATGAACATTTGTGTTGCTGCAGAGAGTCTCCCTCTTTGGGGTCTTTTTGTGTGGATTGGAGGGGGACAGAAATTCCGACTTCGGGGTCTGCTTCAGCCTCCTGGTGTGGGGCTTTGGGCAAAGGCTGGAGGGAAGTGCCGCTGATGGCAAAGAGCCAGAGGACCTTGTTCCAGTGGGACTGCATCATGGCCTGGAACTAGTTGACCATCTCAGCCCACTGAGCCTCAAGGCGCCGGTACCTGGCCTTGCACTCCTGCAGGTCTTCCCTCTGCTTGGCAAGCCTATGCTCGTAGTCCTCAGTGAGGTGCTTCTACTGAGTCTCCTTCTCGATCAGATCCAATTTGAACTGAATTGTTTTGTCAACTCTTTCTTGTGGTGGCTGCTTAGCTCCAACAACTGCTTCCTGTTTCGGAGCCCGGGCAGGCATATGAGGAGTGGCTGGGAGGAGAGGGGTGAGTAGAGGCTAGCGAGGTGCCCCTCGACGTAAGCGACATCAAGTTGGGCATGCCAACCCAGTCACATGACCACCTAGCCATACCCACTCAGCCGGTCATTAGGCAGATCATATTAGTGGTCCACGGGTTTTAAAATTATGAATTTAGTGGTTTCTGAGCTCCGAAAGGTTGGTGACCCCTGCTCTAAAGCAGTGTTTCTCAATCTTAGCAACTTTAAGATATAAGGACTTCAGCTCCCAGAATTTCCCAGCAAACATGGAAAATTCTGGGAGTTGAAGTTGACATAACTTAAAGTTGCTAAGGTTGAGAAATACTGCTCTGGAGACAAGGACTCCAGTCTTGCCAATTTCATCTGAATATCTCCTGGGCATATCAGAAACAGAAAAAGCCCTGGAAAACTCCCTCCTTGTTACCAACAGTTACACACAAACAAAATACATAAGTGAAATACTGTCGGTCCTATTCTAAAAGTTCCTCAAATGACCAGGACAATCATTTGAGAATGACAGCCACATGGCAACTATTTCAAATTAAAATAATATTTCAATATTTGAGAGCAATTCCTGGGCAAAGCCAATCTACGGTACTTAAAAATATTTGGAGGCCTGGATGAACAACTTCATCTTATTAACAGAAGGAGACAGCAAGCTGGCCTCATGCCTATTTGCAAATGAACAAGAATTCCTTTTTCAGACACCTTATAAAAAAAAGGAGGGGGGAGGCGAGGATGAAGTTGCCTGCCTTGAACAAACTCCTGACAAACCTTTAGGATGTGTATTTTGAAATTGAAGGTAAAGATGTGTTCTTATTTTTTTAGTTGCCCAGTGATTTCCTGATAGTCCACTACTTGATGATGAATCAATTTCTCATTGTCTCGCCAATCTTATATGAAAGAAGCATCCAAACAGACTTCAAGCCTATGCTTTGGTTCCTCTCCTGCAGGCATTGTGTAAAAGGGCAATGAGCCCTTAAGAGCTTCCACTGTACTCCTTTTGTGATTCTGCACACATCTTCACCTAAACACCCAATTTCTCCCTATTGAGCTGGGCTACCTATGGCACAGATGCCCCTCCAGAAATTGCTAGAATTTTTTTTTAAAAAAAAATATTAAAACTGGGGCCTATACTTTGGCATAGTGCTTTTTATGGGGCTATGCTCCTGTGCAGAACTTCACCAGCAAGAACAGGGATGCAAAGGGGCAGGACCAGAAATTTCAAAGATGCCCAGGTAAGGGAGGCACCAATGTCCTTAGCCTATCTATTTCTGAAGAATACTAGGGTTCTTCATGTGTTGACATTGTCACACTAGGGATCACTCTTGAGTCCCCTACCCCTTTCTCACTGAGAAAAACTGTTCTCAATTGACAATGCATTGTTGGGCTTCTCTGGCTACCAAAACTAGCTTTCCTGTTTTCCATCTCACACTAGACTGCCTATATGGACAAAACAGCTACAACTGAAATACATGCTGTAGTATTTGCTTCTGTATTAGGCACTTATGACAACAAGGAAGTCAATTTGTCATCCGCAGTTCCATGCACTTATTTTCTTACACACTTGTTCATCAGGAAGCCAATTTCAGTTTTACAGATGAGAGAGAAATCGAATCTGCAAAAACTGCATTTGAACCGACACCTACACATGATCCAAATATACAGTATATTTAAAACATTCCAAGATTACCTCCTAAATGCTAAATAAGACCAATGTTTGAACAGGGCCAGGTAGCAGAAATTAAGGATTGTCCCTGAATAGACCTGCAACAAACAACAATCTACTTGTGAGGAGGAGCTAAAGGGACAGGGGGGTACCCAAGGTTACTTACTGTAAGCAGGCAAATTAATAGTGGCAACACTGTCCTGACTCAGACAAAAGGTGCTAATTGTGTGGAAAGGAAATTTCTCCATGCAAAGCATTACAATTGCTTCGACACGCATGATATATTACCATCTGCTGCTTTGTTCTAGTTGCTGTTGTGCAGCTTAACATACATGGCATATGTTATTGGGGGGAAATGGGATGAAATATAGTATGTTTCTAATAGATATATAATATTATTTAAGCATTTTGTTGACTAGGGCATAAAACACCAAGCCATTCTGTTAAATGCCGAGTTCAGAAAACAGTATAAAACTGACCCAGGTATATATACAGTTTGTTCTTTTCCTAAAATGTATCCATGAGCATATTTCCTCCTCAGGAACCTCCAAGCAGTGTGAGGAAATATAGGAAATCTGTAATGAAAGCCTTGATTTCAAACAACAAGATTCAGTCTCTGATTATCAGTAGTGGTGTGGGATCAGGTTTACAGTATCAGGACTTGGCACTAAGACTAGATCTGGGTTAGCTCCTGGATTACATGTTGCATATCTGCAGGCTCATTGGGCTCTAGTAGCTGAATCTGAGAACCCAATTACAATTTCAGGATAACCTGATCTATTACTGCAGAGTTCCCCAAACTTTCTGGGTTGGTGGCCCAGAATGGGGGGGAGGGGGGAATAGGGGATGGTTTTGTGGGAGAGGTAAAGGCAGGGGTGTGTGCATGCATGAGCCCCCTTTGGTTGTGTGAGTGGGGCCACAAAAAACCCTACACTTGCATAAGTGGGGCTGCGCGCACACACATGTGCAAGCACACCAGCCAGCCATTCACGTGGACTGGTTGCAAATAGGCCATGGGTCAGTAGTGGGCTGTGGCCCACAGGTTGGGGACCCCTGTACTACTGCTTTGAAACAGGAAATCAAAGTCATTGTCATAGACTCATCTATCTCTATCAGAACAGCAAGCATGAGCCCTGTAACATAGAATGAGGGCCACCAGACATATTTTGCAGAGTAGCCTTGCATAATAGACATTTCTGTGACTTCTTTATATGCAGCAAAACAGTGGTCTAAGCCAGGGGTGGTTCTACTTACCTTTACTACCAGTTCGCAACAGGAACACATGCGCAGATCATCAATTATGACGTCCGGGTGGATGGGTGGAGCCTCCGGCTGCTTTTACTACTGGTTCTAAAGAACCAGACAGAACAACCCAGCACTGATCTAAGCCAATAAAATAATTTATTTCCACACCACTGTCACGCTTTATGCTAGTCTTCCCCGGATTGTTTTGAAGTACAAGCCCCAGTATTCATGATATTTGGCACCCTAAACAGAGCTAATTAGAGTACAGATCAAATATTCCTGCAGGGAATTATGAGGGAAAGATTGTTCTATACCCTCTTAGGTGATGTTTGCCACAGAATAACTGTATCCATTGACATTTTCAGCGATGCAGGGTGGGCTATTAATTTTTTTAAAAAAGTGTATTGAGACATTTTATTTTTTATTACATTTATATAACCACCCATCTCACTTTCATGAGACTTAGTGGCATACACAATTATATAATAATATGGGTTTACAAACCTTTGGGCTTTAAGAAGACACTCTGTTGTGCAGTTCATCAGTGGACACAGAGATGACTCTGCAGTTCCAGTCTGGAAATAGAGCCAGCACAGTGCGGGCACTGGAAGTCCATTGTTGTAGTATCTGTGAAAACCATTCTTTGATGTTGGTCATAGTTTTCTATCAGTTTTTGGTTATGCCTGTCTTCAAAGCCAGTGGAGGCGGCATAGCAAAGGGGTTGCCAGTAAATTCTGCTGGCAGTTTCAGCTTCTAATTCCTTGGCTGGACGTCACAGTGACATTAGGTTTCTTTCTTAGTGTCTTTGTAGTGCTTATGTGGTTGACCTTCAGAATTCTTCCTAAGATTCCAGCATACCATAGAACAATTGGCAAGGCCTATGGCAGTCAATCATTCTGATGACATAGCCCACCCATCTCATCTGGGCTCTGATAATTACAAATTCAATACTGATAGACTATGCAAGATCCAAGATATGCGTGCCTACCAATCCTGTCCTAACATTCCTTTTTACTTACTCTTTTCATGTATTCAAATTATGTTTATACTTTTACCTGTTATCTTATATATGCTTGACAAAATAAACTTATGACTTATGACTTAAGTTAGAGACATAGTTTTGCCAATGAATACCAAGGAATGGAGTTAAGAGCACACATGTGATATTTATTTGGTTGTTTGATGCACCTTTGGTTTACAGAGTCCAAAACTCACATCTATATAGGCAGGAAGATATAACCTGGTCTCAAGTCATCTTCCTGAAAAAGTACACAAGGATATCCCTTCTTACTTTCACAAATCTCAGATTTATCCTATAACCGTTTCAGTACCTTCATATTATCCTCTTCATTTCATTTAAATAATACTACTAAGGCTTTAACAACCTTTGCTCATCAAAGGCCTTCACCACAATTCTCTGGAATCTCTCTGAATCTCAAACAGAATTATTTTTCTCTAAGTTCTAATAGTGCTAAATTATCTACATCTTTTTCCATCTCTCTGTTTACAACTTCTATCTTGCTTTCCAAAATTTCCACTTTAATTTGTTATACATTTCCTGTCACTTGACCCACAGATTCCTCAATCTTCTTAACTTCTTCTTTCATTTCATCTTTACAAGTCTTTCTTCCATTCTCTCTTCAAAGCAAACAATAACTGCCATGTTATCATTAATTGATTCAGAGAACTTGCCCAATTCATCAAACATTCTCTGCAAAGGGGGCAAAGGGGGAGAAGACAGGAGAGGGTCATTAGAGCAGGGGTCCCCAACTCCCGGTCTGGGATCTCTGGGATAATCCTCTTTCTGTAAGGTGCTCTAATGCAGCCCCCCCAACTTTTGTGTACCGCCTGCATCCCACAGAAGGGGCTTCGCTTGTTTACGCAGCCCAGTTTCTGGCATGCTATGGACTGGTATCAATCCACAGATCCAGGTTCGGGGACCCTTGCTCTAATGACCCTCTCCTCTCTTCTCTCACTTTGCCCCATTTCTGGAGATTGTCATTCTAATATTGTAGTCCAAAAATAAAAATGTCTCAGTTCCAAGGGGGTGGGGGAAGGAAGACAAACTTCTCCCCCCTCTCTTTTGCCTTTCTATGTCCTTAATATGTTAATCTCATTGGACACTCTGTAAGTTCTCATATTACTTTTATCTTCATTTTGTAAAATCCACTAATTTTCTATGTTCTTTATTGATAAAGAACATTTCCAGGAAAATCCAATCTGTTTTTCCAATATTTTCAAAAGCACTTTTGCCAAAAGAATAATATTTCAAAATTACTGCCTCCTTTATTAATGTAAACTTTCTTACATTGAATCCTTGTTAAACTTTTTGCCAGTAATTTACAATTCTTTAAACTTTTTTCTTTGGTCCAAAAAGATGATTTACTCATCAAATAGTTTTCCCTTATCATGCCAATCAGAAGATCTCTCTTTAATTTTAAAATGATTGTATCCGATAGTGATTTAAAAAGTGAGGCTTTTGCAAACCTTATGCCCATTATAGGCTGCCTTGTGGTTGTGAGCACACTTGGAATCCCTTGACTTACAACTGTTCAACTCACAAATCAACTTCAAAGAACATCTCCATGGGCGCTATTGATGCATAATAGGAAACAGTGCAAAGGGCCAACTGGTCTAAACTGCCACCTGCTCTTCAGCAGAAGTTGTGAGAATTCCCAGATTGCATATCCAGTCTCTCTGGAGAAGTTGAGTCATGACAATTGGACTTTTTTTTCTTTTTTGGTTTGGAACATTTCACTACTTATCTGTTGTGACCTAGGCATCCTGAGTCATTAAAACACACGAGTAGTCCCAAAAACCTCTTTTATTGCAACAGCTGTGAATTCTGTTCATTCACAGATGAGTTCCAATTAGTTATAAAGTGTCCTTTGGGATAATCCCACCTTTATCTCCCTTGACACACTGCCAAATACCTAATTGGCAAAGCCGCACGGAGTCCAGAATCAAGCAGAGCGTCAGGCTTTAAGCTGAATGAACAAATGTTGCTTCCTGCAAAGGCCCAGATGCTTTGGTCCTCTTTTAAGTCTTATAGGAGGGGTCAATCATCTCCCAGCCCTACTCCTGAGTTGTCCCTTTTGTTTTAGCTGTTCTTGTCTTCTGGCAGCTCTGCGCATGTGCGCACTGGGAACAGGCTTCCCCTGTTCCTCTGCCTCACTGAGGTCCAACTCTGGAGGCTCCGGAGGCAGCACGTACCTCCCAGAAGGCCCTTTCTCTGCCTCCGATGCAGAGTCCTCGTCTGAGCCTTCCCCAGACTCCAGGACTGGCCCATGGTCCTCCCTAGCCTCCCTGTCTGACTCTGCTGCCAGCTCCGCGGGCTGCTGGTGGGCCAACACATTATCCAAGTAACTTCTTCTGCTTATTTAAGATGATGTATCCAACAATGCTGGATAATTGATACAATGCTTTAATGCAATTTATTAATGTGAGGACCACTTGTATATTATATCAAGATGGTAATTGGAACTGGAAATTCTTATCAGTAAGTGACAGGGTCTTTAAACACTGACATCAGTGTTGCACCAGTTAGCAAAAGCAGTTCCAGTAATATCAATTGCCATTGTTAAGCAAACGGATCATCGTGGGTCATTAAGAGGCAACTTCATGAGAGTGTGATTTCTGACTTCCTGATAGTTTTTCCAATTTTGCTTGTTCAGGGAAAGTTGAAAATCATGATCCACAGGATGCTGTGATTTTGTAATTGTGAGCTGTTAACCAAGCACTCAAATTGTGATCAAATCACTGCAGAGATGCTGTAGCAGCTGCAACTATGAGGACCAATAGTAAGTCCCATTTTCAGTTCCATTGTAACTTTGAATGGTTGCTGAGCAAGTGGTCATTAAGCAAGAACTACCTGTAGCATTGTTGCTGTTTGCTGGGCATCATTCTAAAAGTGGACTTGAAAAAGAGATCCTAGTAGAAAGAAATGAGCAAAACGAGGTTTTTTAGCATTGATAAATGACATAAGAGACATGTTACACATATTCAGAAGATTTATTGTTACCTATCTACCTACCTATCTAAAAATCTGTATGGAGACATTCTAATCCAAAACTCTAAATAGAATAGGATGTGGTGGACAGAGTTTCTACTAATAATTGAGACACCATCATCTCACAGAAAATAGTTTTATGGAAATGAAATTTCTAAAATTGTATTAAACCAAATACTTGCCATTTGTACCTTTGGGCACAGAAGAGCTATCTAGAATGAGTTAGTTTCAGCCCTAAAGGGAATACATTATTCTTTACAAGATATTATTACACTGATAAAAGCTCTCAAATTTTTACTTTTTTGAGATGTGTCTGGCAAAGGAAAGGTGTATCATAATTATGTCATTTGTCCCTGGAAATGAATCTTTTTCAGAGGGCAGCAGCTCAGTTTGAATGTGGTACTTGGTATTCTTCTCTGGTTTCTGTCACTTCATTACTATTGAAATGAATGTTAATTTCATCAAGGTGCAGAAAGATATTTTCCTTACATATACATGAACTAACTTTATTACTATTTAACTAGTACTTTTGTCTTTATTTATCCAAGAGAGCTTTTTTGGGCAAAAGTAAAAGCAAGTGATTTTAAGGAATCATATATTGGAGTTGTACCCAACCAAGTTTTCTTAAGAAATAGTTGCTAGTTTGACTGAAATTATCCCTGACTGAATCCTGAATGGGAGCAATTGTATCTCGGCTGAAAAGATACAGATGGCAGCAGCAAAAACTTTTCTGTACCATTATGCTGTTGCATAATGGTCATCTTTTATCAGCCAGATAAGGTAACCCTATAACAACCTCAAAATTGGCTTACTTGGATGCATTGGAACAAATGACTATGAAATACCCAATCAAGTCAATATATACCTCATATTTATTGTTATTTGGCTGCTATTCTACTTGAAGCCAAGTTTTTACTTTGACACTCATTATCTGGTCCCATTTGTGGATGGAGTCATTTACTTTGATTGATTACAATCATCAGTGTGAATTTATTATAGACATTTGCAATATATAGAGCTGAAGTAGTGCAGTGGTTAGAGTGCAGTACTGCAGGCTACTTCAGCTGACCGTTAGCTGAAGTTCGGCAGTTCAAATCTCACCTCAAGGTTGACTTCCATACTTCCGAGGTGGGTAAAATGAGGACCCAGATTGTTGGGGACAATATGCTGACTCTGTAAACTGCTTAGAGAGGGCTGTAAAAGCACTATGAAGCGCTATATAAGTCTAAGTGCTATTGCTATTGCTATTTTGGAAAAATTAGCACCTATTCTCATCTCTGCTGGTTTGAATTTAGTAGTGAGGCAGACCAGAGATAAGACCAGAGTCAGAGCAACCTCTTCCAGTTGAAATCCAAGTTGTTGATTATCACTTTTAAAATTCTCCATGGTTTCTCCATTTCTCCAAAATTCTCAGCACCTGGATGTCTTGGCTACCTTTGCCCAGTTGGTTCTGCTGGCCTAATAAGGATAGGTAAAGGACCTCCCTTGGCAAGTCTTCTCTCAAGGAATGTCATCTCTAGGGGTCTTTTCAGTTGTGATTTCCATGATAGAACAGCAGCCCCCCCCCCCCGCCCTTGATCAATATGGCACCAGTCCCTGCTAGGCTTCAGAAAAACTAATGATACCTGGCACTTAAAATAATGTTTCCTTTTATCATTGTGATTTGTTGAATTGAGTTCTTGTATTGTTCCTCCAATTAATTTATATATATATAATCTTATTAAGGAACAGGATGTGTAAATTATAATGATTGGAGTAGCATAGGTGGAAGAGAAGGGGAAGGGGAAGGCAGCAGCTATGTTGCAATGGATACTTTTTAATATGTATAGCTTGAAAATATTAGCCGTTTACATGTGGATCTGCCGTATGGACCCAGTAGTGATTAATGTTTCCTCCAATGGAGGTATAAAAGATGGTAGGTAAGACTAACTAAAAGAATAAACAATTTAGAGCAAGCTATCTTGAGCTATATGCTATTCAATCTCACATTCCGAGATAAGACATGGGGCAAAGTGATGACTTTTTAACCAGAGAATCTTACATGATGCAGATGATTTACAGTAGATACATTCCAACCTGTTTTCTTTCTAGGTTTGTTGGAAAAAATATTCCTTTGAGTTTGATACCTATCAACATCGCCCCTCTCTAGGCCAGCCAATAGGCATAGTAGGGAGGGAGGGAGGGAGGGAGGTGGAGGGAGAGAGACAAAGGTCTTTTTGATGGTGGTGATCCCATCTTCTTGGTTGGTTTTCAAATTGATATTAATATCTGGAGGATTTTAGTTACTTTTAATTAACACGTGTATTGCTTTATGCTGGTGCTATTTAATTGCTTTAATGTTTATTATAAAACCCTGTGGTTTTTTTAAAAAAAATATTTAAATAGTACAGGTCTTGTTTTATAGGATGGTCCTTTTTTCAAGAAAACGTGAACTGTCTTGAGAAAGTATTGAAAGTAACTTGCAAGAAAGTTAAAATGAAAGAAATGTGATTGTCTTGAAAAGAGTAGCTTGACATCAGTCTCAAAATCTAAATACATCAGAGCCATGGAGCAAGTCTATACACTTCAGAAATGCTGCACCAAGGCCATTGGATGCTGCAAGCATCTACTTCTATAGGAAAAGGGTTACAGGTTCTTCCTGTGAAAAGCTGTATTCTCACTGCTGTACAACCCATGAGGGTTTGCAGGTGGAGGAGGTGCATAACATTATGTTCCAGGAAGGGTCAGTAATGGATCTAAAGCCCTTGAGAACAACACATCTCCAGAAACTTTCCAAAGTCCAGCTGTCCTGAATTGGTATACCCATGTCCAAAATGTTTAAAGCTGGGGAGGTCAAGAAAACCAATTCTCCAACAACTGCTCTCTTCCATTCCCCATCTCTAGCTTTGCCCACAGCTACCAAGGCTTAGGAGAGTCTTCTCCAGAGAATTTCATCACCATCACTTCCCTTTGTTGCTGAAAGTAAATGAGGCTAAAGGAAGTAATGACAAACAACCACCACCACCAAGTGGTCATAAAAGAGCTGCTTTGAAACAAGACTGATATTTTAGTGATCTACGTATAAATGGCAAAGAAAGAAGTGCTTTTTGACTCTTCCCCCAACCAAAAAAAAAAAAAAATAGGATGTAGGTCTGAATGGAATTTGAATTATGTAATTCTTTTATAGATTGCCTGTGGTGGACATAGAAGTGAAATAATTAGCTCTAGCAAGATTTTAAGCTGCATCCTTCTGTTAATTTCCCTGATTTTTGAAAGCTACCCATGCTGTTATTTCCAACTCTCCCTTAAGTAGCTCAACAAGGCACATAATAAAGGTCTTGTCTTACATGGCTGTCATGATGCAGTTTAATAGTGTTATAAGGCTACATGGTGTGTGGTTGTCATGATAGTAGATTGCACAGGTTTGTATAGATTTACTGTCATTCTTTAGGCTTTTCATACATGACAGAGGTTGTCTGAAGCACAGCAGGAACATGAAGCTTGTAGGGGTTAAGTGTCCCTTGCCTCCTGGCCTCTGACGTATCCTCTATGCACACATACAGAGACAAGGTACAGGGTACATCTGTCACAGGACTGATGACATGATGGATTACCGGTCTCATTGTCAGTACATTCAGAATTACGCTGCTGTGGCAAATATAGTCTCTTTTTTTCCTCTTAGGTAGAAACTATTTCTACCCATCTTATTGCTCCCAAAATCAAAACAGGAAACAGTCCTTTGACTTCTGGCAATCCCCAGATGGTTGCTAGTTGTAATATTATCTCTGAGATCATTAGGCCATAATATCATTCACTGAAGGCTAGAAACTCAGCTTCAGGCATTTAAAAAAAAACATTCTACCCATTTTTGTAAAAAAAGATCTTTAGTATATATTTATACTCAATCTGCCCTTTTCAGATCTTCTTCTTCTTGTACAGTGGACGTGTAGGAGAAAGGGGAAGCGGGATGATGGCCAAAGATCTGAAAAGGGACATGCACATGTATCTTATTATCTCTGTGTAGCTTCTCCATGTGGACAGGAACCCCAGTCTCTCAAGATTACCAATCTTATCTACACATAGAGTTGTACATGAGAAATGCTCCTTTTTAGATCTTTAATGAGATATGCTAAAGCTCTTGTCTGCTCAAAATGAGTTTATTATGAGTAATTATGACCTCTGGGATTACTCTTGGCTAGTCAGAGGGTGTAATGGATCAAATATTGGACTTGGTTCAAGAAATCTTGGCTTCTTTTCCTTGCTTGGTTATGAAGTGGAGGTGGCATGTTCATCACTTGTTCAGTATGTTTTAGCTATTGGAAAATCGTGATCCGGTATCCTCTATATAAAATAGAATGTCTGATAACAACCATAATTTGTTCCATAACTTTGATCGCAACCCGATTTGGTTGTGACCCGAACCTAATTTTGGAAATTTGGCGTTTACAAAAAAAAAAAAAAAAATGGTGCAGAAGGGGAAATCAGCTGTGAAAAAAAAAAGTGAATTTTTTGATTGGAACCCGATTTGATCATAGTCAGAAGGATTTGTGACCAGAGGTTCGACTGTAGTGAGGAAAAATAATACAATGCACATTTTCAAGTTTTGTTTATTTCCTGCAAGATCGAATGTACTTCTTCATAGAATAGGGATAATGAATATTTTTTTTAAAAAAAAGAGGATTTAAATTATAAGGGATATCTTAATTATTAAGATTAATTATTAAACCTGAAAAAAGTTAAATCTCTAAAAATGATTGATATAGGAATAATATTGGACAGTCATGTGATGGCTCTCCAGAAGTCTCTAACGCAAAGGAGAAATATGTATGATTTTACTAGATGGGCCAATAATTTAGATAAGCTTAGGTTACAGTCATAATTATATTCATCTGGCAGTAATTGTTACAGATATCAAAGAGGCATCTTTTAAGAGATAACACTTAGGGTTCTGGTAGCAAGTAAAACTCATAAGCTAGTATTTAATTCAGAGATGAATGAATCTACTCTTGAACCGATTGGTTTATATATTGCAATCTATAAAGCTTTGAGTTTAGGGCACTTTTTTTTTAAAAAAAGGTTACCTTGATCCTGGCTGGAGCTTGATAAGGTTGGCAAGAAACAAAAAAAAAATTGCTGCTAGAGAACTGAACTGAAATATCTGAAGATGCTTATGATCAAATACAAGGAGTATATCTACATTATGTGTATATACTTGACCTAATTTTATGTTTTCTAAATCTTTGGTATATGTTTCTCAAGAGCATCTCTCAACACTAAAACAATTATTTTGGGGAGATGATTTCAGTCTCTTGTGCTCTCTATGATTTTGAAGTTTTGCTTTAGTTTGTTCTCAGTCATTTTTACTCAGAAAGAAACATTGTGCCACTGCGTGGATCTAAGTGCAGCCCTCATTCTCACGATTGCAGTGACAATGTCTTAATGCACGATCACCCACATCTTAAAAGATCTTTTGATTCAAATGTGCTGGGGGAAAAAGAAACCTACAATTGTTTTCTTGTACTTACAAGTAACCCATATCAGGATCCATGTGGCGCAATCATTTGGAATAATTAAATTAATTAAGTATAAATTATTGTATGGTTTATCAGATGTTTACATTCAGGAGCATACATGCAAACATGCTGCCTTCTATTTTTTTTTTCCTCACAATCCTGTGAGGTAGTTGCAGTTAAAAGAATGAGGGAGTTCAAAGTCAGCTTCTATGGCCGAAGGTGGGTATGTTTTCATTCTTAATCCAGTACCTTAATAATTATACCACACTGGTCATACCTCACATTAAGGTCAATTCAATGGTTATAGGTTATAGGAAATACTGTGCATACCTTTTAAAATAAGTGCCATCCATTCTGAAAAACGCCATTTTTTTTCCATTTTCCCACCTAGCAAAATACCAGAATCACAGTATTCTGTAAACAACAGAAGATATAATGAGAGTTCCTTCACTTTTAGACCCTAATTAAAATCTTATGTGACTGATTTGTCAATAAAGACTCTGTCTGCATAAAGTAAGCATTCAATTTTTTTAAAAAAACCCTCTTCTTGGTCTGAGCCTTTTAAGGTTATTATATATAAGCAACTTCCTGCATATCTCTGATATGTTTCCTTTCTTTATAGGGATTTTGTTACATGGCTGTCATGGAAGAATATTTAGCCAATCTTCCACCTGCAACATAAAGTGAAACATGCCAAGAGCTTTGTCATGTGCTCTACTGTTGAGAAGCCTCATTTAAAGCTTGCAGTCTTATTTATTTAAGCTCAATGGCAACATCGTATGTTCAACTATATGAATTAACCTCCTATTGAAATCAATGCCACTTAAATGTATGTCACTGGATGATGGATTGTTACTGAAATATTCTAGTTTTAAGATGCCTTTCAAGTCTTGCACAAATCAATAGGACTTACCTCTATGCAGTCACTCCAGGCAGAGAGCATAAGAATATTTGGTTCACTTTTGCCGTAATGAGTGCAAGAAAATACTCTCAAACGATGTGTGCATAGAACACAGACACATCCAGGCCCTACTGATGTGCTTTTGTTTTGAAGTTTTAATCAGGTTTAAAAGGAAAGCTATTCAGGGAAATTGTGTGGTCTGAATTTTAATCCATCAGCCTGTGCTTTATAGCATGTGGTGTGGCCTTGAATTGCAGAATGTTTCAAACATACATAATGAGCTCAATGTCAAACTGTTGGGCCTTTTGTCTTTAACAATAAGCACTTAGCTCAACTAAATGAATAGAAATTGCTTTAGTGAATTAGAAAAGCCAAGGTCTTTTCAATGCTCTAATTCTAACATTAATTATTTCAGACATTGTCTAATTTTTTTTTTTTGCAATTATAGTAAGTTTAGAATTAAAGTTCCCAAACCCCCGAATATAATATTAGCAAGCAAATATTCCAAAGATCAAAGAAGCAGACTTTTCTGATCAAGGCTAAAATTTCATATAGCCAGTCAGTAACTTTTTTTTAATTGCTTTACTTTTTTTTTTTCCAAATACTATCTTTAGGACATGTGACATCCTGATTTGTCAACAGAATGTTGAAAAGAGGAACCAAAAACACTCCACATAATCTTTCTAATTTGCAAAGAGATTAGATTTCCAGGACCCTGCTGCCTCCCACTTCTTCAAGACATGTATTCTAAAGGGCATTTGTAATAGAATTAGGCTTCCCCTTCTAATATTGGGGAGGGGGTACGAAAGTGAATTTGTTTTCTTTCCTGCACCCAAAGAACAGTATTCAAAAAATTACAGTGAATAGCAATTCATCCTTTAGAAATCCCTTCAACCCAGTTGCTGCTGGAGATCTGAATGCTTTCTCCTAAAGCTCTGTAATCCAATAAGCTTTTGTGTTTAGCAGCTTGTTTGAAACTTGTCTTGCACCCCGGCCTGTGCCTCTGTATGCTCCTTTGCAGGCAGGTGAGTGCCTGAGGGCCTATTTATTATTCAAGCCACGAGGCCTTCACAGCCCCATCCAGAATGTAATTTGTAATTAACTGTCATTTACTTCTGTCTGCATTGACTTGTTGTTCAAAAAACAATGCAGCTATGCTGGCCACTAGCTTGTCTTTGTGTGTGTGTGTGTGTGTGTGTGTGTGGTTATAATGTCTCACAGATCAAGCTATTCCTTCCCCCCCCACACACACAATATTTCAGTAAACACAAACACACACACAACACCCTTGTAAGAGAACTGATAGAATTATTTTCCCCAAACCAGCACAATTATGTTACACATCTGAGTTATGTGAAACATGGCACTTATGGGGAAGTCCTTTATCTAGGCGCCTGGTAACCATTGGTATGTTGATGAATTCAAATGAAAGCTGAGATTTCCAAAGACAATAGCCCCATTAAGATTTTAATTACTGCTTTCCCCCCACCTTGCTCTGGAAAGAGTCGCTTTTCAATTCTGGAGGTTTTTGTCATTCTCTGTGAGAATGGTATGTAACTGAGATTTTGAACTCACTTCCTGGTGATGTTATTTTATCAAAATATATGGAGATACAAAATCGAATGGGTGAGAGAAGGGACATTAGGCTGCTTGCTATTTATCTTAGTTTAGAATTCCTTTATAAAGCCTTTTTGTTTTTTTTTAAAAAAAATACTCTGTAATTAAAAAAAAAACACCTAAATATGAAATTAAGTAACATCTAAGAATGCAATTTAATTGTTTTTTTTACAAAATACATGCGTTTTAAAACTATTTTTTTATCCTAAGATAAACTTTTGGAGATGTCATTTGGTACTGTTTTGAGTTGCATCCTAAAATCTAAGGATTTTGCAGTATCTGCAGGAGTCTGAGCCACACATTAGTCTACATCAAAATTATCCAGGTTGCTTCTTTTCAAAATGTCATTCTAAAAATGACATGTATAAGCATCCTTCTGAAAAGCATGTCTATAAAGCAACAGCCTACAACTACCTTCACTGCAGAGCTATAGAATCTAATCTCTTTGCAAACTATAGAGTACAGGTAGTCCTCGATTTACAACAGTTCATTTAGTGACCGTTCAAACTTACAACGGGACTGAAAAAGGTGACTTATGACCATTTTTCACACTTATGACCGTTGCAGCATCCCCATGATCATGTGATCAAAATTCAGATGCTTGGCAATTGGGTCATATTTATGATGATTGCAGTATCCTGGGGTCATGTGATTACCTTTTTCAACCTTCTGACAAGCAAAGTCAACGAGGAAAGAAGATTCACTTAACAACCATGTTACTAATTTAACAACTGCAGTGATTCACTTAACAACTGTGGAAGGAAATGTCATAAAATGGGGTAAATTCACTTAACAGATGTTTTAGTTGGCAACATAAATTTTGGGCTCAATTGTGGTCGTAACTCGAGGACTACCTGTATTGTTCCAGCTGTAAAAGAATAGGGACTACAGTCAGTAATTTACACAATGTAAATAAAATATGTAAGCTTTCCTTTTCAACAGAGGTTTTCTATAGATTAATCAGGATAATAAAAAAAAAAATTGGTGACAACGCATATCTTGTTGAAATCTTATTATGAATGCATTGCAGTTTCACCAAATATTCACTAAACCGGTGTCCTTCAAAAATGTTAGAGCAGTAATTATCAGAATACCCAGAATTAGTGGCTATTATATTTCCAAAAGATCAGGAGGGTACTAACTTAAGAAAAGCTGATCTTACAACATGTGCTCTTGATATTTAGGATAGACAAGTTGCCGTCTCAGTCTATGTTGCCTGAAAAATTCTTTGCTGGAACACAGAAGAATGATGCTTTCTAAGTATACAGCATCCATACCTTTGTATATAGGTGGTTGTGTATTTGCTTGTGGACCAATTCATACATTTCTATAATCATTCTATATGTAGACTTGGGTCCCTACCGTGTTCCTTGCCTAGTCATCAGGAACTAAATGATTGTTGGTCTTGGCTTCCAAAAGTATTGGTGATAAAAGAGAAATCGTTCTTCACACAAAATATTGAACGGATTCATTAATGGAACCTCCTGTTATCTTTAGACACTTCCGCTGGTAGATGTAATAAAGCAAAACAACTGAGTGGTGTGTGCAGGTTTATTTACTCATTCTCATTAAGTTGAATACTGATAAGCAGTGAAATGTTTCAAACAAAAAAAAGAAAAGAAGTCTAGTTGCCATGACTGAACTTCCAGATAAATATGCCATTGTTTTCATGCTGACCATTCTTCTCGCTCCATACCTCTTAACTGGGCTGCAAAACTCAGAATCATCATTAAATGGCAGCATAGAGACATAATCTTCTATTTTATTTCGATCTTTTCTGCCATCTAATGTTCATCAGAATTTTTGTAGTCCAAACCTGGTAGCCTTACTTTAAGTAAACCTAATTTCATATAAGAGGAAACAATTATGAAAAATACTTTTATAAGAAATGATTATGATCACAGTTGTTAAGATTTTATTATGATTTTTATATTCCTTTCAAAGGGGAATTTTCAACCAGACAGTAGATGCAGCCATTCAACATACATACATAAAGCTTCTGTTAGGAAGCTGGGTGAGATCATCCGTGATTTCGGGATGAAGTTCCATCAGTATGCTGATGACAGTCAGCTGTACATTTCCACCCCGGACCACCCCAATGATGCCCTTGACGTGATGTCCCAGTGTCTGGAGGCCGTGCGGATCTGGATGGGGAGAAACAGGCTCAAGCTCAACCCTTCCAAGACCGAGTGGCTGTGGCTCCCAGCGTCCCGATATAGTCAGCTGGCGCCATCTCTGACTATTGGGGGCGAGCCGTTGGCCCCCATGGAAAGGGCTTGCAACTTGGGTGTCCTCCTGGATGCATGACGTCCGTGGCCAGGGGGGCTTTCTATCAGGTTCGCCTGATTCACCAGTTGCGTCCCTTTCTGGATCGGGACTCCTTGCGCACGGTCACTCATGCCTTCATCACTTCCCGCTTGGACTACTGTAATGCTCTCTACATGGGGCTCCCCTTGAAGAGCGCCCGGAGGCTCCAACTGGTCCAGAATGTGGCCGCACAGGTGATTGTGGGAGTGTCATGGCGCTCCCATGTAACACCTCTCCTGCGCGAGCTGCACTGGCTTCCGGTGGTCCTCCAGGTGCAATTCAAGGTGTTGGTGACCACCTTTAGAGCGCTCCATGACTTAGGACCTGGGTACCTATGAGACCGCCTTCTGCCACTAAGAGCCTCCCACCAGCCAGTATGCTCCCACAGAGAGAGGCTCCTCAGGGTGCCACCGGTCAAACAATGTCAACTGGTGGCCCCCAAGGGGAGAGCTTTCTCTGTGGGAGCACCTGCCCTCTGGAATGAGCTCCCCCCGGAGATACGGAGGATTCCGGATTTACGTACTTTCCGCTGGGCCCTCAAGACTTTTTTATTTCAACAAGCCAGGCTGGCCTAACTTTGCCAATTGCTTAATTTTAATTTGAATTTTAAAAGGGGTATTTTAATTGTTGGGCCAAAATTGTTAATATGTTTTTTAAACTGTTCTTAAATTTTTGTATTCTGTGTGTTTACCTTTGGCTGTTCACCGCCCTGAGTCCTTCGGGAGAAGGGCGGTATATAAATTTAAATAAATAAATAAATAAATAAATAAATAAATAAATAAATAAATAAATAAATAAATAAATAAAATAATTCACAAGATGTACTTGTTCTCCACATAGGCCCCATAGTCACATATTTATCCTTATGTCCTATATATATATATGTGTGTTTGTGTGTGTGTGTGTGTGTGTATCTTCAGGCTGGTGTTTTCGGCCTCACGAGGCTGAAAACACCAGCCTGAAGATGACGAATGAGACTTCGTCGAAACGTCGCCAAGATACTTCCAATTTTATGTGGGAGAAAACCCAAATAACCAAAGACCTACATACAAATACCCGCGAAAACCTCAGAATATATATATATTCTTGGATGTCTTAGTCTACAAGAAATCCAATGGCTCCCTAGGACCATCCAATGGCTCCCTAGGACCATCTACCAGAAGAAAACACACACAAACCGCTATCTACATGCACTCTCACACCACCACCCAGCACAGATCAACTCCGTAGCCAAGACACTCATCTCCAGAAGAAAATGCTTAGCTGACGAACAACACCTAAAAACCGAACTACACACTCTCACTAACGTACTAACATCCAATGGATTCCAAAGAAATAAGATTACCAACCTAATCCAAAAAGAAACCCCCACTAAAATCCAAGACAGAGAACATGAAAATGGCAAAGCCCTCCTCCCATACATAAAAGGCACCACAGACAGAATCAGCAAGATCCTCCACAAATACAACATCAAGACAGCATTTTGCACAAACCGAAAAATATCCACCATTCTAAGAAACCCCAAAGACAAAATTGAGTTAGAAAATCAAGGAATATATGAAATCCCATGCACCGCCTGCCCCACCACATACATCGGACAAACCAACAGAAGAATAAGTGCACGCATTGAAGAACACAAGAACTCAGTCTGAAAAGAGGAACCAACTTCTTCCCTGGTCCAACACCTTAAAGCCACAGGACATGAAATTGACTTTTAAAAGACCAGAACTATCGCCAAAACTGAACACTTTAACAACAGAATAATCAGAGAAGTCATTGAGATAGAAAAACGCCCACACAGCATGAATAAATGAGATGATACCTCCCACCTACCAGCCATTTGGAAACCCGCCCTTATTGACAAACGAGTCCCCAACACAAAGAAGGACACCGGACCCACACTCACGAAAACCACACAGGATGTCACCACCACACATCCATGCAAAAAGCAAACTCAAACACACACCGATGATGAGGCACGACCACAAACCAGAAGCCAGACCACAGCTGCATCATTAGCCACTTTAAACCCCTCCAATCCATACATGAAGCAAACTGACACCCACCATGAAGATGTGGCATGACCATGAACGTGAAGCCAAACAACAGCAACACAGCTCACAGCTCAAATCCCCTGCAACTCAGACTAACCCGAGCACAACCAAGCCCCCACCCAAACAGAACACACCCCCATCCAATCAGAGCACAGCCAACCCCCCATCCAATCAGAGCACAGCCAAGCCCCCAACCAATCAGAACACACCTCCGCCCAATCAGAACACAGCCAAGCTCCCACCCAATCAGTTCACACCCCCACTGGCAGTTAAAAGGAAGAAACAGCTGCAATCACTTATTGCTCCTAGAAGCACGAAGCTGAAAACACCAGCCTGAAGATTATATATGTATGGGATACTGTAGTGACTGCCTATTTAGTTGGACTGGACAATTCTTTTGAAAGATATTTGCAAAAGAAACTTTGTCTGTAGGAAAACTATCCCATTCACACCTCCTTTTCTTCCATAATTTACATAATTCTGAATTAAACAGTGCATCCACCTCAAGCTATATTAATTATTTCTTCCCTTTACTTGAAACAATGAACAAGAGAGAATGAAAAACCTGCTGAAGCTCCTTTTCTAAATTGCTAAGAATGAAAGCAGTAGAATTTCAAAGAAATGTTCAGGATTTATATTTATGTGCTTGTTTATCTGAGTGTTTGTAACTAAATCTAAATCTAAACCTAAACCTAAACCTCTCTCTCTCTCTCTCTCTCTCTCTCTCTCTCTCTCTCTCTCTCTCTCTCTCTCTCTCTCTCTCTCTCTCTCTCTCTCTCTCTCTCTCTCTCTCTCTCTCTCACACACACACACACTTTTGGAGCAGGCAGAAAGGATAGCTATTCCTGGTGTTATCAGAAGTGAAAAGAGCAGCAAGCATTCACAGCTCTGCGCCCAGGACTGCTCCATCATGCCAGTCTAAATGTGATTAAGCTTCTTTTAGCGCAGTAGTGACATCACTCATGGCTCAAAGCTGCATCTACTCAAGAGCATTAGAATGCATTTTATGCCTGGCTTACTCAAAACTGCAAAGCCCAAATTTACACCTTATTTGATGTGCTTCTGACTGCTGTTAATTGGTAAAGGGATCTTTGACCCTTTTGATCTTTCTCACAATCCTTTAAATGCCCAGGTCTGCTAAACTGTTCAGCAGGAGATACTCAGCAGTTGCCCAGTAATATAAAGTCTTTCTTTCTCTCTTTCTTCTTCTCCTCTCCACGCCCCCCCCCCCCCGCCCCATGCTTGGCTTCCCTTCCTTTGGTTTACATCCAAGTTGCACAGAAATAAGAGATGACAGTTGTTACAGATATGCTGGTTTAATTACTTGTCAGCTTAGAGCCGATATCTCAGCTAGCCAACGTCAAAAGCTTAACTTTCTTCTAGTAGCTTATAGCATGACCAACTGCAAGTGCTTTAATATTTACCCATAAAACTCTGGATACATTTAAGATAAAAAATAATAAAATAAACAGCTCTTTTGATCTCTTGGGGAGGAAAGAAAGATAATCTTCTCCCACTCATGATTTTGTACAGATCTTTTTGTCACTTGAAATGAGGGAGTAACATTGATATTGAAGTGGGGATCATACTGGGGTTTTTTTGTTTTTTGTTTTTTGTTTTTTGTTTTTGTTAATTATTTTGGCAACTATTGTGTACTTGCATTATTTGAGCAAAAATAAGAATTAATGAAAAATAAATGATGCATTGCTTTAAGAGAGAGATTCCTCCTCCATGCACTTTTTTTTTGGGGGGGGAGATGGAAAATATATCCACTTTTGCAGATCCTCCCCCCCCCCCTTTGGATCCACTAACAGCTTTCTGCCTATGTAGGCTGGAATCAGAAAAACAAATGCAAAAACAAACAAATAAATAAATAAATAAATAAATCAGGAGTCAGGCAGTCTTTTTTCCAGACTAACACATTCTATTAATAGATGTAAACTTTCATGAACTACAGCTCACTTCATCAGATGCACAGAGTACATAGTGAACTGTAGCTCATGAAAACTTATAGCTTCTGACAACATTTATCAAACTGAAAGGAGTCCTGATTTTTGAATGAATTTGCAAATAATCCAAAAGGCATTTATTTCTGCATTCCTTCATTAGGTTTATGCTCTGTCTTTCCTTTAGAAACTGGTGGTTGCACCTCCTTCTCCAATTTTCTCCATAATAGTATTTATGTGTGTGTATGTGTGGGGAGTAGTAATTGCTAAAAGATTATTGGCTGACCCAAAATTTCCCAAAGATCATCAATGTCTAAGAACTGAATATGGTTCTTTTCAGTGCTAGTTCAATGTTTTAACCGTGACACCATATTATTTTTAATAGTGTTCTGCTTGCATCGTACTGTAGTATTACTGCTCATTTGGCCACAAAAATAAGACTCCCAAGTGTGAATGGCCATCACATATGTAACTTCATCAATAGAACATCCATATGTTCTCACATTAGCTCTAGTGAAACATTATTTAGCACATACTTGAAGTTCATACATACAGCTTCCAGTGAAACTGCACAATAATTAGATTCAAATTTAGGTGTATCCTATCATCAATCATGAAGTATTTCATAAAGAAAATGAATATCAATGTGATGATAATGCAATTTAAGATATTTAGGGCACCAAGAGAAGGCAGTGAGTTGGCTATGTTTGTGAATAACTCTTCAGGGTATTGAAATCCAGAAGAAACAGTTAGGAATTCTAGAAAGATCTTTTTAAAATTAAAATTGGCCAAATAGGATTAAATTTATATAAATGTAAAGTGATGCTCTCTGGAGCAAACAAACCCAACTTCATATATGCTGTGATGGGATCTGAACCATCTTTACTAGCAAGAAGTCATACAAGAAAGCTTTATGAATATGTTAACTCAGCTGTGAAAAGCGAAAGTTCCATGCTAGAAATCATTAAAGAAGGGACTTGAAATAAAACTGCCAACAATGTATTCCTCTTATATAAATCTATCTTCTAGTTGCCACCTTTGAAAGAATACAATAGAGCTAGGAAATATACAGAAGCAGGCAAGAGCATTAAGGGTGAAAAAAAAACCTCTTTAGGAGAGAAATTAGCATAATTATTTTAGAAAATTGTATCGGAAGATACATTGTAGATGTATCTGAGCTGCAAAAATATGGACAACCACTAGATGGAAACAAATGTACATAATATGATGATGTGAAGAAAGTGGATAGTGGGTCAGAAGCTGCCCACTAAAACTGACTGGAGAGAGATTTACAATAGAGAAAAAGCATAGTTAACTTGAGGAATCCATTTCCATAAGATGCGGCGAGAACCACTGTCTTGAATACCTTAATGTAGGACAGCTATAAAATAAATCTTAGTCTGATTCAGCAGGAATATTCTTAGGTGCCTCAATCTCAATTACATAAAATAAACTAATGTAACATTTTATATATCTTTGGCAAAACATTGGACTATTTATTGAAATACCTGCCCATTTTTAATAAAGGAATGAGTTAAGCATCTACAAATCAAGAGTTAATGACTGATTTATATTAATTGATTTATGCATGAGTCAGTGTTTCATATTTCTTAAAATTTCTGCTGTTTTGGGACATTCATGCATGTAGAAATTAGGTAATCACCA
The DNA here is from genome assembly GCF_029215685.1 of Pituophis catenifer annectens. Classification (NCBI taxonomy): domain Eukaryota; kingdom Metazoa; phylum Chordata; class Lepidosauria; order Squamata; family Colubridae; genus Pituophis; species Pituophis catenifer. The sequence goes on from NW_027256883.1 coordinate 90,979,729, forward strand.
AGGGTCAGAACAAATAAAATAAGAAGATGCATGTATAGATTAGGCTTCCAATCTAAAAATGATCAATTTTCTACAATTGCCAAATGAAATATTTTATGTTAAGTCTATTTACCCCATGGAAGTTTAATATACTCTCACTTCTAAAGTAATTGTGTGAATCATCTTTAAAAATCCACGAAAGTCTGAAATCTTCTCATGAAGATCTGAAATGTGAAATTATGAATATGTTTGCATTCCCCAAAATTTTACATTCACAAAAACATGGATTAACATTATAGATGTGGATTTTTGTTTTTCTTCTGTTCAGTTGTGCCTGATTTCCAAAGTCTTGCCTGGACAAATCCCTGCAGTTTTCTTGGCAACGTTTTTCAGAAGTGGTTAGCCATTGCCTTCTTCCTAGGGTACAAGGTTAAATTATGTTTTTACATATGTGGTGAAAAGGATGTTAAATTGCTCCTATCGTGCCATTATTCCTTAGGAAGGTTGAATGTTTGTGGCGGAATGTGGCAGTTAACTTCCCCACCACTTTTTTTCCAAATCCAGATGCCTTTTTTTTTTTTTGTAGTCTTATGTTTAACACAAGTCTTGTCCATCCAAATACATAGTTTCCATTGAAGTGAAACAGATTATTGGTTACTATAGTTTCCCTACTGCATGATATTTGTTGTAGAAAGCCCATTATAATAGGTTTAAAAGTTCCGTTCAGACAAGAAGTCAGTGTTGTGAAGAATGACAGAGAAGATACCTGAGTTGTGTCTTTGATGTTTCCTTTAAGTTGCATGATAGAAAGGGAATTAGCCGTGGGTTAATTGTTTGGTACTTAAGGCTCTGTCTCTCTCAATTACCACAGAGTGAAATATGTTGCAATGAAGGCAATGGATGTTATTTAATTCAACCTCCCTTGCCCCTCCTCTCCTGCTAGCCAGATTTAATGGCTAGTTGCCTGTTGCATAAAAATAAGCTAAAATGTTTTGCATGCTATTATTCTAACAATGCACCCCACATATAAATTTTGCATAGGACAAAATAAAATTAGAGAATTGTTTTTAACCTCCTCCAAGAAAGAGAAATCTAGCTAGTGAAAGCTAATTTACATTAAGAAAGCTAAACTATCAACTTTCACCAGAATACTCAGGACCCACCTTCTGAATGACCTATAAAGCAGAGAACATTCTGGAAGGGCCAACACACAACATGTTAAGAAGAATTGGATGATACCCTGATTAATTTCACAACCCTTTTATGCTGTTCAAAACTGTGCTTGCATTCAGCCTAGTGTGGAAAAAGGAAAATGTAAGTTCAGTTTGATAGCTGAAAAAGTCATGCACTTTGCTTAGTGTTGGCTCTGCTATTTTTTTTAAACCTAGCTTTTCCCAGAGAAACTTTTAAAATATTGCGGTTTGGCCCCAATGCAGATTTTTTTTCATTATAACAAAGAGCTCACATACTTTCTGTTGCATATAACAGCAAAACCCCCCAAAAAAGTTTAAGCCATATGGAATGTGTGTTGTACATGTCACATTGGCTTGAGTATCACTTGTCAAGTAATTCTCTATAAGAGAAGCAGGAATTACTGTTGCATTCTTGGAGATCTCCCATTCATTTTGACAAAACTTTCCCTTGTCAGCAAGTAGAATTCAAACATTCCTAATATCCATCGTCTTAGGGAAACCTGTAGACATTCTCATTACACCCCCTCAAGTTAGAGATGCTGTAGGCATAAAATCAGATTGCCCTGGCCCCTCCCTCTTCCTGAATACAAAGAAAAGCTTTGGTTGGTTCATATCTGGGGAAAGAACAAAAGAGGTTTGTGAATCTGAGGCTGAGAAAAGAGGGGACTAACACTGTTCCCCAGAATTTCAAATTAAAGTTGGGGATTTCCAGGAAAAAAGAAGCCCAGAAAATTCCTTGATAGATGATGAAGATATATTTTAAAATACTCCATATTAATAGAAATATATTATTTACCAGATATAATCCAATGGCAATATTTACAGTTACAACATTTGTTAACAATATGTTTCTATCAACAGCATTCTCTGCTTCTGAGATACTTATAGATGAGATGCTTGAGATACTAGAACAACTTGTTAAATCCTTTGAAACTAAAAAAAAAACCCCTCCTACTATTAGTTGCTATAAATTTGTTTACCAATAAATCAATTTAATGTGCAGATGTTAAGAAATGAGTGGAATAAAGAATTAGAGGTTCCTGCTTCGACGATGGGAGAATATTTTAATTTCAAAACAAGAGTGGAAATGAACCACAAACGATGACTTATATAACAAAAAATAATATTTAAAATTTATTGGACTCTGTTTTTACTTAAAAAACACTTTCTATTTTTTTCTTTGACAATGCGTGTATTTTTATCTTGTGTTTTGTTTTTCTGTCATAATTTTAAAAGTAATAAAAGAATAAATTAGAAAGAAAAACACTCAGCTTTTCCACAGGACTTTCAATTACTTTTAACATATTTTTTGTATGTTTGGTGTGGATGCTAGGGAGATATTTATAATTCTATAGCGATTATTTTTATTTTAAAAGTGTATTTTATATTCATTTTGGTAAGCCACCAAAAGGACTTTGTTAGTAGATAAATAATTTACATCCTCACAGTCTGTTCCCCATTTGCATCTTTCATTCAGGCCCCGGATTTGATCCCTCTTGATCAGGATTGGACACACACAGAAAAAGCCTAGCTGAGAAAACCTCTTGGGGGCTTTCTCCCCCAAAGGGAAAAAAAACTGACAAAAAAGAATAGTACCTGTTTAGATGCCCATCCTTGTCTCTTCTTTAATGGAGCTTGGGACACACCTGGATTTCTCCCCATTGTTGCCATTTAGGCCTATAAATTAAATGTTACCAGAGCTTTAAAAATAGTAGTATCTTCTTCACCAACTGCTTTTTGACATTGCTGAAGGTTTTGTCTTGATTACTTTCAATAAAAATTGAAAGTAAGGATGACTGTCTTGGCTCACTAAGCAACCAGATTTTATCACTAATTACAATCCTTTATTACCAGTAGTTTAATAGGTTTATGATCGGTCATAAAACAATTCAGCTTGGGAGTACATAAAAGGAATGAGTTATACAGCTGTGACATCTTAATGTCAATTCACTGTAATCATTTTATTATCTTTAATGGGCATGTTTTCCCCCCTCAGTAAGTTGGTTTGCATTCCTTTAAATGGGATAGTCAAGTATAGGAGGCAGAGAAAAACCACATAAATATACACTAAAATACTTAATGATGCACTTAAAAAACTTTTAATGTCAAAAGTATGTATCATACCTGTGGAGACACATTATGGGTAATTATAATAAAACAATAGCTGCTGTAACAATCTAGCTTTTTCAGTAGAAGACAGCTTCTTTGTTTCTACATATGTTTTCTTCTTTAATTGTTCTTCACGTTGCTGTAATTGCATGGTGTCAAGAAGGATAAAATCTGGTGCATTTGCTGCATCAGACTCTTCTCAATTTGAATTAAGGAGATGATGATCTGTTTGATGTTGAGGTTAATATCTAAATAGGACCAATATGTAATTTAGCAAGCCATAAGAGAGGTAACCCATTCAGACCCCTGCTTTTCTTGCTTCCTTGGGGTAAAGGCGTGCAACTTTGTTCCATTCCATTTGTTTTTTATGCAGCAAAGATTTTTTTAAAAAAATTGTATTCATTTAACCAAATAATCAAATTATAAAATTTCTGGAATTTTGCCTTTCCCAATACGTTTTCTCTAGGCCAGGTCATTTGACTGTTTCATATGACTGATTTCACAATCAAATTTTTAATTCTTCAAATCACTTTGCAAAGTGATGTAAATCATTTTCTTTCTTTCTTTCTTTCTTTCTTTCTTTCTTTCTTTCTTTCTTTCTTTCTTTCTTTCTTTCTTTCTTTTTCTTCAGGAGAAAGAAAGAAAGAAAGAAAGAAAGGAAGGAAGGAAGGAAGGAAGGAAGGAAGGAAGAAAGAAGGAAGGAAGGAAGGAAGGAAGGAAGGAAGGAAGGAAGGAAGGAAGGAAGGAAACAACTTCTCTAGTACTGTTTAATGATAGTAGAGGGAGAGGGCCACCCTCAGAAAGGAACAGTGCCTCACATTCATTTTTCTATACCAGTGTTGCTCAGGCTTAGCAACTTTAAGATGTGTGCACTTCAAATCTCAGAATTCCCCAGAAGCATTCTGGGAGTTGACTTCCACACATCTTAAAGTTGCCAAGATGGAAGAACAGCTGTCTATACTATGAAAAAGCTTCTGACTTTAGAACTCAAACATGGGAAGAACAACATATGAGGAGGAAGAATACATTTGATTGTTCAATCTTTCTTGTTCATTATCAAGAAAGCACCTGAATACACACAATCTCCCACAGAATTAATAGATGAAAGACATATCTCACAGACTGTACCTACAATTTGTGTTGCTTACATTGTCCTAGGAACTTATATCTATATAATTGTGGTTAAGTAATAATACACAAAGATGTACATAATATCCTCTTTTGTTTTTGTTGTAATAGATATCAACCTGTATCACTGGCAAATCCCATACAGCAGGAAGTTCAAGAATTACATAGATTTTGGAAATGCTAGTTCAGTCAAGACTTAATTGTAAAAATTGTAAATTCCCAGTTTTACAGAAAATCTATTAAAGCCTAGTCTGTTTGAAACATTTCCTTTTTGTAGCCTTTTCCCTGAGTTCTTTGTCTCTTTTCAAACCCACTGAGTTCTTCTTCCTTCTCTGCCTGATTCCTCCAATCTCTCACACTCACTTTTTTGATGCAAATGTGATCGGCATGCAATCTCTCAAATTTCTAAACCTCCATTTCATTTATTTTAAGGCTGTGATAATGTTTTGCATTCATTGCAACCATTCTTATTCCAATGCAATTGGTGTCATCGAGTTACACTTAAAAATCCATTACTTTATTTCGTGGTACTAATAACATAATACTATAGTTATCATACTAGATGATTGGTCTGAAGATGGTATTCACTGTAGATCAGTCCCACTGGCTGTTAATTAAACATATAGAATTTTAAAATTGCTTTGTTTGGTTTTTTAAAATGTTACTTTCTTTTTCACTTCCATCAAATGGAATCTAAGCAGTTTACAAATTCTACAATGTAACAATAGTATCACATTAATTTAAAAAAAAACACCCAATAAAGTTTAAAATTAATTCAAGTGCAAACTTTTACAATAACTGCAATAACACTTCATATTTGGCCCCATCACTTGTCTGAAGCTGATGTACTAACACTTCTCCTCCACTTCTTCATCTTCAAAACTTGTAAAAACGGGGAGCTGTCTTAATTTTAGAGAACAAGCTATTCCATAAGAGAGAACCTCTCCAGCAGAATGTACACTTCCAGAGTTCTCATTCATCACACCCTAAGAGTGGAGACTTAAGTAGCCACTTGAATGTGCCCTGAAACAAATGCATTTCCTGCAGTTCTGTACAGTACGACAATAAGAGTTTCATCCAATTAAGATATGAGCACTTATGTAATATATCACTGGAAGTTTCTTATTGGTGTACAACAAGCTAAAGCACTCTGAACTTGAGATTGTGAGACCCAAATAATATAATTTGAAGATTTATATTGCAGTTTTTAAAAGCAAAATTATATAACAGAAATCAATTCATGTCTTATTCTGCACAATTGGCTAGGATAAAATGTAGAGGTATATAATGGAAATAATTTTGCTATTTTTTTCAATGAAATTACATTTGCTAGCATTTATTGTTTGTTTTACTTAAACGGCTTGAGTCAAATAATTATAGTACCCTGTTTTCCCCAAAATAAGACATCCCCTGATAATAAACCCAATTGGGCTTTTGAGAGCATGGCAATAAGGCCAAGCGCTTATTTCAGGGTTCAAAAAAATACAAGACAGGGTCTTATTTTTGGGGAAACACGGGTAGTCTGCTACATCTGATCTGTAAAACCCAGAGAACAAAGAGAATTTTTTATATTTGTATTTGCAACTTAGATTTTATCACCCTTTTTTGCAGAAAAGCTCCATATTCAGAGGTTATATGAACTTAAACATCAATTCTGACTTCTCTCAACATCAATAGGTAAAGATATTTCAATACTAACTTACTAGTTATATATGTATGTAATCTAAAGTATTATATAAGTATTAAAAAGTATTTTTATTATAGCACCAGTATTATTACCAGAATGGTTGCTGTGGAAGCTGACTGATGGTACTATTGTACAAAAGAGACTTAAGATCATGCTTTGTTTATTTATGTACTTAAATTTTTTTTTTTAAAAGTACTTTAGTTTAACCTCACAGGGTTGTTGTTGTGAAGAAAATAGGAGTAAGAAGATACATTGGATGTGTTCGCTGTCTTGAGTTAATTGTATAAATAATAAAGACAGGGTATTAATAACCAAATAAAAGTAATAAATAACATATTCTTGACATGTAACACATGAATCCTTCATTCTGGTAAAATTCAATAATAAAACATAAAATGGTTTAAAATCTACAGTCTTTCTATTCTATTAAATTTTATCTTATTCTTAACCCTGCTATTCAATGGGACATAACACTGTCAAAATTTATGCCAATTATGTATTATACACACCCAAGGAATTAATTAAATGTTGTCTTTCTGAACTGATCACATATGATTTATACATTATACTGTTTTATTATAATTCAGCCAGACTGAAACTTCTGAACACATAATATTTCAACATTTTAGGATGACATTTAACTGTGTCTATTAATCAGTGCCTTATATTAATTCTTTAATCAGATTCTTAAACTTTTTTTAACTTAAACACATGATAAATTCTAACAGAAAACTACAAAAATTGGACTTTTTCCAAAAAAAAACCCCTCTCCTCTCTCTAACTCTCTTTATAGCAGGGGTCTCCAACCTTGGCAACTTCAAGCCTGGCGGACGTCAACTCCCAGACTTCAACTCCCAGAATTCCCCAGCATTGCTGTCTGGGGAATTCTGGGAGTTGACGTCCGTCAGGCTTAAAGTCGCCAAGATTGGAGACCCCTGCTTTAAAGGTCTCTTCCAGATCTTCCAGTAATGGAGTAAGTCCAGTCAAGAAAAGAAAAACAAATAAACAAAATGATTTGATGCATATGTATTTTCTCTTCATAGTTTGTCCAATGTCCAGTCTGAACAATACACAAAAGTTGGGTTTACACATGTGTTTAACCCAGTCAACCTTTAATAACACAAGCATGTTCAGTATCTAGAGACCCAGTTTGCTGTGGTAGTTAAGGCACCAGTTTGAAAGCCAAAAGACAGTATGTTCTAGTCTCACCTTAGGCACAAAACCTGCTGGATGACCCTGGGCCTATCACTCTCTCTCAATCATAAGGAGGCAACGGGAAACCTCTTCTAAAAATCTTGCCTGCAGGGACTAAACCAAACATGACTCAAGAACCAGTCAAAAAAATATCCCTGCCCATTTTTTCTAACACTGTCTGGTAATCCATGACTAGGATTGTACAGGAAAAGTGTTATTGTTGTAGTAGTAATAGTTCTTAAATTAGGGACAATTACTCTCAGTTGGGCAATTGGGCATTTCCTAGGGATAATGGAACATTATTAGCCAAGGATCTAGTTTGGGAATGTTGTTGCCAAAATAGAGCCTTGGTTTTGGAGGCGGGGATAGGACTGTTGACATTATATGAGATCAGGAAAAAAGTGTAACTGGGTCAAATCATTTAAGAACCACTGTCTTAGATCAATAATCCTTTCCCCATGGCCAAGGAAAGAAACCACGATGAAATCTGGTCAATATTTGGGAGGCAGGTTCTTTCAAGCCACAGCAGTGTACTCTGTAATGGAACAGCTTCATTCGCTCCATCCAGATCATTTAGTTGGAAAGTGCATTGGGAGGAACTTGAGTACTATCCTACAGCTCAGTGGTCTTTGATGTTTCAATGACATCCCATTCTTGGCACTGATCTGGTTAAGTGTGATCCAGCCTAAATTATTTCAGCTTCTAGATTGAGCATCTGTCATTAAACTTATAAATGGAAAGTGTTTTACTCCTAATGAAGCAAGGATGACATAGGTCTGTGTACCACATTTTATAAGTCTGGTCACCTGTCTGGGCCTGAGAATGGAACAGAAGTCACTTGAAATGAGTCCCTCTCCAAACAGGCGCCAAGTGCTATCAGATCTGACATATCAGCCATCTGTTTCCAGAATAGGAGTGGGGGTGGAGGTGGGGAGAACGGATGTTCCTCTTATGTAGCAGTGGAAATTCAGCCCATTCTATGCAAGAGTCTTTGGCTGAGGGCCAACATCTTTGAACTTTTCCATACAACTTGACATCCTTGCCCCAATTTCTCTGACTTATACAAACAGCTGGGAATAAAACGTTTGTCTAGAAGGAGCTAGGGCAGGGCTAGATTGCTTTTCATTTTTAAAAAAATAAAGGAAAAAGGGCAGTAGTTTTGAAAAGAATTGTATAAAATTCAGCTAGGGCCAGCAGCAGAGAGAAATTTCTGTCAGAGCACTATGATAAATGAAAGGGCTCTCACGGCTCGACGATTTGTTTAGACCTCTTGTTTCGACTACAACTCTGCTTCACAAAACTAGCATTGAAGTATCTCTCGTTCAAACATAACATAACCTGACAATGATCAGCCCACTGGGCTTTTCTTAAGAGAAGGCCATATTGTTCAGCTCAGGAAAAATGCTCTAGCTGTAGATGTCCTGAGACATGAAGGAAAAGCAGTGTGCGGAAGACTTTCCAGTACATTAGTAGTATATGAAAGGAACTGACCACTTGAACATTAATATTGCCTTGTTCTAGGGAGTGACATATGGGAAAGCACTGAAAAAGAGACAGCTTATTTCCTCCATATTTTTTTGTTTTGTTTTGCTTTGATAACCAAGGCACTGGGACATGATGGTTGCGATGGTGCAAAGACTCACTAGCAGCACTCATGGCTAAAGATATTATATAATTGGCATAGAGCTTAGCAAATTGTTTACACTCCAAATGACTTCATTTTTTCTCCCTCTTCCTATTCACTCCCTCTCCCTCCTAAATTTACAGCACCTACTGCATATTTACTTTAGAAATGGTTGTGACATGAAGCATTTTGTACAGCAGCCAAATCCATTAATACAAAACAGGTTTCTGCTAATGGCTTCCGAGTGCTCTTATTTTTGTGCATACCGTAGACAATTTTTTCAAAGTGTTGAAAAAGGCATTAAAATGTATGTTCTACAAACATTTGACCTGATGAGCAATGCAATTTTTAGAAGAGTAAACCAAAAAATAATATAAGCCAGGGCATACTTCATTAGCCAGCTTCCCATTGATTTCAGCGGGAAAGGATTTAACATCTGCTTTTCTACCACAGAAAACAATGGAATATTGTCAGGGCAGGGATGAGGGTTGCATCATAACATTAAAAACTCTGAACAAATGTGAAGAAATGTGCATGTGATTAATAAATATTACCATTTGTGTATATCAACTGTTTTTCCAACTCCCTTTCATTTTAATGGAGTTTATGTAGACAGATTTCCTTGTGGGTAATTAGAGTTCATCCTATACATAAGATAGGCTGAGAAAGACTTAATATTAAAGTGAAAGGGGAAGGGGAGCTGAGATTTCATACTGAGTAAGAGCTGCTGGAAAGTTCAGTGGAGCAACTGACATTTCAATTAATATTTTTAGCAAGGTTTGCCCACAAGGTCTTTCCAGAGGAATGTGATCATTGCCATCTGAGATATATCATCCTATAAGGACATGAGCAATATGTTAGATTATGTTCAAATGCTATGGATATCAACAAGATGGAGAAAATATACACATGTTCATCTTTCAGACTAATGGAATGTATATAAGTATAACTTTGCTTGAACTGTGCTGTTTCTTTTCTTATTACAGTAGGTATGTTCCGAATTTCAAGAAAGAATGAAAGAATGACAATTGCTATATAATAATAACAGCTAATGACCCTTAATAAGGCACTCTGGTCCCTAAAGCAAGCAACTGCAGTAATATTTCAAATATCAATGGAATGGTTGTTTCTAGAATTATTTTCCTCCTTGATATGAGCAACCGAATTTATTTAATTCTTTATTTTTCATTAATTATGCTGGGAGTGCATCACAGAGCCATCTTCTGTAGAACAGGTATTACTATGCCCTGAATAAAATCCTTCACAGATTTTTTCACTCCTATTGATTATCCAATCTGTTCTTCTCCAAACAGTTTCTCTCTCAATATATCCTTGTGTACCGGATTATTATTTAAAAACAACACATCGATTGATCTTATTAATTGAAAGTGATGGGAATTGTAGTCTATTGTATTTGCGAGCATCAGATTGGGAAATAAAGTAAGTTTTGCTTATTCCTTAAAAACAGCGATAAAAAGGAAAAAACCCAAGTGCCTCCATTTTTTTCAGAAAACACAGTTTAAAGCTTTAGCCAACAATATGGATAGCTGTTGTTTTCAGTGTATTAACTAGGTATTATATTCCTAGTAGGTAGGTTTGCAATATACTGCATATTTTTATTTTCAGATCAAAAGAATTGTGAAAAATTCATTTAAGGTCTAGTTAATACCCTTGACTAATAGTATAATTAATTTTCTTGTATGTTGAATAATGTAAGTCAGTATATTATATGATACAAATGAATACCCGAGAAAAATATCCTTAATATTATTATGTTCTTTGTGAATTTTATTTGCATATTAATTGATGTGATAACTTTCTCAATCTGTCCAAAGGATTCAAAGTTCTTCATACTGTACATTGATACTGATTGAGCAAGATACATCTTTTCTAGGAGTACAGAAGATTCATAGAAATCTTCAGATATTTTCATTTCTTTTGATGATTGTTGCACTGAAAAGTAGCCTATTGTATTATATATTCATTCTTTTTATTACTCTTCCTGATTAAAAGTTGAATTGATGGGAAAATATAGCAAATTTGACCTTATTTTTATTTATTTATTTTATTAGTCATATTTCTATGCCTCCCACTCTCTGAGGTCTCTGGGCGGCTTACACCAAAGACAGCATACTAAATAGCATATTGCCCTCAACAATCTGAGTCCTCATTTTACCCACCTCGGAAGGATGGAAGGCTGAGTCAGCCTTGAGCCGGTGAGATTTGATCCGCTGATCTGCTGAACTAGCAGTCAGCTGAAGTAGCTGCAGTACTGCACTCTAACCACTGTGCCACCTCAGCTCTTCATTATTTGGATACCTTATACAGATTAAGAGTAGATTTACATACGTTAAACAGTTTTCTTTAATCATTGTTTGGTGAATAAGTCATCTGTCTTAATAACAGATTAAGCTCTTAAACCATGTTTTACAAACTGTATCTGGTGGATTCACAGGCATGCAAGCCAAAAGCCAAAGGAATCATCTTCATTCTTGGCTTCTCCTAAGAAACAAGCCAAAATGTTTTATAGGTGGTGAAGGTGGGTTTGTGTTATTTCTCCATTATGTAAATGGAATACAATATGTGGAAAATGAAAGAGCAGAAAAATGCAAGAATAATATAAAATTAATATGGTTATTGATACAAAATATTTGAAATGAAAAGAAATTGCCCATCATTTTTGAAATGTAGTTGAAACACAATAATACTGTTTTCTCAAGTTAGTGAATCGTTCATGTAAAATGGTTAAAATAATTCATTTTTAAATTTTTTTACTCACCTCTGGAACCAGAAGTCTGAGACTGAAATAGGAAGAATTGACTAATAAACTTAGGAATATAAACAGACTGATTACTTTTGCAAAGGATGATTTCCAAGACTTGGCTCACTTTTACTTCAGTACAAAATGAATAATTATGGGACCACTAAATGCTTCCATTATTTGATTTTATGAATAAAATTTGTTAAACCAGTTTGACTCACAGCTGACCCTGCAAGCAGTCTCAGGTAGCAGACGCTGGAAAAAATAAAGTAGTGACAAGGTGCATTGGCCAAAATTCCACATCAAAACTAGGGTCTCCAAGATCACGGTCCTTAGATGCCATCTGATGAAGAATAAAGGTTCAAGATTGAAGCAAGAATCACCTGCTGGTCCAATCAGCTTTTAGGCATGGAAAGCTATGGCACAGATTTATCTTGCCTTTGTCTTAGGTTGAAAAATAAATTGAATCTGTCCACGATGAGCTATGGATATAAAGTGTGGATATACAGATTGAGCAATCTGATGACATCACTCAAGGCAAATAGAGACTGCATAACAGAAAGGCAAATATTTTTGGTCAGATATGCTATGAAAAGGTTGACAAAACTGGCATGGTTTTGATGGAGCACTACTCTTCAGGCACCTTTCTCCCTTTCTAAATGCAAGAAATCCAACCTCCACATGTAATTGTTATAAATAACTGTGACAAAGCATGATAATAATAAACTACACCCTCTGGTGATACATATGAATAAATTTGGTATAAGAACAATCTGAAGTAGATTAGAGAAAATAGAAATGGCCCTCAGAAATTTTGTGAGCTGAACTGAAACTCTTATATACTCCCTCACAAAATCCTCAAATTTTGGCCCAGGCTGAGACTTCTACTGTGCCCTCAATGTTTTTTTTTTTTTATTGAAAAAGTTTTCAAATACAAATTTTTCCCCCTTTTTTCTCCCCCCCTCCTCCCTAACCCCCCCTCACCACCCATCCCCCCTGTGACTTCTTCACAACAAAAACCTAATTCATAACAGATTACATAATGTTTTACCATCCCCTTACTCCCTCCTCTAAATACTGACCCTTACTTACGAAATATATTATTAATATTGTTACTTCCCCCTTTAACCATACATTTCAAAAAAAAAAACATTCTACTATAACATTGTATGATAACTTCTAATTTAGCATAATATTATTATAACTCCCAATTTAGCAATAATCTGCCCTTTTTCTCCTCTCGCAAACTTATATCTGTATATTATTACAACATTTCATAACCACCTTCCACTTTAAAACTATATAATAAATCCTACTTTAACATTTAATCTTTTGACTTCCGGTGGCTCCGCAGACGTCGAGGACGGTCTCCATAGACCGCCAGCCACCCGATCTGTTAAAACCGCCCTGACAGCGCTAAACAGCTATCCGGCGGTTTGAAAAAACTCTCCTTCGGGCAAAGAAGGAGAGGAGAGCCGGAGGGGGTGGGTAGAGCTCCCCGAAAGTCACTGGATTAATTCCAGGGACTCGGAGGGTGAGAGCTCCCCAGTTCACCCCTCCCATCGCTCCGGATCGCTGGTGCCTCTGTCTTCAGAGCAAGACGTCTGCGTCCAATTCTGCCGGCAAACAGTGAGTTTTAATGATTTTCAACAAGGCAGACAGAGCGGAAGCAAGAGTGCAAGCTTTTTAAGAGAAACAGAACTTAACTCTGTGAATACATTGTTGCAAACGGAGCTCTCTGGAGCTGGAGGCTGGGAGGAAGCCTTTGTTATGGGCGGAAGGGAAAGTGAAAGTTAAAAGGAAACTGCTTGTTAATAGCCCTCTGCCTGAAGAGAAAACTACTGGGTTTTGAGTATAGTTTGAAGAGAGGATTGTTTATTTTGGAAAAACTTTGGAATATACTTTCTAAGACTGTTTACAAGATTTTCTGGCTGTAAAAGGAAAACTTTTCTTTAAATAAAATGGCTGCTAAACAACTAAAGCTACCAACTTCTAAAGGGGGAGGAGGTTCCCCTGTAGTGACTCAAAAACAACAACTTACGGCTGATACACAGTCACAAGACCTTAAAGAATTTATAATGGGTGCCCTGAATAATCAGACAGAAATGATGAAAGGATTTTCAGAGGAGTTAAAGAAACTTACAAGTGTGGTGGAGGAAAAACATGATGAAATAAGAGATGACATTGTTTATGCAGTTTCAGGATTGGCTACTCACATGTTAAAGATTGAGGAGAGAGTGCAGGAAATTGATGATGCTAACTTGGAGATTGCAACTAAACTGGGAGAGGTTATGATACAGACAGAGAAAGTGGATGACGAGATGGTTATGTTACAGTACAGGTCAATGGAATTTGCCCTGAGGCTGAGAGGTTTGAAAGAAAAGAGTGGTGAAAATTTAAAAGATGTTTGCTCCAATGCTTTAGCAGAGCTGATTCCAGAAAGGCCAGAAGATGTGGCAATTCAAATGGACAAAATTTACAGGGTCAATTCCTGGCTGGCAAAACAAAAGCAGCTACCAAGAGATGTGGTGATCTATTTTACAACAAGGAGAGTTAGAAATGACATTTTGCAAGCGTCTTATAGAAATAAGATTAAAGTGGAAGGACAAGAGCTGGTGGTCCTGAAAGAGCTTCCTCCTAAAATGTTAAGAGATAGAAAGCAGTTTGGCTTTTTGGTGAATGAACTAAGAAACCAGCAAATTCAGTACAGATGGGATGTCCCATTTGGGATAATAGTGCCATACGCTGGGCAAAGACATCGTTTAAACACAGTTGGAAAAGCAAAAGATTTTTATGCCAATGTTTTAAAGGCTGGAAGGCCACCCTCACCAGGGGGTGCTAGAAAGCAATTGGAAATTACTCAACAAGAGAAAGATGGAGGGCAACCACAAACCTATGCTCAAGTATTAGCTGGAGGAGCTATTCTGGAAGAAGATCCATTACTGACTGGGGGTCCACCACCAACCTTGGAGTCATTAACGATGATTCAGCTGCCAAAAGATCAACGACTGACAAGGGCTACCTATAAACAACATATGGCACAACAGCCTCAAGATCCAACTCAACAAGCCCAAAAAACGCAAGCAGTGGGAGGAGCTAGGCTGAAGTCTAAAATGGCGGAGGAGGTTCAGCTGATGCTCTCAAAGCTTGGAACACTCAGAGATGGCAAATAAATTTCTATCTTGGAATGTTAACGGTTTAAATTCTCCACAAAAAAGAAAGAAAATATTTCATTATTTGAAGCAATTTCAGAACGATGTTATTTGTTTGCAAGAAACGCATATTAAATCTTCAGATCAAAAGTACTTGATAAATTCGAAATTAGGTACACATTTTGTGGCATCAGCACCAGAAAAGAAAAACGGCCTAGTAATATATGTTAAAAGAGGCTTAGTGGCCAATTTAATTGAGGCTGATACTCAAGGTAGATATATCGCAATTGAATTAACAACACAGAGTGGGAAGCTGCTTGTAATCGGAGTATATGCACCTAATCAACAACAAGATAAATTTTACAAACTTTTACATACCAAAATACTACAATGGGACTATAGATCCTTATTTTTAATGGGTGATTGGAATGGGGTATTAGATACCCAGAAAGATAAAAAAAGTCTTTCCAAGAGCAGGAGAGAGGGGAAAGGAGGTCTTGGAGGCTAAATGAGAATTTATTCAGATATGAAGACAATTTGTGTGAGCTTAAAAAACAAATGAAAGAATTTTTTATTAATAATATAAACAAAGGAACTTCGATGGAGATGGTATGGGATGCGTGTAAGGCTTATATGAGAGGAACATTAATCTTTTTGAATAATAAACATAGATTAAAACAACAAAATAGACGGAAAGAGATAGAGGAGGAAATTAAAAAGAAAGAACAATTGCTTATAATTAATCCGGGAGATAAAAAGGCAAAAGATATGATTAATATTTTAAGAGAGCAATTTAATATGTTAATGGCGGGGCAAGTAGCAACTAGCATACAATATGCCAGACATAACACATTTTGTAATGCTAATAAACCTGGGAGATGGTTGGCTTACACGATGAGGAAAAAACAGAAATCACGTATTATAGATAAAATAGAATTTAGAGGTAAAGAGATTTATCAACAGAATTTAATAAAAAAGGCTTTTTTGGAGTTTTATACAAAATTATATGCTAAAGATGCAATTCAAGATGTTGATATTGATAGATATCTAAAGATGGAGATTCCTGAATTAACGTTGGAACAGAGAGATAGATTGAATCAGCCAATAACTTCTGAGGAAATTGTTGGAGCAATTAAACAATTAAAAATAGGTAAGGCTCCGGGAACAGATGGACTAACAGCTGTCTATTATAAACAGTTACAATCCGAAATGTTAGAACCACTAAAAATTTTATTTAATAAAATACAATTAGGAGGAGGAGTACCACCTTCTTGGAAAACAGCCTTTGTTTCACTAATTCCAAAGGAGGACCGAAATTCCATTAAACCGGAGAATTTCAGGCCAATTTCACTTTTGAATACTGATTATAAGATTTTTGCTAAAATATTAGCTAATAGACTAATGCCAGTTATGCAACAAATAATTCACAATGATCAATCAGGGTTTATAAAAGGTAGACAAATGAGATATAATGTCAGACAAATTGTAAACTTATTGGAATATTTGGAAAAAAATAATCAAGTCCCTGCAGCGTTTATATTCTTGGATGCAGAGAAGGCATTTGATCATTTGAACTGGCAATTTTTGTTTAAAATAATAGAGAAAATGCACTTTGGGGAATATTTTACACAATCAATTAGAGCGATATACCAGCAGCAATCAGCACAAATCATAGTTAATGGAGGTTTAACAGAGGCTTTTAAAATTGAGAAAGGAACAAGACAGGGGTGTCCTCTGTCCCCACTATTATTTATTTTGACTTTGGAGGTATTACTGAATAAGATACGTGATTCACAAAAATTGAAGGGTATTGTAATTAGACAACAAGATTACAGATTAAGAGCCTTTGCAGATGATTTGGTTATTACCTTATCTCAACCTATAGAGTCGGCTCCATACATATTGGATATAATTAATCAATATGGGAAAGTATCAGGATTTAAAGTTAATTCACATAAGACAAAGATGATAGTTAAAAATATGACTACATTTGAAAGAGACAAATTAGCAAGATTAACAGATTTTGAAATAGTTAAAAAGGTTAAATATCTAGGGGTATACATAGCAGCTCCAAATACAAAATTATACAAAAACAATTATGAGGTACTTTGGCAGAAGGTACAGAAGGATATGGAAAATTGGAAAAAATTACAGTTGTCTTTATTGGGAAGAATTGCAGCAATTAAAATGAATGTTTTACCTAGATTTTTATTTCTGTTCCAAATGATACCTGTGCTTAAGAAAGATGAAAATCTGAGAGAATGGCAGAAAGGTGTTAATACTTTTATTTGGGCTGGGAAAAAACCCAGAATAAAAATGAAAATTATACAAGATACACGTGAAAGAGGGGGTCTTAAAATGCCTAATTTAAGATTATATTATGAAGCAGCGGTTTTATCACAAATCAGTGATTGGTTTAATTTAACTGAGGGGAGAATTTTGAATTTAGAAGGTTATGATTTGTTATATGGATGGCATGCCTATTTGTTATATGACAAAAAAGTGGATAAAGTATTTAAGGTTCATATATTAAGAAATGCTTTGTTAAGGGTTTGGAAAAAATATCAATATAAGTTAAATTATAAGATACCTTTATGGGCAAATCCTAGACATGCAATAGAAAATATAAGTATAGAACAAAAACAGGAGGTGATTACTTATAAAGAGCTTCTTATTATGGAAAGGGGGGTAATGTATTTGAAATCTTTAGATATACTGAGAGAAGAAGGTATAATTTATACATGGTTTCAGTATGGTCAACTTCAAGCTAGATGGAAGGAAGATCAAAAAATTGGCTTTGTGCAAAATGAGGAGAATTTGGTAAAACAAATTAGAGATCAAAAACAAATGCATATTAAAAGGTTGTATAATGCTTTATTGGAAATAGATTCTGAGACGGAATTGGTTAAAGACTGTATGATTAAATGGGCACAAAATTTCCAAGAGCCAGTAATGATGGAAACTTGGGAAAAGATTTGGATTAGAAATGTGAAATTTACACAAGCACAAAATTTAAGAGAAAATTTTTATAAAATGTTTTATAGATGGCATTTAGATCCTAAAAAATTATCATGTATGTATTCTAATGTGCAAGCTAAATGTTGGAGATGTGACTGTGATGATGCAACTTATTATCATATATGGTGGACTTGTAGAAAAATCAAAGCATTTTGGATAAAGATTTGGTGGGTGATGCAGAATATTCTTAAAAAGAGACTGAAATTTACTCCACAGTTGTTCTTACTGGGTATAACTACGGACTGTACAGTTGCAGAGACTAAATTGATTTTGAACTTGATAACAGCAGCAAGATTGTTGGTAGCACAATACTGGAAGAAGGACTTTTTGCCTACTATTGATGACTGGATATTGAAAGTAACTAATTTAGCTGAAATGGCTAAAATTTCAGCATATCTGAAGGATCACACACAAGAAAGGTACATACAGGATTGGAGAAGATGGATTGATTATATACAAAATAAGTATCAGACCAAAAAATATCAAATAGCTTATGAATGATTTCTTTTATTTGTATAAGCGTTATATAAGTGACATATATATATATGTATGTATATATTCCATTATTAAAAAAAAAGACAATGACTTTAAATTTATAATCCATGTAGTATCTTCTTTGATGTCTTTCCACTGGATTGTTGAGTCCATCATCCATAATAGGGTAACATAGCTTCCTGATGCAACAGTTTGTTCAAAATCTTCAGTCATCATCTGCCCCCATCAGTAATAAATATCCTCATATATATATAAAGTAAAAACAACCACCCGAGTGACATTATAATTATATTCCATATAGTTGTAATTGTGGCTTTCATCAGGATTATTAATTCCCGTCATCCTAGTGGGTAACAACCAGATCTTCTGCATGCCCCAGCATAGCTCTCTTGCCTTGTAGCTCAGGATAGTTATAATATATTTATTGATATAAGAAAGAAATCCAAAGTAGATAATTCAAATCCAACAATTTAAGGCTCTTTTCACATCCCAAAATTACGGCATTGCAGAGGTCTGTCACTGTCCTCAGGATAATATTAACCAATACTTCGCCTCCACTATCTTTTCACATATTCATTCATTTTTTTAAAATCACTGGCTTCGCTGTTGCTTGATTTAGAAGTTTCTGTTTTTGTGAGACCTATTTCTTTTTTTCCTTTCTTTTTGTGGGTTTAATTTCCATCCTGGTTTCCTTTCTACAAGTTGTGTATCAACTAATCGGTTTTCATTCTGCTTTATAAGTTGATCTTGTTGGTTTTGTTTTTGTATCTCATATTTCTTTTTTGCCAATTGTATATCAGCTAATTGGTTTCCATACTTGTCTTTGACTTGATGAATCATCACGTTGGAGTCAGATGCCACCCCTCTCATATTTGTAGATAATCCAGCTGGGGTATCTAAAGAATCCAAAGGCAGTTTATCTACCGCAACCTCTGTAATTCGATGTTTTCCCTTTATTTCCAACTCCTTCTGCTTATCCTGTATTATGCCTAAAGATGTTAAATTCATTTTCAAAAATTTTTGATAAAATTCTTCAGCTCTTTCAACAGTATTTAGTTGGTATCTTTCTCCTTGATATCTCAATATAATACCAACTGGGGCATCCCACCTAAATGGAATATTTCTTTTTTTTAACTCAGTCACCAAAAAACCAAATTTCTTCCTTTCTGTTAGCATCTTGGGCAGGAGCTCTTTGTAGATCCAAATCTTTCTTCCATACAATTGCAAAGTAGAATTAAAGGAATTTTGTACAATATTATTCCTAATTTCTTTATCTGTAAAATAGATCACCACATCTCTAGGCAATTGCCTTTGCTTTGCAATCCAGGAGTTTATTCTATAAACTCTGTCAATCCTACAAAACACTTCCTCAGGTTGAACCTTTAAAATCCCAGCCAGAATTTCAGAAGATATTTTCCTTAAATCATCTCTGTTATTTTCCTGCAAACCTCTCAGTCTAATCGCATATTCAGTGAAATTATACTGCAACATTAAAACTTCTCTTTCAATCCTCTGTTGCAAATTTTCTATGTTACCAGTCTTTTGATCAGCCTCCATTTTAAGTTTTTCTTCTGAACTATTATCTTGAGTATTTGTCAAGTCATTTTCAATTCTTTGGATTCTATTGTCCAGATTATCCTGAGTTTCTTCCAATTTAGACTCTAATAACTTAGTATTTGCATCCAACTGGATCATAAATTCTGAAAAACCGTTAGCCATTTTTAAAATCTTTTGCTCCAAAAAGTCAAACTTGGATTTCACCAATTCTTTAATTTCCTGCTTAAATTTTTCAAGATGCTGATTCACAATCTCATCCCTTCTTACAATCTCCTCTAAGAGAAATTCTATTATGTTAAAATCAGGTTTCTGAGACTGGAGACTTAAAACTTGTTCTTGTAATTTGTTAATGGGGGAATCCCCCCCGCTGCTTGTTTGTCTGACTTTATAGGTCTCAATGCCATGTTTCCGCCCAGACAAACTTTATTAGAAAAGAGAAGAAAACTTCTTTCCAACCAAAAGCAATAACAGATCTCCAGGAAAAAAAAACATGAAAGTGAAGTTTTGTCTTCAATTGTAGCCAAAAGTATTTATTCCACTACATTGTAATAATAGAAAACGGAAGGACTTTCCCTTTCAGCCTCTTCTCAAGCCGCGGCAGTCGCCATTTTAAAAATCTTTTTTTTTTCCCCTTTCCTTTTTTTCTTTCTTAAATAGCTTTTGTACAATAAGTAAAATACTTGCGATTCAGGAGCACAGGTCCAGCTCAGGTCTTCTTTAATTGATCTGTTAAATTTGCAGGCTTGCTCTTGACGCCTAGCTCTGCTTATAGCAGAGGTCTCCCAAAGCCCGGAGCAGCGGCTGGGGATATGGGGAGACTCATCCGCTCCGTCCCAAAAGTAAAAGAAAAACTTTTGGGACTGTGCAGAGATCTCTACCCACCCCAGCCGGCTCTATCTCCATTTCCTCATGGAAACGGAGTTTTTTCGAGCCGCCATTCCATTGTGAAGGCGGCTCTTACAGGCAGTGGGGCTGATGATCCCGAAAGAACGTCTGGCGGCTACAAGCAGCAAACCGGAAGTCTACTGTGCCCTCAATGTTTAGTGAAACTAAAACTAATTTCTGTCAGCATTGTTTCTGCTTGTCATGTAGGATAGTGGACACACACAGAAAAGAGAATGAAACATAGTTAGATTTACACAAAGGTGAAGGGAGGTAGGGTCAGCTTTCATGCCTTTGCTTCAAGAAAGGCTGCAGCAGACTGCAACTGGATTATTTTCACTGAAAAATTAAAAGATTTATTTCAAAGGACCTGGGAAAGATCAGGTGAATCCCTTGTATCAAGTGTGCAATATTTACTCATTATTGAGGAATCCATTAAATAGAGGAGCAGTGAATCAGTTTGTTGCGCAAAGCTATTCAGTGGTCAACTGTACACTGTCAGAGAGTTCATGAAAAAGTCATTAGCTTGCCTCCCCTCCTCTTTCACTGTCAGGCAGCATCATGTCATAAATAGAGTGACTTGTCGAGCAAGATATCAATCTATCTAGGTATCACCCACTTCCTGTCTCTGGCCATATGTTTCTTTTATTTATGTCAAGAAAATAGCATTTACACAACCGCTGCAAGTTGTTTACAGAAGTTTAACTCCTGTGATATAGTCCCGCTTGTGTTGCATGCTTTTAACCCATAGATAATACATGAGCTTGTACATTTTAAAATATGCTACTGCATGCACAATAGAATAAACACAGAACTGAACTGACAGCACCATCTGCCAAACAGAGTTGATGTCAGGGGACTGGTCTCTGCACACTATTCTGCCTCTTTGCTCTTGAGATTATGATATTTGAAAGGCATAAATAACCTATTTTTTTCCAGTTTTATTGATTATTCAAATTCCTTGAAAAGAACTTCACTAAGAAGCAGAACCATATTTGGAGCTATTCCTTTTATTAAAGCTGATGTACTCTTACTGTGAAATACGAAGGGAAAAAATTGGTGAATCATTTTCCTTATTTTCAGGTCTTCATGTTGGGTGTTACGGAATGGGTATAATGATGAGTGTGCATCCGTGATCATTTTGATAGAATTTTGTGAGTCATAGTGCAAATATTTGGGAAGAACGGCACCAGATTGGAGAACGCCCATTCAAATTTGGGGGTAATTTTAACATTGTGACAAATGTTTACGAACAAATTTTGGGGTGTGAAAATGGTGGGCTCTTCCACACTAAAGCTGCCTTTTTGAAAGGAAGGGAGGAAGGAAGGAAGGAAGGAAGGAAGGAAGGAAGGAAGGAAGGAAGGAAGGAAGGTGGTTTGGGAAAGAAGGAAGGAAGGACCATCATTATTGCCAAATGTATATTGAAGACAAGTCAAAGTCAAAACACAATCTGCCAAAATCTTTAAAACAGCCCTTGAAATATGGAATGAAGTGGAAACAGAGCCATAAAAACTGAGCCTTTGGACATAGTCCCACTCTACATACCTTTAGCAGTTGAAACACAGATGTTTCCTAGTG
Source organism: Pituophis catenifer annectens (assembly GCF_029215685.1). NCBI lineage: Eukaryota > Metazoa > Chordata > Lepidosauria > Squamata > Colubridae > Pituophis > Pituophis catenifer. Next base: position 91,002,086 of record NW_027256883.1, read on the forward strand.
CTTTGTCAGATGAAGTCTTCAAGGATGAGCCATAGAAGTTTTCAGTTCTATTTGCCCTTTTATTTTTTAATGTATTATTTAATTATTTATGGATTTTTCAATTTATGTACACAACTCAATCATATACTTTGATTTGGGCATCCATATGCATACAAAAATAGGACGAAAAAGAAGCTTAGATTCAGTGTTCAACAGATTACCCAAGTGACAAGAGGCAGAAGAATTGAAAATGATTCTTAGTTATACCATTATCCAAAATGTTCTAAAACTGTTTTGATTGGTCTCCCCCAGGCAAGTTATGGTTATATTTTGTTTTTTTGAAAATTACAAAAGAATTAATCCTTTATGCCATTCCTTTAATCCTTTAATCTCCCCTCATGATGTTCACAAAATGTCATAATAGAGCCTTACGAAGCCCTTCACTTTATCCATAACACCATCAACTATAGATATGATATTTGGCAGAATTGTTCCTTAGTATAGCGACTATCATTGTTGCAAATTTAATCAGGTTTTTCCTCAATTAACACATTAGTCAGCAACTTTTATAGTAAGATTTAAAGGTATAGAGTGCGGCTCTTGGTTACATCAAACTTTATGAGTATTAGTATCATTCCTTCCAAGATATACAGTAGAAGAAGAATCCATCACAGTCTTACACATTTAAATTTTCCTACAAATTTCATCACCATCAGTTGAAAAGAAAATGGAGGTGGTTCCATTTTAGATTATTAAGAAATGGTGCACCTTCCAGTTTTGCGGTGAATACCATGGATCCTAGTATCAAATTAGAATTCATTTATCGAGTGATCCAGATTAGCTCATGTCATTTTCAGCACTCTGGTGGACTTTACACCATTCCTAATTTGTTTTCCTTGAAAATGCCTAGTATTGACAAATGGCTGTAGTGAAAAAAATGTGGCAGGTTCTGAGAAATGAAGTATGTAGGAGTACTTGAGATATATAAATATTAAGTGTATAATCATGTTACTGCCTTTGCATGCTAGCTGAGTTGTTTTCATAGTAGAGCCATTATGCAATTCTTAAGCCATAGACTTTCAATGATGAGCAAGAAATAGAATTGAAATGACTATTTCATGTAGCAATATGATATTGTATTACTGAGGAATGATCAAAGCCTTCTGATCCGTAAACTATATTTAGCAGGGTTGTAAAACTTTTCAAAAACTTAAGGCAAGGGGGAAAACATGTATGTACACAAATTAGGGAACATTAGAGTATATGTAATACTTAGTTGTTACAACTCTTCACAGATATCCGTTGGCTATTTTAAAAAATGTATACCTTGGTTAGCAAAAGAAGCAGGTTGGTACATAAAGTTGAAAAATATGGTTATTATTGTTTAAGGTACATTGAGAGGATTTTTTGTTATAATTTTTTGTTTATAAGGAAAATAGCCTTTTTTGCCTGTTTTTCTCATTTTTAGCTACTTAGGAACAGCAAGTTGGTGAAATGTTAATGCTGAAAACAGAGGTAGCTGTCAACATCCAATCAAAACAAAAAAAGTTGTGTGCTCTGAACATGTCAGAAAGCAGAAAAAAGCAGAAATAAATGAACAGTAAGAACATTGCCACTGCATAAGTTTCTACTTTCTACTGTAAAACTCTCAACAATATTTAGATTAACAGGTAAGAGTAAGTGTTTGAATGTTTTTAGGACTGTCTTTGTGGGATATCGTAATACAAACTTATCTGTGGTCTTTGGTGCTCTTTGAGCTTGGTGATTTTCTTGCAGATGTTTCATTACCTAACTAGATAACATGACCAGTGCTAGAAGGGAATTTATTCTTTGTTTATATACAAGTGGCTCGCTCTCTAAGTGTTGGAGTATTCTTGGTAGTTCCTTGATTAGGCTGTTTACTGTTTGATTATTTGTCTGAGTTGGTAAATCCTTGATTGAGGTATTGTTTTTTGTTTGATTGTTGGTCTGATATTAATTATGGTGTTAATTTCTGTTTATCTGGGTGTTGATTGCTGGTGAGAAGGTGTTTTGGACTTTTTGTTTCCTTTTTAGCTTTTTGATGGTCTCTTTGGAATGGTATGTAGAAGTTGTTTATCTCTATGTGCTTGTTGATAGTGATTTGTTCAGACAAATGTCTGGACCTGAACTGAGATCATTTTATTATTTTGAGATTGACCTGAATTTGACAGCTTTTTGTTCATAATGATAGCCACTTATTTATTTATACACACACACACACACACACAGAGAGAGAGAGAGAGAGAGAGAGAGAGAGAGAGAGAGAGAGAGAGAGAGAGAGAGAGAGTCTTATGGAGAAAATCTAGTGCTGCTCTGATATGCACTGACTCATTCCAGTCTATTTCAGTTTACTGGTTTCCAGTATGTCAAAATAGTCTTGACAATTTTCCTCTCCCTTGTTTCATGGTTCTGATTTTCACGTACAAATGATATACATATTTTTTTCAATATTGAACTTTTCCTTTGCCTCTGGGCATATACATAACTGAACATTTTTTTTTTATTGTTTAGTGAATCATAAGGATTTTGCAAAATACCTTGCATTTTGATAATGAATGTTCTGAATGCACTTATTACTTTTATGCTATTAAACTATGGAACACTTCTTCTTAAAAATTAATCACTGCAAGCTTAATAAACATGATGATTCAAAACTAAATTGATAATAAATTTAAAATGTCCCTTATTTATCACTAGATTTCTATAGTACTACTAAATTATACATTTAGCTTAGGGCTACCATATGTGCAAAACTCTGGGTGACAGCTCTGAATTTCCTTTCTTGCTGCTATCTAATACCTATCCAGAATGCCCAGTTCCAGATATATAGCCATAATCTAGATAGAAAACACCTTTTTGTCCTTCTTGTTTTTCTCCTTCTGTTCAATTCTGTCTGATTCTCAGAGACTGCCTGGATAAGTCCCTGCAGTTTTCTTGGCAAGGCTTTTCAGAAGTGGCCTTCCACTTTTTTCTTCCTAGGGCTGAGAAAGAGTGACTAGCCCAAGGTACCTGCCGGCTTTGTCCTTAAGGCAGGACTAGAGCTCACAACCCCCCATTTTTAGCCTAATGCCTTAACCACTAGACGTTGTCTTTCATTAACAGGAGAAAAACCTAACGGCAAGGAGCCCTACATTATTCAAATAAGTGAGACTTCTCTTTTCTTTCTCATAACATTCCACAAAGCAGTTTAAAAAGTAGGATGTTTTCTAAAATATAATGAAGCAGAGTGAAAGTGCAAAAATAAAAAGGCAATAAAATAAATGCCTATACAGTATAATACACTATAGGTTTTGGCATACCAATGGTCAATCTCTTAAAATTTACTGAAAGGAAGGATTTAGTTGCAAAGAAAGGAAACTTTAAAAAAAGGGATCTTCCAAGCAAAGGAGGAACATTTCTGTCATCAAGATACTCCAAAATTTGGGTCACACAATTAAGAAGCTGAAGGGTTGGAGGGATGGAGGGATGCCATGGTGTAGACTGAGCACAGGTTCCCCTTTATCATCAGCTTTTGAGAATCAGAATTTATTAAGATGAATGATCTTAGTTTAAGCAAATGTAAACAGAAACAAAACCAAAAATGTAACAGTGAGATAACTGTGACATAATCTGAAATAGCTTGGCTCACATTCTGATTTACCATTAACTTCCACTTTACATTTAGGAATGGATGATTCTTGCCATTCTCATGTTTGTTAACCCATCATAGTTCATTTTCTCTTGAGAAATAAAACTGATTAAAGGCCAGAAAATCAAAGTCAGCTCATTAGTTGTTCTTATCCTAAGGCACTTTGATGAAGCCATATCAACAATATGAAATAGTTATGAATTTACAAAGTTCTCTGAACACTTCAACATCTAAAACAGTTGCAGTTATTATATCTCAATCTCTGATTTTTGATAAGGAATTTTCTTTATCAGTAGAAATTCAGATCTGCACTGAGTAGTCTGAGAGAAAGGGGTAGTCCAGAATCTGGATCTTTCTCAGCATAGCCATCTTGTTGGACTTCCTGATATAAATGCCTTTGGCTTCTCCCATTAGGGCAATGGGAATGGAAGCGTGTAAGATAATTTTTTTTGGTCCTTTTTGTTTTGGACTTTAAAAACTATATGCTAATAATTTAAAAGAAAATTAGAAAGTAAATGGCTTGTTGAAAAATAAAATATCACTGACTACTTCAGCTTCAACCACAACAATACACATGCACACAATAGATACAAACTTAAAGTGAACCGCTCCAAACTCGATTGCAGAAAATATGACTTCAGTAACAGAGTGGTCAATGTCTGGAATACACTACCTGACTCTGTGGTGTCATCCCAAAACCCCCAAAATTTTAACCTAAGACTGTTTACTCTTAACCTCACCCCATTCCTAAGAGGTCTGTAATGGGCATGCATAAGAGCACCAGCAAGCCTACTGTCCCTGTCCTAATGTTTCCTCTACTTGTATCTATTTTATGTATTCAATTCATGCTTATACTTATATAAGTATAAGATTCCCCCCTCTCGCAGGTTTGGCCTTCCACTTTATCGAGGGCCTATCTCAATGACGGATTTTGGAATCCTGAGAGATGGCATGGCGCGAGGAAGGGCTTGTGGGGGTTTTTGGGGAAGTTTTTAAATAAGATTTAAAAGGGTTTGGGGAGGGTTTTTTTTAACAATCTTTTAAGGGGAACTGGGAGGATGACCAAAGGGGATGGGGGGGGAAATCCACTAAGGTCGGAGCCGAGCCTGGCACAGGGTAATGGTTTGGAGGCTGCAGGATGAGGGATTGGGGAGGGGATGGAGGGCTATACCAATGAGGGATGTACCATTAGCATGGTGGATGGGAGGGGCAGATATGGCGGGAGCAGGAGACCACATCATGTGTCGCTGTTTGAGAGCTATTGTGCGCCCCCATCCCCAAGGCTCCTCTCAGATACTAGGTGGCTCTGATACTCAGGATCTGGGCCTTCGGCTGATGCTGTGCAACACCAGGTCCATGGTAAATAAGGCCCCCCTCATCCACGATCTTATACAGGAGGGGGAAGAGGACCTGGCGGGTATTACGGAGACCTGCTTGGGCCCAGAGGGAGGGGTCCCCCTGGTTGAGATGTGCCCACCAGGCTTCAGAGCATTCCATCAGCCGAGGGCCCAGGGGAGGGGCGGTTATTATTAACGAAGGTCTTGGTCCGAGGGAGACCACTGTGCCACAGACTGCCGGGTGTGAATCCCTCTTTGTGAGATGGGGTCATAGGGTTCAGATGGGCTTGTTGCTTGCATACCTGGCTCCCTGCCATGTGGCAATGGCCCTGCCTGAGCTCCTCGACGTGATAACCATGGTGGCAGTTGATACACCCAGGCTTATGGTCATGGGTGATTTCAACTTGCCATCCGTTGGTGAAACGTCCAAGACGGCTTGGGAGTTCATGGCTTCCATGATGGCCATGGACCTGACCCAGCTAGTTCATGGCCCCACCCACAGGGGGGTCACACTCTGGACTTGATTTTCACTCGCTCCTTCGCCTGGACCTTCGAACCGCTACAACCCGCTGCAGGGAGGCAGAGCCAATAAGATGGGTCCGTCCCAGGTGCCTGATGGATCCTGATAGGTTCCAGATGGAGCTTGGGCCACTTCCTGAGGATCTGGCACATGACTCAGCCAAGGACCCAGGATCCTGCCTGGGATCGGGCAGCTGGTGGGGCCTTGGATTGAGTCATGCCTCTGCGGCCTCTGACCCGGTGTCAATCCCTCATGGCTCCATGGTTTACCGAGGAGCTGAGGGAGATGAAGCACCAGAAAAGACGCCTGGAGAGCGGTTGGAGGGCCAGTCTTGCTGAATCTGACTGAACACTGGTAAGGTCGCATATTAAGACCTACCTAGTGGAGATAAAAGCGGCAAAGTTTAATTACTTTTCCGCTCTTATTGCGTCATCAGAGAATCGTCCGGCTGCCCTGTTCAGGATGACCCACTCCTTGCTCTATCTGGGAGTACGGGAGGACCCCCTGGAAGACAGGGCTGAGGATTTCAGACAATACCTGTATGACAAAATCGCTCAGATCCGGGGGGATTTGGACTCTGACTGGGTAGATTCAGGCAGGGTGATGAGGAACAGTCTTGAGAATGTTATCTGGGGAGAGTTTGACTCTGTGACTCCGGATGACGTGGACAGGATTTTGGGGAGACTCAGTGCGTCCACATGTTTATTGGACCCGTTCCCTCCTGGTTAGTACTGGCTTCCCGGGAGGTTACACGAGGCTGGCTCCAGGGAATTATTAACACTTCGTTGAGTGAGGGTCACTTCCCTGCCACCTTGAAAGAGGTGGTGGTGAGGCCTCTCCTCAAGAAGCCCTCCCTGGACCCGGCAGTATTGGCCAACTACCGTCCTGTCTCCAACCTTCGCTTCGTTGCGAAGATTGTTGAGAGTGTGGTCGCGCGACAGTTTCCACAATTCCTGGAGGAAATGTCTTATCTAGATCCATTCCAGTTGGGTTTCAGGCCTGGGCACAGCATGGAAATGGCATTGGTCGGTTGGTAGATGATCTCGGGAGGGCTCGGGACAGGGGTTGCTCCTCTGTTCTGGCCCTGTTAGACCTCTCACTGGCTTTTGATACCATCGACCATGGTATCATGCTGCACCGGTTGGAAGAGTTGGGGATGGGGGGCACCGTGTTACGGTGGTTCTCTTCCTTTCTCTCTGACCGGTCACAGTTTTTGTTGGCAGGGGGGCAGAGGTCGACCTCGAGGGCTCTCATTTGTGGAGTGCCACAGGGGTCGGTCCTCTCGCCCCTTTTGTTCAACATTTATGTGAAGCCGCTTGGTGAGATCATCCGTGGCTTTGGAGTGAAGCACCACTATGCTGATGACACCCAGCTGTACATCTCCACCCCAGGCCACCCCAACAATGCCCTTGAAGTGATGTCTCAGTGCCTGAAGGCTGTGCGGATCTGGATGGGGAGGAACAGGCTCAAGCTCAACCCTTCCAAGACTGAGTGGCTGTGGTTCCCGGCATCCCGATATAGTTAGCTGACTCCATCGCTGACTATTGGGGGCGAGTCTTTGGCCCCCTTGGAGAGGGCGCACAATCTGGGAGTCCTCCTGGATACGCAGCTGTCCTTGGAGGAACATCTGACGGCTGTAGCCAGGAGGACCTTTTGTCAGGTTCGCCTGATTCGCCAGTTGCGGCCCTTTCTTGATCAGGATTCCATGTGCACAGTCACTCATGCCCTCGTCACCTCTTGTCTGGACTACTGCAACGCTCTCTACATGGGGCTCCCCTTGAGGAGCACCCGGAGGCTCCAACTGGTCCAGAATGTGGCCGCACGGGTAATTACGGGAGCCGCTTGGCGCTCCCACATAACACCCCTCCTGCATGAGCTGCACTGGCTCCCAGTGGTCATCCGGGTGTGCTTCAAGGTCTTGGTTACCACCTTTAAAGTGCTCCATGACATAGGACCTAGTTATCTTTGAGACCGTCTGCTGCTACTGATGACCTCCCACCAACTGGTGCGCTCCCACAGAGAGGGCCTCCTCGGGGTTCCATCAGCCAAACAATGTAGGCTGGCAACCCCCAGGGGGAGGGCCTTCTCTGTGGGGGCACCTACCCTATGGAACCAGCTGCCCCCAAAGATAAGGAGAATCCAAGACCTCGGTGCCTTCCGCTGTGCCTTTAAAACTTTCTTTTTTCAGCAAGCTGGGCTGGCTTAACATATTTTTAAATATTTTAATTGGTTTGTCATTTTAAACTGGGGCCAAATTAATATATATTCTTTTAATTGTTTTTAATGTTTGTATTGTATGTTTTTATCTGGCTGTATACTGCCCTGAGTCCCTCGGGAGAAGGTGCGGTATATATATTCGAAATAAAATAATAAATAAATAAATAAATATTGTCTAATACGTTCTTGACAAATAATAAATAAATAAAATTATTGTTAATGTCTTTGGGACCTTAAAATATTTCCAAGGACATTATTTGAAAATAAAATTGGTGGTCTAGAATCAGTAATTGTCTTGTTTTTGGTATTCTTGGCTTTCTCAATTATTCAGCATGTATTATCACTAAGGGCTCTTGTTCTCCTGCCTTTTCTAAAACCAGCTTGAACATCAGGCATCTCCCTTTTCATACAGAGTCTTAATCTATGTTGTATGATCCCAAGCATTATTTTGCTAGAAGTAAAATTGAGGATATTGTACAATTGTTTATATACTGTATTACAGCCCATTATTAATATGTAGACTGATTTTTATAGATTTGTTGACATAGAATTTTACTGATTTGTTTTTTTATTCATTTATCCAATATATATGCTGCCTGACTCCCATATAACTCCCAAAACAAGATCAAAGCAAAATAGAACAAGCAAAAGAACAAAAGTGGGGCTCCATAATCACAATCCTGTTTCCTTTTTTTTTTTTTAATTTGATTTATATGCCGTCCTTCTCCGGAGACTCAGGGTGGCTTACAATGCATTAAGCAATAGCCTTCATACTTTTGTATATTTATACAAAGTCAGTTTATTGCTCCCACAAACTGGGTCCTCATTTAACCTACCTTAGAAAGGATGGAAGGCTGAGTCAACCTTGAGTCTGGTGAGATTCGAACTTACAGTAATTGCAGACAGCTGGTGTTAATCACAATGCTTTTAGTCTGCTGAGCCACCAGGCCCCTAAGCGAATAACCAAGGTTGTTTCCTAAACAACCGAATAAATCTCTGGGGAGAAATCATTATACAGGAATTGGCATGTGTTGCAGGAATCCATGTGTTGCAAGATGACATTGTTTAATGAACATGATTTGGAGTGCACCCACCAGGTTTGACTAAATAGGACAGGTGGAGATTTAGGTAGTTCCTCAGATAGCCATGCTCTATGACTTGAAGGACTTTAAGGATGACAACCATCAGGTTGAATTGCATCCAGAAGCTTAATTGGTAAATACTGCAACTTGCAAAGCAACAGAATGACATATACATAATGTGGCAGCTCCATCACTGTCTGTGCTTCTGCATTATAGATCAGCTGTAGCTTCCATATCATCCTCACAGAAACCAAATAGAGGACATTTTCAACATTTTAGTAGTGACTAGGGCATGGGTGACTGTCTGAAGGAATTCCCAAACCAGGAAATGATTTAATTGGTGCAGTAGATATACCTGTACAAAGGCCCTTTTGGACACAGCTTCTTCTATTAACTCTTTAAGCAGGTGCTCAGGGCCCAACAGATTGTGCACAATGCGAAGTGCAACCCTATCGAGAATCAGTTTAATAAGCAAGTGGTCAAGCTAATACTGGAGAACTCTGTCTACTTCCTTAGAAGCCACTGATTCTTCTGTTGCTTGCCATATTTCTGTAGATATTCCATTGCTTACTTAGCCTTCTGACTTAGATAGGAGTTAAGTGTTGATCTAATATAATTTTAGCTGCAGGTAAATTGGAATACCTTGTAAGTTATGTTGAAGGTTTACATACAGTTCTGTTGTACAGAATTTCAGATTGTAATACTGTTTCTTGACTCTTCCAACAACTCCCCAAAATTCTTTAAGTTCCTTCCTGTAAACTATGTCATTCTTGGCTTTAGCTTCACTTCTCGGCAATTTCCACAATTTGTTCTGACATATAGTTTGCTTACACCTGCTTCTTGGTCTTTAGCAGTCTCTTTTCACATTTATTTTTACCAACATCTTGGATTTCATTCTACAGTTCCTCTAGTACCTTACCCATAAGTTCTGAGAATTGAAACTGATTCCTGATGTTCTCCTTGAAAACAGTGGTTATATGGCTATGATCTGTCAGCCCCTCTAGGTAGACCACATCACCTCCACAGTTAAGGACAAATCTAATTTTATTGAAATTGGCACAATCAGACAAAAATCTTGCATGTCTGCTTGTGCTGTACTGCTTTCTACTTATAGCTCCTCCTCCTTCTTATAGCTCAGTTCTGTTTGAGCTGCTTCCCAATATTATTTAGCCATTTTGGACTTAAACAATATTTAAGCTATTTGCCTAGGCAACAGTTTCTACATATCTTCGCCAAGGTCATCTTCCTTAATCTGTACAAGGTCATATCCTGGAAAATGGTTAGTTTTCTTATTCATTAGCTTAATTTGAAACTTGCACATATGGAGTCCATGATGTGCGCCACAATCTAACCCTGACCATGTCTTTATTGTTATAACTATTTATCTCTTGTGTCAAAAATGTAGTAAATCTGATTGCTGAATACTTGTCTGGTGCTGTCTACATAAGTAGTCATTGTTTAGTTATCTGAAGTTGTCTGTGTTAGTAATGAAGAAATTAGTGGATTGCAGAAACTAATAAGTGGTTTTTCTGCTTCATTTTATATAATTTTTGATTATATTGAATGTGACTGTAACATTCATCCACCATCTCTCTCTCTCTCTGCATTTATTGGAGCATAAATTTGGATAACTGTCATATTAAAGAGTTTTCTGCAAAATCTAACTGATATTATTCATTCATTGTCTTCATTGTATATAGATACTGTCTTTCGTACATCCTTCCTAAGTATCCTAAGTACCATTCCTTCTTTTTTTGTGTCCTGAGTGGTCAATAGTATGATCTTCTGTCTGCAAGTATTCAGTTCAAGTCCATTTCAATTTGCTGTTGCCCAAGATGTCAATCTTTCACTGTGTTGAGCTTTCATGCTCCCTATGTTCCACATTCTTAATGTAATTCTGTCTTCGCAGCTTTGGCTTTGCTTTTCCTGCATGGCAACATCAGCAACTACATGTCCTGAAGGCTTTAATCTAGCCATGACATAAATATCATTAGCACTCTGAAAGGTCCTCATCTCTTCTTCGGTAGCATGTTGAGAGCCATTTGCCCTGAGGGGTGCATCATCCAGCACTCTATTGTCAATCACTTTATATTGTCTATCCATGTGGTTTCCTTGGTAAAATGCACAAGTGGTTTGCTATTGACTTCTCCTGCACAGTATGAGACAATGCCTTTGCTGTTGTCACTAAAATGATCATCTGCCTCCAGCACCTCCCTAAATTGCTACTGCTGGATATAGCTGCTTTCTTGCTTTAGCTGCTACAACCTTCTTGCCTTGGGTGACTCTGTTGGGTGTATATACTCTTGACATACACCCCTAGTGTTCTTCACTCATCATTCCCAAGAAACACTGCACCACCACAATGAGGCAGATTAATAAGATTGGAAGGAGACATCCCATATTTTGGGATAAACAATGTTGTGAGTATACTAAATTACCCTACATACAATTCTATAAATATCCACTCAGTAGTAAATTCCATTGAATGCCAAAGGCATGATTCTCAGAGAACTGCAACTTAATCTTACAGTATTATGGACAAGTTCATGCTTCTGTGGTCACTTGAAATTAGTTTTAAGTAAATAGATTATAAAATGTTTCAGGATGGAGTAAGTTCTGCCAGACTCACCTAGGGTTGACTCACATGAAAGTCTTATCACTACATTTCCCATTAGCTGGCATATATTATTTGCATTTTGAACTTACCTCCTGTGGTATTACACAAGGGATGGTCCTTTTGAATGCAGCTTCAAGATAAAGTTAACCTTTTGATTGTCTTCCTGCATATTTACTTAACTGCTGGGCTGTTCTGAAATGGGTTTGTTATTAATGTCACAATTTCAGCAGAAGTCCAATCATCACTGACTCTTTCATCAAGAAGAGGCTGAAATGATTTTTCATACATTGGTGAATTTAGCTTTAAATACATTTGCTGGCAGGGCAGTGTGCTGGATGCATGGGGGAACAGGGATGGGGGTGGGTGGGGTGTCAGCTTTTAATTGTAACTGTCTTGCAGAATGGTGTTGTTTTAATATCCTGTATAGATTTTTATGTAATACACTTACTTGCAGGCAGCCTGAAGCAAGAATCAATTCTGTGAAGGATTCTTCTTTTGTTAAAAGCCAATCTTGTTTTAATGATGCATGAAGAAATACTTCGGCATTGACATTTTTCTGTCAGGTTTCTTTTGAAAAATCAATTAAGATAATACTGCTTTGACCTAGTTATCTAGTTAATGCTTATTAGGAATGTAATATGATTTACTGTCAGCATAATAATTTTTTGTATCTTATCCCATTAGCTTGTGCATATTTCAAAGTGTATTACACAATGGTCACTTCTTAAAATGTAATGCAGCAGAATACATTAATTAGATTGACGGAGATCATTAGAAAGACACCATCTCGTTGGGTTCTTGTCTCAAATTTGTAAATCATCTCTTTCAAGAAAATTCCTTCTGTTTTATCATTTTTAGAACTGTGTTATTTCCCTGATTCATGGTATAAAATAGTAAGTAAAAAGATTCTAATCTGTTTAAATGTACCTCAGTTTAACTGAGGAACAAACATGCTTTTAATATCAAAATTTACAAAAGATTAGTGCGTCTTATCACAAAAGAGATATTTCTTCTTGACCACACAAAAAAGAAGTCCTCTGCTAAGAGACATATGCATCTGTCAAATAAAAAGAAAAAGACAGGTTTTCTTTCCAACCGTTCCTTATATTCCAGTACAGTTACCTGCAGCTATTGACTGATTCATTAATTATATGTAAATCTACTTTTAAATCTACTTTTATGTGTACTGAACTACAGTAATGCAACCCTCACATAATTTATTTCCTGATAAGTGGCATTTTGCAGCATTTTTTCAGTATATAATAGTATGTAGTATAGAGTAGAAAATATTTTCAAAATTTGTTAGTGCTTTGGGAGATGTAGTCAATATATTTCAAAGACTCTGGGCATTTTTGTCTGTTTCTCTGAGATTTTGATGTATTACAATGAGACATTGTGAAGATAAAATATAGAATTCATCTAAAATGTTTTTTAAAAATGAAAAAAAAGTTGTGGAAATTATCTCCAAATAAAACAAGGAAAAACAATCGGAACAATATAAATGGATAATATAAACATATAAAATTATTAGTGTATTTTGCTTTTCTTAGATACACTTACAGATACACTTACACTTACATACAGAATGTGCAGTAAATAAAGAATCTAGATGAAGCGCTAATGAACAAATAGACAGAAAAAAACTGTTACAATTAATTTATTTCCAGACATGGTATAATCTTGTTAATCAAGACCCAATGTTTTTAATGTAGATAAAATATAAGAAAATTAAATCTGTCCATCTGTAAAATGATACCATCATGTTTTCTCATCTGTAAACTTTTTTTAATTGTTAAAATATACTGTATAAAAAACAACATTTTGTATGAAATGAATATTGGATTACCTCAGTGGAAACATTCTCCTAACCTATTGCCCAGTTAGGAGAATGCTACGTTCTCCTAACCCCGTGATGGTGAACCTATGGCATGCGTGCCACAGGTGGCACAAAACGCCCTCTCTGTGGGCATGCGAGCTGTTGTTCCAGTTCAGCTCCATTACACATGCGCACACACTTCTCACAGGCCAGTGGTCATCAGGTCTCTGCTGCGCATATGTGGGGGGATGGGGCACATGTATGGGGGTGGGGCGCATGCAAGGTGGGATGCGTGCATGCACAAGTGGGTGAGGCATGTGTGGGGGCACATGTATGCATGGGGGCGGGGCACATGCACGGGGGGCCACACACACATTGCATTTTGGGGGTTCAGGCATGCCCACACATTTATGCATGCACGCGTGCACTTTGGGCACTTGGTCCAGAAAAGGTAGCCATCACTGTCCTAACTTATTGCCCAATGGCATTAGCCCTCCTTTCAACGTCATTCAAAATTTTTGTGTGCTTTCAGGACAAGAATGATATTGCAGAAGTTGGAAAATTTATACCATTGTGCCTCAAGTGCCTCTTTAGAAACTGAATCATAAAGTTAGAACTGCTCATTGATACCACATAGTGTAACCATGTTCAATCTAGGATCCAAGTTAAAACATCCCAAATGGATGGTTGCTTTCAGCACCATTCCAACATATCCAAGGAAAAGTACTACCATTTCTATAGGCAATTATTTTCAGGGACCAACTGCTCTTCCTGTTAGGAAGGCTTTACACACACACACGCGCGCGCACACACACACACACACACGCACACACACACACACACACCATGTATTTGGAAAAACGTTTCACAGTCAGATCCATTATTCCAGCTGCCCAGAGTCTGTGGAGTTGACAAGCATATAAATTATGCACATAAACCTGGTATATAAATTGTAAAGCTATATAAGCAAAATAAATAAATATTCTGTGACTTGCACTCTGAAATGAGAGAGAACAGATCTTTCTTTTATGTGACATTTATTCAGGTATTTGAAGAATCCTTTGAGTTCATTTTGGTTATTGTTATTTTGTTATCTCTGAACCTGTTCTGTATTTATTAAGTCCTTAAAGGTGTGATGTCCAAATGTGAACCCAAAATTCAAGGAAGGGGCCTGTATGGAATTCCTTGATTTGGAAATTAGACTTCTGCTGATGTAAGCTGAAAATTTCTTTTGCTTTCTTTACAGCCAAATCCAATCACACACTTTGCAATCAACCACTAATTCAAGAGATTTTTTTTGCAGGTGCTATTACCACTCTTCTGTGCATTTGAAGCTCGTGTAAAGTGTAAAGACTTTACATTTATCTCTGCTAAATTTCAATCTTACATTCAAACTATTTCTCCAAGTTATGTGGATAATTTTTAATTTCATTGCCAGCTTCACTTGTATCACCTGACCACTTAATTTTTATCATCTGCAAAAAAAAAAAAAAAATGTCCATGCCTTCCATCTCCTCAACAAATCATAAATAAAAATGTTGAAATGTTCTGAGGGAACTCAGAACAGATTCTTGTGTTAGACCATCCTTTCTCCCATTTGAGTTTTCTCAACTCCACCACTGATGAACACTCTTTTAATATGATTTTTGAACCAGCTATGTATTTACTTAATTATTATGCCTGATGTTCTGTACTTTGTTGGACCTTTTTTCTCCTTTCTAAAGATAGGTTATCTGCTGTTCTATGGTCATGTGGCAACAGGAATTCTCAAAGAGTTTGGTCAGACCATCAACTAGTTCCTTCAATATGCCAGGAATAACAATTAATCTTCTGGAGATATAACTTCATTCACCGTAAATATATATTATCTGACCATGTTTCTCTTTCTCAAGCTTCAGGGCTGGGCTTTCACCTTGCCCTTTGACATTTCCTGATGGAATATATAGTATGACGTAAGAGAAGACTGAACCAAAATAAGAGATGACTAGCTACTTATTATCTGTTATAATCACACTTTTGTCATTCAGCAGCTGGTATACTGCGTTCTTTTAACTGTATTTTGAACAGTATTCTTTATGTCTAAAGAAGTCTTTTGGAATATTCTTAGCTTTCTTTGCTAACCTTGGCTTGTTGTGAGCTTCTGGCTCTTTCTCTATTTCCTAAATATGTCCTTTTTCTGTGACAGATTTTCAGTAGCCTTCTTAAGTAGCCTAATTGATTTATTTTGCCGTTGTCCATTTTTCTTCTTACTGGAATTTTATGCAATTGTGCTGTAAATATTCATTTCTTAGGAAGTTCCATTCATCTTGAGCTACTTTTATCCTGTTAGAAATACTATAATAATCTGTAGCATTTGGAAGCTACAGCTGGTGCAGAGTGCGTCAGTGCAGGAAGTCTTAGGCCCAAGAATGGCCACCACAGCTCCACAAGCTGCATTGGTTACCAGTCTGTTTCTGGGTGCAATTCAAGGTGTTGGTAGTCACCTTTAAAGCCCTTCAGGGCATGGATCTAGGTCAGAGGTCTGCAACTTTAAATACTCAAAGGGGTCCATTTGGACCCATTTCCCACAGAAAAGAAAACACTGGGAGCCACAAAACCTGGGTGGGCATGGCCAACTCAACGTCACTCACTTCCACCAGTCACATGACCTCTCCTAGCCATGCCTACCCAGCCTGTCATTAGGGCAGAGAACCGATTGTTAAAAAACACCGGGAACCACAAAACCCTTTTAACATATCTCTTTCCCTCCCTCCTCCTCTCTCTCTGTATCTCTCTCTGCCTCTCCCTCTCTCTCCCTCTCTCTGTATCTCTCTGTCTCTGCCCCATCCACTTCTATATCCCCCGCCATTGCCCTTACCTTCTCAGGCCAGGCGAGGAATGACTGGGAGGGGAGGGCGAGGGGCGGGGCCAGCCAATGGTGGGATCACCGGACAGGGAGCCACAGCAGAGGGCTCAAAGAGCCACATGCGGCTCCGGAGCTGCAGGTTGCTGACACCCGATCTAGGTTATTAGAGGCACTGTCTCACCGCACTGGGATTGGCCCATCCCATTGGTGCCAGCAGAGGAACTGACATATAATTGGATGTATGCCGTAATTTCAGCCTCCTTGATTGGTGGGATGATTCTGCCTGTTTTGACGAAGAAGTAGTATGCCCCTTGAAGTTCTGACTTTCATCCAGTTTCCAAACTTCCTCCTTTTAGGAAAGTGGTTTCAGGAAGGTGTGTGGCCTGTGGCTCCAGAAGGCCTAGAAGCAATAGTCATCTGAACACTTTTAGGACTGTGTTGTAATACTGAGACAGCATTTATCACACTTGTTAATGATCTCTGATGAAACTGGAATGAGGATGGTACTACCATTTAAGTTTTTCTGGATCTTGAGGTTATTATGTTATTATGTTATTATTGTTCTCTGGGTTGGGAGTAAGTTGACACTATATTATGTTGGTTAGAGAGAGATAGAAATGAGAGAGAGATAGAAATAAAAACATAGTTCTTTTATCAATGATAGGATTCAGCATTTTTAGTATTTATTTAAATCTCCTTTTTAGAAGTCCAAACGCTTGAAAATTACAAGTCCTTTTCTTCCACTGTTCTTTCTACTTTCTCTTTCTCAACCAAAAGATAATGCTTTAGTTCTGACTCCAGAGAAAACTTTTTTTCCTGAGTTACCCATGCTTCTACTGGATTTTTGACATCTTTCCTCAGTCTAACAGGATACCACTGAAATACTGGACCCTCCCTCCCTCCCTCCCTCCCTCCCTCCCTCCCTCCCTCCTTCCTTCCTTCCTTCCTTCCTTCCTTCCTTCCTTCCTTCCTTCCTTCCTTCCTTCCTTCCTTTTTCTATTTCTATTTCTCAGTGATGTGTTATGTAATACTTATACATTTGGACTATGTGGGAGCTGCATTGAAACCCTCTATCTCAAATAACTGCTAAAATGATGATGTGATACATCAGTGAACTATTTTTTAAAAAATGTAGTAAAATTCAGGGAAAGGGGGAAAAATGTGTCCGCCATCTTCTGAATGTTAGGCAAAGATCATAACCACAAAATGACTGTGGCACTCCTGTGGTATATATTAGCAATGATTAGGGAATTGAATCTGGAAAAATGACAGAAGGAATATTTTAAAGCTGGTTGCTATGTGTGTATACATGTACATTCTGATGCTTTGATTGGCAAAATACATTACATTTTTCAAAAAGCATGTACATTCCATAAGAGCTTCTTTCAGAAAGGACAGCAGTTGGCAAGAGTTTTTCTGTCATGTAAAAGTGAGATGGTGTAGCAGCTACAGCGGAACTGTCCATACAGTTCTGGGACATAAGTGCTCAAAATCTGGAAAGCCACTACCAAAGCATCTTAAGGCTACAGTGTCTATCATACTGATATAAAACAAAGGATTACCTATCCTCTGGCCTCTGTAAGAGGAGAGCCATGGATTCCATGGTAGCAAAACCTCAGGAGGAATCTGGTAGCATCTTTTACAGTGAAAACATTTTTTTTTTTTTAAAAAAAAGCATAAACGAACTGCAGCTAGAATTTTAATTGTATCAAGATTTGCTAGGATCAGATACTGGACCTACATGAGAGAACTCAATTTTCTGAAGCACAAAAAAGAAAACAAACTGTCCAAGCTTCCACATGCAACAATTCACCATAGTGGGACAGCTCCACAGACTCTCCACAATATTGTGAATCTATCCAGCCATACACTCAGTCAACCTAAAGAGTTTATTTTTACATGAGACTTTTGCCCCACTAAACCCACAGAAAATATACAACTCTCAGGAGACCTTGAAACACTGCTTCACAGCTTGAGACTTTATAAATATTTTCAAGACAAGAGAAGACAACGCAGGCATACAGCCACCATCAACCCAACACATCCTGGAACAACACATAACTACAGATCACATCAAATCCCAAAGGCATAAAAAACACACTTTATGATACCCCCAGATGCTGAATTGGACTCCCATATTTAATGCTTTCACCAAGCTAAAGTCATAATTAACAATAAAAAACCCCTCCCCTTACACAAAGAGAACAGGACAAGAAGCCATTAAGCATCTATGAACTTTGCTGCAGCATATGAAAATGTATGCCTTTTAATAAAATTAACATTAAACTAATAAAAGAATAGTTGTTGTTGGACTTGATAAGTTTTGAAAGTTGTTCTATAATGTTCTTGATTTTTACTGCTGGCAGGCAGCACATTTCATGAGCTGATAAGTCTAGTTGTCATACATTATTTTAGTTCCTCAAAGTAATGAATCATAGACTATTATGGCACTCTTTGTCTTCTTATAAAGGCCAATGCTTGTTCATTGGCCTTTTGGGATCCACTGTGCTGCAGTGTCTGGTTCTGTTTTTCTTCTGTTGAACTCTCAGAGTTTCTGTACTCTGTAAAGGGCTAAAAACTGATTTGAACTCCAGCAGTCCAGAATATTTTTTATGTTTCTCACTTCTAGTTGTTGCTTTGTGCTTGCTCTCTTTTGAATGTCCTTTTTATAAAGATTGCTTCCACTTTCCATTTTTTATTATAGAGCCTCCTTCCTTAAAGAGTTGAAACCTCATCCTTTTTTATCAACTGGTTTTGACCATTTGTTTTTCCAATTCTTTTGTTGTTTCCTTAAGAACTGTGGCCTATTGAAGGATTTATGGGAATGTTATTTCATATATATACGTGTGTGTGTGTGTGTGTGTGTGTGTGTGTGTGTGTGTTTAGCAGGGGTGGGTTATACTTACCTTTACTACCGGTTCGCAACGGGGCAGGCGCAGGTTCCACGATAGACACGGGCAAGGGGCAGCAGCTGAGAGCATCTGCGTGTGCTATCAATTTGCCGGGGCAGTAAACCAATGTATAATTATAGGCAGCCAAAAACACCATCCAATGGGACATCCAAGGGGAAAGAATCTGAGGGGTATGACGGTGCCCGGCCAGAAGCCCTAAGAGGGGCTTATGGTCTGTCACCAGCTCAAACAGTAGGCCATACACGTAATCATGAAACCGCTTGATGGAGGCGACAGCAGTCAAAGCCTCCCTATCAAGCTGCATGTATTTTCGTTCTGTAGAGGACAAGTTCCTCAAGTAAAAGGCTATAGGAGCCTCCAATCCATTCGGAAACCTATGGCTCAAAACGGCCCCTATACCATACAGGGAGGCATCAGCTGTTAATGTCAGGGGAAGGGTCAAGCTGTACTGCATCAGGACAGCCGAAGAAGTGAGTAAATCTTTCACTGTCTGAAAAGAGCGGGAGTGCATGTGGCTCCATGACCATGGTGTGTCCTTGTTCAGTAACCTGTGGAGGGGCTCAGCCACAGCGGCCTTATGTGGCAAAAACATGCTATAAAAATTTAAAAGCCCCAAAATTGCTTGCAGTTCCGCTCAACAGGTGGGCACGGCAGCGTGTTTAATAGCAGATATTTTAGAAGGGGTGGGGTGAATTCCCTTGGCATCAATCAGATAGCCTAGAAATTTGACTTTTGGAATGCCAATTACACATTTACTCTTCTTCAATTTTAGGCCAGATTGACAAAAACACAAAAGGAATGCCCTAACTTGATTGATGAGCTCACTCCGACAAGAAGTGGATATGAGCACATCATCGAAGTAGGGCACAACGCCTGGCAGGCCGTCTAACAACCGCTGCATCAGGTTCTGGAATAGTCAACCAATCAACACTGATTCCAAATTGAAGACGCCGGCATTTAAGCGCTCCCCGGTGTGTCACGATGGTCTGAGCCTCAGCCAAAGGCATCACCCACCAGGAGCTGCTGGTAAGCCTGAGCCAAATCTAATTTGGCAAAAATGGAGCCAGGGCCGAGGGAGTGGAGTAAATGCTGGACCACTGGGATTGGGTATGGATTGGCCTGCAATGCCTTATTTAGTGTGCATTTAAAATCAGCACAGATACGAATTGAGCCATCAGGCTTAATAGGGATCACTATTGGGGTTTTCCACCACAAGTGGTCAGGTGGTCAGTAGGTTCCAAAACACTCTGGGCAATTAGCTTGTCCAGCTCAGCATCCACCTTAGGGCAGAGGGCAAAAGGAACCCGATGAGGTTTGAGCCTAATAGGGGCCACCTGAGGATCCAAATTAAGTGCTATAGGGGGGCCAACATATTTACCCAGAGAGTCGTTGAAAACGTCAGTGAACTTGGTGGACAGGGCATCAAAATCGTCAGATGATGTGGAGTGGATTCCTGTAATGCCCAGACCCAGAGAGCTAAACCAATCTAACCCCAAGAGACTGGGAAGAGACCCGTCAACTACAATTAAGGGAAGACGCCCCGCAAAACTATCCTTTTCTACTAGGAAACAGCCATGCCCAATTATGGGAATGTAATTCCCCTGATAATCACGAAGCTTGACTGGGCAGGGGCGCAGCTGACTCTTTCGTAGGTCGGGTATCAGCTTCTTTATGACTGACCAGGACACAATAGACTTGGACGATCCGGTGTCCACTTCCATCTGGCAGGTTGCGCTCAGGAATAAATGGGTGGGTGGTCACTTCAGTGACCTGGCGGCCACGAAAAATAGCAAAACAATCTTCGTTGGTAGAATGCTGCGGCTTGGGAAAAGGGGCAGCTTTGTTAAACAAATGGCAGACACGTACATTGTGGCCTTGCTTCCCGCAGCGGCGACAGGTAGCAGATCTGAAACAACAAGTCGCCCGCAGATGATTTTCCCCAGAACTGAGGCAAGAAGCAGAAAAATATTTTTTCGCAGTCAGTCCCTTATTCCGCGGGGTGGATGCCTTGAGACGGTTGATGTCTGCCTCCTCATCAGTAGTCTCATTGGAGGTGACATCCTGCAAATGCACAGTCACGGCCTGATCAGCAGGGGCATGGAATTTGTGTATGTCCGCTGTGGATTTATTCAACTTCTCTGCTGCCTGGGCTTCTTCAAGAGCTGTCTGTAGATCTAAGTTCTTCTTGGCCAATAGCCATCTCTGTAGCCTAATATCTCTAACCCCACAAACTAGCTGCTCCACCAGGGCATCCTCGAGGTCCCTGAACTCGCAATCCAGAGCAGCAGTTCTGAGGCGAGCCATGTACCTATTTACCGATTCCCCCTCCTCCTGCAATATTTGCCTCAAGTTAAAACGGCAGGCTATGTGGGACGGGGCTGGTGAATAGTGGCTCTTCAATTTCTCCCTCAGCACTTCCCAGGATGGCTGAGGGGCGACTAAAGCTGTAGCTGTCACGAATACCTCAGGACTGCATGAATTCAAAAAATGTGCCCTCTTCCAGCTGCTTGACAGTTCGGTAAAATCATTTGCTTTTAAGAAGCACTTGAACCTCTCCTCATATGCATCCCAGGTTTCGGCAGTGGCATCAAACTGGGCGAATGTTGGCAGAGCCATTCTTAGACTGGTGTCTGTGTGACATGGAGATATTATGTTGCAGTGGGTGACAGCACAATCTCAGTGTAGCCGCTCAGTTATGGACTACACTGCCCGTGTGCCTCATATCCCACCTTCGTCACCAGTGCTCTGTAGTGAGGTGGAAGGCATTGACTGAGGCAACATGGAACGTTCAACAACTATTTTAATGGTACAACAGTTAACAGCTACTCAGGGAACTTCTCTCCAACAACTGAGGCTGACAGCTTTTATATAGTAGCTGTCAGACTCCATTAACCAATCCGGAAGCACGGAGACTCCTGCCCTTGTGGCAACTTCGTGCTGACCAATCAGAATACAGCATCTCCGTCATCAGGCTGCGTGCCGAACACAACATAAATCATTGAAAAAACCAACCCAGAATTTTCACTGAAGGCACAAATGGCCAGGCTCAAATGTTCCTACCTTGGACCCATTATCCAAAGCTCCATCTCTCTGGAAAAGCTCTAATGCTGAGAAAAGTGGATAGAAATAAAAGAAGAGAATAACTGGCAGCAAGAATTGATGGACTCAGTTACAGTGGTGATGAATGCCTGAAGAGTGACTTGGAAGAAAAGGTTAGGGATAGATCATCATGAAAAAAAATCTATTTATGTGATTGCTAGGAATTGTAAATAACTTGGTGGCACATAATCAATAATCAATCATCAATCAATCAATCAATCCATGTATATAAAAATTCTATATAAGCATTTCAATAAACTATCAATAAACTGTATCGGTAAACTGATTATATTTCATTACAATCATCCAATCTACAGTCTACACTACGTTGATTCATACACAAATCATGACATTGTGGCCATTATGTTACAAATTTTGATTCTTCTCCCTCTTCTATTTATGCCACTGGTGTATAGTATATTACCTATTATAATTTGGCATATTAATCATGTAGATTTCAGTTCTGACCCATTTTATTGTCTCTTAAAATATGCAAAGTGCTATTACTAAGGGCCACACTATCTGGCCTAAACACACCCTGGCCTAAAAGATCTTTTCTAGGTGGCTCTCAGCTTTGTGCAAGATTTAATTTCGTGAATATAGATTATTCACAAGTTCTGGCCCCCTTAGTATGTGTATGTATTCACTGCATATAGCAGAGATTAAAACTATCGGATGTAAAGGCTGCATGAAGGTACTTAAATGGAAACAGTGCCTATATACACGTGCTTGAGTACATTCAATTGAAATGAAAAGATTAAGTTATAAAGTTGATTAAGTTATAAAGAGATAAAGTTACAGAGGCCATTCCAGCTTTACCACAAAAACATAACTTCATTCCTAAGCAGAAGCCATTTTCAAGAACAAGCCGGGAACTATTAAACAGACGTAATGCCATTTAGTATGCTAAACAAGGGAGAGTCATTTCCATTACCAGCAAGAAATCACTTATAGCTCTTGATGAGTTAATCTTTAATGACCATTTTAATTTCATATCATTTGTTTCTTCTCTGATGCACCCAAATTATCCATTCAAATGGTTTCCAGCAGGTCTATATCTCCAGAAATTCACCACATGTGCATTTGTATTTAACAAAAACAGCCATGTTATACAGCTCAAAATGATGGATTTAGGCTGGTATCTTCCAAAAACAGTTAATCTCCTGGCTGGAACCAATTAATCAAAACTGAAAATCAATGCAGACTTATGCATTTGCATACTGATATCCAAGTAGCATTCCTTCTCCTCACAAATGATTTTCTAAGCTAAAGACCCAATCCAGTTGAAAGGAACTATAGTGATTATCCTACCAAAACCAGAGTATCAGCTTCACCTGAAAGAGCTAATTTGAATCCTACAAAAACTTTCGTTGTGATTCTGCTATTATTAACATTAACTAAAATTTATCTAAAGATATAAAACACTACTGAGTTTATTGAAATGCGTTTGTAATTGTCTTCTGATTCTTGGCCACAAAAGATTCTTGCCTACAAAACATATTGCTGGTTTTAGTTTACTTGGTCTTTCTCCTGAAAATCTCAAATTTCTGAAATATTGTTATAATTGAAATTTGTTTAATGTTTAATTTTTCAGCTTGTTCATTGGTTGATGCAAATTTATTTTCACGTGAGGTAAAATTTGCTGGAAGTGCTATATATTTTCATCAGAATTATGACATTAAAAAAAATTTGTAGGAAAAATTTTTGCTCTGTTCTGCCCCATTTTATGCTGCATATGGGATGAACTTGCAATAGAGAAATATATGCATGTACTTCTCTACACAGAACAACCATTTGCATTCAGAAAATTGAATACCAGTGTATCAGAGAGGCTGAACTATCTAGTTATTTGGCCCCATATTTGCACTTTAAAGATTCAAGTAAAAATATAGGTTTACTGACTCAGTGAAAACTGGACACAAATTTTCAAGATTTCATCAATTTCTTATCACTAATTTACATACAATATGTGCTTCACATCATTACTATTACATATGTGGAAAACACATCATTGAAATGAAATCCTGATGGTCATGGTGCCAATGAATTCTTGCAAAGTAATTCTTTGGCACCATATCAAAAACATCTATTCATTAATTGAGGCATAATTATTAAATAAAGCTTGGTGATTGGTTTCAAATAATATGGTCTGCCATTTCAAATGTTGCAAGGAAGCAGGAAAAACAAAGAAGCAAATAAAACCTCAAATTTTTAATATCTGAGGAATATGCACACTTGTTGAATAAAAGAGTTTCTTAATTTTGGAGGTTGTCCATCGCATCAAGAATTCATACTGATAAATTTTAAGAATTAAGCTATTTAATCTTAATCAGATGCCACTCAGAGGCATTTTTTTCAGGAAAATAATGAATTAGGCATTTGGCTCTAATCTAGACTTAGTCATAATTGGAGCAGATCAGTTGAAATTAATAGTACTCACATTAGTTACAGCTTGTTTAAGTTCTAAGTATGGATTCCACCCATTGTTTGAAAGAAAGTGCAAAGACTTTCCCCCCATATTTCCTATTCAGTAGTCATTAAATATTCATTTCTAGCAGAGAAATTTGGTGCCACTTACATTGAACCTCATGAGCAACTATTGCTTATAGTTCATCCATGAAAACATTAGCTGATTAATGTGCTAATTGAGTCATTGCTGATTTTCAGGCATATTTACAATATTCTAGTGATTTCTTATTGCTTGAACTATATGCCATAACAGATTTAAAATTCATTTCAAAATAGTACAGTATGAAACCAAAACCTAAACAGATAATAGTGAAGGACAGTAGGAAAATGGTTTGTGTGCCAAAAAGATCACAGATTTTCCTAAGGAATCTATCCATTTCAGTCTGCAATTGTGGGCCTTTAACCAAAAAGTTGCCATTGACCTCTCTGGAAGTCACCCTTTCCTTCTAATTTTAGAGCTGTCTTTAATAATAATGCCAGGGACATTACTGCTTCTCTCTCTGCTTCTTCACAGTTTCGCAAACTGTTCCCCCAAATAAAATGTTCATGTCTGAGATGTAGGTTTAGCATCTTGAATTACTAGGAAACAGTCAACACAAGGAAGAAGATCTGACATTCTTTGGGATAAATGGACTGGGCAAACAATGATGGGGAGAAGGTAGGAGAAGGAAAGAGAAAAGGGAGGGAGCCTGAAAGGTGTCAGGATGTAACATATTCAGATTATAGTTTCTTATAAGCTACAAAGGCAAGGAGAAATCAGCCAATGCCATCAGTTCGTTGTATTTGCATATAAATTCTGGTATTAGAATTCATTTTTAAAAAACATGTCACTTTTTGCTCCTAATTAATTGCATTGACACTGTTCAGGGCTGAGCTTGGTTCTCCTTTTCTCCCTCACCCTAAAAAATAAAAAAGAAGCTGTTGTGGGTTAAGGCTTTTAATCAGATGAAATATTAATCACAGGGTAGGAGCTGGAAAATTTAAATTATTGTTTAATGATCACTGATCAAATGTGTAATCGAGATAAAGAAAATTAGGATGGCAGGAGCATCATCTCCATTTAAATTTTACATTATTAGTCTTCTGCCTAACTAGGCACTTTTTCCTGAATCTCTGGATTCCCCCCTCCCCCTTTTTAACTATGCTTGCAGTTGCTATAGCGATGGTATAATTTTGTAATGGTCTGAAAATGACACTGGCATAGATACTGACAGATAGGAATTAATTTGCTAACAAGTAATTAGGTCGTGCAATGTTGACTGCCATGCAGAAGGTGCACTGTGACACATCGACTGTTTTTTCTGGGATGGCAGCAACATTAGCATTGGTCATTAGTGGGAGACATCTCGGCACAGTGTTGCATACCAGCTTCTATGCAGACCTATTTAGTTACCTGTGTGACAGGCTTGTTCAGGACACCAGAAACAGCTGTCCTAGCCTGTATAAGCCAAAATAATTAGGCCTGTCATCTTCTTGCTCTGATTTTCCCTTCAACCTGTTCCACAAAATGCAAATATTTTGCTTTCATTGTCACATTCACCTTGACATGGATATTGCTTTGGCGCATAACCGGATGAGATGACTTGGAATTTGCATTGTTCATTCTAATAAATTTGCTTTCTCCCCTCTACCGCATGGCAGGGCCCATCAGATAAAGTCTCCCAGAGTGTCATCAATCACCATCACTGACAGACGACTTTCGCCTTCATTTGTTACATACGAGAACATGCTTAATTATTTGTCCTGTAATTAGTTGAGAAAATGTCAGGAAATGTCAACTCTCTGTTCACTGTGGAAGGCCTCGGCTTGAAAGCCACAATGACTGAAGTGTCATTAAGCCTGCCTAACAAGACGAGGATCAGCTGGGGAAAAGTGAAAAGCTTCTAAAAAAGTAATCATGGTGAGTTAAGGCAAACCGCATATCAGCACCAATAATAAGATGTGAATCCTATTAGGAAACTGTTCTATTTTCCCCTCTCCATTTTGCCACCATCCCCCCAACCCACCCAAGAAGGAAGAACAAACTCAGCATCGAAGGAGCAGACTGGTATAATTTTTATCTCATATTCATTAGCATTTCTTAAGCCCATCATATAGGCTTTATTATTCTAGGTAATATTTAATATTTAGTCTTCAGATTTTTGGCATATTGTTTTTATATTAACCCAGCAGTCTAAACTGCCATGGATGTGTATGAAGGTAAATATTCTTTCTACATTTCTCAAGCAGCAGAAAAAGATTAAGTAGGTGGGAATTTTTTGTTGGAAACTTGAAGCTGATAAGAACAATGGGCAGTAGGTTTGCTTCTTGAACATTTTTAAAAGATCCACAAATCATGTCAAGCAGAATTTATACTGACAAGAATGATACTGCTATAGAGATTTATTTATTTATTTTGCTACTATTTATATTGACTGACAGAGAGGCACTTCACTTAGGTGATAAAATTTAAAGACAAATAATTCATAGAGTCGGCTTTTTTCCCACATATTAATAATAAACAATGCATTTGAGCCTAAGTTTGAGACATAACAATCTTTGTATTTGCATTGATAGCAATACTTGATTCTTGAGGTATTTATTTGTTAGTTATAATAATACTGTTGAAAGTAGGAATGATTTATTTTTCATACATGTGGTCAGCTACAAGATTTGTCTTTCAGTTTTATTCAGTTTTGCTCCACCCATCTTTTATGTTGTCATCCAAAGAAATATTCATGAGATATTTTCTCCCTAACTTAATTAGTTCCCTGATTTCATTTTTCCTTGCCAATAAACACTTAATTGTTCTGTCATTTTAGTAAGAATCATTAAGATAGCGTTCTGCCCTTTTACAATTTATTAGCTGTTACAGGTATGGTTAAGCTAATTATCAAATAGTTAAAATTTTATTCAAGATAGGGTATTACAAGGGTACTGGATGGGCAGATTCCTTGCTACACTAATTCAATTAAATGTACCCAAGCACCTCCACTATTGGCGTAATATGGGAAGCATAGTAGATTATGGAAATGTAAAACTCAGATAATTAACATACTTTTCTGTGCATATAGTGCTGACATATTTACTTACAAATCAAGTAAATTAAGATTGGGGGAAAATAATTATTGAACTACCTCCTGCTCCTTTCCCTTTTTTTTGTGATTAAAAACAGATAATACACAAGTAAAACAAACAGGCCGTGTTTAATCTGTTAGATTTTCTCCATTCTTATTATCATTATTCAAGAGGATCAAAATTACTCTGTCAAGTGGCTTTTTAGAATAACTCATTACTGGACTTTAGCCCTCTTCTCAAATTATTTTCTATCACAATTCAAAATAATGAGGCATTATTTCCTGGAGTGGGGGGGGTGGGGGTGGGCAAGAAATAGTCCCTCAAGGACTGACAGTTTATGAAGTAAATCTTTCATCCTCTAAGTAGTAAATCTTTAGTAAATCTTTCATCCTCTAAAAAAATACTTTTTCTTTTTTTAAACAAATATTTTATTGCCTTTAAAATAATAACATTAAAAAAAGAAAAGACAAAAGTAACGTAGATATATACTTTCTCAAAAAAAAAAAGAAACAACACATGAAAAGTGCTTTAAAAAGAGTGAAAGAAAAAATGTAGCAGAAAAGTATAAATATAGCATTATAACAGTTTATTTATTTATTTATTAGATTATATTGCCACCTATCCACCCCAGGCGACTCAAGGCGGCTTACAGTTACAATTCTATATATACTTACCTAATGTAAATACTATTCAAATACATATATATTTATTTTTAACAGATTTTTATAACTATCATTCATCTTTAACTTACTACATTTTGTATAAATGAGTTCCATATTTCTTTATATACGTGCCATGCAAACGTTACATCTATATAGGCAATCCACTCATAGGTGGCAAGTGTGATCATCCATTGAATGAATGAGACCTTACATTTATTTTTCCAATACCTTAAGAAAGGTATTCTTGTGGGAAACATTTTTATAATATACAATAATCAGTTGATTAAAAAATTTTACTTTCTGTAATGCACCACCGTCTAATATTATTCTATAGCTTATTAGATAAATCCTGAATCTTACAAAATAGAAAATACAATGCTTTTTTCACTCTTACAGTTACTGCTGTTAATGCAGAGATCTGTTTTAGACTAGCTAGAAATAGATTTTTCTTATGTTTTGACCTCTGTTACACTTTTCAATTCCAAAAAGAAAAACATGTGTTTAACTACCCAAAAGCTTAAGAAAGGAATACAATCCTTTCTTTTGGTCTGTATATGACTAATTTATCTTAAAAAGGTGGGCACAATAACTACTGTGCCCTCATCTTGAAGAGTTCCTTTTTTATTTTAAGGGACTGCAAGTAGAGACTAAATTGATGGATTGTGCCCTAAATCTTTCTGATATCATGATCTGGTGTTGCTGCAGAACTGGTGTTGTGAATCAATTCTTGTGACTCGGTTCAGAATCGCAATTCTGTAATAAACCTCTGGATATATTTATACATGCACAAATTATACAGAAAGGTGGACTGAAAGCTTGATCGCTGTTCTCACACGAAACACTTTCTGCTGTGTTCTGGTTTATTCACAGAAAACCATAAGGAGATTATATTTCAAGATTCCAAGGGACAGGACCAGCATCTACTATCTTCTTATCTTCTATATTAACTAATGGAGAGAGGAGAGGATATAATGTGTGTATGATAACACTCCCTCCTCATCCACTGCAAGCAATGGCAAGATAGAGACTGTGTCATTAAAGCAGGCACCCATCCTCAAGTTGCAAATTGGACCGTAGATCTGTGTTAAGATTAGGAACAATGTGAGCTTTGTGTTGAGTTATAGGTGATCCATTCAAGATGAATCACAGTAAATATGCTAGAATAGCTTCACATGCCTTCTCTGGGATGCTGTGTGACACAATAGGAAACACAGCTGCTCGGTGGCAATAACAAGCTGTCTTCATTTAGCCAGTGCATGGAAATGGCTCATCCCAACCACCCTCCGTGTAACAGGGAAGAGAAGTGCTAAGTTGCAATTCTCAAGTTGAAGCCTGAAATCTGATGCTATTGCTATGAGCCTTGGACCTCTAAGGGTTAGAAATGGATCCTGTGCTTTTCTGTCATGCAAACACAATCTTTTAAGCAGAAACTGGATTTAAAACTCTTTCTGGCTCTAGTAGTGCTATTACTACAAGAGCTAAAATAAAGATTTATAGACTTTCCAAATTTGCCCAAATTTTCACAGTACAGATTTTGATTTTTTTTTTTAAGGATTGCAAAAATTGAATGAGGATATTTTAAATATCATTATTTGGAGGGGCATTCCTTGATTGCTTTGGCAAGTCATCACATACATAGGCAACTCAAGCTGTCAACTACCAATTACCAGGAAATACTAAATCCTATTATATGTCAGCTATCAAATAAGTCACATTCAAAATAGAAATACTGTTGAATGTCAAATACTGAAGTCAGATATCATAGCATTCCATGATTATAACCTTGCACAGAAAAAACTGAAATGTTCAAGAAATGTAATTTTGAAGCTTTAAATATTTTTATGGTGAAAGGTATTACATTCTTTTTCTATAGAGGGGAATTTATTATGATCTGCAAAATGCCTTATTTTAGTTT
Source organism: Pituophis catenifer annectens (assembly GCF_029215685.1). Taxonomy (NCBI): domain Eukaryota; kingdom Metazoa; phylum Chordata; class Lepidosauria; order Squamata; family Colubridae; genus Pituophis; species Pituophis catenifer. The sequence goes on from NW_027256883.1 coordinate 91,032,262, forward strand.
GTAGCCAATCCTCATTATCTGTTTGGAATATCACAACTTTTTAAAATGTTAATGGTATATATATATATAAGCAGTCTTTGCTAGTTTTCTGGGCAAGCTTTTTTTGCAAGCTATCTTTTGTAGAAACAAGATGCAGTTTTGATTGCAGCGCTGCATGCACTGAAATAGCCAATATTCTTTGTGTCTAAATTAGACTTAAAATAACAACAATAACAACTTAGGCAGCTTCCTGCCTTATATATTTATTGACAATGGGCTTATTTTAGAAACCGATTAATGTGGTGGAAAGCGCTTGTGTTCACTCTTTTTGGAATTAGCATATTTAAGCACTCATAATAAATTGGGAATTCTCACAGGTTGATAAGATGGTTTTTAACTCCATTATGGGCAGATAACAATGGACTAAGCTCGAAACAATATATTTAAGACGAAGAGAGAGAGAAAAAACAAAGATGTTAGGTCAGACAATATCGCAAATAACATTTGGAAAAGCCTGCCAATTGTTTGGATAACTGTACAATGCCAAAGCCTCTTATAACATTGTTAAGTCTTTATTCAGTAATACATTATCATGCATATTTCATAGCAGGGATTACTAAGACAGAATTGTGTGTCATTTTTGTTGTATGTCTTTATAATTACACCTTGAAGCCACAACTAGATTTTTTTTTTTACTACATATTCATGAAAAGCGGACTTGTAATTTGATAAAGGGTAGCTTGTGTTCTCGACTCCATTCAAACAGCATCATGAAGCAGAATTAAAGTAGGCATCTGTGTTCTCCCGGCATTAATCTCTTCAAGCACATTCCAGCTGCTATGATGTGCAGGCGGGAGATAAGTCCTAAACGGACTAAAACTAAGCAAGCCAGACAACTCTATTATTGGCTTCATAATTGCTTAATTAAACTTTTGTCACTAATCATTATGAGGGCAATAGAGCTGTTATACTGGCTTCTGTTAAGCAAAAATCAATAAACTGTAGGAGTTAATTTCGCCGTATTTTTTGTCCTGCAAATGGAATTCATTGCTGCCGGTTAGTGATCTGTGGTGCTGGCGCGCGACTGATAGGAGCAGCCATCACCATCTGAATTGAGGGTATTCAGTAGCACATGAATATGAACAAATGGCAAGCATAAATCTTTTGCATGAAGTACACCTTCTATCCCTTTATTATGGAACAATTGACCCATCTAAAATGAATTCTAATGCCAGGAAAGCGTTTAGATTTAAATTACACCATGGTCTTCTGGACCTGAAAGATGACGGCATAAAAAAGATTAATATGCTAATTATTTTTCTCCTTATTTTTTCCCCCTTCGACATCTATGGTGGGGTATTGTGAAGCGTGTAAATAAGATGACTGTTTTGTCAAGAAATGGCTCTGAGGCACACTATATTCCATTGCAATTTAATTTGTTTATTCAAACCTTCACTCCAGATTTTAACTGGTTTTGCAATAACACTTTATTTTTTCACATAATGTTTTTTTTCCTCTTCATGGAGAATACCTTGAAAAAGAAAAGCGTGTTTTGTTTAGTGAAATAGAGTTAATGGTATTATGAATGATGGTACTTTCAAATAAGGTATGCATTTATAAATTCTTGTCAAACTCCTTTTCTCCTTTCAAGGTTTGTTCAGCCTGGTTTAGAAGGCATTAAATCTCCACACAGCCACCCTTAACCCCACACTCTTCCTACAGAGCCCACACTGCCACAAACTATATTAGCATAAGCTGCAAAAAATGCTTTGTTTTCTCAAAATATTTTTCTTTCAAGTTGTGCTGATAGTCACTTCTGCTTTTCTTCTAACTGCTATAGTTCAGGCTTCAAATCATTAGATATTCCGTCATTAAACAGAACATACACCACCAGTGGGCTTCAGAAAGGGCTATTATGGAAAAAATGTGAAAGGAGGGGATGTAAACTAAATAGCAGGAATTTATTTATCAGTAGATAATATTTCCTAAATCACAAAACCCAGTTCTTGCTATCTAATAATGGTATTGATCTGGAAGCTTCCATGATTGAAGTTAAATATTATTTCAGCCTTCAAAATGAAGTCTTGTGGTTGAATCCAATTGATCCAGCAAATGCTTTTGCTAATAGAAGTGGATGGGAGGCATTTATTATTTTTTTTAAATTCATCTTCTCACTAGGCAACTAGCTTTTTTCCTCTTCTCTCAAACTAGGAGCTTTGATACATGCAAGAGTCTGTAGGGCAAAGCAGCAAAAATGGCTTCCATTCCTTTTCTGTTCCTGGACATTGAGACTAGGGCAATTGGAATATCTATCTTTCATAAATATATAATTCAGGACAAAGGGAGATGTAGCATGTCAGATATTGCCGCTGGCTGTAATAGCAATAGCACTTAGACTTATATACTGCTTCATAATGCTTTACAGTCCTCTCTAAGTGGTTTACAGAGTCAGTATCAGAGGTGGTATTCAGCCAGTTCGAACCGGTTTGGGTGAATCCCGCCCCCGCCCCCGTCCATCCATTCCACCACTATGCTGTCCTATTTAGGCACATTTTTGAGGCTGGGTGGATGCACGGAAGGCACACGTGTAAGCAAAGTGTATGCACGGAAGGCCGGGCACATGTGTGGAAGGTGTGTGCATGGCGAACCGGTGGTAACAAAATGTGAAACCCACTGCTGGTCAGCATACTACCCCCACAATCTGGGTCCTTATTTTACCACCCTTGGAAAGATGGAAGACTGAGTCAACCTTGAGCTCGTCAGGCTCAAACTCAGCAGAATTAGTCTGCAATACTGCATTCTAACCATTGCACCACCACGGCTCTTAATAAAGCATATCTTTCTATTTCCACATATTTCCACATACTATCTGTGAGTTCTGCTGCCTGAAAGATTGTTCCATGGACGGAAAGATCTCCTACATGCATGGAAAAGCACCATCAAACACAATACTCAATTTTCTTTATTACCATTATATGAAATTTGGTCCAACAAGTACAGAAGAGCCAGATATGCCCTTCTCCATCCTGGATCTATTCTATCTATAGTGTTATTGTCAACTTATAATCATGTTTAACCTATATTAATTATGCATTAACTTAAATTAAAATATTTTTTTAAAAAAATCTTAAAACTTCAGGTTGTATTTCTAAAGAACTTCATCAACCAAGAGTTCTGACATTATGAGCATGGCCATTGTCTACCATTTCATGATTTTCTATCCTTTTAGAACTCCTTGTAGGTCAGGTATACTTAAGGACAAGTTGGTTTTGCCCTTAACTATAAAGAAATTAGCTCTACCTCATAGATAATTTAATTTTTCTCCTAGATGCCTTACATTGTATAAAGAAAACACAGGAAATTAGCATGTCTGAAATGCAGATGCAGATGAACCCACAGAAAGCAACTCAGAAACTAGTAACTACCAAGTTGCTAAGTATAAGTATCAAGTATGAGAATGTTGAGAGAGCAGGAAATGTTGCATTATTGCTCGGCTCACTATTCCCCTTATCATTTGCAAAATAGTTTGCAAAAGGACAAGAAATTCAGAGAAATACTAAATTATCTATTTTTCTGTAATTTATAAAAAAAAAAAACCAACTTGAATAACTTAATTTCAATATCTACCAGTTCTTCTTCCTGTTAACCATCATTCTTTTGACTCTTGGTTATGGACTCTACAAAAGCATATTATCTAGCACTATGACATTGATCTTGCTCTAAGTCACACAGCAAATTCCCTGTCCTATCATCCTGGCATTATTTTCTCCCATTATCCAATTTCTTCTTTGCCTGCTTTTATGATGGTTCTTTGGAGATATTACACCTTTCATGTACTGTTGGATTAAATGGGTTGTCAACTTCCAGTGTGCAAACTTCCTGGAAGGATTAGTTTCTATCATATGGGACCCAGCATCTTTGTGATTATTTGAAAAATTGTGTTTCTTTGAATTGCACAGAGCAGGTTTCTGGGTTGGGTGCAGTGGTGGCTGCTGCGGTTTGGACCAGTTTGGGAGAACCGGTAGCTCCGACCAATGGCTGGGCCCACCCAACCACTCATGATTATGCTACATAATCACCAGTTTTTTGATGCTGTGCATGTTCACATTTTCGGTTCTGGGTGAACTGGTTGTTATAGTATGTGACACCCACTTCTGGTTGGGTGGGATGGTGGTTGGTGGGGGAAAGAAAATTAGTGACATCCTTTCATTCAGCTCAATTGAGTTCAACAGAGAATTATTTAAGTAAAAGTTGCAAATTCTCATGGAAGGGAAAAGAAATAGTGGAAGAAAATATGGATAGAAGAGTTGATATTTTTACTGTGTTTCAAGTACAGAGGAAGACAATTTCTAATTGTATAATGATTTCTGATTTTTAAATGTTTGTTGCTGAGCAGAACTGTAAGATCATTGACAGATATCAAACTTAAAAAAAACAAACATGACAGCAACCTGCAACTGCTATATTTACCATTTTTCCTTTGATACAAGCCTTGCGTCCATCCATAAAACATTTATTTCTCATATGCCTATTGAAACTATGATGTTTTATAAAGAAAAACAGGAGAGTTCCAGCACATACCTTGCCTATACATGATGTGTGTGTGTATGTGTGTGTGTGTGTGTGAAGGAAAAATAGACTACTTTCTTACTTTTTTCTGCCAGAGAAGAGATCAAAACTGAACTAGATTGTGGTTGTTTAACTTTTGGTATCATAGCAGTGCTTAAAGAATTACATGATGCATTTTGGTCCTCAACAAAATCAGCTATGGTGTTATTCTCCCTCTTTCCTTCCTCTACCCTCCATGAAGCTTCCCAGCTTTCTGGGTCCAAATGAAGCTCCATTAGATTCAGATACCAAATGACAACTCCTAAGAGCCGAAAGTGGAGTCCTTTTTCCATTCTGCAGTGATGGTGTTCAAACTGGCAGCTTAGCAGCTCTCACTTTTAACCAGTTGCCTGTTAAAACAAAGCAAAGAATAGGCAGGCTCCTGGTGTCAAAAACTCAACTGTTTTCCCCCAGTGCTTATTACCAAGGCACTAAGTGTGAAAAAAGTACAGGTTAAGAAACATCAATGTTAACACATACAAAATAACATTTGCTAAAATTACCTAGCTTTAAAAAGACATTCAGAAGTCTGATTTCAATACAAACAACTTTGTGTAGGTTGTTTACAAAAAAATGTCTCAAACTTTGATTAGTTTAGATATTGTTAGTGTTTAGGCCAATAAAAAGGTATCAGCTTGAGATTTTTATTTATTTTTTAAAAAAATCTTGCCTATTTCAGGAGTGTTTTGGTCGCAAGGAATCTTTTCTATCTTATAGGTCCATTTCATTCATCAAAACAAAATTTAAGATGCTGAGCTATCTACAAGATTGTCTGAGTTGGACAGAGGTTCAAAAACATCTTCAGTCTCAAGATTCATCCATGAGCAATTAGCCATTCTCTTTTCAACTCAAACTGTATTCAACTTTCTAGTTTTCAGATTTGTTCCCACAAACTCATAACAAAATTAGGAAAGAAAGATAAGAATCGAAATGTAATAGAAAACTGTCAATAGAAAACCCTAACTGCCACCATTCACTAACTATATCATAAATACCACCGACCAATTGGGTTAACACTGAATAGCTTTTTCAAATTTATATTGGCTAGATACCAGGTTGGACAAGGGTGATAAAGAGAAACACAGCTATATAAAACTTCCCACTGAGGAATATTATTAAATATCCTCATTTTTTTCCCCATCTCAGAAATCCTTGAATGGTTCTTCTGGGCTTGGACCCACAATCTTCAAATGGAGTTTTCCAGAAGTAAAAGCAAAGTGGCTGATTGTGCCCACATGGGCAGAGTCAGCCCAGAGCAGCTGAGCTAGCCCGGAAAAAAAAAAAGAGAGATCTGATTTAATGAGTCGAAGAGGGGTGCTTTGTATGTGTTCCCACACGTTGTGAAGCACCTCTTTCAAAAGATTTACACAACAGCATTATTGTGTGTGTGTGTTTTTTTTCCTGAGGAAGATGACCTATGTGTGTTCTTGAAAAAGGGATGAATCCTTATGAGAAGGGCTGAAATAAAAGCTTTGTGGCTGAGAAGCTTACACAGAAGGGGCCTATCCCTAATTCAGTTTGAGGATGAAGAAGCTTTTGAAATGCAACATTGTGCTGGTGACTTTCCAGGCTTAGAGAGACTTGGGGAAGCCTGCGGCTCTTTGCATAGCAGGTTCATAGTCAAATTATATTTGCCATATGCTCGTAGCAGGTTCTGAATTTATGCTAGCTAGCATGGGTCCCCACTGCCCTCCCTTCCCTTCTTAGTAATTCAGCTTCTTTCCAATGCAATAAAGCAAAGCTGCATAACTGTAAATAACGGTAAACAATGCTGCTTGAGACCAGAAGAAGAGCTGCAAGAAGAAAGGAATGAATGAATGTTTGAGGTAAGAAGATGTGACATATGATATCACACCAAAATATTCATTATTATGAATGACCATTTCTGGCCAGTTCATTTCAGATTTTTCATCATAGTCTTAGTACAGGCAGACTGTTATCACCTGCCCTCTGAGGTGAAGACGGGGCTAGTTTCAGAGAATTGGTGATTTGATGCAGGAGCAATCTCTTTTGTACACATATTTGCTCAGATATAATCATTTGTTTTATTCCTATCTGTCAAATCAGCTCTGAATTAATTGGGTAATAGAAATCTAATAGTAATATAGTAAGCATAAAAACTTTATAAATGCTCAGAATGACTCCTGCATAATGATGTTGCCATTCTGACAATAGCCTTATAAAGTGTGTATGCAAGTGTATGTTTCTTTGTGTGTGTATGTGTGTAGTGTGTGTGTGTGTGTGTAGAAGTGTGCATTTGAAACAGAGAATACCATAAACCATCTATTGGGGTCATGTGGACATGTAATGACTGTATACAATTCTCATACATTACTATAAAAAATAGTCACTCCCTAACTTACACTAACTGAATTCAATTCAGACATGATCTGAAAGCAACTTTTCATTCAGTCATCTATTTCCAGTTGGCTTTGTTTCTGCTCAATCTTACAATTTAAATTTGGTTTCTCATAGAGACAAAAACCTTCTTCAGGTCAAGCTCAATTCCAGATTGAGCTTATGGACACATATAAACAGTTTCCTCAAAGCAAGAAGAACGTAAGAGCCTAACATTTTTATCATCAAATATGTGTATACTGCTATATTAATCAGAGCGGTGCAAATTTTCAAAGTGTTGTGAAGAGAAACTGCACTATCTCCCACTTTTAAAAGTGAACAGTTATGTTGCTTTATTTCTTCTCTCTTCTGAGGCCTCCTCAGAGGAGGCAGAAATTCTACTGGTGTTGCGGTATATGAGTACACTACACACTACACACCTTATCTTTATTATAAAATGTTCTAGGCTTGTTGCTAACTCTGTAAGCTCCTATTGGCAAAATGGGCATAATAGTCCTGGCTTACCTTATCAGCTGATATAAAACCAGCCAAAAGGCATCCTTAAACATACATATGCTTTCAAGTCAATATTGAATCCCTGCAGTTTTCTTGGAAAGATTTTTTCAGAAGTGGTTTGCCATTACCTTCTTACTAGGGCTGAGAGTGATTGACTGGCCCAAGGTCACCCAGCATAAGGTGGGACTAGAGCTCCCAGTCTCCCAATTTCTAGGGTGGTGCCCTAATCTTTCAATCAAACTGTCTCTAATACTACATTTTCAGATGCTTTTCTTAGTGACAGTGCTAAATATTTGAGATCACTCATCAGAGCCTGATATAAGATTTTCAAATTTTATTACAATAAATACAGGCTGTTTTTTTCCTCCTACCAAGATAGATAGATAAATAGTTAGCTAGATGATAGATAGATAGATAGATAGATAGATAGATAGATAGATAGATGATAGATAGATAGATAGATAGATAGATAGAAAGAAATCTAATATGCTGTATTTTAATATCATACTTCATACATCTCTGTCTCTGTTTATGACTACGTTCTCAGAATTACCAGGAATCAATTTTCTCTTATTGAAATCTACACACAGTTCCTTTTAAATCTACATAGATATCTCTGTTTCTGATGACTAAGAGATTGCAATCCTAAATATATTTAAGCTGATATGTATTGACTGTGCTGTATATTGAGCTATATAATGGGCTGTCAATCATCAGACTAGAGCTGCAAGGGACCTTGGAGATCTTCTAATCCAATCCCCTGCTCAAGCAGGAGACCCTATACCATTTCAGACAGGTGGCTGTCCAGTCTTTTCTTAAAAACCTCCATGATGAAGCGCCTACAACTTCTGAAGGCAAACCGTTCCACTGGTTAATTGTCCTCACTGATAGGAAGTTTCTCCTTAATTCCAGATTGCTTCTCTTCTTGATTAGTTTCCATCCATTGTTTCTTGTCTTGCCTTCTGGTGCTTTGAAAAATAAACTGACCCCCTCTTCTTTGTGACAGCCTCTCAAATACTGGAATACTGCTATCATGTCACCCCTAGTCCTTCTTTTCTCTAGACTGGCCATACCCAATTCCTGCATCTATTCTTCATGTTTTTGTCTTCAGGCCCTTAATCATCTTCTTTGCACTTTTTTCAAAGTCCCAACATCTTTTTTTGTAATGTGGTGACCAAAGCTGCTCACCACATTACAAAATTACACATTACATTGCAGTATTCCAGGGGTGGTCTTACTAAGGATTTATAAAGTGATATGAATACATCATGTGATTTTGATTTTATGCCTCTGTTTATACAACCAAGGATTGTATTAGCTTTTTTGCTTGCTACTGCACCTTACTGGTTAATGTTTAAGTGATTATCCATTAGAACACCAAGGTCCCTCCCACAGTTACTGTTTTTGAGCCTAATCTGAACTTGTAATCAATCAATCAATCAATCAATCAATCAAACCTTTATTGTCAATGCACAACATGTGTACAATGAGATTGAATGAGCCTCCTTTGCTGCAGCCCCCCCCCAAAAGACAGAATACGTCACAATAACTCAATAAATAAAAGAAAAAGAAATCCCTAAACCCAAATAAGTAACAACTAGCACACATTCCCATATACATATATGTATATAACATTATATTATGTTACACCGGTATGAACATGTTGCACGTTGTGCTGGCCTTGCAAGTCTATCATATTAATCCTAATTGTGGTGTTATGTTGCGTTCAGAAGTCTGATGGCCCACGGATAAAAGCTATTTTTCAGTCTATTTGTTTGGCTGGCTATGCTTCTATATCTGTTGCCCGATGGTAGGAGAGTAAAGCTGACTAGGGTGTGAATCATCCCTGAGGACTTTTCTCACTCTGCTAAGGCAGCGGATCCTGGCAATTTTGTCCAGTGAGGTCAGGGGGCAGCCCTTGATTTTTTGTGGGTGCTCATCACCCTCTGTAATGCCTTTCTGTCTGCGACTGTCAAGCCAGCGTACCATACCATAATACTGTTTGTAAGGATGCTTTCTATTGTAGACCAGTAAAAGGAAGTCATCAGTTGTTGTTCCACCTGATTTTTCCGCAAGACCCTAAGAAAATGGAATCTCCGCTAGCCTTCCTGACTTCCTGGAATGTGTTATTTTTTCAGGTGAGATCTTGGCTAAGATGGACTCCCAGGAATTTGAAAGAGGAGACCTTCTCCACACAGCCCCCCTTGATGTAGAGTGGGGCAGAAGTCTAGCACCATCTCCTTTGTCTTGCTGGTGTTTAGATGCAAGTTGTTTGCTGAGCACCATGTGGATAACTTCTCCTCCTGTAATAAGACTCAGTATGGTGGTATCATTTTCAAACTTTATTATCATATTAGATGGATCAGATGATATACAGTCATATGTGTACAACGAGTACAGGTAGGGATTGAGCACACATCCCTGAGGAGAGCCAGTGCTGAGCTTCAGGGGGGAGGATGTGAAAGACCCACCCCTCACTGTTTGTGGCCGGTCTGTCAGAAAGTCCAATCCAATCAAAGTGAGAGAGGGGAAATTTAAGTCAATCAACTTTTCGATGAGAATGCCCAGCAAAATGTTGAAAGCCAAGCTGTAGTCTATGAAAAGCATTGTGATGTAGTTCCCAGGTTTCTCTAGATGACTCGCTACAGAATGTAAGGCAGTAGCAATGGAATCACCTGTCGACCTATTTCCTCTGTAGGTGAACTGATATTAGTCAAAGTTTGATGGAAGGCATGACCTGAGGCGTTGAAGAACCAGTCTCTCGAAGCACTTCATCACTACAGACATCAGTGCAATTGGTCTGTAGTCATTCAGGCTGTTTATTGCTATTTTCTTTGGGACTGGAATGATAGTGGCTGCTTTCAGACATGATGGAACACTGGCTGTTTGCAGGGAGATATTAAAAATCCTTGCCAGAACCTCTGATAGTTGGTCAGCACAGGTTTTTACCACTATCCCCAGCACTCCATCTAGACCTGCAGCTTGATTGGAATTCATGACCTTCAATACAGCTCTCACTTAGTGTTCATGCAGGGTGAGTGGCTGGGAGTTGGAGGGCTGGCAGGCTGGAGCTACAGGGTCAGGTCTTGTACCTTGCTTTTCTCCACATTAAATGTCATGTTGTTGGATAGAGTCCAACAAGTGCCTTACCAAATGTATAGGCTTTGAGATAAGACATTAGTCTCCTTTGATTTGAAAATAAGATTTCGACAACCAAAATATTGCTTTGGACACTTTTGTGGACACTTCTGTGAATAATAGACACAGGTTGATTCCATTGCTTTGCTGTTGATGCAGTTCAAGATTTTGAACATAAACTCATATAATCTGGGCTTGTTTTACTCACTTTGAATTGAAATATAAAGGAATATTGATGGGACTATAGAAAGTTCATTGTGTCCTGAGAATGTGTATGTATGTCTTAGCTACGTATAAAGCTACAAAGTTTACACTAGAAACCTGCAGCTGATTTAAACCACATAAGTTTTATAAATGTTAAAACAGTTACATATTAGTGAAATCTTTTCCCGCTTCTCTGTAGTTTAACATAGGGAAGTATTTATTTATTTTTAAAAACAGCTAGATACACGTAAAAATACATATAACTGATTTTTCAGTGGTCATACTGGAGAAGGGTCTATAACAGTGATGGGTTGCTACCGGTTTGCACTGGATCGAGCAAACTGGTAGCGGCAGCAGCGGGAGGCGCCGCCCACCCACCTGGACGCTTCTGCACATGTGCAGAAGCGTCACACACACACGCACAAGCACAACAGTAGCAAACTAAATTGAAACCTACTACTGGTCTATAGTCTTTTAAAGCACCTTCATATTCCAGCCAATATATTGTGGACAAATACAATACATTACCTACTTAATGAAGTTAGCTCACCAAATTGTTACAATTATTTGACTATAGATGAAATATACTCATTCATTTTGAGCTGAACAATATTTGTTGGCACATTATTTTTCAGGAAATAACTGACAGTTGGATAATGCCCAACCCTTGGGCCCTGAATACACCTGTCTCCTAGCTGTATTACCAAATGTCAATTGTGATACGTTCCTCAACTGTTTCGTATTTTAATATTTTTATTTATGGTGGTTATTTTTTTTAATTTAATATTCTTTCCTGCCCAGAGTAACACATTGATTAAATAAATAATTATCCATCTGTCATGAAAAAGGGAAGTGCATACGTATTTTTAAGTGGAGATTCTGGAGTTCATATCAAATAGGTTCTAAACTGATTCTAGAATATAATATTTTATAACATTCTAACTGTACTAAATCAGGGAGATGGTTTCTTTAAGTATGGTTTCCTAGGTTGTCTTGTATACATTGTTTGACTTGTACAGTGAATGAGCATTGTACAAATCTGCTTAATTTTGTTTTACAAAACAAATATGTTTAGGAGAGTCTCATATTATTAAGGTAAAACTATAAATAATTTTGGAGCTGCACCTGTAACTTTGGTTTCTGGGTTATTTCAAATGTCATAATGTTAATGTAACAAAAGTTTGAACTAGTTACCTCTGAATGCATTTTCTCAGCCATTTGATAATAAGAATATAAGAAATTAAAAATCAGCCACTGCCAATGACAAGCAGAATGATGGCTTTGGATCTGGTACTGTTATTAAAAGTCTAGACTTCTGCTCTTAGTTGGCAGTAGATTAACCCTTTCCTTCTAGTGAAATTTAGGAGGTAGAAACTGTAGATTGGTGTTGAACTCTTTGTAGTAGAGAAAACATCTTTCAAATCTACTTAAACTCAGTAGTTCCCAGTGATAATCTTGGATTTTGGAACAAGGACCCAGCGTTGTTCAACAATAGTCCCTCCTTTTTTTTCTTTTAGAAAAAAACTAATTTTCTTGATTTTGATTCTAGGACCAACTTTCAATAGACAAATAGATAGACAGATAGACAAATGATCTTAAGTATTTTGTTGTTCGCTGAAAACAACTAGAACTGGGAGGAAGCTCAGTCAAAATACAGGTAATTATCATTTAATAACTGCTTTGATTAGCAACCCTTTACAATTACAATGGTGATGAAAAAGCAACTTTGCAACCAACCCTCACACTTATAACTTGTAAAGCAAAGAAAGCCTGAAATAGGACCATAAACACAGTCATATTTATTGACCATGTTACTTAATAACTGAGTTGCTAGTTTCAACCATGGTTGCTGAATGAAGATTACCTGTAAATGAATTAATATTTGTTGGGGGTGTGACAGAATATACTTTATGAACTGGTGAAAGCATGTCTTACCTACCCTTACTCAAAACTATATTTTTAAATTAAAAATAAACCCAAAATTATCTTTCAGAACTGGAATTATTGTAAAACAAGTAAGAACTGCCCAACGTTATCAGGAAAGATTACAAGATGATGCTTTACAATGGGATTATTATTACTATGGCTTGTCACACAATCAGCCAGATGTTCTGATTGGATTTTGCATTTTAATTCACTTTTTGAATCTTTACCAAGGACCTGGAATAGGCAGATGTTGATGTTTGATAGTGTTAAAGGTATCATCACAGGATGTAAAACTGCCCTTTGCAATTGGCTGATGACTTTTATCAGTGCCAATCAGTGGTGGGTTGCTCTTGCAAACTGATAATAACGGCAGTGGGAGGCTCCACCCACCCACCTGGACATCATCATGAATGATCTGCGTGTGTGCAGAAGCTTCTGTGCACACACGCTCCCGTTGCGAACTGGTAGTGAAGGTGAACCCACCCCTGGTGCCAATGCTATTCAAGTGGTGCTCCAGTTGTTCTGTTGTTATTTATACAACAATGTAAAATCACAGCTGCAGTTAACTAGTGTTGATCTTCATAGATAGCATTCTATGAACCTAGGATATCATGAACATATCAGTGTAGTTAGTATATGTGTTAATCCAGGTGGTGTGACTTTTTGTAATGGAGAAATGCAAACTTTGTCAATGTACAGAATTTTTAAGTGCTGTCAAAGATTTTTTGGTATGGTACCTATTGCACTGATAACCACTGGGATTATCACATGTGGTTTATGCCATAATCTTTCAACTTCAGTTTTTAGATCTTGATACTTTGTGATCTTCTTGAGTTCTTTGTCTTCTATTCTACTTTCCCCTGGTAGTGCCACATCAATTATTTACACGTTCTTCTTTCAACCACAGTTAAATGTGGTGTGTTATATGCCAAGGCTTTATCTGTTTATATTCGGAAATCCCACAATCTTTGAACCTGCTTATTTTTGACTACTTTTTCAACTATATATTCCATCATTTTTTCATTACTGGCACAGGATAATTTTTATAGATGTTCCAGTGAATCATTTTGGTAATTGCATTATGTTGTTGTTTATAATCAGTTTGTACTATCATTCTGTATATGATCTACTATTTTCATGTTATATTTCCTGTACATTCAGTAAATTCCAATTTTACCTTGTGTCAATGCTTGCTCTTGGTTGTCTTTTACATCATCAGTCAATGCTTGCATTTCTTCTTCAACACTTTGTTCAACTTATAGTAAACAGCTGCCTCCATTTCTACAAAGAAAGTATAAACTATCAACATTACTATGGAGATTTAAGCATTATGAATACTTATCAGTTGTCTTATTGTTTGGCCCAAACTATCCAGGTTGTCTCCAGTTAATAATTCCAGCAGTGTCCAGTATCACAGGTAAGGCCTAGGTATTGATGGTGTTCTTCAATTTTATTTTTAGCAGTCTTCTCACTCTTTGGATGTACTCTTTACTAATCACGTTTTAACTTGTCTATGCTTTGATGTTATCCAACTGTAAAATGCTCAGGTACTTGTAGGCTCTATCCTGATAGCTACTGATATTTTGGCCATTTGGGACTTCAATTCCACGACTGTTTGTAATTTTACCCGTATTTATTGCACATTTGCTGTAGTACATTTCTCAAGGCCAAGTTATATCTGTGATTTTAAAAAAAACCCAGTTGTACAGTATTTGTTAATGACTGGCTTTTGATTTCTGATTTTGCATAAACCTTCAGATCATTCCATATAAAGCAAATGTGAAATTTTATTAGTATTTTTTGCTGTTTGATAGCCAAGATTTATTTTCTTCAAAATCACTGAAAATTGGATCATAGCAATGACAGTGATAAGGGTGATAATGAGTCACCCTGGAAGATTAGTATTATTAGTATTAATAATAATAATATTTTCCTGATTGACTGGAAGTCACAGTTTTGAATATTAAGTTATCTGGTTTCCAATCCAGCAGCATCAGAGAGATAGCTTTGCTCCATCCTTAGCTGAGGAAGCTCACAGCAAGGGCTGGATGACAGGCCCTTCTCAGCTGCTCTTCGTCCCCAGTAATTAGCCTGCGATGGCAGCTACCTCTTGTGGCTTTGCCTGCGAGAGACATTTGACACAGCCGACATCAGAGGGATTTTTCAGGAGGCTCTTGTGGAGACCGAATGGCTCTTAATTAACCACTTAGGTATCCTCCTTCACTCTCCCGCCTGGCACTTTCCAAATGGTAGGGGTTGCACTGCGGATCTAAACACCGGGGAAGCACACTATCAAAAGATCTTGTAAATGAAGGCTTGTGTAAATTATTTTTAATGATTCCCTCCTGGCACATCATTATGTTTGTAGTTACACACAGCCACTTCAGAGATGGCTCATCTTCCGTGAGGTCAGCTGCAGGACCACCATAACTAGCTCCAGTCAGTAAATGGCTTATTAATTAGCCCCGTGATTGTACATTGCTAAGAGCTCTGATGTATGGAGCTGGAATTGTAATTGTGTAGGATCGAAATAATAAGCCATCTCAGGGCTCCTTATGCAAATTGCCACATTATGAAATCATTACCTATCTAAACACTGAGTTTTAATAAGAATTACAATGATGAATTTTATGATAATTGACACTCATAATTTAATCTTGTGGATTTTTTTTATTGTTTTGATGGTTAAAAGTGTGTTTCTAATTAAATGTTACTTAAAATGCAAAAGGGTGATTTAACAATTCTATTCAGTTCCTGTAGTTCAGATCAGGTTTTTTCTCTCTCTCTTTGGTCAGTGAGAACAGGCTGTTTTCATAATAGTTATGCAACATTATGTGTTGGGAAAATGTTTTATCTATTCTTTAAAAATAGGGTTTTGATATTGTCAACTTTGAAAAAAATGAAAGCATATGTGCCACTGAGTATAATTTTCATCATCATCATCAAAATCATCATCATCAGCTGCAGCAACATATTGTTAAAAAAATGAAGTACTAAAATCACCAGTCATCATGGTTATAGAAGAGGTTTTGTGAGTGCTGAGGAGGAATTGCATAGAACTTAAAGATGTTTTCTGTGTCTCCAACCCCTAATACTCTCTTGGTAAAAACTAGTCCACTGCCAGTGATAGTCCACTTTAAACTCTGGAACATTTTTAAAGTATTAATCACACTGCATAAATTAAGCAAAACATAAATAAAATAAAAACATCATTTCCTTGTTTCCACACAAAAATAAATGTATGAACATGTTAATTGTAACATTTATGTTCCACACATTTGCTGTAATTGGAGCCAATAATTTTGTATGACTGTGAAGTAATTTGGCAGCCAGAGGAGGGTCAGGAGAAAGACAGCACCTCTAGTCCTAGGCTAAAATCAGAGTGGCTTGATGTTTTCCACATTTCTTCAATTCCAAAGTGCATATGGGCAAAATACTTCCAAGATCAAAGCCACAATGTACAATATAATTGTATAGCATAATATACCATATCTGGGGCTACTCTTCAAGGATTGCACCATCTGCAGTACTGCTGATCACCTTGGCCTGCTATGAAGTCAGCCAATGGCTGGTTGGTAAGGAGAAACCCAAGTAGATTCTTCTTCTTCTTCTTCTTCTTCTTCTTCTTCTTCTTCTTCTTCTTCTTCTTCTTCTTCTTCTTCTTCTTCTTCTTCTTCTTCTTCTTCTTCTTCTTCTTCCTCTTCCCCTTCCCCTTCCCCTTCCCCTTCCCCTTCCCCTCCTCCTCCTCCTCCTCCTCCCCCCCCCCAGTCTGTCACAAAAGAGAGGACAGGAAATACCTGGCCAATTAGCCGTTAGGCAAATGCCTCTTTCCTGTACTCCAGCCTCTCAATGTGCACAGAGGTTTTTCATATGTTTAGATGGACAGCTGACATATGAGCTTATACAAAGAAGGTCACAAAGAGTGAGAGATGCAAATTCTTTCTTTCCCTGGGGTTGTGGATTTTCTTTGGAAAGCCATTACTATATTCAATTTGGGATCAGATGGGATCATTCCGAGCCATTTGGGCAAATTAATTCTTAGCAATTTTCCCTTCTAGAAACAGTCCTCTGTTATTACAACTTGTGTGGATTCATGTAGGATTATAGTTTTTCAATTGCAGACATAGCAGTTTTTCTTGGAAATAAAATCTGTAAAAATATTTTTGGTGAGCGTCTAGCAGATTCATTTTTTAAGGCCAATTCAATTATAATAGATCTTTTAAAGAGTCATTGAGTATTGGCTGGTATACAAGTTTAATAAATTATTATTATAATTCTATACTATTAACATCTCTTTTAGCCAGATTACAACAATGGCATGTATATGTTTTGTTCTCTTTTCATTCTACTTCCCAGCATCAGCATCTTTTCCACTAATTCTATTTGGAATAAAAAATGAACAATTGGAGAAAGTTTACAAGATGGAGAGATAGAGGGAGAAGAAGAGGGAGAGAGAGAAATGTGTGTGTGTGTGTGTGTGTGTGTATACACTCACACAGAGACACATAAATGCTTCCTCAATAAGAAATTGCAACCACAAAACTCACCACAAGGTGCAGCAGTTTTTAAACAAGATGCCTATTACACTGAAAATAATTTAGTATGATTTATTTATTTATAATTTATTTATATTTATAATAAATAAACAGCCTTTATTTTTACTTCATTTGAATATGTATATTTGTCTAAAATCCAGCTAGTGAAATATATAAAATAGATTTAGCATGAAGGAATGTTTGGCAAGATGCCTCACGTATATCAATTTGCCTTCACTCTTTTTGTTAATTCCTGGCTAAAATCCTTGCAAATGGATTTGACTATATTGGAAGAAGTTGGGGGGAAGTGCCAAAAAATAAAGGAGTGTGTTAATTTTTTGCAAATATTTTTAAGCATCACCATATATCTTTAATTATTCTCACATGATTAAAGAGAAATTATCAAATACATTTACTAATGCTTAAAAATATCACATTAACTTGGCAATCACAAAAATATATAATGACAATACATCAAGTTTCCACCATGGTTTTCACTTGCCATATGAAAATCTGATTTTCAATTTTTTTGTAGACTAATTTGCTTTGCATGAAACCCTCACCCAAATGTGAATATTAATGAGATCACATGATATCAAAATGGCTTTTATTGTTATGGTAGTTGGAGAACCATAAAATTTGCTCTCACTGAAGTTAGGATGGACCCCAGTAATAGTGCTTGGAATGAAAATAATGAATGTCACCAGAATAAGCTTGGAGAAGAAAAATGAAGTACCATTTGTGAACAACTAATTGATATTGTTGTGTAGAATAAATTAATTATAGCAATAGCACTTAGACTTATATACCACTTCACAGTGCTTTACAGCCCTCTAAGCATTTTACAGAGTCAGCATATTGCCCCCAACAATTTGGGTCCTCATTTTACTGACCTGAGAAGGATGGAAGGCTGTCAACTTTGAGCCAGTCAGGATTGAACTTCTGGCAGTGGGCAGAGTTAGCCCGCAAGACTGCATTCTAAGCTATGAGAGCAAGAGATATACTGAAACTGTGGTTCCATTCATGGCATGAAAATCTCAAATAGAAAATAAGGAATAGGTGCTCCTTTTTTGATGGAAGATCAAAACCATGGGAATCTGCTCATAAGCATGAAGATAATTAGGGATATTGCTCAGAGAAACTTTATGACGTTTATGGCGCCACAGGAAAGAGTAAACCTAGCAGGTTTATGATCAACCGAGACTGGATTGAAATATATAAAGAATTGCTTGTCAAAAGGGTTGCAAATGGTGATCATCTGATCCCATGATGCTGCAACTATTGTAAATACATTTTGGTTTCCAAGTCCTGAATGGAGAGCACATGATCATGGGAATGCTGCAAAGATTGTAAATGTTAGGACCAATTGTAAGTAATTTTTTTCAGTGCCATTGTAACTCTGAATGATCACGAAACAAATGTGTTCTAAGTTGAAGACTACTTTAAAAAGAGCTAAGTTCAGCAGATCATGCAGGAGAGTCCCCTGTTGAATTATGATGACAGAAGGAAGAGCTGTTTATTGAAATGCAGAAATGGATTCAGAAAAATACTATATGACATTCTGATGTCATAGAAAGAATTTCAAAATAACTTAAGAAGAAGGTAGGCAATTCTCCAAACTTTCTTCAGAAAGACGAAACTCCAACCTGAATCAATATCAGGAGCAGCAGCAAAATTTGCAGATCATTTTCTTGTGGAGAAGGAAAATAACTTGCCAGGAACATTTGAAGTCCCATCCATTCTCTTCTCACCACTGACATTTATTATAGATGTTTAAAAGTTTGGGAAATCTTAGCATGTTCAATTATGGCTTAATCTTGACTTAGTTCCCCAACCCTATTTTTCATACGAGATCTTCAATTTAACAACTGCAGATTCTCCAACCTCGAGGGTTTGCAAGAATAGGAAGCTCACATTTAGCTAGGGGTTACAATATAATACTGCAGATATGTTATGATTATATCTGAACTACAAGCTTTGTGCGTGCATTAGTTTGTGATTATCTAAATTAATTGGACTACACTTCTAAATCTACATTTAAATTAATTGGGGGAATATGGTGTTTATACAGATGAGTCTGTTGCATGATTGGGGTCAGACTAAACAGTATTTACTTACTGTATATACGGTAAGTATCCTATATTTTAATTTTAAAAAAAATTGAAATGCAGGTGTATGACTTTACAAAACCCTTCCTTCCTTCCTTCCTTCCTTCCTTCCTTCCTTCCTTCCTTCCTTCCTTCCTTCCTTCCTTCCTTCCTTCCTCCCTCCCTCCCTCCCTCCCTCCCTCCCTCCCTTCTTCACTCACTCACTCACTCATTCACTCACTCACTCACTCACCAAATAGTTCTCTTGTACAATTCTGCATACAGAGATTTGAGAAGAATGAAAGAGGCCTGTGTACAGTTTGTGTACTATTCTTCCAAACTATCCACATTCTGGAGTAATTTACTAGTGTTACAGGATACAATTCATCACACTAATAAACAAAATATCTGCCATTTTCTCCCCTTGCCAGTGTTACATTCACTTCGTGACCTTAGTTGAAGAACCCCGATCACTGGAAGCAAGCGTTTGTGTGTGTCTGATCAAGTGAATTAGATTATTTCCCATACAAACCATTCATAGTTCTCTTAAAACAATGTGGGCTTCTGAATATGTGGGCTTCTAAAATACATGTTGGGAATGGCTGAGCAAGATGAAGATTTCAGAGTGAGAGTAGAAAAAGTTGTATTTAGTGATTGCTAAAATAGAAGATTGAATTAAATTAAAATTAGCAGAAATTAAAATCAACAGTAGATTTCCAAACAAACATTCTTCACCACCGCCATATTTCAAGGACTTATTTTGATAAGCAATTGCCATAACAAATCCTTTGCTAGTCTTTAGCAGCAAAGGGAAACTATTGTTGTTCAGCTTGGATTGAAAGGACACAATTTGGTTGTGTTTTAATGTGGCAGAGCAAAACTTAAAACCAAATGCAGACAAAGTCCAAACTGTCTCCTCAGTGGTTTTGCTGCTTGACATCCAACTTTACAGGCATAAAATGATAAAGTCTTTTTACAATCTCTTAAACATTCCTCTGTGGGTTTTGGAATGTTGCATGGAATGGAATGCAATCAACATCTGCTAATTTCTGTCCTTTAAATGTACTATCAAAACAAAACACATGATGTTTTATTTGTATGGCTGAAATGAGACTGGCGGCTGATCATCCATCATCTTCCTGTCATATTTTTATATGTTGTCTATCCAGTCCCCTAGACAGTTTGGGGAAGCATAAAGCAAAGCCTGAGTTAAGTTATTGGCCAGCTGCTCAAGTGTCCAGCTGAAGAGGTCATTGTGAGCTCTCTCTTGAATCTAACAACAGTTCTCTGTGGAAGCCAAACATAATAGAACATGGAAGTCCCAAGAAGGTTGCAGTTGAAGTATAATGTCAAAACGTTCTAACAGGCCTTCTACCAATAAACTAATAAAACATAGAATAAAACATAGAATAAAATATAAACTATAGAGTAAATTATAAAATGAAATATATAATAAAATATAAAATAAAATATATAAAATAAATAAAATAAAATAAAATGTAGCACTTTGCAGTACGGAAGCAAAAGTTTCAATATTTTGAAAAATAACTGAAGAACTTGAAACATGTTACGCTCACTTATAGATCAGCCTACAGGCATGCTTCTGTTTAATTTTGTTCAATTTTTAGACCAAGAAATGTGTAAAGAATTGAATCACAAAAACTTTTGATTTATTTTTTACTTGTGAACAACCCAAGTCCCTACCCTAAAATTTAGCCTTTGGTTCTAAAATAAACCTTTTGGTATAAGGGTATCACCCAAAACATGGTCTTCATAGCTTGTGTCCTACCAAGCAGAATGTATCTTTGATTGGCAACTGTCCAGATTTTTGTCTTTGTTATAAGGCATCTATATATACCTTGTTTCCCCAAAAATAAGACCCTGTTTTATATTTTTTTGAACCCCGAAATAAGCACTTGGCCTTATTTTCGGGGAGGTCTTATTATTTTGGGGCACATGGAGCAAGATGGGGCTCCTCTTGCTGTCTTACCTGATTTCCAGCTCTGCATTTAAATATTTTCAGGGAGGGCTTATTTTCGGGGGAAGGCTTATTTTAGCACATGCACTCAAAAGCCCGATTGGGCTTATTATCAGGGGATGTCTTATTTTTGGGGAAACAGGGTAGATGTTTAAAATAAATACATATTCTCATCAGCTGTTTGTGAAGGTTTTGGGGGTGGGGAAGAGGGAGAGAGAGAGAGAGAGAGATTTTATTACTTTAAGGGTAAGGGTTGAAGTCAGCAGGATGTTTGTACAAAACAAGTCCAAACCAAGGCTAAATGTCTATAGAGATTCTTAATCATCCAGGTCATGGTTCTCCCAAAGGTGCTTTCCCAAAAGGCAGGTGGACTTTTTTTTTCTTTGAAAACAGTTCACTTCTCATCCAAGAAGCTTCTTTGGTTCTAACAGAACTGACCTTGAGTTAGAACGAAGAAGTTTCTTGAATGAGAAGTGAAACATTTTCAAAGAAAAAACCCAAGAAAGTCCAGGTGCCTTTTTGAAAAGCACCATTGGGAAGTCCAAACTAAGTGTGCAAGACAAATTTTGCCAAGTCATTTGCATCGAGGAACTGTTAGTTGGCAATGCCACATTAGTTCAGTTCTGGGATCCTGCTCTTCATACTTTGGATGGTATACTGGTGGTATTCAGTGGGCATGCAAGCAAAGTAAAAGAATCATTTAGTCCCACCCACCTTAATTCATTGGTGGCAGCTAGGAAATGGCACTTGCTCTTGTTCACTGGACTTTATTATCTCAAGGTAGCAGAGCCCATTCAAGTGATATATGGCAGCCACATATATGCTATCAAAATACCCCATGGAACAACTAGAAAATGATTAGTTCTTCCAGGAAAATAACTAATCAGAATGCACCCATGGGCAGACATCTGTCTTGGCTATCCATGGATAGTTAATACAAAAAGGCTGCCTTAGTCTCCTGGTGCAACTGTTTTGTAGCTGATGCCTAATATGTGCAAATTGTGAGTTGTTATGGAAAGTCCATTTGGATTTTTATTTCTTAATGTATTTCTCAAATGGACTTGAGGCATGGCTAGAAATTCTTCCTTTGAGGCCAAATTCTTAATCCCACTTATCTATCCTTTCACCCACTGTTTCTTAAAGTGGTCTGCTTGAGATCATTTAGCATCTGGATCTTCTTTAACTACCTGGATTTCTTGATTCTCAGCCAATACAGCTGAAAAAGGGTATGTGTTTAACCAATCGGCTGGGATCTTTAAAACTCTATGTTATAAAAAACAGCCATCCCATGGATTTCCTTAGAATTTCAGTCCCATGGCAGCTACTCCTCAGGTTTAAAGCAGCCAACTCAGGGAAATTGTTTTGATCAGGGAACATTGACTAACTTCTGCAAAAATATCTGGCACATGCATTGGTTATGTACAGTGACTAAAAATAAGTTAGCACCAGGGCTGTGGCTGATATCTATATGTTGCATGTAAACAGCTCATAGTATAGCTGCACACTGACATATCTAATTAGAAAGATAGGTTTTCTGGTGAGGCTAATAAAAAAAATATTTTTCCCAATAATCTAAGTTTAAGGTAGCATTGTTGATGCTTTCCAAAATTTAAAAACATATATACAGAAGAAAGCTCAGGAGAAAATTTATATACTGTAAAGTTCCCTGCAAAAAAAAATTATGCATAAGGAATACCAAATAAATTTCTCAATCTTGCAAGGACATAAATGCAAAATAAACACATTCAATATATTAAAACAAGCACACAGCTAATACAAATGTATGTATCCAAAGCACAGAAAAATAAGATCTTCCTAAAAATCCTTCCCTTTAGGATGCTTTCCACTACTATCTCTACAATCTCCAGAATAACTTCTATAATTTTTATCTTTATCTCCCTTCATATAATTCAAAACAAAGTTATCACTTTTGGTCACTTGCCATTTTTATTTTCTGGGGCACATGAGGTCCAAAAGCATTCTTGAAAATAGCAATGATGCTTGAGATTGGCATTTCATTTTGCAGTGTGCCATCCTTTCAGTTATTTTTAAATAAACAAATATAAAAATAAATTAAGAAGGAGAAAAGAGGGACAATTGGCAGTGCGAAAGGAAAACTATGTAAACATACTTGTGACATATGGGAATGCTGGCATATAAGCAATGCTTTGGAGAGCTAAGTGCTGAATTTCTATTGACCAGTTGTAATATCCTCTCCCAGGGAGGGAGGCAAAAATATATATATCTGAATTAGCATGAGTGAAAATCTATCAATAACTGTAAGATGTATGATCTTTCATCCACCAAAGAATAAGCATATGCATTCTGAAGTATGGGTAAAAATCAGTTTTCAGGTAACTGGAACATTTTAAGACAAATTGAGACAAGAAAAATGTGGCTTTGCAACATCTAGCTCACAACAGCCTGTTGTACGTTTTTATCCGAACATTCCCATTGCAACCCCTGTATCTCAAGTTCAAGTTTTCAATAAATGGAGGGGTTTAAATTCCTTGAAATATATGATTCACAGAGCCCAATACAACCCAGCATCCATATATTTTGACATCTTGGTTCTTAACCAATTATTTTGTATTCCCAGGCTAAAGATGAAATTGGGAGGCTAGGGAATAACAAGGAGATAATAACTGAGGTCATGTGTAGAAATTGAGAGGTATGTGAAGTGATGAGTGTATAGGGGAAAAAACTAGAATTGAGCACTGACATTAAGGTTTGTAGAGTGGAGTGAACACAGAAGAGCTTAAAAGGACCATAATTTCAGAGATTGTTTAGACTGAAGCCAATTCCTTTGTCCTTCTACCAAATCATATTGAAGCATATTAGCCATTTGCCATAATACCTTGATTTCTTATTAGTCCTGAGCAGGGGTGAAATCCAGCAGGTTCTGACAGGTTCTGGAGAACCAGCAGCGGAAATTTTGAGTAGTTCGGAGAACCGGCAAATACCATCTCTGGCTGGCCCCAGAGTGGGGTGGGAATGGAGATTTTGCAATATCCTTCCTCTGCCACGCCCACCAAGCCACACCTACAGAACCAGTAGTAAAAAAATTTGGATTTCACCACTGTTTCTGAGTAATTCAAAGCTTTTATTATTAAAGAGAAACAAAGGAGCCCTCAAGTGTAAATGTTATGATTCTTCAGCCAAGAACTAGCAATATCTTTAAATATGTCTTGAAGGAACAGATCCACCATTATGTGGGAGGCCCAAATACCACTGGTGACATTTTACCACCGTCATCTTGCTTATTACCCATGCTCTTCCTAGTTAGTGTTCACACATCTACACTGCTTTTGGATTAACAACCTGTAAATTCTAGTAACAAATAACAAACATCATGAGTATGTGAATCCAAAATACACTAAAATATATACCCATCAATAACTTATTAAAAGACAGCTATTTGCTTATTTCCTCCTAAAGGAGGCATTCTGGATGCAAATGGGTGATTTAATATTAATGAGAAAACACGAGGAACTAACAGAATTTCATCTAGTTCTATAAAATTGAACCATGATCTATCATAGTTCCTGTGCACAAGGGGCCAATTTTAGGATATTAGCCCATATGATTTGGTAATTGTCTGACTTAATGCTGATATATACTTCTTGCTTCCTGCAGAATGAGAACTGGCCATCTACCATTTCAAGATGGCAGAAGCAGGTGACATTATTCACAACCTGCCTCAGCCTATCAGGAAGACAATCTCCAGCAACAATTTTTGCCCTATGTCAAAAGTACTGCTAGCACAAGTAGGATAAGTGTACTTGCTTCATTCTGTCCCTACAAATGCCTCTGTTTCATTTGCAGTGTGTGCAGTGGTTGGTATATCCCCATGTTGGTCACTGTTCTCTGGCCATTTTATTCCAGGTTGCTGGGATGAATGCCCCTTCTGAGTTGGATAAACATCAGCCTTGGGAGTTGGGAAGAAATCAAGTACTCAATGTTGAGTTTGTCATCAATTATCCAGAAGAAGTACAAGATGACTCAGTTGATGGAGGCTCCAATTCTGAGAAGCTGTCAAGCTCAAGAGCATACCAAATCCAAGAACATAAAAACCACCAACAAACTTAATTGGGTGTGACCCATGCTGGCCTATATCAATGCAACCATCAATGCATTCCCTTCTTTGAGAATCTCAGTTTCATGCTTTCATGTCTTTAAATTGCATATGTTATCTGAGTCTTGACTTGTTGATCTAAACTAGTTGATACACTCTGGCATTAGCCTCTACAGACAAGACTTTGCTTTCTGGTTTAGTATTGCTGGTGCTTTGGTATGCTTCTTCATGCCAGGACTCTAGCTGATGAAGCCTTTAAAGCCTTGGAAACCTGAAAGTAAATGCCATGCAATCCCATCCCACTCGCTTATGCAGCCTAGAAAAGAGCACCTTTAGTTAGAAATAAATGTACACTGATCAGAACATGTCCAAACCAACAGCCACACATATGTCCAGTGTTTCATCACTGTCTCATGCTCTGGTATTGCATTTGGAGGGGATAGCTGCTGAAACAATCAGCAGAAGCTGATGGGTGCTGATATGTTTGAGAGTTATACAGCAAGCATATTCCCATTTTTGTGACATAGATATCTGAGTAATTGGATAAATTTGTGGGTGTCAATACTGCATCAGTGAAAAAGGTGGGTGGGAAAAAAATGACAGCTATGTAAATTTGAGGGTAGGATAGAGATATTCAACACACAATAAAGGTGAAGAGACAGAGACAGAGAGACTATGACTGGAACACTTGCTCAGGAAAGCAGTTGGCTTTCCCAGGTTGATTGGGTGAAGAAGAAGCAGTCCGCCCACTGAGGGCCATGATAAGTTTGTCCCAAGTGAAACATCTCACAGTCATTGTGTTCTCAGCAAATGAAGAGGTTGAAATCTAGAAAGGGTCTTCTTAAGATTACTTCATTTCTAGCTAGATTCAGCATGGAAGACAAGTAGTTTAACAATGCAATGAAGAATTACCTAAAAGAGACTGAGAACTCAACATGAAGTTTGCTTCTTAAAATTGGGCCATTTGTTCTTTGCCAGTCTAATTAACTTCACATTGCTGCTGTAAGGGCAAAATATAGGAAGTAATAATTATATATCCTAGTTTTGGCTTTAATACAATGTTCTCTAATTTGCACTTATGAAACTAAAGCAGGAGTGGGAAACTTGGTAACTAGCATCATAAATGCAGCAATGAGTAGGAAAAAGATACAAAGTGGGAAAAGCATTATGAATGTGGGGAAGGCAATATTTTTTTCTTTCTCTTGGATTTTCAAACAAATGAGAGTTATCAATTTTCAGTTTGTGTTAGGATTATTTTAAGGTTTGTAACAGACTTTTCCTAGTATTGATTTCTAGCATTTGCTATTGAAATGGGCTACCAAAATGACAAAAGAGAGTTGGAACTTGCTTATAAAGGCATCCAAATGAAGGTGGTGGGGCAGTCATGTGACCAAAGCCTCCCCCTTTAAAAATGTGCATTGCTTATGCACATAAAAAGAGGACTATCTTTGATTTTATAACTGTGAGAAATTTTGAGATACATCTTGACTTTTTTTTTAATATCCTCCATATACATGCACCTGATTGCCTATGATTCAGGAACCACAGTTTATCTACTGTTACTACTAGGAAAACAACAACAACAACAATATAATTATACATTGATATCTATCTAGCATATAAATTTGCTCTACAGCTTGCAGCTTACCAAATGCATATATTATTGGAAATATACTAAGATGTGAATATCACAAGGAATGCACATAAGTAACTAGGAATTTTCTGCTGATGTTAACTAAAATCTTGAACTGAGGTGGGGATAGGAAAAAATTTAAGATTAGGAAATGAGAAACTGAATGAAATAAAACTTGACAGGTTCAACCATCACTGTTTAAATTTCTCAAATGAAAAATGGGAGGAAAATGTAGTAAAGCAATCAATTCTGTTCTTCATGAGTCAGCTTGATAGTTCACCTTTTTGCCTGTTTACTGCCAATTTCTCTTTTCTATCCCAGCGAACATAGTGGGTGATAATAATGATACCTAGGACTACCACATATTATGCCAACAGCGCTTTAAAGAGCAGATGTTATGCCCCTGAAGTACCACCTAGTGCAGGGTTCAGCAATGATTGCTAGTGAATCAATCAAACTAAAGCTGCATTTTGTTGGTCTTCCTGAAAACTTTTTGCCATTCCATTCAGGTCAAGTTAGTAGCCTTATGGCTAGGATATTATCCACTGAAGAATGCCAAGATCCAGTCTGCATCTTTAAAAACAAAAATCACAATTTGTAAAAAAAATAAATAAATCAGCAATATAGCTCAGTGTTCTTAGATTAGATTTGAGTGCAAATCCTTACTTAGGTTATCTGTAGTAAGAGGATCACTCAATAGAGAGAGAGTGATGAAGCACCTAATTATTAAAATCAGCCAGTAGGAAAGGAAAGACAAATTGGTGGGTGCCTTGAATCACAGAAGAGGTTACAATGTAGGATTAGTCTGAAGGATAATGCAGTAGAGTGGGGTTAGGATTGCCATTTTCATGAAGACGTTTTTTTTTTTTACCAAAACTGTAATGCTATGCATTTGACAAGATAATGAAACTACCGTGTTTCCCAGAAAATAAGCCCTCCCCCAAAAATAAGCCCTCCCCTGAAAATAAACCCTCCCCCCAAAATAAGCCCTCCCTGACAATATTTAAACGCATGCGTAGCCGGTCTGGTTAGGGTTAGGGAGACAGAGCTGGAAATCAGGTAAGACGGCAAGAGGAACCCGGTCCTGCTCCACGCACCCCAAAATAATCAGACCTCCCCAAAAATAAGGCCAAACACTTATTTTGGGGTTCAAAAAATATAAAACAGGGTCTTATTTTCAGGAAAACACAGTAATAGAATGGGACTTTATAGATATAAGGCTGTTTGTCTACTGCCAGTATGTATGGGTGCTATATAACTAGTTTAAAGACTACAAAGTGCCAGAAAAAAGTGTCTTGGCAAGATTGGAAGAATATCTGAGACAATTTCCACAGGCAGGTTAAGCCACACATTAGGATCAGGGAAAACATCTTGTGAACCCAGGATTCTTTTATAGGTCGCTGCCAAACTATACTTTTTAAGGTGACATATGGAGAAAAGTATTAAACACATAAGAATGAAGCACTCTAAAATAAATTTACATCAAAACAAATTTTGTTTCTGTTCTGTTGACCTACCCACTTCTTGGTTGCAGCTCTGCATGCCAGTTTGGAAGATGAGTCCTGCATGCCGTTCAGCAGGCAAATGTGTCTCTTACCCAGGGAAAAGTAAAAGTAACTATCTTGCATTTGAAAGTTGGTCTATGTAAACCGATCACAGGAAGGAAGGATGGCTATGACAGAGACGGTGACATGGAAGAATCCAAAGCTTGTCTAAAAGAAAATGAAAGAAAGGAGGCAGGAAGAGTCATTAAAAAGTTAAAGATAGGTCAGCAGACCAGGCATTTTGGAACAGGCAAAGTATCTGTATTAATAATTGGTCAGGAAGATCAAATGCACAATATGGAGGTAGATTAGTTTTTTCTGTTAGTATTATTTTATGTTTTATTATGCTATGAGTGGTCTAGAGTTATTGTGAGTAAGATGGACATCCATATAAGTTCCTTCAATCAATCAGTCAATCAATCAATCAATCAATCAACAGTCTGCCACTTTGTATTCTTAGAAGGTTTATCAGAAGATAAACCTGGGTACGAAAATGAAAGCTTCAGTTTAAGTTTAAGTCTTCACAAAGATTGGACAAGATCCTAGAGAATTCTGGACATGTATTAAACTTTTGTGTCTCCATGTCTCTGGCCCATTGATTTAGTAATTAATATACCAAAATCCTTCAGTATTTTTAATTATCCTGGTCTTTGACTTTAATAGTCAAATACCGGTCGCAGTCTGTGTTGGCAGGGGGGCAGAGGTCGACCTCAAGGCACCTTGTTTGTGGGGTGCTGCAAGGGTCGGTCCTCTCCCCTCTCCTGTTCAACATTTATGAGAAGCCGCTGGGTGAGATCATCCGTGGTTTTGGGGTGCAGTGCCATCTGTACGCTGATGACACTCAGCTGTACATCTCCACCCCAGACCACCCCAATGATGGCCTTAAAGTGATGTCCCGGTGCCTGGAGGCCATGCGGGTCTGGATGGGGAGGAACAGACTCTGACCCAACCCCTCCAAGACCGAGTGGCTGTGGTTGCCGGCGTCCCGATATAGCCAGCTGGTGCCATCACTGGCTATTGGGGGTGAGTCATTGGCCCCCACGGAGAGGGCTCGTAACTTGGGCGTCCTCTTGGATGCACAGCTGTCTTTAGAAGAGCATATGACAGCCATGGCCAGGGGGGCTTTTTATCAGGTTCACCTGATATGCCAGTTGCGCCTCTTTCTGGATCGGGACTCCTTATGCATGGTCACTCATGTCCTCGTCACTTCCTGCCTGGACTACTGTAATGCTCTCTACATGGGGCTCCCCTTGAGGAGCACCCGGAGGCTCCAACTGGTCCAGAATGCAGCCGCACGGGTGATTGTGGGAACGACATGGCGCTCCCATGTAACACCTCTCCTGTGCGAGCTGCACTGGCTTCCGGTGGTCTTCCGGGTGCGCTTCAAGGTATTGGTTCTCATCTTGAAAGTGCTCCATGGCTTAGGGCCTAGGTATCTATGAGACCACCTTTTGCCATCAATAACCTTCCACCAGCCAATACGCTCCCACAGAGAGGGTCTCCTCAGGGTGCCATTGGTCAAACAATGTCGACTGGCGGCCCCCAGGGGGAGAGCCTTCTCTGTGGGGGCACCCGCCCTCTGGAACAAGCTACCCCCAGGGATACGACTGATCCCGGACCTCCGTACTTTCCGCCGGGCCCTGAAGACTTTTCTATTTCAGCAAGCTGGGCTGGCTTAAAATTTTTAACTGGTTAATTTTATGGGTAAGGGGTTTTAAATTGGAGAAGCCAAATTGATTTAATTATGTTTTAAATTATTTTAATTTTCATATTGTATGTATTTTAATCTTGGCTGTTCACCGCCCTGAGTCCTTCGGGAGAAGGGCGGTATAAAAATTTAATAAATAATAATAATAATAATAATAATAATAATAATAATAATAATAATAATAATAACAACAACAACAACAACAACAACAACAACAACAACAATAATAATAAACATTGAGTGACTTGACTATACCAAAATGGTACTATTGTCCTATTTCTGTTCAAATGTATAAATATGATTATATTTTATTGGTACTAATATTTAAATAAATACAAATTAAATATACCTCCTATGACTGTGATGGCCAACCTATGGCACACGTGCCACAGGTGGCATACAGAGCCATATCAGTGGGCACGTGAGCTCAGCTCTGGCATGCATGCGTGCACCGGCCAGCTGATTTTCGGGCCATCTGGGCCCACCAGTAGTAGGGAAGCAGTCTGTTTCCTGTCTCTGGAGGGCCTGGGGGGGGGTGAGGAAGGCCTGTTTTTTGCTCTTCCCAGGCTCTCTAGGAGCCTGGGGAGAGCGAAAACAGTCTTACCCCCCCCGAGGCCCTCTGGAGGCCGGAAACGGCCCGTTTGCCAACTTCCGTGGGATCAGAAGTCAGCAAACCAGATATGATTGCTGTAATTACATATGAAAGTGTACACTGACTCATGAGAGTTCCAATTTAAAATTATACGTCATATAAATTTTGCATAAGTGCTTATCATAGGGCAGTGACAGCTAACTTTTTGCCATTGTGTGCCAAAAGTGGGGGGAGTACAGGGGGGGGTCATGCGCACATGCCCACATCCATAATTATATGTGCCCTGCCCCCCGCACATGCATGCCCAACACCCCTGCGCGCCCCCCGCTTTTGGCATGGAATGGCAAAAAGTTAGCTGTCACTGTCCTATGATAAGCACTTATGCAAAATTTATATGACATACAATTTTAAATTGGAACTCTCATGAGTCAGTGTACACTTTTATATGTAATTACAGCCATCATATGTGGTTTGCAAAAATCCAGAAATTCACTAGATGGCAGCAAAAGTATATTGAAAACATTAAATATTTGTTGCTATCTAGTGAGCTTCTGGATTATTGCATAACAGATAGGGGAAGGTGGGATCTGAACCCAAACATTTATCTCCATTGCACTGTTCCCCCACTGAGGCCCAAAGCCAACTGGCAGAGCCACATCTTTAGGCCCTTACAAAAGTTAGGAGGGTTGGAGCGAATTTCACATGGGGGGGGGGAAGGCAAGATGTTCCAGAGGGCATGAGCAACAGCAGAGAAGGCCCTCCACTAGCCGGAATAATTGTGACCCGCAGCATGCCTCCTCTGCTGGCACAAGTGGTACAGGCCAAACCCAGTGGGGTGAAAAGTCTCTCAAATAATCTGGACCCATGCCGTGAAGGGCTTTAAAAAGATTACTAACACTTTGCATAGCTCCTGGAAGCAGACTTTTAACTAATGTAACTCGCAGAGCACTGGTGCTACAGAGGCCATTCTTGGGGTTTCCAAATCTGCCCGCGCGGCTGCACTCTGCACCAGCTGTAGTTTCTGAATGTTCTTCAAGGGTAGCCCCATCTAGAGCGCATTACAATAGTCAAGTTATGAAATGACTAGTGACTGAATGACTGAGTGCAAGGAGTCCTGATCCAGGAAAGGCTGCAACTGGCGCACAATATGAAGCTGTCAAAGGCTCTCCTAGACACATCTGCCACTTGTTCCTCAAACAGGAGTCGTGTGTCCAGAAGAAGTTGCAGACTGGATCTTTCTACCCCATCCAGAATCAAAGATGCAAAATCCCAGATCCCCGCATCCCAGAACCCTGCCAGGGTTCATTCAAAGACTGTTGTCCCCCATCCCGGCCCCCACAGCCTCCAGGCACTGCAAGAGGACAGTCACAGCATCACTTGGGTCACAAATAAAGCTCAAATGTAAAAAAAGAAAGCTCAAATGTAAAAAAAGAAAGAAAAGAGAATAATTAGCTTAATTCTTTAATCTTTATTATTAAATCTAGACCATGCAGAAAAATATTGTACCGTCTTATCACTTTTAGAATAGAAAGACATTTTAAAATTAATAAACAACATATATCTCTTAAATCCAATCTTTAACCTTAGGAGTGCAATATTTTTCCAACTACACAGACCTATCCTTTTGATGTAGCCACTGCTAAAAAAAGCCTTCTCATAAAATATATTTTTGGAGTATAACATTATAAAACAAGATAGCCTGTCTTTAGGCTTGATCTCTTCGGAACTAGATTAACTCAATCTTTTTCATATAAGATGTCAATTTAGACCTACTGTTTATCTACTTGTCTTGATTGTGTTTTTTCCACAATCTCCTTACCCAATCTCATGGTAACTGTGATCCAGGTCTGACTGATATAACTCTGTGACTCTGCATCCACCCCTATCTTAATAATACTCTGCCATTTCTGTTACTATAAGTCTTTGAACTACAACCCTCTTTTCTCTCATTATAATCTGAAGAAAAATAATGTATCTATTTAAAATATATGTGGACTCATTCTCCTCAAAAAATTCTCTGCCTTTCACTCTCCCATTAAAGTGTGGGTTTTTTTTCCTCTGTAGTTTTACTTCTCTTACTTGCTTATGGGTTGTTGCTTTTTTTAAAGGTATTTTGACTGAAAAGTTTGTTTTCCTTTACCCCTTGATTAGCAGCCCATATGGCAAACAATTAAAATACACAGGCCTTGTGATCAATACCCATATATTTCTGTGGTGAAGGCTCACTTCCAAAGCATATCCTTGTTGATCTGAAGTGCCAACTTTGGGACACATCTTTCCTTTCAATTGCCATTTGTCCCTTTGGCTTCAGCTTTTAGTTCTACATGGATCCTATTAACATATGCCTGTCCAGTGGAAGGAGATATTTATCCTCTCCTTACTTTCTTTTCATTCTGTATTAATCCTTCTCACTAAGTTGCTCCTTTAGAATGTATCTATCCTTTATGGTTCTTCTTCCTTTGAAAATGCTAACAGTTATCTATTGCAGGCAGGAAAGCCATCAGAGAGGAGAATAAATTCTTTTGGTTATGGTGAAAAATCATAACCAAAATTAAAATTAAAAAGGAAACCACCATAACTCAAAGTAAAGAACCTTCATCCATATTTATCTATTGTATTTTCCAGATTAAATTTAGAAAATAAAAATGTTGAGCAGTTTGTTGTTAAAGTTGGCCAATCCGAGCTGCAAAACTCTGGAGAACCATTAAATGGCAACAGAGAGATTCAAAAAACAGATGCAGACTCTAGTGGGCATTTGTATGTTGGCAGCCTAAATTTCATTGCTGTATCAGCATTTTATTTATAAATGCTCTCACACACCAGTAAAAAAAAGATAATGATAAACTGAGGATTAACAGTGATGGAGATACTCTCATGAGTTAAAAGTAACAAGAATAATTCACCATTTTGGCCTCTGATAAACTTGATTTGGGCCTGGCAATACCTATCATGGCAGCCATTTTATCAATGTGCAAGTCTCAACAAGGCAGCCATTTTCTTTCATGGCATGTTTTCAAAATATCAGATATGGTCACTATTATGTACCCATAGTGAAGTAATAACAGTAGTGGGGTTTATAAAAGAAACTGCCTAGAGTTTCTGTCTTCTAACTTTTTGCCTGGAAGTAATCTTTGCATTCAACAGAGTTAATTTCAGAGACAATATGTTTAGAAAAGCAATATTTTAAATTTTAATGGAGCTGGCTATGTCAAAACCTATTCCATATTTTTAATAGAACCACCTGGCATTCTGGGGGCCAGAGTGGGAAATGGGCTTAATTTTGTTCAACATTTGCCCTTTCTCCTCTGAGAAGTTTCTCCTGATTATAAGAATAGCAGGCTTTTTTTCATACATGTAATAAAAAAAAAAAAAACCCAGAAAATAAAATGCAGGTTATTATGACTAATTTGGGTTTTTAATGCAGCCATATTTTATTTCAACATTAGATTACATCATGAAAGACATTTTATATTGTTTTGCCTATGGTTAGAAATTATGTCTGCTTAATCAATTCCATTATGCATTCACTCAACCATGACACATCAAAGGCTAAGAAGAGATGTTGAAAAAGAACAGCAACAAAAAAAAGCAACTTTACTTGTTTAAAATGCTCCCCACTCAGATCAAGATGCAGAGCACTAAATATTAATTATTTTAAATAAATATCAAGCCTCTCCAAATAATACAAATAATTGGCAGGGTTGACTGCCCATTGCCCGGTTCCTAACAGCTGGTGACACTGGCACCCAGCACCTTCTCAGCAGCCTTTGAGATAATGACTTGGGCATCTGCCGGTGAGTGTTTGCAACTGCCCACAGAATTTACAACTCACAAGTGGGCTACAGAGGCTCTGACAGAACTTTTTTATGCAAGGTCTTTGAAATTTATTAATGTAATGCAAACACAAGCCTTCCAACCCATTAAATTGTTGATGTTATGCGAATCCACTCTGGAATTGCAGATCCTCATTAACATTATTTGCATGTTAATCTGCATCTTTTTAATTAGTGATATTATTTATGCACATAATTTTCGCCTACTGGTGCCAAGGCTGAAGCGCATTAATTAATCTACTGAGATGCCAAACTGTTTATTTTTCCTCCATACTTTTATTTGTTTACATGGTGTTTTGGATTCAGGGAAAAATAAAAAAAATTTAAAAAGCCTGAAGAATAAAAGCAGAAAGACAAGATTAACTAAAAGCACTTTTTGTTTTCATAATTTAAATTGTAATATTAGCCAAATGTTGTGTTTCTTCCCTCAGAGATCGGTTATTCAGTTACATTACCTTGATGTATTATTAAAATTTATAATGGACTCTGGAGGCTTTTTTTTAGTTCTCTCCTTCATTTACAGAATATACTCAATGTTATTTTAATCTTCATACAACGCTGCCATGCATAGGCAATGATCGGTTTTCCCTGGCGTCTCTCTAGTGCTGCTCCACTTTGCACAACTGATAAACATTTAAATAAGCCTTTTCCAAAAAGAAAAAAAGAAAAAGAAGAAAATCCTAGCATGCTAAAATCATTAACCCATTAATGGAGTGTGGCATTTGCCTTTTCTCTGAGTCAACCAAAGCCCCTCTTTTGATATACAGAACTGAAACGATCCCAACTCTTGTACATGGACCTGTGAACAATGCTGAATGCTGATATAATTTCATTCTTCCCACTCATTTGAACAGTTGCACATTCCAAGGGCAGCCTTTCAAAAGGTTAGATTCCTTAGAGGAAAAGCTTTTGGAGATTTGGGCGTAAGATGTATTCTGAGCAGTTTGTGTATATGAACTTTGCCACACTGCATCCTATTGGGAATGCAAACTGATCCCCAGTGGAGAACAGACCTGACCTGCTGATCCTTTACGTCACTCCGATTGACTCTGTTTGCAAACCACAGCCTGGCATGTGAGGAAAGGTGGGGGAGTAGTGGAGAGCCAGCTTCTTCAGTCACAATGAGAGGAATGAAGACAGCGCTGACAAGTGTTTACCTCTTGATGCAGAAGTTCACAGGATGAAAAATAATATTTCCACAGACAGCACTAGTGGTACCCAAGAATTTTTCTACCTGTAATAAATCAGCAATTTTGAGCAATAGGAGCACCTTCAGAAGCACACAAAAAATTTTCTCAGTGTATTTTTTGGCCCCTACATGTAAAAAAAATGTTTTATACCTCTTTCCCCGCCAAAGCACCAGTCTGTGCTGGTGGCGCAGCAGACTAAAGTGATGTTAAGTAACACCAGCTGCCTGCAATTACTGCAAATTCAAATCTCACCAGGCTCAAGGTTGACTCAGCCTTTCATCCTTTCGAGGTAGGTAAAATGAGGACCAGGATTGTGGGGGCAATAAGCTGACTTTATATAAAAAAGAACACCGCTTGGGGGGGGGCAAAAGCCCTACTAAGCAGGTATATACTAAAAGTATGAAGGCTATTGCTTAACGCATAGTAAGCCGCCCTGAGTCTCCGAAGAAGGGCGGCATATAAATCGAACCAATAAATAAATAAATAAATAAATTTGCACCATAATCTTGTTTAAACCAAGTCACAGCTAGCAGTAGAAAATCCTGGGAAACATTTGTGCCATTACCAGCACATTTTCTTCTGAAGTGAAAAGTGATTGTTTCTATACTGTATTTTTTGGAAGTCAAAGTTCAGTAGCAGTGCAAAATGTATATTAATAATTATATGTGCATCATTAAAAAAATACAGAGGAGATAAACGAAAAAGGAGAGGAGCAAAACAGATGGCTGAGCTATCATCAGAATATAAACCCATATATTTGTCATTCAAACTGTAAAGCTAAAGTAAAGTGCCTTGTATGCTTTTCCATGAAGGCTTTAATGGAATCTCTTCATTCAGTTGGCCATGGATATGATTATATACCATGGAGCCACAAATATACCATGACAGAAGCATTGAGATAGGATTTCTTTCACCCCAACATATGTATGGTCAATTCAAAGCAAAACAAGTCCCAGGGGGCTCTCATCTTTCTGAAATTCATCTTCATTTACATTATCTGATATCACGCCTGTCTCTGGTAAGTTGTCTGTTGAAGAAAAGTTAATATTTCTTCAGAATGTGCAGGAGAAAGTGGCATCCCAGATGAAAGTTGAGGAAGAGATTGAGGCAATCAGCTCTCTGATAGAAGGCATGTCTCTTGCTAAGGATATGTCAGAATGCATGCCATTTGAAGTCCAAGAGACTGGTGATTGCTGAGGTTGCTGGAGCAAAACAAATCTGCATGTCTGACTTCAAGAGTTGGCAGGATCAGGACTTCTCCCCTAGAATAATTTGGCCTTTTCAGGATGAGAGGAAGAGAGAGGGCCCTTGCTTTCCAGATATATGTCTGCCTTTTGATTTCCTTCAGGGATGTTTGCAACTGAGATTTTCCCCTCTGAATAGAATGTCATATGTAGCAGGATCTTAAGACTAACTCTTGACTTCATCTTTTCACCAAGCTCTTTGAATGCAGTAAAATCTGATTATGAGGAGTGGAATATACTATCCCTGATAGCATATTATCTTGATTAAAAAGTGTCTTTTATTTGTATGTTCTAGTCAGCTTTTTAAAAAGCATAAGGCCAGCTCCAGCAATTAGTGATTCATAACAATTACATCTAGAAAAAAAAAATCCAGATCTATAGGAAGGGGGCTATGGAGAACAATTCTATCAGGGCATTTCACCATTCAAATTCATGTAGCAGGTTAATTCAATGGGCATTATGATACTATACCTGTATGGGTAATAGGATAGGGATGGATAACACTGGACATAATTTTTTCCCCAAAAGCTTTGCTTCCTGAAAAATGTTTGGTTATGATAAGCCCCTTCCAAACTGAATACAAATATAATTTCAGAATGACTGTAAGCAGGAATCTTGAGAAATATGAAATAAACTTTCAAAGTCTATAATATATTTAATTGCATAATGTTTCCAACATGCTACATGAGTTCAACAGGGCTAAATTGTTTTGCTGTTGATTTTCATTTGTACCCAGTGTCTGCTGCATCTCACTGCAGTGTCCAATAATACTTAGCAAGTATTGATGGATTCCAGTTGTTCTGAAATCATGTTCATCACTGACGGCACCTAGAGTTTTGGGAAAGAAGTCCAAGTGTAAATGCAGAAAGTGAATCTTCAAGTGACATATTGTACTTCATGGTTTTGTATGCTGAAAGACATTTGTCAATCAGCTGAATAAAGTTTGGTGCTGAAAAGAGCATCCTTGAATGCTTTCCAGACAATTTTCTCTGGCTCCACTAACAGATCTTGAAACCATTTGTCATTGCTGGTGTATTTGATCTGTGGACCAACAAAAATGCCTTCTTTAAACTTGGCATCAGTTAGTCTTAGAGATATCTGTCTCAAATAACTAGAACCTTCACCTTCCTTGTATATCACTTTCACAAATTTTTTCACCAGTCTGAGTAGTATCTGAAGCAGAAGAAAAATACCTTTGTGAGGTTAACAAGTGGTGCCACATTTTTCTGTCCTGGAACCAATTCTTTCAGAGTGGCCATTTCTTTTTAATATAATGCAACTCTCTCTTGTGGTTGTCCCATTCACATATGTAACAACCAAGTATTTGATATAGCAGAGCTGCATTCCAAGCAGCAGAGCCACTACTTTTAGATCTCTACAGATATTCTAGTTGTATTGGGTGTACTGAATGTAGTTCAACAACATTTCCATGTGTGCAGCATAGCCATCAGGTACTGTACAGTGTACATTGCCATTATGTAATAAGACCACTTTAAGGCTTAACAATGATGAGTCAGTAAAGGGTCATCATTCTAGTGGGTCATGCTCACAAACCAAAACTGTGAACAAGCCATCAATATCAATAGACAAAACAAGTCGCAAAGCCATTTGTTCAATCATCTTGCTGTCTTTGAAAGACAGAAATTTGTCTATATAACCTCAGTCGTAACCCTAGGGAGTTTATCATAAAGCATATCATAAGCAAAAGCAATTGTTAACTCCTTTATTTGGCTAATATTTCAAAGCAACTGATCTTTTTACCTATTTTTTTAAAGTTTTAGAGGAAAAAAACATGTACAACATGGAGAAGTCATAGGCAGTTAAAAACAAAGTTGATCAAGGACAGGATTTCTAAATATCACAGTATACTAGATACTGTGACATAATATTTGTTTGTTTGTTTGTTTAATATCTTGCCTTTATTATTTTTACAAATAACTCAAGGTGGAGAACATATCCAACATCCCTTTCTCTTCCTTTTTTCCCCACAATAATAACCATGTGAGGTGGGTTGCGCTGAGAGAGAGTGACTGGTTCAAGGTCACCCAGCTGGCCTTCATGACTAAGACAGAACTAGAACTCATGGTCTCCTGTTTTCCAGCTGATGGCTTAACCACCAGGCCAAACTGGATCTGTAAGCTTAGAAGAGCTCAAAAACTAATTAATGAGAGCAATAAGAAGTAAATTTGGTCATTATGTGTCAGAAGCGATGAACAACTAAACAGTAACACTAATAGCAGCATATAGTTGTAGAATAAGATTACTATTTATGCATCTGACACAATGTAGCTCATGCTATTGGTCTTTGAAGTACTACAAATCTTTTTTATTTTTGTTAGTTACTATTAAAACTATCAAGCCTGGAGCATTTTAATGATTATAAATTTTCAAGAAGAAATACATACTAAAAATCTTAGAAAGGTATTTTTTCCACATAAAAATAAAAGTCTTTATTGATAGTATCAACATCTAACATGTTCAACACAGCTACCTATAAACATGATTAAAAAGATTTTGGCTTCCTACATCTGATTTTACAAATACACAGATGTTAACACAAATTAATACTAGGATATGTAGATTGAATTCCAGTAAAATCTTGATAGACCCTGACACAGTTCTCAACGCAAGAACCAAAGAAGATTAAATGTTGCATTTTTGTACTTACATAATGATGGTGCACTTTAGTTTTAACAATACACCAGGGGTATCAAACTGGATTTCTTTGAGGGCCAGATAAAGCATTGTAGTTCTCCTCCAGGGGCTTGTCAGGTGGGGAGAGAGACAGGACAGAAGGTCTGCAGCACTCTGCTGGCCAAAACGGGTGCAGGGGGGCCATGTGCAGCCCCCACACCCCGTTTTGGCTGCCAGGCTGCTGTGGGAGGCCATCCAGGCTGACAATGGGGGGGGCACACATGTCCCCCATGCCCCATTTTGGCTGCCAGAGGCACCTCTGGCTGGTCCTTTGCTATTTCCAGGCTGGCCCCATGGGCCAGATTTAAGCACCCCATGGGCCGGATATGGCCCGTGGGCCTTGAGTTTGACATGCCTGCAATACACAGTGTCCATTCATATTTTGAATGCATTAATTCATCACACAGTTGTGTATATAAAATACTGCAGAGTTCAATAATTTCCTCTGCTTCAAAAAATAGCCAACCGCATTTTTTCTTGGTTCCTTTAAAAGAGGTGTCTAAAAACTGGCTAGAATGCAGAATATTTGGCTTTTCTACTGAAACAGTTCTTGCCCCTCTAACCCCTAAAGAACAACAAGACATCTGGTAAATTACAAAAAGGCTCTTAGCAAAGTCAGACTGAAAGTTGCATTTTATAGTCCTCAGTTACAAAATTTCACTTCAGGAATAAAGAATTCAATCCTCAACAGTCTTCTTAAAGTGTAATCATACTGAAACTAATGTGGGATGTAAGCAATAACTTTAAACAACAATGGAAGATTAGATATTAAAAGAAAGAATCCTTTTTAAATGGGTGCATCTGTTGAATATGGAAATATCTATGATTGCATGAATATGCTGTTTAAATTAGTAATATTTTCAAGAGTCATTGACTATGACAGGACCCTGTTGAGTCTAATTTCAGGTATTGGCTGTGGTGTTTTCCAGCAATAGCAACAGCATTTAGACTTACATACCACCCAGAGGTGGGTTTCAGCAGGTTCTGACCAGTACTGGAGAACCAGTAAATACCACCTCTGACTGGCCCCGCCCCCATCTATTCTCTGCCTCCTGTGTCCCAGCTGATCAGGAGGGAATGGGGATTTTGCAGTATCCTTCCCCTGCCACACCCACCAAGCTATGCCATGCCCACCAAGCCACACCCACAGAACCGGTAGTAAAAAATTTTGAAACCCACCACTGATACCAACCCATGTTGCTTTACAGCACTCTCTGGGTGGTTTACAATTTCAGCATATTGACCCCAACAATCTGGAGCCTCATTTTACTGATCTTGGAAGGATGGAAGGCTTAGTCAATCTTGAGCCAGTCAGGATTGAACTACACACTAAGTGCACAGTTAGCCTGCAATATTGCATTCTAACCACTGCCATCAGGGCTCCTGGTTTTTGAGATTTATGGCATGCAATTCAATCAGCACATTGAATGGCACAGAAGAGGTTTGCAACCAGGGTATTTGAAACTTGAACCTGGTTACTTTAGTTGCCACCTATAATTCATCCTCTTTCACAGTAATTTTATTAAAGATCCTAATTCAAACTAAAAATAAAGACAAAATAGAACATGCACAAAAGAAAAAAAAAATGGAAAGGAAAATAAAAAAGAAAGTAAAAATAAGAATACAGTAAAGAAAAATAAAAATATATAATGAAGTGACTTTTCCCTGCATCACAATAAATAAACAATTTTAGTAACTTATCGCCATCTTTTAAAATACATCAAATGTCTTCTTTCCATATATCATCTCTTATCTATATACAACAGATCCATAAAACCTCATAATTTCAGTCCTGATCTCAGTAAAAGTTGTTAGCAGAGAGAATAACATACTGTACCTATTTTAACCTTGATCAATTACATTATTATAATTGTAGCATTTATATTACCTCCTTTTACTTTTAACAATTTTGATCTTTAGTCTCTTCAAATAATGCTTCCTTTTCATTTTTTTTCTTTGTCCCTTCTCACAAAATTCTTCAAAGTTTTAACAAGCCTCAATAATGTTCTGCTGCTGAAGAAGAAAGTAGAAGATACAGGTTAAAGAATGGGAATTATAAATTGTTTCTCCAACACTTACTAACAATTCCAAAAACAACTATTTACTATGATTTCTGTTAAAACATGTCCTTTAGTTCCCATTGGTTAAGTATATGTTGGTGATATGGTCTCATCTTTTCCTGATCCTCCTTTATACTATATTTTCCAGAGTTTGTGATTTGTTGCACTTTTAAACATTTTGCTTTCTTTGATCGCAACAAAGGTTCAAGTGGCATCCATCTCTTTATTTTTTATTATGGCTGAAGCTAAATTGGAAGCTACACTCTTTGCATTTCCAAACTAAACCTTTTCCAACTTTTATCCTTGTGCCAAATGAACAGCCTGTCTTGAACTTACTAAACTTTGAACTTTTGCCTGCCAGCCACAACTGGCAAGAGCTAATTTGTTCTCCGTCCATGTACATTGGAAGATAGGCACACTGTAACCTTATCTGCAAATGAAAATACTTGATTTTTCATGTTCTACCACAGGGCATTCCTGGGAGCTACGGAAAATGTTGTACTGTTTGACATTTTTTAAAATATGGTTTGGATGTAGTTGAATGGTTTCTAAAATTATGTTGTAACTTTTCTGCCAATAAACAAGCATGAACAAGGGCCAGGATCCAAATGTATTAACTTACTCTGGCATAAACCACCTCACAGAAATCAGAGACAAGCTGTAAACCACACTATTGACTCTGAGAGCCAATTATTCCTTCTACTAAGCCCCAGTGCAGAAATAGAGAACAAAATTTACTTTAGGGAGCAAGAAAGGGCAGGGTGGAATATATGAAACCAGGTAAACTTAACCAGTTGAATTTTGTAATACTGTAATACTTTTGCTCTTTAAATTCTTGTGTAAAAGAATCTCAGCTAATTAGTCATAAATGCTACATTAGCTGAAATGCTATCTTCTAATATAGTTTGGCCTGAATCCAGTCCATGTTAGTATGAATGCATAGCCTGTCTTCAGTCAATGGGACTGGCTGTTAGTGGAGCCCACTATATATATTTTATAATATGTTATGGGAAATTTATTTGGGGCCTCAGTCACATTGTATTGTATTATGTCTATTCTATTTTGCTGTATATTATTGTTTTAGCTATTGTTAACCCACCCAGAGTTACTAAGTTGAGATGGGCAGCCTTAAAATTTTATAAACAAATAAATATGTATTCCTAGGTATTCCTCTCAAATTTTAAATGAATTATTTAAATAAAATGCATAAAAACCTTCAATTAATATTGCATGTTATATCAGTAGTCCTCACTTAGTGACCATTATTGGGACTGGTAACTCTGTTATAAAAGCCACAGTTCCTAAACAAAAAAAATCATGTCAACAGAAAGGATTTACTTCCTGTTTTGTTGTTAAGCAAACAGGCAGTCTTTAAGCGAGAAATCATGTGACTGCAACTTATAGTTTTACTTTTGTGTTCTCCATTAATTCTGCTTATCCCATTAATTATGAATGGGTCTGGAGATATTTTTGCATATTTACTAGAATAAAATGTGGGGAAATTGTTGTATGTGTAGCACCTGTGCTTATGCATGTCTATACAACAGAATGAGAATTCAGTCATGTTACAAATTTTAGATTTAAGACAAAACGTACAACAAATATTCACTGAAGTTCAGAAGGAGAGGAAT
The DNA here is from genome assembly GCF_029215685.1 of Pituophis catenifer annectens. Classification (NCBI taxonomy): domain Eukaryota; kingdom Metazoa; phylum Chordata; class Lepidosauria; order Squamata; family Colubridae; genus Pituophis; species Pituophis catenifer. Next base: position 91,075,774 of record NW_027256883.1, read on the forward strand.
AACATCAATTTTTAAAAATATTTTTGAGGGAGTAGTCCACCATTGAATTAATCTATTCTAAATTAAGAAATCTATTTAGTATTTTTAATGTCTGAAACCATTGGTTTTGTTCCATAAAAAATAACAATGATTATATTTGATCCCCCCCCCTGCCATATAACTTAGTGTTTCTCAGCCTCAACAACTTTAATATGTGTGGACTTCAGCTTCCAAAATACACCTATTAAGTCAATACAGTTTAAGCTGGGCATGATTAATAAGTCTCACTGAGTAGCATTAATCTATAAACCTCTTATGCAACAAATCAAGAAGGATCAGGTAAGTCCTTCCAATAAGATTTCTTATTCCACCTTAAACAGCCACAGAAGCTTTGTCATTAGATTCAATTTAGGCCTTTTAAAAAATGTTTCCATCACTTTCATTTATTTTAGGAATTATTGTACATGAAATTGTTTGTACTGTCAAACAAGGCTTGCAGCCTTTCAAGGCTTCATTTTCTGGCTTTACTTATAGGCCTAGATCAGGGGTGTCAAACCCACGGCCCACAGGCCCATGGCCCACAGGCCATCACACGCTGGCCATGCCCACCCTTGGTTTAGCGAAGGGGAAAAAAGTCACAGTACGTCACGTGATGGCAACGTGATGCCACAAGTCTGACACCGCTGGCTTAGATAATTTGCATTTAATTCTCAGTAACTAGCCAGTTTAAAGTTTCTGGATATACCTATCGTAAATACATCTGTGGACAAAATTGCAACCCATATATTTTGAAATCTATAAATTATTGAATCTATAAACTTCTTATATAGTACTATGAATATAAGTAACGTTTTTAATTTTTAGAGAATTCAGAAAAAGTGTGAAGCTACTGTTGTGAAAAAGTGGATTCTTCACAACCTTTTCTTATAAACTTTTCCCAAATACCATAGACAAATATTCTAGTAAATGAATACTTACATAAAAACTTTGTCTATTGGTTAACAAAGGCCAACAGTGGAGCGCTTGTTTTTTTTAAAAAAATAACAATACAAAACTGTCTCTCCATACTTAAACATGTTCAGCAACCTTATTCTTGAAAAAAAAGGACTGTAAAGCTTTTTTCTTTGTCATGATTTTTTCATGTAAATATCTAGATTGAGAGACCAGTGGTTTCTAAGAATTCTTTTGGAATCAGCTTATTTCTCAGAGGCTGCCAATGTTTTTATTTCATTAATAATGTATTTTTGTTGTTGTCAAAATTTATCAGTATTATGGTCCTTTCCTAAGTAGAGTTCATTAGAAATCACTTCACAACAATGCCATGTTTTGCCAGGGCTAAGCAACCCAGTCATTCACTGTCAAATAGAATTAACAGTCAGGGAAGTCATGTCTTTTGGATAGAAAAATAGGTAAATTAGTTTATGGAAATCTGTTTTTAAGTATCAGCATTTGTTGACATAGAAAAATGAACAGTGTGTATTCAGGCAGAGAGATTAAAGTTACTGGAAACATTTCCTAATTGTTCTTGTTAGCTAATAAGAAAGCGATGTTTGAGCAATGTCAGTTGAGGCTTGTACCTCATGTAAAATAGATATTTTGAGAAACCTTCACATGAAGTTACAATTATTTAAAAGCACATTTTATCAGCTACAGTATATTAATGCAAGTTTCATCCATTTTAAATAGTACTGTTTACCAATACTAATAAGGAAGAAATTTAGCTACAAAGATTCTGACTATTACATCAAATAGTCATCTTCTGGGTTTTTAGATAGGTCTAGTTATTTTTTTCAGACTTATTTATATGCCTCCAATTCATTAAAAAATCACAATACCCATTGGAAAAATCTTACATAGATGACACATTCTTTTTTAGAAAATAATTTCCCATTGGTTAATGTCGGGAAATTTCTCCTTAGTTCCAGGTAGCTCTGAAAGCCCTGAAAGTGTTTGGGGTTTTTTTTAGTGATAATCCACAAGTAATGAAATCTTCCCAAAATGGCATATTTCCTTCCCAGATTGGAAGTAATCTGCAGCCACTTCTTTTTTGCCATGTAAAAGTGATCTTCTGCCTAGGCACACTTTGTCTTAAAGTGAAGCTGCTGATTGAGGATGATTGTGTCTGCTTTGCACCAACATATTAATTACTTTAATTATAGCATGATTTAACAGAGTCATTTGTAACAGATATTTTTAATCTCCTCCAAAGACCAGCATAGATGGAGCAGTCACACTATATTTTAGGAAGCCAGACAGACCCTGAGGAAGCTAGACAGGCCTAGAGGAATTAGCCCAAAGGCACTGAGTATCATAGCTGAATGGGGTTTGAACCCCAGTCCAAGTATAACATTCTACCCACTATGCAACAATGACAAAAGCAAGTGATATATTTCTACTTTTTGTAAATATATCAGACTCCTGAGAAGACAAGTGTCGGTTATCATTCATTTACTATATCAATTTTAGTTAGAGAGGAGGTTTTTTAAAAAAATTTTTTTAATGTATTCTGTTGTGGTTTGATTTACATTTCTGTCATTTCATTAGCGGATTGCTTCAGTTACTAATGACACTATATCAATATTCTATATCCCATTTATCTAACTTACTTAATTGGTTTTTTATAGGTCTTGTGTGGGAAAGGATAGGCCAGTCTATTTCAAGTCCATGCAATTTTTATATGAGTTTCCTCAAAAACTCATGCTACCCTATTTTCATAATATTTGGATTCTTTTTAAAAATCCAAAATGATATTTCCAAATGTATTGCATGGAATGACTTGTAAAAATGCCACTCAAACTTTATATTTATTATATTTTCTCATTTTTCTGAGCAAAAAACTGCATCAAATCATTTAAGAGAAAAAAGACAAATAACTAAGTTTGGACTCATATATTATGTCAAGTTAGTTTTTAACAGTTCACAAAAATAAAATTTCTTAAGCATTCATTAGTTGTTCAGATTTTTAAGTGTGTGTGTGTGTGTGTGTGTGTGTGTGTGTGTGTGTGTGTGTCATTACTAACTATGGATGACTACCGTCCCTGCAGTTTTCTGAACATTTTTGGAAAAGACCATTGTCTTCTTTCTAGGGCTGGGAGAGAGTGAGTGGCTCAAAGTCACCAGGCTACCTTTGTACCTAAGCAGGACTAGAACTAATTATATCTTTTGACTTACATCACTATATCAAACTGGATCTGTACATGATGCAGCTATGCAAATATTCATTTTTTTCTATTGAAAATCCAATAGTACTGCTGCAGCAAGTGTCTAAATGATTAAACAAAGCATGTTTGTGTTTGTGTGTGTGTGTGTGTTTAAAATTAAAATCCTGATTCAACCAATCTATTTTTTTGTCATAGAATAGTTTTTATGAGGCAATCCTACCTGTACTAATCCAAGACCCTTTGAGTTATCTAAAACACTGTCAGCTTTAAACTTGCACAATGGTGCAAGAGGGTTTGAGTTTAGGTTAGCGTCCTTGCCAATACAGAAATATCTTTTACCACAGATCTAAACAATTTCTCTCCATATCTGAGTCTCGAAAGATATAAATCTTAAAGCTCCAAACCAACACCAGCAAACATTTAACAAAGGACATCGTTCTTCTCTCCCTGTTCCCTTTCCAAATTTTGGAGCTCTAATATATAAAAAAGAAGAACTGTAGACGGTGTTTTGTTTTAATTTTATAAGGGAGTTCCAAAGTTGGACTGTACCTTCTGATTTTGTACCTCACTCACCCTTGGAGACCCTATCTCTGAACCCTCTGTTGGTGACCAAGATATTATCTATAATGGATTGCAAGCTTACTTGGATTTTAAGCCTTTCAAAATGTAGTTTTAAAAATAAAGTTCTGCATTCTTTTTTTTTTTTGACAAAGCAGAAAAAGAAACCCACAAGTAATAAAATGAATACTATTGATCAAACATACCTCCTGCAAATTAATCCATTATATCACACATAGTTCCCATACAAAATGGAGGAGAAAAGAGTTTTCCTTTTGAATGCTGCCTTTGATTTTTGCACAGCAGCCTGTTGAATTACATTGGGATCTAAGAGCTGTCATATTTTTTTATTTTATTTTTTTCGGTTGTCAGCAGACTTCTGAAGTCCTAGAAACCTGTCAAATATTCTTTTCTCTTGTATTGTGAAAAGGAAATAAACCTTTGGATCTGTAATTCATCTTTGACCAGGAAACATGGGCTTGCTTATGACAATGGCTCTTTGCCTGAATAGATCATTTTTCCTTGTAAAATATAAGACTTTTTAAATTGTGTATCAATCAAAGTAATATTACCCATGTGCCATTGAAATATATGACAAGAATATGGAGCTGGGAATATGCCTGATAGATCAGTTGGTTTTAAGGGGAATATGATATATAAATAAGAGGATTTCTGCCCCCAAATTTGTTCTTTCTTAGTTATTTTATGAATGATAACATAGAATTTCAAAGCATAACAAAAGATTGGAATGTGCAAATATTTGCTATATGGATTGCTTAATGTATTTTATTATTTATTCATTGGAGTAAATTGAAAGATATTTTATCCAAAAGTCCAAGTCTTTTTTATGGCCCTGAGGTGTTTTTTTTTTAAAGCCATAGATTGAAATAGTGTGAAATAAAACCTGGAAGAGACTGATCACTGAAGAAGGTCTAGTAACAAAAAGCAGCATGGTTCTTTTGTGTAACAGCCAATCTTGTGTCTCATTGAGCAGGACCCAGGACAGCTCCTAATGGAAACTCCTGGGAATCATGGCTATTTCTTAGCAAGAGACCTTGGGAATAGGTGCTGGTTATTGATGAAAGAAACAAAACATATTTGAAGTGAATGAAAGTTTCCAGATGTCAGTTTATACCATAACCTATTATATGTCATAATATCCTTGTAACTGTGTGGCTTATGCAGAGCAGAGATCTACTTTAAGTTAGCCACTTGTCTCATTTATGCAAATATTATGACAGAATTATGGAAAGAAATTACAAGAAAAGAGCCATTCCATTGTGAATAAGCATGGATTAGCCTATTGTGGATTGAATATAAGATTTATTATATTAAAACCAGAAGGGAAAGTAGGATCAGTTGGTACTATGCTGTACTTTGAACTAGATTATCTTATTGGACTTTTCTGGAAAAATTCCCAGTTTGTAAATACTTAATATTTTCTCACCTAATAGTATCAACTGCTATGAGCCTCAAAGATTTTACAATTGGAAACAAAATAAAAAACAAGATAAATGAACTCAGTAAGCAGAGTATTAAAAGTAGGTAATGACCATCCATCTCAAAAGCAATGGATGTACAACTGTTGGTTTTCATAATTACATGTTTTTATTATGATTTTCAGTATGAATGGGGGGACCTTCCACCAACAATATTTTTGTACCCAACATGAATTTTTCAGAATTTGCTTGTAAAATATATGTATCTTGTATTATGTATGGCAGACCAAACAACTTAACTCCCATGTAAGTTAAGTCTACTCTAATTATTGCTGCATTAACTGCTAAATACCAAGTTATGTTTGAAAAGAAGAGGGCCAGTTGCTGACCAGTATGGACAGAGTTCGTCTTCAATTACCAGGGCTAAGATTCAGCTGCTAGTGGTTGCAGTTTCTTTCTTTTAATACTTCTGTCAGACATCTCTGAAACCTTGGAAGACTAGTATGCTTAAGGTCCACTATAGGAGATCCAAGAAATATAGTAGTTCCTGTAAAATGCAGGGGAATAGAAAGTTAAAAGAACATTGCTTAGTTAGCTCAAGATATTATTAAGGTAAGTGCCAAGAACTAAATCTAACATCTTGTCAATCTTTTGAAATTTCATCCAAATTCCCAGACTTCTGGGAATACTTCTGGGAAATTCCCAGACTTCTGGGAATACCAGTGAAATAAAATATTGCTAGGACATTTAATCAACAAAAAGACCATAACTGCAAGCAATCATAAAATGAAGAACATGTATGTATGAATCTATTCCTTAATGACTGTCAGCCAAGTGGGTGATCTGTCTCCATTAACAAGTGTTTTGCTTTAGAAATGGATGTTGCATTAAATAAAAGCTCAGTGAGATTAGACTGCTGCCAGCTCATTCACACATGCAAACCAACACTTAATGTGATAGCCAACAACTAATAGCCATGTATGTGAGCCAACCCTTGGAAACATGAATAATGAGGTAACTAAATTTAGTGGCTAACACATATGCAACAGCTGCCTCTCTATCTTTTATTCCCTGTAAGAGATGTAAAGTCTTGCTTTTCCCTTAAGAGCTATCTCTCAAGCTATGGGCCAACCTCTCCAATTGCCTTTAATTTGAGACTCAGACAAGCTATAGACAATAGAGCAATGAAAGCTGCACATCATATATAAAAGAATTGTGTCTAATTGACTCAGTTAATGCACTGTATCTGCTGAAGTGATATGAAAGGTAATTCAGCACATCATGTCTCGAAACTAGATACCAAGGGGAAAGAATGAGCAAACTGAAACTTCTTGTGGGAAAAAAAAAGGAGAAAATCCTCACATTCCTTATTGTGTTCACATGAAATGACTAAGATGCTTGTAAATCACTTTAGTGACTCTGAAAAAAAAATTAATACAGGATGGATACTATGAAAAACAAATAGTGTGGCAAAGAAGAAGCAGGAACATTGAATTCCAAATAAAGACGTGTATCATTTCAATGTTGGCTATATAAAATAATGCTGGTGTAACTATCTGCTTAAAAATTTAGGCAAAAACATGAATAATGGCTGAGGATAAAAGAAAGTTATGCTGCATGGCATATGAAAATCACCAGGTTGGGGAGAGCCAAATTAAATAGTAAATACACACACAGAGGTAGAAACACAAGAAACAACACCATTTAGTCTGGAAATCCAGGTCTAAATCAGGTAGGAATAGAAGGATCTTTGTTTGAAACATAAATTTTCCTTCCAAATAGTTCAGACCATCCCACACTGCAATCAGTTGAGTGTTACATTTCTTTTCCCCACCATGCCAGTCAGAGATGTATTGGGATCCAATACATTGGGGATTTTCAGTCTCCAAAGGTCTATGACTTTTCAGAGAATTGTTCTGAAGGTAAAATGGAATGATTATTGCACCCCTATCACAGGGAAAGGATAAGGCAATAATTGGGTGGATAATTTGTGTAGAATTTTGAGATGCTTTTATTTATTTGCCAATGTTCATCCTTGGGTGCCTTACAGTTATAATGATTGCCTGTCTTAATCTCTGCGTAAGATTGATAAGGAATAGTAATACAAATAATATAGACTGAACAATCAAATAGAGCCTTCCCTATCCTGGTGCCCGCCAGATGTGCTAGACTAATAATCTCAATAGTTTTCAATCAGCTTGAAATCTGTCATCCAGTATGTCCAGAAAACAGCAGGTTAGGGAATGCTGATCTAACACATATGCAATAGTTATCTTTAATGGATATCTTTTATCAATTATTATTCTAGCCAAAGCTAAATAACCACTTTATCTATTACCATTTTACACTTCCCAAATTTTTCTCTGCATATACAGTTATATACCCCAAAGTGCATTTTTCCAAATTGTGTGTTATAATTCATTACTTGAAATATGGCATACAATGAGTATATATCAAATAAAGTCTACACAAATATGCATTAGGTTAGCAAAAGAATTTGAGTTAATATAATATTAAAACCTGTGATATTTATCAGCGCTTTAACAACAACAACAAAAATATACTGATCAAGTACTCACTGTGTATTTCAAGTCACTAGGAATTTTTCTCAGTTTCAAAAAGCTGTAAAAACTATTCCTTGTAAAAATAACTATGTTTTTGTAAATAATAGTAAATAAAAATAACTATTCCTTGTAAAAATAATCCTTGTTACTACATCACTACTACTACATTTATGAATCCAGGAATTATGATCTAACTTATAAAATTATTGTCATTATGACAATAACAGTTATACAATTAAGAACACCTTAACCAGAAATCAAACACAAAGCTTTTTTGTGAAGGTTTAAAAAATGGCAAAGCTTTATGTATATATGTCAAATTGTTTCAAGGAACCAGAGACAGGCAAGTAAAATGGAAATTAGCAATTTCACCATCTCATCTTGAAAAAACAGATTCTGCCACTGATAAAGACAAGCATAGTAAAAATTGTCAAAGTTAATGCAGCCTGGTATTAACATTGAACAGCTGTGCCCTTGGGGTAAGGGATCAGATTTGTCTTGCGTGACCATCATCTATACTCACACACACTCTTCTTTTTAGAAGTGTGTTGACTAAATTGAATGTGAAGATTTGTAAAGCTACCAACTCAACATGCCTCTAACATTAACCAAGGATCTTTCAGTGGGAAGGAAAATAATTATATTGGCTGAAGGCCAAACGAGGACATGGCATGATCTATTGATAATAATACATATGGGATGATACAAAACCTCTTTTCCTCTCTCTCAGGACCATCCCGGGAAATTCAAACAGACTGAGCACAGTTTGCACTTAGACTTAAAGAGTCAAACATACTTCAGACTATGGATATATGGTATATTTTCCCAGTCATGAAAAGAATCCAACATTAAGCACTTTTAAGTCTCACTAATTCTGACACAAGTATTAAGCATGTCCTTCAGTTTATTTCTTTGCAAGTAATTGGACTAAAAGCTACTTAGCTCACAAAGACTCAGATCATGATATAGGGTTAATTCGGCTATTTCTTAACATACTAATTAAGGCTGCATGTTTGTGTTACATGCATATACTTGTCAGCAAGACCCATTGAACACCTTTGTACTGATTTTTAAGAAGGCAAGCTTAGGATAGATCTGCTATATATTTAATAAAGTTAAAAAGAAAGATTATTGACACATACCGGGTCCATTTAAAATAATTTTAAAATTAAACAAAGATTAGGTAAAATAGTAAAATGAGGGTTTTTTTTAAAATCCCCTCTTCATACTGAGAGAACTATAGGAGAAAATTGTTAATGGAAGGTGCCCTGTTGTACTAAGCAAAATTTTATCTTTCCAGTTTTTTTCTATTTTATGCTACATTTTACATTTGTTTGGGATTTTTTTTAACCTCTCTTTGTAATGGTTTAAGCTCAGTGTATGCCTACCTGCATATTTACATTTCTATTCTGTTTCTGATAATTATTTTCTTATTATTCTTTCTCTTCAGTACCTTTGAGGACTTTCTGGGTTCTGAATTAAAACTCTTTTTATTTAGCCATGTGTGGTTACATCCACACCAAATGAATGAGGTTCACCTAGAATTTCTGAGCCATATTACACACCACATGGAGAGGAAGGAGTAGCTCCATATTTGATAGCTTCTCCACATTTTGAAAAAACAATCTCCAAACAAAGAAAACTGGATGTCACAAAGAAGAGTTGCAGCCTATTTTTCCCCTTGTGTCATCATTTTATTTGTGTAGGAAATTTCTTTCATGGCAAGCATTTGACCATGCAGTTCCCCACTTGCAGTTTGAAATGGTACACTTCAGGGCACAGGCCATTTGTTGGTGTTTTTTCTGAGCTAGACTTAAGACACAAGAGACCAAACATATGTGAGCGAGCTTGTGTTTCCTTCCTCTTCTCTTAATGGCAGGAATTACAGGAACATTTGCAGCTGAAATGTGGTAATATCTACCATATGTGGCCTTAGTTGCTTCTTTTTGATTATTACAGATCATGCTCACCATGTCAAAATTATGATTGCAACTAATCCTCATCCTACTTGTCACCTTTCATTTGCAAGAAATGTACCATGTAACATACAAAGGTGGACAAGATCCACTGGAATCCATGGGACACATGTTAAATCCTGATTAACTTTAGTCCCATCATATATTTTCAAAGGTTTGTATATGCATAGTGACAATTTTGTCTTCTAATATTGCTGAACATGTGGACAGAATTTAGTTAAAATTAAACTGTCTGATTACATTCTGTGAGTGAGTGAGTTGAGAATTAATTACATGCATAAGGCTGCAGTCCACTGAGATTTGAGAGAATAAAGAGAGACTTTATTTTAAACTGTATTCAAGGTGTGATTGCCAGTGGTGTGAAGTGTCAAGGGAGATGTCATACAGGTTTGGTCCTGAGTGTACTACTCTTCACCATCTTCATGACTTGGATGAAATGGCAAAGAAAAGGCTGATTAAATTTGCCGGGAAAAAAGAAAAGTGGGTGGAATAGCTAACAATCTGGAAGACAGAAATAGTTTACAATCATTGCAACACAACAGTTAGAAAATAGGGGGGGAATGTAATTTTATAGGGAAAAATGCAAAGTTCTCCATTTAGGGGGGAAAAGTAAAATGCATTGTTATAAAATGAGACTAGCTGGCTTAACAATAGTATGCATGACAAGGATTTGCAAATATGGCTACTTTGTGAACATGACTCTCCAGTGTAATTTAATTGCTAAAAAAGCAATTGCAGTTTTATGCTGCAGCAATATAAGAAGAGCTTCCAAATCAAGCTCCACTATGCCAACAATGATTAGTTGGGCAGATCCAATGAAGTGATGTATTCTGTTTTGGGCACTAGATTAAAAAAAAGATTCTCAACTGGCAAGCGATATCAGCAATAAAGATAATCAAAGACTGGAAACTAAGCCTACAAAGAGAATTTGAGGAGACTGCTTATGTCTTGAGAAAATACAACGGAGAGGCTGGAAATAAGTTTTCAAGTTCCCCCAAAATGTCATGCAATACAATATCAAGACCTGCTTTCTATCATCTTGAGCATAGGAGTTAGAATTATGCATTTAAACTATATTCTAAAAGCAATCTACCTAACAGTAAAAGCAGTGCAACAATGGAACTGTGTAGCAAGGGAATGAGTTCCCTTTCCTTGGGGATGTTCAAATGGAGACTGGATATCCATCACCTGGAGATGTTTTAACTTAAGCCTTGCATTGAATTGATGGCCTGAACGTCTCCTTTCAGTGCTAAGTTTCCCAGATCTCTCTTCCCAAACTCATGGAACCTTTTGTAGCTCTGACAACTGAGTTCAGATATTAGGAAGGCAAAAAGGGAGCAGAATATTTTGAGAGTGAGCCAGGAACAACGGTTAATTGAGTTATGATATTACACTATGTCTGAAGAAAACATAGAGAAAATATAGGGCTGTAACCAGATGCCCGAAAGTTCTTACCACAGATATGCAATAAATGCCTGGGCAGATAGTTATTTAAAGCCCATCAGATTTTTGTGGCCAAGCAATTTTACACTGGATTTGAAATAGTTACCATGACCCAGCCTACTTCTTTTAGCCCCTCAAATTATCCTGGATGAATGGCCAAATATTTTCAAGACCTCAAGTAAAGTGTGTGTGTGTGTGTCTCTGTGTGTGAATCTTTTCCACAACTGATTGTCAGCCCTAGGTGACAAGAAACCTTATTATTAAATCTCAAAAAAGTTTTGTCCCAGAGCATAAACCAAATCAGTATATTGTGAAGACCAACAACCTTTGTTTCTTTTTTTATCTACCGTGCTTGATGGCATATTCATTTTTATTAATTGCACAGGGCTTTCAGTGTGTCTTCTCCATCTGACTTCCCTTGTCAAGAGAAGATCTAATTGGATTTTTAATCCTTAGCCACTCATGCAGTGAACTTCATAGAGCCCTGAGACGAAAACTGAAAAGTTCTTTCGACTGCCTCATTATGCCGACACAATTTTTTCCCCCTGTAACCTGAATCATTTGGAAAATAATGGAGCAATGTATACATGTTGTGTGAAAACAATGTGCACCTTTCTTTAAACCCATTCCAATGCCTGAGCTTTGATGAAGCTCTCGAATAATGGACTGCCATGGGCTATACATTCCCCTAATTTCTATGGCTCAATGCAGATCTTGTCTCTTCTGTTTGTTTCGGCTAATTGCTTCAAGTCCTAATAAGTTAGTGATGATGTATGTTGAGCCCAGGGACCCCGGCCAACAAAAATATTATGTCACACCAAAATTGGGGTTAAGAAAAAAATAAAATAAAACCTCACTGCAAAAGATTCTGATTGTGTCATTCAAAATGCCCTGGTTTCTTCAGCTGAATCTGGTAATTGAAAGGAGATCATTGGAGAAGATAATGGATGGTTAAGTTACACGCACAAATTTTCTCCTGAGCTGGAATGCTAAGGCTACATTCTGCTGCTGTCGGGGTATTGCTGCCCATGAGAAAATGGCCTGATATACTGTTTCTACTCCCCCCCCCAAATCATGTGGCAGAACAGTATTTATTATTTAAAGGAATGTTTTGTTTTCTTTTTCAATGAATGGATCACCTGGAATGGCTTATAAAGGTATTAAAAAATTAAATTGATCATTAAAGCACATTTGAAGCACAGAAAAATCTGGACATAGCAGTTGTGTCACCCACACAAAGAGATAAAATGAGCAAATCCCCCAGCAATAAAAGAGACAAGTCCTTATTTAAAAAGTGAGGACTTCAACTGTCCATAGAACTGGGATAGCAATAGTGCTTAGACTTATATACCACTTCATAGTGCTTTACAGCCCTCTCTAAGCAGTTTAACAGAGTCAGCATATTGCCCCCAACAATCTGGGTTCTCATTTTACCAACCTCAGAAGGATGGAAGGCTGACTCAACCTTGAACCAGTGAGACTCAAACTGCTTAACTGCTTTCAATCGGCAGTCAACAGAATTTAGTCTACAATAGTGTGTGCTAACCAATGTACCACCATGGCTTTTTTTAATAAGGGGATAAGGGGGATGATGGATTGTCTTAATTAATTATAATATTATTTTTGTGTTCCAAGACTGGAACTATCACAGATAAAGTTTGCCACTGAACTCAAGCATAAGAGCAACTGTATACACAATAGGAACGCATCCACATCGCCACTAAATCCAGGAGTGTTGGGGGTGTATGTGTCAGAAAGTCAAAATTGCAGCCATGATCATGCACCTATCTCCCGACCCTTTTAACGAGCCTCAATGCATGTTGAGACAGCATTTCAGTCATCCGATCAGAGTCGCCATCTCAACCTTGTTGACTCCTCCCACAACTGACCTGGGAAAGTAGAATATCCAATGATAGCGCACCAGATAATAAGGAACAGATGAGAAGAATTTGATAATTGTATTGCCTTCACTAGACATGAACATAATGGTTAATTACATAAATATAATTTTCCAAAAGCAGTACTTCAAATGGAAGCAGGCATCAATCTCCTGAATCTAATCTCTGAAAAAATGCTTTTACCTACAGTTGAACTACATCACAACCTTTGTGGACATCTAATATTGGTAGACAACTACAAATCTTGCTGGGAAACAGAGATCCAAAGGAACATGACCCTTTATGCTTTCTCCAATGATGCCGTTTTAATCTTAGAGTCAGATCAAGCTAGATCAAGATCCCAGAGCAAACAGAAATTGTTGCTTTCCCTCATAATACAATTGCAAATGATCAAATTTTAGTGTCTAAACCAGCCTCATATTTATTTATATTTATAACATATCATAGTTTAGAAGAGTCTTACTTCTAACTCAGTTTAAATTTTTTCACACAGCTGTCCTCAACAGGAAATAAAGGAAAACCCCATATGAAATCCTTACTGTTCAGTGGGGTACCATGGAAACCATAGCCCTTCTTCTCCTGAATTGCCAGTTCTACAGGAATATCAGCCACCAGCTGATTACCCCTCTTTTATTTAAATTTCCAGGATACTGTGATAGCATTTATTTGTACTATCAGTTAAGTAATCCAGATAGATTTATTTCTATAGAAGTAGTTGCTAATGATTGCAAATGGTTGCTGATAGTTATTGCTGTTAGGGCACAGTTTTGTGCTATTTGTTTTATTGATTATAGTTTTATTGGTCAATGACTGAAATAAAGTTCTGTCTCTCTGTCTGGCTACATAAACATATTGATTAATTAGATTCATATATAGGGTATATATATGTGTTCTTTTTACAAAAGTCTGGATTAGATCATGATTCATGGATTCTGAGTTATTGACTTTTTTGGCAACTGGACAGACTTATATTTTATTTAATACTTTTACTACAAAATTGCTCCTCCTCCTCCTCTTCCTGTTGTATAACTTTGACATGCAAGCACTTAATCATATTTTTGCTATGTAATGGCTTTTTATATCTCTAGCATAGGTGCAGGTTTCTAACATGAGAAAAATGATGGGCAAAATCCATGAGGAAGTCCTTGTGAGTAAACTGGTTAAATCAATGGAAACTGCCCAAAATCTATGTCATGCTTTGTGCAATCCCCCTACTTTTCATGAAGATTCTCATAACTCATGCCTGAGGTTTATCCTGAAACAAAACATTATGTAGATAATATACCTCCATGTCACTTTCTCCTGTTTCACAACAGATAAATGGTGTTTATTTTGTCCATTATTTTTATAACATTGTACTCAATATGTATTGCACAATGCTTAAGGACAAGTTGGCGGTATAATATGCTATCAAAAGAAGATATAAAAAAGAAATACAGACTATGTTCAAGAGCTTCAATTGTCTGTGCTCTTAGTTTCTTTCTTGATTTTATACTATAATTTAACCCATTCAGTGGATTTTACTTTTAATCTTTTGTTTCAGCTATTTTGAAACATTCTGTTTCTCTTGGGAAAATGAGTGATGAATTATTTACAAACAGCTATTATTTATTATTATTAATGCAAAGCATGGCTTATGATGCCTGATAAATAGACAAATTTAATCACTCTTAACCTATATCATCTGCAGGGGCACTCTGTGATGGGGAAAAAGTTAGTTATATTTACTATTGTCAACAAATACATAAGCAGGAAGGACCATAATGTTGAATTTGCAGATTCACTTGCCATCATTTTAGGTAAGGGAAGAAGTAGCAATTTGTTGACAGGGTGAGCTCCATTGAGATAGTTAACATGAAGGTTATGTTCAGGAGATACAGCCATATAATGTATTGGATCTATTAAATTTCAAGGGTTTTCAAATTTTGATTTGGTTTGGTTTTCCCTTTTCATTCTTCTGAAGCAGAAGAAATAATTTCACAATGACAATTTCACAAGCTACAATTAAAAATTGAACTGCAGTTAAATAAATACCTGATTAGGAAAAAGCTAAAAATAAATCTAGAAAATGTTCTATGTTGTTTCCTGAATTTTCATTTTTAAACTGGTTTAATCATTTTAAATGTGTTTTACCTTGTTGTTTTAAGCTATTTCAAAGGATTTTACTATTAGAATAAAGACAACAAAAATAAATGTTTTGAGTCTTTCTTTTTAAATTTGCAGTGACAAACCTTCTGGCAGAATGCACCAAGTAAAAAAATTTCCCTTGGTGGGGATGGTAATATTTTTCTGGTGGTAGTTTGCCTTTAATATTTGTTTTCTGACCCCTTAGAGAATCTGAGGGCCACAGGGGCAGATTAATGATTAAAAAGTTGACAGAGTGGAATTTTGATAGCTTATTAAAATGAAGAGTTAGCTTTCATTTTGTTTATACTATATAATCACGGCAATCCTATTTTAGGTCTTAAACAACAATTTATATATTATTTCCTGCTTTTATATGGCACAATTTTTCAACAGTCAGAATCAATAAGGCCAGGGGTCCATGGGAAAGTTTCACAGTCCCCATACATTCATTATTCCCATAGACTGTCCATTTCTTTACTAAAGCTATCAGTTCTTTCCATTTTGTCCTCCATGTGTATATTTAAAAAGTATTACTTGAACATATTATTTTTGTTATCTAGGTGCAACATATTGCTGAATTACCAAGGAATGGCTGGACAGCTGTTGTATCTCTATGTAAAGCTCAGGACAAACCTGTAGATAATGGAGGAGGAACCCAAAATTTAGAAACAAAATAAGCACTGATTGATAATGATCACAAAATGGTCAAAAGAGGCATGTAAAAGGAAATGCTTTCCAGGTCCATATATAGAAAGTAGTATTCAATGGCATTGAAAGACATAATTCATAAAAGGTAATGCAGTAGAAAACACAATACAAACTATTTAGAAATATACATCCTGGACACTTATCATCTATGAAGGATGATTATGAAGAATCTACCATGTCCTTCTTACAAGGACAAGCAAAATCTATTATAATTCTGGACAAATAATCAAAAAGAACTTGAATAGCAAATAGGTCTATTGTAATCAATCAGTTCAATGTGTATAGTCAATAAGGCTATACACCAGAGGTGGGTTTCAGCAGGTTCTGACCAGTTCTGGAGAATCAGTAGTGGAAATTTTGAGTAGTATGGAGAACCAGTAGTAAAAATTCTGACTGGCCCCACCCCCATCTATTCTCTGCCTCCCAAGTCCCAGACTGGAGTGGGGTGAAAATGGAGATTTTACAGTATCCTTCCCCTGCCATGCCCACCAAGCCACGCCCACCAAGCCATGCCATGCCCACCAAGCCATGCCCATAGAACCGGTAGTAAAAAATTTTGAAACCCACCACTGCTATACACATTCAAATTTTTAATAGCTACTATTGCTCAAGAGTTGAATGAAAAGTAATGATGCAAGTGCTTTTGCATGGTTGGACCAAAACTATAAATGTGGTGAATTTGGAAAGAAGAAGTGGCAAGAACCACCAAGACCTGATTGAAGAGACAAAGCATGAAGTTTTTAATGAAACCTTTAAGAAGCTTGCCTATCGGTGTGTAGTGAATTGTTTTGATTACCCAGTAAAATAAATACAGGTAACAAAAGAGCTCATTTCAAGGATTATTTCCTGTCTTATTTATTAAAATACCCCTACTTAAATTTTGGATATAGAGGTGGAAACATTACTTTTTAATGAAATATATATATCCAAATAATGGGTTACTAAACAAAATATGCAGGTAGCCTGGACTGAGTTTCTTGCGAGATTTCATTTCATTTCATTTTTAAACACAAATTATTAGTCCCTGTTTTGGCTCAGTGTTTGTTTTTTTTAAAGAAGGGGCTTTGTATTTAACATGGTAAATATGAAAAGCAAGATCAACTTTATGTGATCAGATTTTCGTCATGTGATCAGCATATTCAACTTTCTGCCAACTTTCCCCCACTGACTTTGCTTGTCAGCAGCGAAGGATGCAGATAACAATCACATGATGATGGGATGCTGCGACATCTAATTATGAACTGGTTGCCAAGCATCTGAATTGCATGAACATGATCATGGGGACACTGCAATGGCCACAACTATGAGGACCAGTTGTAAGGATCTCTTGTGCATTCCAGAGAAGCAAAAGACAGAGATGTTTAGACAGCGCCTCTACAGGAGTTCTTGTTTAATGCTTTAAGTAGTCTGCTTTAGTTTGGTAAGATTTCTGTCTATAGGTGAGGAAGACGGAAACTACTTAGAAGTATATTAATGTATCTTTCTTGGTTTTTGCAGCTAGACATATATATATATGTATAGGTTTGTGTGTGTGTGTGTGTGTGTGTGTGTGTGTACATACATGGGTGCATATACACACAATATATAGTATATATAACAGAATAACAGAGTTGGAAGGGACCTTGGAGGTCTTCTAGTTCAATCCCCTGCTTAGGCAGGAAACCCTACACCACTTCAGACAAATGTTTATTCAACATCTCCTTAAAAACTTCCCATGTTGGAGCATTCACAACTTCTGGAGGCAAGTTGTTCCACTGATTAATTGTTCTGTCAGGAAATTTCTCCTGAGTTCTAAGTTGCTTCTCTCCTTGATTAGTTTCCACCCATTGCTTCTTGTCCTACCCTCAGGTGTTTTGGAGAATAGCTTGACTCCCTCTTCTTTGTGATTTATTTATCATTCTCCAAAAAATCGAGCTTCTTCTATCGAAACTAACAAAACTTTTATGTTCATCATTCTAGCTTTCTGATTAGATTGATGTTCCCTTTGCCTAAGCAGATGCTGACAATTATTTCATTTCATTTTTTTTCCATTTTATTTGATTTATATACCACCCTACTCCCAAAGGACTCAGGGCGGTGAACAGGCACAAGATAAAACACATAGAATACAAAAATTTAAGAGCAGAAGTAAAATCGAATTAAATCAATTTAGCCCAAGACAAATTTAAAACCCCAGGTTAAGAACAAATTAAAATTTACATTAAAATTTACATTAAAAAGAGAATGGGAGAGGCCAGACCAGCCTGGTGAAATAAAAAGGTCTTGAAAGCATGGCGGAAGGTGCGTAGATCCGGGATCCTCCATATCTCCGGGGGGAGCTCGTTCCAGATAGTAGGTGGCCGTTTGCGGCAGCAGGCGGTCCTGTAAATAACCAGGCCCTAAGCCATGGAGCGCTCTAAAGGTGGTAACCAAAACCTTGAAGCGCACCTGGAAGACCACCGGGAGCCAGTGCAGCTCGCGCAGGAGAGGTGTTACATGGGAGCGCCATGTCGCTCCCATAACCACCCGCGCGGCCGCACTCTGCGCCAGTTGGAACCTCCGGGAGCCCCATGTAGAGAGCATTACAGTAGTCCAGGCGGGAAGTGACGAGGGCATGAGTGACCGTGTTTAAGGAGTCCCGATCCAGAAAGGGACGCAACTGGTGAATCAGGTGGACCTGATGGAAAATCCTTCCGGTCACGGCCGTCAAGGGCTCTTCTAAAGACAGCCATGAATCCAGGAGGACGCCCAAGTTGCGAGCCCTCTCTGTGGGGGCCAGTGATTCGCCCCCAATAGTCAGCGATGGCGTCAACTGACTATATCGGGACGTCGGAAACCACAGCCACTCAGTCTTGGATGGGTTGAGCCTGAGCCTGTTCCTTCCCATCCAGATTCGCACGGCCTCCAGGCACCGGGATATCACTTCAAGGGCATTGTTGGGGTGGTCCGGAGTGGAGATGTACAGCTGAGTATCGGCAGCATACTGGTGGTACTTCACCCCAAAACCACGGATGATCTTGCCCAGCGGCTTTACATAAATGTTGAACAGAAGGGGCGAGAGGACCGACCCTTGTGGCACCCCACATATGAGGCGCCTCGGGGTCGACCTCTGCCCCCCTGCCAACACAGACTGCGACTGGTCGGAGAGAAAGGAGAACCACCGCAACATGGTGCCTCCCACCCCCAACTCTTCCAACCGGTGCAGCATGATACCATGGTCGATGGTATCAAAAGCCGCTGAGAGATCTAATAGGACCAGGACAGAGGAGCAACCCCTGTCCCGAGCCCTCCAGAGATCATCCACCAACGTAACCAATGCCGTTTCCGTGCTGTACCCAGGCCTGAAGCCCGACTGGAATGGATCCAGATACGCCATTTCATCCAGGTGCTGGGGAAGCTGTCGCGCAACCACACTCTCAACAACCTTCGCCACAAAGCGAAGGTTGGAGACCGGACGATAATTAGACAACACTGCCAGGTCCAGGGAAGGCTTCTTGAGGAGAGGCCTCACCAACGCCTCTTTCAAGGCGGCGGGGAAGTCACCCTCACCCAATGAAGCATTTATAATCCCCTGGAGCCAGCCTCACATTACCTCCCGGTAAGCCAGCACTAACCAGGAGGGACACGGGTCCAACAAACATGTGGTCGCGTTCAGTCTACCCAGAATCCTGTTCACATCATCAGGAGTCACAGGATCAAACTCATCCCAGATAACATTCTCAAGACCTGCCCCAGTCGTCCCCCCTGAACCTACCCAGTCAGAGTCCAGATCTTCCCGAATCTGAGTGATTTTGTCATGCAGATACTGTACAAAATCCTCGGCTCTACCTCCCAAGGGGTCCTCCCGCGCTCCTTGTTTATTATATAAATTATACTGTGTTTTCCTTAAAATAAGCACCAAATCTTATTTTTGGGAGATGTCTTACCCACTTACCTTACGACCACAGCAGACATGCCTCCCATACCCTGACACCAGTTGCACCTCTGCCTGACTTCTTCTGCGGTTGCCTGTGGTCGCTCATGGTTAGACCATGTGGTTTGTCACACTGGTGGCGTCGCTTGCAGCAGGATGCCACATGGTTTGTCATGCCAGTGCTGCCACTCATGGCAGGAGGCTGCATGGTGCATTGTGCCATTGCATGTGTGAGCAGTGGCACCAGTGTGATGAGCCTTGTGGTGTCATGCCACGAGTGGTGGCACTGGTGCAATAAGTCACATGGCGTCTGGCCACGAGCAGCTGCAGAAGAAGTCGGGCAGAGACACAGCAAGTGTCGGGGTGTGGGAGGCATGGCTAAGGTAAGTGGGTAAGACTTCCCCTGAAAATAAGACCTGGTGCTTATTTTGGGGCATGAGTGACAGCACCAGTGCAACAGGCCTTACAGCATTCTGTCGTGAGCAGTGGCATTGGCATGATGAGCCTCATGGCTTCATGCTGTGAGCAACAGCACTGGCATGATACACCATGTGGCGTCTGCTCTAGAAGAAGTTGGGGAGCAGCACGACAGGTATCGAGGCATGGGAGGCCTGGCTGCAGTGGTCCTATGGTAAGTGGGTGCAGAGTACATGGGGTTGCTCCATCCCCCACCCCTACCCTAGCTTGATTTTTACACCTGCACCTCACCCCAACTCATACAACCAGATGGTGGGAGGGGCTTAAATAGGGCTTATTTTTGAGGTAGGGCTAAAATTAGGTGCAGACATGTAAATCGGGCTAGGGCTTGTTTTCGGGGTAGGTTGCATTTTTGGGAAAACATGGTATGATATTCATGGCACCATATTCTTTCCCTGCCCAAAAGTCTTCAATCAGCTGAACCAATTTTCTATTTGCTACTTCTATTGTTTTTTTTCCCTAGATCGTTGTTTTTATATATAATTAGATGTCATGCCTAAAGTTAATTTAGATCTTTTATACTAAAGATGGAATAAAAAATCAATGCCACCTATTTAAATCCCTTAAGGTTTGGAGATGATGTTGTTCTCTTCTCACAAGACCCAGAAGAGCTACAAAGGCACATACAAGAGGTGCACAAAACAGGATCACCATTCGGCTTAAAAGTAAATCTGAAAAAAAGCCAGGTTATGTTTAATAAATTCACTAAAGAATGATTTTTTATATATATATCTGGAGAAGAACTAGACATAGTAGACCACTACACATACTTTGGCCAATGGATCTCAATGGAAGGTGAGACAATAAAGGAAATTGAACGGTGTGTTAAATGTGGTTGGCAGGCATTCGGCAAGCTAAGCATAATTTCAAGAACAACCTCCCTCTATGCCTGAAGAGAAAATTTTCAATCAGTGCGTGCTACAGTAGCAAATTTCTCTAGCTCCATTACCATAATGGCTGTGAAAATATCTTTCTATGATCAGGGATACTGATATTTATTATATTTGTGATTGCCCAATTCATATGTTCCATTTGCTTTGATGAGCGTGTTCCTGGGGAAGATCAGAACTAAACCACCAAAACAAACAAAAACCAGTTGTGTGTGACTGAAAATCCTGCAGCCTCCATAGCAATTATGCATATAAATTCATAACATTCCCTTATTTTTCATTTGTAAGGCATACAAAAGTGGCCTTACTTGGCCACTAAAAGGCAGAATAGGATATGGCGTTATTTTACTTTTTGCTTTGCGTAATCCCTGAACTACAATGAAACAGCAGGCAAGAGATCAGAAGGTGATTAATAAGAGTCACAGTGGTGGTGGTGGTGGGGAACATCAGGAAATAGTTGTCATGTAAGTCTTCTCTCGTTAGTCTTATTTCCCTATTTTCTATGGCATTGGTACTTAAGTGGCATTTGCTAAAATAATCTTTTTGATGTTACTCAGAGCTTCTTTCTAAAATCTCCTGTCTTTTTCTCCTCTAATAGTGAATGCTAAAATAAGAATAGGCCAATAAAGCATGACCTAACTTTAATTACTTTCATTTATGAAGTGTGATTATGAGAAGTCAGACAGAATTCCTAAAAAGAAAAGTTCCACTGATTAATCAGCCTTTGATCTGAAACCCAAAGCTGCTGCAGTTTCCTCTGACTCAGAGGCCTTTTCTCTTTTGTGGCAAGGGATTGGCAATCTGCATATGCTCTGAAAGCTTCTTTTTACAGCTGCTCTGTCATTATGCCGTTGAATAATTACTAGAGAGAGAGATGATGGGATCCAGCCTTAGTTGTTCCTACAGTACACTCACTGAAATCAATGTGACTTAGAATAGCCATACTTAACTCTATGTCCCATTGATTTCATTGGGTCTATTTACATAAAAATGCCTAATCCTTGTTTCAATTAATATGTAAACTTATGTAATAATATACATGATATAATTAGAGAAGCAAATAAAAGGATTCAATAATCCTGTATTCCAAAATAATTTCAATGGCTCAACTAATCCTATATCAACTGGAAGTAATATCAGAAAATTTGAGATAGCAGTATAAATTTATGAATTATCATTTTTGTTACCTTAATGAAATGAAAATGGATTGATTTAGGTAAAGGTTTGCCCTGTCCAGTCATATCCAACTCTATGGGCTGATTCTCATTTCCATTTCTTAGCTGAGGGAGCCAGCATTGTCCAAAGACATTTCTGTGATCATGTGACCAGCATGACTATATGCCAAGGTGCAGGGAACATTATTTGTTACCTTCCCACCAAAGTAGTATCTATTTATCTACTTGCATTTGCATGCTTTCGAATTGCTAGGTGGGTAGGAGCTGGGGCAAATAATGGGAGCTCACCCCCTCATGCGGCACTTGGGTCTTGAACCCAGGCTGTCAGCTTTCCAGCTGACAAGTTCAGAGTCTTTAACCGCTGAGCTATCATGCCCCCAATATATATATTGATTATATTTATATTGATTATATTGATTTATATTGCATTAAAAGTAAATATATTCTTGAACTAAGCTCAAGTCCTGGTGACAACATGGACCTGTCCATATCATTTCCTTACAACAAGAGACAAGCGTTTGGCTATTGTCTCTCGCAGAATTTTTTTTTTCAGCCTAATCTGCACCTGTGGGATTTTCTGCTAGTCTCCCATCCAGATGTCAACCTTATTTAGCTGTGGAGGATGAACCAATGTTAGCCAAGTGCTGCCATCTGCTGTGGTTCTCTATAGTGAATTATGTTATTTATATAAGACCTATGTTTCCAAAATTTGCATTATGATATGTAATATATATATATATATATATATATATATATATATATATATATGTATATATCACAACATTTTATCTATAAATTCAATGCAAACAAAAAACAAAGCAAAACAAAATTAAAACAAAATATATTATTATGGGAAGAGCAAATAAATGTAGACTGATGAGCCACAAGTATGATCTCTTCACTTTTTGTTCTAAAGATGAGCCTTATTGTACAACAAAACAAAACAAAACATCTGTAAATTGGTGAGGACACTTTTAACAAACTATGAATACAATAACAAAAATTGGAATAATTATTTCACTCTAGTTTCCTGTTGTAATTATAAAACATGGTCTTTAGTTCCTCTGTTGCTATGTTTCTACAATATTTTATTATGCATTTTTAAAAAATCCTAACAATTTAAATTTCCAAAAGTATCTGGAAGAACAAGGGGAAAGGCAAGGTGATACATGCAGTCGCATGCCCCTTCCTCTCTTTCTGTGGCTGATCCCATGTACAGATGCAGAGAGTAAAGAGAATGGCCTTGGTGGAAAGAGGAGAAAGCCATTACCAAAGCAACAGGAGGGAAACATTGCTTAAGCCCAAATATGAAGAAGAAATGCATAAATATCTCAAAATGACACCCCTTAATTCACATGAGTGTAAGAAAGGGAGGATGGAAAGCATAATCAGACTGGAAAGATCCTGCTATTATACCCAAGCTTAATAAAAGTAGTTTTGTTGATGTGTTGATTCCTAGATTTGATCTAATCCTGGGTTGACAGCTCAGAGATTCTTGAGTATCATCAGTTGTTGTCACTTATACTATATTCAGAGTACAAAACAGTACCAAATGGGTTTATTATGAGTCATAACAGCAAAAACAGAACAGAAATGTAAAACATCAGTTCAATATAATGTTGCAAATTGCTCCATGTCATTAAGCCATAAATGGCTTAAGACAATCAACTCAGAGCTCTACTGATGCAGAAGTAATAAAGTACTCATTTATCATTTTATAAACTCATGTACATGGAAATTATTATCAATGCTCAGTCTCATCTCCAACACATTTGTGTAAAGACACTCATCTGATTTGCCCAACTATTTTGTCTTACTCCAAATGTCTTTCTCCAAATGCTGGAAATGAAGACAGTAGTTTCTTATAATAATTGTTGTATTGTTTAAATGATAAAATGATTCACAGTTCCATAATTACCCTTTAAAGATGTGAAGAGTTTGAAATAGTCCATTTTCTTAAATAAATAAATGATGCAATCTAACTCATGAAGAAAACTGATAAAGGGCCAATAGCTTAATTTCTCTGCTGAATGAAATATACCTTTTGAAGCCAGACATATCATAAAATGTCACAAAAATGGAATTCCAGTCTCAGCAAGAAACTAGGAGGACATGATATAAAGTCAGACTAAATTGAGTGATGTCCATCTAGTCCTGGCAATAGAAAGTAGCTTTTCATGGTGTCAAAGCCAACTGCATATGTGAGAAGCATGTGGTCTACACAAATCACCTATAAAAAATAAAGTGAGTAGGGGTATATAAGTCTTATTTTTCACTTTCTATGTTAACTCTGTCTTGTGATATTTTTTGCTCTAGTCTAACTACATGAGTCAATTCACAAGGAGCAGGCAGAACCTTGGACAGCTCCAAGCAGAAACTTCTCACAATGAACTCTGGTGCTTAACTGAGATCTTTCATTACAGGTTTGCACTAAGCTCAGCTAAAGCTCGGAGGTTAACATGGATGATTTACAACAGATGTTCACTGATCCAAGATGGAAAGAACAAATATCAAAGTGTTTTTTGCTGATTCTGGGAGATCACAAAACTTGGTTCCACTTTTACTTGTTAATATTAAAATGCAATGATGGTGATGTTAATGTGGAAGAATAGAATTCAATGACCAACAGGTTGCTTTTAAATCAGGATGATCCTTTTGGTCAGGTTACCATTATTTGCTCCAATCACACCCTGTGTGTTTATATTTAGAGTCTTGGTGGTTAAGAAAAATCCTTACTTTTCCCAGTTATTCCATTTTACTGTCTTTCATATTCTTATTTTCAGATTGTAGTTGTATTTTTTGACACAATCGGGAATTGTGCTAACCTGCATAATATTCAGGAGCATTATCATTCTTTGCAAACATTCTTTCCCATTTAACATCCTGTCCTTTTAACCTGTCTGCTTGACATCTGTTCCCCACTATAAGATTTACTAACACTGCAAATTTCATTACATTCTTGCCCAAACAAAGTTAGCCCCTCTGACTACCTAATTGACATTCATTCCCCATTATAGTTCAGCCTTCTGGATCTTGTGTCCCTTCCTGTTTGTCTTGGATGACTTAAATGCTCAGACTGCTACTCAAAGGGAGCAGCTCAGAATCTTTGCAAAGGTCTGGGTCTTGAGCCTAAGACCCAAAAAACATTGAAGTAGAATAAATATGCATTCCACGACTATACTTGTTTATTTTTGTTACTAGTGTCAATATAAAACTGAGTTCTCTAATGTTGTTTAGTGCCAGACATATAACCTTATTACTTTGAATATTTTATCATTCTTTCTCATATATTAGTCATTTTCTTACACACCAAATTAAAACATATCATGAAGGAAGAAAATCATTATGTAAAACCTCCCACTCTGCCGGAATAAGAAAAGACCAAACAAATTTCAAGTTTGTAAAAAGCAATTTTTTTCCAATATGTTACATTTCAACTAGACGGGAAGTCCTATAGTGAGGATATATTACATTAGAACTTAGAAGAGGAATCCACAAGGTTGGAGCCAACTTGAAAAAGTCCCTTCTTTTAATAAGGGACTTTTTGCATGTTAGCCTTTGAGAAAAATATATAGGGTAAAGCTTCAGATATTGTATGGAATACACAGATTATTCATACGGAAATGAATAAGCCATTTCAAAGAAGGGCTCTCTAAATCTTAAACTGTTTCATCAATCTATGTAACTGATCGTAAGAGGAATCTGTCACTTGAATGACTAGATGGGTTGAGAAACTTCCAATGGCCAATTTTGCTGTGCAAATGAACCATCACAGATAAAATACTTCATGTTATCCAGTATTTCCTAAGTCATCATACTTATTAAAATTAGTTCACCCATTCATTACTCAACCAACATACTGCATAATCAAATGGTTTTTAAAAAGGAACATTTTTAGAAGTATTTAACCTCCAAATGCCAATATTTAGGAAAAGCAAGAAAAGCCCATTATCCTCATAGCATTGTGGGATGGTTTCTAGAATGCTTTTGGCTGGCAGTAACGAGAAACAGGACGCTAGATTGGAGGTAGGGAGCAGAGATGGGTTTCAGCAGGTTCTGACCAGTTCTGGAGAACCGTTAGCAGAAGTTTTGAGTAGCTCGGAGAACCGGTAAATGTCACCTCTGACTGGCCAGCCCCCATTTATTCTCTGCCTCCCGAGTCCCAGCTGATCAGGAGGAAATAGGGATTTTGCTGTAACCTTCCTCTGGAGTGGGGTGGGAATGGAGATTTTACAGTATCCTTCCCCTGCCATGCCCACCATGCCACACCCACCAAACCATGCCATGCCCACCAAGTAGTAAAATTTTTTGAAACCCACCACTGGTATGGAGGCTTTTAATCCCATCCAACAGAGTTATAATTAAATAATGTACATCTAAGTGTGAATCAGCCTGAAGAAATGCTATTATCTCTTTGCAGGTATTTGAATCTTTCCAGTGTTATTACCAGGGGTGAAATGCTCCTGGTTTGGACCGGATTACCTGATCCGGTAGCGAGGGAGGCGGGTGGTTCAGAGAACCGGTAGCAAGAATCCCTGCCCCCCCCCCCCATTGCCCAGCTGAGCCATGCAATCATCAGAGGCTTTTTAAAATTATTTTTAAAAGCATTTTTTCTACAACCTCTTCGGCTGAAGAAGTTATAGAAAAAATGTTTTTAAAAGGAAAAAAAGCCTCTGCCAATCAGGCAAGTCAGCTGGGATAGTCAGAGGCTTTAAAAAAAAGAAGCCTCTGCCGATCAGGCAAGTCAGCTGGGATCGTCAGAGGCTTTTAAAAGCATTTTTTAACAACCTCTTCAGCTGAAGAGGTTGTAGAAAAAATGGTTTTAAAAGTAAAAAAAAAAGTTGGCTACACCCACTCAGTCATATTAAACCCCCACCACCACCAAGCCACGCCCACAGAACCGGTAGTAACAAATTTTATATTTCACCACTGGTTATTACATATTTCAAAATGCATCTGTCTCTGTATCCTTTCTACTTCTATCTTTTAAGATGATCTGGGAAAGTGTCTTTTAGCAGGGTTTTTCTTTTGCCATCTGAAGAGGGACAATTATGGAAAATAAAAGCAGGATTAAATCTAACTGTCTGAGACAACTGGGAGATCTAGTTGGAAAAAATATAAATAGATATATGGTAACCAAAGTCAGGCCACAGAGCAGTTGATTCTTGCATCATCCAAATGTAGGCCTGATGTCAGAGAAGGACATTCTGGCAATATTTATGAAGACCTTTGCCCTGTGAATTACTTTATGCTAAGAAGTCCAATGACATCTGGATTTCAGCATGGAACTTAATCTAAATCTCTCTCCCCCAAGCACATTATACTATCTGAAGTGCCAATCCAGTATCAAATAAGTTATTATTGATACTGCAAACTTGTTTTCTTCCATATGATGATGGAAAATACTGATAATGGTTAAGTAAGATTATCAATTCTTTAATGCTAAAGTTACAATTGGGTTACAATGAGAAAAAGGCAACTGTTATATTTTCTTTTCACATTGAAGGTATTCTCTTCCATGGTGGCATGACCTTTGCCAGCAAAGGAGAAAATGCTGAGTCCCATCCAATGAGCAATTGATGAGAAAGTAGAATCTTCCGTTCTGCCAATTACTGATAGTAATTGCTATGTAATGAAGTTAATGTTTTGTAGAATTTATAACCTGATATTAATGGGGGCTCTGTTCTAAGCCTTTGCCTTTCTAGTACATTTTCTCCTGGCTTTTTCACAACAAAAGAAACAGGACAATATGTGAAGGCTCATTAATTCTATTTCATTTTGATTTCCCATCCCCTTCTCCCCATCCTTCCAAAGAGCCCCCCCCTCCTATTCCAGTTCTCCTAGAGGTTAAACAAGAGCTATGTCATCAAATCTTTCCATAAACTCTGGTTCATGTGAGGGTGAAAAGTTGGCTCTACAGAGAAGCTACTGCTGGAGAAATACCCTCCTTTCAGCTTCAATTCAGGCTACTTTAATAGCTGGGCTATTTTATGGCTTTTTTGATCACCAATTACACCACCCAGAACAATAGACCCAGACCTTAAAGAAGCAGGCCTCAAATTTGCCAATGTGTTTCGTAGCAACACTTTCTTTGAAAGTAAGAATAGCCTCATTACAAGGATGAAGATGGATCAGGCCTTTAGCAGAGCTCTTAACTTCAGGACAATATGTTAACCTAACGACTCCCATTCCCCCCCACCCTCCCACCAATTCTTACTGTATTATGCTGACCCTCGACTGCCCTTTTAACACTGGGTCTGACCTTTGCCTTCTAAAAGGAAAGCACTCTGACTCCCACTATCTTTAATGTGCTAGCAGGGTTGGGGAACGGGTTTTTTTTTCCCCCAACCTTGCTGACAATGGGATGCAGAAAAAAATAAACCAGAAAGCAGCAACATGACAAACTGAAGAACTCCAGAGTAAGGAAAAAGCATTTCCTTGTCGATCTGTTAGTCTCTAAATGGATGGAAATGGATAACTGAGAAGACCACCACATTTCTCTTCTCGCTAAGGAAATATTAACTAGACAAACAAGCTAATCATCTAGGAAGTGAGAGAAAAATGCACTAGCTGAATAAGATGAAACATTCTTTTTTTCCCCATCAATAGACTATGCAAATGCCTATTTTGAAAAAGCAGCTGAATTTAAAAAAACAAACATATATTGGTATTGTTTCTTAATTTCTCTTTGTTGATTCTCAAGATAAATTTTCATACTCCAACATGTATTTCTTTATTCAATGGTGTCTGAGTGATACCTCCATAACGATAAAAATAATATATTTGCATGAGAATATTACATTTTTGATTATCATTACTGACTAAAGTTGGCTAAAATTGAATGTGGTGGTAAAATCATAGTAGATTTTTCTGGTATCTTCCTTTTTTAACTTTCCATTTTTATAATACTGTAGGGAATCTCCTATCTGATCTTTCTAGTCAAGATACAATATTGGCCATGATGCAAGTTCCTATTGGCAGAAGTCATATATTCTATGTTATAATTATAAAGAAAACTTTCTTCTTCTCCTCCCTCCTATGAGCTACAGTATGTCTAATGAGATAGGGGACATCTAGAACATTTCTTTTCAAAGAAGTCTTGGTGTCAATGTGGCAACTGCACAGGATAATTTTGCATATCAAAATTATTAAACTCTACAATGAGCCAAACTTCATATGCAACATATTCTATTTTAGTTTATTTTGACAAAAAATCATCAATCTTATCTTCATATTGAGAAGCTGGCTAAAGCATTGTAAAGGACTTGACTTAATAGTCATAATTCTCCATTTTATAAAATTAAGTTGATTTGATGTAATTATAGATTTTTGTATCAAAATCATTAACATAATTAATTCACTAATGTTTGCAAATTTAAAGCACTGGACATTTCCAACATTGGCTAAATCTGAATTTACACTTCCTTCAAAAATCCTTCTTTTTGGCACCTTCTGAACATGAGGTCTTGTATCTTTTCAAAAACAACATACTGAGGCATACCAGCTATCAAAGTCTATCAAATAAGAAAAGCTGAAAACTTATTAGAAGTCTGTTTCTATTTTCCCACCACCCATACATTCATTGGAAACCCACCTACATGTGCTTGACATGGGCTTGAATTGTATGATGAGGCTACCGAGGTGAATAAGGCTACAATGCATGGCTCTCCAAACTACTGCACTGTGTGTTCTGATGTTCATCTTTTAATGTTCAAGACTTCCACATGCTGCTATTGTTGGAAAGCATGAAAAGCATTAAGTGCCAAAAGGCTAGCCATCTGGAATTTGTCATCTAATGAAATGATTTGATAACAGGGTTTAATTTTCAAAACTTATGTTCATTTTTGATTTCATACTATAGAGATCATAAAAGGTTTAATGATTGATAGCATTAATAACCATTTTAATAAAAATAAAATAATTTTTCACAGGCAATGATTAGCCAAAGCATAAAACCAGACATTTAATTTCACTTAATAATAATATTAACTGATACCTGAACAAGGCCCTCTCAAGTAATCTTAACGGGCCTGTTTGTGCCTGGAAACATCACCTCCATCTTCTTAAATTCCATGTGAAATAAGATACTAAATTAAATAAATTATAGGTTTAGATTACAAAATTACAAAATTAACAGAATGTTCTTTATAATATGCAATCCTTCAGTACAGCTAAAAACCTGATACCGGCACACAGTAATTTTTAAGAATGGTCTACATCTAATTATTAACATGGATTTTTCTTCTCTTAACTGCAGTTCTACTGTATATTAGCTTTTTCATTACTGACCAAACCATTTGACCATCTAGATCAGGGGTGTCAAACTCGATTTCATTGAAGACCACATTGGGATTGTGCTTGATCTCAAGGTGCCAGGGTGGGTGTGGCCAGGGTGGGGGTAACTCAACATCACTCATTTTTGGGGCACCCGAGCACTCTGCCAGCAAAAATGGAGCTCAGGCGGGCCAATCATGGCCCTTCCGAGCTCCATTTTCACTGGCAAAGGCACCATGGGCTGATCCTTTGCTGTTCCCAGGGCAGCCCCTCGGTCCAGATCTAAGCACCCCACGGGCCGGATCCAGGCTGTGGGCCTTGAGTTCGCAGCCCCCACGGGCCATGATCTAGATTGTCCTATCTGTTATCAGTTGTTCTCCAGATGTTGAAAGAAAAGTTCCAGAAAAGTTTACAAACTCTCAGAGCTTTGGGTGTTGCTCCCAAACCACCTGCAAAATTTGATGCCAAAGTGTAATTAGTAGGATTGCGGGAGGAAATTATTAAATACACTGTATATTTAATTAAATTAAAAGTAAATTGGATCATTTTTAGTTTTCAGCTTGGTCCCTTATTAATTTTTTGGCAGTGATCTTCAGCACATCCCTCAGAGAATAAGTGTGGACCTTGGACTAAAAAAACGTGGTCACAACTGAATAAGAAGTGGCAATTTTTGAACTTCAGTCTTCTATACAATAACCATATAGTATATCTGTAATTTAACTATTCACTCTCCTAATCAACAATTATTCTCATATTTTACTTGTTGGTTTCCCATAGACATTTAGTTGACCACTGCAGAGAAAAGCACACAGGTCTAGATAAGGGTTGGTCCTTTTTATATATATATAAATCCCCTTTAGTTTCACTTATACTTCTGCACTTAAATCTGCAAAGTTACAAGTTGTCTGTGCCAGGAATTATAATAGACATGAGTGGGTGCCTAGATATCTCCTTGACATGTAACACTAATTCCTAGCTACCTTTTAAGAAGCAGTGCCTGCCAGGCAGGGTGGCAAAGTATGTTAAAATAATTTGTAACATTGCATCACCTAATTTGCACAACCTAATTCCCACAAAAATAAAAAAGGATTCTAATTGTGACTGATTTGCTAAATGCAGCTCTTAATTTATACTTATTGCATCTTTTATATTAATAACAGTCATATGTTCATTGGCAAATTTCAGCTGCATTACTCTACCATCTAGCACAATGAATCACTCCCAGAATTTAACAATTACTGATGCAAACAAAGTTGCTTAATCATAATAGAGATGTAATATAGATAATGCAGTATCTGATGGAGAACTTAGGTTATGAATCATCATCATAAGCAAAAGATAATTAAGGTCTCTTTGACTAGCTCTTACAATTGCTGTTCTCCACAAACATTTCCCACATTTATACTTTATAATTTGGACATTTTTTTGCAGCAACTATGTTATATCTATCCACTAGTAAACATTTTGACTTAGTAGATGTATAATGTGAACACTGAAGAAAATCTGTGCCAGAGTTAAAGAAAACTACTGGATTATTTTCTATTCTTTCCTTAAGTATGAAAGGTCACTAATTCTTAACCAGTCACTTTCTCTCAGTCCAATGCATCTTGGACGCTTGTTGTTGTGGGGAAACATGAGGTAGGAGCACTATGTATTTCCATTTTAAATTGCAGAGAAAAAGGTGGAATATAAATCTAATAAATAACTAAAAGCAGAATTGGAGACCATAATGATAATATTGTATTCATCTTGAAAACTCTTATAAGGTGCATTGTTGAGGAAGAAAGTTTTCAAGTTTTAAATCCTGGATGTTGCCTTGCAAAAATTGTGTAAGGGTAATTCCAACATTTAACACTTTTTCTTGCATTTTATTAATTCCTATGACAAATGCTGGTATTATAGGAAATTCTTTGT
Source organism: Pituophis catenifer annectens (assembly GCF_029215685.1). Lineage (NCBI taxonomy): Eukaryota > Metazoa > Chordata > Lepidosauria > Squamata > Colubridae > Pituophis > Pituophis catenifer. The sequence goes on from NW_027256883.1 coordinate 91,108,249, forward strand.
ATTTTGGAAGAAATACAGTATTTTTATGCCAATTTTGTTTATGTCCAATTTTTCTTGTTATAATCCATTCTATATACTATACATCCCATTCCATGTGTGATAATTTCTGAATGAATTATAATTGCACTCTTTTTAAAATTTAAATTAATGCAGAATGAGTCACTCATCTTCATGAATTTTAAAATATTATGTACCGTTTATTTGCATACCAATTTCTTCAAATATTACTATATTTTAATTATAATTAAATTATATAATTATATATTGTAATTAATTTGCTTATTCCATCCATTTTTTTTATTTTTTTTTTACAAAAAGTGGTTCACTAGGTACATCATAATGTTCACCCATAGTATCAAGATGGCAACCATGCAAAAATTGATTCTGAGAAAAAATTGCACTGAAATTTCCAAGAAGGCTACAACTATTTGGCTATAAGATACTATGTATGTGTTTGAGTGTGCTTTTGTTCATGTGCGCACACACAAAAAAATCAGCCTTTTATTCATATTTAAAGAAGAACTGCAACCAATAGCCATATCCATATATATATGGATTATTGATATGGCAATAATTATTGATTAATGGCATATAAAGGCAGAGATTACTATATATGAATGCAAAGGTAATGGGACAGATTTGTAATAGCCAGATAGGCAATTTGATCTACCAGGTTCATATGATGGCATGAACTGGAAGGGTAGAACTGAATACATGAGCTGAATGTTTAAAGACTGTAACCAAGGAGTGGTTAAGAAATGTGTCATCAGCAAATTGCTGAAACATAACCCCCCTTTTTATACTGTTCACCTTAGGAAAGCTTTAGCAATGTTGTGATTTACGAAGGGCAAGCATCAACAATTCAGTAAGTGAAAGTATTTATACCTAATAGCTACTTTTCAATGTAGTTTATGGTGGAAAGTAATGTTGCGTTTCGTTGTGCCTGGGAGATGACTTTACTGAAGATTAGTTATACTTGCTGACAATTTCAAACTTCAGCATGCTGAACCATATTACTGTGCTTATCTGTATTTAACCTTAGGTGCCCTTTTGCAACTATCTGGCGTATGCTTTTGGCAGAGGAACAGGACACTGTCTATCCACACAATCATTTCCTATGAAAAACAAAATACAAAACTAGGCTGGGACAAGCACAAGCATTTCAGAGTCACATGAAATAAATATCTACATTTATTGTGTTGTGTGGGTGGGTGTTTTACCAGAACTAAAAAATGCAGGCAACCCTTTGAAATAAGGTAATGGATCATCTCTGGCAAGACTGAATGTACATAAGAAACCAGAATCATAAGTTTGGTCATTTGGTTTCCCATGACACCTGAACTGTTATTAGGAGGAACTTCAGTTCAAGTTCTGGGGAAGCTCTGCATATATTCTTGAGCTACCATTAGATTTTGTCTAGAGCGATTTTCAAGGATTGAACTTCAGTAGAGCAACAGAATTTCAAGGAGATCAGCATAATCTCTTAGGACTATATGAAGTCTCTTTCTTATACCATTGCACCATTTTATGGTTTAGAAAGGGGTCAATTCTTTGGCTAAATTTTTTTATTCAAAGCTGCTCTTTTGTTTGTTCCACCATTTCTGTTTTTATTATATTGGGTTTTTTTTTAAAAAAAATATTATTTCAATGGGTGCTTGATTCTGTTATCCATCCTAACTTGTGCAAAGGCACCGTAAACGTAAGACAGAAGAATAAATGCAGTTTTTGGCTGTTTTAACATTTATTTGCAATTTACAAAGAAAAACGAATAGGGACTTTTACAGAAGACTTGGTGAGCACTAGTTACACAGTTTATTCCAACTGACAATGGAAATTCAGTGGGAATAGTTTAGAAGAAAACCAGCACAAAATCTGACATCCTACATCTTGTGCATGGCTATTAACATTCCAACTAGACAATTATAGACCTTCTCCCTGATTCAGAAGAATTGCCCCTGCCTTCTTCAAAATGGCAGAAATAATCAAAAGCAATTGTTGTGAGTGGTATAATTTATATAATGTAGTTAAATTATGTGTGGGTCACGTATTGGTAGGAGAATAAGAAGATTAAAGAATGACATTGCTAAAGATAAGAAGTGCAGTTCTTCTAGTTTGGTAATGTCAACCCAATGAGAAGTACATTCCCTGGTCTTAGAAATATGATATTTTGCCCTAAGGAAAGCAGAAAGTAAGCTGAGCTCTTTGAAGGCACTTAGTTATGCTTATATGCTTATGAAAGAAATAAAGTGCCATTTACATGAATGCATAATGCTTTGCTGGATCAAACTAAAACTGGATCTAGCTTCCAAAGTCTCATGCATTTTGTTTCCATCCAATCATAGTCAACCACAAGCTTTTAGGCATGGAAATGATTATCTTTCATGTCACCTAGCTGCAGCATTTCAGAATGGCTCTATTAAGTCTTATGATTCAGCTGACTGCCTTTACATTCCAACAAAGTTGGAATATGCATTCCTAGATTTGATTTTGTTACATTCTGATGACATTGGTTTAAAAACTGATTTAAATGAATCATGTAAATGAGAAAATGGCAACTTGCATGGAATTCTCTTTGCTTTTTTAAAGATAAAATACATCAAAAATCCAGTGCAAATTAGTACATATTGCAGTTGTCAATGTGTGAGTGCAGATACTGTGGCAAGCAGGCATAATATGGCAAATACATGCAATACACAAACACAAATTAGCAGAAGCTGACCTAAACAATAATGATCTTATTATCTATTAGAGTCCTAATTTAAGGATACTCCAATTAAAGTTCACCTATAAGGTTACCAGCTTTCAACTCCATTGCCTTTGTGAACATACTGTTACAGCTATTGTGGCATCATGGAAATTAAATGCACCATAAAGACATGGCTAATTATTGCTGAACTTGCCACTTCCTGTGTAGAAAGCATAATGATTTCAAGATAATATTTGTGACCTGTTTGTCTGACAACACCTTCTCTTGTTGACCCATGGCTCATATTATGGCAGTTCCAACTTTGTATCTGCCTTGGTGGTTGCTGGGTTGGCCTAAGAGAAGTCAACATGTGCTATTAAAAATTAACAAAGTTAATTACAAAGTTTGTAATGAAATATCTAAAAAAAAGTTGTTGTTTTTCCCCAAAAGTGAATGGATGCAATAATGGTTTGCAAGTTTAAAGCCCAAAGTAATGAGAAAATTCTGAGGAGAGAGAATTTGACATTTTAACTTGCATTCTTCCTTTTACATAACACAATATTTCTGATACTGGTAAAATTGAGTGGAAGAGTTAAACTTAAATCACAGTAGAAATGTGAATCAGCTTAAATAGGGCACTCATGGGAGAGATAAGCCCAACCTGGAGCAAATGTAATAATCTTAAGAAAATATCTGTATGTCACATCTTTATTTCATCTATAAATGTATTAATTCATGTATAAAATCTATAAAAACCTATAGACCTGTCATTTCTAAGGTCTAATGATAATTGTCTGTTTCCCAATTTTACTTTGACTCTGTCTAAAAGCAGGGCTCTAATCCTACTATGATTCTCAGCCCCAGTGTAGGTTTTCTCTTTGTCTTAACTCTCAATATCCCATTATCTATTCCTATGTGTGGTTTGGGGCTATTCAAGTCCAGCAGAGGCACTGCTTTCCATACCTTTTATCCCGGCTGAACAGGGACAGAGAAAACTGAATTGGTGGTTGTAGATAAATGAAACGTTTAATGAAGCTGGCCTGAAGTAATCTGTGGATCCACCTTTCATCAGAAATGTGGAGGTAGAGATGTGATTATCACAACTGTGAGCTGTTTGAGACTCTAGCCATGCTCTGAATTGGTTGTAAATGGATGAAGGCCTCTACAGGCTAAGGCAGTGCAAAGCAATGGAAAGAGATCCTTTGCAAAGCATGTTACCACCAACAAAGCATCTTTGTTCAAACTGATAAAGCAGCCAATTTTTTTAAGGTTTTGTAAACTTTGCTTGGTTGCATCAACAGCTATTCCTGATTTTCTATATGAGCGTGTACCTGCACAAATTTCTGCTGGGATTATGAAAGAAGAAAAGAGGGGTGCTTTGCTCGTGCTAGCATGCTTTGTGAAGCATCTCTTTCAAATGTTTTGTGCAGCCATAATGCAAGCTTGCTTATAGAGGTTGGAAAGTCAAAGATTAAAGCTGGTGCTACATAGTGGTTAAGATATCAGCTTAAGGATGAGAAGGTCCAGGTTCTAATCAATTCCCAATCATGGAAGGTCATTGGTCTCTTTGATCCAGTCATTCCTTCTCAGCCCAGCCTATTTCTCAGTGTTATTGTTATTCATCCTGGCCTGCCGTGTTGCTCTGCCTACCACTATCTTGGGAAGGAATTCAAAAAAAGTCCTTTATAATGACCGATAATGTACTTATGCATTCAAATACAGTGGAATCCTTAAGCTATATTTTATTATACTGGCTCTCCTACAGAGCTATTAGGAACAGGTGAATTGCACCTCAGGATCTATAGACCGTCGTTACATTCAATACTGCTGGATGGGTTTAGTACAATGTTATACTTCTGACAGTGGCTGAATTCTGTTTTACAGCCTTTAAGATGAGAAACCAAATTCTGATCCAGCAAGAGAAATACTCTCCCTTTGATACAATACTAACTGCCTTTTGGGCTTTTTCTTTTTTTAATTGACTTTTAAACAAAAGTTACAACAAACTCTTTTCCTCCCCCCACCCAACCCACTTTCTCTATTTTAGACTGTGACAATAAGTTGAATAAATGAAAAGATAGTAACTGTTTGGGGAAAAATATAAGTGCATGAGGCATTGTGGAAGCTTCCTTTAGATCATGAATTAGAAGTGGACAATAAATGCAACAAATAAATATAGCATTATTTGCAACCAGCTCTGGCCCAAAGCACAAGTGGGCAATCTAATATAATGATGATCTAATCTACATTGGCTTTTAATAAACTCTCAAGATGACACTTCCAAAGCAATAGATCCTTAGAATTTTCTGAGTGTGGAACTTTGTTTTCAGAGTCACAACTGAACTGATCTCAGAGAGCTTATACAAACTAGTGTAGGCTGATGGCTATGTGCAGACCATTGGAAGACCATTGGAAGTCAGTACAATTCCAATCCACCTAATTTTGCAATAAGTGTTCATTTTATAAATCAGCAGCCCCCAACCTTTTGAGTGTCAGGGACCAGTTCCATGGACAGAGGTTTTTCCTCAGTCCAGAGGAGGCATCCTGCGCATGCGCAGATAAAACTTTGTTCATTTGTACCTCCCAGTTTCTGGCTTACTACAAATTGGTACTGGTCTACTGCCTCGGGGGTTGAGGTCCCCTATTTTAAACAACCCTGGAAAATCTATGCTTGCTTCTGCAAGAATTTTGTATATATTTATTTGCAGTGTATTTGATTTATACTTTAACATAACCCATCAGTCGCTCATATTCTTTTCTTACCTTTTGATATTTTACCATGCAAATATTCTGATATATGTTATATATCATAATATAATTTGATATTTAATCAAGAGCTCCTTATAGCACTAAGAGAAACAGATGATTATTTTCTTCCTTGGTAGGAGAATTTCAAACTAACCCATAGGGTGTCATGTAAGTTAATTTAGCTAATTTAAAGTTGGCACATCAGAGGAAGCCTTCAAAGTTCCTTCTATAACACATAAATATCTGCAGACAAATGTGATCTGTTTTAGAAATGTGCAGTGTGAAGCAGTTCTGCATCAACTTTGATACGGCTGACAATATTATGATACTATTAACTAGATAATCAAGGAATCCAAATTCTCAAGTATTTGATGCTTTAAACTTGGAAAAACTTGCTCTGATGTGTATTTCTGGTATAACAAGACACACATTATCATGTGGATTTCTCTTTCTCTCTCTGTATGTGTGTGTGTGTAATTAACTGCACCCATCATCTTTCTGCTATATCTTAAATATTATATTTTTCAGAAGCCTGGTTCTTCATATAAAATCCTACAGTTTATCCATTACTTAGTCTTTTCTCTGCCACAGGAAAAAGGTCCTCTTTGCACACAGATGTCTCCGATTAAATTGTATCTCACAGTCCTAACAGTGTTGAGTACTAGATGAACTGCCAGAAGGGCCGTAGGCAAGATCTAAATTGCTTTGGTTTCAGTACACAGTGAATTTGGCTCAGACAAGCTGAATCAGTACATTAAATGCGAATCCCTCGCAGATTTGAAAGCAGCCTTTAGCACAATTATTGACTGTGAGTGATGATTATGTCTAATTGAAGGAGACTTCTGCTACCTGTAGCTCAGTTGGAGTCCATGAGAGCCACAGCGAGGCTCTGCATCTTAATTCAATGTTCCAGCTTGGAGAGAAGCAATTGAGCCTAAATCCAGAAATGTATACACATGGTCGATAAACTTTAATAAACTTTAAAGCTTCAGTAACTAGGCTGAATGCATACAATTCAGGGTAGATTGTGTTGTTGCTGTTTTGTTTTATCTCCTTTTCCCTTTCCCCTTTGTTTTAATTCTGGAAAGGAAAACAGCTAACAGGAGCATTCGGCTGCAATAATGTATTAGTTTGTCTCATGCAGAGCCCCTATCAAGCAAAGGGAAAATATATTGTTTCATGCTTGTCTTTGGTACAACTCATAAATCTGCCATTCTGTACACCATATTAATGCTCGACAGGTGGGAGATTACCAGTGCTGCAGAGGTGGGAAACAGCTTTCAGCAAATTTGCAGGAAATGTTTGTGAGAGAAATAAATCTGTTGGACAACACCGATTGTATAGGGGTTTTGCTATCTTCCTCCTAAGGAAGGAAATTAATATTTTCTTGATAGAGACCTCCGTATTCATTCAGGACCTGGTAATATATGTTTCAACAATGCAACGGAGATCAGACATATTCATCTTAATTTTCCCAAAGAGAGTCATCTCTTTTTTTTTTTTGGTCAAGGAAAGAGTTAAATGTTCTTCTTTTTCCTCTTAAGAATGTCAGAGACAACCAAGGACTAGAATAAAGTAAGATCAGACTATAAGATAAGTTTCTTTGTTGTTGTTGTTGTTATATGCGAAGTCGTGTCCGACCCATCGCGACCCCATGGACAACATTCCTCCAGGCCTTCCTGTCCTCTACCATCCTCTGGAGTCCATTTAATCTCATGCCTACTGTTTCAGTGACTCCATCCAGCCACCTCATTCTCTGCCGTCCCCTTCTTCTTTTGCCCTCAATCTTTCCCAGCATTAGGCTCTTCTCCAGTGAGTCCTTCCTTCTCATTAGGTGTTTCTATAAAAGTTTCTAGAGGATTTCAAATTTCTGCTTTCAAGTCATAATCCTGTCATTTTTTAAATTGAGTTCCTCCCTTCCTTTAAAAAAAAATGATTTGAGGTGATTCTATATCCATAATCATCTAACTTTCTTAGCAGTGATATAGAATTTGAACTCTTTGGGGGGTTTCCCCCCTAACTTCCTAGTCCAGACTACATTCCTTGCAGGTTACCAGCCTCAATACTAACCAGCTTGAACCTGTTTAGATTCTGAGCCTGTATAAGGTCAGCCATTTGCTGCAGGATTTATATAAAAAACCCATTTCCTTCTTCCAGCCCTTCTTGTAATGACACTGTGATGAACTAGGTTCACCTCTTGGTCAGTCACCTCTGACTCAGTGGCTAAGACACTGAGCTTGTCGATCAGAAAGGTTGGCAGTTTGGTGGTTCAAATCCCTAGTACAGGTCTCCTGCGTGAGCAGGGGGTTGGACTAGATGACCTCCAAGTCTCTTCCAACTCTGTTACTGTTACTAAAGATGAGCAGCTTATACATTTAATAAATAAAATAAATAAATAAAAATTCATCTGCTCTATCAGAATCTCTGGTGAGATGATGTTCTCAAGTCTCAATCGCACAGGAGAATCCAAACAGGGTTTTGGCTAAATGATCTCAATTTACTATCAGGTATGTGCATTAGTGTTTTATAAAGAATGATTTGGTTTAAGTGAGTTATTTGGCCATTGTTGGAAACAAACATTCACCTGTTAATGTGATATAGTTACACATAGCATCAGACAAAAAGCAGAAGGAGGCTTGTGGAGGCTTTTTACTAAGGTAGAGTTTGGGGACTAATGCCATCTCTCAGCTTCTCTGTGGAATAGAGTGACTAATGCCAACTCTGCATGTCTCATTTAGGGCTTTAAGCTTTTTTCCACTGACAGACAAGGGTCTTTGCCATATCCATTTTTTTCCAAGTAGTGGTAGGATGGATTTATCATCCTCATCCTCATTACCCTCTGCAGATCACATTAGGCAGCGGATGCTTTCCAGCGGTTTTGATCATTTGCAGCATCATCGGCATTGGGGGACATTAATCACCTTAAAATCTTCCTTAAGTCTTTGGCACCAAGTTTGCTGAGGCTGGTCTCATTTCCCCTTTCATCTAGGAAGTATCTAGTATAGTGCAATTTTTGGATGCTGATCTTTAGGCATACGTAAAATATGGCCCACAAGCCGCATTCGACATTATTCACAGTTCCTGACAGGTGTTCTAAATCAGATCTTCACAGTACCTCTTCATTAGTGATAATATCACAATATGAGACACAGAGGATTCTTCTCAAGCAGCGTTGTTAAGGGTGGATTAGGATTGCCCTATTCAATTACAGCTTTTTGCTATGCTCATTTTTATTTATTACAGCACTGGTAGCTGTTCTTTCTATCCTACACCTTTGGAGTGGCTACAGCATGATAGCTGTAACTGGGGAGGTGGAGGGGGGGCTTTGTTACATCCTTAGCAGTTAGGAGCTCTCATTGCTATTTGTCAGGGGACTATGAACTAACAGACCTCTCAGAAAGTGGATATGACAAGCAGAGGACCATTTTCACTGCTTTTATTGACCAGAAGGGGAATAATTGCAAAAAGCTTTCTTCTATCTTCTCTGCTAGAGAGCACACGCCAGTCCTGAGCTGGCTTTCATCTCCCCTCCCTCTTTCTTTCTTTCTTTCTTTCCTCTCCTTCTGCATCATGTTTATTACTTTAAGTCTGTGGGCAGGGACTGTTTTACCTTTTAAATTTTGGATGCTTTATAAGTGAGAGATAAATAGGCAGAAAGAAAGGTAAGTAAGAGTAGTCATAATAATTCAACTCCTCAAGTCCTGGTCTCAGAAAAGCCTCCTGGCAGATCCCTACAGATGGATTTCAGATAGCAGTAGGGTCTCTGGGTTTTGAAGAGAGGGTCAGATTATTTTTAGCATTAGAAGGTCAGGCTTCCATTTTAAATTGAGTCTCACAATAAACAGGTTGCCAGTTCAGCTTAAGCAGGTGATCTGTCCAAATATCTCTGAAGTTTCCAAACACAGAGTAACACCACATAGGGTGCATTGCAATAATTCAGCTTGTATCAAGGAGATGAATGGATATGGTCAAGCCTGATTTTCTTCTCAGGTAAGGCCTTAATTGCCACATTCGCCTGAGCTGCCAACATATCTCTATCATCCAGACCTCTAGGATCCTCAGTAACCTATATGTGAGATTGTTCAGAGGTATTGCAATTCCCTTTTCAACAGGCTGAACTCCAAAGAGCAGTGCCTCCATTTGGTTTCCACGATCTCCCTGGGAGCAGGTGCAAAAGAGAGAGCACAGTCAGATATCTCAATAGTTTAACTCAGGGGTCCTCAAACTTGGCAGCTTTAAGATTTGTGGACTTCAACTTCCAGAATTCTCCAGCCAGCATAGCTGGCTGGAGAATTCTGTGAATTGAAGTCCACAAGTCTTAAAGCTGCCAAGTTTGAAGACCTCTGGTTTAACTGAACCAAAGGTCCAGAAGAAAAATAGTTAATGTTGGTCAAAAGCAGCAGCTATCTAACCTCTACTGCAAAACTTGGGTCTTCTGGCCCAAAGAGACCAGGATTACGATTAACATTCCCAAATGTGGAAGAATAAGGCAGTCTCTTCCGAGGACTTATTTGCAGCCCAAGTTGAAAGATGCTACTAGCCATGAACTGCGTATTTCAAAGCTACAGGTCTCATTACTACCAACACAGCTGCTGGGGAAAGCTCCCTTCAGGTGGCACTTTCCATGTACATTCCTGATTATTATAGCATATAACAGTATGGAAAATATCTTGGGCAAAAGCAATTATTTTTTATCCCACCACAGGCCACTTCTGAAGTCCTCCATGCAAAAAGCCAGCTGTCGAGACAACACAGCTACCTTACTGTTATAGTGAAGCCTATCAGCAGAGAGGCTGGAGGAACTCCATCCTCTAAAAATGAGATATAATGTTTTTCCCTTTATAATTGAAACAGGTTGTTCTGAGACCCATCCAGGGCCACAGCACTCCAGCTATGAATCACCAACCACCACAGGCTTAGTAAATTTCTTATGATCAGTTCCTTGAACTAAAACAACAAAACTAAAAAAAAAAAAAGAAAAGAAAAGCAAAATGATACTTAAAAAGAAAAACAAGTCCATTTTTCTAAATACTAATTTACTAATGTCAACAATAAATGTAAATCTCAGCGCTCATAGCTAGAACTGCATGAGAACTTTGTGGGCAACTTTTCCAATAAAAATGTAGCCTTTTAGTACAGATTTCCAGAAACAGTGAGGCTAGTTGGGCAGCTGATCCTTTTTATAGTGACACACGCCATATAACTTTATTCTTTTTACTATCAATGGGCAACAATTTTGATTAAGACAAACTGTGGGTATGATATTACGTGTGAGAGAAAGAAGGCAAAGACAGACCCTCTTCAGTAATTTACAGAATGTATTGTAGAGGGCTCAGTCTAGCAGGGTTTTTGTCTATAGGTATGAAATAAAAAAAAATTCAGCTTGGAAGAATCACTGTGTGCTACTCCTGATTTCAGGCCTGACAGGGATGCTAGGATTGAGGAAAAATAATTGGTAATCATTATGAAATCCCGGGACTTGCAGTTCAAAGCTGATTGCTCATGAAAAAAGAATCTCATTGTTATACCAATCATGACTGGGGCCCTTGGAACCATACCTAAAGGACTTCCTCAATAAAATAACAAAGGGAGGGAATGAGAGAGAGGGAAAGAGGGAGGGGCAGGTGGAAAGAAGCAAGAGAGGCCCAAGAACTGATAGCTGTGAGTTTACCTTTTTTTAATATATAATAACAGTAGTGGTAATGGTAGTGGTAGTGGTAGTGGTAGTGGTAGTGGTAGTGGTAGTAGTAGTAGTAGTAGTAGTAAATGTTCTAGAAAGTAGAACATTAGCAGCAGTAGTAAATGTTCTGGAAATGTTCTGGAAAGAACAACATGCAGAATCAGAAGTAACAGAACAGAGGCTAGCAAGTTAAAGTTGGTTTATAATACTTATAATTATTATTATATTTAATAATTATAATAATTATTATATATAATTTATTATAATAATTATTATTATAATTATTATTATAATAATATAATAATGTACTCACAGAAGTAGAATTGGAAGAACTGCAAAGGTCTATCCAGGGCAAAGAAATCAAAAATAGGTCACACAGTAGAGGGAAACCGGGGAAGTCAGCAGTAGAAGAAGCCAGCATTGTTACTGAACTGTTTTTATTCCCAAACCAGACACCTTCTCTTCTACCTTCTCTTCAAAAAGAACAAAGTCCTCCAACTGGAAAAACAAAAGGAGTTTAAACAAAGAATAACAGCATCTAGAACAGCACAAAAACAACAGAATAAATTTGCCTGCAATGAAGTTTGTTAACAAAAAAAACAACAACTGCTAGTTTAAGTATTAAAAGATACGAATACCATAATATCAAATATAAGCACCAGCTCACTGCAAGAAACAACTCAATTGATGTACAGTGTAGCTGCACTTATAACTGAAGAACCTGGATGCAGAATCAACAAAGAAGAAAAAAAGCCAAACTGTGCACCACTGAAATGGAAGATCAAGCTGCAGAATAAGATCCGCATGCTAACATCAGATGCAAGGGAACTTGAAGAGATGAAAGAAAAGAAGCTGAAGAACGAGACAACCAAAGAATACCTGATCAAGAAATATTACCTAGAGACAAGAAAAATCAAGAAAGCTCTGGAAATAATAAAGTAGCAAATAACAGCCATTGCCAAGAAAATGAACAGACTCTCTAATTTCAGTCAAATCAGAAGCATTTCTACCAATCCATCAATGGACTCTAAAGAACCAGCCAAAACCTGACGAAGAAGAAACACTGTGGGCCAACCCAAGAAATACAATAAGGATGCAGCCTGGCTAAAGGAGGTAGTGGAGGAGAAAAGAAGAAGCTAAAATGAAAAGAACTTGTAATGAAGCAGAAATTGTGGAGAGCAGGGCACAGAAGATCAAGAACTAGTCAGCACTTGGGTGAAGACGAACTGCATGGCTTTGGGTTGAAATATCTGATTGGTCTGCACTCTCTCATTGTCAAACAGTTTAACAACAAACTGTAAAGAGGTGAAATTGAAGATTGGTTTAACATTTGGCAAAACCTACTCGATAATGAAAGGTCAAACAAAAGGAACAGCACCAGGCAGTTATATATTAATTACCCACTTAATGTCAAATTATTAACTGGTATGGAAGGAGATGCAGTCCAACAGCATTTAGTACAGGGCTGTCAAACTCTTGGCCTGTGGGCTGGATGCATCACGCGCTGGCCACGCCCACTCTCAGTTTAGCGAAGAGGGGAAAATACCATTTATAAATATTTAAAATACCCAGAATACCGCCTATCAGCTGTTCCAGGCTGTGGAGTTCACTACCGCCCAACGCGCTGCTGCCTATTGCTGCTTCCACATGCCCCATTTTTGGCTTCCGCATGTCCCATTTTCAGCCTCTGCGTGTCCCATTTTTGGCTTGTTCCAGGTAGTGATCCCTGCCACCGCTGCCTATCCCCATCGCCTGGAACGAGCTGAAAATGGGGCATGTAGAGGCCGAAAATGGGATGCCGCCCTGAGTCTTCAGAGAGGGGCGGCATACAAATTGAAATAAATAAATAAATAAATAAATAAATAAATAAATAAATAAATAAATGCACGGAGGCCAAAAATGGTGTGTGTGGAGGCTGAAAATGGGGTGCATGGAAGAGGCGATAGGTGGCAGTGGCGATGGGCAGCAATGGTGGCAATGGGCGGCAATGGGTGAGGGTGATCCCCACAGCCTGGAACAGCTGATAGGTGATATTCCAGGAGGCAGATCCAACTGCCAGTCAGGTGCTTGTGCTAAATCAGGCTGTGCTGAAGCTGACCTGGCTGTTTGCTGCAAGGAGGCAAATTGCTGGGAGGCAGAGGCTGAAGGGTAGAGGCCAGTCGGTGGGCGGGGCTTTGGCAACATTCGCTGTATAAGATGCACAGACATTTCCACCCACTTTTTGGGGAGGAAGTGGGTCTTATACACCGAAAAATACAGTAATAGAAAATGAAGAAGTTAAAGTGCTCTGGGACTTTAGACTTCAAATAGACATCTGCCACACATCATTCCAAACTTAGCAATTGTTGATAAGAAAGACAAAGAAGTCTAGATAGTAGACATTGCAATAAGTGGAGACAGAAGAATAGAAGAAAAAGAATGGGGGGGGGGAAATCCCAAAATACAAACATCTGGAAATAGAAGTAGAATGACTGTGGCAAAAGAAAAGAAAGAAAGCATAAATAATAGATGCCTTGGTTGCAATCCCAAAACAACTGGACCACCACTTGAACACTATCAGCATTGACAAAAATCACCATCAGTCAATTACAAAAGGCAGGTTTACTTGGGATAGTTTACATCAGGGGTGTCAAACTCAATTTCATTGAGGGCCCCATCAAGGTTGTGTTTAACCTCGGGGGGCAGGATGGGCATTGCCAGGGTAGGGGTGGCTAGCTCTATGTCACTTGTGTCAGCCCACCTGTGGGGTGATGTTGGGGGGAATCCATTGTCTTCAGTGGAAGAAGGTGAGACCAGGGAGAGGGCCAAAACCTTGTCCTCCAGAGGAGCCTTGCCTTCCCTCTCAGGCCATGCGGAGGATCCCCAAATGGCAGCACAGGCTGTCCAGAGGCCTAGGAAGCATAGGACAAGTGCCCAGCCCGACCCTTGAGCTCCCAGGGCACTGGGACCCCACCGCCCAGCCCAGCCCTGTTTCCCTGAGGGGGTGCCCAGCTCCTCGAGGCTGCTGCAGCTGTGCTTTCTCTCATTGGCCAGGTTGCTCATAGTGTATGTGGGATGACAAAGTGTGTGGGTCAGAGGGAGGCCCACTCCGTCTCCACACAACACCACCTGGAGAGGTCAGGAGAAGGAGACAAGGGGATGGTGAAAGGTCAAAAGCTTGGAAGCAACTTCCAGCAGTTAGTGGGTCAATCCTCAGTAACTGGGTTTAAACATCCTTGGGATAAACATATGTAGTGACAAAAATTAAAATAAATAAATTAAAAAACAAATGCATAAATTAAAAAGAAAACAAAAACAAAAACAAACCTTAAAGAGCAGACTCAATGGACCATTAGGTCTTTTTTGCCATTGGTTTTCTATGTTCTTTGTTTCTAATTATCTTCATTCCCAAACTCTCCTAAAATTTAATGCAACTAAAAAGAAAAGTTGAGCAGCATGACTGGTTCTTTTCCTCTTCATGAAAATCTGTCAGCTCCATAAACAGCCTCTATTTGATAAAGGTTTTATAGGAATTATTATGAGCTTTTTCATTTGTGCAAAGGAAGATGTATCGTTATCTTCTCTTTTTCTCTTTGGCATCCAAGCTACTTTCCTCTTGCATATTATGCAAACTTCAAGAAAACAGCAGTGAGCATGTCAATGAAGCAGTGATGATAACTCAAAAATGCTGCAGTTTGCAACAACCTCTTTAATTTGAAGACAAGCACATTAGCTTAAACATTACTTTCTTTTTCCTTAATTGGATTATTTACATAAATTGCAATATAAGGCCATCATATGCTGGCTATTTAAACAAAAGAAAGCCTTAATCAGTCACACTGAGGGGCTTTTACACTTTTGGTCCAGAAAAGAACAAACATTTGAAGAGGATGATAAGGTGAGGCAAGGCAGGGTAAAAGCTGATATTCTCTCTTTATAACAGATAGCCTGAAGTTGTAGAGGCCATTATACCATGCATTTTCAGAGCAAATGAACTTGACAGATGGCTGTGTCACCTAAACCCCTACCTACCAACTTGATTATGCAGAAAACAATACAATAGAAAAGAAATCATTACTGAAGGAACCTGGTTAGTCCACAGAGGGCTGAGCGATGCAGAAGAACAAAATTACAGTTGTGGAATTGAACAGCAAGAATGCATTTAACATAAAGTGGGTTACAGCGAGGCAATCAGTCATGGCTACGGCTATTGTCTGGGCTTGTGTGCATGCTATATGAAGCAATCTGTCATCTCCCACTGAATTGGTGTTTAGTTTATAGGGGAAAACTACAAAGGTTTTGCTAGGGCATGTTTTGGTAGCCTTAAGTAGCTCAACAGAATGAAATCGAGGAGAACTCAAGGCCTTTTGCTGGGCCACATGGTAATTCAAGAACAGTAGGTTATTGTAGTAATATACAACACAAAGCTATGGAAGTCTATGAAAAAGAACCATCTATAAAGCAACAGCAATTTTGGACAAGAGCCCTACTCAATGTGAATCAAAATATTTACCTGAGTACTATGCATGGGGGGGGGGAACAGATGTCAAATTACACAAGAGTGAGGAGAGAGAGAGAGAAAGAGAAAGAGGGAGGGAGGGAGGGAGGGAGGGGGGAAGAGAGAGATCCGTGCCCTCACTCTTGATATTAATTTATCCCTGTGGTTGAAGCAGCTTTACAGTTGTCCCATCCAGTCACAGAAAACCTAGAGTTTTGTCTGATACTGCCTGTGATCCAGTATTAGCTATGATACTGTTCTCAGAAGGAATCTGTGAGATCCTGCCTTGAGCCTTGCTTTGCCCAGTATAGCAGAGATCATGGGAGTTCTTACAAGTGAATACAAATGTAATAGTTTTATTATGATCATTTGATTAGGATGCAATTAAGAGGCCTGAAGTCCATTAGCACTTGTTATTTCATAAATTGTAAAAATTACAGCTAACCCACTTCTATTAATGAAGGACCTGATTTAGAGGATCACTTACTTCCTGTTTAATAAAAGGAATACAAAGTCCTATTCTTTTCTCGAAATAGAAGACTAATTTGGTCAGTTTATGGGTGGAATATTAGTTCTGTCTTTAGATTTCATAAATGTTAATTCCTGGTATAAATAAAGTTCAAAACCAAAATTAACCCTGAAACTAAGGGGGGAAAAGGAGAAAGGAATAAAGATGCCTTTTTTTAAGTTCAAAAAATCATATTCTCAATTCTTTTATTTCCAAACTGTTGCTATAGTAACTCAGGCACTAGGGTGGTATTTTAGATTTATAGATCTAACATATCTATTAAACTAGGTAAATACTGACTTCCTATTTGTTACACTTTTTAAAATAATGCATGCAATGAGTTCTCATTTAATTTCAGTGCTGCTGAAATAAATGACAACTGTACGTAATGAATGCTGGACAAGTGTGGTTTGCTTCAATATAGCTATTTATATGCATTTCTTAAGTTAATGTCATTATGACGGTTATGTAACAGACCCATACAATCACCCAAGTACTACAAAAGCTCTTATCAGCTATAAGCAGCTGGTCCCACATTCTCTCCATTTCAATGCTGTTGAATACACATGTGAAAACTGCCACCACTGTCTGTTACTTCATCATTGTAGCCATGTCCGTATGAGCTAGGAAGGCACTGAGTTGTGATACCTACAGCCACAGCTGCCCATAAAATGTTCACAAAATAAATATATGGAAGATATTAGGGATCTGTTTGAGACTTCAGAGTCAGAAGCTGAAGAAGCTGACCTGTCTGAATGTCAACGTGCACCACAAAAATTAACTGAAGGAAACATGCCCCAAGAGATACAAGTGAGTCAGCTGATCCAGGCAAGGTTCTCCACCTAGCAACACATTACAAATTAAGAAGAACAAAGGAAGTCAAGGCTTGACTTCTATTTGAAAGAAAGAAATATGTCTCAGCTAGTTAATTCAAGTTGATAAACTAGACAAGGTAAAAAGGATGGATTTTGTGACTGGCAAAAAATATTCAAATTTCCTACTTCTGATATTGTTCATATATTGGTGCTGTATTACCTGGAATCTTGGACTAGAAACAGATTGTTCTTGGATCTTTCCAGACTTCAGATTTGTCTCTTTAGATTCTTGCTAAAGCAAGTTCTCATACCTAGTATTTTCTATGCAGAAAGTTTGAGTCTGCAGTGTGCTTTGTGTTACTTTGGTGAAAGATTTATGACTGCAATAAATACCTTAAGTTCATCATCAGAAGCTGGCTTTGTGTTTAACTGGCAGCACAGAACAGAAGCCCAGCTACTTACAATTCCTCATAGCCAGATTTTGTTATTTTGTGAACCACGGTATTATCCAGACAATAGTTTGAAAATCCAAGTCCAGATCCTATAATAAAAATGGCCACGTATTAACATAACTTCAGATTCAACGGAACAAAAACAACAATTTATGAATGTCAATGGGCTTGAACCAAAAGTACTATTATTAGTGATTACTTGGGCTACAACACTGGCATAATGTAGCAAAATAATGAAAACTTTGAAATTATAACATTTATATGCATTTCTTAAGTTAATGTAATTGTAATGTAACAGACTCCACATAATCACCTAAGTACTAGAAAAGCTTGGGTGATTGTTAATTTTAGATTTGTTAACTTTTAGACTTGTACACAGGTAAAATGTTCTTTTAGACTTATATATATAGGTAATTATAATAAGCTTTTTCTATACTTTTTCTGGACATCCTTGATTGTTTCCTTCTTCCGAAATTGCCATTCAGTTCACCAGTATTCAAAGTGAAGCTCAGGACCACAAATTTCTAAAACTGAGAACCAAATAGCAAATATAAAAACGGTCAAGAGTTCAGCTACTCAAGGTAGACTTTTGCATTTTAAAGGTATGAATGTATAATGTACCGCAATTTCATTCCCATGGCTCACAGGTAAAGATAAAGGTTTCCCTCGCACATATGTGTTAGTTGTTCCCGACTCTAGGGGGCGGTGCTCGTCTCCGTTTCAAAGTTGAAAAGCCAGTGCTGTCCGAAGACGTCTCCATGGTCATTTGGCCGGCATGACTAAATGCCAAAGGCACATGGAACACTGTTACTTTCCCACCAAAGGTGGTCCCTATTTTTCTACTTGCATTTTTTATGCACATGGATAAAGTCATAGCAGTGCTTTTTTCTGATGCCACATTTTTTTTTTTTGCTTCATATTGTCAGCTTCACATTGTAGCTTCCATAAAACCCACTACCTGTAACCAATGAAATTGACTAAGGAGAAGGGCATAATTTGTGCATTCATCATCTGGGCACAGAGTTTACACACAAGAACAACATCATGAAGGATGCTAATCATTGGGGCCTATTTCTGAACAACTCCCCAAATGAGTTATTTTTCTAAGCATATGCAGAAGTTTGTCATAGCTATGTTGCATATCTCAATCAGGAGACCATGAACTGCACTTGACTGTATTTGCTAGTTGCACTTGGAAAAAACTAAAGCCTCCTGAGATAAGCAGATCTTAGTTTTGCAATATTTACCAAGTAAATACATCTGTAAACATGCATAAGGCAGGGCACTCAGGCATTATTTAAAGCACTGTCATGAAAAATTAAAACTTCTAAATGATTAAATGAAAAATCTGTTCATTTTTTTAAAAAATCCTTTAAAATTGAAATACATTTCTCATCATATAAAGACTGTTTCATACAGGAAAGTCACTATAAATGTGTGGATAGCAGAAATTTCATTTTTAACAAAAGATGAAACTATATGAGAAGGAAAAAATACTAGGTGAAAAGATCATAATCATAATGCATTTTATTTTATGTTATTATTTTATATTTTGTTTTATCATGAATATATTCCATTTTCTTTAAAATACCTGGATTAATCCTCCTCTCCCTCTCCTTCCTCCTCCTATTACAGAGTGGGAAGGGAAGAGATCAATTTAGACTTGCTAGTTCTGGTCATAAACCAACTAATCCAGGGGTCAGTAACCCGTGGCTCTGGAGCCGCATGTGGCTCTTTCATCCCTCTGCTGCGGCTCCCTGTCACCGGTTGGCTCCACAATTGATAGGGCTTTCGGTTAGGACAGGTAGAGGAAAAAGGATCCCGCGCTAGGAGGAAACTCTATGGTGGGGAAACTGGACTTCCAGTCGGCTTCAGAATTGAATGGGGGGCTTCCAGTTAGGACCTTTGTGGCTCTTTGAGTGTTTAAGGTTGCTGACCCCTGAACTAATCTAACTCTTCTTCATCATCCACAGAGCATTTTTCCTTTAAGTAAAATAACAGGTTTTACTTAAAAGAAATTATGTTGAATAATGTAAAAATGTAGGAGTAAAAGATTCTGTAACCCAGCAATAATACAGAAGTTTTCACGTTTAGTCCATGGAACTGTCAAGTAATTCAAGAAATATGAGTGGAAGGTTTGCAGTCTGGGACTAGAGGGCTCAAGTTGTTTATCTAAATAATATTGATCTAATGCTCTGTCTAGCTCACATGGTTAAGTCTGGGGGGGAAGGAACACCACCACTATTATATGGGTATACATTTTGTGCTTTATCTTTCCCACTTGATCCAAGGACTGCCTCCTATGTATATGGTGTTTTATTTTATTTAGGTTTTTATTATTACATTTTTGTTGCTTATTTAGATGAAGTTTATATGGAAAACTAATCTGTTCTTGCTTAACTGCTTCCAGGAAACTAGTACTTGCCATCAGCTGCATGGAATAAGAAGATGGTCATTGCTACTCAATTAAATGCAGCATTGGTCAGATTTATTTAACATTTTGGAACATTTTTTAAAGTAAAACATATGCTTATATTATTGAATGCTATTTGAATTATGAATTAATAAAAATCTGCAATTATGTCACAAACCCCAAGGTATATTCAAATTATCCAAAGAATGTAAGGATATACTGTATCAGTTACTTAGTTATTGTAATTATATTAAATATGTTGAGTTCCAGAACAGACTACGTTCTCAAGGGACCTTCACTGACCTAGTGTCCCCCAGATATATTTGGATTAAAAATATCCAAAATGTACAAGAAAATTATGGCCAGTTATTCTAACAGGACAAATACTGAATATCCATGAATGTTTTGTTCCATCTTAATGTAATTCACTGTTTTCCATTAGAAATAAGTGCTTGAACATATAAAATACACAGACATGTTTAGACACATCATGAATGTTCAAACATTGAAAAATACATTAAATATGTTTTTAAAATGACATTTTGTGTAATGTATATAAATTACTATTTAGTGTTTTTAAAATAAAACTGTAAGTGAATAATACTGTAGAATAGTTAAGACCCATTATGATAAATGCAATTACTATTTTGTGTTACTACATAATACAGGTTGACAGCAAAAACTCAAAATAAGCCAATGAAAGGGATTAGATTTTGTGAAGCAAAGCTACGGTTGTGATCACAAAATTGTTAGCTCTTGTGGCATATTGTCCATAATTCTTAACAGGACTTGTCAATAGTAGGAATCAAAATTCATAGTGACATTTCTAGTTCAGCACTAGGTAATTCTAGGTAAAAGAATTATGTACATAATTTAGTTGTGACCCTTATAGATTTAGTTTAGTAATTTAGTGAACAACCCACATGGTAATGATTTTTCAGAGTTTCTTTGTTAAAAAGCACTACGATATGTCTGCAATGAACACAAACTGATACCAAGTATTTGAAATTAAAAAGACAACAAAATTGTGGTTTTTTTTTTTTAAAGCAGCAGCAATATTTTTAGACCCTTTTCCTTGATTAGGTGCTAAACAAAAATTAGGTTACAAATACCTCTTTACAGTCAAAATATCTAGAACTGAGATGCACAACATTAATGGAACTGAGAGCTACATTTGACTTTGGCAGAGCTACTTTCCAAAAAGTGGGAAAGCAGCCGACATTTCTTTTTGCTTACAGTTAACTTAAATACAGCTAAAACACATTTAATCCCTATTATTTTCACCCATCATATTAAACATTATAATTTCGTGTCAACTTTTCTCAGGGCAGAGAGGCCAGACCTACAGCTTTCATGGCCAGTGGATTTTTAAGAGTATTTAAATCTAGTTAGGTCAAGGAGAAAATCTCAGCTCATAATAGCAGAATTGAATAAGTGGCCCCAGCTCCATACCAATGATCTGATGAGCAATAGTTGGCTTGACTGAAACATTCACATTCAAAGGAAAATAACTTATTTAATGTATGAAATCTTCAATATCATACACACAGGTACATAGGTTAAGCATATCAATTCAGATAGAGAAGGGTGTCAGCCAATGTAATGTTCCTCAGATTAACCTGGTGGTTAGAGATCCAAGATAAGTCAATCAAGGTATTTGCGTGTTCCTCCCATGCTCTGCGGTAGAGAAACCCATGGTGCTTCCTAACATGGCAAAGGTCCAGTGACTATTCCAAAAGTCTTTTCCCACACATTTGCTAAGCTGACTAACACGTGTGTTAGTTTTGGCCTGCTGCTAGCGTACATCAGGGAGATATTGCTAGGCAATAATAAATCTTAATGTGAACAGCAGGGCAGCATTAACTGTGTCAGAAACCAATCTGTGTTATTGTCTTACAAGTTGTCTAAAGAATATGGAAAAGCAACTTAGGCCAACTTGGCAGCTTTCTCCTTTGGGAATATAGTGCCAACCAGATTTTAGTATTAACCCCAAATAACAAAGAATGAAAATTTCATTGGGACCATTTTTCAAGAACTTACCACTATTTCTACATTTCTTCACCAATGAAATGGAAGAAATTTTATATTTAAAATATTATGGGGAAAAAGAAAACAGAATAACAGTTTGCTTAAAGTCTCAATTTGATTCTTCTACATTTAAATTAAGGTTGTTGCAGTAAATTAGGGCGACAATTTCCTTTATCCGCCAAATCTATCTTTAATAACAAGGACAGAATGATACAATATAACACTCTTATCACCAGATACCTATTGAATTGGTTTAATGTAAGATGGATGACAAATTAATTTCTTTTTATAGGAATAAACCAAAATGCATACTTTGCTCAATAAATTGGATGAGGAGAGTTTGAGATTCTGAAACAATGATTGTAGGCAAAAGTGAAGATGTCAGATATGTCGTTTGCCAGTAGCAAGACATGTTAAAGGAGATCTTTTTAATATATTTAGTCAATAATGGTTTATTTATTATCTGTTTGTAGCTTAGTGTGGGGCAGGCATGGAACAAAGTTATTAATAAAATAACATTCCAGTCAGTTATAACAAGCATAAAAAGAACCTCTAAAGTTCATGCCATGTATTAATATTAACCCCTACAGAGGTGGTCCTTGACATTCAACCATTTGTTTAGTGACCATTTAAATTCACAAAGAAACTGAAAAAAATGAGTTACAACTGGTCCTTGCCCTTACAATTGTCGCAACATCTCCGTGGTCACATGATTAAAATTTGAGCACTTGGTAATCAGCCTGTATTTATAAAGGTTGCATCATCCTGGGGTCACATGACCACCTTTTGTGAACTTCCAAGTCCTTGCCTGGTCTTGCCTGGTCTTCTGCCAAGCATAGTTTGCCCGAGATGGGGGTCATTCCTCTATCTTGGTGCTACTTGACCTCTCAGCAGCTTTCGATACTATTGACCATGGTATCCTTCTGGGACAACTAAGGGAGTTGGGAGTGGAGGCACCGTGTTACGGTGGTTCTCCTCCTATCTCTCTGGTCGGTCACAGTCGGTATTGGTAGGAGGACAGAGGTCGACCCCTAGGCCCCTCATTTGCAGGGTGCCTCAGGGCTCGGTCCTCTCTCCCCTCCTATTTAACATCTACATGAAACCGCTGGGTGAAATCATCCGACAATATGGGGTGGGATATCAGCAATATGCTGATGATACCCAGCTGTATACCACCCCGCGTCAGTTCAGTGATGCAGTGGATGTGATGTGCCGGTGCCTGGAGGCTGTGAGGGTCTGGATGGGAGTCAACAGGCTCAGACTTAACCCAGACAAGACTGAATGGCTGTGGGTATTGCCTCCTAAAGACTATGTCGATTGTCCATCTCTGGTCCTGGGGGGGGAGAAATTGTCCCCCTCAGAATGGGCTCGCAATCTGGGTGTCCTTCTAGACTCACAGCTAAGGTTAGAGCAACATCTGACAGCTGTGGCTAGGGGGACTTTTGCACAGGTTTGCCTGGTGCACCAACTGCGATCCTACTTATATCAGGAGGCTCTCCTCACAGTCATTCTTGCCCTTGTCACCTCACGGTTGGATTATTGCAATGTGCTCTACATGGGGCTACCCTTGAAAAGTGTTTGGAGACTACAGTTGGTCCAGAATGCAGCCATGCGAGCTATTGTGGGTACACCTAGATACACCCACATTACACCAATTCTCTGCGAGCTGCACTGGCTCCCTATCAGTCTCCGGACACAATTCAAGGTGTTGATTATTACCTTTAAAGTCCTATATGGCTTAGGGCCACGCTATCTTCGAGACCGCCTTCTACCACATAGCTCCCAACAACCGGTAAGATCCCACAGAGTTGGTCTCCTTTGGGTCCCGTCAACTAAACAATGTCGGCTGGCAGGCCCGTGGGGGAGGCCCTTCTCTGTGGCTGCCCCGGCTCTCTGGAACCAATTACCTCCTGAAGTCCAGACCACCCCCACCCTATTGGCCTTCTGGAAAGCAGTGAAGACCTGGCTTTTCCAGCAAGCCTGGGGCCGGTGATCTCGCTGCTGCAATCTTGCGAGACCCGGCCATGAATGGAGTGTATGGGTTTTTAATGTTTTTTTAAAACAACTTTTTTTTTTAATAGATTTTTATTATTGCAAATAGTGATACACTCAATACATTTTCGGTTTAGTGGTGCAAATATATACATACATACATACATATAAATATCTACATGCATTTTTACTTGTCTTTTGTTTGATATTGTTTCTTAAAGCTAAATTTTGTTTTAAGACAGTTAGAGATAATAGTACTCCTATCTCTACAGATAGATATAATACTGTTCATTTCTCTGCGTACTTTGTTAGTTATTACAACTTTTATGGTATATTGTTCGCATTATTTTTTGTTGTAAGCTGCCCAGAGTCCCCAGGGAGTTGGGCGGCATAGAAATTCAACAAATAAAATAAAATAAAATAAAATAAAATAAAATAAAATAAAATAAAATAAAATAAAATAAAATAAAATAAAATAAAATAAAATAAAATAAATAAATAAATAAATAAATAATAGTTTATGGGGAAGCAGGATTTGTTTAACAACCACTCGATTCACTTAACAACCGCTGTGATTTACTTTATAACTGTGACAAAAAGGTCATAAAATTGGATATGACTCACTTAACAACTGCCTTGCTTAACAACAAAAATGCTGTTCTCAATTGTGGTTGTAAGTCTAGGACTAACTGTGCATCCATTCTATAGATAAATGTTGCAATCTCTTTTCCAAATTCTGCAACAAGAAAAAAAAACATAAGCTATTGTAGTAATTCTGTTCATATCCATGGATTTCAGTCAACATGGATTATTTTGGAAAAAAACTAATGTTTAAGTTTAAGGTTTTGTTTTTTGTTTTTTAAAATAATGGTATAAGGATTCCCAATCTGTTCCAATCCTCTCATTGGAGAAACCTGATTCATATGTGCATTCAGTGGTACTCCTCTGAAGTTTTTTTTATCTGAATGCTACTGAATAATAAATAACAATTTTAAAATACTATTTCAAAGAAATAGCAGAGTTCAACAACAAGCAATCTCGAGCAGTTTTAATAATAAATTCAATCCAAATTACTGTCTTGCATTTATACTGCGCCTCTTATCTTCCATGCCTCTTTCTGGAAGCTTTACAATAGTGAGAAGAGATGTGCTTTGTATGAGGGATTTTTTTCCGCCCATATTCATTATTTTTCATTTTACTTGCCTTATCTTCTGGGGACCAAGCAGCAGAAGATGGCTTAACAGCATCAGTCTGCACACAGAGAGAGACTGTGTATGAGATGGAGGGAGAGAGGCAATCTCTCTCAGAAAGACTTAGCTGATACCCATTGTGATTTCCTGCAGTGGAAAATGTGAAGTTTTGGCTTTGAAATCAAGATTTTGGGAAGTTATAATACCTATAACATCAACACTGTCAAATTATTCACTAAGTCTGTATTACCATTAATCTTCTCATCGTTCCTATACCCATCTCCTCCCACTTATGACTGTATGACTGTAACTTCGTTGCTTGTATCATTACGATTTATATTGATTGTTTCCTAGTATGATTTGATTGCTTATTTGTACCCTGTGACCAGGGGTGAAATGCCCAATCTGGTAACGATTTTTCCCTGTGGTTCAGCAATCCAGTAGCAATCGCTGCCCAGGTGTCATTACTTCCTGGTTTTACCTTCCGCACATGCACAAAAGGTTTGCGCATGCACATGACATGTGCACACACAGTGCATGCACTTCCGAACCGATAAGGAAGGTAAGTAGATTTCACCCCTGCCTATGACTATCACTAAGTGTTGTACCTTATGATTCTTGACGAATGTATCTTTTCTTTTTATGTACACTGAGAGCATATGCACCAAAGACAAATTCCTTGTGTGTCCAATCACACTCAGCCAATAAAGAATTCTATTCTATTCTATTCTATTCTATTCTATTCTATTCTATATTTTTTCTAGACACCTAGAAAGTGAAATAGTCTAGTCCTCGAACTCTCCCAAAAATTATATTGTATAAAATTATACAAATTATAATTATATATCATATAAAGAACATTAAAAGTTATTCCTAAATAAGGGACATTTCAATTCCAAATAAAGATTAATACCTAGAGCCCAGTAGCACTGTAAAGTCCATAGTGCTAAAATTAAGGAACTGAAAGGCAATTGATAGAAAAAAGTTTTCCTCCTGGCTTCACACTACTTACTTGGGATTTTATCTTCATGATTTGAAGATCCTCAAAAGATTAAAAATTGGATTCTTCGTATCTTAACTGAGGAGCAACTCTGCATTGGACTGTCTCCTTTTCTTGTTTTTAAAAGTCTTCTGGGTGAACATTATATTCATCTACAGTCACAGAGAAACTTAAATGCAATAGATTTCCCCCCAAAAAAACATTGGGATGATGAATGCATTTCAGAGCAGAAACAGTCTTGTTTTCATTCACCACAAAGAACTTAAATTAGTGCTCATATTTGTCTTACAATATAGTAATGCTACTTTCCAAATAACCAAAACACAGAAGAAATTCAGCTAGGTTGGCAATACGGAAAACCTTTTTGTTTTTGTTGGATTGGAGTTTTAATAGTAGTCCAAATACATAAATTTCAGTTGCTAAGCACAGTACAATGGCTGCCTGTAAAACTCTGAACAAACCACAATCGACAGTCATTTAACTACTCTATAGTTGCTGCCTCTGATTTGGAATATAATTCATAAAACACTTCCATCTTTCCATGCCTTTAATGAATATTGCTGTCAACTCGCGAAGCATCCTAACCTGCTCTCGAGTTGACATAACTAGTCTGGCATAACTAGGGAAAGATGGAAAGGTATGCAATCTGCTTGTTCACCTGAACAGAGTGGGACATCTTATATCACACTGTTTATACAATACAACTCACTCGGGTTGAAATTAGTTTGTCTGTTGTAATCCTCATGAAGTATTTTTTCCAGTTTTTCTGTCTGAAAAATATTGTAAAGTAATCCTTTGGGGAACCTTCATCTTTTCATCAGGGCACTATTTTGTTGTTCTAAGAAGAGCATAGACCAACACTTGTGCTTTCTCCCATGTACGAGAGGGAGGCACTGAGCATCTATCATGATCAGCAACAGATGCCCTGTTGTGCCTGCCCCACCATACTGAGATTTGTGGTTGCTGATCAGCAGTGGACCTTCCAGTCTGAAAAATGGAATTGCTCCCTGCTATGTTCCTACTTGAACTTTGAGCCCAAGTAAAACTCTCAAATTATAAAAAAATTGTAATTTATGCAGGGGTGTTTACTGCACATGGGGGAGTCAAAAAGATGATGACCATCTTTTTGATTTTCTGCCCCCTATATATTCCTGTTCAGTAATCTGCTATCCATTTGTTCTCTTTTAGATTTCATAGTTCATATTCTAAACTTATATATGAGCTAAAATTATCTCATAGCTGTTTTAGATTTTTTTCATGGGTTCCTTGCTGCCCTTTAGTTTCTGGGATTCAAAAAGAAAAAAGAAAATTGATGGTACCGTTGCTGATATTTATATATCACTAAAACTTTCAATTTTTGAACCAAGGTACCTCAAATGGGCTAATTTACAGTACTTGTCCAAATTTTGGGACCAACCAAGGGAATGAAATTTGGAGAACCTATGGCTACTTCAGTGCTACTGGCTGCTGCTGCCCTGCTGGATTACTATTGCACTCATGTGTTCTTCATTTTCAAAGTTCTGTGACAGCTTTCCAGCCAGTCTTGCAGTTCCTCCTCTGTCCCCCACCCAGCATGAGGTTTTTATCAGCCTGCAGGCGAGGCGAGGTAAGGCGAGGCGAGGCGAGGCGAGGCGAGGCGAGGCGAGGCAAGGCAAGGCAAGGCAAGGCAAGGCAAGGCAAGGCAAGGCAAGGCAAGGCAAGGCAAGGCAAGGCAAGGCAAGGCAAGGCAAGGGACATTTCTGATGTCTCTTGCCAGTTTCCCACATGAAAACTCAATGGGGAAGCCAGCGGGAAGTCAAAAGTTGTTCTCACTCCCACTGCTTTTTTTTGCCTAATGATGGTCATTCTGTTTCTCTGTTTAGGTAACAAAATAACTCTGAAACAATGACACAATGAGCATGGGTTGCCTAGTTTTATTACAGAAGTAATAGTAATAGAGTTTTTCCCCCCTTTCTCATGTATCTATAAGTGCAGTATTAAATAATGACAGTGCAGTAGTATCCTTTCCAAAATCAAGTTCTCTTAAGACATGCCCTGGGCACCTCACAGTGTTAACTGCTGCTATGCACTCTAGATAGGGCTGCCCTTGAACTCAAAACCTTCAACTGGGGCAGAATGCAGCCAGCATTTATTTACAGCATAAAATTTAGAGCAAATACTGAAGACATTTGCTTTTTAAAAAAGCAAACTAAGTCAAGAGTTTTCCTCTGAGCTCTAAATAAAACTGCATATGACTCTGCAGGGAATCTACTTGGAGTTATCAGCTCCCTTCATTTGAACTGTGGCAAGAGAGGAGACCTTCTTTCCCTTCTGCCAGCCAGGCCTAGTCTTGATCTGTCCATACAGCTATACAAATAACAAGTCAATTCCCTCCTTTGAGCACACTGTTCGCGGGCTGCTATTAGAGGCATCAGGTCATAGAAGCAGAAAGTGGATAATCAAAGACTGCTGGGTAGCACCAGCCTGCTGCTCTACTTCCAAGGAAAGGGCTCTTGAAAAAGGAAATGTCACATCATGGTGTGAAGATAAACAGAGGTATGTCTTTGGAGGAGAATGCAGGGCCTGTGGAAGCCAGTCTCTGCAAATGATTTTGATTCCCCTAGTGTCATGAATTGTGGAGTTGCAAATCCTTTTTAGCTAATTGCTATCAGCTTGTGAGATTTTTCCCTCCCCCTTTCCCATGTTCAATATCAATTTTCAGGGCCAAGGGAGATAAAGCTTTTCCCCTGAGTCTATTGGAGAGTCACCAGTAATAAAAGAAAAGGGAGGGAAAAAAAACCTACTCTTGAGCTAGCACCACTAAGCTATTTAAAGAGGAACGACATCTACTACAGAGTTGCTGGTGTCGACCAAAAGAAACAATGTTTAGGAAAATAGACATAGCCAGGCATAGCCAGTTTTAGAAATCTGCCAAAAAACCTATAAGCTCCATTTGAAGACTACCCCTCTTTGTTAATTTAGTGATAATTCAAGTAAGCAGAAAAAGAGATTTTCATATTCAGAAATGCTAAAAAGAGCATGATACTGGATCCGCCCTGACTACAAGATTAGGTTTAGATGCTAAATCCAGAAATTTGTAAAACAGTCTGATTCAACTTGGACGCTCTTTGGAAGCTGGCCAATTTGACTCAGGGCTGAATCAGAAAGCTTTCTCCCTTCCTTTGTCTAATATTGGAAATGAACCAATGGGTTTTTCTAGAAATTAAATTGGATGATATTTGCCAACACTTTAGTATTTTCTGAGCAGATAACATCTCCTAAATTTTAACATGCATGTAGAATTTTAGTGCTAGGCTTCTTTATAGGTTGATATTGTTTGTAGTAAAAAAAAAATTGTTGTGAATAGTCTTTGTTCTTTTGTTAGGCTAAAACTTGCCAAATTTCAAAAAGATAAAGTCCCGGAGGTTTTGTAGAAAGAGATTCCTTATGCTATTGAATTTTTATTTTGCACTTTTTAAAGATAAACTTTTACTAAGACGACTAATGAACTGAGGAGCAGCACCTACTCGCATCTGGTGGTGACTAATGCTGAGCTTCAAATTAGGTACTGCACTGAGAGATCAGCCAGATGAGCAAGGAAGGCAAGTAACAACTCTAAAGCAAAACAGCGAGAGGCAGCAATCTCAGATGCAAGCATGCTTTGGGACACCCATTGAGCACCGCTACTTTACCCAACATCAGGCAGGCAGAAAAAGAGGCAGATGGCTAACTGAAAAAAAGAACTAGCTTAACCAAGCAGGCAAAGCACATTATGTCATCCATGAACAAGCAAGGAATCTGGAATTCTCCTGCGTGAGCTGCCCATGATAAATAGAGAAGCAATGAATTGGGATTCAGCATATTCCATACAAGAGATCCATATTTCTACCCTAACTCTTTGGAAATTCATCACAGCTACCAGATCAACCAGTAACCTGCAATTGCAAAAAATCAATAGAGAAATGCAGGATTATATTCTTGAATAAACAAGGAATAATGTTAGACTTCCTTATGAGCCTATAATTAAGACCATGTATCAGGATATAAGCAATATAGAGCTTGAACAGAATCCTAATAATGATGGGAAATTGATAGCCACTGACTTAATTTACCAATTACTTTTGGTTTTGAAATTTGTTTTGCAGTGAGGTTGCTATCAATTCTGTCGCAGAGCTTTCATGTCCCATATATTTGTTGCTGCTACCGCTGCTCCTTCTTAATATTTGCACTATGCACTAGAGAGGGTGGGCAACAATAACAAGCAGAGCAACAAGATCTTGTCACAAGTGGCCACAAGTCTTCATTCATTTATTTGAGTTACACTCCACCATAACTGATTGACTCTCAGCAGCTTGCAAGGTATGCAACAACGACAAATATCTAGGCAAAATATAAAATAAATGATAAAAAGGAAAATGTTTGAAATGGTCCAACTGATGTGGTGCAATAAATTAAATCATGAAAATGCTTTTCAGAATACATTGGTTTTTTTAAATAATTTTTTGAAGGCCACTAGGGAGAGACAAGTCTATTTCCAAAAAGGACCAATGGAGTCACCATCAGGTAGCAGCAGCAACATCTGGCCTTGGCTCCCTTCACCTCCTGGAAGTGTATATAATGGTATGTGGGAATGTCCTTGAGAGTTGGTGGGGGGGGAGAGAAATGCTATCTAGGAAATGACTAAATAAGGAGGGAGAAGGAGGTTGCAACCATCTAACAGGCAAAGAAAAAAAATTCAGAAAGAATCTTCCCTAACTTATCAGATTGTAAAAAGGGATGGTGGGAGATTTGCATTTTTAGATTTGTAAGATTCTGTTAAGGTAGTCATACAATAAAGTAGAATTTGGATTGTTTTTATCTGTTCTACGTGGTCTTGCAAGTCTCAAAATAGAAATCTCCTGACACTTCTTTTTACATTGCCCACTTGATATTCTTTCTGTCCAGGCTGGGCGAATCATGCTCCCTTAACTAATACTGCATAGCTTCCCTTCCCTTCATTATATTTAATCTTATTTTAAACCAGTTTAAATAATGCTTCTTTGTTTCCATGAAGTTGCCATTTCAAAAGCAAAAGATCCAGTGAGGAGGTTTGCAAATCTCTGATAGTCACTTCCTGAACAAGCATCAGCCCTGCACACCTCAACCATATGCTGTTGTTGGAGACCCTTTGGGGAATCGTTCCATGTGCCAGGATCAGGCCATCAGACTGTGAATTTAATGGGTGGTTGCTAAATAGAGCTTTTTTGAAAAACAACAACAAAATAAATGGCATCCTTTTCCTCCTCAGGGGATCTAGAGGCAGTGGCTTTGGCCTTTGAACATCCTCAAGTCAAGCATCAAGAAAAGGTGATGAAGGTTAGGGAGGCTCCCCTGACATTTAAAGCCCTGGCATCAGCCTTAGCAATTATGGACCACCTTTCTAGCAGATGGTAATTGAAAAGTGCGACCCACATGGGCTCCAGTCAATAATGGCGTCAGCATACAAATGACACACAGCTCCTCTCTCTCACCATCCCCTGTTCTCGCTCTTCACCTTTTATCCTTCGCAGCATTGTGACTTAATCCACTCTAATGAGGTGAGCTTTGTTGCCAAAAAGACGGCAGCCACCACAGCTCTCTCCTGGCACCACGGGGCTTGCAAGGAAGTCAAAAGAAAAGAAGCGACTTTATACGTCTTCCAACAAGGAGGACAATGTAGCCTTTTGAAAAGTTACTGCCCTCAGCCTCTTTCCCCCTTCCATCCCCACACAGGAAGACTTTCAAGCTTGATAAGATGTGGCCATCATTAAGGTAACATCAAGCCAAGGGGACCAAGTAGTTATTGCATTGTTGTACAGGCTTCACTTAGCTTGAAGCCCATTGCAGCCAACACGTGCCACTCTTTACAAACAGTAGGGTGACAACAGGCACTGGTGAGTATGTGAATTTCCAATATCTTTTCCTCCTCTAACTCATCCATCTGTATTACTGGAGTCACAGTAACCCTTTGTGAAGTTGGTAAAGTGGCAATATTATTTCACACACATCCACATAAAGAAAGCTGCATGGGAAAGAACATTTCTGAGAGACCAGTTCAATATTAAATCATAACAGAAAATATAAATGTTCCTGGAAACAAGACTGGCTTTCCTCTAGGAACCAGTAGACCTTATTCATATGGCATATTCTCATGGAAGGTGAAACGTAGTGTGCTAATGGAAGTAAATATCTCCTGAACCCATTTCATTGTGTTTTTATAATGAGATTTAAGTGGCATAAGTATGCCTACTTTTGCAAGTTAGTTGTCACAGATTTGCATTATATATGCCGATTTGCATCTTTCTCTTTTTTCTTTCCTGTGTATTTTATTCTGTTTCATTCTCTCATTTCCATATCCCAAAGACACCATCTGATTATTTTAGGACCTTCACTCTCTTTCAGCCCAATCTACCTGTAACAATAAAATGAGAGGAAAGGGTTCCCCAGGAAAATAATAAGGTATCAGTCAATCAAATAAATATTTATTTCCCCTTCTTTCGTTTCTGATCCCAAAATTGTTAGGATCAGCCATCTAAGTTGCAGTAGCTAAATCTTGCAGGATCATTCTTTAGTTGATTTTTCAAATGAACAACCCCACAGAATGACTGGAAACATAGTTCAGTGGAAAGGCACACAATTTTATGCAGGAGGCCCCAGATTCAAATCATGACATTCAATTAAGAGATTCAGGGGTACCGTATTTTCCCCAAAATAAGACATTCCCTAATAATAAGCCCAATCGGGCTTTTGAGTGCATGGCAATAAGGCCAAGCACTTATTTCAGGGTTCAAAAAAATATAAAAAAGGGTCTTATTTTCGGGGAAACACGGTACAATCTGAATATCTTCATAACAATTACATAATAACTGAATAGGGGTTTCTTGCCACCCATCCCAGCAGTTTTGTGCAATTGATTCTATACATCATATTGTATACATCTATAGCTAATTGATAATATGTTACAGCACTCTTAGGTGAAATGTTCAGCTGTTTAAAAAGAGCTGGGATGTTCCGTTTAGTGAGTTTTGCACTGCAACCTGTGCAGAAATATTTCCTTTTATCTCTAGCATGTGCCAGTGACTATTGAGAATGAAAATAAAGCCCTAATGGGAGAAAGAAGACGGGAAAATGTTTTTGGTTGTACAAAACATACTGCTCCTTTATATAATAATGCATTTCTTTCCTTGTTTACTCAGATATAAACTCAACTGTGATCAACATGTCCTATTTCCAGGTAAAGTATAGATTATTGCAGCCTGATTAATTGATTTGGTCTTTGTAAAGTCACTGCACAGAACAATTAGTTTTGTTGTGCAGAGGATTATGGTTATTTTGTTTATCATATGATGTCTGAATTGGTAATATTTCATATGATTCCTCATAACCAGAACATAGCAGCTGCCAGCAAGAATAATAATCCTTAGTGTAATAAAGGTGAATATTTACCTTTTTTGAGAGAGAGAGTGGAAAAAAATCTATCTTGCTATAATAATTAGTTGTGGGCCAAGAAGCTAAAGTGGAGAGTGTCGTCCTACTGTTAATTAATGTTGTCATTTTATGAGTTGATAATAAATACAGAATTAGCAATTTTCAAAATGAAAAGAGCAAGATAAAAGTTAAAGACAATGGGAAGGGATTACAGCGCAGGATCTTAAGACACTGTATACACAACCAAGAAAGGCAGAGAGGGAGAACCCTGCCTCTCCTACTCCTTGGACCTCCCTTTCTTTTCTTCAGCCCTAATCTGATTTTTGCCAGATCCTTTTGATCTCCCAGAGGCAAGCAAGCAAGGTCCACCATTACAGATGGAGTAAATATGGAGATTAGCCTCTTCTCGTACTGCATTAGCTGCTAATACCTGATTAAGTCCCCCGAATCAAGCAATTGTCTCAAGCTTTGGCTACCAGATAGGCAGAGCACAGAAGGGGGCAGGATGAAGGCCGATTTTGTAATGGATCCTTATTTTATCCCAGTGCTCTAAGAAGATTAGGCCTGGGGGTGTCACATTAGCCATGATCTCTGGGCCTCTGGTTGTCTCTTGCAGTTTTCAAACGTCTCAGCTTCAGCCTTAGAACAAACAATCCGCTTGGACTCTATGGCCCCATGTTGTGGCATGAATAATCGCAAGTAGCAAAGTGTCTCTGAAGCTTTCCAAATGCAAGGCAAATTCGCTAGTTTTGCTGGTGGGAAAAAAAATGTGATTTGCAACAACCCAGCAACCTCACTATGCAATTTAGACTATAAAGATGGCATTTGTCCACATCTTCGGAGAAAGGTTTGAGTCTGAGAATATCTTCTGACACATACAGGTTGTTGTTCTTCCCTGTCCCTCCTCCACCTTTGTCTTCACGACAACTGCCCTGTGAATTACTTTTGGATGAAAGTAAATGACCATAGAAACCCTATGACCAAGAAGTGGTGAAAACCCATATCTGCTCTGCAGTATCAGAATCACATCAGTCCCATCAGGTAAGCTCTTTTCCTGATCATGCAGGTGGGCTAGGCCAAGAAATGATGCCTGGCCCACATTTGCTGTTTCTTGACACATCCATTCACTATACGATCTTTTTTTCTTCTTTTGTTCCTTTCAATCATGTCCAATTCTTGGAAACTGCCTGGACAAGTTCTACAGTTTTCTTGGCAGGGTTTGTCAGAAGAGATTTGCCACTGCCTCCATAATCAGCTGTTTGTTGTTTTAAAAAAGTATATAACATACACTTAAGCTAAGCCAATCAATCAGTATATCCACTGATCTGTTTTTCTTTTCTTTTTTCCTTTGGCACCTTTGAGTCAGTCTTGAATCTTGATGACTACATAAAGCCATGCAATCTTCTTAGCAACATTTTTCAGAAATGGGCTGCCACTGCCTTCTTCCCAAGTCTGAGAGAGGGTGACTCACCCACAGTCACTGAATTGGCTTAGCACTTAGGGAAGACTAGAACTCATGGGACAGTTTCTATTCCGCTGCCTTTAACCATAATCCCATAGTTGCTCTCAAATATTTTCCTGTAAGGAATACAAAACTACATATCATTCTATTTTTCTGCCTTATTCAAGACCTTCCATCTCTGCTGCAGAGCGCTTAAACTTAATCATGAAAGGATACAGAAAGCCGATATGCATATGTCTGATTGTATTAAAAAAAACAAATGAGAAGAACAAAAGTAACAAATACTAGAGAGACTGCTATGTCACGCCATATTTTCCTCATTTCCTTCCACTTCTGTTTTTTGTGTAAAGTAATTTTTTATTGATAAAGGAGGGAGTCAACTAGAAGGTACAACCAAAAATATAACATCACTAATATAATCAAGAATATACAAAATAGTAATTAACTGGGTAACATTTGAAGGAACTAAAGCCATAAAATATTAATATAGAACTAATTCAACTATTAACATATCATTAAATCTAGCCACATAGTCCATCTGTTACTCCACCTTTCCCGTTTTAATACCTTATATTAGTTGAGTACTTAAATTCTTAATATTCTGAAATTTAGATGTCTTAGAGTAATTATAGATAATTAATATTTCTATACTATACTATATACTGTATTAATTACAATGTGTGTGTGTGTGTATTATAGTATACTATTATGCTATATTAATTAAAGTTTTGGATATTAATGTTACAAGTATTATGATTCTTCTAATTAGTACAACATTAAGAATGAGTACAAAAATAAAGAAAGTACATACACCAGTGGTGGGTTGCCCCTGGTTCGCATCGGTTCTATAGAACTGGTAGTAAAACCAGCGGGAGGCTCTGCCCATCAACCCTGACATCATCAGAACGCTTCTGCGTATGTGCAGCCCTGTTGCGAACCGGTAGTAAAGGTAAGTAGAATCCACCCCTGACATACACCAAGGTATTTGTTTTATAATAAGGATCTGTAAACAAAATAAACCATCAGCTGAAGATCAGAGTCTGGGAAATGAAGTAAAGCATGGGTATCTTTCAATGAGAAAATAAACTACTCACAAACTCTGTAGGACTTCAGCACAGCCACTGAAAAGATAACTTTCTCTATAATTAAAAATATGCTGGAACTAAGCTAGAAATGAATCAGCTCAGCTGCCTAACATGATAAAAGCATGGAAACACATAGCTTCAAACTGATACCAGAAGGATGCAAAGACCTGTGCAGAAATGCCCTAAACAATGTCAGATCCAATATTTTTCAGCTTCCAAAGCGGAACTACTGCCAATCATCCTCAACCCATATGATAAGATTGTTGCAGAACTTGTTTATGGTTAAAGGGAATGCTGAGACCATCATCCTTTCCAATGCATAACAAAGTTGGGTTCTGCAACTCACAGTACAGAAGTTGCAATTTCTGACTAAATGAAAAAAGAGGGTAAATGGTGCTGCTGTCTTTCTCCAGGCTGCTTAATGTAATTCAAATTGGAAGTAATTTCTAACAGGCAATTTCTGAGTTGGATGAAGACAGCAACTTTAGGAAAACACAGTGCTTAACTGGGTTACTCTACTTTAGATCTTTATCTGCTCTTTTTCCCTATCAGTTTCTACAGACAGAAACAAAATGTGGTTAAGAAAGGATGGGTGAATAGATAGAGGCTGATATATTCTTTTTTTTTTTTTATTAATTTAAGAAACCACATAATACATTTATAAATGCAAGTAAAACAGAGGCTGATATATTCTAATATACTCTAGATTACTTATAGGTAATTTAGATTTGCAGGAACTGATTTTTGTTTGTTTTTTAATATTAAAACCTGAACTCTACTTAAACGAGGCAAATAAAATTATATCTAAGGGCAGAGAGTACAAGGTGCTAATTCGGAGAGAAAACCCAAGTTCATATTGGTCTTCATGAATTCCAGTATTCATACCTGGAATACTGCATCCAGTTTTGGTCACCACATTACAAAAGAGATGTTAAGACTTTGGGAGAAAAAAAGTACACAGAAGAGCAACTAAAATGATTAAAGGCCTGGAGACAAAAACATATGAAGAATGGTTGCAGGATTTGAGTTTGGTTGGTCTAGAGAAAAGAAGGAGAAGGGGGAACATGATAGTGGTATTCCAGTATTTGAGAGGTTGCCACAAAGAGGAGGGAGTCAACTTATTTTCCAAAGCATCAGGGAGCAGGATAAAAAACAATGGATGGAAACTAATCAAGGGAGAGAAGCAGGGGTGAAATTTACTTACCTTCCCTACCAGTTTGCCAATGTGTGCACGCCACGTGCATGCTTGTGAGCGCCGTCATCTGCACATGCACAGAGGCTTAAAATGTTGCAAAAAAACCTACGTCATGATGTCCGTGCGGGTGGGCGGAGCCTCCCGCAACCACCGCTACCAGTTCCCCCCGAGCCGGATAGAACCAGCTGGATTTCACCCCTGGAGAGAAGCAACCTGGAATTAAGGCGAAACCTTCTAACAGTGAGAACAATTAATCAGTGGAACAGTTTGCTGTCAGAAATTGTGGATGCTTCATCCCTGGAGGTTTTTAAGAAGAGACTGGATAGTCACTTGTCTGAAATGGTATAGATAAGACAAGATAATTTTATTAGTATAGGGTCTCCTGCTTGAGCATAGGGTTGGACTAAAAGACCTCAAAGGTCCTTTCCAGTTCTATTCTGATTGAACTGTTTTCAATACACTGAGAACTCTGTCCAAGCTACTATTCTGACAATCTATTTTGGAAAAACGTATACAGATGTAGATTTTTTAATTTAAAAAAAAATATAAGTTATCCACAGAGAAGACCATATGTTCTTCCAGTAAAGGAATACACTGATGTGCTACCTATGCATTTGATGTACCTGGTCATTAATTCATTTGTGATAGATAAATGCTGCACTCCAGGAAAGTTGCTAAGAAGTTCCTTACCATAATCTTATATGGTCCAAGCAATGATTCCTCTATAAAAACATTGAAGATGCTGCTCTTTTAAAATCTGGCCATTTGAATTCTTTTTCTCCTTAAACATAAGAGTTCTGTGGATAAGAATGAAAAGTATTTTCTTCGGCTTATGTTTGGAAGACAATTATTAAATGTATCAACATTTTTTTTTCCTGTTAGATATATATAACAGGAATTGTTCAGAGGCAAAAAGAGTAGGGCAAGGGAAAGGGATGTGCAAGTAGTCTTCAACATACAACCACAATTGGGACCAGCACTTTAGTCACTAAGTGGATCACGCCTGATTTTACAACCTTTTTTTTGCCACAGTCGTTAAGCAAATCACACAAGTCATTAAGTAAATCTGGCTTCTGCCATTCACTTTGTTTGCCAGAAACCCCTGGGAAGGTCACAAATGATGATCATGTGACCCTACAACTGTCATAAATATATGCCAGTTGCCAAGTGTCAAATTTTGATCCTGTGACTGTGAGAATTGTGCGACAGTCATAAATGCAAGGACTGGTTGAAAGTCACATATTTTTAGTGCTGTCTGAAAATTCTTTAAATGGTTGTTAAACAAAGAGTCATACACTTTCTGAGGACCTCCTATAGTTGAAGTACATAATGGAGCAACAACATGTTTTTATTAATCCACACCCATTTTTTATATCGGTTTCCCTCAAATCCTTTCAACCTTATCCAATATGTTTAATTGTAATAAAATATAAAACCATACCAACAGAAGAGACTGGGATATACAAAAAGACTTGGGATGCATCATTTTATTTTTGATGTAATGGAGACAAGATCTGATGTTGCCTTGTGGGGGGTGGGGGTGGGGGGTTTTAAAGGTAAAGGTTTCCCTGTCCAGTTTTGTCCAACTCTGGGGGTTGGGGCTCATCTGCATTTCTTGGCTGAGGAAGCCAGCATAGTCCAAAGACAATTTCTGTAGTCATGTAGCCAGAATGGCTATACCTAAAGGCACACAGAATGCCGTTACCTTCCCACTGAAGTGGTACCTATTAATCTACTCACATTTGTATGCTTTGGAACTGGGGGGGGATTTACTGCTGGATTAATTCTGATAGAACAGTGCTCAACCAATACTACCAGTTTCTTCTAATAATTATGTACTGTGGCTTTAATAATTGACTTACTGCAGTATTAAATATGCAAAGAGAGAATAAAAATAGGGAGCAACTGTTCTCCCATCTTTCATCCAGCATCTCCAAACTTTCTATCCCTGGGAGAAATCCTGGGAGAATTAGATTCACTTGAAAGTATAATATAAAGAAAGAATAGAATATCCACAGGAATGGGCGGGGTCTCTAATAAAGCAGAATTCTATCTTTACAGTTCATACATTCAAGTGAACATAGCAATAGCACTTAGATTTATATACAATTTCACAGAGCTTTTCAGTGCTCGCTAAACGGTTTACAGAGTCAGCATATTGTCCCCAACAATCTGGGTCCTCATTTTACTGCCCTCAGAAGGATGGAAGGTTGAGTCAACCTTGAGCCTGGTGAGATTAGATCTGCCAAACTGCTGGCAACCGGTGATCAGCAGAAGTAACCTGCAGTACTGCACTCTAACCATTGTGCCACCATGGCTCAACATTTGTGGAATACCTCTTCATTTCTCCACACTCAACACAGGCAAGACAGGAATTGTGCAAGCCCTTGTTCTCTCCTCATTGCTAGTACTAAGTAGGTTCAGTACATATATAAAGCTGCTATTTCCTACACTGTGACACTGTAGGAAATCACACTGACCTAGAAGGAAAAGTTACTTTCATTACCACTGATATTCAGTGTTCAATCAGTGGTAATGGGAAGCATTTTTTCCCTTCTAGATCAGTGACTGTCTATGATGTGTGAAGAGATGAATAGGTATGCACAGATGAGTAGGTGCACATACATGAACATACGCATGCAACTCTGCATTTTATATGCTACCAACTGCCTTGACTTAAATTTGCACATGGATTAACAAAATAGAGTTAGCAGAGCTGACATTATATTAATGGATCAATATTAGTTACACCAGAAGGAAATGGCAAAATTTGAGAGTTGTACAAATGCACAGTAAATCTTTCTTAACACCATTATTATTTGTAAATTGCTTAAATGGATATTAGAATTTAGCAGCTGCCACATTAAAGATTAATATTTTCAATAAAATCCTGGTTGTACAAGAGATATTAGAGTTATCTTCTAGGGGGTTTTATGTGAAAAATAGGACATACATTACTCAGTGGAACAACTGAAACTTGTTTAAAGGAGAGATAAGGTAATTTTCAAAGAATAATTTCAAGGAATAATCTTGTTCACATTTTGACAGCAGCTGCAATTATTTGTCCTGCTATCATCACACTGACATTTTTATGAACTATTCTGTCCAAATTTGTTTTAATATATGATTTAGTTCATTTATTCAATTGAGTTGTTTAGAAGACATTTTTTTAAAAAAAAATCCTCAGAAACAGGCTAATAATGGGTATCAGAGTCCCATTAAGGTAAAGCTTTTCCTATTAACAGGTCTTGATCAATGTGAATATTGATTCATTTAATTAACAGTGATTATAAAATATAGAGAAAAGATCACTGATACTAGCATTTTTGGTAGTACATTAATAATATTCTGCATTAATGGCATTTCCTGAATCTTTGACTTTACCTTTCAAATTTTGCATATGAAAGGTTGATAGGGTTGTTCCATGTTTAGATTCTGTTGGAAATGCATTCCAATTTGGCCTCAGGACCCATATGATTACTTAGACATAGTCCTTCTTGACCTGTTGCCAATTATTTCTCCTTCTCCTTCTCCTTCTCCTTCTCCTTCTCCTTCTCTTTTAATCCCTATGTTGGACTACTCTGAGAGCCCTTAGCAAATGAATGTCTTGCAGTTTCTGATTACACTCTACAGCTGCTTTCTTATAATAAGTGTAGTTAGTGATTTCTCAGATCAATGTGTCCTTGAATTTGTTTGAGGATTTTATATCAGATTTGACCATTTTCTAATTCAGTTCTGATTTTAAACCCAAGTGGAGGCTTGATGATGAATTATATTCCTGCATTTTCATACTTCATTTTTTTTACTTTGACAAGTTCCTATAACAAGCCCCCCAGCCTCCCTGCCAAGGTCCAACAACAGAAGGTTGGATGTCAACCCATTTTAGACATCTAATTGATTAAAGGCTCAGCTCTTGGTGACCCAGATTGAGAATTCAGTTTCTGAGGGCCTAGAGGAAGAAATGTTTTCAGTGATATGCTAGTATCTAACATTACTCATTGACAGAATTGACTCTGAAGTTGTTTTACACCCTGAGCATGGCCACTTCCCTTAACATCCGTATAAGATACACAATCACCACTCTAGGTGGTCCAAAGTCAGTAGGGAGGCAATGTCCCAGCTGCTAACTTCCCACGAAGTGTCATTTCTTCAAAAATTGATTGGACTGCCAAAGGATGACCATGAAGTCTTAAACCCTTTCTATCCATACTAAAGCTCACACAAAAACACCTAATATTTAGATCTACTCCAGCGGGAAGGAGGCTTACAAAGAAACCTTTGAACTCCAGAGACAAAGAATGCATCTTAGACAAAGCAGCTTAATAACTGCCTTTAGAAACATCAAACAAAAATGATGACTGATCGTATGCCTTAGTTTGTTCAGGATACAAGGTTCTTTAAGGGAAGAAGAAACTGTAGAGGTAAAAGGCTGTTTGAGAAATCATGGTGTGGACAGCCCAAACAAGCAATCACCAACCTTTTAGCTTTTAGTTAACAGTTCAGTCCCTAGGCAAGCCTTTGGCACCTGAAACTCAGTAGCTTCTGATACCTGTGTTAGATAGTTTTATGATGTCTTCAGCAAGCTAACAATACCACTGTTTACCTGCCACTAAATGATTTTTTCCAAGCCTTGCTGTCACAATATCTGAGACTTAAACTAATTTCTCAGCTAAAAATATGCAAAGCCGACGATGTTGATCTATTCCCAGCTGAATTCTCCGAATCTAATACAGAATGGGGGTCTCCTGCTTCAGCATGTTTATTTGCTAGTATGGGGCAATCCGTCCAGTTGCACACTGTGTAGAATCACTCAATAACCATTCCAATGTTTCAAAACGGGGACAAGTCTAATCCGGACAATTAACACTCAATTAGTCTGCTGAGAGTAATAATAAAAATATATGCTAGGCATCTCTACACAAAACTGAAGGATGGTTGAGCCAAGAAAAGATTTTATCTGTAGGACCAGCCAACTTTCAGCCTGGCTTCTCGATCTTTGATTAATGCATCACTTTGCAACATTTAGCCAAAAAAAAAATACTCTAGACTTCCCTGAGGGAACCTCTATATTGCCTTCATTGACTTGAAGGTGGCTTTGATTCGATCCCCTGGGAGTGACTATGGCTGCCTCTTCTATTGATTGCCAGTTTCTGCAGCTAATTAAAATGCTACGTGAAGATTCTATGATGCAAGTTAAATGCCTTGTCAATGATGCCATTAAATCCCCATATAAATGGGAGTCAAGAGAAGGTGCATTCTGAACCCTTCTCTCTTTTATTCAACTTTCTTGTTACTGGAATGTTTAGGTCCTCTGCAAATGTCAATCCCACTTTGCCTCCCACATCTAAATCAGAGACCAATTTTCACACTCCTCTATACAGATGAGACAATCATACTTTCCCTCATCCGAGTTAGCACTGTATCGCAGCCTTTGGGCATTGACTGGAAATAAATGATTCCAAAATGAAGGGGTTGGGGGGGGGTTGTTTTTTTTTTCTTTTCTTTTCTTTTCTTTTTACTAAGGAATATTGCCAACATATGTGAAAACCCAATGGCCATCCAACTAAACAAGTAACTTAAAAAAAAAAATCTAAGAACCTATTTCCAATCATGCTGTTGTGTCAAGCTTACCAAGCCAACATAAAGTAATCGATGCAGTCATATATTATTATTATTATTATTATTATTATTATTATTATTATTATTATTATTAATAATAATAATAATATTACTTCCAATGCTAAGGTGTGAGGGTTAGGTGTCCAGTTCTGTGCTTACTCTGACTCCTCACATTTTGAAATCTTACACTCCAAATTCATAAGATGCTTCTTATTATTTGCTTGCTCCACTCCAAATTCATTTCTCTGACTAGAATGTGGCTACCCCCTCCACAGCAACTTAAATGAGAAGCTGTCACCTGAAATATTGGCTAAGACACACTCTCTAGAGCAAATCACTGGCCCAAGTTACTTTAACAGATATGTTTACTCCCACTTAGAAGACGGGTTCTGAGATCTGCATACCAAGCATAACAGAGGGGGCAGCGAGATAATTGTGGCCTCCTGATTTGATTGTTGTGTCAGAAAAGATGCATAAATGTTCTGCATAAGAGATGATATTATATCTCCCCTCCACCAATATCAGGGGTAAGGCAATGAGCCTTGCTAATGTGAGTGTTCTTTTGTGTGTAACAAAAGTAATTCCATAGATATAATTGGAGATAGTGAAAAGACTATGAGTAAGTAAGATGGAATTTTAGATCTGCCATTCTTTATATCCAGATCAAGGACTTTCTATTTATCTACTTGCACAGATTAGTCTATTCTAAGTGATATTAGTAATGGGGCAGAAAAACCATAGGAGGGTAATTGGCAGTGGTCTTCTTCTCAATCTTGGATAGGCTGATCTGAAACCAGATTCACTTTTTACCTGCTATTCTCCACTGAAATTTCTACGAATTTAGGTTTTGCTTGATTGCCATTGCTATTGGAAGATTCTAGATTTGGCTCTTCTGCTGCTTAAGGATGCTGAATCTCTTTATCTTTATACTGTATTCTATTTTATTCTAGTCATCCCATTCCTTTCTTAGGCAGAACAGTAGACTATCATTGCTTCTTCTGCAACCTGCTTCTTCTTGTGCACTTTTGGGGAACCAAAGAAAATCAAAATGGAGATATCAACAAAACCAGAGCAAAGATTTGAAGGGGAAAAAAGTGCTTTAGTGATAACAAAAACAGTCCATTTCAATTGGGCAAACATTGTATGTATAAATCTATAACCTTGGATT
This sequence comes from Pituophis catenifer annectens, assembly GCF_029215685.1. Classification (NCBI taxonomy): domain Eukaryota; kingdom Metazoa; phylum Chordata; class Lepidosauria; order Squamata; family Colubridae; genus Pituophis; species Pituophis catenifer. The sequence continues at coordinate 91,152,192 of NW_027256883.1, forward strand.
TTTTTTTTTAAAAAAAAAGGAAACTGAAGGCAAGAGGAAAGTTATTTGGTTTGCTTGACTCCTTAGCTATTTATTGAAGCCAAAAGGTAAGGACAGCTTTTTAGAGAACTGAACATTGGATATCTGTTGCAGTATTTCTATCACTAAATACCAATTGTGGTTCTGGGGCAACTAATCCTGATAAATGGTTGCTGCTGCCTTCATGTCGTGTTTATATATTTCTCAAAAGCACCTGGTTGACAGTATGTTGAATTAGATGGAGTTTTGATATGTCTGATTTTATCTTCATAAATATGCTATATAATTAATTTTCTTTAACATTTATAAGAGCCAGGTAATTAAATGCATTGAGATTTCTTGATTATTTTAACAAACATCAAATATGAAATCTTATGTGCTATAATCAGGCTATGGTTACCCATTTTTGAATTTTCGGTATTTCTTTTCTATCGGTCATCCAGCTTTTGCAATCTGGATCTGTTAGATCTAAATTAAGATTACATTAAAATTATAAAATATAATATCAGAATTTCTGACATTGAAGCACTGACACTGAAGAAATTACCTAGTCTGGTAACAAAATCTCTGCAAGTAAACACGCAAGCTCAGGGAACACCAAGGATTTCACATATCAGAATTTAATCAGAATGTATTTATTTATTTATTTATTTGTTTGTTTGCTTGCTTGCTTGCTTGCTTATTTCCCGCCTTTATTGGTTTTACAGTTCTGGCAACTAGCCTGAACAAATCCCTGCAAAGTTTTCTGGGCAACATTTTGGAATGGTATGCCATTGTCTGCTTTCTCGGACTGACAGAAAGTGACCGACCCACAGTCATCCAGCTGATTTTGTGTCTAAGGCAGGACTAGAATTCACAGTCTCCCAGTTGCCAGGAATCAGCACTGACTTAAAAGCGCTCTCTCCCTCTCTCTCTCTGCCTGTCAGCTATTAGTTCGGTACAAATATATAATCTTTCTTTTCACATATTTAAACTAAACATTTACATCAGTGCTGAAATTCAATTTTTTTTACTACCGGTTCATGGACATGGCTTGGTGGGCTTGGTGTAGCTTGGTGGGCATGGCAGGAGAAGGATACTGCAAAATCTCCATTCCCACCCCACTCCAGGGGAAGGATATTGCAAAATCTCCATTCCCATCCCACTCTGAGGCCAGCCAGAGTTGCTATTTGCTGGTTCTCCAAACTACTCAAAATTTCTGCTACTGGTTCTCCAGAACCTGTCAGAACCTACTGGATTTCACTCCTGATTTATATTCATATTCATATTCATATTGATATTGATATTTACATCTAAATTTTTCTCTCACCTTCTCTTTCTTACACACACACACACACACACACGTGCGCGCATGGATGCATACACACTTGACATATTTAACAAATACTAAAGTAACGATTGAGAAAATTCAACATTAGAATTTTAAAGAGAAATCAGAAAATTAGAAATTAGATGTTCATGTAAATGGATTCTGCCTGTGGTTTGCTCTGTATATTTTAGAAAGGAGGAGGAGTAATGCTAGAGGCTGTAGAAATAAATACGTAGTGGATGTTATGCTCCAGCTTTCACAATGACTTTTAGTGGAAAGGATAATATCCCAAGGTGACAGTTCAGGCTAAAAAGCAATTTGCAGTTTTGAATTTTAAAAATTACTTGCAATCAAGATTTGATAGGTGTGTCTTTAATAACAAAGTCACAGAAGCAACCCAATAAGCAGCTGATAATTTCAGAATGAAATAACTGCTGAGAAAAACTCTTCCTCAAGTTGACTTGACCCATAGTCACTTCATGCTCATGTCAACGTTCTTTTCTTGGAAATAATTTTTGAGATTTTGTTTCCTAATTTCCTGGACATACAATGTTCTTAATTATTCTTGCATCAGAAATTTAGTTGCCTTGGATTTATCTCTAAAACTAAGCAAGACTAATACAGCTAGTTTTATGTGAGAATGTAATTCTTCAAAACATTTGCAACTTTATTCACAGAAGAACTATGGTACAAGTACTCCTAGCATACATAAGATTCTGTTACAAGTAATGAAGCTTCAGGAACATTGTAAGACACCCTATTCAATGCTAAGAAAGGCCTTGATTGTAGAATATAATGCTATTACTTGATCAAGTACAATCAAATGGATAACATGCATACATTTCCATCATCGTATAAGGAGCACAGGAAGCTACTGGGTAAGATTTGACATTATTTAAAAACATTTCTAGAATTTTTTAAAAATAGAATACCATTTGTTTTGAAATAGTGTATAAGAAGATCTAGAGTTGCTCTGAAGTAGTTTCAAGTTTGCAACCTGCCTATCCTCAGAACAGATATTTATAAATGTCTTATTATGGAAGACAGAATCTCTACCATTAACTGTACAATACAATGACTGTTTTGGAGCACAAATGTTGAAAGCCACAAGACTTTGCTACAAGACTCCACTTCCTAGTGCTAGGATATTCCCTGTTGAGAACAAGAGTTGATAATGCTGGAAAGTGAGACTTTTTGCCTTAAAGAGAGAGAGATTCATCAATTTGTACCTAAATAAGGCAGACACATGGTGTTTAGTTGGGCCTTGAGATCAAGTGACTTGCTTAAATCCAGACTGTGAGCTTCACAGCAGATAAAAGTTTATATCCAGATATCTTTTGTCCAAGATTAAAACTTTATGAGCTATCAGGAATTTATGTAGACTTCTCAATAAGTCCTACTGTATTTTGTGAGGTTTATTGTTTGGCAAGGGAACACAGGATTGCATCTTTCAAGTAATGCATTTCAGTAAAAGCATGCAGGAATACTGTGGAGTTCAGGGCTGACTTCAAGAGAAATCAGTGATCATTTGACCACTGAATAAAAGATAATACACATTTCATCTATTGTTTTCAAAATGCTATTCAAGCTTTATCCTCCAGGCTTGAGAGATCAGTTTCAAAGATCAAGCTTTAATCTCCAGTATGATACTGCATTACTTTGCCTGATTACACCAAGGAATCACTCTTCTACTTAACTTATCTCAGCTTTGGTAAGCCCCATTGTTTTGGAAATCCAGTACTTTTGAAGCTTGTTTTCAGATGACTCTGAGCCTCGACTTAGGTGGCAAGCAGTCAGCTAATAATTGTTGCTGTTTGGAAAGCACAAGGGATACAGCTCAGTGGAGAACCAGTATCATATCATTAGCATATTGATTAACAAGGCTAAAATGGAAAAACATGAAAAGAATGCAAAGGAAACCAATTGGATAGGTGAGAACAAGTAAGGAAAGCTGCTGCCAATGGAGAAATAAGTGCTGCATAAACATTTATCTTTCAGATTGTTGGGGGAAAAATACTGTACTACACTGTCATAAGTCTCCATTCAGAATCAAACCATTTAACAATATTAAGTGAGCATGTCTAACCTCAACCTTTAGGCTGAAAACAAGTAGTCTCATGATTATTTACATTGTCTATATTTTTCAGTTAATGAGTTTTTATTATGCCCACTTACCTTTTGTGACTAGTTTGCTAATTACATCAAACTATGAAAACAAATTCATCAAGAGGAGAGCAAAGAGAGGGTCATCTTACATGGAGAGCAAAGCAGGGGTCTCTCCTCCCTCACTTAATGCAATGTTTTAGGCCAAGTGTGAAAAGGCTTCAGAATTGCAAAGAAGCATTTGTTCATTCATCTCATTATTATTTACTGTTCTGATTAGCAGTGGCTCTCTAAGGATTTAGAGAAGATTCTTTTCCAGAGATGAGAGAGGCAAATCCCTGAATCTGCAGTTTTCTATATGAAAAGTATTTATTTTATCTTGAGAGATCTTTCCTAGTCCTCTTCTCTCAGATGAGATTGGAGAAGCAGAAATTGAATCTGCTGTACAAAAATCCTGAGTTGTGCCAGGCAGCATTATGTTTCCTCACCTCTATCATGTTTCTTTAGGATGCATGAAGATTATTGTACCAATTACATGACAACTTTGAATTGCTGAGTTATTGCAGGCATTTAAAAATGCTTACCTGTTTCCTGTATTTTTTTTAATCCTATGCAAGCCTTGGATAACAGGAAGAATGGTTGACAACTGAATACAGATTTTCAGTAACAAGGAAGAACAAGGAAAGATATCTCAGCCCAGAAAGTCAATAAATAAGAGTATAGAAGGAGGAAATTAGAGACATCACAAGAAAACTTAGAGATAAAGTAAGAGAACCCAAGTGAAATCACAGAATAGGTTTGATACAAGCAAAAGAAATTAAAGGAAAATGGAAATATTACACTGAAACCCTTTACAAACAGGATTTTAGGATAATAACATATTTTATATGGGATAAAATATTCAGGAACCAGATGAATGGATGATTGATTATGTGCTATCAAGTTGGTGTTGACTCTTACTGCCAACATGGATAGACTTTCTCCCTGATCTTTTGGGTCTCATCATGTACCCATCACCACTCTAACAAAGCCTACCTATCTTGCCATTAGTCATTATCTTCTTTTCTTTCTTTCCGCCTTTCACAGCATTATAGGCTTCTCAGCAAAGCTAGGTCTTTGTATGACTTGTTCATAATATGAAAATTTTGATCCTGGTCATTTGCACCTTAGTGAAAACTCTGAACTGAAGGTTGATAAACTGCTTAAGAACTGTAGAAGCAGCAGCTAAAGTGCTAGCAGTTCTGTGTTTGCAAATGAAACAAGATCGGGAAACTTGCTTAAGAGAGTGGATAGGAGTATATACCTATATTGAGAAAGAATACACAAATTGCCAAACCACTGTATTAATTCTTTAAATATCAAAATATTGTTTAATATCTTATATAGCAATGGTCCCCAATCTATTTTGTACCAGGGGACCACTTTGGCGGGAAAACAGACTGGACGTGGCAGCAGTGGCGGGAGGTGGAATGGTTTTGTGTGCTATCTAGATCCCATGCATATGCAGATGAAGCTTCACTCACTTGCGCAGCCTGGTTCCTAGCCTGGTTCTATAGAAACAAACAGTCAAATTTCACAAAAGGTAGAGGATAGCTAACATATCATGGATAATGGTGAAAGCAATAAAATACAAGGAGGATTATCTTACACCAAAGTCTCATGTCAGAATATGAAATATTGAAACTAATAGATGTGCCAGAATACTTGATTATTCTTCTGAGGAAAATTTCGATGAAAAGGAAGCCACTGTAAAAACTGTATTTAGTCAAGAGTGGTTCAGGATGGGGAAAAAAGTGAGACAGGTTGCATATTGTTCCTTTATCTATTTAACTTACTCTGAAAATATAGTATAAGAGTAGCAGTACCAGAAGAAGACTGGAATTAAAATTGGAGGGTGACACACGAACTGTCTAAAAAATAGAGAAAACACGATCTTGTTGGCTGAAGGTAAAGAAGTCTTAGAAGGAAAGTGAAAAATGGAAAGTGACAAAATGTCTGACTGATCAATATTAAAACGGTAATGTCAACCAGCATGTTTAATGAACTTATGATTAACATCAGATAATTGATAAATATAGATAAAGATGGACAGTGTGTTTGAGAATTGAAAAAGAGATTATTCCTTAGAAGGAAAGTTTGTCATTGCCTTCTACCCTACAATTAATTGCTTTTTTACTTCTCTAGAACAGACAAGATAATAAAGGATAAGGACATTTCAATTACAACAAGGATTAGAACAGTGAAACCAATGGTCTTTTAGTGGTAATGGACAACTATAGGAGTTGGATATTAATTAAAAAAAACTGGAAAAAATATGTCTTCAGACTATGGATTTAGAGGTGGTGGGAGGGCAGAAGAAACAGTGGAGGGCAGAAGAAACAATCAATCTTGGACCAAGTAAAATTTGACTTGCTCAAATGATGAGCAAGCAGAAACTCACACATATGGATACATACTTTGGGAATAGGAAAAAAAGATTATACTTGGTAAGATTGAGGGAAATAGAAGAAAAAGAAGACAATGGATAATGAGGATGGATAAGATCAAAGGGATTACTGCAGTACTGGATTGTTCTTGGAACAGCTGGACTTTGTTATGCAGTTTGCCTCCTTTGGCACCAAACAAATTAATGCAGGCAGGAAAAAGAAAGTTTCCTGAGCCTTACTATCATCTGCATGTAGGATTTCTGAATTGTATCTGGCATGGTTGATCCTAAGTAGTCTTCTAAGTTTTCAATTTCATCTTGTTCATAGTGTTTACCAAAGAGTAGGAGTGGAGAGAGCATTAAGGCACTAATCCTAAATATATCTTTCTGGAAGAAACATCTTACTGCTGAAGATTGTGCTTAGGTGACAGCCGCAGGGGCACAAAGTATGGGAAAGTATTATAAATACTGATAATGATGAAGAAAGAAAGAAAATCTCTTCCACTATAATGATCTGTCATTACTATCCTAACTGAAACTCATCACCAAAGAAAGGAGAAACAGATATAGCTGCTCTATAAATCCAGGTGTGCCCTTCAGGGCAGAACTGAAAAATGATGGCAAAGTGGGGGCTGAAAAAAAGAAGTTTTCCTGAAGTTTGCTTTGACTCAACTTTCAAATGTCATTTCAGTTAAAAGTATGTTAGAGATATTTAAAACATCAATAGTGGGGGAGGATAAGGCTACTAAATCATTATCACACCTACTCAACATTCTTTTAAGTACCTCAGAGAAAGTAATAGTTCCTATAGGACAGTGATGGCTAACCTTTTCTGTACTGAGTGCCCAATGTGTGTGCGTGTGAATGCGCACATGGGTGACTGAACCTCAAAATGCAATGCGCGTGCCCCACCCCCCACGCATGCACAACAGAGACCCAATGACCAGGTGGCCGGCGGGAGATGCATGCACATGCATGGTGGAGCTGAACTGGGGTGACAGCTCACATGCCCACAGAGAGGGTGCTGCATGCCACTTGTGGCACACGTGCCATAGGTTCACCATCACAGCTATAGGAGCTGAAATTTACTCAAGGTATGGCTGACTGAATGCCTAGAATATTTTATGCACTGTTAATTTGTGGATTATGTTATCTTATTTTAGGCTTTAATTAATTTAGATATTTGTATAGTGTTTTAACAACAATAGTTGTGGAGGGACATCAAAAGCAGTAGGGTACTGTGTTTCCATCACTGAAGATAATGGTTGAAAAAACAACAACAATTTTGAAAGTACAGCATTATTTTACTACTTGGTTCAGTTGAATTTTCAAAATGCTTTTGTAAAAACCCTTCACAAAAAGTTTTGGATAGACCTAGCAAGAGGAGATGCTAAAATGAACAGTTTGCTCAGGGAGAAAAGGTGGGTGTTCCAAAAAAGACTACTGAACTTTGTGCTTTTTAATTTGTTCATAAATGATCTGAAATGTGATCTGAAATTAAGAGTGAGCACTGAGGTACTGAAGACATCAAATTAACTTGACTGGTTATGACAAAGTGAGCCAGTTAAGAACTCCTGGAAGACCTCTTCAGCCTGGAGAAATTATTTTTAAAATAGCAAATATAGTTTAGAGTAAGGAAGTGTAAAGTGATGCACATTTAGGCCAAGAGGGAGGGGGAAGCAATTGGCAAACCAAGCTTTCTTCATTTTCTTTCCCTACTAGTTAGCATGCAATTTGATGGAAGAGAATTTCCTTCAGCAATTTTTCCAAATAAGTGAATTTTGGAGAAATTCCCATGAGCAGAGTGTAGGTTTTCCTGTACTTAATAATGAGCTGAATAAATGTTTACATGCAAATGTCCTGTCTTTCATTGTACAATAATCCCTCCTGTGGTCTGCAGTCCCTCTAGCTTCCCCTGCTTCCAATAAGCCCAAAGGAAAAATGTCAGAAGGGATTGAATTGCTAATTGAATAAGATTACAGCTAAGAGGAAGTCCTACAAGTAACTATTGGAGCAAACATCCCACCCACTTCCTCTAACCACAAATTTAGCAGAGAATTTCAAAAGATTGAAATATTGAAGGCAAATTATTTAAATATTCCTATAGTAAATAGAAAAAAGCAAGTTTGGGGAGGTGACTAAAGAGATGGAAATACTCACCAAATGAGCAGAACCAATTTATATCCCGAAGCATTAGAATAAGCACTGAAAATAAAGATAAATATATCTGGGCATTTCTAGTCGCCATTGTTCAAAAAACAATGAAAACTAGAGGTTTCATATTCTCCTATGAAAAAACAATTACTATATATAGAGAACTTTAGTTTAGGAAGTAGACAAATATGGGAGACCATGATCAGGGCAGCACATAATATTATGTCCAATGTGAAGAAAAAATATGTATTTGTTAATATTAGAACTTGAGACATCGAATTATGATAAGAGTGTGTGTGTGTGTGTGTGTGTGTGTGTGTGTGTGTGTCGTGGAGCAGATTAAAGGAAAAACTTATTTATATCAAACTCTGCTATTAAATGCAGTGTTGCTTACTAACTTTGATGACTTTAAAAGATGGCAAGACACATTCATAGCGCTACACTCATCATGACTATTTGCAGGATCAGAGTAAATAAGCTTCACATCCCTAATTCCATAAACTGAAGGGCTTTTCAGTGGCATATGCTTTGCCATTATGGGACCATGATGGAGAAGTAGACTTTAGGATTTGCCAATCAAAATTCTTATAGTTTTTGCTATATAATATGAAGTAGCAATAGCAATAACACTTAGACTTATATACCATTTCATAGTGCTTTCACAGCCCTCTCTAAGCAGTTTACAGTGTTAGCTTCCCCCCCCCCAACAATCTGAGTCTTCATTTTACCAACCTCAAAAGGATGGAAGGCTGAGTCAACCTTGAGGTGGTGAGGATCGAACTTCTGGCAGTCGGCAGATTTTAGCCTGCAATACTGCATTCTAACCACTGCATCACCACAGGTAAAGTATCATTACCCATTTTACTCAGGTTAAGTGCATGACTTTCTTCAACAGCTCTCACCACAGACATATTGACATTCTGCATTAATATGTGAATGTGAATTAGTAGTGAATGCTATTAATAACACTGAGCAAAATATGATTTGTGGAGTAAATGGAAACACCCCTGAATTATGGGATAAAGAAATAGCATTGGAAAGTGTGACAAAGCAGAGGCCCCCCCCCCATAAATTACATTGACTGCATACAGACTCGCTCAGACCTATCTCTGCATTCAGACCAAGCAAGAATACAGAATAATTCATGCAGTATGAATCTACATAACCTATGTCCTCACATCAACTACTTTTCAGTAAAAGGAAAGGAAATAAGAATTGGGGCAGGGAGGAGAAGAAACAACAAGAACAACGATAAGAAATGATAATCTCAACATCTGAAGCAGGAGACAATTGCTTCGGCGGTGATTACCTAGAAAAGTGAAGCAACTGATTCTCAAAGCAATGTAACATAGCCAGAGGTGTCAGCAGTAATCTCATTTGACTTAAACTGGGCAATTTTAGTGAAGTGGCTAGTTTTCTCTTTAAACTTCACCCTTTCTGCATTTTTTCCCAGCACAACGCTTATTCTGCTTTATTATATCAAATGCTACTGCATCTGGATCTGTCTACTTCTCTTTAGTTACTTTTATGGTTATGATCAGAGTGTAATGCATTTTTTCCTCAATGTTCTCCACGTAATGATCCCTGTCTCCCATTGAGTCCCACAGTGTAAATGAGATGTGACAATGCTGCAGTGCAGTAATGTTTAAATTGAAATGTCGTAAGGAAAAGCTGCACGCTCCAGGCCATTGATGTTACAATACAGTGGCTCAGAGAGTTATAGGAACGGCTTACATTGTTTACTAGTCGGAAATAAAGATGATCTTCAAGTGAGGGGGAAAATAGGAGTGAATGAGTGACTGAAAAAAGGCAAGGAAACTTCAGGTTTTAAAGTCTGCAGGTAATCAGTATGTATGATACACACACACACACACACACACACACACACACACACACACACAAATATGGGTTATTTATAAGACTATTTATGTAGTAGTTTGGAAAAGCAAAAGATTATGTATAGAGTTGGTTTTCTTTAAGCAGAAAAAGAGATTCTCTACCTCTTCCCTTATTTTTAATAGCAAACTCAGAGAGTGAGAGCCATCCAGGGTTGTATTCAAAACAGGCCACCAAGAGAAACAAAAGAAATATATATTTGGAGAAAAACTTAGGCTTGCATTATCTGAGAGAAGCACTTATCCAAAACCCTCCACTGAGGAAAGAAAAAAGCCTTGTGTCAGAAGATGGAGTAGATGGGAAAAGAATGAAGTGACATTTTTAGGGGGGAAAATGGCTGGCTTTTTAGAAGGAACATACGGCAAGAGAGATAACAACACCTTCAAATGGAATTCAATGGGATGGCTGAGAAAGGAGCGATTTGCATCATCATGTTTCTTAATATAAACTTCCAATCTGGATGGAGCTCCTAATTAAAACAACAACCTGTGCTTACTTCATTTCCCCATTTGAATGTCATCGGGCAAAGCTCTACACTGTGATTATAGGAATTAGGCAGAAGTTTCTTTGTTGCTGCCATACTTCTCTCTTAAAGAAAATGGTTCCTTAGTTGCTCTTTGTCCTGTTATGTTTCAAGCCAATGTTTCTCACCCTTGGTAACTTTTAGATGTCTGGATTATAACTCCCAGAATTCCCCAACTAGCATGATTGTGATTTCTTTACCTTCATTTTCTTGAAGCTGTAATGAAATAGTAACAGTTTGGTTTTTACAGCTAGGAGTGGTAGCCATTCAGATATAGCCTGCTAGATAAACATTGCAACAAATAGGGACACAGTGTAAAAGAGATTACTCTGTCTCCCGTTTCTCCACTCCCCCATTTTGTCTTTCTGACACCGTCTTTTGCTCCTCTCTTTCAGATCTTGTCTTCACTCCCTGCCAAGCTGAAATCTCTACAAACAAGTTGCAAGGAAGAGACAGTAAAAGGTTTTTAAAAATCATAAGAACACAGCCTGAAAACATATCATGGGTTCCCCTAGGAAGCCTATGCATTCACTTGCAGAACTATTTTTGTACATTTTTTAATCAGTAAATATAGCTTTTTCAAAAGTGTGTCATGCTACTGATTACACACAGAGACACACTGAGAGAGAGAGAGAGAGAGAGAGAGAGAGAGAGAGAGAGAGAGAGAGAGAGAGAGAGAGAGAGAGAGAGAGAGAGAGAGAGAGAGAATAATTTGAATAATACATGACTGGAGCGAAATTATTGTTTCTTTTCTCTGTGCTACCCTCTGTCAATGGACTGAGAAACAATCAGGATTTCTTAATATGGCCTTGGGAACAAGGGATGAAGGTGAACTTTGAAGACTCTTCCTCCTCCAACAAACAAACACCTATAACAAAAATGGTGCATATGATGGGGACACCACAATATTAGCTCCAATTACATTATCCCTGAGATTCTTTCCAAGCTTCTTTGCCTCTATCTGTGTCCCCAATTTTTCTTTTACATTTCTGTTCCCTAGGAAGGAAGGAAGGAAGGAAGGAAGGAAGGAAGGAAGGAAGGAAGGAAGGAAGGAAGGAAGGAAGGAAGGAATACACACACACAAACACACACATACACATATATATTCTACATAATAAGTACATAATAAATATAATAAACTTGTATTTTTGAACATTTTCCATTAAAAGTAAACAAGCTTAAAAATATTGAACTTCTGTAGCACTGGGCCATCAGTCATTTTGCTCCTTTTAACTTGCAAATCTTGTGGGATTGACTCTGGTGTAGTTCATAATGATGTCCTTCATAGAAAAACAGCTGCCGGTGCTCACCTGTGTTCTTACCCAGCCAGAGACTGGGAGAAATTCCTCAATTTAGCAAACAAACTTAAGCCATTATTAGAAATGACAGGGGAACCTGATGAAATTGTACTTTCAATTGGAAAACAAAATTGCAATCAGGCCAACATGATTTCCTCGTGGTCAGACCACGCTAATGCCGAGTGGCGAAACACGGGCAAATGTATTTAAAAGTCATAATGGAGCATTACCCATGCAGTCTTCTCCTTTTATTGGCCCTTATTAATATAAAAACTTCAATTTGCATGTAAATGTGGTCAACTTTCATATCATCAAAATACATGAGGCCCAGGAAAGTAATGAATTGAAGTTTGATGCAGCAATTACGGACGTTTATAAAGAATTTTAAAGAGGTCATTCTAGCCCGGGCTGAGAAAATGAGGAAATCAACAGGGAATATTGTCAATATAGCAACAGTGGGGGTGGAAGCCAGTCCCAGGTGCTGGAAGGCCAGATGATGATTAATAGAGAGGGAGTATGAAGGCACTCACCCAGAAGGACTGGGCTGCACCCAGGCTCAGTAACAGCTTTCATGAAAAGGTTCTTGCTGGGTTCCCTCTCAGTCTGGCTCAGAGATGTGATCCAGCGGGAATAAAAGTAGCAAATGTTTATGAGCCAGAGCTGCACGGAAGGCTTAATTGGGCTCCACATCCTTTCAGCTCCCTTCAATACTTGTTATGCAGTTTAACCTTTTTTGCCCCCTCCCCATCCTCCCTCTTCACTGCTGGTCCCCCCCCCCAAGTCCCCATCACCCCACCTTGGAAAGTCAGTACCCAAAAGCAGCTGGGATTTTAATAAGGCAAACTGGCTGGAGGGAGCTTGGCAAAACATCAGTTTAGTTGCCGAGCTGAGTTAAGCTGCTGCTGCTGCTGCTGCTGCTGCTGCTGTGTGATGGTAAGGTACATTCACTAGCCTTTTTACTCTTTCCACCCCAGACGTGGGACTATCATGCTTGGATGCTGAATTCAGCTGAACTTGCAAAGAGGCTTCCTGTTCTTGTACCCTTCCCTCCAAAATGTTTGTCCATCCAAAAGTGATGGACAAACATAGTCCATCACTTAGTTTTAAGTTATGTTTATAAACTATTGCAACGCACCCTACATGGGGCTACCCTTGAAAAGTGTTTGGAGACTACAGTTGGTCCAGAATGCAGCTGCGCAAGTTATAGTGGGTGCACCTAGATACATCCACATTACACCAATTCTCCGCGAGCTGCACTGGCTTCCTGTCGGTCTCCAGGCATAATTCAAGGTGTTGGTTATTACCTTTAAAGCCCTATATGGCTCAGGACCAGGCTATCTTCGAGACCGCCTTCTACCACATAGCTCCCAGCGACCGGTAAGATCCCACAGAGTCGGTCTCCTCCAGATCCCGTCAGCTAAACAATGTTGGCTGGCAGGCCCGCGGGTGAGGGCCTTCTCTGTGGCTGTCCCAGCTCTCTGGAACCAATTACCTCCTGAAGTCCAGACCACCCCCACCCTATTGGCCTTCTGGAGAGCAGTGAAGACCTGGCTCTTCCGGCAGGCCTGGGGCCATTGATCTCATTATAGTGATCTTGCAAGACCCGGCCACAAATTGGAGTGTATGTGTTTTAACGTTTTAATGTTTTAATGTCTTCTTTTTAACTTTTGTATGGGATCTTTAAATTTAATCTCAGTTACTGAAGGTTTGAGAGCCATAATAGCTTGCTTCCAACATTGAGTTCATTGAGTTTAAATTAGAGATGTTTGGTGTCCCAGTCTGGTCACTACAAAAAGCACATTTAAGTCTATTTAAGGATATTCACTGTGTCTTCACCAGGTATGCTAGTCAGGACCCACAGTAGAAGAGATGCCTACTAGAGGCACTTTGAACTCCACAGAGAATTTATTAGATGTCAATCTAATTTTCACTGACAAACCCCATATAGTAAGGGCTTCAGGCTATAGCATTGACTGCATATTATTACATTAAGAGATGTCAGAAAGAAGTCTTCAAGATTATAACTCTCCACTGTATAGGGGACATTTCTTTTTGTCTCTGCTGACAAATGAATGAATATAACCAGTTGTAGGTTGAATATTTCAGTGAATGCTAGGCTTTAGCCATTATTCTATGCAGTTTCCGAACATTGAAAAAAATGTGATAATTTAGTTGTTTTACTCTCTTTACTTCATATGAGCCTGACAATTTGACCCTAAAATTGTCTTATATAAAAGCGCTAAAGATTTCTCAGCTTCAATTATAAAACAGCATCTGTCACAGAATGACCACATTAGATCAAATTAGACCACCATCTAGTGAGAACATAAGATTAGTGAAGTCAGCTAAATAAAACAAAGGGTAATTTTGAAACAATTTTAACAGGAAGCAAGAGCCATAAATAGTATTTTCTTTGCAAATCAACTGGGCGCTTTGTATATACCCAGTAAAATTGGAAATGCTGAAATTGGAAATGCTGAAAAAAACAATCAAAATAATTGGAAATGCCCCTGCCCTCCTTCCCCCAGAGTACTCAGTTCTTCTGGAGATGGAACTACATCTCCAGAATGTAGATGTACATCTACATTCAAAAAATAAAAGATTCTGATAGAAATAAGGAAAGCTCAGTAGAAAATAATATTTTTGGTGACTTTTCCTGATGGGAACATGGATTCTGGTTGTAAATCCTATGAGTTTCAATATTGTCAGTCACTAGGAAGGGGGGAAAATTAAGATAAAGCAAACTGTACCTTGTGTTTATAGTGCGGATTTCATTTTAATTATAAATGGATGAGCAAACAGTAGAAGAAAACAAAACAAAACAAGAACAGATCCACAGGGGCTTAAGGTGCCATTATTGACTTTTGAAATAATGTTGAATAAAAAAATATTCCTTTCTTATGAAGACAGTACTTATACACCTAAATTCTTAACCTCTTTATTCTGCTTGATTATCACTCAGGTCAATCAATATGAAAAATCAAAACTGTAGTAAATAATGTAACAGAAATCAATTCATCTGGAAAGCCAGATTAATTTGAAAGAGTATTGTGTTTCCACAATAATTCTTTCTTAATTCTTTCTGCTTCTGTTTCTTGCTTTGTTATTGCTGCTATTGCTAGTTTTCAAAGCTAATTTTCTATTAGACCATTTCAAGTAACTCTGAGATTACTTAAATATTTTCAGTTACGTTAATTAAAGCAAACAGATAAGCAATTGCATTCAAGATTCAGTAAATTAAGTCAGAAACACCTCTTGCTGTTAGATAATTCGATTTGATGATAACAAGCTAGCAACTAACTAATATTTTATAGGAAAAAATGATATTATTCTTAATTTCTTTAGTCATGGGTGCATATTTTAAATTCAGAAGGTGCATCCCTTCTGAACAAGAGCACTGAAATGCTGGAAACTCAACATTTCTTCATGCTTTATTTCTTTGGTATGCCTACAGACAATTTTCCCCCTCAAGGGATAGCAAACTAAATCAATGCATATATTTCTCAGACCTCTGAGACTCAGCCTAAACATTTGCAACTTTTGCTAATCGAAGTGGTAAGTGATAAAAGGGCAGCTGTTCTTATGAGAAAATGCCTGAGTACAGTGAGTTAAAGTTGTTTTTTTTTAAAAAAAAATGTTATTTTAGCCTTCTGCTGCAGAAGTGATTTTTCACATGCTCAAAGAACAAATAATACATTTCACAAATCCATTAAAAACTCACCACAAAAGAGGCAAAAATAGGGCAGACTCTGCATCTGTCTTTCTAATATGATTTTGGAAACTATCAAGAACTGAGTTTATGTCAATAAGGGAGAAAGAATTCTCCACAGGATGCCACATTATGCTGTTCTGGAACAAACTGTGGTACATTATAGAGTACCTTTTGCTAAGATTCCTAGTTGTACATTTTGCATAGAATATTGCATATGTTACAGTCCGCAGATGAGGTTAAAGACAAATGACAATAGATATACTATGATTTCATCATGCAAATGACACAGCTGATATACTTATGTTAGATATCATGACAAGATTACATGTAATTTGCATGATGACATTCTAGCTCACAGATCATTATTTTTCTGGCATAGCTTTTTTTTTTCCTGTCCTGCTCTACGGAGTGGAGAGTTGGTCTCTGACAGAAAGCCACTTGAAGAGACTAGAAGCATTTGAAATGTGGATTTATAGGCGGCTGTTACATATAAGTTGGGTTGACAAAATCAGAAATGAGGAGATAATAAGCCACCTGGGAAAGCCAAGGGAAATCATCAAAACCAATAAAAAAGCGAAAATTAGAATATTTTGGACATGTGATGTGACACCCAGAAAAATACGGTATACTTCACTTAATCCTCCAAGGAAAGATTGATGGCAAACGAGGTCCAGGCAGAAGAAGAACATAATGGCTTCAAAATGTAAGGGACTGGTTTAGACAAAACTCAACAGCACTTTTTCATGTGACTGTTGATAAAAATAGGATCACCAACATGATCGCCAATGTCTGATGATGGATATGGCACAAGAAGAAGAAGAAGAAGAAGCTTTTTAAGGATACTATTACTTGCATGAAGTACAAGCCCAAGGATACATAGTGTACCAACTAATTCCTTGCCAGGATGAATGATGGGAAATGTGGTCAGGACCAGGTAGAATAGGCTCCTTACCAAAACAAAGTCTTTTACTGGGGTGTGCCTATATGTGGAAAATCTAGACACTCCTTACTCTCTGGCAGGTCTTTAACAGTTCAATGAAACAGGTTCCAAAGAAGGCAAAACTGGTAAAAGGAAAAGTAGGACATCAGTAGTCTACTATGGTATTCATTCTCTGTCCAAGCAATACAATAAAAACAGAGAGAAATAGTTATCTTTGCCAAATGGAACTTAGTAAACGTAGGCACCTGCTGAAATGATAGGGCCATGGAAAATAGGTATTTAACTTTAACACCAAAGTCTTAATTCAGTTCAAAATATAACTTGGTGGCTGACTGTATGCAAAGGAACATGCTAACAAAGCAATCATAGGAGGAATAATTCATTTAGAGTCAATGTAAAAAAAAAATGTCTTGGGAAACAGAGAACCCTGGAACATATGCAGCTGCCCAATAGCCTCGGTGAATGAGACAAAGTATCTGTTTACTTCCCATTTAGAATACCCAGCCTCTGGCTTTCTGACTTCTCAGCCAAATATTTTATATAGTATTTAAAGTACCATACATTTGACAAATCAAAGTCAAATCTTGGTGACTCGATGGAGATATCCACATAATTATTTTGGCATTAATATAGGTATTGATGGTCATTGCCTTTTTCTGAGATTTCTCTGCGATTTCATAGTTTAGTTCACAAGCCTGGGATTTGTGAACAAGCCTGGGATTTGGGATTTGGGATATATATTAACAAAGTCTGATCTTACTTAGCTTTTATGAGATTGGCAAGGTTCAGGTAGGGCCACCAGCTTGTTGTGTGCACATTATTGCTGTATAATGAGCCATTTTTCTTGACGCTTTCAAACTGACCAAACTGGACGCTTATGATATGCAGACAATCCAGGTCATTTCCACACCACGGTTTTCATTTTCCAAACCACCAGAAACAAACCACAGAGAATGCTTCATACAACAGTTAATGTACCCTCTATCTGGCGAACAAAAGGGTTCAAAACGGCATGCAACTAATGCCTTCTATCACATCCATATAGCCCATTTTGTTTGGCATTTGAAATAGTTGAGTGTTTGCAATTGGAAATGCTGAAAAGCCTCCACAATGACACACCACCAAATTGTTATTCCCCTGCTGAATTTATGAAGCTACGTCAGCTTTAAGGGGAGAACCAGGAGCCAGGAGGTGGGTAAATGTTCTTCTGGTATTGGGGAAATGGTCTGTTGCCAAGTCCTGAAGAATTCCAGTGCTTCTATTAGAAAGTCTGATTCAGTGCACTGCCTATAGTCCCTCACCTGAGGTGGGAATAAATTGGCTCAGCTGCCAAACAATGACAATATTTTGAGATCATGCCTTTAATAACTCATGCTAGATTTAGTTTAAACAATTTAATAAGCTCCAGGTAATCTCCAGAGGAATGTCGGGGGCTAAAAACGGCTCACAAGCCAGGGATTTCCTATTAGTTGAAACCAAAATATATAGGGTTGACCCTGCCCTTAGACATGCAGGATTCCATTTGTTTACATTTATGTAGCAAAAATGTGCACCTCAAATTTTCTAAGAAAATTACAGCAAGCCGAATGAGAAAGATGAAATTAGTTTGAAGATGCAGGCCTAAATAAAGTGCAGTTTAAACAGGTAGAATAAAAGAAATGGATGCCTCATGCCTAATCTGCCATTTTTCTCCTTTTAGGATTAAACGTATCGCTTTTTGTATTGAAGTGAAGAACTACGGATGAACTATAATTATGAAAAGTATGCATTCTTGGGGGAATTAAAAATAACTGAACACAAACTACAGAAAGAATAGATTATCTGATCTCTTAAAAATATGATTGTGGCATGTTTTAACATATCTGTTCTCAGTCATCAAAGGTACAGTACACTAGAAGCTTGTGTATACCAAATTTTTGGTTCCTCAACATATAATTAAGGGGCTTTTCCCATTAATTATTTGCTTTGTGTTTCAAAAGTGACTTATGCATCCAATTATGCTCCAAAGCTAGTAAAACAAAAATTTAGACCCACATTTGAAGGAATATTTTTTTCATGTTTGGACTATACTTTTCTATAATATCCTTAGTTGTATAGCTTCAAATCATTTCAGCTAATGTGTGTAAAATATCCTAGCAACCATGTACATATAGTTTATCCAAAGCATATTTTTAAACACCATACTCAATATGGTTTGCTGTTAAATTAACAGCACCACAGCCTTGAAAAGTCATTGTACAGACATATCCATTGAGAAATAAATGCTATAGCAGTCATTTCAATAGGATGTTTTCTTTCCATGATACAATGACCACAACAAACTCAGTTGGCCTATGGCTCTGTTTCTGATGATGACATAGTATGTTTTCAACAAAATAGACAAAAAAAATAGAAGTGGAACTATTATAATGGTCCAAATGCATGGGTCTCTTAATTATATGTTGAGGAACCAAAAATTTGGTATACACAAGCTTTTGGTGTACTGCACCTTTAATGACTGAGAACAGATATGTTAAAACATGCCACAATCATATCAATGCTTAACTCCAATTGCCTATACAGGCCTAGGACTTACCTTTTTTTTCTTCTGACACTAGTATCCAAGATCAACTGAAACTGATTGATAGAAGCCAGAAAGAAGAAAAGAAAATACTTCCTCACAAGATGAACTGTTATAGAAGTCATGTTTCAAGATGTGATGAATGTCATTGACTCAGAACAGATCTGTTCTTGGAAATGAAATCTTTTTTGTTGCTATCAGGCAGCTTCCCTCCAATGAGCAATTGCCAGGATGGCATTTATATCAACAGGAAATACCTGCTTATGTTCTGTTTGTGGTTACCTGGAACTGTTTGTTTGGCTACTGCTGATGTTAAAATTGGAAATAAGTGCTGGCACAACAAAGTACATTAGCAATGGAAAAACAAAAGTACTTATCTTGAATAGCATCTTTCTACAGTTTCAGGGGGAATATAAATTGTTGCTTAAGTTGATCCATAGAATCAGGTGTACAGTCCTATGCTTGACATGGCTAATTTAAGAGACGGGGGTCTTCTTTTAGAGTTTAACCTTAACCAGTTTTGACGTAATTTTGTTTGTTTGTTTGTTTGTTTGTTTGTTTGTGCAAGTTAAAGTATATCTGACCTTGCATATCTATATTAGTTCATAGTTTCTGGCATCTATATTTTACAGGTTTTGATAACTGACAGGTCTCTCAAGGCCAGTTTTAACATTTCAACCATTTTCTAGGATTTTGCTGCCCACTTGCCCTTGCGCTAAAATTCATTGGGAGAAATATATTATTTCAGTTCTATGTGTACACTGTTACAACTACCTTTCAGATAGCTATATTTGTATTCAAATAAAAATGTATTTCATTGTGCAGGCAATCTGGTGTCTCATAGAATATTTCACAAGTAACAAAAGATAGTCAAGAAACTTGATGTTTTCATGAGAACATTATTCCCTATTGTATACCTATTCCACATTCAAATAGTTCATATGAAAAACCATGATTTAGCATTATGAGGAAACCCTGTATAATTATTTCATCTAGTTTCTTCTTCTGGCAAAGTTGAAAGAAATAACTTTAGTTTAGGAATATATCTGCAATGAACTTTGGTTATTTTTAACTATGGTTAATGATAAGTTAGATTCAAAACAACTGGATTATAATTTGTTTAGTTGGAGAGAGTAGTGATACAAGAAAAGAAATAGACATCTCATTCTCCAAAATGGCTTTCTGATTTCTTAGCAGTTCTTAAAGATAGCTTCAATAAGCATCAACAATTTTTTTCAAGAAAAAGAGGACACTCAGAAGCTCTGCAGAAATACTATGAAGCTCAGTTTCAGATCAGATATGCCACGGGCAACTTACAAGCATATTGAACTCTCTGAGAGAGAAATTTGAGGTTAAAAAATCAGTTGCAAAGGATCCTGATAGTACAATAAAAGCAATATGTGTCTTGTGGGTGGAAGAAATACATATCTAAATTAAGGATGGCCTGATCTCTCAGTAAACGGGCAGGTACAAAAGAGTGGCTGAATGTTATGAACAATTTCCAAAAGATTCTAAAGTTTTAAGATTCTATGGCAAATGTACCTATTATCATAGGTCTGTCTAGACAAACGATTACAATTTAATTTGGTTTATACTCAGTTGTACAAGTAAAAGATAATACAGGCTTATGTATACACGTTTGCTACCATCAGTATGAGTTTATTTTTACCTTATTCCTTTGAAGTATTTGTTTTCTTCTTTCTTTCACTTTTACACCCAGAACCTAGCTGTTTTCTGTGCATTGAAGAATTTTTCACTAGGTGATTATGGCTTTTGTTTACTTTCTGTTTCTTGCATGTCTCTTTTCTTTTAATAGGGTTAAGGCAATGCTGAAAGGTTTTACAGTATGCATTATAGAGAGACAAGCTTAAATGTATGCTGCCATTTCTACAAAGCTGATAAGAGTCAACCAGGCCATGTTGCTATTTGAAACAGGCAAAGGGCAAGGGCAAGTTATCCATCTGTGGTTGCTTCTGTTGCTGTTCCTTGTCGTTTCTTCCTGTACCCTGTTCTTTTAAACTGCCTCCCACCAATTTCTTTGTTACGGATCAGAATCTCCAACTCATCTTTTGTAGGCAAGGTAACCACTAACCAATTCTGAGATATCTAACTTATCACAAACAGCACAAAAAGATCACTTTCCAATACACATCAGTTTTCCGAGATAAGAAAAGTACAGGGAGGATAGTTATAAAGCCCAGCTACATGCTGTACAATAAAGCCACATTTATTCCTGGCTTCCATACAACCTATTTTATACTTGATATAAAAGTAAATATTTATATAGAGATAAGCTAAGAATCAACTGCATCTTGCCATTAGTTGAGGAGCTGTGATGTCATGGAATTATGACATGAATGAACTTGCTAAATTCTGAGAAAAAGGATAATGCAAAGATGGGAAGCTATTGTTTGGTTTAAAAGGAGAACTATATATAGGAGGCCTAGATCAGATCATAACAAATACAACTGCTGTGAGCCCTAAAATAGTCTTAACAGTTAAAAACAAAAATCCTTCTTACCCAAAATCAAGAAATTGTTATTCTACATGCATATTGTGAGATTCTACCCATTCCCATTACTTCACTCACTGGGGTCTTATTGTAATTCCTAGCTACAAAAATGTGTCCCCACTGTGTTAAATGAATGTAGGCAAAGCATTATTTCTAATAAGGTGAGGACAATACAATCCTCCAGTAAGCTTAGATAATATATTCCATCTTTGCGAAGAACCTTACTTTATATTTATTCTAAACCCTTAGGATGGCACATCTAATGAAGTGGTTGTTGAAATCAACATTTATTCAATCTTATCATACCATAAGTAGGCATACCATCCACATTTTCATTCATGGCCCTCCAGATAAGTAACCTCTTGTTTTGGAGAGCCACCCACTGTTTGAGCCAGATCAAACAACAAGCCTCAAAATACAATTTAAAATCTGATAAACCCAAATCCTCTTTCTTTAGCATCTTGCAGTAATTTATATCTAATTCTTGTTTTCTCCCCACTTGTTATATCAACATAAAAAGGTAAAGGTAAAGGTTCCCCTCACACACATGTGCTAGTCGTTCCCGATTCTAGGGGGCGGTGCTCATCTCCATTTCATATATGAACATAGAATTGCTCATTTGCCATTGTTTAAATGGAGTATCAGTTATAAGTATTGAAAAAGTCTGAAATAGAAATAAATAAATAAAATCTTTGGTAAAACATTCATCTTAATTATAGAGATTCTACCCAATAAAGATAGTTGCAATTTATCCCATCTTGACAGAACTTTTTTGATATTATTCCACAGAGGTGGCATGAACTTCTCTTGTGTGCTGAAGTTACTCTGTTCAGATTAGAGTGGCACTCCAGCCTTGTGAGTTAGAATTCCAACACAGTTATTCTATTTAGCTTTTAATTCCAGCACACATATGCCTTTTCACATTCCCCTAGGATTATTCTCTTTTTTATTTTTTTTTTATTTTATAAACAAACAAACAAACAATACATAATCAATAATTCAGTGTATCTTCTAAATACATCTTTTTTCAAATACAAAATTTTCCCCCTCTTTTTTTTTTCCCCTCTCCCTCCCCCTCCCTAACCCCCCCTCCCCACCCATCCCCCCCTGTTCATGGTCATGAATTGTTGCAATAACATATGGATACAGTTTGGGAGAGGAGAAAAAGGGCAGATTATTGCCAAATTGGGAGTTATAATACTATTATGCCAAATTAGAAGTTATTCTATAATGTTATAGTATAATGTCTTTTTTTTTCTTTTTCTTTTTTCTTTTCTGAAATGTATGGATAAAGGGGGATGTTATAATATTAATAATATTTTTAGCAAGTAAAGGTCAATATTTAGAGGAGGGAGTAAGTAATCTGTTATGAATCACATTCCCCTAGGATTATTAACATTACAATTTAGTTTCCATTGTTACAAGAGATTATAACTTTGTTTTTTTTTTATTTATTTACACTTTATTGATTTTTTTTTACACAGATAAAATATAATAACAATTCTATTTGACATCGGTTTCGCAGTGTTTGTACATATATACATGAAAAAATATCTGGTGTCATTTATACTATACATTTCTAATTAATTTCTACACCTTTTACTCCTTCCTTGATTCTATCATTTATCCATTCGTACCATCTTCCCCACACAGTATCATAATCTGAATTTTCATCATTATTTATCTCGTGCGTTAATTTACTTATCTCTGCACACTCTAATATTTTGCTAATTATAAGGTCGTCTGGTGGTAGGTCTTTCTTTTTCCAGTATTGGGCGTATGCCAGTCTGGCAGCTGTAGTTATGTGTATTAAGAGGTGGACCTTTTCCTTTCCATGCCCTTTCTTTACCATTCCCAGGAGAAATATTTCTGGATTCAAATCGATTTCTTCTTTAATTATGTCTTTCAACCATCTCCGAATTTTGCTCCAGTATCTTTTTGCTTCGGGGCATGTCCACCACATATGAAAGAAGGTGCCCTGACCATGGCCACATTTCCAACAATTTGGGTGCACATTGGGGAACATCTTTGCTAATCTTGCAGGTGCTAAATGCCACCTATGGAGCATTTTGTAATGGTTTTCCTTGTACGTGGCTGCTCTAGTTAATTTATAGTTTTTGTTCCACGCCTCTTCCCATTCGTTAAAGTTTAAGCTATGCCCAATATTTCTCTCCCATGCTCTCAATTGGTTTCTGATTGTGTCCTCATCCCTGTCTTCATCTAATAAGTAATTATATAGCTTAGCCAAAGCTTTTTTCCCTGGTCCCATCAAAATTTTATCTAATCCGTTGTATCCTAATTCTAAGCCATACTCATCCTTATCTTTCTGGTATCTTGATTTTATTTGCAGATAGGTCCACCAATCTAAGGTTATACCTTGGTCTCTCAGGGCATCATTTGATTTAAGGTTTCCCCCTCCGTCGATGATGTCTTTGTATCTGCACAGTTTCTCCATTCCCCACCTGTTGGAGTAAATCAATGCCTCTACCGTGGAGAGCCATTTTGGGACTTTTGTGTAATATCTCTGCCTAATCCCCGCCCACGTTTGTATTAGGGAGTCCCTGATTTTATGTCTGTGGAAGTAGGTTTTCTTTTTCTTATCTTTGTCCCATAGATACGCATGCCACCCTCTCTGTAAGTCATGGCCTTCTAACATTAGGATTCTCTTGTTCTCCAAAGTGATCCATTCCCTTATCCATATCAACTTGGCTGCTCTGTAATACGTTTCCCAATTCGGGAGTCCAAATCCTCCCATATTCCTTCTTTCCTGTAAGATTTTGAGTGAGATCCTCGGTTTTTTCCCCTCCCAAACAAATTCCCTAATGTTCTTATTTAATTCTAAAAAATTTTTTTTCTCTAAATTCACTGGTAAATTTTGATATAGAAATAGGATCCTGGGGAGGATGTTCATCTTAATTGCCGCAATTTTGCCTATAAGTGACAATTTAATCTTTTTCCATCTATCCAAATCTTGTTTTAATTTATTAATTAATTGAATATAATCATCTTCTTTTAGAGATGAACACCTTTTGGTTAACCAGATTCCTAAGTATTTTATTTTTGGAACGACCTGTAGGCCCAAAGTTCCTTCTATCTCTTTCTTCTGCGTCTCAGTTACATTCTTAGTTAATATTTTGGTTTTAGATTTGTTCAATTTAAAGCCAGCCACCTCTCCATATTTATCCAATTCCTCTAATACTTTTTGTCCAGATATTAATGGGTCTTCGAGTATTAGCGTCACGTCATCCGCAAAAGCTTGCGTTTTATAAATCTCTTTTCTGATTTTTAGGCCTTTGATTTCCTCGTTATTTCTAATCTTTAGTAGCAAAACTTCTAAAGCCAGAATGAATAATAGCGGTGACAGGGGGCAGCCCTGTCTTACTCCCTTCTTAATTTGGAATGTTCTTGTCCTATCTCCATTTACCAAAATGCTCGCCCTCTGATTGTCGTAAATAGTCTTTATCATCTTTTCGAAGTTTTGCCCAAATTCCATTATTTTAATTTGCTTGGTCATGAAGTTCCAATTTAAATTGTCAAATGCCTTTTGGGCATCCAAGAAAACTAAGGCCATCTGCTTTTCTGGGTGTTCTTCATAATATTCTAGAGTATCTAACACAATTCTCAGATTATCCCTAATTTGTCGCCCCGGGAGAAATCCATTTTGATCTTTGTGAATCCAATTGTTTAATATTTTTTTAGTTCTTTCTGCCATTATACACATGAATAGTTTGTAATCAGTGTTTAGAAGCGAAATCGGTCTGTAATTTTGGATTTTTTTTGGGTCAGCACCTTCTTTCAGCAGCAGTGTAACATGCACTTCCCTCCACAAATCAGGGATTTTTGAGCCCGTCAAAACCTCATTGAAAATTTCCATTAATTTGGGTTGTAGAATTTCTTCCAATTTTTTGTATATTTCTCCTGGGAATCTATCCGGGCCTGGCAATTTGTTGTTTTTGAGTTTGGAGAGGGCTTTTTTTAATTCTTCAATTGTTATCTTAGCGTTTAGCATCTCCTTCTCTTCCTCCGTTATTTGTGGGAGCTCCGCATTTGCCAGATATTGGTCTATTTTTCCTTCCGAGGCCTTCTCTTCTTTGCATAGGGATTCATAATACTCTCTCGCTCTTTCTAATTTGTCTTCTTCTTTATTTAAGAGATTTCCCTCAGCGTCTTCTAGTATCTGAATTGTCCCTTTTTCATTTTCCTTTTTTAATTTATAGGCCAGCCACCTACCCGATTTATTGGCGTTCTCAAAGTAGTACTGTTTTGTTCTTTTTATTTTTTGAGCTAGCTCCTCTTGATCTAGGATGTTTAATTTATGTCTCCACACCAGCCAATTTTCTTTTGCTACAGTATCTCCAGGCGTTTCCTGGAGTTTTCTTTCTGCTTCATCTAGATGTTTAATGAGATCTTCCCGGGATTTCCTTTTTAATTTATTTTTATATGCAGTGTAGGATATTATTACCCCTCTTAGATAGGCCTTCATTGTGTCCCATACTATTTCGCGGGATGTCCCTTGGTTCTCATTTTCTATAAAAAAAGTCTTTATTTCTCCTTTCAATTTTTCTACACACTCTTTGTCACATAGTAGTTTTACATTGAGCCTCCATCTCTGTTGTTTCTTTCTCTTTATGTTTCTCCATTTTATTTCCAGGGGGTTGTGATCCGCCCAAATGTTTGGGCTAATTTCTGCCATCTCTATTTCTAACCCCAACTTCCTGGTAACCCAAACCATATCTATTCTCGACCATGACTGTTGCGGGTTGGAATAGAATGTATACTGTCTTTCACTTGGGTGTAAGGTTCGCCATATGTCAATTAAATTCATTTCCTCAACTAAATCGAAAAAGGCCCTTTTATTTTTATTCATTTTATTACTTTTGTGATCATTGTCTGGGTCTACGATTCCATTGAAATCGCCTGTCATGCAAATTTCATTATATTCCATTTTCCCTAATTGTTCACGAAGCTTTTGGAAATATTCTCCTTGTTTTTTATTTGGGGCATAAATGCCCACTAATAACATTTTAGTGTTATCTCTCGTGACTTCAACCATAAGAGTTCTTCCCTTTGTACCATTATATTTCAATTCTGCTTCAATTCCTTTTTTAACATAAATTGCTACCCCTCTCTTTTTTTTTTCTGCTAATGAGGTAAATAGTTTACCATATTTTTTGTACTCCAAACATTTACCCTCATCCTTTTTTATGTGGACCTCCTATAAGCAGATTATATCCATATTTTGTTTTGCTAGCTTTGTAAGTGTTAATTTCCTCTTTTTACTATCGTTTAATCCATTGACATTTACTGAGATTAATTTCAAATCATTCATTCCTGTTTTCCTTGCCCGGTCTTAGTTCTTGTTTAGTCTTACAGCTCTTATTGGTCTTGTTTTTTTTTTCCTTAGCTTCTTCTTCGATCTTCTTCTCCTCCATGGTTCCTTCCTCTTCTAAATTTGTCACCTCTATTTCCTCCTTACTACTTTGTTCTTCTTCCGCACCCCTTAACTGATCGAGAAAGTCTTGCGCTGTGCTCAAACTATCTATTTTTATTTTTTCTCCCCTGCCAGGTGATTAACATCCCCTCTGGCAGGAGCCATCTAAATAATATATTTCTTTTGTTCAGTTGCACAGCCAAAAATCTGTAGTCCTTTCTCACCTCCCTCACTCTTCTTGGGACCTGTTTTAATATTATCACTTCTTTTCCTCTGTATGTTATTTGTCCGTCCCTCGCCATACTGTATAAGATGTCTTTTACTTTTTTTCTCGCGAACCTAATGTGGACTTCTCTGGGGAGCCTATTCCTCCTCGCATAGTTTGTTTGGACTCTGTAGACGTCATCCAGTTCTCTGATGATCTCACGTTTATCTTGTTGGAGTACTTCTGCGATTAATTCCGCCATCTTCTCTCCCAGATCCTCCTCTTTATGTTCTTCCACATTCTGGAAACGCAGGTAGAACGACGCCCTGTCCATCTCTAATTGTATTAACGAATCTTCTAATTCCCTGTTTTGTATCGTCAACGTCTGGTCTACCATGTCCAATTTCTTCTCATTTTGTTCTATTTTTTGCTCCGCCTTCTGGATCCTTTGTTCGTTGTTGGAGATTGAGACTTGAATCTCGTTCATCTTCAGGTCCAGTAGATGGATATCTGTTTTTAGTTCGGTGTGATTGTTAGACATTTTTTCCTGCATGGCCATCATCGTTTCTTGGATTAATGTCAATGTTGACTGCACTGTTAGTAATGTTGGAGTTCTCCATCTCTCCCCATCATAATATCCCTAAGAGAGATCAGATCTGCCTTCTGGTCTGAAATGTGGAGAACCTGGCTGATTATTAGCTTTGGGGAATTGTGGGATTGTCCCACAGCCCAGCACTTTGTAGGAATTGCTGCACACTGGTTATCTTCAAGCAGTGTTCTCTTTCTGTTGACAGGCCATACCTAAGGCAGCTCTGGGTTGCACGAGGCCTCTGTTCTTGAATTAGCTCCAGAGATTATAACTTTGATTACTTTTTTGCCTTGATTCCAAATGGCCAAATTAAATTATGGTTGCCAAAGCACAACTATGTTTCTTAAAAACTCCCCAGGTAACAATGCATTCATTACAATCTGAGGTACTTGTTTTCCTTTTTTCCTGAATCTTATCACCAAGATTTTGCAGACTTTATTTATTTAGAGAAATTATATGGCCGTCTACTCACTCTTGGTGACTCTGGGCCACTTCCAAAAAAAGGCTGATTTTGAAATAATATTCATTCACCTGAAGACTTACTATTGGTAGCAGAGTATATTACTACACAGCCCATCAAATTAAAATGAACCATCAATACTGCCATTGTGAGAGGAATTTTTGAATTCAACTTAAATCCACAACACAATAAGTATCTATATAGGAGATAATATCAAAATTAATTTAGCCCTTAGGAAGAGAGAGGGTGGGGGAGAGAGGGAGAGAATGAATTATGAACTGTAATTTAACTATAAGTAGAATGACAGTGCGGGGCAGTAGAGGATAAGACAGGCTAATCAATTATGGTGATTGCATCAGTTGCTGTTATTTCTGTACTGTTGACTCAAAGAAGGTAAGACATTCCTTGTCAAATGGTAATCAAGGGGTTCTTGGCAATTGGTTATAAGTAGGGACTGCCTACTTACAGATTGCCAAGCATCTTGACCATGGGATGGTGAGGTAATATTTTGCAATGACCAGAAGTGCTTTACAGGACATAAAGCACCTTTTCCAAGGCCACTGTAATTGCAGGCTACATGAATAATTGTAAGATGAGGACTACCTGTACTGCCACTGATGCTGTAGATTTAAGAATGTACCTTCTGGGCAGCGGTGAAATCCACTTACCTTCACTATCAGTTCAGGAACAGAAGCATGCAGGAGTGTGTGTGTGTCTCTTATGCACATGCGCAGAGGATAAAAAATGGGACGTAATGAGATCCAGGCGGGTGGGCGGAGCCTCCCGCCACCAGCACTACCAGTTCACATGAGCCAGCTAGATCCAGCTGGATTTCACTGCTACTTCTGGGATAGCACAGCTGAATTTAGCTTTTACTCTATAATTCAAACAAAAATGTGGCAAGGACAAAATTATTAATGCAAAATAAAGTCTATCTAATATAGGAAATTTCATTTGAATTGCAATGTCCAGTTTAATGCAAAAGCAGGTTTATTTTCACAAACGGTTGTGGGAAATGGCTGAAATGTAATTCATTGGTATTATCATTTCTTTGCTTTTATGGAATCAAAGGATTCCCACAAAGGTTTTTGGAGAACAGGAGTAAATTGCTTTTTGAACATTTAATAATTTCTTCATTATCAGCAAAAAAATAATAATAATTATAATCCCTTTTACCACTGGTAAATTCCCTTTACTATATCAGCATTAACACCTGTTAATACTAACAGTCACTGTCATAATCTCTATGCCTGCAGTTGTATGCAAAGTTTTACTTGTTTTAGGCATATGACATAGAGTCTCAATACCAAATACAGCCAATGGGGACTTTATAAATGTCCAAGGGACATTTCACAGTATACTTTGGGATATCTCATATGTTAGAGCTGATATTGCATTCCAAGGAGATTTCTTTGCTTTGGGTGCAATTCTGTGCCATCTGAGAAAGAAGAGTTTCCTGGGAAAGTGAGTTTATGGTTTGGGATAATTTAAAGTTAATTGCATGGAGCTCCATTTATTACTCATTTCAATATACTCTGATTTATGCTAGATAGGGCTTTGTGCACGCCATATATTTGTCCCTGTTATTTGGAAGTGATCATGGATATGGTTGGCTTGTCAAGTGGACTGAGAAGATCCAGGTTCAAGTCCACCATGAAAACTTACTGGGTAACTTTGGGCCAGTCTCTCAGTCTCAGATCAGTCTTCCTCATGTAAGTCATGGTGCAATCCTAAATAAAAGGCAGGATATGAATCTAACAAATCATCATTGTCACTTTCATCTTTATCATCAAGATTTCTTACATCTTTGCCTACCAACAAACCACAATACAGTAATACACTGTATCTGGCTTTACAGTAAATTTATTCTGTGGTTGCTTTCATTTCATCATAATGATATTATAATAAATGTTAAAACTCTATTTTTCTAGATTTTTGCTATCTCAAACAGCAGGAGAGATGAAGACTGATGTTGTTTTGAAGGAATAAAGGCATATACCCGTGAACACCAGCTCTGAATCCATCTACAACCAATAAAATTGTATTTTCCACTTGATATTTGTTATTTTAAAATTTCTTCATGGAAGGAATCATGTTTTTTTAAAAAAATAAATAAAAATAAAGGTACTATTCTTATTTCGAATCAGCATGACTCAAGAATAATTATTCCAACTTAGTTATAAGTGGTAGATAATGGAAACAACCATCAAATATATCCATAGTCATTGTGCCTGTAAAGTTACAAATGCTCTTGTACTAGCAAATTCACTTGCAGACATAAGAAAAGGTTAGTGCCTTATTAAATTGCCTATTATTTCAGAAATTCAGCTACTGGGGCTTTGAGGCATGCAGAATATTAACAATGCACTGTTTGAGCAAGACAGTAGAACTTATTGTTTTTCTTGGTCCTTCCTTCAAAACAACTGATTTGGTATTTCCCAAAATGTATCACTAGGCAGGACCCAATATATATGAAGTAGATTCACAACACATTCTGTGCATATTAGACCTGTGTTGCTCTGTGTTCAATAACATTTGCTCCCAGGTTCTGCCTACTTAACTCCTCAGGTTTGCTATGCTGCTTCATCAAGTTGGAGAAGTGTGTGGGAGGGTATCCATGGGGATGACAAATTAGGAAGAATGTCTAGAACGTATACTAACAGTATATATTCTCAGCAAGGTCACTGAAGGTATGAAGATCATGCAGCTGTCCACCTAAAGCAGGGTGTCAAACTCGCATCGTCACAGCATTGTCACATGACAAATCATGACTTTTTTCCCCTTCACTAAACCGGGCGTGGGCGTGGCCAGCATGTGACA
The DNA here is from genome assembly GCF_029215685.1 of Pituophis catenifer annectens. Classification (NCBI taxonomy): domain Eukaryota; kingdom Metazoa; phylum Chordata; class Lepidosauria; order Squamata; family Colubridae; genus Pituophis; species Pituophis catenifer. The sequence goes on from NW_027256883.1 coordinate 91,183,147, forward strand.
CATCCAGCCCATGGGCTACAAGTTTGACACCCCCGACCTAAAACAAGAAGGCAGTTGTACTAGACAGCAGCAGTATAGGAAGATGCTACACAATCATTTTGGTGACAATAGCAAAGGCATAATTTCACCAAGAAAGACTATATGGATAAGCAATATAAAATGATAAATGATATAGTGCCAGATTATGGGCCCCTCAAGACAGATGGCATTCAACACACTACTGAAGAAAAGCTGAGAATCTTTTGAAGTAGTTATGATGCTCATGATATAGGCAGATTAAAGCCTTTAGAACATCTAGATGCTGATGTTGCTAGTCAGAAAAAATAAAATCTGAAGCTGAAAAGACAGAATTTTAGTAGTAAGATGGAATAAAAGAAGCATGAACATGGAAAGACTCAAAACAGTGAAGATGAAATGAAGTAATTGCATATTGAGATCTTAGGTATCATTGACTAGAAATGGACTGAAACTTGACTCTTTCAGTCAGAAGACAATGCTATATACCGTATTTTAAAAACTAAAAGACACACTTCCCCCCCCCCAAAAAAAAAGTGAGTGGAAATGTCTGTGTGTCTTATAGAGTGAATGTTGCCAAAGCCCCACCCACCCGCCAGTCCCCACCCTTCGGCCTCTGCCTCCCAGCAATTTGCTTCCTTACAGCAAACAGCAAACAGCCTGGTCAGATTCAGCACAGACTGATTTAGCATGAGCAGCTGATTGGCAGTTGGATCGGACTCCCGGAATACTGACAATCAGCTGCAGGGATTGTCACCAAACATCACCTCTGGCACCTTTCACCGCCTCCATGCGCCCCATTTTTGGCCTCCGTGTGCCCCATTTTTGGCCTCCGTGCTTCCCATTTTCAGTCCGTTCCAGGCGGTGGGGATCGCCGCTGCTGCCACTGCCTATCGCTGCTGATCACCGCCACCATTTGGCAGGGATAGGCAGCGGTGGCAATCCCTGCCACCTGGAACAGGCCGAAAATGAGACACACGGAGGCTGAAAATGGGGTGCGCAGAGGCCAAAAATGGGGCGTATGGAGGCGGCGATAGATGGCAGTGGCGATGGGCAGTGACAGAAGCAATGGGTGATGTCGATCCTCGCAGCCTGGAACAGCTGATCATTGGTATTCTAGGAGGCCAATCCAACCACCAATCAGCTGCTCATGCTAAATCTGGTTGTGCTGAAGCTGACCAGGTTGCTTGCTGTTTGTTGCAAGGAGGCAAATTGCTGGAAGACATAGGCAGATTTTTTTTTCTTATTTTCCTCCCCAAAAGCTAGGTGTGTTTTATAGTCTGGAGAGTCTTATAGTCTGAAAAATACGGTACTTACTCAGGCACAAAAACAACAAAGAAATGCTATTTCTTTCATAGTTAAGAAAGATAAAGCAAAGTCACTACTTCAACATAATGCTGTAAGTAACTAAATAATATCAGGTTAATTTAATAGTTGGCCATATGATATGATAGTTACCCTGTTTGTGCTCCAGCCATTAATGTAGAAAAAAGGTAATTTTACAGTCAAGTTCAATCTGAAATCAAGACAACATGCAAGTAAGACATATTGTTTGTGGTTGCTTACTGGAATGCCAAAGTTTGAAACAGTAGGACCAAAATGTGGATGGAAAGTGTGACTTAGGATACAGAGATGAAACAGGAGTTTAATTTTTCAATTGCTGCAGATCCAAAATTTTTTCATTGCTAACACAGTCTTCAAACAGCGAAACAGTGGCCACATGGTCATCCATGTATAGATGGAGTATATATAAAGTGATTATTTTATTGATATGCAGATGTAGAAGAACTTATTTATAATGGCAAGCTGTGGCCAATAGCTGATTGTGTATCAGATCATGAACTGTCTATAGGCAAGATCCAAAACAAACTAAAGCAGAAGAACAAAGTCAGAGAGTTTTCACAATATGATCTTGACCATAGAGCCATCATTTTCAGGAGAACATCAGGAATTTATTTCAGGTCCATCAGTAACCATTGACAAGAAATCAGAGGATATGATATCTGTCTTTAAGGATGACAGTGGAAAGAGATTGTGAAAGAACAGGAAATAGAAGAAACCAAAAGAGTGGAAAAATAGTAGAAATTGCCAAGAATAAAAAGAAGCCAAAGCAACAAGAGTAAACCTTTCAGAAACAAATTTAACAAAAATAAATAAATAAATAATAAACAAACAAACATGTTAAAGACATAAGAGAGAGTATTGTAACATCTGTAAAGATACTGAAGATGGAACAGCCCCAGAAAAATAAAGGATGTTTTTGAAAAGATCTCTGAATTCTGAAATATATTGCAACCATACCAATAGAAGAGAATATATGTAGGTCAGGATTTAACTGTGGGATCATTGGTGCTCTCTAGACTAGGTTGTTTTGCTGCAGATACTTATTTACCCAACTAGTAACATGTTCTGTGTGAGATACTAGCACTGATAGAATATTAGGTAACATTTTCAGTTCTTCTTCAAGAACCAAGAACTCTACAGTTCCAGCCTTAAATTGGTATCCTAAAGGATACCAGTGGACAGACAGCAACTGATTTGAAGAAGATCACAGATTCTGAAATTCTGTAGAAATTCTATGAAATTCATAGTAGAGATGTCAACATCCAAAATACCTTAGAAGATAAGCTCTAATTTCTAAGAACCTCTAGTAACAGAAGATCAATTATTGACCAATCACAAATTATCATATTTTGGACACATTATTCAAAGACCTAACTGTATTGAGATGCTTATAATACTGGGGAAAGTGGAATGAAATAGAAGAAAACAATCAACAGCAAGATGAATGGACTTGGTGCTAAATGCAGTTAGAAACCTGAAGGACCAGATTGAGGACATAACATCCTAGAGAAGGTCTATCAATTTGGATGCTAGGAGTTTATATTGATTTGATGGAGCATAATGATTTAATCAATGACTATCTAATGTTGTTTTTATTTTATTTTTTTAAATTTCAGTTACAGGCATGCATTTTATAAAAGTCTCATAGCTTTTAGAGATTTTTGTTTTAAAAATGTTTTCCAATAGAAACTTCTTTTTGTCTTTCAATGAAACTATGGCAGAAAATGTGCTGAACTGAAAATACTGTAGCAATGTGGACATTTTACATTTTAAATGCCTTTCTATATGCTTCAGATATATAGCATCTGCATTTTATGTATCTTCTAGGGTTCATTGTATCTATCTTAGTACTTTAACCTTTGTCATTTAACTCTATCCAACTTTAAGCATTTCTTAAAGCTGCAGCTGTTTCTACTACAGGATTAAATTTCCTTCCTAGAATGTTGAATCTTTTATGCTGTTCTATAATTGTAGCATTTTATTAAAGGCGTTATAAGCAACATACAAGTCTGCTATACTGGCATTTTCTATCAGCCATTTGAATTAATGCAGAATATTTTATAAACAGAGCATAAACAACTACATATTCCAAGTGAAACAAGCGGAGAACTCCATGATCAACAATTTTCTCAGATTTATTTCCTGTGAGTCTCTGTGTAGATCTGAGCAATTTCACAAATTGGAAATGGCTTCACCACATTGTCTTGTGTATTTATAAGGGGTTCCCAATTACCAACATTCTTTTTCAAAGTCCTTTAGATATAGTCAGCTCTTATTTACTACAGGCTCTCTTTTTAAAACACATTTTTGCACAGAATATGTATCAGTTTGCGTTACTCAGTGTTAAGATTCATTTTGCTAGATGTCAGTATGATTACCCAGTAGATAAACAGTTTTGTGAATCAAAGCCCTATAAAGTCCCCATTCTGCTGAAACTGAGCTAAGTGTAGCTGGTCTTCAAGAACAGGAAGAAGAGAAATCAAAATCCTGCACAGTAGGATGGTTACGTTATAAAAATTCTGCTGAAATGGAAAACAGACGTAAGTTGAATGTTTGCCCATAATGCCCATTGAGAGCTTTAGGGACTAAAATATTTCCCATCTTCATTTTGCTACCCAATCTGCTGTTACTGATCTAAATAAGCTATTTTATTTTATCTTTTCCTCTTACCAAGAAAATGATCCAGGCTACTTAGGGATCACAGAATACAAAGCTATGTAGCATAGATTTGGCTACAACAGGGAATTGACAATGTTCTCAACTTTAAGACCACGTATTTCTCTCAGAGCAGGGGTATCAATTTGGAAGCCTGCGGGCAGAATGCATCACGTGCAGCCCACACCCACCCCAGCTCCGTGAAGGGAAAAACATTGCGATACATCACGTGATGGCAACATGATACCGTGAATTTGACACCCGTGTCTTATAGGAAAGTGATGGCTAACCTTTTCCAGATTGAGTGCCCAAAGTGTGTGTGTGTGTGCGTGCATGAACCCCCAAAATGCAATGTGCATGTGGCCCCCTGTGCATGCGCCCCATAACCACGCATGTGCGTATGGCCCCCCGCATGCACCCCACCCACCCCCACATGTGCATGCCCCCCGCACACCCCCACCCTCTATGCATGGATGCGCGGCCCCCCATATGTGTCCCCCATATGTGTGGCAGAGACCCGAAGACAGGCTGGTCAGCAGGGGGTACACGCACATGTGCGGCAGATCTGAACTGGGGCAACGGCTCACATGCCCACAGAGAGGGCACTGCGTGCCACCTCTGACACGTGTGCCATAGGTTCACCATCACAGTTATAGGAAAAGTACTACAGTTGGTGGGGTCAAGGCAGAAATGGACAGGCTTATACTTTGCTTTGCTTTTTCCTCTTCTCTTTTTGTATCCATTCATTTTAGGGCTACCTAGATCTGGGCTGAAAAAATCCAGATGACCACTTTTCAGCAGCATCTAACAAATTGTAACTCAGTGCTGCCAACTAATTGTACTCAGGATTTTAACATCCAGGGTTAAAGACTGGCAACTCTGATTCATCTGTTACTCATTTAATCACCCATTTATTGTCTTTCATGTCCATATCTAAACACAAAGCACCCACTGTGATTGTCTCCATATGTTTGCTACTACATTCCCAACCTTCCAGATCTTTAGCAAATGAAGTCAGGTCTAATAAGATGACAGATATGCAAGCACAGTAAGCATCAGTCAAATTAATTTTGAAGGGCAATATTTTCCCTTGGGTTCCATCAACTTTTGTTCCTTCTAGGATGACTCACAGCCAGACAGCTTTATAGTAGTGACTAAGGTGCATAACTGTAGAATGAGTTGGACTGCCAGAACTGATCCTAGTATTTGCAATAGTCTTCTTCCTCCCTCTCTTCCTCTTCTTCTCCCTTCGTCCTCCTCCTCTTCTTCTTCTTCCTCCTCCTCTTCTTCTTCTTTCTCCTCCTCCTCCTCCTGCTCTCCCTCCTCCTCCTTCTTCCTTAATTATGAGTTTTTTAACATTTGAAATTTTGCATACCACTTGAAATTACACCTAATGTAGTTATTTCCTGAATAACCTTTGACAACAGACCATAATTTTGTCTAAGAAATAATGATCCCTTCTACCTTACAAATTATACAGTTTTGCTCTGAAGAGTAAGCTACTGTCTTTATCATATCAGAAGGTACAGTATTATGCCAATCTCCACTCAATCTTATTTTCTTGCTTAAAAATCAAGGAATTTCCACCATATAAATGTATATTAAAGCTATCTATAATAATCTATATTCTTGTTATTTATGTAAATAATTTTCATCCTCTCTTTAAAAACAATAGCTTGCTCTATCATTAATAGTTAAAATGTTTGTGTAATAATTGTACTTATATCATCTCCAATTATCTCAATTTTTTCATAATTACATTTTAATTATGTTGTTCAGGCTATACTTTAAAATTGCAATTGCTTTTCCTGGGAAAATTATTTCATTAATTTGGGTTTTATTTATTTATTTTATTATTATATGGAACAGACCCAGTTTTTTTCCTAGAAACTCCTTAATTTCTGTCTCTCTGTCTTTTCCCTGGGATGTCCCAGACGACAGTGCAATAATAATCTTCTAAAATAAGTAGGGAAAAAATCATTAGTCCTTAAACCTTTGATCCATTGCCAGGGTCATCCTGGAGTGGTGAGAACAGTTTCTTAACTAGAAGCGATTGGGAGAAATAAATGCTTATTTAATTTTTAAAAGGGAAAGGAAGAGACTATAGGCACTGTTCTGTCACTCAAAGACAACTATAAACCACAGGGTGCTATATTCTCAAGATGTATTTTAAATAAACAACTCAGTTCATTGCTTTTAGGGTATTAACATCTCTTCAGAGTTTTCAGTGAAAGTACAAAACCCGGTGACTGACTGCAGCTGAAGTCTTAGAATAGCAATGAAGCATGTCAAAGGCCAGTCATTTCTGGAGCTCAGGCTCCCGTACAATTCTTGCACACCAATTTCCAAGCTGTCCTTTGGAAGCTATATGGAAAGCAGCAGCCACCTTGATCCATATGAGGAGCCATTGTTGTACAAGCCCTCAGGCTGAAGAAAAGATCATTATACATATTACTTGTCTGCTGACTTAAGCAGAATGAAATTATCTAGCCTTTTCAAAGCAACGCCGCCTCCATTTTGCAGGCAAGGCTCGAGGCATCAGGATCCATGCCTCTCCTTTCCCTAACCCACAATTATTAGCAATGCCACTAGTAAATGTATTGGAGCCTCACCTATTTTGATGCTGTTATTAAAGAATAAATAGATCTGGAGGAATTACACTATATTGGTAGTGAATGCCTGACAAGCAGGAATGCTATGGCCAGACAGCAAAAAGATCAGTTTAGCTACATTTGAAGGTGGCCTTGTATATAAATAGAATAGTGAAGTAGATATTTACCACTCTGAACCTGTCAGTCTGGATATACGATAGCATTAAGGTTTCATTATGTTCAGAGAGAGAAATGCACGCACTGTCAATTGCCAAAAAGAGAAGCTTCATTGCTTCATGCTTAATCTGAGGCTAAGGAAAATATAAGCTCTCTTAAAAGTTGCTTTTTTCCCCCCCTGGCGGCACCCCCTCCCCGGCTTATGAGTGTAATTCACAATTACTTTTATTAGAGGGCCACTTTAAAGCAAAGATAAGGGGGGGTAGCTCTGCTCTCCTATAAATTTCCTGAAAAGCCATATGGATTCATTTCTTAACAGGTTTTCACCACTATTCACTGGCGAGTGGTACTTCCAAGTAGTATTAAATTAACTCTCACTGCCAGCTGCTGGCCACTATAAATCTACTACAGATTTATTTATTTATTTATTTATATATAAATATAAATTTTTATATAAATTTTTTTGATGCATGCTATAGACCACATATAATTGTTCTTTGGTGGATGCTTAGGAAACTCATATTTTCTCGTCTACTTTTTTTGATGCAGTTTCAAAATGTAGATGGGAGGAACAGATTCAAATGCCAATGGACGATTTTGTGTTTTTAAGTTTTTCCCAGCATGAAGATAGACGTAAATGGCTAGTTTATGATCACATAATGGTAAAGTACAGTAACTGTGATGGAGATAAAAGAGGATATTTTTTCTGCCCAAGCATTATGTAAAATTAAGAAATGTTTCTGTTTTGAGATACGTGAGAGTTTTGTTCAGCTTGTTGGGGGTGTTGATTTTCAGAAGAAGTTATCCAAATATCATCCATCATAAAAACTGGAATGCAAGTTCAACGTAAAAAAAAGTCTGAGAGTTCTCCATTAGGGAAGATAGCTGTACATATTGACTTCTCAGAAGTCTGAGCTTCATTATGTTTGTGGTGCTGTCTAGCAAGCAATTGCAATTTGATCTGCTTCATGGTAGGAATAATTGTACATTGTGGTTGTGTAAGAATTAACCTTAAGTTTGAGAATCAAGAATTAAGCAGTCCAATCTAAGCATAGTACACAAAATTGTCTGCTACAACATCCTATCTGTCAATGACTTCTTCAGCTTCAACCACAACAATACATGGGCAAACAATCAATACAAACTCAAGGTAAACTGCTCCAAACTCAATTGCAGAAAATACGACTTCAGCAATAGAGTGGTCAAACCTTGGAATGCTCTACCCGACTCCATTGTCACAGCTTCAACCTCAAACTGTCTACCATGGACCTCCCTCCATTCCTAAGAGGTCCGTAAAGGGTGTGTGCAAAAGCACACCAGCATGCCTACCATCCCTGTCCTACTGTCCCCATTTATCTGTACTTACTTCCTATGTTTATGTTTATACCTATACAGTGCCTGCTATCTTGTACATGTTTGACAAACAAAATAAAAATAAATAAATAAATAAGATGACCTTGCCCTAAAAAAATAAAAATATTTGCAAGCTTCTGGTACTGTGTTAGGATTTAAAAGTTGGAAACTGGAAGCAACTTCAACTTGTGATTGTTTCATCTTTACTTCTTCTAGGAATTGAGCAGACATGGTTTGAGGCTCCCTTCTCAATAACATTCTTTTTATGAAATCTCTCCCCCGTGTTCATTTTTTGGTAAGAAACAGAGAAATGCTACTGAAGCGAAGCAGTAGATTTACAAAGGTGATCGATATCATGATTAACTTGGTAATGTAGAAGGCTGATCAATCATATTATTGATCAGTTTGAGGAATGCATTAGAGTAACCATGTAGTAGTATGGTTATATGTGTCAATGGCAGAGTACACAGATATTGAACTAATCAAATTGTCTTGCAATGGATGCACATAATATTAAACAGAACCGGAGCCAAAGGCTTCACAAACTTTCTATTCCAATCTATAAGATTAATCTCCAGGGCAGCTTACAAAATGACAAATAACAGTAACAACAATAAAGAAAACCTTCATAATTAATAGACATCGCTCCCTCCTAACAGTTGAGTGTTTAATGAAATTAGGGGTCTGTTATGCCATGCAACGTTATCACTCTCATTCTCTAGGCATCATTTTTAACTCCACATCTAATCAACATGCATATGAAACCAAGAAGCCAAGCCAAGCACACATTACTGATGAGAATTCACCTTCCGTCAGGTTTTAAATCACTTGGGTGTGCCTGAGTTTTGTCGATGAGGATGGTAGAACGGCTGATTGTTTTGTGAGAATTATTTCCCAACTGGAAATCATAACATGAATACACTGATGGTATTTATTAATCAGAGAACTCTGGGAATCATAATTTGGTCTAGCTTCCTCAACATGGTTTTAGGTTTTGTAAATCAAGAATTGATTGATTGATTCTAAATTGCAGACAGGTTTTAAAAGTTGAGATACAGGTAGTCCTTGACTTCTGACCACAACTGGGATTGGAATTTCTTTTGTGAATCATTGTGGTCATAAATCAAGTCAGATCCAATATTATGATGATTTGTATGGTGGTCAGCTCCCCCCCCCCCTTTTTTTTTTTTTTTTTTTTTGCTGAAATCAGCAAAAACAGGTGGCAAATTTGACTTCAGGATGCTGCGAACTACCATAAATGCAAGCTTGCTGGCAAAGAGCTGAATTGCATTCACATGACGTAGGGGATGATTCGACAGTTGTAAGTGTCAGTATAGTTTATAAGTTGCTTTTCCAAGGCCTTCATAACTTTGAACCATCATTAAACAAATTGTTATAGGTTGAGGACTACCTGTAGTCTTATTGCAATCAGTACATCTATAAAGAGTAATATTTCACACTAGTTCTAGGAACATATTTATAATGCAATTGAGGTTCAGAATTTTTTTTAAACATTATGAAATAGAGAAATTCTTGCAAGTCAAAAGATTGTATTGGTGCATTCAAGAATCAGTGTTTAGAATTAGTGGCCAGTTTGTCACTTAAAAATGCCTGTAGGCCACCCTGACACTCTTAGACTTCAAAGCTAGTAGAATATTTTTCTGTATTTGCCTATAATTTTGTTCTTCATAGTTTTCTATGCCTAGTTGTCTAGATGAAATGTCTTATTCTGTCTCCATGTGGCTTTCAACAGTCTCAGAGACCTCCTCAGAATTTTCTATGGCAATTTCTTTATTTTGGCAAAGAATATTCTTCATTTTGGCAAACATTTCTCCAAGTACACATACAGGGTGTTGACATATATAGTAATTCTGGGATAACAATTCTGTTAGTAAAGGTAGAATCATCATATATACACCTCTATATTCCATCTGAGAGCCAGTTTGGTGTAGTGATTAAGGTATCCTATTCAATCTTCCTAGGAACTGGGAGACTGGGAGTTCTATTCCCTTCTTACATACAAAGCCAACTAAGTGACCTTGGGGTAGTCACTCTCTCTCAACACTAGGAAGGTAATGGCAAACCACTTCTGAAAAAGCTTGCCAAGAGCACTACAGGGACTTATTCAGGTAGTCTCCGAGAATCAGACATGATTGAATGGAAGAAAAAAAAAGTCTGCAGATGTAGAATACTGGCAAAATTATAGCTTCAGTAAATGAAACTGAGCATGCAGAATGGTCCACAGTTGTTAGCCCATGCTTCACTGGGGAAAGAAACCTTAACCTTTAAAGCATTGTTCAAAATGTCATCAACCACTGAAGATTGCTGTCCCTGATGAGCTTAAATAAGGTACATCAGCAATTTTCACCAATATTTGACAGCAATATTATATGCCTGTCCAAAAAAATTTAGTTAAAAAACTAAATGTCTGTTTGAGTGTTTACATATCCTCTTACTTTTAATTATAAAAAGTAGAATGCTAGTTCAAACATTGGTCTCCATAACAGAGTACATAATGGAGCTTTGGCATACATAGAAACTCATTTTCATAAATGGGAACTATGCCTATGACTCCAGATATTATCTTTATATTTAGCTAAACCATTGATTATATAGTCTGATTGTTTTGGCAGCAGTTGTCTATGATCTAAGACAGTCGTGATTGTTGTCCCTGCTTGCTCTTCTGATTGCAGGTGTCTGGGGGTTGGTCCTTAGATCTTGGGTAAGCAAAGACCAACCCCTACATGATTCATGAAGTGGTTGAAAATTTGTATCATCACTGAAGCTCTAAAAGATCTACCATTATGATGGAAATCAGGCAGTAGCACTGTAGAACTCTGGCTTGAACTGGCCAAGAATGAAACTGGAAAATGCATTCTTCCCAACATTAGTATTGCCTTGTTTCAGAGCTCTATATAAGGCAGGGGTATCAAACTCAATTTCACTGAGGGCCGTATCAGGGTTGTGTTTGATCTCAGGGGGCCAGAGTGGGTGTGGCCAGAGTGGGCATGGCCAGCTTCACATCACTTATGTTGTAGGGGGGCTTCTGTGGCGGCCCGAGTGCTCTGCCAGCAAAAACTGGTTCCTGAACTCCATTTTCGGCTGGGACGGCCTCCTGCAGCCCTCTGCCAGCAAAAACAGAGCTCGGGAAGCCCCTCCCAAGCTCCGTTTTCACTGGCAGAGACACTGTGGGCCGGTCCTTTGCTGTTTCCAGGGTGGCCCCATGGGCCTGATCTAAGTACCCCAAGGGCCCTATTTGGCCTGTGGGCCTTGAGTTTAACACCCAGATCTAAGGTCTGAAAATGGTGCAATTTTATGTAATAAGATAAATTAAAATAAACAGTATTATATTAAGCTTTGCACAACTTGGATGGAAATTATTTGGGAAAGATAGAAAATGCATTTTGTAATTTAATGTAGAAAACCTGTTTAGAATCTATTTTGCAGGCTTCCCTTTTCAATCAATGTTAAAAAGAAATATTGGGAAAACAAATGATTGTTTATCTGACTGATGTGAGTACAAATACAATTCTCCCTCTTTCTTTTGTGATGCTCTTATAATTACATTGTAAGTTTTGGTACAGTTCTTTTCTTTTAAAGCATCATTTTGGGGGGAATCTAACCTTTTCACTAAATGCTAAGCACCTTGTCTCCGGTGCCAGCACATACAGTAAAAAACTAATATGATATAATTTTCATCCTAGTAGGATACCATATTTGTCATTTTTATTTTTAACTTTTGATTTTTTTAAAAAAATAGTCATTCATACTTTGGTGTAAAATAATTCAATTTATGAGCTGCAAAGTCTTGCAATACAAGATAAAATTAAAGCTATATTATATGGGAGTTCTGGAATAAAAGCAAAATAAAGTCATCATGAGAAAAATGTTGGAGAAATAGTACAAGGAATATAAAAAATGCAATAAATATATACAAAATAAATATTATTTTGTTGGCTGAAGAATTCTGGGAGCTGAAGTCCCTATATGTTAAATCTGGCAAGTTTGAGAAACACCGGTCTAAATCTTTGCAATTTATCAGGTTGCTCTTTAGGTTATAATATGTATACAGCTGGAATAATTTCCATACATAAAGCTATTATGAAAATTAATGACTCTCTAGCACTCCTTCAAGGAATTCTTTCTTCCTTTGTGTATTCCATGTTTCTGCATTTGCAAGTCTTCTATACCAGTAGGTTATTGGCATCAGCTGTCTTGCATGATCTTGGAGCAATGCTTCATTTATTTCATACCTCCTATATCAATTGACATCACAGAATACAGTAGTTCAGCTCTGGGCAATGTGCTTGACTTCCCTGAAAATTTCATTCCCCCACTGCCAAATGCTGTTTGATTTGAGCAGTTCACTAAAAAGATTAAGAACATCTCCAGTTATTCCTTAGCTGAACGATGGATTCTAGGAGATAATTCCTAAGACAGCTTTGCTTAGTATGACCTTACTCTATATTTATTTATGCAGCGTCCAACATATGTGAGCTCTACCAGATGTACATAATGTTTGACTTTATTCAGAGACCTTTATAGGTCCCAAGGCTTTAGAAAGTCTCTGGCCATAAGTAAAATTGTAAACCAAGTTGTTATTCATGAATACCAAAATTCCATCAACACCGAAGCATCTTACACTTTTTACACAAGTGCAATATTTCTTTTTAGAAGTGCTACAAAATCCCAAAGGGGTCTTTTGAAGAAAAAAAAAATCTATGAAATGGTTTAGTAATTATAATTAATTTGACACAAATTAACTTGATCTGCTAAATCATTAGCAGAATCAAGCACCGAGAATATTGAGCACCTGCAAATTTATCTATAATAAGAAGAATGCACTTCTCTTTTTTTTCACAACTTACTTTAGCTCTTTCAGACCTTGGAATAGGCAAAATATTCTTATTTTTCTTGGACAAAGTTATTATCAATAAGTTCTGCTCCATTGGCCCAGCGATTGTTTGAATCATCACACCTTTTGAGTCACAGAAAAGAATTGTATCATACTGCTGAAATGAATTGTGTAGGTACCAGCTCCACCTCCTCCTCCTCCTCCTCCTCCTTCTTCTTCATTCTAATTAATTATTTCTGTTTAATTTACATTTACCATAGACATTTAACTTGTTTTATGGATTTTCTTTATTGCTGATGCCTTTGTGAACTGGAGGAAGTCCATAATTGGCAATGTGCAAGTGGAAAAGAGAAAGGGATTGGGGAGGGGGGGCAAGTAAAACAGATCTGCTGAAATCAGAGGACTTTAAAGGAGTAAAAATGGCCATGTTAAGTATAAAATTATTAGGAATTCAGAATGTGTGTGTGTGTGTATTCCATCCAGTGGTGAAAGCTAATTTTTTTTCCTACTGGTTCTGTGGGCATGGCTTGGTGGGTGCGGCTTGGTGGGGTCATGTGACTGGGTGGGCACGGCTATGTAGTCATGTGACTGAGAGGTCAAAAGAGAAACTCCCTTTAACAATGTCCTGCTGGAGCAGGACTAGAGGGAGGGAGGGAGGGAGGGAGGGAGGAAGGAAGGAAGGAAGGAAGGAAGGAAGGAAGGAAGGAAGGAAGGAAGGAAGGAAGGAAGGAAGGAAGGAAGGATTTCTGATGCTCTCTGGCAGCTTTCCACAAGGAAACTCTGTGGAGAAACTGGCAGGAAATCAGAAGTCACTCCACCACTCCCATGGTCATTGTGTCTCTCTGTTTAGATAAGGAAATTTCACTGAAATGATGACCCAACAGGGCAAGGGTTGTCTAGTTCAGTGATGAAGATTATATTTTACTATAGCCCATCTGTTTTCTGGCAGCAGATGTTCGTATAAAATTTTGATCTAATAATCCCCTTTGGTTGGGTGATATTTTAGCATAATAGGAAAGAGGAAATGAGTTATCTATCTTCAATAATGAGAAGAAAAGGAGGATGTATAAACCCATTAATTTACCTGTGAGTATTATTGTCAACCTTCTTCATTATCAGTATAATTTGTAAAGATTGTAAAGACATCTTCCTCCTACTGGTGCCCTCCAGATGTGTTAGTCAACATTTCCCATACTTTCTATTGAGCCTGCTCAGGAGCATTCTTAGAAATACTAGATGAGGCACCAAAATGGTAAAATTGACATAAATTGTCACTTGTTTTTTCTGTCTACATTTAAATTAGCTCCCACACCCCCTGCATTGAAACACACACTAATAGATAAGGAAAAAGACTTTCAGGCAACAAAGTCAATATTTTTGGAGCTGTTCTATTTGTAACAGAATTGGCCAAGATAGTCTTTTTTAAAAAAAAAATGATATCTGTTTTTATATAATTCATTAATTCTGCTTAAGCATTTATACATTTTCTTTGTTAATTGGGTTAGTAAATGATGCTTTTGACAGCCTTCATTAATATCATGCAACTTGTTCCTTTTACCAAACTAAAAAATTTGGAATATAATAATTTCAATTTGAGATTCTGAAATGGAGCTATTGTCTCTAGTATGGAGACATTGTATATCCAGGTAACATACCCAGGTAGTACAAAGAATGGTGCCATTGATCTCCCAGGTATCTTTATGTATCTTTAATAAGGTGTCAAAGTTTGTTGCAGCAATCACATCCAGAAAGCACACACAGGTAACTGATTCAGGATTCATTAACTTCTCTTTATATATAATATAACACATAAAATAAATATACAATACCAAAACAGGTTTTCCAATGTGGCAGCAAGTACAAGCAAACACAGGCAGAGGAGAGTAGAATTTCAGTTTCAGTTCAGCAGTTTAGTTTCAGTTTCCAAACAGCCCTCATTGGCTGACTTAGTTGCTATGCCTATTTATTGGCTAACCTTGTTACAAGAGTGAAATGGTACTGGTTCGGTCTGGTTCACCTGAACCAGTAATAAAAAATGTTTTAAAAAAAGTTCTGACGAAAAAAGATCAGCTGAGCGACCCCTGATTGTTGGAATTTTTTAAAGAACTTTTTTAGCATTTTTTTACTACCTATTCTCCAGAACCGGTAGTTAAAAATGCTTTAAAAAGTTTTTTTTAAAGTTCCAATAATCGCAGGTCACTCAGCTGATTGTCGGAACTTTGTTTTTTACTTTTTAGGCATTTTTTTACTACCGGCTTGGGCAAATAGGTAGTAAAAAATGCTTTAAAAAAGTAAAAAAAAAAAAAAAAAGGCTCCTATGATCACAGCTGTGCCGTGCGATCGTAGGAGCCTTTTTTTTAAAAAAAAACTTTTTTAAAGCATTTTTTATTACCTATTTGCTCAAGCCGGTAGTAAAAAAATGCTTTTAAAAGGTAAAAAAAGGCTCCAATGAGCACAGCTGTGGCGCATGATCATCGGAACTTTTTTTTACTGGGGGGGGGGGGTCCGTTTTTGCTCCCAGCAGGCTTCAGGGAAGCCTGCTAGGCCAAAAACAGGGGATGTAGGCCAAAAACGTGGGAGTGAGGATGGGGGTGTCCATTTTTAAAAGAGGGAGGGAGGGAGGGAGAGAGAGAGGGGGGAGGGAGAGAAAGAAAGAAAGAAAGAAAGAAAGAAAGAAAGAAAGAAAGAAAGAAAGAGAGGAGGGAGGGAGGGAGGGAGGGAGGGAAGGAAGGAAGGAAGGAAGGAAGGAAGGAAGGAAGGAAGGAAGGAAGGAAGGAAGGAAGGAAGGAAGGAAGGAAGGAAGGACTAGACACTGGCACTAGACACAGCTTCAATCCAGGGCTGGAAGGGACCTGGAGGTCATCTAGTCAAACCCTGCTCCAGCAGGACATTGTTAGTGAGTTTCTGTCTTTTGAGTCCCCAAGCCACATGGTTACATAGCCATGCTCACCCAGTCACATGACCCCACCAAGCCACGCCCACCAAGCCATGCCCACAGAACTGGTAGGAAAGAAATTTAGATTTCACCACTGCCTTGTTACCATGTCTCTGCCAGTCATGAACTCTCATACACACTGATATAAGGTCATAGACATGCTCCATTCTTCAAGTATGGATCTAAAGCCCTGTTAAATTTAATCATGTGGGATCCCATTTTAATTAGTATTCCCTTCAGAATGGAACCCTGGTATCAAGAGTTTGATTTTAATGTATGTAAAGCCTGGATGTTGTAAAAAGTAGAAAACTTACAGCCTCAGGCAACTTTCTAAAACTTTGGGTCAATAATTTA
This sequence comes from Pituophis catenifer annectens, assembly GCF_029215685.1. NCBI lineage: Eukaryota > Metazoa > Chordata > Lepidosauria > Squamata > Colubridae > Pituophis > Pituophis catenifer. Next base: position 91,199,426 of record NW_027256883.1, read on the forward strand.
GGACTGCTCCCTAAATTACTGCCAGACAGTAATTTTTAATTTAGCAAATGGAAGAAATTAAAAAAAACACATCGGGAGCAATAATATTTTAAATATTTAAAGTAAGACAAATTTAGTTGCTTCATGGATCTGTCCACATTTGGGAAGGTCTCCTAACATGCTACTGAAAGATCAAGTGTACTCTCCAAAATAGTGTATGCTCCTGGTTCAGAGAAATGGGTAAAAAGATTGCTATCATAGATGAGGTGCAGGTAAGCTTATATGATCTGCAACTGCTGAGAGAGTTCAGGTTATAATTCCAATTGATACTGTAAGAGATGATGCAGACAATGAAACTCACATGAGCATCCATGTTCTCCAGTCCTTTGATGCATACATGTCAGGCACAAAGAATCAGGAACACTTGCTTAGTCCAAAGCACTGAAGAGTTTATTATTGCTACCTATACACAAGAATCTGGTCAAAACTAAATTGGCACTAGATAAAGGTCAATTGAATTCACAGGGCTGGACTGGAATCTCCTGTGGCTGCGTAATGATTTCAAACTAATGATACATTTAACCCGACCTTCCAGCTCACCTGTTCATCTCCTCCATCACATACTGTATGCCAGATATTTATTTATTTATTTATTTATTTATTTATTTATTTATTTATGTAATTTATATGCTGCCCTTCTCCTGTAGGACTCAGGGCGGCTTACAAAACAAAACAAAGAATTACATAAACAGATTAAAATCAATTTAAAATTAAATTAAAATCAATTAAAAATTATTTAAAATTATTTGAAGTCACCCCTACGGATTCAGCCCATTTGGTGGAAAAGCCATGTCTTCAATTCGCGGCGGAAGGAGAGGAGGTCCGGGGATATGGCTGGTTTCTGTCTTCTGTTTTATTCTTTTAAAAATAATTTGTGTATAAATTCTAAAACAGACAAATATACTTGTTTTCAAGTACTAGCCCTTAGTACATTCTTATTTGAAATAATATTTTCTTTTCAGAAAAAGAAAAATACAATAATATAGAAATCTTTAATTTTAGTTTTTCATTTTATTAGTAACAGAAATACTTTAAGACAGGGGTCACCAACTTTTTGGACCTCAGGGACCACTATATTCATATTTTTAAATGCCATGGACCACTAATATGATCTGCTGGGTGGGCGTGGCTAGGTGGTCATGTGACTGGGTGAGCATGGCCAACTTGATGTCACTCAAGTTGGGCGCCTCACCAGCCTCTACTCGCTCCTCCCCTCCCAGCCATTCCTCGCCTGCCTGCCCAGGCTCCTTAGGGCCCCAACAGAAAGCAGTTGCTGGAGCTAAGCAGCCACCACAAGAAAGAGTTGGGAAACAGCTGGCTCATTTCAAATTGGATCTGACCGAGAAGGAGGCTCAGCAGAAGCACCTCAATGAGGACTACAAGCATAGGTTTTCCAAGCACAGGGAAGACCTGCAGGAGTGCAAGGCCAGGTACTGTCGCCTGGAGGCTCAGGGGGCTGAAATAGTCAGCCAGTTCCAGGCCATGATACAGTCCCACCAGAACAAACCCCTCTGGCTCTTCGCCACCAGCAACTTCCCTCCAGACTTCGCCCAAAGCCCTGCACCAGGAGGCTGAAATAGACCCAAGTCGGAATTTCTGTGCCACTCTGACCCATACAAAAAGACCCCAAAGGGGTGATTCTCTGCAGTAATACAAGCGTTCATTGCACCTATCTGGCCCGGGGGCCATACTTTGAGGACCCCTGATTTAGTGCAATTAAAAAATGCAAATAATTTTTCTGTGGACCACCAAAATTTTCTTGCAGACCACCAGTGGTCCATGGACCACCAGTTGGTGACCACAGATTTAAGACACAATTTATTCAAGTTCAGCGCTTTTCCACCTTTTATTTTTTTATATATAGCATTGCTTAATTATCTCAATGAAATCTATTGAATGAGCCAAATTTTGCTCCTTGTGTTTTATTTTTAGAAAATATATTGACATTCATCAAGTCACAGGCTGGTACTTCCCATCAGAACAGAATACTTTAAATCCCAATCAACTCTAATTAATCAATAAACAAAGAAGCCGCTCCAGTATAACAAGCCCCATATATCCCAGCATTACTCAGGAAAAAATTATGACTGTCAAGTTTGTTTTCCTGGGAAATACAGTATAGCAATAGCAATAGCACTTAGACATATATACCGTTTCACAGTGCTTTACAGCCCTCTCTAAGAGGTTTACAGAGTCAACGTATTGCCCCCAACAATCTGGGTCCTCATTTTACCCCCATCAGAAGGATGGAAGGCTGAGCCAACCTTGAGACTGGTGGGATTTGATCTGCCAAACTGCTGGCAGCCGGTGATCAGCAGAAGTAGCCTGCAGTACTGCACTCTAACCACTGCACCACTGCAGTAATCATTTTTCAGTATCCTGAAAGATGGTTACCTACTCACTGCCTAAATACATCAAAAGAGGGAAATGCATCTGATGGAAAGCTTCAATTCTAGAACCATAATCTAATGTTCTGACTGAAGGAAACTTGCAACTTATAGAGTCAACTAACACAGCCATATTCTAGAACATAATGAATTCAGTCCTCTACTGTACTGCTGTTGTTACCCAGAACTACAGAGCGCACAAGTCAACTTGCTTTCCCTCTGTGCTTTTCTCCACTCCACCCCAAGAGCGGCCTTTTTGCCGCCTCTAACTTTCAGCAATCAGTACATTCTGTGGCTGAAATGGAAGGAAAAGAGGAGACTGTCAGACCCTCCCCACGCCTCCCTATGAATAAAACACTTAAGATGAAAACTGTATAATTAAGCAAAGCCCTACATTCCGGTCCCCCCTGCGCAGAGGTGGGTTATTAAGATGAGTGAAACCCACTATCATTATCTGGGAAAGAGTGTGATGATTGGCTGCTTGGTGTCAAGCCTCTGGTGGCTGGCTTTGTCACACATGCAGAAAGGAGAGTTCACTTTCTGTCAAAATTGGCTGTGCCAAATGTTATCATTTTAAAGGCCGTGAAAGAGAGGGAGCTGGGCCTAGGGGTATACACAAACCCATATGCTGGTGACAGAGATACAAGTGTAATTCTAGACTATTAGAGTGACATATAAGATCGTTCCTGCCCCAGAACATGAGACAGCTGAGGGGATTATGCAGGACAGGCTGTCATGCAATAAAATTTTCAGAAATCTGTTAACCCCAGCTCAGACCCAGTGAATATTTTATTGCTGAACACTGTAGAAAAGGGATATTTATGAACTATAGAAAGGTATAGCCAAGAGGCTGGGTGGTGGGAAGGTTACGGAGAAGCAAACCCAGTTGATCTCATACAGAAGAAGAAATGAATGACAATGGAAATAGGTTCTGGATGGGAGGGTGTATCTCTTCCGTCTGTCAGGAAACATTTGCATCAGAGAAGGAAATAGCCTGTAATAAATAGATGACATTGAAACTGGAAAGGGAGAGGAAGTAATACTGTTGCTCTTAAGGCAACGTGCAATCTCCGTGTTATTTAGTTCCATGGGCAAACTAAAGTTCAGCAAATGGCCAAGCAAATAGAATGGTACATATTGGAGAACTTAGATATCACACTTTCTTAAAATCAGCGTACTAACATCTTTATGAAGCAATATCACCATTTCATAATCTTGATGTGTGCCTAAAGTCTCATATCAACTGATCTTTATTCTCTAAATAAAAGCAGGTTTATACCAAACATTTCCCATCAGTGAGTTTGTTTTCTTTCATACCTTTTGATAGTTTTGCCAATTTTCCATCAACAATTTGTTTTCTTTGGGCTGATGGTAGCATCGTTACTTGTTTTTCTGATTAATTTTCTCAGATGATGCTGCACAGTGTATGAGATGACTTTACACCATTAGAATTGGAGGCTTGGTCACCTCCAGAAGAATTTGCAGTGATAGCTTAGAAAAAATAATTTAAATTAGTGTTTTTTCAAACTTGCCAAGTTTAAGATGTGTGGATTTCAACTCCCAGAATTCCCCAGCCAGCTAGGATTCACACATCTTAAAGTTGCCAAGCTTGAAAAAGACTGATTTAAATGAATAAACATTCATTTAAAAAAAAAAGGAATGATCTTTTAAACAAAATAAACAGTAACTAAAGAGTTGATCTGGAACATTACTAACATTTCATTAAAATGATGACTCTTTATTTTGCTTGTTTGTATAATAAATTAATAAAATTTAAGTTTTGTTACAGATAAATAGCAGCACTAAATTATGTCTTTGAGGTCTCTTACATAAACTGTAGAACAAATGTAGGAAGGAAATAAATATGATTCTTCTTTTGAACTTATTTTTGTTATTGAATAAATTATTTTTGTACTTTACAACACACATCAATAATGTATTCGGTTAACCTCCATTAGATGAAAAATGACTTTGAAAATCATCTAGTTTCTTAGAACTTTTTTTAAAAAAAACAATGGAACAATTTTAATTCTAATTCAGCTTTTATAATAACACAAATTAATTTTTAAAAATATGCTCCCCAGGAAGGTGAAATTAGTTGCATTCCCCCCCCCCCGCCGATTTTAAAGAAGTCAATACATTTCCAATTGCACAGTGTTAATGCAAGCGGCTATGATTACATGCGGTCGCGTTCAGTCAGCAATGTCACAGAGGTCAGCAGAGAAAAATAACATGATATGCTATTTCAAAACTGCCAAGAACTGAATGGGGAGACTGGGGTGTAAGAGGAGCTCAGGAGGGTGCACTTGGAGAACAAAAGCAGCCCTTCTGCTAATTGACTGAAAAATTATCCAGGTTCCCTGTGGGAAGCATACAAGACTACAGCAGATGGAGGCAGCTCGGACACTGTGGTGCAGAACGCTCCTCAAAAACCTGCTGTGAATCTGCCCGCAATTATGGGTCACAACATTTTTCCTTGTTTAACAGAGTGCAAGGAGCAAGACAAACAGGGGGGTAGCCAAATGCGAAAGGTGATAACCTATTAAGAATCAGGCTGTTAAACTATTATTTTAACTACTGGATAACTGGAATTCCTTGAAGGTCTGAGATTCATGCACTGTTCTACAGGCAATAGTGAAGTCATTTTGGAGCCATTTATATTGAGAATCTGACATTGATAACACTTGCTGTTTGAATCTTTTATTTACTGTAGGACTGACACCCTGCATTACCATGAATGGTGGGTGGTTGGGTGTATTACATACAAATATAGACTAGCACAGAAAGCATCTATATAGAAGCTCATCATTTAGAACAATGCCAAACCATAATGAAGAAATATCCTGGATTATTTTAATAAAGACAAGTGTCAGAGTTAGATCTCTATTCTCCCATTTAAACATTTAAAAATTCAATACAATAATATACATCTTTTTTAAAAAAAAAATAATCCCTAATTAACTTTAATAGAATATGGATAGGATTGCTATACTTTTACCTAATAACACCACAATGTTCCAGAAATACTTCTATGGGATTTTTATCCCTGAGTCACAGTTGTAATATTTGGATTACCAACAGACAGATTACAACTGGATAGGATAGGAATATCTGCATCACTATTCCTTTACTCACATGTTTCAAAGACATTACAGGATTATTGTAGCTATATAAAAAGTACATCAGGGAAATAACTTCTGCATCACTGTAAAAGAAGGCCCACAGTTGCATACTTCGTCTCCAATAATCAGGCTGTATTATCTTTAGCTTTTTGATCAATCCAATGCATCCTCAAAAAGCTTCCATATCTAAACTGTACTTAAGTATAAATGAATGCATCTATGTATATATGATATTTATAGACTTTCATAATTGACTCCTGTGTGTCAAGCATGGAGCAGAATTAAAACTATCTTTTGATTACTGGAAAGAATGTCAGCATATTTTTTATGAATTGTTCTTCAACGTAATCAACTTTGAAATCGATGTGACATATAGCTTTCCACATATGGGTGAAAATTGCAAATCTGAGGTGTAAGCACTTCTGATTTCAAGATGAGGATCACATATTTGCATGGTCTCTGATATAAAAGAGTCAGTACAAATAAAAACAAGAGGGGAGCGTAAAGGCTAGGTTAGAACTTTTCACTTTTTCATTTGAATGTTTTTCTTCCAGGTTGTATGTTTTTTTAAACACACAATTTATCCTGCAGACTGAAGGATATGCAATCCATTCTATCATCACCATCACTGGCATTATTTCATTTGATTACATATATAAATAAAGTCAATGGCAGTAGATGCAAGATGGGATATCATACTAGTCAAGCAAGAGGTCATATGTAGCTTGGTCCCAAAAAAATTAAGCTAGATACATCTCCAACAAAAGAGCCTTGGTGGTGCACCAGACTAAAGTGCTGTTAAGTAGCACCAGCTGCCTGCAATTACTGCAAGTTCAAATCTCACCAAGCTCAAGGTTGACTCAGCCTTCCATCCTTTTGAGGTAGGTAAAATGAGGAGCCAGATTGTGGGGGCAAATAAGCTGACTTTGTATAAAAAAGAACACCACTTGGGGCGGGGGGCGAAAGCACTACTAAGCAGGTATATACAAAAGTATGAAGGCTATTGCTTAACGCATTGTAAGCCACCCTGAGTCTCTGAAATCCTGATTAGCTTAAGATCTCCCCTTACATATGTAATTTGATTGATATTAAATATTTGTAATATATATTTTATTTTAAATGCTCAAAGGGACACTAAAAGTGTTAAGACTGCATATGTATGTTTATTGGAGTACTGATTAGTTGGTTAGACAGTGTGCTATCAATGTAAATAAGCCTTATAACATTACAAAATGTCTTGGATTTCTGCATATAGCATACTCAATATTTTCTTAAAATATATCCCTGAGTTCTGAAAGTATGGCATGTCTTTTTTTTACCAGTAGTAGTCAGTTATGTGGTGAAGAATGCATCTTTTAACAACAGTAGTAATTCATATTTGTAAAATGTACCTGTTTTCCCCAAAATAAGACATTCCCTGATAATAAGCCCATCAGGCTTTTGAGCGCATGGCAATAGGGCCAAGCGCTTATTTCAGGGTTCAAAAAAGATATAAGACAGGGGAAACACGGTACTTATGACTTTTTTTTTCACTGACAAAATGATATTGTAAGATGCTTTTCAAATGTCTACATACTGTACATTTATTTCTGTTTATGAGACATTGAATTTTCATCAATTTCTATAGGCATTCTAGAATAGTAGAACTTGAGAACGAAGACCTTGTGAGAATGCCATAAAGTGCCAAGAAAAATTCACAAAGCACGAGCATGAGATTTCTATGCCAAAACTTGTAGAAAATAATCAGCAGGTATCAACATTATCTAGCACCCATTTTTGTTTGTTTTTGCTTTTTTAGTTGTTAATGGTTTGCGTCATTGCAACAATCTTATGAAATGAATGCAAAATTATCCTTTGGTGTGCTTAACCACAGACTCTTCTTTTAAAACAACACAAACATGTTTGCCTTTTATTTTCTCTTTGTATCATGGATTGAGCTGGCTGAGTGAGATCAATGAAGCACATTGTAAATGAGGAAATATATGAAAGGAAATTGTAATTAGTATACATACCAAAAAAGATAATGCAGCACTGCAGAATTCAATTCTTGCTATGCTATATTGTGTCAAGAGTGTTCTGAGGAATCAGGGTTATGCTGTCAGTAAACATGGTGGGCAAGCCAAATCAGGAATTCACAATATACTATAGTGATTCTAACTTTTAGACATATTTGGAAGTTTGAGGCCATGTCATGGGTATTCTAAAGATGTGGCTGTTATGGAGCTTCCTTACTAATTTACACTCAGTTCCCTAACGGTGAAATGGAGAGTTGCTCTCTGTCATCTCCTCATTTGGTTATTCTTATCATCCAGTTTAAACAGTTTAGACTCTTTTGGCTTGAGATTATCTCCTACTGATCTCAGGGACATGTGTATCAGAGGTGGGTTTCAGCAGGTTCTGATCAGTTCTGGAGAACCGATACGGAAATTTTGAGTAGTTCGAAGAACCGGTAGTAAAAATTCTGACTGGCCCCGCCTCTATCTATTCTCTGCCTCCCAAGTCCCAGCTGATCAGGAGGAAATGGGGATTTTGCAGTAACCTTCCCCTGGATTGGGGAGGGAATGGAGATTTTACAGTATCCTTCCCTGCCACAACCACCAAGCCACGCCCACCAAGCCATGTCATGCCCACCAAGCCACACCCACAGAACCAGTAGTAAAAAATTGGAAACCCACCACTCATGTGTATGTAGTTTTATTAGCAACAATACAGTTGTATGTTGACATTGTTTTCTTTTTTAACTTCCCAGTCTAGTTTCTAGTTCTGATGAACTTCCATTGAAATGCTAACTGGATTAAACTCTATGTAGCTTTTCTGAGACACCAATAGTAGAGAATAATTGTAGCTCAGGCTTGAACTATGGAATCCTTAGTGCTCTCTGAACTTGGTTGTTTTCTTGCAGATGCTTCATTACGCAACTATATAACCTTTTCAGTACTGGTTGGGAGTGAGGTTTCCTCTCTGTTTATATATGGTGGTTTGTTGGTGGGAGTATTGTTTTCTTTTTGGTACTTTCTTAATTGGGATACTTTACTATTTGATTGTTAGTCTAGTTTTAATACTGGTTTATCCTTTTCTGAGCTAGACCAAGTCAGCATGGTATTTTCATTTAGCAAAATCTATTTGAGTTTATTATACATTTCTTCTGGCCTGATAGGCATATTCCAAATTTCCCCAAAAGACCACAGTTGCATGTTCTAGTAGTGTGTTTAGCAACTGAGGCTATGAGAAAGATGCTAAATTATATGGTTTCTATAAAGAATTAACTGAATTAGATAAGATATTAACAGGAACAGAAGAAAGATTGATAAAGAAATTGTACAGCTCCTTATTGGGCATAAAACTGGAAGATGAACAAGTGAAGGAGACAATGATAGCATGGGCAAAAATTTTTGGTCATACAATAGAATTAGATAAATGGCAGAAATTGTGGAACAGGAATTACAAATTAATGATGCCAACTGCATATAAAGAAAATCTGTATAAGATGTTTTATAGATGGCACTTTGCACCGGCGAGGTTGGCAAAAATGTTTAAAATAAGTCAGCTAAATGTTGGAAGTGCCACCAGATACCTCGGTCTTATTATCATATGTGGTGGACATGTGTAGAAGCAAAAAAATACTGGACCAAAATGCATACATAGCTGGAAAAGATGATAAAACAGCACATTGATTTAAAACCAGAAATATTTTTGTTGGGGATTTTACCTGAAACTTACAGTAAAGAGAACACATATTTAATTATCCATGTATTAACCGCAGCTAGAATCGTATTTGCACAAAATTAGAAAAGTGAAGATATCCGTACTGGTGAGAATGTGATTAGGAAAATATTAGAACTTGCAGAAATGAACAGATTAACGCTTGCAATTAAGGAGAAAGAACAAAATGAATATTATTTGATATGGGAATTATTTTATCAATGGTTAGAGAATAAAAATGGAAGTTGGAAATAAAAGGAGATCAAAGAAGAGTAGAAAATATGTTAAGATAGAGATGTAAACAATATGATAATTGTTATTATTGTTATTATTAGGATTATTATACTTAATATTATTATTATATTCTTATTAGAAGATATGTTAAGAGGGAAAAATGAGTAAGTTTATTATGCTCAATTGTTCAATATACTACAATTGTAAGATCAGAGAATTAATATTAATGTAATAAATGCTGTACTAAATTTTGAGGGTTATTGTAAAGAGATATTTGTGCCCAGATGACACACTGTTTAAGGGAAGATGGAATGTTTATATTTAAAAAAAAAAAAAAACTTTTAAGAGGCTTTAATTCTTAAAAAGGTAGGGTAAAATGACACATGCCATCCTTTGATTCTTAGGAGACAATAAAGGAACCTTGGATATATAGACTTCTTCTTAAATGGTCTACTTATATCAGCTGCATGGAATGATTACAGATTTTTTCACTGCTATATTGCTCTTCTAGCAATAAAGGTAAGAATAATTATGTCATCTGTCTCCTCCACCTCCAATCACATTCACTGAATGGCAAAAACTATACTGGTTATGGATTGTGTGCATTTATTCCCTCTCCTATTGAAACTAGTTGGGAAGGAGGGAAGTACTGAAGAAAAGAAAATACAGTACTTTTCGGAGTATAAGACGCACTGGAGTATAAGACACACCTACCTTTTTTGGTGAGGAAAAGAAGAAAAAGAAATCTGCCTCTGCCTCTGAGCAATTTTGCCTCGTTGCAGCAATTAGCAAACAGCCTGCTTTACTTTCATTTTCATTTTCAGCATAGCTTGATTAGCACAAGGGGGAAAAAAAATCTGCCCCAGCAATTTACCTCTTTGCAGTAAGCAGCAGAGCCCTGTGCAAAACAGCTGAGAGCAAATCAGTTGAGAATCGGGAGGCCGATCCAATCAACTTGTGCTAATTAGGCTGTGCTGAAGCTGAAAGGAGCTGTTTTTTCTTGCTGTTGCTTGCAAGGAGGTAACTGCTGCGAGGCAGAGGCCAAAGGGTGGGGGCCAGTGGGTGGGCGGGCTACATTCGGTGTATAAGACACACCTAAATTTTCACCCCCTTTTAGGGGGGAAAAAGGTGTGTCTTATACTCCAAAAAATACAGTACATCTCCTTGATGTGATCAGTATAAGCCCAACAGAATTTAGATAGCATAGCTGTTCTTCCACAGAATATTCCTCCTCTACACACTGTTCTTGGTGTTATTCTCACCAAATACATTGCTCAAAAAAATAAAGGGAACACTTAAACAACACAATGTAACTCCAAGTCAATCACACTTCTGTGAAATCAAACTGTCCACTTAGGTAGCAACACTGATTGACAATCAATTTCACATGCTGTTGTGCAAATGGAATAGACAACAGGTGGAAAGCATAGGCAGCTAGCAAGACATCCCCAATAAAGGAGTGGTTCTGCAGGTGGTGACCACAGACCACTTCTCAGTTTCTATGCTTTCTGGCTGATGGTTTGGTCACTTTTCAATGCTGGCAGTGCTGTCACTCTAGGGGTAGCATGAGACGGAGTCTACAACCCACACAAGTGGCTCAGGTAGTGCAGCTCATCCAGGATGGCACATCAATGCGAGCTGTGGCAAGAAGGTTTGCTGTGTCTGTCAGCGTAGTGTCCAGAGCATGGAGGTGCTACCAGGAGACAGGCCAGTACATCAGGAGATGTGGAGGAGGCCGTAGGAGGGCAACAACCCAGCATCAGGACCACTACCTCCGCCTTTGTGCAAGGAGGGACAGGAGGAATACTGCCAGAGCCCTGCAAAATGACTTCCACCGGGCCACAAATGTGCATGTGGCTGCTCAAATGGTCAGAAATAGACTCCATGAGGGTGGTATGAGGGCCCAACATCCACAGGTGGGGGTTGTGCTTACAGCCCAATGTGCAGGACGTGAGAACCCCAAGATTGGCAACTTCGCCACTGGCGCCCTGTGCTCTTCACAGAGGAAAGCAGGTTCACACTGAGCACATGTGACAGACGTGACAGGGTCTGGAGACGCCATGGAGAACATTCTGCTGCCTGCAACATCCTCCAGCATGACCGGTTTGGCAGTGGGTCAGTAATGGTGTGGGGTGGCATTTCTTTGGGGGGCCGCACAGCCCTCCATGTGCTTGCCAGAGGTAGCCTGACTGCCATTAGGTACCGAGATGAGATCCTCAGACCCCTTGTGAGATCATATGCTGGTGCGGTTGGCCCTGGGTTCCTCCTAATGCATAACAGTGCTAGACCTCATGTGGCTGGAGTGTGTCAGCAGTTTCTGCAAGACAAAGGCATTGATGCTATGGACTGGCCCGCCCGTTCCCCAGACCTGAATCCAATTGAGCACATCTGGGACATCATATCTCACTCCATCCACCAACGCCACGTTGCACCACAGACTGTCCAGGAGTTGGGGGATGCTTTAGTCCAGGTGTGAGTGGAGATCCCTCAGGAGACCATCCGCCACCTCATCAGGAGCATGCCCAGGCATTGTAGTGAGATCATACAGGCACATGGAAGCCACACATACTACTGAGCCTCATTTTGACTTGTTTTAAGGACATTACATCAAAGTTGGATCAGCCTGTAGTGTTTTTTTTCCACTTTAATTTTGAGTGTACTGTAACTCCACATCCAGACCTCCATGGGTTGATAAATTTGATTTCCATTGATAATTTTTGTGTGATTTTGTTGTCAGCACATTCAACTATGTAATGAACAAAGTACACTGCTCAAAAAAATAAAGGGAACACAAGCAGAAGACATCCGAGATCTGAATAAATGAAATAGCCTTATTAAATACTTTGTTCGTTACATACAGTAGTTTTGTGTTCCCTTTAGTTGTTTGAGCAGTGTATAGACTACTGTATGTAAAGAACAAAGTATTTAATAAGGCTATTTCATTCATTCAGATCTTGGATGTCTTCTGCTTGTGTTCCCTTTATTTTTTTGAGCAGTATATTTGCCAAGAAAGAAAGTATGGCTCAACCACCTGCCACAACAAGAAGGGGTGGTCATGTGATCCTCAATTCTGGCAGGGCAAAGATCCCCAAGATTAGATGATAAAACAGTGACTTTTGGTGGCATATGTATGTTTTTAAAACTGAGATTTCAACTAGTTGTCTTTAAGTTTAATGCAACATTTTGTTTTTCCTGGCAAGAAAAACTAGTCTCTGAAAAAAAACAACATAAAACATAACAAAGGGCCTCTCTAGCCATGAATGAAATTTTAAAACAAGATTGTGAATGATCATTCAAGTATTTTTTTTTGCAGATGTTTCATTACCCAGATGCACTGATCATGTTACCTAGTTTAGATAATGAAAGAGATTACCAAAGCAACCCTTATTTCAACTCTGACCTACAAATATTCTCCTTTATTTACTATATTTCTTATTTTTCGATGATCATGAACTTGATCAGAGATCATCAAGCTGGGGCAGCCTACAATTATTGATAAATATATACATAAACATAAATAAAAACCATTGTGTGCTTACTAAAATTTTTGGATTATCTTCAAGAACAAGCAATACTTTGCAATAATCTAAACAAAAAGTTAATGGACCATGGATTATGTGGCTAACCATCTAGACCAGGGCTGTCAAACTCCCAGCCCATGGGCCGGATGCGTCACATGCTATCCACACCCACACCCAGTTTAATGAAGGGGAAAAAAGTCCCGATACATCACATGACACTGCCGTGATGATGTGAATTTGACACTTCTGATCTAGACCATAACAAACTGGTGAAAGGTGTTCTGTTCTACAGAATATTTTTGTCTTGCTAATCATAGAATTAAAAGCACTCCAAATGTTCAATTTGGTCCTTAAAGGGGATTATTTTCACTGCTTTTCCTGGATCTGATCAAATGGAGAAATACATTATTAAATCTAAGTGTCTGAATGATCTCGCACTTGATAGATTCAGGTAAATGTCATACATCGCTGGAGATAAAATGGAACTTTGTGATAGGCTTTCTTGTAAATGCTGTAAAGTCAAGCAGAAACCCCCTGGAAGCGGTTCTGGAAATGATAATCTAGATATGAACAGAGTTACTGAAAATCATATGTAACTCAGATAACCTTTCCCAAAAAAAGAGGCAGTGACTGGAAGCACCGAAAACTGCTGAAGGATCCAGAACATTCTCTGGGCTTCTAGACTCCAGCTCTCCTCTGACAAAAATCTTCCCACAAGGCAATTGTGCCCCTGGTTTTGGGATTTTCACAACCAAAACCAGGCCTAAAGCTAGATTGAAATGGATTTACCAAATTTGTTTTATTCAGCCACCATTCATTGAGAACTTCACTTGTAGCTGTTCATTTTCATTGTTTCATCTAGGTCCATTTATTTTTCCTTTCCAGGAATAATCACACCAAGGGCTCTTTTAATGAGGTTGGACCCCTTCTTGGACTGAGCTGAGCTATAATGAGCCATAGAGGCAAAATAATTGACCAAATTCTACTAAGCTCTTTTTCTTGATCTATGGGACATAAGAACTGAAAGTAATCAAAAGAATATGACCAGATACTGCCCCAGACACTTCTGCAGTACAGTCTCCTTACTGCTAAGATACTTTTTTTTTTTTTTAATTTGGTAGGGAACAAAAATGGATAAATAGTAATGTATGACAATTTATTCAGCTCTCATTATAAATACAAGCTTTTGCCATTTGTATTTTTGAATATAAATGGACTAAATCACATTTATAAACCAAATTCTGCACATTTCAGGACTTGCAAAATTCTTAATAAAATCCTGCACATAAAATGCATATATTGGGGAAATTATAGATGAAAGCACCTTAGAGAAAATTGCTTGATGAAATCTGTTTATTAGAAAAAGCACATATAACTGAACTTTAGGCCTGTACCTATGATTGAATACTGTAACAACATGTGTACGCTGGAAAAACTGCACAATTTATGTTGATTTTTTAATTTAAAAATTTTGCTAATATAAAAATTAAGACTAAAACATGAGAACCTGAGTGAAAGTAAATCTGGCAGATCTGCTTTTCTTTAGACCATATTGTCATAAAAAACTGGTAACTTTGACTCAGTCAAGATATAGGAAACTAGTTAAATAAGCCATTAGAACAATGAGGATATATGTTACTCCCAAATGTCCATTAAATCTGAATTTATATCTTTTGTATCAATTTACATAATTTGTGTGACGACAAAATTATGCAAATGGAGTAATTTACATTAATTGTCTGTCATACAGATGCAATGGCCTGTCCATTATTTTGGGGTGATTGTCTAAAGGAGAATTTTATTTGCTATTTTTGAAGTCCACTAAATCAAAATGTGTTCAACTGAAGATTTACTATATACTGAGTGTGGATTTGAGGGAGTTATTGAATTATTCAAATTATGTCAAATGCTCAGGACAAACTATAAACTTCCATCTAGGTCTGGATAAACCTGGATAAATACTTGAAATCCTCAGGGCCAACATCAGAGCTGGCATCATTAGATATCTGTTAAGGACCATATCTCAACTGATTCCACTCCCAGCATTTCTTATCATTTTCCTTACCTTTTCTGACTATTCTTCTGCCCCTCCAATTGTATACATACTAGCAATGGAAAAGGAAAGGAAGAGCAGCCTCTGTGATTGAGACATATGTACTGAGCTATTAATGCATCTGCTAACTCCATTTCCATGAAGGGAATAAACAAATATATATTCAACTTCTACAGGAAGATGAGTACCCCAAGGTTACTTTCACTGCTGCACAGTTTATATGCATATTATCACACATTGCTAATAAAATGGTGCATTTTTAAATTTTATATGCCTTGTTTGATTTTATAAGTTCTATTTTGTATCCTATAGGTTTTATTTAGTAAATCTTATTTAGTCTGGATTGCTAACCTGTAATACAAAGCAGATTGTTATTTAGTCAATACAAAGATTGACTAAATAACAATCTGCCTTTCTTTCTCTTCTACTGATCAATGTTGTGAATTTGGGCCGAGAGGAAGGGAAAGTAGAAGAATAGTGTGGCCATGAGAAGAAAGTGGCTGTACCCAAGGAGATGAGGTTAGGTCACAGGTTGTATTTTTCCTAAAAATACTGGAAATGACATTGGGTAATAAATATAGAGTCTATACAGAGTCTATACAACATCTTATATGAACCAAATGGAAAACAATAAGGATGCCAGTACAACTTCAGCAAGTCAATTAATTTGCTGAGTTAATTAGCATTTGGTGGTCATACTGATGCTAGTACTTTTAGACTATGGCAGACATTGGAACTTGCCCCATTCCCATAGTAGTAGTGGAACATCTGATATGTGTAAGAGTACTCCCTATCATATTCACTGAAATAAGAATGACAATATGGGCAGCCCTTCTCCTGAGGGACTCAGGGCAGTGAACAGCCATGGTAAAAACAATGTACAACAAAAATTAAAAGCTTATTAAAATAATTCAATCATTCGGCCAAATTTAAAATATCCAACTAAAATCATTTTAAAACCCCTATCAAAACCCAATTTAAAAAACCTTTATCCTGTCAGACCAGCTTGCTGGAATAATAGGGTCTTCAGAGCGTGACAGAAGGCACGGAGGTCAGGGATCCTTCGTATGTCCGGGGGCAGTTCATTCCATAGGGCTGGGGCCCCCACAGAGAAGGCCCTCCCCCTGGGGATCACCAGCCTACACTGTTTGGCTGACGGCACCCTGAGGAGGCCCTCTCTGTGGGAGCATATTGGTTGGTGGGAGGCAATCAGTGGCAGAATGTGGTCCTGTAGGTAACCAGGTCCTAAGCCATGGAGTGCTTTAAAGGTGGTAACCAACACCTTGAAGCGCACCCGGAAGACCACCGGGAGCCAGAGCAGCTCGCGCAAGATGGGTGTTACATGGGAGCGACGAGTCACCCCCATTATTACTCACGCAGCTGCATTCTGGACCAGCTGGAGCCTCCGGGTGCTCCTCAAGGGGAGCCCCATGTAGAGAGCATTACAATAGTCCAGCCGGGAAGTGATGAGGGTGTGAGTGACTGTGCGCAGGGCGTCCCGATCCAGAAAGAGATGCAACTGGGAGATCAGGCGAACCTGATAAAAAGGCCTCCTGGCCACGGCCATCATATGATCCTCCAAGGACAGCCATGAATCCAGGAGGACACCCAAGTTGCGAGCCCTCTCTGAGGGGGGTAAGATCTCATCCCCAATAGCCAGCAACCGTGTCAGCTGGCTATATTGGGCCGTCGGGAGCCACAGCCACTCAGTCTTGGAGGGGTTGAGTCTGAGCCTGTTCCTCCCCATCCAGATCTGCACGGCCTCCAGGCAGTGGGACATCACGTCAAGGGCATCATTGGGGTGGCCTGGGGTTGAAATGTACAACTGCGTGTCATTGGCATACAGTTGACACTTTGCCCCAAAGCCAATGATGATCTCACCCAGTGGCTTCACATAAATGTTGAACAGAAGGGGCAAGAGGACCGACCCTTGTAGCACCCCACAAGTGAGGAACCTCGAGGTTGACCTCTGCCCCCCCGTCAACACAAACTGCGTACAGTCAGAGAGGAAGGAGGAGAACCACTGTAGCATGGTGCCCCCCCCACTCCCACCCCCTCTAGCCGACGCAGCATGATACCATGATCGATGGTATCAAAAGCCGCTGAGAGATCTAGGAGGACCAGGACAGAGGAGCAACCCCTGTCCCGGGCCCTCCAGAGATCATCAACCAATGCGATCAATGCCGTTTCCATGCTGTAACCTGCCCTGAAGCCCGACTGGCACGGATCTAGATAGACAGCTTCATCCAGGAATCGAGGAAGTTGTCCTGCCACCACACTCTCAACAACCTTCACCGCGAAGCAGAGGTTGGAGACAGGACAATAGTTAGCTAATATAGCTGGGTCCAGGGAAGGCTTCTTGAGGAGGGGCCTCACCACCGCCTCTTTCAGGGCAGATGGGAAGACACCCTCACTCAATGAAGTGTTGGTAATCTCCTGAAACCAGCCTCGTGTAACCACCTGGGAGGCCAGCACCAACTAGGAGGGACACAGGTCCAGTAAACATGTGGTAGTGTTAAGCCTCCCCAAAATCCTGTCCACGTCCTCAGGAGTCACATGGTCAAACTCTTCCCAGGTGACACTCTCAAGACTCACCTCCGTCATCCCGTCCGAGGCTATTCAATCAGAGTCCAGGCCGGTCTGAATCTGAGTGATTTTATCATGCAGGAATTGTCCAAAATCCTCAGCTCTACCCTGCAAAGGATCCTCCCTCGCTCCCACCCGTAGGAGAGAGCGGGTCACCCTAAACAGGGCGGCTGGGCGGTTCTCTGCAGATGCAATAAGAGTGGAAAAATAGTTGGATTTCACCACTCTTATCGCCACTAGGTAGGTCTTGATATAAGACCTCACCAGTGTCCGGTCAGATTCGGTGCGGCTGGACCTCCAATCGCTCTCTAGGCGTCTTTTCCAGTGCTTCATCTCCCTCAGCTCCTCGCAGAACCAAGGAGCTGGTTGAGATTGGCACTGAGTCAGAGGCGGCAAAGGCACGACGCAGTCCAAGGCTCCAGCGGCCGCCCTATCCGAGACGGCCACCAGTTCCTCAGCCGAGTCACAAGTCAGAGTCTCTGGGAATGGCCCAAGCTCCGTCAGGAACCTCTCAGGATCCATCAGGCACCTGGGACGGAACTACCTGGTTGGTTCCATCTCCCTGCAATGAGGGGAAGCGGTTCGAAAGTCTAGCTGAAGGAGCGAATGATCTGTCCATGACAAGGGCTTAATAACTAGGTCCCCTATTGTAAGATCATTCAACCAGTGACCAGAGACAAAAAATCAAGTCCAGCGTGTGTCCCCCCGATGTGGGTGGGGTCATGAACTAACTGGGTCAGGTCCATGGCTGTCATGGAAGCCATGAACTCCCGAGCTGCTTCTGACGTTTCACCAACGGATGGCAGGTTGAAATCCCCCATGACCAAAAGCCTGGGGGTATCCATCGCCACTCCGGCTATTACGTCGAGCAGCTCAGGCAGGGCTGCTGTCATGTGGTAGGGAGCCAGATATGCAGTCAACAAACCCATCTGCACCCCATGACCCCACTTCACAAGGAGGGATTCACAGCCGGCTATCTGAGGAACAGTGGCCTCCCTCGGACTAAGACTTTCTGTCAAGTTTCCGAAAGATGCCCTAATTAATTCATGAGCCATGATCCAAACTTCAAAGGAAATATAGTCATATATTTTAATAATCACCGCTACCCCCCCCTCCCCTCCCCTGGGCCCTCAGCTGATGAAATGCACGGAAGCCTGGTGGGCACATCTCCACGAGGGGAAACCCCCCCTCGTGGCCCAACCAGGTCTCTGTAATCCCTGCCAGGTCCGCACCCCCCTCCTGAACTAAATCATGAATGAGGGGGGCTCTATTAGTCGCAGACCTGACATTACACAACAGCAGCTGAAGGTTCGGGCCCTGAGACTCTGCACAACCTGGAATACAAGAGGCGTCTTGAGGGCCGGAGCATGCCACCGCTCATAAGCAGCGAGTGCGTACTCCCCAAACATGATATGGCCCCCTGCGCCCGCCATATCTGCCCCTCCCACCCTCCCTATGATTCTAGATGCTTCTAGATGTTTCATAATTAATAATTGGGAGATTATTAATACCTCTCAAAGTTGGAAGGCTAGCTACCAGCAAAATGTTAATTGTTTTACCCTTATTACACAATAAAAGATTGAGGTCCAGTTCTATGACACAATACTTGCTTCTCACTTTGAGCCCACTGCCACATTTCCTCCCACTTTTCCCCAAAGGCCAGCACTCTGTTGCATTTAGCTACTAATTTTATTTATCTTTGAAATTTCTAAATGTTCTGCAACCTGATTGTTCTTTCATACTAACATATTCCCAATTGTCATAGAGGGGATTGCATTGCTAATTGGTATTGAGGATCTTTAAGGAAACCTTAGATTAGATCCTAAGCAACAAAATACAGGGAAATCCTTTTTATTCTCCATAAATGTCTCTTGGTCACCAGTTCAAGCTAGATGGAACCTAGAATTCAACACTGTACAATGTAGATAAGATCGGAGCTGGCCCAGCGAAGATAAATTAGAATGGGGATTTTGATGAATAGAGACATGGGGAACAATTAATGTTGTTAATTATTCACCATACAGTTCTTAATTTAACCTGCTTCTCAAAATATAGGAGGTTTTTAGAGTTAGTACACATGAGCCTACCTAATAATTCATTTCTTTAAAAATCTAGCCTGAGAAGGAATTAGAGCAGAGACACAGAAAATCCACAGAATTAAATGTTAGTCCCATGTCTGAAAGAAAATGCCTGAGTAACTGTACTGCAATGATATTTGCAATATCACAATATTTTTATAACAAGATTTTAATTCCAATTTTAAAAATAACATACAAGAACCTCAATAGCCTGTGTTGTTAAAATCACTTTGTATTTGTTTCTAGGGTTTATTGTGTTCTCTCCCTCACCATTATTTTAATGGGTCATGAAGACTTTTCACTTTAGAAAGGCTGAGGACAATCAAGTGATTTTCAGCTATTGACATGAGCAACTTGTTTTAGTGATTGTTGTTTTCTGCTGCTGCTCCTCTTTGCAACCATGTTGTTTTGCAAGGGCTAGATTTAATGGTTAATCTTTTGTTCTCCATTTATTTCACTAGCAAAATTATTGGTGGCTTTCTGCACTTTGTTTTGCTGATTGGCAACTGTAATAAAGAGTTTGACTTGTTTTGAGTTATTTCATGGAAAAATTGGATTTCAATATTTTATTTTGCTCTTCTTTTTTTTTTTTTTTTTTTTGTCAGCTTGCAAAACTATTCCCCCAGAAAAACCCACTGAGAGGTTCAGTAATCAGTGCCCAATTGGGCTATATTTCAATTACATAGATAGAAAGTTAAAGATTTGCTGGTATGCTTAGACATTCATAGTACAATCATTTTTGGAATTTTCTTTCTTTTACTCTTTTTTCCCCCTATTTTCCTGTTTTATTTTTTATTTTATTCTACAATGTACTCTTTTCTTCCAATAAATGGGTTGAAGCTGTTTCACATTATCAATGTATCTGAAAAACAGTCTCATTCACATTCCTTCTTCATCTTTTACACACACACACACACACACACACACACACACACACACCCCTAAACAACAGCTAAAAGCAAAGCCTATAAAATATAAATGTATAAACAAATGAGATCCATTATTCTAAAGAGAATTGAAAAAATGCTTATTTGTTACCAAAAATGCAGCAAAATAATTGGGAACACCATTCCACAATTAAGGTAGCACAACAGGAAAAACTCATCACATCACAGAATATGATATATGCACAGAAGACCTGTGTGGAATACTCTATACTATATAAATAGTTTGATTCTAATTCCTGAAAGGTTTTAAAGATTAAAACTAGCATTTTGGACTCATGAACTTAATCTATTTACTTGCTAACTAATTGCAGTTTCCAATACGGTAGCAATGGATCCTAGTTTATAAAGGATAATCCTCTATTACCCTTTATAACTACATTTAGTTATAAAGCATGAACACTTCCTACATTTGAAAGAATGTGTGGTCCAAATCTAGTTTAAAGATAAAGAACCAAAAGAAAAAGGGGTTAATGAAACTATTCATTAACAATTAACACTCAGCAAAAAGCCTGACTAGGTGGCTCAGTTGCTAAAATGCTGAGTTTGTCAATCAGAAAGGTCGGCAGTACAACAGTTTGAATCCCTAGTACAGGTCTCCTGCGTGAGCACAGAGTTGGCCTAAATGACCTCCAAGGTCCCTTCTAACTCTGTTACTGTTACTGTTACTAAAGTCCATAGGAAAGCCAGTTTATATCTAACTAAGGTGGAATGTATTGTATTTCAACAAAGGTACTCTAGTAGCAATCAGACATCAAGTTCTTGGAGTTTAATATGTTGGTTGCTTAAAATTCCAAAATCTACTAATTAGTCCAAAGGAAGTAAGGAGTACTGAATCTAGGAACTGATTTTAAATAGAACAAGTAAATAGAACGTTCAATCTACTTCTGCTTCCCCTCAACCTTTCTTCATTTCAAAAGCAGAGTGGAAATTCCTTTGCTGCTGCTACTGTTAAGCAATTAAGAATTAGCTCTCTTTATCAATCTTTTGCAAATCAACCAGAGGCTTATTAACAGGAATAGAGTTGTCTTTTATCTATCCCAAATTATTGCAATTATTTCTAAATTATAGCATGAGTATATGTGTGTCTATCAATTGCATACATTTCAGTGCAGATCTGTGGGCTTATTTGTTCTCATCCGTGGTGTATTTCCTCTTTTGGGGTGTCATGTTTCGGTAATATAATATTGTGATGACAAGAGCAAGTGTTGTTGAAGAGAGCTCTCTTGGAGAATGCCAAAGCTGGTGTACCAGCTTCCACTAAGGAAAGGTATTGTATTCCAAAAAGGTTCTTCCAATGAAGAACCACCCATCCAAATTTGAACCTGAACCTTTAGGAGGAGAACAATCCCATTCTAAAGACCCTAAACTATGTTTTTAAGAAATCTCCACTGGATGGCACTGTGAGGATGCAGCAGTGGTGTGGTGAAGGATTGTATCTTTGTCATCATCACTCCTATAAAGTATTATGATTATTATTTTTGCTATTACTATATTCCTTACTGACTCTTCCTAATATTAAGTCAGTATTCAGAGCACATTTTCTGACACTCATGTTCCAATCATGCTGGTCTGGTGCATTTTCCAAAGTTCCTCAATATACCAGTTACAGAAATGGGCACTTTTTGTGTTTATTAACCAGCATCAGTGGAGCAAACTAGTGCACATATATATCAGTAGAGTCAAAGGAACCTAGAAGTTTGCATGAACACATGGGGTGATTAAAACCTAACAACAATAAAGTTTTACTCTATGAAGAGGGAACTTTAGATGTACTCTGATATTAATCTCTTGAAGATGCTGATTACAAGTATTGAAAGCTATTCCTCCTTCGTCAAGAAAGATGTTCCTCCCACAACAGCTCTCAGCTGAGGAGGGAAAATCTGAAGATGTTGATTAGTTGAGCCAAAGTAGTCACCAAACCAACCGACCCAACCAAGACCCTGAGCTATCCCTCCACCGGCAACAAGGCTGTGCCCAACAAGTGACATTTTGTAGTAGGATCTCATCTGTTAATGAACATGCTAATAATGAGTATTCTCCAAGTGGTTATCCTTAATTAGCCAAAAGGAAGAAGGTAGAGACTCAGAAGAGCTCAGTGTATGCTTTCAGTCGGAAAGAGGAAAGCAAAAAGCATTCAAGGGGAAGATTGATCGACTGATTGATTGATTATTGAAAGAGAAGAAAGAAAGAAAGAAAGAAAGAAAGAAAGAAAGAAAGAAAGAAAGAAAGAAAGAAAGATGAAACAATGCGTTTGCTATGAGCACCATTTGTAGTACACAACATAATGAAGAGTGTGGTTTGTTTGGACTATTGTCATCTCAGGTGGGTGAAATTCTGTTCTTTTAAGAACAGAAGGAAATGTATTGAAGAATTTGCTTGTACTGTATTGAAATA